>NC_044032.1:179062696-180394408 GCF_901765095.1 Microcaecilia unicolor | reverse complement strand
ATATATATATATATATTAAAAACAATTATACAAAGCTTGGTTTTTGCATAACTCTGTCAAAACTTGACAAATTTCAATAAAATTTGGCATATATCATCCTGAATAAATTTTCAATAAGCCTATACTCATGCTGGACACCTCACCTAAACTACGTTGCCATCACCCAGCAATTATCATCACGATACTACAGATGTCATTTTGCTTTAAACAGTCAGGAGGATCTAATCCTTTTATTAAAAAATTGCATCTGGAGAAAGGTTATGGTTCTTATAGACTGGTGCAAAGTTTCCAGAAGAGAGGTGGAAGGGTAGAATATATTGTGAAGAAATTGCGAGAAATGGGCTCAACTAATCGCCAGTCAGGACGCGGCAGGGCCCGATCAGTTTACACTGTTTACAGTGTTTACACAGTTTACAGTTGAAGAACCTGGTAGTGAAGTGACAAAGTTTAGGTGAGGTTATAGGGGTGTCCCCTGTGTACCACTTGTTTCTACAACTGAGACCTGTCTAGGCCAGGATCCATCTTTTGTGAACCAAACTGTCATGGCTGCTCCAGTGCTTCCTGCATCTCTGTTTACCAGCGTAGGAAACTGACAATCCAAGGAACATCTGGTGTGAAGGCAATAACAGGACAGATTTACACCAACACAAGAATGAGATAAGCCTTGCCAACAACATTTCTAATTGCTGACCCTGATGGAGAGGATGTCTGAAAGAATCGTGGGCCCCATTGATCACAATGTCTGTCCTTCATCTGCTAGTCAGATGGGAATGTGAAATCAGATTGGTCCAAAACATTCACTTGAGGACCATTGCAATCAGGCTGGTACCAGGCCTGGTGAAAATAATAAAGGAGAAGAGTTTTGGCTCGGGACTTGAGGACAGATGAAAAATCTGATAGCTCTCTGAGAAGAGAGACTGTCTTGCCCTTGCTTCCTAAGTACTGAACCTCTTTGTATACAAGTCATATAGAAAAGCTTTGGCTAATATTTAAGTGTATCACTCTGTGAGAAGCTGGTAACCTGTGTCAGGCAGAGTTTTTTGGACAAGCTTCTTACATCCTCCAGCTGCTGCTGTAAAGGCTCCCTAGAAACCTGGGAGGAAGACTTTATCCTTCACCACATGAAGAGTGCTCCAAGGGAAGCAGTTGGTCTTAGGGTGAGAATGAATGGGCATGTTAAACTTAATGGAGACCAAATGCTTTTAACATGTGAGGTAATCATTTGGACATTGTAATGCAGTGTTTCTTCCCATGTGGGTTTATCCCCAGGTATTTGATTTCAGAATTATACCATTTAAGACCATAGGGAACTACTGCCTCCGTTTGGCTGGCAGTGTTCCCCAACCTCCTCCAGCTGAAGTGTTTGTCCAGCACTGGTCTCTGGCTCTCCACCGCATTGCCTGCCCTGCTTTTCCCCTCACGTCGCGATCTGTGGTCCCTTGTTTCTTATTTGTTGAGGTCTGTCTGTGTTTTATATGTGTGACCAAGGAGCAGTATTGTCCTATTATCTGGGGTCTGTGTAGAGATCCTGTTCTAGTCATGCTTGTTTTGTTTCTCTCCCACCCCCCCCACTAGGTAATGCATTGGTGTTTTAGGGTCTGGTGTAATATTTACAGTATTGCCTTTTCAGGAATAAGGTTATTGCTGTTTCAGTCCTGGGAGTTAGTACTGTTATGGTATGATGATAAGGTTATGAGTGTATTTTTGCACAAAATTTGTATATAGTGTTTTGCAGTGGAGGGATTGTGTGTTGGGCCTTACTGAGGTGACATCAGAACTTTCATATATTTTTAGTTTGTCATAACATCATGATGTTATGACAAACTAAAAATAGATGTGTAAGAGAGTAGAGAAGCAGACTCCCTATAGGCCTCAAATGGCCTCAATATGTCTCTTTGGCAATTTAATTAAAATAGATTGAAAATGTGTTCTTAGATGATACTTAGGCCTCCATTTGAGGCCTGTAGGGAGTCTGCTTCTCTACTATCTTACACATCTATTTTTAGTTTGTCATAACATCATGATGTTATGACAATCTAAAAATATATGGAAGTTCTGATGTCACCTCAGTAAGGCCCAACACACAATCCCTCCACTGCAAAATGCTATATACAAATTTTGTGCAAAAATGCACTCATAACCTTTAACCTTATCATACCATAACAGCACTAATTCCCAGGACTGAAACAGCAACAACCTTATATACTGAATTTTGCACTGTTTAATTTTCTTGACACTTTATTCTTTGGCACTTGATACATATTTTATATTTAAAATTTAAAACAGGTGTTAATTGCAACTACTTTGCTGACTCTTCTTTCTGCATATTGTCAGACAATTATGGACTCAGGCCTCACCCTGGCCCTGTTCCTGCTCCAGCACCACCCACTTTAGCCTCCCCAAACAGCTGAGCCACCAAACGCCTATGAATTTTATTCCCTTCATTGAATTAATTCCCTCCAGAGGTGTAAAAGAGCTCCCAGCAGTCTGCCTCTCTGCTTCAGTTTGCATGCAGGCATAGCTGAGGGGCCTATCCTCCTCCTACAATGTAACAATATTGAGGGTCTTTTTTACCAAGCTGCAGCAAAAGGGGGCTTGCACTGGCATCAGCTTGTGTTTTTGATGCGTGCTGAGGCCCCTTTTTACCGCAGCGGGTAAAAGGTAGGTCTTTCTTTTCTTCCGGAAATGGCTGTGTGGCAAGTGAAGCACTTGCTGCATGGCCATTTCAGGGGGATCCCTTATCGCCACCCATTGAGGTCTCAGGCCGAAAATGGATGCATGCTGGTTTTCATTTTGCCACATGTCCAAAAGTTCCAATCATGGAGCCAACTTTTCAAAATTATTAGGGGTGCTAAGTGTAACAGGGGGTTAGGAATTTAAAAAATAATACTTACCTTAGGGGGACAGCATTCCCGATTGAGTTTGGGGCCAGTTAAGCCCAGTGGAAATAACCCCTCCCTGGACACATATAAGGAATTGTATCAATAATTGAGGGTGCTCAAGCACCCACAGCACCCAAGAAGTCTGCTCCTATAGTTCCAATTAAAATTGACTGCTGATGCAGGCATAGACGCACCGAAACACGGCCCATATTGGGTCTATTTAATAAAGAACTCTTGATTGTTTTAGTCTTGGAGGCCCATCTGTGCTTTTCTTTTGCTGCAATACTTTTCCATTTACCATAACAACTGTGTGCTCCAAGTTGAGGTAAATTTCAGTTTAAAAAAATCTCTATATATAAAGCAGATGTGTTTGTTTGTTTGTTTGTTTGTTTGTCTGTGTCCAAACTACTCCAGCCCTCAAACAGCTACGGCCACTAAACCCAGACTCTACCTGCAATTGCTGAGGTTATTGTATAGTTTGAAGCTATTTGGTTCACGGGAGCACTCAGGGGAGGGGAAGTAATACCTACATCCATTAAATGAACAGGCTGGAAAGTTCTTTCTTGCTGTTGCTAAGAGACAAACTGCTTGGGACAGGGTGAGGGCTCAGATACTGGTGGGGAGAAAAATGGTCAGCAGCTGTGCATTGTCCTTCTCTCATTCTGTAATGCCCTCTTCCCTAACAATTTCAGTACAAGGGAGGTTCAGAGACTGGTGGGAACAGGGTAGGGAGAAAGTATAGGGGTCAGACTGGGAAGTGTCTGTGTGTGTGTGTGCGTGCATGAATTCACTAATCTGCCAGGGGAATACTCCTTAAAAAGGGCAGAAAACTGAATTTCCATATGCCCTTGAAAAGAAGGATGTGTTTTGAGAGGAAAATGGTGAAAGCCAAACAGGCACTTGCTAGATTGAAAGAAACAACTAATCAAGAAAATCAACCTAAACAAATTGATCAGAAAAGAAAGTTTGGATCCCTACCTAGCACTAACTTTCTTTTCTCCACTTTTTCTGATTTAAGGGAGTATTAAACTCTATGTCAATGTCACTCTTTCTCACATACCCCTCAGCAAAACACCCTAGTCACACTCAGCCATTCTCACACACCCCTACTCACAATCACCCATTCTAATACAGCACTCAGCAAAACACCCCATGCACACTCACCCGTTCTCACACACCCCTCAGCAAAACAACACCAATCACACACCCCAGAATAGCACACCCTACTCACACTCACCCCTCAGCAGTACACCACCACTCACACACCACAGAATAGAACCCCACCCACTCACATTCATCCATTCTCACGCACCCCTCAGCAATATACCCCCCACACACTCACCCATTCTCAAACACCCCTCAGCAAAACACTCACCTGTTCTCACACACCCCACAGCAAAACACCCCCACTCACACTCACCCATTCTCACACACCTCTCAGCAGAAACCCGCCCTAATGCCCTCTTCAACAGTACACCCCCCATTCACACTCATTCATTCTCAAACTCACTCCTCAGCAGTACACCTCCACTCACACATTCTCACCCCCTCAGGACCATAACCCCATTCACACTCACCCATTCTCATACCTCCCCTTAACAGTACAACTCCTCAGTAGCACACCCTCACCCTCACTCACACTCACCTATTCTAATATACCCATTCACACTTACTCACAGCAGTACATCCCCACTCAACCATTTTCACACACCCCTCAGCACTGTTAATGTTTAAGGCTCGCTTAAAATAGAATATATTTAAAGCAGACCATAGGTTTTGGTCCAGTCATGGATCCAGATACTGTATAGTTTGTTTTCTATGTAGAGTGATTGAAACTACAATGTAATATGAAATATGTCTTACAGATAAGCAAAAAAGACAGGTTAAACTAAGAGTTGATGAAACATTAGTCACAAATCAAAGCCGACTTGTGCACTAAAGGGAAAGGCAAGCTCAAATAAAGAGTATTGAAAGCCAACAAGACAATGAAATACAACCTCAGTACCACAGAAAAACAGAAGCTGCTATCAGAGCCCAAGAGACTGGACAGTGAAACAGTCAATGTTTAAAAAGTAATCGTAAAGGAGAAGCCACTAGAAGACTATTAACGAAGTCCAATTTACAAGGGGCAGCAGCTTGTACGTTGTATGCAAATCATGTTGTGTACTAAACTTTTAAGACAGAACCTTCTGGTATGTGTTGCTCAGGAAGTAAATTAAGGCTCCCTTTACTAAATGCTCCTCCAGAACAACTAAAATCTTTATCCAATGGCTGTACACCAGCTGCAATGCATTTTCTGGAAATCAGAAAATACAATTCATGTTTTCAAATGACCTCATTTGCAGCACATGAAATCAAAGAAGGTGGTTTTATGCCTACTTTCAAGGTTAAGGGCCAGATTTATCACAGAACAGGATCATTATTACCATTACCTAATGAAAAGCATAAATTTCTACAAATCTATTTTATGGACAATGAAAATGTTGAAGCTGAACATCGTTGTGGCATTTTGCCTAGTGTAGATTATAACATTGTGTATGATCTACAATGATTGTTGCATGACAATAACAACTAAGTTTGAAGTTTTAAAACAGCTTTAGAAGCAATGCCTGATGATGAATACTGTGTTGTAATTCATGCTGAAAAAACTACAAGTGGCCACCATAAAGGTCAATATAATGCACCCATGGTAAATGAAGTTGCAGTTACCATGGTAGGTAATCAATTTGATCCATGAGATATCATTTTTTTAAAAAAAGGAAAGCCAGTTTCAAAGGGTGTCTGAATTCCACAGGTCTTAAGATGCTTTACAGTATCCTTTTATTTTTTGGCAAGAAGAATATGAGTATCATTTTGGAATATCAAAAGTAAATACACAGACTGGACAGTCTGATAACATAAAAAAGGTAATGGTTCTAGAATTCTATGCTTATCATCTAATGATTAGAGAGGGACAAGAAAACAATATTTTAAAGTGCTGACAGTTGTTTTGTCAGTTTGTGGTTGAGATGTAGTGAATGACTACTTTTTATTTGACTCAACCAAAACAAACTTTGAGTTGTTGAATACATTCACTTATATTATTCCATAACTCATTAAAAAAATTGCCATGGAAGAATGGTAATTTTACATTCAACATTTACTTGTAGTCCCCATTATATGCATGAATAGACAAGATGATATGGTGTATGTTCGGAATTCTGGACGACCTGGCCTATTTCTTACATCTACATGCAGTCCCAAATGGACTGAAATTCAACATGAGCTTCTGCTTGAGCAAACATCAGCACATGGCATGATATGACTTAATTGCACTGATTTTCAGACAAAAAGTAATCAAATTGATGCATCTCCTTAGAATGCAAAATATATTTTGAACCAGTAGATGCAGGATATACTCCAGTGAATGGAAAAAATGTGGACGACCACATGTTCATATACTCCTTTAGCTAAAAGAGAAAATACATCCAAATGAAATTGATGACATCATCAGTGCTGAAATACTTGATACTTAATCCTGTTTGACATAATAATGAAAAAATAATACATGGCCCATGTGGCTATCTCAATCCACAATCTATATGCATGCAACTCCCTCTCACTTTCTCCCCAGACTCTGGCTGAGTACTTTCATGATAAGGTTCACAAAGTTAACCTTGAATTATCAACCAAGTCACCACCACCTCTCCTTCCCTCAGGCCATTCTCTCAACCCTCCTTCAACCCCTACCTTCTTTTCTTCCTTTGATGATATCAGGTTTGATGATATCAGGTACTTTTAAAGTTAGCAATTAAAGTACAATTTGAAGTCCAATTCATTACTTGTATATTCTCAACATTTAAAGCTAACTTTTGAAGTCTAATTTATTTCTTGTACAATTTAAAAATGTAAATTTCATCGTTATATATACTTTTTTTAAAGGATCTTAGTCACGTTTGATGTGAATTCAGCTTTCAGTTGTTCTCTTCATTTTAGATATTTATAATCAAAAGGTGAGTTTTTTTGCCGCCCCACCTAAATTTTGGTGCCTTTTAATATATGGATCTAACCGCTATTTCACTAATACCAATACTCCACCAAAAAGAGCAGAAGTGGATTTATTACTTATGAACTGTGAGCCCGAAGGGACTCAATGGTCCAATAGAATGGGAAGCGTTCTATTAACGTTAGTAGCAATGCATGTCGGAAGTAGATTCCTGTTTGTTTGGATATTTCTGCTTGTTTGGAGCTTTAAATTGCTGATGTTCCCAGATTGAGAGTAAGTGATTGGATGCGCATGACTATTACGTATCCTTTCATGGGAGGAGTTTGGCTGATGGTGTTCTATTTAAATGTCTGCCATTTTGTGAAGTGATATTCGCGATGGATTGCAATGAAAAACTTTTTTGTTTTATTGTTTTTCTCCTGATGAAGTAGCGAAACAGTCGGGTCCCTTGCTGTCGAGAAAATAAAAGAGACATTGTGAGTGTGGAATTATTTAACCCACAAAAGATGTTTTGAGATCCAGTTGGATGACAGAACAGAATCCACCACTGGAATATAAATTTTGTTTATCTATACACCGGTGTCTGCAAGAAACGGAAAATATGACTCAGAATCATTCAGATAAGTTTCAAGACAATATTTGCTGGTCATATTGTGATTAGTGACATTTTACAACAAGCACTAGATGTTGAGAATTAAGAACTGTGTAGTTATTTAATCTTGTTCCGTTAGCGGTCAGTTAAAGTGTATAGTTTAGTGAGTGGACGGTTTTTCACAGTTCCATCACTAATCATAGATATTTGGTGGGGGTGGTTTGATCATAATTGGATAATTGATATATGATTCACGTTCCGATTTTTGGCCACAATATGTTTTCTCCTTATAGGAGTTTTTTTGATGATTGTGGTCTTTTTCGGAAGGTGGTAGGGCCTGTGATGTTAGCCAATTCAGTGGAGTCCTATGCATAGGTTCCCTGGGCATCTGAGGCTGGTTTTTCAATTATATTTCATTTATTTTTTGATCATAATACCACACCAGCATCTTTTATGAAAAAGGAGTGGCGGTAATAGTTTCTTTTATCTTGCTGTGCCATATGCCTGGAATAGACTTTCTGAGTCAGTACATCAAGCTCCATCTCTGGCCATCTTCAAATCTAGGATAAAATCCCACCTTTTTGATGCTGCTTTGAACTCCTAACCTACCTCTATTCACTTGTTCAGTACCCATGTCTGTTTTATCATTTTATCATTTATCCCTTATTTGTCTGTTTGTCTGTACTGATTAGATTGTAAGCTCTGTTGAGCAGGGACTGTCTCTTCACGTTCAAGTGTACAGCATTGCATATGTCTAGTAATGCTATAAAAAATGATAAGTAGTAGTAGTAAAGCAAGAAGGAATGTGTTCAAAAAAGCATCCAAAGAACTTTTGTCTTGAAACTCAAATGGCACAAGATGGCTTTCCTTTCTACCGATGACCAAGCATACTTGATGGTGGCTATTCCACTAAAATGCATATGAAAGTTAATGGAACAGTACAAGGTGTAGAAATTGATAACAGATGGGTTGTACCACATTGTCCACTACTTTTCCAGGTATTCAAGACCGATCTGCAACTCAGTAAAATGCATCAAGTATATCCTTAAGTACATAAACAAAGGTTCGGATCAAACAGTTTTTGAGTAGAAAAAGATGGCACTGTTAATGAGGTGAATCAGTATCAAATTGGTATATGGCCCCATGGACCCTTTATTACTAATGTTTAAAAAATTGGTTCTAGAAGACACGGCTTGGGTCACTTCTAGTTTCAAACCTGATTATTACCTCACGAAAGAAGAATGGAGGGCATTCACAGCGCTGAAAACAGATGACACCGTCATTATTCATAGATAAGTTTTAAAATGAAAATGAAATCTTGCATCAGTTGGCAGATACATCTACATATTCCCCACTCACCATTGACCCTACTGAAGAAATACAAGTAATGATACTAGAAATCACTCAAGGAGGGCTTGGTGATGGGATCCTTATGAGACAAGAATTCACCTTCATGAACAAACAGCACCCATTGGTCCCTTTATTCTATACCGTCCCTAAAAGTCATAAGAATACAGAAGCTCCTCCAGGGAGACCAATCGTAGCCTCAATAGATTCAATACTTGAACCCCTCTCCCAATATGTGGACTGGTTTCTTCAACTGATGGTGCAGGGTAGTTCCTCTTATTTAAGAGACAGTACACATTTTAAAAAAAAATTCTTAATACTGTACCACCTGGTGAACATCCACATATCATGGTTACACTAGATGTTGCAGCTCTTTAAAAGTCATTGCCTCAACAAGATGGCCTAAACATTTTAGAAGAATGTTTCGACACCAGACCTCATCTGCATCAGATACCTACACCTTTCCTAATGGAACTAGCAATCATAGCCTTAAATAAAAACTTATTTCTGTTTAAAGAACAGTTTTATCAACAAAATAAAGGAATAGCTATGGGTGCGACATGTGCCCCATCCATTGCTTGTCTGTATAAGGTTCAATCTGAGGTTCACTGGTTGGAGGTGAACCCATGGAGACAGATCATATATACATGGCATCGGTACATCAATGACGTATTCATGCTGTGGAAAGGAAACCGGGCACAATTACAATTGTTTTTCGCTTGGTTAAACAGTAGGGAGGCAAATATACAATTTACAATGCAACAAGCCTCTACCAAAATAATTTTTTTAGACATATTGGTTATTCAACATCAGCAATCATTCAGCACAAAGGTCTATATTAAACCCACGGATCGTAACACTCTTCTACACTACAACAGCAATCATCCAAAAGCGACCAAAATAGCTAGCCTTTTTCTCAACTCTTGAGATTTCGTAGAATTTGCAGTCAGACTTCAGTTTTTTAAAAGCCAACCTAAAACCTTATTATAAAAATTCAGCACTAGAAGGTATCCTGAAAAGTTCCTACATTAGGGTCAAATATAATCATAGACGTACCTTTGGTCTTTTCCCAGTATGGCATTACTTATGTACTTATGTACTTGTTACAACCAAGAACAAAAGAAAAAGATCCCACTTTGCAAACATGCATTCTTAAATACACACATGGAGGCATATTTTCAAAGCACTTTGGGAGGCTAAGTTCCATAGGTTTCTATGGAACTTTGGGAGGCTAAGTGCTTTGAAAATGAGCCTCGTATTAAAGAAGTAGTCTGCATTTTAAAGCGATATTGGAAAATAATACAAACACATCCTGTCTTTCGGGACCACAAGCTGAGAATCACTTATTCTCGAGGTCGAAACCTTAGAGATATAATGCAATCTAAGTTGACTGGCAGGAGCGAGGCATCTAATAAAGGCCATAAAGATTGTGGAAGGTGCATATTTTGTTCGATCATGGTAACAACTGACATATTCATCAACCCTCTAGATAATAGAGAGTACAGTTTGAAGTTTGATAAGGACTGTAACAGTACACATGTGGTCTATATTTTAATGTGCACATGTAAGAAGCTATATGTGGGGAAGACCACTCGGGCATTAAAGCAGCGCCTAAGTGATCATAAGTTCAATATAGGCCACCAGCAAATAGATGCCCCTCTTGTAGCCCATTGCACAGAAGCATCTCACACTTTTAATGATTTTAAATGTATTGCCATCGACCATATAGCACAGTCCATTAGGGGAGGAGACCGTGATTGTAAACTTAGCCAGGTAGAACAACACTGGATTTATAAGTTAGGAACTTCAGCCCCTAATGGGCTCAATATTCGGATAGAGTGGAAAGCTTTTCTTTAATAGTTTCCTTATTAGACTCCATTTCAGCATGTCTCTTTAAGAAACGGGAGTCTGCTCTGATTGGAGGACTCCAAGAGCGTCCATTTAAAACCAGAGCGCCATTTTGTAGTCGGTAGTCCCCAGGGAAAAGAAGGAGGATGAAAAAACGGTAGGCAACTTACCTAGTTGAAAATTTTCCATCACTGCGTTCCTCACTTTCTCTAATTAATTGCATTTGCTCACTTTTAGGGCACTCGTAGTGGTTAAGGGTACATCTCCTTAGGAAGCACTTGCGAAACAGGGTCTCTCTGTAGAGCATTCCCAGCTGTTCAAGTCACAGTTAAGATAAGTGCCTCTTTTACTATTTTGATAGAGCACAGAGTGTCACCGACATCCCTTAAAAGTGAAAGGGGTCCAAGTGATTATAGCCCTTAATATAGATAAGGGCCTAAATTATTTGGGAGGTTTTTTGACTCATGAGGAGCTCGCAAGATATTCACATGAAGAAGAGTAATCTTTAATTGTGGATACCGGGCAGCCAGACATCCACATTGTATATTTTCATAAAAGGAATGCAGAGCATCTGAAGTCTTTTCCTCCATTAAACAATACTTACTAAAAGAGAGAGCTTCACTTGCTAGTTGTGTGTGTTGTATATATATATTAGCAATTTGGCACATTTTTTCAATTTCCAGTGCATGAATGATACCCAACAGTCATCCATCTAAGTATCCACTTGGAGAACGGACAGCGTGTCTACTTTAAAACCGAAAATCTTGAAGAAAGGCTGGAACACCTTCCTGAAACCATTCTCACATCATTCTTCAAATTATGCCAAAGCAATGAATTTGCAAAGACTTTATTGTACTGTGATGTCCTAAATATTTTACATAGGACAAGTCCAAGAAAATATTCAATCAACAGAAACAGGGGATTCCAATGCCTGAACATCCTGGCATTTACAAAAGTGATGCTCTCGGATGTGTATATACAGTACATCCCAATAGTTCTGAGTGCTTCTATCTATGTCTTCAATTTCGTTAGGTGAAAGCCTCTACATCTTTTGAAACTCTCAAAACTCTTGATGGAAAACAGTTACAAAGTTATTGTGAGTCATGTTTAGCTCAAGGTTTGCTGCAAGATGACCAGCACTGGATAAACACGGTGTCTGAAGCATTTGCAATGCATTCTCCATCTAAGCTATAAACCTTATTTGCTATCCAGTTAGCTTACTGTGAAATAGAAAATCCAAAGCAGCTATTGGACGTTATCTAAGAAAGTTTAGCAGAAGACATTTGCATTCAAGCAAATACTTTCAAAACTGATGATTTAAATAGTATACAAAACCCTAACACCTATACAGAAAATATGTTCAATATTGCACTGATCTTTATTGAAGGCAAAATTCTATAAGTGATTGAAAAATGCTGGATGAAGTTGGACTAACAAGACCAAAATGAATGTTGCTGAATTCTGAAGATTGAGAAACCATTAAAGAGACAAGCTGTGACCAAACAAACCTTCAAGATTTTGTAAAAAAAAAAAATGCATCTCGCTTTACAGACCAAAACAGCATATTCTTCAATTTTACAGGCTATAGATCTACAAGCTGGGGGTCTCTTCTTTCTTGAGGCATCAGGAGGAACAGGCAAAACATTTCTTATAAATCTTTTACTAGCCAAGGTTAGAAACAAAGGCAAAATCGCTATTGCCATTGCTTCTTCTGGGATAGCTGCCACATTACTTCAAGGAGGCTGAACCACTTACTCAGCTTTTAAATTGTCTCTTAACTTAGCTCAGTTTGTCAAATAAACAAAGGAACAGGCCTAGCCAAATTATTACAATAATATAGACTCATTGTTTGGGATGAATGCACCATGGCTCATAAGCATGCTCTAGAAGGAGTCAACAGAAGCATAGAAGCAATTATCAGCACTAATTGGAAAAAATTAAGATTTGTGCGCACAACTAGCTAAGTGTATTCTGTAACATGGTGTGCATAAATTCTGTCACATAGTTAAAAATGGGGCATGACCAAGGGTGGGGCATGGGCATTTCTAAAATCTATGCATGTTGTTAAAATATACATACGCTCTGTGCCTAGTTTAGTCGTCAAGATTTACGCCAAGCAAAACATGGCGTAAATGGCCATGTCTATATTTGATCAGATGGAGAGGTGCTCGGCATATTCTTTATACTGCATGGAAATGCAAGCCAATTCTATAACATTTGAACTATTTTCAAAAAAGCTTCTGGAGTTAGAAGGAAAAATAAAATGTGATGCTGATGGGCAAATAGCTTTAATAGTTTCAAGGAAAAAAAATATTTCCAAACATTGCAAATCATTATCAAAAACACAAATGGTTATGCAAATGAGCAATTCTAAGTTTGAAAAACAAACATCAATGAAATGAACAATGAAATCCAAGAAATGCTACTAGGTGAAACTAAAGAGTATTTGTCCATTGACACAATACAAGATACTAATGACATTGTAAATTATCCAGTTGAATTTCTAAATTCACTGCATTCACCAGGAATGCTACCACATCAACTACACTTAAAAATTAGTTCGCCAGTCATACTGCTATGAAATCTAAATGCTCCAAAGCTGTACAACGGCACACGTTTAGCTCTAAAAAACTCTAATGCCACACATTATTGAAGCTACAATCTTGACAGGTTGTGTCAAAGGACATCATGTTTTTATAGCTAAAATTCCTCTTATTCCATGTATCAGATACAGTTCAAAAGACTGCAGTTTTCAGTTCAACTAGCCTTTGCAATGTCAATAAATAAGGCTCAAAGTCAAATATTAAATGTCACAGGTGTCAACTTTAAAAACCCATGTTTTTCACATGGTCAATTATACGTCACCTGTTCACAAGTTGGCTCAAATAAGTCTTTATACATATATGCTCCAAATCGAAAAACAAAAAATGTCTATCAAAATGCTCTCAAATGAGAACTTATTACAAATTATATTAAACATATTTAATATTTTTCTACCTCTGTGTACTCTATTTCTATTTGTACAAATAAAAATATATCTATATACATATAACTATATCTATTTTTATGTTTCATTTCTCACATTAAAGACATTAAACAAAATATAACAACTATCATAAACAAGTTTAAAAATACATAAGTATACAGTGTTATTATACACAAATAAACCTTGCTTTTCTCAATTACAAAGTACTAATCTATGGCTGAGCAACGCCAGGGGGGACAGCTAGTACTTTTCATTTTCCATTGACTATTGCTCCTGAGTCAATGTCTCATTAGTGGAAAATGTTCCCCTAAATGACTTTGAAGGGTTTATCCCAGTGTTTGCTTCTGGATTTGGATTAGAATTTGACCACTTGCCTTTCCAAACTCAGATTCAGGAGAGTTTACATTTGAGTCAGAACAGCTATTTTTCTGCTCCTGAATGATTATAATCTAGGGGCCTCATGACTTAGACCAGTAATCATTGCTAAATTTTAAACAAGGATCACTTTGACTCAAAAGTGAATGAATGAGAGCTGACAAATATCTTCCCATACAGGGCTGAAGCACTGCTAAGCAGAATGTGCCAATGACTTTATATCCCCAACAGTCTCTCTGTTTGTCATTCTCTTTCTCATTGCTCCTTGTCCTATGCCACTAGTCTGTCTCTGTCAAAGCCTCCCCACCCTATACCTCCACCTTCACCATGTGCCACTGCTGTTGCTCTTCTGCCCTCATTCCCTTGTACTATCACCATTATTCCTCTTTTTGGTAACACCCCTTCTATCAGCATTTTTTGAAACTGGAACTGCAAATGCTGTAACAAATGCTCTGGACTCCCAGTGGTTTTCAGGAGGTCCTTAATTACTTATGTGAAAACAAAGACAACTACACCAAGAGAATGAAAATATGGAAAAAGAAAACCCTGATAAGAAACTAACAAGCACATCTTGGGAGACAGATTGTTTAAAACAGGATTTATATGGAATGCATTTATACTAGGGCTGCACATTAATAGCGATTAATGCCACAATTAACACGTTAATTATTCATCATGATTAAAAAAATATAATTGTGATTAATAATGACCTGCCCTCCCTCCCCTTTGTGCTGGCTCTCTCTCCCCTTCCCTCACGGTTTACCTTTTATTCAGTAAATCTTTGCCTTGCAAGGACAGTGGTTTTGAAATGCTGCCCCGGCCTGCATTGGGCCTTTCCCTCTGACCCGTCGTCCTGCCCCCTTCAGATGCAGCTTCCTATTTTCAGAAGGGGACGGGATGGGTCAAAAGGAAAGTCCCGATGCAGGCTGAGGCAGAGTTTCAATTTTGCTGCCGCTGTAGAGTGAAGATTTACTGGGAAAAAAAAGTGAATCAGGAAGGGGAGAGGAGTGAGAGTCACTGGTGGTCCAGAAGGGGATGGAGAGATGCTGGACCAACCGTGTGGGTGAGCAAGCAGTCATCGAGAGAGTAACCATGGGAGGGGAGGGGAGGGGAGGCACAGCACGGTACATTTTAGAGATAGAGAGAAAGAGAGAATGGGTGAAGGCATGGGGGGGCACATTTGAGAGAGATACACAGAAAAAGAATAGGTGAAGGCACAGGGGGTATATTTGAGAGAGAGAAAGAATGGGTGAAGGCACGGGGGGCACATTTGAGAAAGAGAGAGAGAATGGGTGACGGCACAGGGGGCAAACTTAAAGGCACCAATTCTGAATACACAAATATCAATAACTGTACCTTTATAGTTTCAGCAGTAAAAATACAGAACAACAATATGCTTCCTATTGGAAAAGCCAGACATCAGACTCTTATGGATCCCCACATAAACTACATAAAAGCAGAATCTCTTATCATGAACACATGCAGAACACAGATCAACCTTCTCCAAGTACAGAACAAAGGACCAAAAATTAGAAACAGGAAAGACTGAGAAATCAGAATTGAACCTGGTTCAGGCTGAGAACCTGAACCAGGTTCAATTCCCACTGCAACTCCTTGTGACTTTGGACAAGTCACTTAACCCTCCATTGCCCCAGGTACACAATAAATACCTGTAAATGTAAAATGTTTTGATGGTAACCATAGAAAGGCAGAATATCCCATCCCCTTATCCTTTCATATAAAGCCCAGCATATCCTCTGGCCTTCCATATCCCACAATCCCCTCATATAAAGCCCAGAACCTCTCTGCCCTTCTGCCCTTCCATACCCACCCATCCTACCCTTATAGCCCAGCATCTCCCTTGCCCTTCTCTTTACCCCACCTTCTCATAGCCTGACATCTCCCTTGCCCTTCTCTACTCCCCAACCCAATTAAGATGAGCACACGATTTGGCCATTCTGCCAAATTATTGCGCACAACTTAAGGCACCATTTATAGAATTTGGGGGTTAGTGCATAAGTGCCTGACATGCCCCTGACCCAGCCAGGTTCCTCCCATGTTAACATCCCCTTTGCAATTGTGCTCTATAGAATTTAAAGGCACTCAGTTTACAGAGTTGCACCTAAATGCAGATCTGCACTTAACTGCAAACTGGTACCAATTAGTGATAATTAACACCACTTAACAGTCATTATTGATAATTAACACCAATTAGATCCCACTTAAACAATTGAGCTAGGGGCTATTCTATAACTTGCAGGTGCAATTTTACACGCTAGTCGCAAAATTGTGCACTGATGTTAATAGAATTAGAATGTTGGTCTCTTCTTATGCAACCTGCACTAAAAATAGAATTTACTGTTTAGATATTGTGCTTATTCCTTCTAATTGTCCATTTTTTGGGTCCACTATTGTGCTGTTTTCCTCTTGGGGAACATTTCTTGACATTGTTTTCCCTTGTATACTCCGGGAACTGTTGATGTTGTTCCTTTTTTTTATGGCAATCCACTTTAGTCAAGCATAAATGTAATGTTCAGCATTTCAGTTGTCTACAAAAAATTTGTTTTCTATCGTTAGGCAGGTACAATCTTCATCCCTCCTGACCCTTCACAACTACCTCATTCGATCACCATACAACCTTGTATTTGTTCTCAACTGACTTGGCAAACGCCTTGATGGTACTGTGTAAGCCACATTGAGCCTGTAAATAGGTGGGGAAAATGTGGGATACAAATGTAACAAACAAATAAATAAATAAATAATATTTACACCTTGCAGATCTTGTCATATGTTCCACATACCTTTAGCTGTTCCATTGTTTGTTATATGGATGAGCTGGTCACCATTAAGAGCCATGACCTTAGTTGCTTTTTTTTTTCTTCCTGTTCTGATCTAATTCTGCTAATCCATCTCTTGCTTAGAAAATCCCAGAAATCTCTGTAGAACAGCATTTCCAGCTTGAATATTCACAGCTAGTTCCATTATAAAACGCTGCCACTGCAAACTTTGGGGCCGTTTTACTGAGCCGCATAAGCGCCTACACGTGCCCAATGTGCGCCAATTCCAAGTTACCACCCCACCACCACATGGCCCAGGCAGTAATTTCATTTTTTTACGTGCATCCACTACGCACACTGGAAAATATTTTTTTTTCTGGCGTGCGGGCGGTAATCAGCATTTGAACGTGCGTTGACCATTACCGCCCGGTTAACACGTCAGACCTTACCGCTAAGTCAATGGCTGGCACTAAGGTCTCAGACCCAAAATGGACGCGCACCAATTTTCATTTTGCCGCACGTCCATTGTCGCTCTCCTCCCCCAAAAAGGCATTTTTTACTAGTGCGCTGAAAAATGATTCTGCGTGTGGTCAAAACACATACCTACACAACTGCAGGCCATTTTTTCAACGCACCTTACTAAAAGGACCTCTTCATATCTGACCTGCTTGCACTGATTCTTTGGCTGAGTTGTGCTCTCTGAAGAGTATAGAGGTCGATATTCAGTGTGGTTTAACTGCGTAGGAGTGGCTCCTTCATATTTAGCCATGCTTTTACAAAGCGCTGACCGCCATGGACCGAATATAGACCAGATATTCTTTGGCCTTCTTTTTTAGCTAGGCTATGCCTCATTTTTAGCTTGTTTTTACTATTTTCTGTATCTTTTCTGATTCATGTTTATGTTTACGCACAAATTTGGTACAGTTTAAGAAACTCTTAAAAACCCATTTGTTTTTCAGGCATATCCTGTGCTAAGAAGCAGATTGTTGGCACAGTGATGAGAGGCACTGTTTTGATATATGTTGCTTACAGTATATGGGAGACGTGATCAGCCAGAAAAAGATAAACTCTTTACTTATCTCTTTGCAATACTTATCTCTTTGAAATACTTATCTCTTTGCAATATTAAAAAGAGAATTTGAGAGCATTTGGCTATTAAGAAGAGCTTTTGATAAGTTCAAATGCAGTAAGTGGTTTTTAAATACCACAATAATAAGTTTGTAATAAAAGCAGTTAAAAATAAGGTGAAAGTAATAAAAAAACACGGAGGGATTTTATGACCAATGATGCTGGTTTGATTGTAAGATTCTTCTATGCGTTCCTTATTGGAAGTATGAAAGTCACTGAGGTCTTTTCCCTTCATTGAAATGTATGTAAGTAAATTTCATTACTTAGGTTATCTTTTTATAATCAGGGCTCTATTTAAAGATTTGTATTAGCATTTGGATTCAGTCCCTGTAAGTCCATTAGCAGACGTGATAGTAGTTTCTATTTTTATGTACATTTTATTGCAATCCACTTAGTTTTTAGGTGGAATATAAATAAATAAATATTCTGAGCTGTGCCCATAATCTAATAGCAGAACTTATAAAATAAAGACAGGCATTAGAGCACAGCAGATGCTAGCATGGCTTAGTAAATAGGGAGGTATATTTGGAATCATTTAAAACAAGAGGTAAATATCTCCTTTTCAGACTGAGACTCTTTACGCAGGCATCATTGTTGAAACAAGGCCGTGTTGAATCCTTTTACTGTCTGATTCTTCATGTTATTAATATTTGTAGTTAAGTGGAAGTTTCATGTCTTTCTCATTGAAACTAATAAACTTTTTTTTAAGGACATATGGTTTCTTGCCATTTTAGTTTTGGACTACAACTCCTCACCATTCTGTTCTCAAGTATACTAAAAGGACATTTAGGAACATAAGACCTTTGAAATTAAAAATGATGAAATATTTTGACACCCACCACACAGGACTTAACAAAGATCGGGGTTCCAATCACATTATAAACCATAAAATGTGACCTGCTGAGTGAAAAAATACCAAAAGTGGGGTTACAAATAACCAGTGGCGTTCCTAGGGGGGCTGACACCCGGGGCGGATCGCCGATGCGCCCTGCCCCCCGGGTGCAGCGCGATCCCCCCCCCCGGCGAAAGAACCCCCTCCCCCGGGTGCACGCCGCTGGGGGGGTGCCGCGCGCCGGTCAGCTTCATTCGTTTCCATGCTCCCTCTGCCCTGGAACAGGTTACTTCCTGTTCCGGGGCAGAGGGAGCATGGAAACAAATGAAGCTGACCAATGCATGGCACCCCCCCAGCGGTGTGCACCCAGGGCGGACCGCCCCCACCGCCCCCCCCTTGGTATGCCACTGCAAATAACAGAGATGTGGAGGAAATCTGAATAAGAAATATAGCCATTTTCGAAACAGCAAAACGTCTCTTTTTTTTTTTTTTTTTTTCAAAAATGGCCACATGCTAGATGTTTTTGTGCTTTGTGCATTTATCCTTTTGGTCCATTTTTGAAAAAGTCCAAGTGCAAAATGTACAAAATCAAGCTACTGGGATGTAGGAGGAGCCAGCATTCTTAGTAGACTGGTCACACAGACAACCCAGGAAAGCAATGGGGCACCCTAGGGGGTACTGCTGTGGACTTCATATAAAATCGCCCAGGTACACATCTCACTATTGCTCTCTTATCTTGTTGCTGAGCCCTCTAAAACCCACCTAAAGCCTACCCCCCCCCCCCCCCCACACACACACACACATGTACACCACTACAATAAATAACCTATAGGTGGGTATAGTAGGTTTTTGGTGAGTTTTGGAGGGCTCACAAATTCCACCACAAGTATAACAGTTAGAGTGGGATATGAGCCTAGGTCCCCTTCTCCACAGTTCACTGCACTGACCACTACATTACTCCAGGAACCTGCTTGCTTCACTAATAGGTCTGGCTATAACATCTGAAGTAGTCATAGAAGCTGGTATGTACTGTTTGTTTTACATCTTTGGGGGGTTAGAGGGGGTCAGTGACCACTGAGGGAGTAAGGGGAGCTCATTCCTTTATTCCTGCAGTGGTCATCTGGTCATTTAGAACACTTTTTTGTGGCTTAGTTGTTATTAAAACAGGTATAGCTCAAAATGTCTTAGTTTTAGACCTGGACATTTACATTTTTTTTCCTTTATGGCTGAAAAATGTCCAGATCTTAAGAACGCACAAACCCTGCCCTTAACATACCCCCAACATGCCCCCCTTGACATTTGGACGCACTGCAGATGAACAGCATAAAAAAACCATCTGGAAGATGGGTTTCAAAAATACCGATTTGGAAATTTTGGAGAGAAAAACATCCAAATGCTGCTTTATGCTACTTTTTAGAAGTTTTTCTCTTTCAAAAATGAGCCCCAAAGGCTATAAAAGTTAGGAATGGCCATTTTGAAAGTTTTGAGTACTATAGGGTCAGTAGAATGGGGCTATGCAATTTTTTCACAACTTTGTTTTTCATGTTCTACAGTCTAAAAACTGCAGGTACCTAAAGTGGGGTATGTGATTTCTGCAGTTAATTTTTTTTTAATTGATAGAGGTTTCTTATTTTTTAAAGATGTAATTAGTCCATACCCGAGGCTAAAATTTGGCAGGATTATGCTGTTGATATCCCTCTATGAGTTGTCTTGTAGGGCAGACTGGATGGACCGTGCAGATCTTTTTCTGCCGTCATCCACTATGTATGTTACTGTATACTACTGCCACATTTTCTGCTATGATACCAGTTAATTTGTTAACTGTAAGGTATAGTCCCCACTCATTCTTGCCCCAATCCACATTAGCTGTTTAACACAGCAGACAACAGCAGTTAGCTGATAAGGTGTATGTTAACTGCTAGCATATATTAATTGCCTAGATAGTTGCAAACACACCTTAAAAATCTCATCATAAATGCATCTAACCCTGTAGTACAAGTATAAATGTACAAGAATAATTTGAACTTTAAAGCAATTATTTGTGCAGTGTCTAAATACAGTGCTGTGTTTATATTTATTTTTCTAATATTGAAGCCTTCAGTGAGTGCTCTGTATAATTGCTCTTATGTGATCCCTATTCATATCAAGCAGCACATTTTTTTTTCTAAAAATGTATCCAAACATTATGTTTTCCTCGCTAGAAGACTGTAGTATCAGGCTCATACCGGCTAGTGTCTAAGCTTCCCTGCTTCCCTTTTTCCTGCCTTTTGATTCTATAAGGCACATCTTGCCCCATTCTTGCTCTTTAACCAGTGGGAAATATTAACCTTTATCACAGAAACCAAGGTTATTCTATGAAAAGATAAAATCTGAGACACGCAGAAGGAAACCTGCCAGTACGTGTCAGTTAGGAACCTGTGTGCACCAGGAACCATTCTAAAAGGTATCACCTTAGTGCCATAGGATCAAATTCTATATTTGGCACAAAAGAAAATAGGCACGGATGGAAAACATGCCTATGCGTATTCTATAAGCCATTTTATACGCTAGTATTTTTAATGGAATCCTGGTGCCAAGATGCCATTATAGAAGTGATGCTAAGCATATGGCATTGGGGGCCCCTTTACTGAGGAACCAAGTTATAGAATTTCCCTCTATGTTTTTACAGTACTTTTTCCAAAAGAAACTCAACCATAGACATAGGGTATTGGGAAATATCCTGACAGTTTCCATACAAACAGGATAAGTCCAATATTAACAAACAGTTATAATACCTGACTACCTAGTATGACTCTACAGCTTATACTTTTATACCTATAAGTAAAGAGTGGAATTTTAGAAAGGGCATACAAATGGGACTTGAGACATCTAGGTTGGGACATCTATCTTAGAACAGGATCTGCGGATGTAGGATCTGTCTAAATATATAGAGAAATGGATGTCTATGCACTGGCTACATTCAACAGAAATCTCCATTTTAGAAAAATGAATGTCTAAAGTATCAGTAAAGTGGGAACATGTCTGTCTCTGTGGCAGCACATGCATGTTCATGCACAGAAATGACAACATTATGCTGGAACATATATGTTTGTCAACCATTTTAGAAAGATAAACGTTTACTTTTCCTGAAGCTGTCACAGAGCCCTGTTTCTCTTGCCAGGCTTGCTTTTGAGAAAGACATAAAGGAGATAAACTCCCCTAATCTCTCCAGAGCACTTTTCTGAAACTTACATGTCCCGATTACCAAATCTGGATCCCAACCCCCACCATTTGGGACACAGATCTTAACAGGGCTAACACAGACAGAAAAATACGGAGAGAGTGGTGGATGTTTGGAATGCCCTCCCGCGGGAGGTGGTGGAGAGGAAAACGGTAACGGAATTCAAACATGCGTGGGATAAACATAAAGGAATCCTGTTCAGAAGGAAAGAATCCTCAGGAGCTTAACCGAGAATGGATAGCAGAGCTGGTAGTGGGAGGCGGGGCTGGAGGTTGGGAGGCGGGGATAGTGCGGGGCAGACTTATACGGTCTGTGCCAGAGCTGGTGTTGGGAGGCGGGGATAGTGCTGGGCAGACTTATACGGTCTGTGCCAGAGCCGGTGGTTGGGAGGCGGGGCTGGTGGTTGGGAGGCGGGGCTAGTGCTGGGCAGGCTTATACGGTCTGTGCCCTAAAGAGCACAGGTACAAATCAAAGTAGGGTATACACAAAAGTAGCACACATGAGTTGTCTTGTTGGGCAGACTGGATGGACCGTGCAGGTCTTTTTCTGCCGTCATCTAATATGTTACTATGTTACTATGTAATGGAGTATGAACATCCAGTTGTTAGGCCAGCCCTATTCCCACCCACAACATATACAGACTATATCCCCTTTCTATATGGACATTCTTCAGTTTTAGAAATTCATTTTCCATTTTGTAAAATTGGGATTTGGATGTTCATACACTATTGATATGAACATGCCAGTTTATGGACATCTGATACATGAATTACACTTTTAAAATAAGCACTATAGAAGATCACACAACTCACATAATTTAGCTTCTATATAGGAACATGAGAATAGCCATACTGGGTCAGACCAATGGTCCATCTAGCCCAGTATCCTATTTCCAACAGTAGCCAATCCAGATCACAAATACACCTACTGAACAGTCAGAATTACATATTAACTTGGTGCCCTGGTGGTGATAAGGGTGCCTAAACTAAATGACATTCAAATTTAAAAATCACCTCGTTCAATCTATTTTAGCTGAGTATGGCAGCATCAGTGTTCATCCTGGGAATGGTCAAAATAAACACAGGGGCCCTTTTACTAGGGCGGTAGGGCTACTGTGTAGATAGCGCATGGCAAACAGCACTCCACTGGGCACACCCAGGCGCCCTGAAGTATTTCTGCTCTTGCTGTGCACAGGGAGTAGGTATGCCCATTGCCATGCACTTCACAATTACTGCCAGATTAGTTCATGAGTCCTTACCTCCAAATAAATAGGTGGTGGTAAGGGCTCAGGCAGCAATGGCCATTAAGGACACCAATTGTAAAAAAAAAAAAGGCTTTTTATGGCTGCGGTAAAAAGTGTCCTCGGCGCATGGCAATCCCACGTGACAACACTACCGCAAGCCATTTTTTTACCACAGCTCTGTAAAAGGACTCCACTATTTCCACACTAGTGAAAGCATTGCTTCCATGGTATGTCCCTGGATTAGCACCTATAATCTAATCAGATCCTGATACCCAAAGAAACTCATCCTTCATAAATTACTCAAAAGCTATAGCTAAAATTTACCATTGGTTGACCAATACATTGTGTGCAAGTTTTGCATCTTTCTAGAGATGCTCTATTATGGATTTCTAGCCAGGAGTAGTCCTCAATAATACGGCATCCTTGAATATAGGCCACTAATATTCCTGGTTGCTGAGGTGGAAAATGCTGTGCTCATATTAGGCTCTCCATCTGTATTTACTATTGAAGGGATGGAGACCTGATGCCCGAAGTGTTTATGAGCAAAATTAATATATATTGCTTCACTTAAAAATGTGTACTGATTTACTGTAGAATTTTCTGTGACATCTCAAGGGTGAAATCTACATAGAATGAGAGAGCTATTTGAAGCAGTAACCCCACAATATATATTCTACATATTTAAAAAGGTGGAAGGAAGGCCAAATGACAGCTGGTATGGTTAAAAAGTGAGGTGAAGAAAGCTATTAGAGCTACAAGTACATCCTTCAGAAAATGGAAGAAGGATCTGAGGGAAAAAGTAGGAAACAGCTTAAGGAATGACAAGTCAAATGTAAAGCGTTGAAAAGGAAGGCAAAGAAAGACTTTGAAAAGAAGACTGTGATAGAAGCAAAAACACATAATAAAATCTTTTATAGAAGCAAGAAGCAAGTAAAAGAATCAATTGGACTGCTAGATGACCGAGGGGTAAAAGGGGCACTCAGGGAGAACAAGGACATGACAGAGAGGTTAAGACAGACAGAACTGAAAAATGATCTTGCAGAGCTATTGTTAGTAATAACTGCAGGTAAAGACCTGGATGGTCCATACAGTCTGTCCAACAGTCACACTCACTATCAATTCATGATTAAACCAACAATGCGTGTGATATAAAATAATTGATCATGGTCTTTCTTTGGCATTTCTGGGACATAGACTGTAGAAATCCGCCCAGCACTGTCGTTCCAACTACTGGAGTTGCTGTGAAAGCCCACTCCATACCTTTCCAAATCTGTAGTAGTATCTGCTTCTTGCTGGCCTCCCACTTAGCCACCTCTCCCCTCTCCAGTCGGTTCAAAACTCTGCTGCCCGTCTCATCTTCCGCCAGGGTCGCTTTACTCATACTACCCCTCTCCTCAAGACCCTTCACTGGCTCCCTATCCGTTTTCGCATCCTGTTCAAACTTCTTCTACTAACCTATAAATGTACTCACTCTGCTGCTTCCCAGTATCTCTCCACACTCGTCCATCCCTACACCCCTTCCCGTGCACTCCGCTCCATGGATAAATCCTTCTTATCTGTTCCCTTCTCCACTACTGCCAACTCCAGACTTCACGCCTTCTGTCTCGCTGCACCCTACGCCTGGAATAAACTTCCTGAGCCCCTACGTCTTGCCCCATCCTTGGCCACCTTTAAATCTAGACTGAAAGCCCACCTCTTTAACTTTGCTTTTGACTCGTAACCACTTGTAACCACTCGCCTCCACCTACCCTCCTCTCTTCCTTCCCGTTCACATTAATTGATTTGATTTGCTTACTTTATTTATTTTTTGTCTATTAGATTGTAAGCTCTTTGAGCAGGGACTGTCTTTCTTCTATGTTTGTGAAGCGCTGCGTATGCCTTGTAGCGCTATAGAAATGCTAAATAGTAGTAGTAGTAGTCTTGTCATTTGTAGGACACAGACTATAAATGTCTGCCCAGCATCATCCTCATATTCCAGCTACTGAAGTTGCCATCCAAGCCCTTTCCAGATTGCCATGGGACACAGACCGTAGAAGCCTGCCCAGCACCAGCCTAAGGGGCCCTTTTACTAAGCTGTGGAAGTGTCTACGCGTGCCCAACATGTGCCAATTTGGCATTACCGGCCGGCTACCACGTGGCTCTTGTGGTAATTTAATTTTTGGCACGCGTCCGATATGCACGTCTGAAAAATAATTTTTATTTTCTGGTGCACGTTCACTATGTGTGCCAAGTGGCATTTGACTTGCGTAGATCATTACCACCCGGTTAACGCTTGAGACCTTAACGCTAAGTCAATGGATGCGCGCCAATTTTTATTTTGCCGCATGTCCATTTTCAGCAAAAATTTTAAAAAGGCATTTTTTGTAGAGGCGCTGAAAAATGGATCTGTGCACGCCCAAAACACGCGCCTACACTACCGCAGACCATTTTTCAGCGCACCTTAGTAAAAGGACCCTTTAGTTCTTATATTCACAATCTGGTGAGGCCTCTTGATTCTCTTGATTCTAGAGCAAAATCAAACTTTGTGTCAGTTACTAAAGGTTCAGAATTGTAAGAAACCAGAGGTCCTAACTATATGAAACCATCTGTAAATCAAACCAATGATATCTAGGCCATGACCATTTGATGAAAACCATTTCATGAAAAAACTTAGGGCTCATTTTTTTAAACTGTTAGATACCCCCCCACCACCACCGAAAATGACCTGGAAAGAGAGGCTAAATTTAGTTGCTCAAACAATGGCAGCCTTGAACATATTCATGAGGACAGCAGGAGGGGAAATTTAGCTCCTAAATACAATTCAGAAAAGGCAGGCCTAAACTAGGCAGCCACATTTTGTAGATGCTAGGACGTTTATTTATTACTGCATACTCAGTCTGTGTGCTTAAAAATGAATAGTTAACCTGCTCACTAAAGTGTGAAAAGGTGATTAGTACATGCTGAAATGTTTTATGTGCATTAAAAATATAAATTAAAACTATTGTGTGAAACAAACAGAAACAATACCAGAAAATCAGAAAAAATAGCCTAACGAAATGAAAATGTTTAGCCTGTGCACATCGCTAGCAAATACTGTTTGTATTGATTCACTGGGCCAATTTTCTAAAATAACCTTGCTACAGATGAAGAATGGGAGCAATCCCTTGAAAAGAAAGGCTAATACATTTTTAGTGAGCCAAATGCTTGTTTTTAACTGGTACTGAGACACACAGGAAGACAAACATGCCATAATATAGTGTTCTTCACTCTAAGTACCTTTGATTCAAATGTTTATGTCTACACAAGCACAGTTATTTAGATCTGGTAACAGATAATTAATTGGAGATAAGACTGTATGCCACATGTTTACATAAACGTGTGACTAAAATTTTCTATTTAAAGATTATTGTGAGTAACAAGATCCACAGCAGTAATTATCCAGCACCATAGATTATGTTTGACACTAATTGCTACCGCCTGTAAAACAATATCAAGATTAAATTTGAGCCTAGCTTTCACCATAGTTAAACAGCCTTTGTTCAGTACCGAAAGGCTTCTTCTGTTATCATCCTAGACTCATTATTTAGGTTTAAAGCAACATCACATGCAACATACCATGATTATTCTTTTAAAGTAAGAATATCACATCTTTTTCATGTACTTACCATGCACCTATCCCATTTTAATGATTGCAGGGTATAATGCATTTGGGCTTTTTATTGCTTCCATAGAAAGTGCTCAATATCAAGATCCTTTTATGCTCACGTAAAAACAAAACAAATAATTAAAAAAAAAGGAATAGTTGTTTAAGTGACAAATATCACACTGTTGTAGTGGTTGACTTCCTCAATATAGTTTTCTGGGGTTTCGGTGCAGTTGGTGGAGGCACAGTCAGAGGTCTGAGAGGAGAAAAACTATGACTTGAGCTTATTCCCAGCCCTCCATTCTCTAGAGGGAAAGAAGGGAGAGGAGGAGGAGGTGGTAAAGGTGGACAGTGGTGAGGGAGCTTTGCTGGAGTATGGACAGGCTCGCTGTGCAGGTGAATTTCTTTGTTCTTCATATCATACCTAACATCACAGTCAGGGCAATAGCCATGGTACTGCACTTTTTCACTAAAACGGACCCGTTCTCGTGTTGTAGTCTGATGGCACCTGTCCTTTTCAGGTCTATGTATCAAAGGCTGCAATGCAACTTTGTCTAAATTATTTGCGGGCATACAAAACGCATCTCCATTTGGAACTTTGTTTGGCCCTCCTGGTATACCTCCATTTGGCAGCAAAGTCCCATTCGTCTTTACAGGATTGGATGAAGGAACCAAATCGTCACACTTTACAGGAGTGAGCCGTGGAGGGGGAGGTGGTGGATTGGGCTTTCTAAGTACCGTGAGAATCGCATGTGGATGAGCTGGAGGCTTGATGAGTGGTGCATTGGCTCGCAGTTTGATCTTGTCCAGGCTCGAAGCAGTTGTACTGCTGGAACTGCTGTTCAGCGTGTCTGTTTTAGAGCTGTCTGTCATCTCATCCTCTAGCTGAAGGTCTGATGTCAGTGTGTCAATCTGGTCCACCACCTGCATGAAAAATCACAATGCATCAAGGTGACCTCAAAGTCAGAGGCTTCAGAGTGACAAGAGCTAAATAAAATAAACCACGACAACACTGCAAGCTTTCATTGGAAGTATTTCTAAACTGTTCTCTCAAACTATAGGAGTAATAGAACACTTTAATATGCAATAACCTTTAAAAGTCTGAATAAGCTCTTTATTTTGTTTTCATCTTTGGCTGTTCCAAATCCACTTTAATTAAAAACCATGATAGATAATCCTACTGTATTAAAGCAAAGAAAATGACACTTTAGCCTGTCTGCAATATGATTCTAAAATCTAAGGATTTTCTAACTACAGTATAATACCATTAGACTCCAAGTAAATTATACATCTTTCAGTAATACTGCTCAGCTTTTTTTCTTACCAAAGTCTGGTGAAAAATGTAATCTAAACAAATACCAGATATATCCAGAATCACTCTGTAGTACATCATTCAAATTATTTTTATAGTTGACTTGTAGCAGGGATTTTATTTTATGTATTTACCCTTTACAAATACAGTATTAAATGTTTTGATTTTATTTAATGTAAGCTCTTGATAAAGTCTATTCTTATGTAGTCCAAGCTGTGATTTTCATTAATATGAATTTTCTCTCTTGCTTTTTCTGGTATATTCTATGCAAAACCCAACCTTGTTTCACAGTACTTATGACCTATAAGGGGCCAATGGAATAAAACCTGTTTTAAAAAATTTTAGTAGGTAACTAGGTTAAATCTATTCACAAATCTTATAACAAGACTTAACATGCCATGCAATAACTTTTACAAAGGGCACAGTAAAACCTCCCCTCTAATGCATGGCCTCAGTGCTAATGAGGAATGCTTACTAAAGGGTAGTAAAATTTGGGCATAGTGTATCCTACCTGCAAAAAATATGGGAGACTAACCCCCAAATTCTATATAAAGTGCTACATATTGTGCATGCAAATTGGGTGCATGTCCAATTTGCATGCACAATTTAATTGAATAATGAGCTAATTAATGCCCATAATTAGCTTGTTAACAAACAATTATTGGCAATAATTAGATTTAATAGAAATATACATGCATAAATGCAGGCACTGGATCCGTACCTAAATTTTGCGTGAGTCCAAAAAGGGGGGAGCGAAAATGGGAGGGGCATGGGTGGGTCAGGGCATTCCTGGAGAGTACACACGTAATTATAGAATAAGAAGGATCTGCACCTAATTTAGGCACAAGGATTTGCACCATGTTTCATCTGGTGCAAATGGCTGCACTTAGTTAGGTGCAATTTCCAGGTGTAAGCCCTGTTCTATAAACCACGCCTAACTTTAAGCATTGTTTATAGAATGGCATTTTTTGGTGCTAATTTGTTAGGTGCCATGTATAGAATTTAGCCCTAATTGCCTCTTGTTTAGGAGGCAGCAAGTCTCCCATATTAACCCAACCAGCTAGCATGCAGTAATCCTAACGCTTCCATGCCCATTATTCGCCCATGATACACCCCTGAACATAATATCTACAAAAAAGTATTGCGAGGGTTAACATGTGACTAACATCAAAATACCACAAAATGCTTTAATGCATTTTACAGAATCCTGTTTTTCACATGCTAAGTGAAGTGTGTGTGTTAAGGCGTAATGCCCTTTAGTACAGGGCCTCTCAGTGGCGTACCAAGGGGGGGGCGGTGGGAGCGGTCCGTCCTGGGTGCACGCCGCTGGAGGGGTGCCGCGCGCCGGTCAGCGTCGTTTGTTTCCATGCTCCCTCTGCCCCGGAACAGGAAGTAACCTGTTCCGGGGCACAGCGAGCATGGAAACGAACGATGCTGACCGGCGCGCGGCACCCCCCCAGCGGCGTACACCCAGGCAGAGGGTTCTTTCACCAAGGTGGGGGGTGTCCCTTCGCCGGGGGGGGGTGTCGCGCTGCACGGGGGGGGGGCGCTGCACCCGGGGGGGGGGGCGGGGTGCGTCGGTGATCCGCCCCGGGTGTCAGCGCCCCTCAGAACGCCACTGGGGCCTCTTAATATGTAGGAAAGTGTAATGTGCATGCTGGCTACTGGGAAATTCCTATGCTATTTTGCTCAAAGGTTGACATGTATTAAAAAGTCATTCAGTGCTGTTATTAGAAACTTACGGGCGGATATTCAAAGGGATTTAAGTGGACAGGAGCCTCTCTAATCGCTTACTGCCATCTAAGTGGGAATAGTCAGTGGCAATTAACTGGAGAGTACCAGTGAATATCCCCACAGACCGCCCAACTAAAAAGTGGGTAGGACAGGGAGGAGACCAGGATTATGCAGGTGCCAGTATTATTCAGTGCTGGCACCCACATAGCTAAGTAGCCTAATTTAGGACATCTCCAAGGTTGTCCTGCATTAGGCCACTTAGCTATGTGGGTGCCGGCACCTGCATAACTTTTTTTAAAGGTTCCCTCAAGCCCCCCCCCCCCGCCTCCCTGACAATGCCCCCCCCCCTTCCCTCCTCCCTCCCCAAGCCCACACACAAGAAACCCGCCAGAACCTCCCCAAACATTCTTGTAGGTACATGGTGGTCCACTGATGGTCATTGGGGGCAGAAGCATAGCCCTCTTGCACCTGCCCCTTGTGGCACAGTTCTAAATTAGCTGCTGCAACCTCTCAGCACTACATATGAGTGAGGTATATTCAGGGATTAGGCAGCCACCGGCACTTTTCCAGATACCAGTGATATTCAGACTGGAATCCACTGACTACCTGGATAAAGTTAGGACAGTCTTTTCCAGGTAGTTACCTGGTTAGCGGACTATAAATTGGGGCTAACTGGGCAAATCCTGGCTCCATCCAGACTCTGCCCCTGGACTGCCCCAGCACTAACATGATAACATGTACAACTAACATGTACAACTTCCTTTAAATCAGTCACTTTACTTTCTAACTCTTCTTACTCTCTAACCTGTCTATCTATATGTTCCATCTTTGCTTTACCCTTCACTATCAATTAAAATGTTCTATTACGTATTGTGTTGACATTGTAAGTAGTATACCATACTTTGTACTCTTATTTCAATATTTTTACTGCTCATGTTTGATCTATTCTTACTGTACACCGCCTTGAGTGAATTCCTTCAAAAGGCGGTAAATAAATCCTAATAAATAAATAAATAAATAAATGATAATGTTGAGGTGCTCTGAGCAGACATTCAGCAACACTGCTAAATACCTGGACAGAACGCAGTCAGCATGAGTTAACCAGGCAGGAGACCAGGCAGCGCTGCGTACGCCTTGTAGCGCTATAGAAATGCTAAATAGTAGTAGGAGGAGGAGGAGGAGACACTCCTATGCAGTTAACTCACACTACATATCGACCCCCTAAGTTATTTGCCATACACATAGCCAAATTGTCTTTGCATTTGACATTCCCTCATTTATAGTCTAAATTTTAGCACATACACATTAATGTTTGTGGGACCATCCTAACGTAGATATTAAGGGGTAATTCTATAAGTGCGCTTCTCCGTTTAGGCACCCCATTGCCAGATGGTGAAAGCCTATTCTACAGTATAAGGCATCTGGGCACCCAGATTCCATTAGGGAATACTAAAATAATCTGGGTTGTTGCCCTCATAGACCAAATTTGGGGACCCCTTTTATAATGTACAGTAGTCACAAATTCTGCTTTAATAAGCTTTTTCCTCAAGTCCATTATTCAATAGCTCATAATTTATTGCTCATTTAAATGTGACATCAAGCACTATATTGAAACAGATTAACTGCACTTAACAAATTAGAGAGTATGATATGTTATAGCTGAACCTAAATAATTTACATACTGGAAGAAAAAAGCCATACAGCCAATGAATGTAAACTTCCTTCAGTGACATCATTTCCATGTAAAAGAAAAAATATTAATTATTACAAAAAATGAAAAGACCATAATTTCCTTCAAGAAAACGTCAATAGAAGTGCCACTATTCAGTTTTATTGTTCAAATCTCTAGCTTCAATTTTTTCCAGCCAAAATATCAATTGTTGCTTTCAGCTTAACAAAACATGCAAAGTGGAGTAGTGGTCTAATGGTTAGTGCAGTGGGTTGAGATCCTGGAGAACCAGGTTCAATTACCTTCTGTAGCTCTATGTGACTCTGGGCAAGTCACTTAGTCCTCCATTTCCCCAGGTACAATATACTACTTAGATTGAGAGCCTTTTGGGGACAGTGCAAGTATCTGTACAATTATAGGTAAACTGCCTCAATTCACACTTGAAATATGTGGTACATCAAATTAATAAACTGATAATGTTGCCAGTCAACCCCTAGAATATTTTTTTTTTGGGGGGGGGGGGGGGGAATGTGACATGGTCAATAATAGAGCACTGGAGCACTTGGTAACCATGTTTCTCTTGAATACAGTGCTTTATTAAAGGCACTCCTTTGTCCTCCAGATGTGAATAAACCTTTGGGTGCCATCTGAAATGCATCTTTCTTTTTTCCTTCTGCCAAGCTGACAACAAGGAGATAGAACTCCATGTATCAGTGGGGGTTGGGTGCTAACCAAGGTCCACACCAAATGAGGAGATTTTGGGGTGCTACTCTAAGCCCAAAATAGCCAAGAGGAGAAAAGGGGGTGTATTCCCAAAACTAGTTCCTAACCCCCAGAGAAGCAGGTTGAGGTTGAAGAAGTAGAGACCAGTTAGAGGTTAGATGAACCTGAGATTTTGTGTTCATGGGGCAGTGTTACCTAAATGTAGGAGGATCCCTTCAAATCTCTGGAGTACCTCCCAGAGAGAAAAAAAGTTTGCAGGTAGGTAAAGTTGCAGGGGATAAGAAATCAGCAGGGAAGCTGAGTGGCATGCAAACTAAGGACTGAAGCAACAGAGGATACTTTACTGATTAGGAGTCTGAGGCTAAGCTTGTGTCTGGGGAGAAGAAGTGACTGTTACTGTGTGAGCGAGAGTTGAGAGTAGAGAACCTTTCAGAGTACAAGAAGGATGATAGGTTTGAAGAGAGAACCTACATGAAGAAAAGGAATAAGAGAGTCTAAATCTCAGAGAGATCAACCAGGAGAAAAGAGAAAAAGAATGAGAAGTTTAAATCACAAGTTCAACTTGCAAAACTTTCAGATCTTTTTTTCTTTATTTAATATTTGCCGCCCTATTCAGTGACTGTCTGTTAACAAATCACATTATTTTATATTCTTCTATTCACCCAATAAATTATATTTACTTGTAAGTCTTCTATTTATAAGCGTTTATGAATTGAACATTTACCATCCTCTCACCCCCACCCACCCAGTATTCAGCCAATGGTCAGAATTTGTTTTTTGGAAATGGTCAACGATCCTGCACCACGAAACTTCTTGAGCTTTGAGTTCTATAAACGAAGTTCCGTAGTGGAAACAAATTGAGAGATACAGTTTGTTGAACAAGATTATTGCAAAAGAGTATTTAGACTCCTGAGGCAGGCTGGTTGGCCAAAACATGGCCGTGTAAAGTCTCTTTGAGTTATTTTATTGATTTGGACTCATCAATACATTTGAACTGTTTATACATCATCTAAAGACCCTATCCTTGTGTCATCTTCAATGTGGTCATTGTCAATTTGAATTTGTGAAGATTGTGTTCTTCTGTGTTTACATCGACAGAATCACAATCAAGTTATACCACATATTCAATGCTAATTTCTGCCTATTTGTTGACACGGAATATGTGGGTGTAACTGGCAGGCTAGAGATTACCCAGATAATGACAATACTCAGCACCATTACCTGGATAAGCTATGCTATGCTATATGATTCTTATATTCTGCTAAGTTCAAAAGAGATTCTAAGCGGATTACAAATAAGGAGAATTTACAATTGCATATCTAATACATTGAAATACAAAACACATCTTTTTCATCAATTGCACATCTAAAACATTAATTACAGTTGTATATCCAATATTTTGAAACTAAAAAGCATCTTTCTCATCAAATACATTGAAACTAAAAAACAACTTTCTCATCAAACAAACAAAAAAAAGACTATAATGCTTTCCTGAAGGAATAATATTGTGTTATTCTCCAAATTTCTAAAGGCAGTCTGTTCCAAAGCCTAATTCCCTGGTGTAAAAAGGAATGCTCTAGCATGGTTTTCTTAAAAGATTGATAATTTCAAGCAGCGTTCCGATCTACCTGAGGAAAAAGATGATGGGAAATCCAAATAATCAGTCTACCAGACCCATCACCATACAGCATTTTATACATCATGTATGCTTGCTTAAACTTCAATAGCAAGTTACAATAATCTAAGTATGGAATGAGGATTACCTGTGCCACAGTTCTAAAGTTATCTGGGTGTAAATTAGATTGAATTGTTCTCAACTGCCATAATCGGATAAACATTTTTTTTAGATAAAGCCTTAACATGTAATTCAAAAGTTGTCTGAATCTATTATGATTCCCAACACTTTTGAGTGATTCTCAATCATTAGGTTCTCACCTGTACCTGATTCCAAACACTTAGCTGTCAGCTTCTCATAATGTCTAAACCAAACAACCTTAGTCTTTAGTCTATTCAATGTCAGAAAATTAGCTTTAGCCCAATTATCAGTTTTGATGACAATCTCCCTCAAGAAAGTTGTGGTATCTTCACACTTTTGAGCTTCACATAGAAGAAAAATATCATCTGCATATGAATAGACCAATACTCCCAAGGTGGACAGCATTGATCCCATCGCACTTAAATAGATGATGAACGAGGAAGGTGACAACAGTGACCTTTGATGAACCCTGCAATCTGCATTCTACTGCAAGGATACCTTCGAATCTTTTCTTACACTATATATTCTCCTCTGTAAAAACTCACTAAACCATTTCAAACAGTACCACTCACTCCAATCTGACTAAGCCTATTCAACAGTAAATTCATGGTTCACCACATTAAAGGCAGCTGATATATTGAATTGTAGCAAAATCATTTGTTTTTCCTTACTAAGAGAAAGTCTGATTTCAGTTACCATTTCCAGCAGCAAAGTTTCAGTACTATGTATTGGTCTGAAACCATATTGTGAAATATGAAGAATGCCACATTTGCTCAAGTAGTCACATAATTGAATATTTACAACAGATTCAATAAGTTTTGTAAGCCATGGTATGCTTGCCACTGGTCTATAATTTTCAGGCGTAGACAAATCAGCTCCCATTGATTTGAGAATAGGAGTCAGCATAATATATGCCAAATTAAGAGGGTAACTCCCAGTACTCAGAATAGAATTAACAAACATTGTCAACCAAACCAGTATGTCAGAGGGAGCTGTCTTAAATAAATAGGAAAGACAAACAACTAAGTAACTAGCTTTCTTAGACAACCTTTTGCGGTAGATATTAATAGTATTTGTATCAACTTCCAAAAATTCATTCCATAGCATTGTATATCATGTGAAACCATCTGCACCTTATCAGTTGCTATCAATGAGCTGAAATTTTGGAAAAGATCTTTAGAAGTATTGCCCCAAGACAAGAGACTCTGTGATTCTGAAAGTTGTATCAGTGGTTAGAGGTAGAAATCTGAAGACAAGGAGCTTTATTGCAGAGGTATGAAAATAGCTAAACAGATACAAGTAGTTCAGAGCTGGGTGGTTGGGATTGTACAGTATCTGGAGAGAAAGAATGAATGAGGTAAAAAAAAAAATGAGTTCGTTACAAGAGGGGGGGGGGGTAGCAGGACATGTGCTACACTTTTCCAAGTGGATATTCATATCTCCTAATATAATTAATTCCTTAAAAACAAGTGTATATTGAACTATAATTTTAAGTATCTGCTCACTAATGCCATTCCAAGATCCGGGTGGCCTATAAATTAAAATTATCCCCAGTTTCTGGATGACTTAAAACAGCTCTTTTGCTATACTAAACTGTCACCGACACTAAATATCACCTATTCTGGGGTAATTCTTGGCTCCACTCAAGCTTCTCCCCTGGACTGCCCTGGCATTACTGTGATAGTGCTGGTGTTCTGCCCCAGTACAATGGGGCAGCTTGTGTTGTCTGCATGTGACAGATTGCATATCTGTATAATATTAACCCTAGAACGCATGACGTTAAAAATATACATATTAACGATGCACATAATGTAGAAAAACACACTTAAATAACTTTCACAAGTTTATTTCAAAATTGCTCAATAAAATATGAATAGTGGACAACATTTTAATTATAATTTTTCACAGAAAACACCAAAAAATCTTTTTTTTCCCAAATTTCACGCAAAGACATGAAAACACACAAAAATGCATAGAAATCTATAGCAAACTAGCTGCAGCTACATTTTTCTTCTAACTTTCTTTTCTATTATATTAGTCTTCCAAACAATTCTGACATGTTATTTTTTCAGAAGAGTGTTCTTTGCAAACAGTTTCCTTACAAGTGGAACAATATCGCTCAGTTTTCCTCTCTATGTTTCTTGGACACATGAAACAACGCTTTCGTTTTCTTTCTCCTGGCTCTGGAGTAATCTGAAACTGTACGCCACACCGTTTCATTGCTTCTTTAGTTTTCTTTGGCAAGCATTTCAAGTCGCTTCGCTCTATCATGTGAGGTATTACAAGTTCATGACAAAGGTCCTTCAAGAATAAGCGTCTCCTGTCCTTCCTCTGTGCATGAAATTCAGGATGAGTTTCTGTATAAATAATGAATGAATTTAGGGCTGCTACATCAAGCATATTTGAAAATAGTACTACAGGCCATCGTTTTGTTTGCCTCTTACACGAATATTCTCCCACCATCTCATCCATTTTATCTACACCTCCTTTTGTTGCATTGTAATGCAGGATGATTTCTGGTTTCAATTTTTGGTTATTGCTGTCAACACTGCAATCGTGATGCATGGTACTGAGTAAAATTACAGATTTCTCCTTCTTTTCCTTGTAAGATACCAAAGTCGCTTTGTTATTGAATCCAAAGACACTCTCATAAAGTGCTCGCTGACGATTGTGTTTGAGTGCTGCTGGAATTTCTCGTCTGTTTTGCTTTATAGTACCAACAAGTGTAATAGCTTTTGCAAGCAGAAAATTGCCTAGTTCAACATTGGTGAAATAATTGTCCATGGTGATGTTTCTACCTGAATTGAATATTGGAACAGCAAGAGTTTTGACTATTTCAGACCCCAGATCCTTCTGTACTGGTGCACCAACCTCTTTGCCACAGTAGATTACGCCATTTATGCCATAATAATTTGCAGAATCACACATCCAGAAGATTTTTATACCTTACTTGGCTGGCTTGCTGGGCATGTATTGTATGAATTTGCAGCGTCCTCTGAACGGTACAAGTTGCTCATCTACAGTAACATTAGTACTAGGATTGTAAAGTTTTGTGCAATTTTTGATAAATATGTTCCAGATATAACTGATAGGGGCTAATTTGTCTGTTTCAAACCTCGCTGCACGAGTTCGCTTATCATCAAAGCGAATGATCCTTCTAATTTCCTCATATCTGCCCACTGACATTGTCGCCTTATAGTGTGGATCAGAAAGTGGGTCCAGAAATAATTCTCGTATTGGGACATCATACGATTTTTGACTCCCTGCCAGCAGGAAAAGTCCAATATATGCATAAAGTTCCTCTTTTGAGATATTTTTCCAGGACTTATTTTTTGCTGAAGCGATACGTCTTCCTTCTAGGTTTGAACATAATAGGACCTCTTCTGCAATATTGCCAGAAAAATAAGTACAGAATACATCTTTAGGGGTAAAGTAACTGGGACTTCCCACAGCTCCTTGAGCCTGTCTCACAATATTGTGTATTGGAGTACGTCCGACTAATGTAGGATTACTGTCCCAAAAAACATTCGTTTTGGATGTTCTACTTATCACTTCTTGAGGATCCACTAGATTCACTTCTTCATCATCAGAAGAATCACTGGATGAGGATGTTTGATTAGCTGGTGGCAGATATTCTTCATCAGACAAAGATAGTTCACTTTCATCATCGCTTTGAAACATAATCGCTTCAATCTCTTGGTCAGTCAGACACTTGGAGGAAGACTGTGCCATTGCTGACTAGATGTTAGAAAATGAAACAGATTTCCTCTCAACAGCTTATCTTATCACAGGTCCTTCAGCAATTAGCTCACAGTGTATACTGTCCTCAGTGTTCAGAGGACCTCAGGTGATGTCATGGCCTTATCACACCCTCCAAAAATCACATGACATCCTCACATGTTATTATCCACACCCTGGCCCCTCCACCAGCATTACTGAGTACAAATAAAGTAACTTGAGACACAAACACTTCTGAGAACATGATAAAAACAGCGGGGGCCTAAAAGGCCCCCAATTCGTACAGATGTAGTTTTCACCAAACAAGCATTGTTACACCATAATGCCTATGAAAAAAAATTATATGAACAACTGGATATTATCAACAATGACATACTTGAGTAATACCTTGAGTTTCAAAATTCTAACTAAAGTAATTTTGCAGATAATAGCAAAAATGTAAGCATGGGGGCAATATGCGTTCTAGGGTTAAGTTGTGTACATGGACCAATCCTTAGCCTTTATTAATATCTGTGTTTTGCTCTCAGGTGCAGATGCTCAAAACTCTGAGAAATACTGCCCAGTCAGTGCTGCAAAATAGCTCCCTAATGATCAGTGCTAATGACATGCAAATTTAAGTGTGATCTCCTCTCCTCCCTGCCTCCCCTCCAATTTCCCCACCTGCCAATACTAATCACAGACCTTCACCAAATACAGACCAAGAGATCACAAATTAGAAATTAAAATATTTACACAAAAATTGAATTGAGAACCCCAAGAAGTTAAACTTAACATATACTACAACACTGGAGAAATAACAACAGAAATGCATTTCATTTCTATTGAACATAATGCAAAGACAATTGCTATGCACATTTCCAAAAGCTAATATATTCCATTTAAAACATTCAAAATAAAATGCTTTTTTCTACCTTTGTTGTCTGGATGTTTTATTTTTCCATTATGTTGGTTCCAATTTCCTGTCTGTCATCTACTAATTCTCATTCAAGCGGCTGCTGTACATTTGTCTTGTCTCTGCTGTCTATTCCCTCACTACACCTATCTCTGATATAATGATCATTCCTTTTTAGTTATGTCCTCTCATTTTTTTTTATTTTCCGCCTCTGTCAACTCAAATTTCACCCTCTTTCTCATCCTTCTCTTCCTTTTTACTTTTCAGCTACCTATCAGATTTCTTCTTTCACCCACTAGCTCTCTCATTCCCCATCTCACTCCTTCCCCAGGCTTCCATTCCCTTCCATCTTTAATCTATTCTCCATTACCATATATCTACCCTCTGTAATCACTATCCTTTCATCCATTTCATGTCACCCTTCTCCTCCCCTTCCTGGCCTCTCCCACATGGTTCCACCATTCCCAGCGCCTTCCTCCCTCCACCTTTCTAGCCAAGCATCTGCTCTCTCTTTCTTCCATCCTCACCTTTGTAGCCTGAAATATCCTGTCCCTTCTCTCTTCCCTCCTGTCCCCCATGGTCCAGCATATCTCCTTCTCTCTTCCCTCACTCCCATTGTCTGGCATCTCTCCATCATTTTCATCTGCTCCTGGATCCATCTTCTTCTCTCCCCCTCTCCACTTGTGCATCTCTCCCTGCCTCTCATCCACCCCTCATGTCCTACATCTCTCTCTCCCCCTCCCTTGTACCCCAGAGCCAACTTCTCTCTTCCCCCTCTCTCCCTCCCACCCATGCAGCATTCATGCCCTTCCTCCGCCATGTCCAACATTTCTGCCTCGCTCCCACTGTACACCATTTTTCTCTCTCTCCCTGCTTTTTTTCCATGCAGGTCCAACATTTCTCTCTTCCCCCATGCAGCATCTCTCCCTTCTTCCCTTTCTGCTTTCATTGTATCCCCCCCCCCACTCAAGCAACCCCCGCCCCAGTGGGCCAGTACTTTTCTCCCTTCCCTCCAGTGCCCCCCTCCCATCCAACACTTTTCTCCCATCCCTCTTGTGCCCCCACCAGTCCAGCACTTTTCTCCCCTCTAGTGCCCCCCGGTCCAGCACTTTTCTCCCTTCCCCGCCTCCAATCCCCAGTCTGGCACCTCTGTACTTTTTTTCTCCCTGCTTCTAATGCAGTGTCTGCAACTTACAGCATTCATTGGAACTACCCGACAGCGATTCACACACACACACACACACACACACACAAACACACAGGCTCGCAGTAGCTCAGGAGTTCCCTCCCTTTCCCACGTCCCGTCCTAAATAGGAAGTTGCGTCAGTGAGGGCGTGTTTGTGAATCGCTGCTGGGTAGCACCAATCCTGTAAGTTGGAAGCACCGCGGCAGAAACAGGGAGGAAAAAAAGAGAAGTGCCGGATCTGTGGGACGGGGTGGAAGTGGAGGGAAGGGATCATAGGTGGTTGGGGTGCACCATTCTTGGGTGGGCCTGGGCCCACCTAGGCCCACCCATGGCTATGCCCCTGCAATGAAGCATCTGGCATCTGTACTGTATTCTCTTTCACCTTCTTGGGCTTTCCTTCTAAGCCCGTAGGTTGCAACTACAGGTAATGGACTGTTACCAAAGACATAAACTCTCATTCTGTATTCCGTGATTTCCTGGTTCACATTGTTGTCACAGTACCACAGGAATCTCAAGTAATTTCTGCAGTCTTGGTGTATGACATAGCAACAGAACATTTGCTGGACATCTGCTGTTAGGGCTATAGGGTCCTTTCTATGTAAATCAAAACTCCTAGTAGGCTATTATGTCAGGCCCAGAAAGCAGCACATCATTGAGTGAGATTCCTTGAAGCTGAGCATTGGAATTGAACACAATCCTGATCTGGCCTGCTTTTTGTGGGTGATACACACCAAAAGTAGGTAAGTACCAGCATTCTTCATTGTCTTTTAATAGTGGAGCTTGATCTGTATGGCCATTATCCAGCATGCTGTTTTCTCTCTGGATTAATTCTTAGAGTCTTTTGAAATGCCGTGAGATGAGAGAGGGATTGTTCTCTGTTGTTTGGTAGTCATGTTCTGAGTGTCCGGAATGGTAGCAGAGCCACCCAACTGATGAACTCATCTTTGTAGAATTTCTTATCCATGATTCTCAAGAACTCTCTGGTTTGTCATCATCTAAATATGGTAGAGAATAGTCCTGACAAATGGTTGAGCTGGGTTCTGGTTCTTCACAGCTGTAAACCTCCTTCACATTCAGATGGTTAGGACAAGGCTTGAACAAGGTGGAGCACTCATTTTCCAAGATGCACATTTTGTAGACATCTACACTTGGTGTCCTCAGTCTATTAAGACAAAAGTCACCTACTATCACCAATCCCAGGGTGAGTTGGTAGGCATATGGGGTGTCAAGAGGACCTGCATGTGACTCTTAAACTCTGATCAATGTTGGTACATCTCTTCCCAACAACAGTAAGATCATGGCATTTGGTTCTGGAGATGATAATGATGTTGCTCAGCCTCTGGCATGGGAATTTCTTCTCTGTTATCAGGTATATGATTACATTCAATAAGAATCAGTAGATGGGTCTTGTTACTACCATCCAGTGCTTCCAGCATGTATCCACTTGCTGTTCTCACAATCCTCTTTGTCTCCCCTGTTCAGGTCTTGATGTTGTAGGAATAGCAAGCTCCTTGGATGTCAAATAGGTCAAAGAGCTCTGTCCTTGCCATGGAGTGTTACTCTGCTCATCTATGATTACATACATCTTTACTGCCTTTTCTGGTTGATCTTTTGGCTATACCTTGGCTACGCATATCTTGGTGCATGACCATCCACTGTGGCCTTCTCTGTACACTTGTATATAGTTTGGAGTAACGTTCATGGTGACAATTGACTATGCTGGGACTCTTGTAGAAGTAGGCTTAGTCTTGTCAGGGTGTAAGGCACTGGCATGCTGGTCACTATTGCATTCCGTACACTTGATGGCTGCTTTACAGTCTTTAGCTATATGCTTGGATGAAGAGCAATAATTGTAGCAGATTCTATATTTTTTTCAACAGATCTTTATGTCCTCTTAAGGGTTTCTCCCTAAACCTTCTATATTTCTTGAGAAGATGTTTCTTATATATAGGACACTGTCTGGATCTTCTACCTTCTCTGTAGGAGGAGGACGATCAGTTCATGGGATTGCTGTGGGTGACACATCCATCAGATGTACAGCTATACGCTTCTTGTTGCCGTACTTCTTGACCAGCCTTTCACTTGGGAAGTAGCCTGCCTTGACTGCTTCAGGTACATCGAATATGAAGCTGGATTCATTTCTCATCTTTGTCAAACACTGTAAATGGAGGAAACCTCTCTTGACAGTCGTGTTTATACTTGGCGCCTACTGATGACCCTTTTTCTCTTATGTCAAATGGCAGCATTGATATAATCTCATTTATGCTCCAAGTTGTGTCCAAGCAATACAGGCCATAAAGGTTTGGATCAGCCTTGAATGCTTCCACATCCTGGAGATCTCCTAATTCTTGTAACTTGTCATTATCTTTGTCTCCTTTGGGTAACTCCTTATTTTGTTCATCAGTGCCTGTTGGATAGCTTCTGGGCTGCCACAGTGCTGGTTAAGTCTCTATCACATTTCTTTCAAACCTCTGGAGGGGTTATGCAAATATGCTTCCAGTAATCTCTTTACACAATTGGCTGACTCAGTTCCCAGCCACTTTCTCATCAGGTTCATCTCTTGCATTGGAGTGAGCTTCATAATTGCTGTGTCTTTCTTAAAGTTAGATTTTCACTCTCTATAATTTTCTGGGCTGTAATTGAACTGGTAAAGGCCCATGTTCACCATCTTGTTGTAAGCTATTTATGTTTCTGGATCTTCCCTCTCTGAAGTTTCTAGTGCACTGGCAGTAGGAGCCTATGGCTGGCTGTGTGCTAGGGTTGGTCTGAAGTCAGGCATAGAGTGTGACTGGTCAGGTGGCTCTTGCTTATTCACAGGCTGTTTTGCTGGGAGTAACTGCTCAACTTTTATCTGAGCCTAGTTCCTGGGTAGTTCCAGAGTCTGTGGTTGAAATGAAGCATTTCAGTTGGTGTATTTTCATGAAGCAAGAGTTAGTGGTAGTGCATCTATGTGTGAGCGTATGGATCACTGTGTGGTGCTTCATCTCTATGGTGGCCCTTAGGTATGAAATAGGATGTCTAGAATTTAGTGCAGGCTAATCTCCATTAGTGTGCCAAACATTAGTCTAAGGCCCCTTGATTTTTTCATACCACAGGTACTATTGCAGATTACCTTTTCTGGTGGAATCAAAATGCACATTTATGCCATTTAGGCATAGTCAGCTCAGAAAAGGCCCCCAAACTGAGTGAAGAATACAACACAAAACGGAGGAGGGATGAGAGAGTAGTAGGGAAAGTGATACTTTTTTTGGTGTTTACCTAATAAACACTTATGTTATTATTATTATTATTATTATTATTATTATTATTATTATTATTATTATTGATTTATTGGGGATGCTATACCAGTGTTTTCTATTTATAGTTTATTATAACTAAAGCCATTGGGTTACGGTCAGTTTTTAGAGATAAGTGTGAGAGAGAAGAGAGTGAAGAGCAGGGTGGTAATCTTTCAGGACCCATGAAAAATAAACCAGCTTTAACCTTTGGAGCCGCCATGAACCACAGTGTACCAAAATATTAGCAGTTAACCAGTAATTCAATTTATTTATCTAAAAACAAGTCATCATATAAAAATGAACCACAGAAATTCCAGAAAGTAGTAGGTGTTTTTGTCTGCAACCTTCTATCATAATAATGGCATTATTATTTTAGCTGGTTTCTTTTTCAAAAGCATCTGCAGTATGCACACCCCTGTTCAATGTATTCACCTTATGAGGTAAAAGCAATATTTGTATTCTAAAGCTAAATTTACATGATCGTGACCTTTTCCCTCAATAACATATAACAAACATCATAATGTGTTATTTTTAATGATAACCATATAATAAATACATCAAACTCTGTTGTACTCAGCCATTGTAGCCTTGATCTCGCACAAACTGGTACATATTTATTTGTGGAATATGAATGCTGGTCCTGCTTTTAGTTAACAAAAAGTGTGAGGGTACAAGACACTCCAAAGGAGAAAAGGACATGTGCGCAAACAGATAAACAGTTTAGACAGAAAGAGTAAGACAGACAGACAGACAGACAATTGATACTTGAGAGATATGAGTAACACTCCCCCTCCCCCCAAAAAATCACTGCATTTATGTGTTTTAAAGTGCATTGATGCTGCATTAGCCTTATTATACTGTAATACCTTGGCCTCCAAATTTACAATTAGGAATGGACAGGATTAAAATGAACCACCAAATTTTGGTATTGCTTAAGCGATCGTGGATTAATTGGGGTTTATGTCATAAGCATTTAGGAGCCCTTTTGCATTGCTGCAGTATAGCTACCGCCAATCGGGCACTACCACTGGGCTACTGCAGGAGCCATTTTTTTTTTGCACTGGTGGCTTACCTGGTGGTAATCAGGCAGCCTGGTAACTGCTAGAGGGGACAGTAAGGGCTCCCCTGGAAAATGGCCTTGAGGCAAGTGGTTAACTTGCTGCTCAGCCATTTCCTTTAAAACAAAACAAAATGCCTTTTATCCACTGTGGTAAAAGAGGGTCTCAGTGTATGGCAAACCCATACGCCGATGCCACCACAGGCCCCCTTTTACTGCAGCTTGGTAAAAGGGGCCCTTAATGGTGACAGCTATGATTGTCTGTTTTATAACTCAATAAAAATATACTACCTTCATTTTAAATTTCACAAAACTCTGTTTAAAACATACTATCAGTATAAACAGAAAGTATTTAAAAAAATCATTTACAGGAAAATTAGATGGCAGCACTACTGTAAATGTCACGTTCATTTATGAATATTTAATGAACTTTTGTACCATTTAAAGACAATATTAATATTTGACCTACTACCGTGAAATAACAGTCTATAAATCTGTAGGCAGTATATTAATCCACCTGCAGCCAGATTCTTCAGCCACATTGAAGGTTCAGTTATGCCTGATAATAATCTTTTCTTGAATCCAACCAGACTAGTCCAATAGGCTATGCCCTTCTACCATCAGATGGAGAGAATGCAAAATTGCTCTTCTTCCCCTATATATGGTGATGGAGCAGAGAAGCCAATCAGTATTCCACGCCACAACATTCTTTTTTTAGTCATTTTCTATTAATTTCTTTCTTACCCTAATTTTTCTCCATATGGTTCCACATGCTTATCTTTTGAACCCTCTTGGGAACCTATCCCCCAGCACTGCCTGAATTCCATTGGGTGAGTTTCCAGACCGGTCTGACAGGACACATAGAAAGAAAATGACCAGGTAAGGAAAATAGAAGTTTCCTCTTCTTCCTTGCCATAACCAATCCAAAGCAATAGGATGTAGTCAAGTGAACCCCCACTTAACTGGGTGGGAGGAGTCCACGACAGCCCTCAGAATCTCTGCAACAAGGTTCACTTGCTATCTGAGTAGACCGTCCAATTTCTAACACTGGTGTTTGTTTGTTTGTTTGTTTGTTTGTTTCTTTTTGTTTGTTTGTTTGTTTGCTTGTTTCAGGAGCAATATCATCATAGTACACAAATTGTGTGCCCTGTTGCTCAATAATGCAAACTATTCTTTTATAGTATATTTACTTAGCAACAGTGCATATTATTGAGCAATAGTACACACTACTGAGCAATAGAGTTCACTATTAAGCATTAGCATGAACTACTGCATGACAGTGCACACTACTGATGATACAGAAAAAAAACCCATAGGGCCCGAAATACAGCCCACATCATTATGTGGCATCAGAGCTGCTCATATCTAAGGGCTAACCTGACCCCAGATATTCAATTCCAGAGCATGTGCGGCTCATGGCAATGAATACCCAGGTATCAGCGATCACCCAGAAGTTAACCAGGCACTGGCCGATATTCAGACCAGTACCTGGTTAATTTTAGTGCATAAAGTTGAAACAGCCTTTTTGCTGTCCTAACTTTAGGCAGTTACTTAACCTGTTAAGAGACTGAAAATTGCCGCTAATTGGCTAAGTAGGCACTCCACTCATGCTCCATTCCAGCCTACCCCTAACTCTAGGAGATAACCAGTTTGTGGTTAATATCAGTTCCTGGGTGTGTCAGAGGGGTTTAACTACTACTTACTACTTATAATTTCTATAGTGCTACTAGATGTATGCAGCGCTGTACACTTGAACATGAAGAAACAGTTCCTGCTCGATAGAGCTTACAATGTAATTAGGACAGACAAACAGGACAAATAAGAGATATGGGAATTACTAAAGTGGGGATGATAAAATAAGGGTACTGAACAAGTGAGTAAGGGTTAGCAGTTAAAAGCACATCAAAAAGGTGGAGTGCTGCAGGGATCTGTACTGGGACCTGTATTATTTAACATATTTATAAATGATATGGAAAATGGAACGAGAAAGGTGATTAAATTATCAGATGACAGAATCCAGAATCGGGAGATGGGCATCCTTCTCCTAAGGGCACCCAAATCGGCATAATTGAAAGCCGATTTTGGTCACCCTCAACTGTTTTCCATCGCAAGGATGACCAAAGTTCAAGGGGGGCATGTCAGAAGTGTACCGAAGGCGGGATGGGGTGTGGTTAAGAGATGGGCATCCTCGGCCGATAATGGAAAAAAGAAGGGCGTCCCTGATGAGCATTTGGCCAACTTTTCTTGGTCCCTTTTTGTTCACGACCAAGCCTCGAAAAAGTGCCCAAACTGACCAGATGACCACTGGAGGGAATCGGGGATCACCTCCCCTTACTCCCCAGTGGTCACCAACCCCGTCCCACCCAAAAAAACAAATTAAAAAACATTTTTCCAGCATCTATGCCAGCCTCAAATGTCATACCCAACTCCATCACAGCAGTATGCAGGTCCCTGGAGCAGTTTTTAGTGGGTACTGCAGTGCACTTCAGGCAGGCGGACCCAGGCCCACCCCCTACCTGTTACACTTGTGGTGGTAAATGGGAGCCCTCCAAAACCCACCCAAAACCCATTGTACCCACATCTAGGGGTCCCCCATTACCCTTTAAGGGCTATGGTAGTGTTGTACAGTTGTGGGTAGTGGGTTTTGGGGAGGGGGTTGGGGGGCTCAGCACCCAAGGTAAGGGAGCTATGCACCTGGGAGCAATTTGTGAAGTCCACTGCAGTGCCCCCTAGGGTGCCCGGTTGGTGTCCTGGCATGTGAGAGGGGACCAGTGCACTATGAATGCTAGCTCCTCCCACAATCAAATGGCTTGGATTTGGTCATTTTTGAGATGGACATCCTCGGTTTCCATTATCGGCGAAAACCGAGGCCACCCATCTCTAAGGTCGACCTAAATGTTGAGATTTGTGCGTCCCTGATCGTATTATCGAAACGAAAGATGGACACCCATCTTGTTTCGATAATACAGGATGCCCCGCCCCTTCACCAGGGCATCCTTAGAGATGGGTGCCCTTAAATATGGGCGCCCAGGTCGATTATGCCCCTCAATACTATTCAAAGTTGTCAAAATGCATGCAGATTGTGAAAAAGTGCAGGAAGAACTTAGAAAACTGATAGACTTTGCATCCAAATGGCAGATGAAATTTACTATGTACAAATACAAAGTGATGCACCTTGTGAAGAATAATCTGAATCATAGATACCTGATGCTAGGGTCCACCTTGAGTCAGCACACAAGAAAAAGATCTTGATGTCACTGTAGACAATACCCTGAAATATTCTGCCCATTGTGTAGCGGCAGCCAAAAAAGCCAATAGGATGCTAGTAATTATTGGGAAAGGGAAACAAAATATATACCAGTCTATGGTGCGACCTGGACCTCACCTTGAGTATTGCGTTCAATTCTGGTTGCTGTATCATAAAAAAGATATACCGGAATTAGAAAAGGTTCAAAGAAGAGCACCCAAAATGATGGGGATGGAGCTCCTTCCGTATGAAGAAAGGCTAAAGAGGTTAGGGTTCTTCAACTTAGATAAGAGATGGCTGAGGGGGGATATGATTGAGGAATATAAAATCCTAAGTGGTGCAGAACGGGTAAAAGTGAATCGATTTTTTGCTCTTTCATAAAAGTGCAAAGACCAAGGGACACTCATTGAAATTACATGGAAATACTTTTAAAACAAATAGGAGGAAATATTTTTTCACTCAAAGAATAGTTAAGCAAAGGAATTTACTGCTGGAGTATGTGGTAACAGTGGTTACCATATCATGGGGAAGCCACTGCTTGCCCCGGGATTTGTAGCATGGAATGTTGCTACTAATTGGGTTTCTGCCAGGTATTTGTGACCTGGATTGGCCACTGTTGGAAGCAGGATACTGGGCTGGATGGGCTGGATGGACCATTGGTCTGTGGCTAATCTTATGTTCTTTTGCCTATTTTATGCCACATGCCTGGGAGTTTTATATTCATTTTTCAATATGGTAAGGAATATGGGTGGCATGTGAATGCCTGTGTTATGGCAGAAGCTTTGAAAATGGATATTAATGATGTTTTTATCTCTATATAATACATTAGTGATTCTTTTCCCAGCATTGTTTGTGAACTCATGATCATTAATATCTATTTCAGTTCTGGATCAGATTTTCATGCTGACACAAATGTCCATTGAGGTGATTATGAAACATGGACTACAGTATGAGTGGAAATGTTCTACTCCCAGACCATGGCCCAGTCACTGGCCTGAGCTGCCCTGATCCTCTACTGTGCATAGCCACAAGCTCTTCTGGGCAGAGATGGATAGTAAACAAAGTACTTGTATGTTGCTATAGTACTTAAGTACAATTGACAGTACTTTTACTTGTAATGAGTTACATTTTTTGCAATACTTTTTACTTGTAATGAGTTATACTTTTGTGCTTAGTAACAAAGTACAAATTTTGAAAGCAGTTTTTTTAAAAGTATTTCCTATCCCTCTGCTTCTTCCCCTCTACAGGCTTTCCAAGCAATGTCAAACGCAGCTTGCAGCTGATTGCGACCAAACTTCCAGTCCCAAAAATAGCTGAGCTGGGACCAGAAATTCAGACCCAATCAGATGCCAGCCAGGGTCTGACATCACTTGGAAACCCTAGTCCCCACCCCACACGTGCCCAGAACAGCTGTTGATTGACTATTACTTTGTAGTTGTCAGGCTCAGCTACCTCCTCAGCCTGAATTGCACCTTCATTGCATGCAGGGTCCATTCTCTCTCCCCTCCCATCTACCATGGCCCTGCAGCACAGTCTTGCTCCCTCCCTCCCTCCTGTTGCATCTCTGATGGACTTGTGCCAATAAATTACCATGGGAGACCCACTAGATCTGGCACTCTGCAGCACCACTGGTGCTTCCTGTGCCAAGCCTACCTCCTCTGATGTAAACTTCTGGGACTGGCACAGGAAGCACTAGTGGCGCTAGAAAGAGCTGGGTCCCATTTGTGTCCCATGGTAGTTTATTAGTGTGGGCCAGAAGATGTGCACAGGGGAGGGGGAGGTGGTAGCAAGACTGTGCTGCAGGGCTGCAGTGGATGGGAGGAGAGAGAGAAAAATTAGGCAAGACGAGAGAGAGAGATTAGGCAACACGAGAGAGAAAGAGAGAGAGAGAGAGAGAGAGAGAATGGGACTATATTGGGTAAAAGGGGAAGAGAGAAAGGCTATGGGCTGGGGGAGAGAAATTGGGCAAGACTGGATAGGTGGGGAGGGAGAGAAAAATGAGGCAAGATTGGAGAGAGAGGAAAAGAGAGATGGGGCAATACTGGGTAAAGGGGGGAAGGGAGAGACAGAGGCTATGGGCTGGGGAGAGTGAGAGTAATTGGGCAAGACTGGATAGGTGGGGACATAGGAGTCAACTTTTCAAAATGATTGGGGATGCTAAGCCCAATAGAAATTACCCCTCCCTGGACACCTGTCAAGGGGTTTACGTGATATTGGGTGTGCTCAATCAACCACAGCACCTACAGAGCTGGAACAGATCAGTGTTCGAGTTGGTTATCGGGGAAGAGGTGAAGAAGACAGAAGAAGAGAATAAAAATTATGTATTGACAGAAGACTCTTGAGGCCCAGTTTACTAAACCACGCAGTAGGTGCTAACTTTTTAGTGCATGCTAAAAATTATCACATGCTAATGCTAGAGACACCCACATATTCCTATTGGTGTCTCTAGTGTTAGCACATGCTAATTTTTAGCATCCACTAAGAAGGTAGAGTGTCTAAAGCGTGGCTTAGTAAACAGGGCTCTTGGAAAGAGAGTTAAAAGAAGACAGGAAAGTAGTAACCAGAGACCAGGACCAACACAGAGAAATTAAATGGCCAGACAGCGAGGGTAGAAAAAATTTATTTTTAATTTAGGATGAAGTATTGCAGTAGCTGTGGCAGTCCACTTTAAAAGTTAATATATATAAATAAAAGAAAAAAAATAAGGTTGCATCTTTATATTGGACTATATACATTTTTCAGAGACCAAAACCTACTTATTAAGGTTAGGACAGCACGTTTCTGTAATAGTATGCTTGTCCTGACTAAGGAAGGAGGTTTTTGCCTCTAAAAACTAGTCGAAAAATGTAATGAGAGTCCAATAAAAATGTATCACCTTATTTTCTGTTTTTGTTTTATTTGTTAATCTTTAATGTAGCAAATGGAATATGTATGCTTTTGAAATTTACATCTGTTCTCTTTATATTGTGCATGGTACAAATGGTACAAATGAAGTATGGCTTCTTGGGGGTTCAGTTTAATTTTGTCTACATATTTCTATTTTTAGTTTGTGGTTACGTATTCTATACTTCATGAGGGGCTACCTCTGTTCTTGTGTAAAAGAAAAGGTCAGGTATTCTGTTTGCATCAAGGGCCCGGTTTACTAAGCTGCGCTGTAGGTGCGCTAACATTTTTAGTGTGCACTAAAAATTAGCGCACGCTAACACTGGAGACAGCCATAGGAAAATATGGATGTCTCTAGCATTATCACATGTTAAAAATGCTAGTGCACCTTAGCAAACAGCGCCCCAAGTGTCTGTGTAGGACAAATGTGTACCAATCCAGCTTGTTTTGTTTTCCAACAGGTGTATTAATGTTCTTCTGCTCACTGCAATGTTCAGGGTGTTGTTTTTGTTTTTTTTCTAGGAAAGACCTTATGTGTGACCCCCTGGAAGTTTGCTTGTAAACATACTAGATTCTGTGGTCCAACTTAAGAATATTTTTTACTTTGTAGTAAAAAAAGCAGTTTTACGAGCTGTACTTTATTACTTTTACTTGAGTAATTTTTTGGATAAAACTTTCTACTTTTACTTCACTACTTTTGAAGCCAGTACTTTTACTTTTTACTTAAATACTTAAAGTAACAATGTCATCTCTGCTTCCGAGTTCACAGTGGGTTCTTGATCCTGCCTGCATTTGGTTCAGACAGCCCAATGGCAGCAGCAATATTAGGATTCTAGCTAGTCACCCTCACCCAGAATGGGATCCATTTCACCTGGGACCACGCCGTATGCCCCAGGTGCAGCATTTTCCTCTCTCCCCTTCTCATCTCTCAAATGTGGCACATGTGCTTTGTGGGGACCTGGCGGCAGTGTCAGCAGCTTTGACGAGATGGTGCAACAGAATTGCACCCCTTCTAAAGTAACAGCAGTATGTGGCTCTTAGTTTGATTTCATTTCTGGTGCATAGAATATGCTGGAAGTGAAATCAAGTACCACTTCCTGCTGCAACTTAGGAAGGAGCACGGCTGGGAACAATAGAATGGAGACCATTGGGGCTTGTTCAGCCACAATTTCTGTAGTTAATCACATTGCATTTTTTTTAATATGAGTTAAAATTTTTATGCATTAATTGCATTATTAATGTGTTAATTGTACAGCCCTAGTTAGAATACTACCTACTGTCACGGCTGTGCCCATGTTTCGCGCTCTCCTTCCTCTCGGATCTTTCAGGCTGCCAGACTTGCTTGCTTGGATTGAACCTACACAGCACCCGTAGTTGCCTGGTGATTGCTGCAGCTAAGCCTCAGCTGCTGCGGGGCTTATTAGTCAGTTGGAAATTCTCTGCCTTTGCATTGCCTTAGGCCCTGGTATGTTGGTGCCTGTTGCTCTTCTGTTTAAGTTCTTGCCTGAGATTCTTGTTTGTTTCTAGTTAGGCTGTGTGTAGTTTAGATTAGGTTGTTATTTGTTTGCTAGTCCTGTCTCTGGGTTATAGTTTTGTGTTTAGTCTTTGTCTGTTTGTGTCTTTGTGGCTGCTCTGCAGCTTTCAGTTCTGTGTCTTGTTATCAGTGTTTTGTTCCCTGTTTTAGTGGTGGTGTGCAGCTTTCAGTCCTGCCCTTTAGCTTTCCCTTCCTTGCTCTGCTGCCCCTGTATGTTCCTTTCCCCTCTGACCCTCAGTCCTGGTTCAGCCTAGTGGGTATCCAGTCCTGCCTTGCCCAGTAAGTCCTGCCGGCCACCTGCAGTCAGGGGCTCAACTCCTGGTGAAAGGCGGCCAAGTGCAGGTGAAGTTTAAGTGTGCCTGCTCTGCTTATTCCTGCTTGTTTGCCTCTGCTGCAACTCCAGTCCAGGGTTCAAGTCCTGTTCTGCCTAGTCTCCAGTGTGGGGTGGTTTTGCCTGCCACTGCCGCTCCTCGGCAGTGGCCCAAGGGCTCACAAACCTAGTTCCAGCTTTGAAGATGTGACACCTACAGGCTAGCTACTGCCTATCAGTTCAAAGATTGAAAGAAAAATAAGCCTTATTTGGAAAATGAAAAGCCTTAGCCAACATAAAAAGTATTCTCTCATGTGCATCTTCAATTGCCAAAGTCCCTATTTTGACCCTTAATTCCGGTCATCCCATCTTATACTTTATAGTTTATTAAAAACTTGATATACCTCTAAAACAACACAGTGGGCCAAAGCGGTTTACAAAAGTAGAACTAATCTTATGCTCCTCCATTGCCCTCTCTTCAATTCTCACTCCCTGTCATCCCCTCAATGCCTTCCACTACCCATCTCACCCTCATATCCATTTGCCTAACACCCTTTTTAGCTCATTCTCATTTGTACTTTTCCTATTCAACTATGAGTATTTTAAAATTAACTAGTATTGTTTCTGTTTCTCTTCTGTATATTATCATCATAGCTAAGAGCTTTGATTCAAGGCCTGACTTTGGCTCAGGATCTAAAATGAGAGAAAACCTTACAGGCCCATGACTCTAACCTGAACTTCAGTATGACTGCAGAACTCATGATCTGTTGTGACACTCTCATGCAGCAGAATGAGGAATGGGTGTAGGTGAAAAATACAAAGTAACATCGTTTAGCATGTATCCCCTCTCTATCACCTCCTTCTCCCCACCCCCTTCAACCCTAGCCAGCCAGCCCCAGCCCCGCAGCTGCGGTCCAAACCTGCTGATTCCCTCCCCCCCAATCACATCACCAGCTTTCCTCGCCAAGGCACCAGATACAAAGAACCCCCTCCTAACGATGTTCTGTTACATTCCTTTGCGACTGCATCCCTTTGAAGGCTCTCGTGCTCGCTCGGGTTCTCTCCGCTGCCCGGGCGTTCTGAACTTCTGTAGTGGCGCTGGTCCGTCCTGCCTCTAACCATGTCGGGAGTGATCTGTGACGTGTCGCGCATGCGCAGAACAGCTGTGCTGTTCTGTGCATGTGCGGCACGTCCGTCACTCTTCATTTATATAGTAGGATATGATCCTTAGTGGTAGTAGCATGAGACTGCAGCTAGGGGTGCCATTTTGGAGATGGCACTAGTAGGGCAGAAGCAACTGGGGATTGCTGCTACCCTTGGACCACTGGAGAACCAGGTATGGGGACCTCAGGCCCTCAGTGATGGAGGGTAGGCCTTAAGAGGTGGAGTTATCTGTATTGGGGGAATTTGGAGTTAGATCTGGGGGTTGGGAGTTGGATTGCAGGGGTTGGGGATTGAATTGGGAGTTTGATTGGGGGGAGCTGAAGTTGGATTGGGGGTGGGGAGCTGGATTGTGGGGTTGGAATTTGGATCAGGGTGGGGAGTTGTATTGGGGGGTCCAGAATTGTCACTGTGGCCCCTTTAAGCTCCAGACCAAGAGTATTGCACCATGGTTTAGGCCTGATACTCCTGGATCACTGCAATAACACTACTTGTGAGGCACCTCAAAAGCAGGGTTATTCATATACTACTGAAGTCAGCAACCTGTGGTATAATATGTTACCTATCATTGTAGGGACCTGAGCCTGACATGCTTATAACAAGCAATATATATTACTGTAACTACAATATAGGTATAGAGAATATTATTTTAGTTATTTTGTTAAAAGGAACATATGATCCAAATAGCCTTTATATACTGGAGAATGGAACAAATAATGGAAATCTCATTGCTATTTTCTTCAATAGATAGATCTCATCTGTGTAGGTAATGGGTGACATTGTATATTATTGCTGCTCAATTAATTGCACCCTGCATACTTTAGCAATCTGATTGATTAGGTAGGCATGATGTCTACAGCCATGAAATGTCCCTCTTGTCTCCTTTTTAAAAGATGTATGTGGAATGGGCTGACCTTGTTTCATTCTAGCAAAGCAGAATTTGCATGTTTTCTGCCGTGAATGATGTCAACTAAAATTAGAGAAAAATTGTGAATTAGCCTTGTAATGCATACCAACGCCCTTTAGAAATCAATTGTTAAAGAAACAGAAAAAAAAGAGAAAGAGAGAGAGAGAGAGAGCAAGCAATGTGCAGCCAATTCTGAATAGAACAAAGCCTGTATTGCCAGCAGACTAACTCCCACAGAGATAAGTAAGTAAAAGAGAAAAAGAGGTACTGAAAGATCAAGTAATTTGATCAAGACTCAAAGAGAGAATCAAACAAGCTTCAGAGAAGCAAGCAAATGATTTTCCATAGTAATCTGCAAGGTTGTTTCCACTAAACCTTTTTTGGCAGTGGCATCACTGAACACACAAGGCTAGTATAACTAACACATGCTGCTCCAGTACCCTAAAAAAAACAACACTGCTGATTGGTTTGGCCATAGCAACTAGAGATGGCAGCAGAAAGTCATGCTGTCATCCAAATGGGCATTTATCTGCTACACCAAAACAAGGAACTCTGCAACAACTGCTATTTCTAAAGCTATTTATTTTTTTGGCCATCTCACAAACTTTTAAGGTTTTCGTGTCCCAATTAATAACTGGCACTCTACTTCCTCCTTGAAAAGTACAGACATGTTATAGTTTATTAGGATCACTGAGTCCTCTAATGTTTCACTCAGTCTAAAGCTGAGAACTTTAGCTGAAATATGGAACAGGAAGTTCTTCCTGCAGAAAGACTGCACTGGGTTACTCAAATTATAATTATGCTATCTATAAAAATGAATCATATTCCAATGCGAGCTGCTAACATGTAGGTAACCATGGTTACAGTTGTTCTCTCTTAGCTGTATCTCTCCCATAGAATCATGTACTTACATAAGCACTGGTCAGTGGTAACATTATGTAGAAGAGGAAAAGGCATTTTAGCATGGCAAAGCTGGTACCTACCCAAACAAGATGTGCTCTTCCACAGTAAACAGCTGTTGAATTTGAATGCAGAAGATGAAGCAGTAGCAAGCTATGTTATATCATTATAGCAGAACAACACAGAACAAAGCACTCACCGCTTTCTCTTCAGAATCATTGTACCTACTACTTATTCATCCAAATAAAAGAATCATGTTGACAGTGAGAGCAGTGGTGGCTGGTGGTGAAGTGGGGGGGGGGGGGGGCAATTTTGAAAGTGGTTTACCTGGATAAAAAGTATTTCTGAAAATCGCATGAGCAGGAATGACCACAAAGGGATGCACCAAGATGAAAACCAAAGCTTTTATTCAAAACGGTGAAGAGAAACCAAATATATTGAACCCAACACGGGCTGTGTTTCGGCGGTTATGCCTTCCTCAAGGGTCCTCCAATAGGAAATGATGATATAAATATTGTCAATATTATTCAGCTCTGAAGAGACCTTAGAACAGGCATCAGCAGTATGGTTATTGTCAACAAACAGCTCTAGAGATACCGCAAAGTCCTCTTGTACCCAGCTCTGATGCATTTTATTTTACATTGTCATCACCTGCTGGAGGACCGCTGAGGAAGGCCTAATTGGCAGAAACCTTCACCATTTTGAATAAAGGCTCTAGCTTTTCATCCTGGTGCAGTCCTATGTGATTATTCCTGCCCTTGTGTTTTTCTGATTTGTTTGTGGGAATGGACTGCTTATTTCTTGGACTGTAAAAAACATTTTCCTCAAACTTTATAAATGGTGCCCAAAGTTAGATATGCAATTGGGCATACAGTTATAAAATAGGGCCAGTTATGCATGTGTCATAATTAACTGATTGGCACTAAATTGGCACATTATTGATTACTTGGTGCTAATTTACTGTTGTGCGCATAATATACTTATCTCACTATTCCATAAAGAGCCTACCTAAATTTTCTAATTGAAAAGGGTGTTCAAGTGGGAGGGACATGGGCGGGACAGGAGCATTCTGATTATTCTTGCACATTCTTTACAGAATAGTTGCATTTACATGCACAACTGACATATTTAGATGCTTTACTACTACTACTATTTAGCATTTCTATAGCGCTACAAGGCATACGCAGCGCTGCACAAACATAGAAGAAAGACAGTCCCTGCTCAAAGAGCTTACAATCTAATAGACAAAAAATAAATAAAGTAAGCAAATCAAATCAATTAATGTGAACGGGAAGGAAGAGAGGAGGGTAGGTGGAGGCGAGTGGTTACAAGTGGTTACGAGTCAAAAGCAATGTTAAAGAGGTGGGCTTTCAGTCTAGATTTAAAGGTGGCCAAGGATGGGGCAAGACTTAGGGGCTCAGGAAGTTTATTCCAGGCGTAGGGTGCAGCGAGACAGAAGGCGCGAAGTCTGGAGTTGGCAGTAGTGGAGAAGGGAACAGATAAGAAGGATTTGTCCATGGAGCGGAGTGCACGGGAAGGGGTGTAGGGAAGGACGGAGTGTGGAGAGATACTGGGGAGCAGCAGAGTGAGTACATTTATAGGTTAGTAGAAGAAGTTTGAACAGGATGCGAAAACGGATAGGGAGCCAGTGAAGGGTCTTGAGGAGAGGGGTAGTATGAGTAAAGCGACCCTGGCGGAAGATGAGACGGGCAGCAGAGTTTTGAACCGACTGGAGAGGGGAGAGGTGACTAAGTGGGAGGCCAGCAAGAAGCAGATTGCAGTAGTCTAGACGAGAGGTGACAAGGGTGTGGATGAGGGTTTTGGTAGAGTGCTCGGAAAGAAAGGGGCGGATTTACGGATGTTGTAAAGAAAGAAATGACAGGTCTTGGCGGTCTGCTGGATATGAGCAGAGAAGGAGAGAGAAGAGTCAAAGATGACCCCAAGGTTTCGAGCTGAGGAGACAGGGAGAATGAGAGAGCCATCAACAGAAATAGAAAACGGGGGGAGCGGGGAGGTGGGTTTGGGGTGGAAAATGAGAAGCTCGGTTTTGGTCATATTTAATTTCAGGTGGCGTTGAGACATCCAGGCAGCAATGTCAGACAAGCACGCTGAAACTTTGGTTTGGATGCAAGGTGAGATATCAGGGGTAGAAAGGTAGATTTGGGAATCATCAGCATAGAGATGGTAGGAAAAGCCATGGGATGAGATTAATGAACCAAGGGAAGAAGTGTAGATAGAAAAGAGGAGGGGACCAAGAACAGAACCCTGAGGTACGCCGACAGGCAGAGGGATAGAAGTAGAAGAGGATCCACCAGAGTGAACACTAAAGGTGCGGAGGGAGAGGTAGGAAGAGAACCAGGAAAGGACAGAGCCCTGGAATCCAAGTGAGGACAGGGTATCGAGAAGTATGCTGTGATCGACAGTGTCAAAAGCAGCGGAAAGATCAAGAAGAATGAGGATGGAATATTGACCTCTGGATTTAGCCAGTAATAGGTCATTGGAGACTTTAGTAAGCGCAGTTTCGGTTGAGTGGAGAGGGCGAAAACCAGATTGTAATGGGTCAAGAATAGCATGTGAGGAGAGAAAATCAAGGCAGCGGCGGTGAACAGCACGCTCAAGTAATTTGGAGAGAAAAGGAAGGAGGGAGATGGGTCGGTAATTAGAGGGACAAGTAGGGTCAAGTGAAGGCTTCTTAAGGAGAGGTGTGACCACAGCATGTTTAAAGGTAGCAGGGACAGTCGCAGTGGAAAGTGAGAGGTTGAGAATGTGACAGATAAAAGGAATAAGAGTAGGAGAGATGGCATTAAGAAGGTGGGTGGGAATGGGATCAGAAGAACAGGTGGTACATTTTGAGGAAGAAAGGAGAAGTGTAGTTTCCTCAATAGTAACTTCAGGAAAGGAGGAAAGGGAATGAGGGGAAGGAGAGAGAGGGGAATGGATTAGTGGAGGGAGAGGTGGTGAGGTAGAGAAAGCAAGGTTTATCTTTTGAACCTTGTTGTGAAAGAATTCAGCAAGGGTCTGAGGAGATAATGAAGGGGGAGTTGGGGGAGGGGGCACCTTGAGGAGAGAGTTCAATGTGGTGAAGAGAAGTCGAGGATTAGAGCCAAGAGAGTTGGTCAGTTGGATATAATAATCCTGTTTGGCACGTAAAAGAGCAGATTGGAAGGAGGTCAGCATGAACTTAAAGTGTAAGAAATCAGCAAGGGCCCGAGATTTCCACCAGAGGCGTTCGGCGGAGCGGGTACAGGAACGTAGGTAGCGGATATTAGAAGTCAGCCAAGGTTGGGGTTTTGTACGCCTTACAGGGCGGGTCATCAAAGGTGCAAGAGTGTCTAAGGCAGAGGATAGAGTATTGTTGTAAGAAGAAACAGCCTCGTTGACAGACGTGGATGGTGCCACAGTAGAGAGGAGGTTTGAAACATGGGAGGATAGAGATAAAGGGTCAATATCGTGAAGATTCCTAGATAAATTAGATAGGATAGGATGGGACTGGGAGGGAGCAGATTTAAGTGTGAAAGTTATAAGATGGTGATCAGAGGAGGGATGATCAGAGGCAAGGAAACTAGAAGGTGAACAGTTGGAGGAGAAGATGATATCAAGACAGTGACCATTTTGATGAGTGGGGGAGGTGGAGCATAGTTGGAGATTAAAGGACGACGTTAAAGCTTTACTACTAACTAACATTTCTAAAGCGCTACTAGGGTTACGCAGCGCTGTACAATTTAAACATAGAAGGACAGTCCCTGCTCAAAGAGCTTACAATCACCAGCCATAAACAAAGCATAAAGTCTGGCGCATAACTGCTGACTTACACTAGTATTTTATAACATATTTGGCACAAAACACTGCTATTAAAGAATACTAGTTTAGCACCCATTTTTAGGCACCTAACTTTTAGCGACCTTTATTGAATTTACGCCAACAATGGGCTGTCTGAGAATCACCCACCTTCAATTGCTTATTTTCCAATAAGCCATTTCTCTACCTTATTCAGCATATCATTCATGTAGCTAATGCTCCCATGTGACAGACCAACACTGCCGGTTAGGTTTGCACTCCTGTGGTAAGCTTACTGTCCTTTTGTGAATAGGCCCGTCTATATACTAGTCATTTACCAGGTGAGTTAAAAGGTGGTAAACAGCTTATTATATTTGCAATAAGTGTTAGTCTGGTCATGTGGAGGAGTGGCCTAGTGGTTAGGGTGGTGGACTTTGGTCCTGGGGAATGGAGTTTGATTCCCACTTCAGGCATAGGCAGCTCCTTGTGACTCTGGGCAAGTCACTTAACCCTCCATTGCCCCATGTAAGCTGCATTGAGCCTGCCATGAGTGGGAAAGCACAGGGTACAAATGTATATACATATGCTAATGAAACATTTTGACTGTGTAAACAGTCTACAATACTCAGTGCTTTTTTTGTAGAAAAAAAGGTGCCGGTACTCATTATGGGCGGGGTCACCACATATGGCTCCACCCTTATGATAGCCACACCCACATTAACCACACCCCCTATACCAGCCATGGCGCATATAAACAGACATCATTGAAAATATTATAGTACTATAGGAGAAAAAAATAACGTGATTTTTTTTCATGATAAATAATCTCTGTAAGCTCTTACAGTATACCCAGTGCAAAATAAGACAGCCAATGTAAATTCTCAAATTGGACATATTACAAACACTAAAATGAAAATAAAATGATTTTTTTCTACCTTTGTTGTCTGGTGACTGTTTTTCTTTCCATATTGGTCCCAGTCTGTGATTCTGCTTTCCTTTGTTTTCGCTTAACTCTTCTGTGCCATTTGTCATTTTGTCTCCTTTTTCTTTGCTTTCTTCAATATTTTTCAGGCTCTCTCTCTGTCCAGATTTAATTCATTCTTACTATCCATTCTTTAATTTCCTTCATCTACCTGTGGCTTTTCATCTTTTCCTCACCCTTGTTCTCCCCATGCCCCTTCCTCTTATTCTCCAGTCTTTCTCTATTCCCCTTTTCCATCCAGCAGCTCTGCTTTCTCTCCCCCTCCTTCCAGTGTCTCCCCTATTTCTTTCTGCATTCTTCCATCCAGCGTCTTCCCTCTTTCTCTCCCCATCCTTCCGTTTTCCCTCTCTCTCTCCCCATCCTTACATGTTTTCCCCCTCTCTCTCCCCATCCTTCCATCAGTTTTCCCCCCTCTCTCTCCCCATCCTTCCATCTGTTTTTCCCTCTCTCCCCAATCCTTCCATCTGTGTTTTCCCTCTCTCTACCCAATCCTTCCATCTGTTTTCCCCTCTCTCCCCAATCCTTCCATCTGTTTTTCCCTCTCTCTCCCCATCCTTCCCTCTGTTGGTTTCCCTCTCTCTCCCCAATCCTTCCCTCTGTTGGTTTCCCTCTCTCTCCCCATCCTTCCATCTGTTTTCCCTCTCTCTCCCCATCCTTCCATCTGTTTTTTCCCTCTCCCTAATCCTTCCATCTGTTTTCCCCCTCTCTCCCCAATCCTTCCATCTGTTTTTCCCTCTCTCTCCCCATCCTTCCCTCTGTTGGTTTCCCTCTCTCTCCCCAATCCTTCCCTCTGTTGGTTTCCCTCTCTCCCCAATCCTTCCCTCTGTTGGTTTCCCTCTTTCCCTCTCCCCAATCCTTCCCTCTGTTGGTTTCCCTCTTTCCCTCTCTCCCCAATCCTTCCTTCTGTTGGTTTCCCTCTCTTTCCAATCCTTCCCTCTGTTGGTTTCCCTCTTTCTCTCTCTCCCCAATCCTTCCCTCTGTTGGTTTCCCTCTTTCCCTCTCTCCCCAATCCTTCCCTCTGTGGTTTCCCTCTCTCCCCAATCCTTCCCTCTGTTGGTTTCCCTCTTTCTCTCTCTCCCCAATCCTTCCCTCTGTTGGTTTCCCTCTTTCTCTCCCCAATCATTCCCCCCTCCCCCCCCCGCGACACTCCGGGCGAGTCCTGCACTTAGTTTTTTTTTTTTTAAGACTCAGAACGTGCGAACGATGCAGCCGGCAGCGATTGAAAGAGGCTGTCTGGGCTGGCGTCTGCGTCGGAGCTTCCCTCACCCTCTGCGAGTCCCGCCTTCGTTGTTACAACTTCCTGTTTCGCGGGACTCGCAGAGGGTGAGGGAAGCTCTGACGCAGACGCCTGCCAGCCCAGACAGCCTCTTTCAATCGCTGCCGGCTGCATCGTTCGTGCGTTCTGAGTCTTAAAAAAAAACAACTAAGTGCAGGACTCGCCCGGAGTGTCGCGGGGGAGGGGGGGGCGGGCAAAAAAAGGTGCCGGTACGCCGTACCGTTGCGTACCGGCACAAAAAAAAGCACTGACAATACTGTTTAACTGAAGTGGTGTATTAACTACAAGGAATTTAAATGTGTCTTTTTGGCAGGTGGCACTAAAGGGTAATTCTACAAAGATCCACCTAGAATTAGATGGCAAGTATGCACAAAAATGCCAGCATTTTAGTTATTCACAGATATACAGAGTTTGGGTGGAACATAGGCAGGCACACATTTACATGCATAGATTGTAAAACAATGTAATTTGTAGGGTAAATATTCAGCTGGTGTCAGTCAAAAATTGTTGGCTACTGTTGGCATTATCTACAGATATTCAAGGCTGGGTCATATTCGGGTACCGGCACTGAATATCCAGCATACACAGCCAGCTAACATTCCACCTCTATTTCCTATCACCAACACAGATCATCCCATAAAATGTAACTACTCTATTTGTTTTGTAAGCCACATTGAAACAATGTCAATTGGAAAAAGTGGGATGTAAATGCTGACATAAATAAATAAATAAATAAATAAATAAATAAATAAATAAATAAATAAATAAATGTTCCACACTTAACCACAAAACGGGAACTGCATAAAGATAGGGCTGTGTTTTATTCCTAGTTATGTGGTTACCTTATACGGTTAACCACATAAGTGCTGAGTCCATTCCCAGACTGCCCACAAATTAGATGCACTAACCCTCGTGTTCTATAAAGGTTGCCAACATTTGGGCACCCAAAACAATTAGGGGCCCTTTTACTAAGCCGCGTTGGTGCCTATTATGTGTGTACAACGCACATTAATGTGAAACTACTGCCCGACTACTGCGTGGCCCGGGTGGTAATTTCATTTATTACGCACATCTGCTAGACACACCAAAACATATATTTTATTTTATGGTGCACGGTGCTAACCAGGCAGTAATTGGCATTGCGCGTCCATTTTCAGTTTTAAAAAAACGCCATTTTTTACAGGTGTGCTGAAAAATTGATCTGCGCATATCCAAAACACATGCCTACACTAGCGCAGGCCATTTTTCAGTGCACCTTAGTAAAAGGACCAGTTAATGGGCTTCAGTGATTTAATTGGAGTTAAGAAGCATTAATTGGCACTAATTATGATTTGGGCATTGATCTGGCTGCACGCTATTCTGCAACAACAGGCACCTAAATTGGATCACATGCAACTCAAAAGTGGGCATAGCCATAGGAGGGGCATTTGGCGGGATAGGGGCATTCACAAAAGATGAACGCAGTGTTACAGAATAGTGAGGAATCTGCGCCCAACTTGTGTGCCAGGATTTATACTAGGTTTCAGCTGGCATTAGTCCTCATGTCCAAAATTAAGTGTGGAATTTGGCTCTCAATGCTATTCTGTAAAGAACACTCATCACGGAACGCCCTTTATGGAATAGCGCTGAGAGTTCAATTTTATCAGCACCTAATTTACAGAGTCATTTATAGAATTTTCCCCTAACTATAGATATTCAGTGGCACTAGCCAGTTAATTGTGACCGAATATCTGAGGTTAACCTAGGACAAGTGATTCAAACAGCCAGGAGCCTCTCCTGGTAAATTGCTATAAATACTGACCCTTATATGCAGTGTTATATATTAAGTAAATGTAATTAGATACCATACTTAAGTAAATGTTGTATTACTTTACTTGGAAAGAAGTACAGGAATATGATTTTGCTATTGCAAACCTCGTCACATAAACAGTGAATCATCACATCTTAAGTTTTGCTATTCAGTGAATATAACCTATAAGAACAGTGAAGTTGCCTTGTTGAATTGGTTACTGGTCTCCAGCCAAACAGAACAGTGATGAGTCATGTCAATTTAAAGTGGAGATGAAGTTGAAGTTTTTAGTAATTCTTGGTGAACAGGCATATGTCTCTTCCACAACAGACTGCTGGTCATCTCATGGAAAATTTTACATTGGTGTGACTGTCCATTGGATTGATAGTCTTTAGAAAGTAAGTCTGCTTGTCTGGCTTTAAGATTGAAGGGTTACCACACATTTGACATTCTTAAATCAGTTCTCAAAGATATTCAAACGGAGTTTACCATCAGACAAAAAATTATTAGAACAACAATGATTCCTTTGTGAAAGCCTTCTTTGTAATTACCATGACAATAATGAAGATGAAAATTCAAGTGATGAATTAGCACTACTTCAAATGCAGATAATGACAACAATGATGATAAAGTATTCTTTGCTATACAGAAGTCAAGCACCTCAGAGACCCCTTCAAGTAAACCTACAGTCCTAGTCAGAAGAAATCTATTGCAAACTGGCCTGATTTGAAGGAACTTTTTATCAGACTGAACAAGCCACTTTTTGCTAGAGCAGGTGTTGAAAACCTTTTCATCTGTGCTGGATTAATGACTCACAAGCATACTCGAAAGAATGACAGTCATTTTCAAAACTTTTGTTTTACTAAAAGCAAAATGGATTGAATTGTAGGGCAATAAAGTTGGGATAAAAATGTTAACAATAGTTGCATTCATTATAGTTGCAATACATTTACTTTTTACTCAAAGAGTATTATGTGAGGCAATAACTTTGTTACTTTCACTTACATTTTTTAAATGTGTTCTTCACTGTACTTTTACTTAAAGTATTAAAATATACATTTATTTTTACTTTTACTTAAGTACTTTGACCTAATACTTTGAACCACACTGCCTATATGTGTAGTTTCACAATCCAGGGACAAGCATTTGCACCAGCTCTATGTTGATGTAAGTGCTTGTGCCTAAAATATAGGCATGCATTTGACCTGTTTTACTTGTATTCTATAAAGAAAAGTAGGCATTTACTTGTCATTATAGAATACGCTCCTGATAGGTGTGTTCTTGTTTCCTTAAAATAGTTACTCGTGTATCGAATTTCTATCCATGTGCAGACTGCACGAGAGAGAAAATAACACACTGAAGAGAAGAACTTCTTTCACAAGTGTGAAACCTCTTATAGAGCAGCACAGGCAAAGAAGAGAGAGAGGGAAGAAGATAATGAACAGAATGCAGGAAAGGAAAGCATCCAGCAAAGGGAATAAGTGTGACCTCAGCATATTCCATTGCAGAGAAGACCATGCAAGTAGCACAGGGGTAGGTTCTCTTGCCTCAGGACTACAGTACAGAGTTTTTCTTTATGCTGTCCATTTGAATTAAGCATTACCTTTTTTCTCTGGTCTTGATTCTATGAATCTGCCTTAGATACATTTTTGGGATTGGAGATCCACCGAGGTGGAAGAACAACAAAATCCCATCTGAGTAAACACACAAAGAAAAAATGGAAAGTGAACCAATGACTCCAGAGATTGGGACAACTAAGCTGAACGAATCAAACTTTATTACAGACTCAACACAGTTCTGTGTTTCGGCCACAGGCCTGCCTCAGGAGTCTAGAAACATATAAAAAACAAATATAAATGATAAAAAGTAATACCATATAAAAACACATCTTATATTTCAAATAAGATATATATTTTTAATGTACTGAAGGAATCATAATATAACTTCACAGAGAGGGGCATAATCGAACGTGAATGCCCATCTCCATGGGCGTCTATGTCCGAGAATGTGTACGTGAAGGGGTGGGACAGACCGTATTTTCGAAAAAATGGGCGTCCATCTTTCGTTTAGAAAATACGGTTTGTACGGACCAAAATGCCATGGATTTAGTCGTTTGTGAGCTGAGCTTTGTTTTTTTTAGTGATAATGGAAAATAAAAATGCCCAGCTCAGAAATGTCCTAATCCAAGCCATTTGGTCATGGGAGGGGCCAGGATTCGTATTACACTTGCCCCCCTGACATGCCAGGACACCAACTGGACACCCTAGAAGTCAGTGCGGTGGACTTCAGAAAACGCTCCCACATGCATAGCTCCCTTACCACGGGTGCTGAGCCCCCAACCCCCTCCCCAAAAACCCACTACCCACAAATGTACAACACTACCATAGCTCTTAGGGGTGAATGGGGCACCTACATGAAGGTACAGTGGGTTTTGGAGGCCTCCCATTTACCAGCACAAGTGTTACAGGTAGGGGGGGGATGGGCCTGGGTCCCGCCTGCCTTAAGTGCACTGCGGTACCCACTAAAAGTGCTCCAGGGACCTGCATACACGCAGGCCTCTAGGACTTGTTGCTGCTGTATAACCTTGGCACACCAGTTGACACCTGAAGACTAATCTCTTTGAAAAAGTCCTTTATTTGAATAAGCATGTTTACTTACAGTTAACTGCAGATCAGAGGTTGTGCCCCACTGGCAAAGAGTCTTCCTGGTACTGAGATTAGCAGTAGGTCAAAGTTGGCAGAATGCTGTACAATGCCCTCTTTCAGCAACATTCAAGGGAAGAACTAAGTTCTGTAACGTGGCTAACACATGAAAGGGATCTAAAACTGTGTTACAAAAATGGCCACTACCTCATGGACTACCGGAAACAAAACAGGGCACACTCTGACCCAGTAAGCAGAGGGAAAAGCACCATGGGAGTAGAGCCTACCAACTACCAACATCGTGAGCAGTTAACACAAGCTATTGGCATCACGGAGCCCAATACCCTACACCCACCACAATGCATTGCTGATGTGACTCTGTAGTGTGCATAACAGAAAAGGTGTCACACTCACCCGAGAGCCACATCAGAACCAGGGAAAGGCTGTCACAGGATAGAACACATTCTGCTGTCATGGAGGTGGGTACCATCTAGAAAATTTAGGAGATTTTTAGTGAAATGCATCTAGGAGTCTGACTCAAAAAACAGAGGAAAAAGGCCTCGAGAAGCCCTTAGCAAGTCTAAAGACCACGAGGGCTGGACTTCTTCATCATTGGCCAAAAAACCTCCGCATAAAAACCTCTCTCTTTAATTTCACAGGGTTTTATCTTTTATCTTTTTACTTACATGCTAGTGGAGTTAGGCGCCCAGCATTATACAATAGCACACAGCCAGATGTGAGGACAAATGTAATGAGTGCCAATTAACATCAATAATTGGTTATTAGGACTCAATTATTGATGTTAATTGGCTCATTACTTGATTAATTTGTGCACAAATTTGGGCATGCATTTCTGAGTACCATATATAAAATCCCTACATGTATATTGGAGGTGGGTACGGCATTTGAGGCTGGCATAGAGGCTGGAGAAAAAAGTTTTTAGTGGGGTTTTTTTTTGGTGGGAGGGGGTTAGTGACCACTGGGGGAGTCAGGGAAGGTGATCCCCGATTCCCTCCGGTGGCCATCTGGTCAGTTGGGGCACTTTTTTGGGACTTGGACCTGAAAAAAAAGGGTCCAAATAAAGCGGACCAAATTCTCATTCAAAACGCCCTTCTTGTTTCGATTATCAGCTAAAGATGCCCATTTCTCCTCGGCCGATAACCACAGCACAGTCCCGTTTGCCACGCCTCCGACATGCCCCATCAACTTTGTTCATTCCTGCGACGGAGTGCAGTTGAAGATGACCAAAATCGGCTTTCGATTATACCGATTTGGTCACACACGGGAGAAAAACGCCCATCTCCCGATTTGGATCGAAATATGGGCGTCTTTCTCTTTCGAAAATAAGCTGGAGAGAGATTATTAAACAAAATATAAAAGTCAAATAATAATACATATAAATGAATTTAAAAACATGTGTAGTATAAACATGACTAAAATTGCAATATCTGTTTCAAAATAAGGAGTCCCTATAGTTTTGACTGTTGGGGTAATAACATTGACTGAGCCAGAAGGAAGGGAGATAAATAGTTAATAGCGGTGAGGGTAGGGAAAAGATAGAATGGTATGAAAGAAGGAGTTGAGAGGGTTAATTTTGAAGTGTGGGTAGGGTAGTAACAGGAGAGGAAGAGTGATTGGATGATAAGGGGAGGTGAGGATTGGTGGTTGTCATAGGAACGGTTGTGGGTAAACAGAAGGGTTTTTGGCGGTTTAAAATCATTATTTGGGTGGGCAGGAGAGGGTGAGGGTGGATGAGGGGTTAGGATTTTGTGACCTTCCCGCCCCGCCCTGTGTTGTGTGGTTTGTCTTTAATTACAATGGATAGTTGGTGACATGTTGTGGGTTTATTGTATAATGATTTTGGTGGGATGGTTATGGTGGGTATGTGAGTTTGGGTGGGGAATGGGAGGTCAGTAGCAGCTTTTGAGTCAGCCGGATATGTAGGAATAAAGAGGCACCAGATGCGGTTAAGTAGATATTGGTTAAAAGATATTTTGATGGAAAAAGTAACTTGTGGGCGGAACTGCCATGAGTGAGATGTGGCTTGACGGCACCGTGAGTTCCATAGAATAAAGGGGGTAAATTTGGACAAGTCAGAGAGCCAGTTTCGTTACCAAATGGCTCTGAACTGTTAATCCACTCTGGGAATGCTAACATTGGTATGGAAGAATTTAATGCATTGGGTAAAGGTTAAGTTATAGAACTGAGTTATATATTTATACTAGTAAGAAAGGCCTGTTTCTCAATCAAATGAAACAGGCGCTAGCAAAGGTTTTATCTATTTGTGTTTGTTTTGACCTGAACTGTTTTAATATATGTTTGTTTGTTCTTTTTATTGATAGTTTGTGTTTGAGTGGAGTCCTAAGTGTTGTACATCATTGTTCTATTGACAGAGGAGGGGTAGTTGTTTATGTAGTGTGTGTGTATATGGTTCAGACAGTAACTGTGTATGTGATAGTTAGATTGTGTGTGTGTGTTTCTGAAAGTGACAGTGGTGGGGGTGGGTTTGATGATCTGCGATGGTGCATGAGTGTGTGTGTGTGTGTGTGTGTGTGAGAGAGAGTCAGTAATTGTGTATGTGTGTGTGTGACAGTTACCTTGTGGGGGGTGGGGGGGGTTGGGGAACTGTATGTGTTGTGTGTCACAGAGAGAGATCGTGTGTTTATGTGTGAGACAGGGGAGGGTTTTTGAGAGAGTGGTACAGTTTGTTTTTCTCTGTCAGAATGAGAGAGGGGGGGTGGGGTGATGGATGTGGTGAAGTGGTCTGTGTCGGTGTTGGGCTTGTATTGGGGTTCCGAAGTGTTCATCATCTGTGTTGTATTCTCCAAGGAGAGGTCAGTGTGTGTGTCTATGAGACAGACAGTGATTGTGTATGTGAGAGAGTTATTGTGTGTGTGTGTGTGTGTGTGTGTGTGTGTGTGTGTGTGTGTGACAGTGCCAGAGGTGAGGGTTACATTTTTTTCTCTGTCAGAATGACAAAGGGGGGGGGAGGTTTTAGATGTTGCATGAGTGTATGTGTGTGGGGAGGGGGTGAACTGTGTGTGTTGTGTGTCAGAGAGAGAGATCGTGTGTGTATGTGTGAGACAGGGGAGGTTTTCTGACAGGGTGTTACATTTGTTTTCTCTGTCAGAATGACAGAGGGGGGAGGTTTTAGATGTTGCATGAGTGTGTGTGTGAGGGGGGGGTGAACTGTGTGTGTTGTGTGTCACAGAGAGTAGTATGTGTGAGACAGGGGAGATTTTCTGACAGGGTGTTACTTTTTTTTTTCTCTGTCAGAATGCTGCTGTTGCTTGGGCTCTCTGGATGACATCATCCGAGGCTTCAGTCCCAGGCACAGCCAATCAGAATGGAGGCACGGACCCAGGCAGCTTCATGGAATGTTCACGGTGCAAATTATTATATAGGATATGGTTAATAAAGCTGCGGCCAAAATTTAATTCCAATGATGAGTTGTGGTATTATTATTTTAAATTAATAGATTGTAAGATGAGGACTGGATGATGTGCGAATGTCAATGTTATGGGAAAGCAGCTTAATGTAACAAGGGAAACAAAATGGAGATACTAAAGAATAAAACAAACAAAGAGCATATGAAATGCAAAATCAAATCTTATGCAGTGAAAAATATAAAGTGGCCAGAAATGCAACCATTGTTATTCAAACTTTAGATGCTTATATCATGTATACATCGCCTCAGATGCAACATAAAGGATAGTCACAAGTCAGTGCCAAAAAAGTTGGCGCTAAGCACGATTCGATAAAAGTTGTGTGCCCTTTATAGAATTGCACTTAGCACCGATTCCCAGAGCTAAGATTAGGTGCCAGACTTACACCTCAAACCTGACGTAAATGCTGGTGCCCAACTTTGGTATGCTAAGGTCATATTCTATAATTCTGCATGGCCATGCCCCCTTTTTACTTACATGCTAGTGGAGTTAGGCGCCCAGCGTTATACAATAGCACACAGCCAGATGTGAGGACAAATGTAATGAGTGCCAATTAACATCAATAATTGTTTATTAGGACTCAATTATTGATGTTAATTGGCTCATTACTTGATTAATTTGTGCACAAATTTGGGCATGCATTTCTGAGTACCATATATAGAATCCCTACATGTATATTCATTTATTTAATTTCTTACATACCATCTGCAAGCCAGAAAGCCATTGAAGTAGTGTATATTCAGGTACTGTCTTTTATCTTATTCTGTTATATGATTTTTCCATAGTGTTGTTAAATATGTATATTTCTGATACTTTTCATATTAGCCCTATAAAAAGGTTTCAATTTGCCTTTTCCAAGTTTATCTCTGTGGTAGCATGGGTGGCGACCAGGCGTGGATCCTCAACAAAACAGAAACACAGAGGGTTGCAAATGAAATAAAACACTTTGGGGTCAATATTCAAGTGACTTAGGGGCCCTTTTACTAAGCTGAGTAGGCTGTAGGCACCTACATGTGCCCAACGTGCATCAATTTGGAGTTACCGCCGGCTACCTTGTGGCCCTTGTGGTAATTTCATTTTTGATGCAATTCCGACTTGACATGCGTAGGCGATTACTGCACGGTTAACGCGAGAGACCTTACCGCTAAGTCAATGACTGGCGATAAGGTCTCAGACCCAAAATGGACATGTGCCAATTTTTATTTTGCCTCACGTCCATTTTCATCAAAAATCTTTAAAAAGGCCTTTTTTACAAGTGCCTAGAAAAATGGATCTGCGCACGCCCAAAACACACGCCTGCACTAGCGTAGCCCATTGTTCAGTGCATCTTAGTAAAAGAACCCTGCAACCAGCTAGGAGAGGCTCATGGTTAGTTAAATTGCTTGTGCAGGGCCATCCACTAATACTCATCAGCACTTAACCTGTTAGTGTCACTGAATATCAGCACTTACTGCTAAACTAAAAACCAGCTCTTTGTGGGCAGTCAGCCCTTTTGTGTTTGAGTGCCAATATTCAACATTTAATCACCTAAGTTAACATAACAAATCAGATCACATAAAACACAGTGGTTTCTTTAACCAGATATTCAATGTCAGTGTTCAGACATTGCCTTACATTGAATAACCAGGCCTAACGCTGGCAGTGACCAAAAATCTCTGACTGCCACCAGCTGAATATCTACCCCTTTATTTAAAAGGCATTTAAAGCCTGTTCCCTTTACAGGTGTAATGAATGGAGAATCAAAGCCTCTTGAAGTTCATGTAGTCTTCCTGAAGCCCTTGTCCCTTAAATGGCCCCACAGTCTCAGTGTGTACCAGCTTTGCCTTCAAAATTCACCAAACTAATCTTTGCCTTTACATCTACTCAAACTGAGGCCTGGCTCTGGCCTGGCCTCAAGGATTAGAATTTCCCCACAACAAAGGAAAAACCTCCTACCTTGGCAGTCTTCTGTTATCTTATACAAAGTTGTGGAGGCATAGGTGAAAGGCAGATCATACCTTCCCTGGGACCCATCTTCAGATACTGCGACCCCAATAAATATGCTTGGAGGATCCTTTTTTTCTTAATCTGGGCTTCCCTGTCTGAGGCTTTAACTTTCTGACTGTACCCCACCATCCTAGCTAAGCCAACTAGTTCTTCTCCATTAAATGACCCAAGGGCTGATGATCAAAATTCCGGCACTATTCCAAATAGCGCCATAAAAATACCACCGGAACAATGCAGAAGAACAATGCCCTAATGCTCAAAGCTATGCAAATATAGGCATGCTCATAGCTTTGAGCATTAGGGAATTTGGAGGGAGGATTGTGCTTAGCACATGTACTGAAGAATTCCTCATTAAGCTCCGCTCCTGTGCACATGCACCTAGTAAAATCCGAACATAAAGCGCACACATTGGCATGTTTTCTGCAGCCTAAATATAAGCTTTTTTTCATTTTTCTTTCTGGATGCTTATATTTAGATTCAAGTAACAGATGCCAATGTGCTTAAGGCATTTATTTAAAGCATGGCTGCTTTAAATTTAGACACAGGACAAGAATGCCAATGTGTAATTCATGTTCGGGTTTGCGTTCTCACAAGCAGCACTCAAAGACTTGCACAGGTTTCCTTCTGCTTCCAAAAGCAATCAAACACGGTAGATTTTGTAGGAAGAATCATGAGAGAAGCATGAGAATCATGGGAAATCCTCTCTTCCAGCACCACAACGTCTGCTCAGACCTCGTGTTATTTTTAAGGCTTTAAGGCACCTTCGTTTTGGGAGCTTTTTTCTGTTCAATGGGGAGGAATACAAAATGACCTCATTTAAATGAGCTTGACTACATTTGCATGCTATCTGTGCTAAGGCCTGGAGCGCTTGTTGTTTGCTGTGCTAGACCCCTCTGATCAATGTGGGGGCTAGTATGGCGCTAATGGCCTCTAGCGCCTGCGTTTACTTGTGACCGTTGGCACTGCAGAGAGGAAGTGCAGATAAGAAAAGCCAGGCTTACTCCATCAAAACCTCATTGATTGAATTTATGCTTATATTTGGTCATTTTAATATTATGGTGTTAACGGAATTTTAAGTTTTCGGTTAAACTGTACTTACTGTACACTGACCACCTTGGGTGAGTCTCTTCATAAAGGCAGTTAATAAATCCCAAAAAATAACAGATAAAATAAATATTATGAAAAGTACGTACTATGACTTTTCTGTTCCTACATTTGTACACATACACATTGGGCAATTCTATGAGAGCATGAAACACTATCCTACTCACTCAGGCCCCTTATAAAGTTACCCCCATAATGTATTTAAATAGGAATAGGGAAATAGGAATCACGACAGATTTTCAAAGGATTTATGCTGTTCACTTTGAAGACTTGTGCAAAATCCCGTCTCATATTTACTCCTCCAACCAAAACAAACCATTGTGAATGCTTTTTCATTAGGATGAATAAATAAACACACAATTTGACTGGAGGGTACCTAAATATTTGTCCACAACTGCCTTTCTGCTTCCCTGTTTTATTCAAGTATATGTGCTGCAGTTTTTATGTTAATAAGATGAAGAGAACCTGCTTACTATTTATGTTAATCCTGCTATATATGAATAACCAATGCATTAACCTATGAGGAACCCTTGTCTAGCAGCCTGACATTTAAATGTTTTCCTTCTGCAGAGGAATGTAAAAAATAATGAATTTCACTGAATGAGGATGATTGTAATTCAGAGGTTGGGTGGGCGTTAGTGAATCTCTTTAAAGAAAAGGATATAGCTGTGGATGTGAAGAATCATCTGATGGGTAGCTTATTCCCATAAAAACAGTGAAGCTGGACACAGGGCAATTTTCAAAAGGGTTAAGGAGCCCTTTTACCAAGCTGCAAAATTGGCCTAACACTGGATGTGCTACAGTGTTCTGCATTAGTTTTGCCATCTGTATATGCTAAGCAAGTAGTAGTTTTCTTTATTTTCTTTTGGGGGGGGGGGGAGGAAATGGGTGTAGATGTGCTAACCAGCTAGCGTGCTAACATCACTGGTGTGTATCTATAACATGGGATCCCTTAGTGCCTTCTAAATAGGAGGTGGTAAGTGTTTCTGCGCTATTTTTTTTTAATGGTTTCACACTCATGCACATGGCCAGAAATAAAACAAATAGGAAAAATCCCATTTTTGACAGGTGCACAAGAAATGGGCTTAGCATGTGAGAAAAGTCCACAAAAAAGATGCACTAAGCCCATTTCTTAGTGCAGCTTCATATAAGGGCCCTTAAGAAAGGTAACTAACTAGTTACCCAGCTAAATTGCCCTGGGTGAGAATTTTGGTCCTAGAACCAGATCCCTCCCCCCTCAAACTCAAAGAACTCTCCCTAGAAACTGATCTTCCCACCTGTAAGTTTTGCCTCCCCCATTCAAAGGCCCCCATCCCAAGTAGTAACCCATCCCCTGGGCCTCCGACTCTTTGAAGGGCCCCTCACCAGCCTACCTAACTCTAAATCCATGGTGTCTAGTGATATGCGGGTCTTTGGGAGGATGGGGGGGGGTGCTAGGTGATTGGTTACTGCCTGGGGTTGGGGTTCCTTCAGATGGGGCAGGCAAAACTTGAGGGTAAGTGGGGTGGCCACTGAGGAGGCTCTTTGGCTAAGGGGTTCTGGTTGGAGTACAACAAGAAGGTTTGTAGCTGGGGGGATGGGAACAAGAGAGGCTTTCATCCTGGGGAGGGAGCTCCAGTCACCGCTGTTGGGGATGGGTACTTTCCCAATGCTCTCAGGTGGGAAAATAAGCCCAAGCTGTAATATAGCAAGCTGTAATATAGCATTTACATAATGATGAGCTGCTCTACATACATATGCATGTTTTGCATTTCATTACTGTGTAACATGGTGTGACCTAATAATCACTGTATTTGGGCAATGAAACAGGGTTAGTGCCCTTTCACATTGATCAAGGGACAAATAATGCTCTTAAACAGCTTGATAACTATTCCCCTTAGTAGAGTGTAATAAAAATGACAAAGGCTGGTGGCATCTAGCTAGAGGCTCAGGCTTCAATAAACTAGTTTACCTATAAGGTGTCACTTTCCTTTCTCATTTGCAATAGGGTAGACACCTCTGATGGTGTGGATAACTTGAGGAAGAACTTAGAGGAAGTTAGAGGAATGGTCTGGAATTTGGCAGCTGAGAATTCAGGCAAAAAAAATGCAAGGTCATGCATTTGAGCTGCAAAATCCTAAGGGAACAGTACAGTTTAGGGGGTGAAGAACTTTTGTGCATGAAAGAGGAGCGGGACTAGGGCGTGATCAAATGTGATGATCTTAAGGTGGTCAAACAGGTAGAAAAGGTGATGACAAAAGCTAGAAGGATGGTTGGGTGCACAGAGAGAGGAATGCCCAGTAGGAAAAAGGAGCTGATGATGCCCCTGAAAAAGACTGGTGAGAGCTCATTTAGAATATTGTGTACAATTCTGGAGACCACACCGTCAAAAAGATTAAAAACATCTTCCAAAAATGACCCAAATAGTGAAAGAAAGCACAAAGAGCCTTCAAAATCGGGACAAAGTTTCTTCAATCACAAAACATGGACAACAATCTTGGGTCATTTTTGGAAGATTGTTGTCCACGTTTTGTGATTAAAGGAACTTTGTCCCGATTTTGAAGGCTCTTGGTGCTTTCTTTTGCTATTTGGACTTTGTTCTGTACTTTAAACCCTCTCTGTACTGTGCTGAGTATAACATCTCCTTTATCCACCGGATGGTTGTTGTCCCCCTCCCTCTCTCCTGAAAGTGAAACTTAAAATGAATACCAGGTATTCTTAGCAGCAAAGGAAGCAGCTAGTCTGAGGAGTAGTCTAATGGTTAGTACTGTGAAAATCAAACCAAGGGACTCATGTTCAAATCATGCTTTAACTCTTTTATTTCTGTTCCTGGAGGGCTCACAAGTACAAAGAAAATAGTTAAGGTGGGATTGGAACCTAGGTCCCTTGGTTTAAAGTCCACTGCATTAACCACTAGGCTGCTCCTCTGCTCTTTAAAATGACTGTTCAATCTGGACGCCCTCAGCACACAGATGTCCATCTCACATATTTTCAAACATATTTTCTTGTTGGAAAATATATGTGAGATGGACGTCTCTATTCTGACTTAGACATTCTTTTGAAAATGCCCCTCCATGTCACTACCAGTTTTTTCTTTAACCTTCATTTTATTTTGTTCACATATTTTGGTTGCTACTATCTCAAAGTGCAATATTTAAGCATAGTTTATTCAAACTTTCTTCTTCTAGAAAGGAGGAAATAGTTCGCATTGATCTCTGAACTTTCATGTTTGCCTAGAGAATAGATACTGGCTAATATATTTATAACAATAATAAAGTTCAGTCAGAAAAGAACTTTCCAGACCTGTTTCACCTTTTCCACAGAATTCTGGTTTCATTGTGAACTGCTGCAGTTCTTAGATATTTGACATTTAATTCTATCAGACGTAAGCATTAAAATGTCATTTTCAAATCCTTCTGTGCACAACTTTGTGTATCAGCTAAAATCTTAATGAAGCATTGTAAAATTGTCAACCATTTGTCAGTGTTGAAATACTGTGGCACCATAAATCCACCCAGAACATCCCTTTTGCTGTATGAAATTCTGAAGACTTGTCGGTATTTCCATTAACCTTGTCAGTTTACTATAAATAATGTGTCGTACATGCAAACTATCAACTCAAATAATGGCAAAACAGGGGAAAAAAAAAGGATCTTTGAGGAAAAATGATGCTTAATCCAGGCTCTAAAAGGTCTTAGTTGCTTTGATATTTCATGCTAGATTCTTGTCAATATATATATATATATATATATATCAGATTAGAGCATGGAATAAATCATACTTATATCAGGCCTGATATTTAACTCTTTTGTGCTCATAAATGCTTAGTTTATTTCATGTGCCATATGGCAACAAGGGACATGAAAGGGTTAAAGCAGTGCTTCCCAACCCAGGGGTCCTTTAACTAAGGTGTGCTGAAAAATAGCTTGTGGTAGTGCAGGCGTGGGTTTTGGGCGTGCGTCGATCCATTTTTTAGCTCGCCTGTAAAAAGGGCCCTTTTTTTCCGAAAATAGACGTGCGGCAAAATGAAAATTGCAGAGCACATATTTTGGATCTCAGACCTTACCACCAGCCATTGTCTTGGTGGTAAAGACTCACGCAGTAACCATGACCTACACACACCAAATGCCACTTGGTGTGCGTCCAATACGAGTGCCTGAAAATAAAAACATAATTTTCAGACGCACGCATCCGATGCATGCCAAAAAAGAAATTACCACAAGAGTCACGCGGTAGAGTGGTGGTAACTCCATTTTGGCTTGCGTTGGGCGCTCGTAGATGCTTATACATTTGCGTACCAAGGAGGCAATGCATGCAAATTTCTCTCATGTATATTCATTGTAGATATCCTAAAGACCTGATGGGACTAGGTGTGCCTCAAGGCTAACATCTTTCTATTCTTGCATTTGGGTTGGGAAGCACTGGGTTAAAGGATTTATGATCCTAATTTTGATAGTTTTGCTCCTAAATTGGCCTAGTTGAAAATGTACTAGTACTGAGTGCCTAAATTTCATTAAAATCCTACATTTAGCAGCAGAAAAAGTGGCAACTGGGGAGAATTGAAGGATGGGAAAAAAGTTAGGAGTTTAGCATGATTTTTAGCACTAGGCTCATAAATTATGTTACTATATCTAAGTGTTATCCCCCAATATAATAGGGATTACTAAACTGTTGAGAGACCCTCCCTAGAGTCACTGAGGGGAGGGAAGTGGGTTAGAAAGGGAGAATGAGAAGCCCAGCCCCAAGAGGACTGTTCATGGGAAAGTGCTGAGGGAACTGGAGTTAATTAATAGTATTGTTGGGGAGACCACATAGTCTTTGGTTGATTCTACCCCCGCCAGGACCCTTGAGGAGAGGAGATGACCTAGGCGGGTTCAATAAACTAAGGCTAAAGTAAGTGGGTGTTTCTGATGGTACAAGGCATTAACCGTGAAGTAGAAGAGTGCTCCAGGTGGGAAGCAGTGGAACCCGGCCTGGGAGCAGGAACAGGGAAGGAACCTGTTCGGAGCCAAAGGAGGTAGCTCTGACAGGTATACCTTTGGAAGAGCGTGGACAGACAGGGAGGTCTGATCCATAGTGGAGATAGCTTGCTGCACCAGTGCTGCAGGCACAGCCTTAGACTGTTCACTTTGGAAGGATGAGTAATGGCCTGGAAGAGTTGCAAATATATACATACTTTAGGAGTGACAAATGGACTAATAAAATACACCAAAGTCTTGAACTGACACTTAACCTCATTTTGATCATGTTATCTGGAATACAGATTGATTAGTTGACACTGAAAGGATTGTTTGCCTCCAGAATACATGACACCTGGATAAACTGCCTGTTGCCGAGTTAAGTGAAGTTTGTGTTTGGTTTATAAAACCTAGACTGGAATGTTTCTTTGAGTGAGAGTGAAGTTTATTTACTCCCAAACTAACAAAGATAAAGAATGAAAGCCTGGCTTAACACCTTATGGCCTACAGGAGTAAGTCTGGCCTCGGCTTGTGCCCAGCTCAAGTAGAACTTAAAACTTTTGCTGTGATCCTGGTCTCAGATGCTGACCCTTGAAGGGCTAGCTGGTGTCCGAACTAAATGGTGATACCAGGGTTGCGTAAGCAAATGAATGGTAGGCCTAAATTTATAAGCCTAACTTATAAGCTCCTGCAGCAAAACTTTAGGAGACCAAAGGGCTTGTTTTCGAAAGAGAAAAACATTTAAAAGGTAGCATAAAGCAGCAAAACATTCAAATCACTATTTTTGAAACCTATTTTGCAGACATTTATATATGCATTTCATCTGCAGTGCATCCAAATCACAAGGGGGGGGGGGCGTGTCAGGGGTAGGATTAGGGCAATCCAACACTTGGACATTTTTCTGCCATAATGGAACAAAACAAAAACGTCCAGGACTAAAACTATGACATTATGAGCTAGACCTGTTTAAATAACAACTAAGCCACAAAAAGGTGCCCTAAATGACCAAATGACCACTGGAGGAATAAAGGAATAACCCCCCCTTACTCCCCCAGTGGTCACTGACCCCCCTCCCACCCCCAAAGATGTGAAAGAAACAGTAGATATCAGCCTCTATGACAGATTCGGAAGTTATGGATAAAGGTGAGCCAGTAGATATTGAGGGGCATTTTCGAAAGAAACGTCAAAGTTGGAATTCAGACATCTTTATAAAACGTCCAAATTTGGAGGTGGGGAGAAGGTCATTTTCAAAAAAGATGGATGTCCATCTTTTGTGTTCGAAAACACCATGGTCGTCCTGCGATTTGGACGTTTTTCAATTTGGACGTCTTTGATTTTTGGCCATTTTCGAACACAAAGACGTCCAAGTCAAAAACATCCAAAGTCAAGCCATCTGGACGTGCGAGGAGCCAGCATTTGTAGTAGACTGGTCTGCCTGACATGCCAGGATTGCAATCGGGCACCCTAGGGGGCACTGTAGTGGACTTCATAAAATGCTCCCAGGTACACAGCTCCATTACCTTGTATGCTGAGCCCCCCAACCCCCCTCCCCCCAAAAAATCCCACTACCCACAACTGTACACCACTACCATAGCCCTTACAGGTGAAGGGGGGGGGGGCACCTATATGTGGGTACAGAGGGTTTCTGGTGGGTTTTGGAGGGCTCACTATTTCCTTCAGAAGTGTCACAGGTAGGGGAGTATGGGCCTGGGTCCCCCTGTCTGAAGTGCACTGCACCTACTACTAAACTATTCCAGGGACCTGCATGCGCTGTAATGGACCTGAGTATGACATCTGAGGCTGGCATAGAGGCTGCAAAGTAATGTTGTTCATCACAATTTTGTGGTTGGGAGGGGGTTAGTGACCACTGGGGGAGTAAGAAGAGGTCATCCCCAATTCCTTCCAATGGTCATCTGGTCATTTTGGGCACCTTTTTGTGCCTTATTTGTAATTAAAACAGGTCCAGCTCAAAACTTCCAGGTTTTAGTCCTGGACGTCTTTGCTTTGTTCCATTATGGCTCAAAGGCGTCCAAGTCTTAGGAACGCCAAAGTCCTGCCTTGAACACGCTTCCGATATTCCCCTTGAGATTTGGACGTCCTTGCGACGGACTTCTGAGAAAGACATACAAACTGCGGTTTTGATTATACCAATTTGGACGTTTTTGTGAGATAGACGTCCCAATGCCAATTTATGTCACTTTTTGGACGTCCATCTCTTTCGAAAATGAACCTAATTGTGTATCTGGATTTTCAAAAGGCATTTGACAAAGTACCTCATGAAAGACTCCAGAGAAAATTGGAGAGTCATGGGATAGGAGGTAATGTACTATTGTGGATTAAAAACTGATTAAAAGATAGAAAACAGAGAGTAGGGTTAAATGGTCAGTATTCTCAATGGAAAAGGGTAGACAGTGGGGTTCTCCAGGGGTCTGTGTTGGGACCGTTGCTTTTGAACATATTTATAAATGATCTAGAAATAGGATTAAGTAGTGAGGTAATCAAATTTCCTGATGACACAATGTTATTCAAAGTTGTTAGATCGTAAGAGGATTGTGAAAAATTAGAAGAGGACCTTATGAGACTGGAAGACTGGGCATCCAAATGTTAGATGACATTTAATGTGAGCAAGTGCAAAGTGATGCATGTGGGAAAAAGGAACCCAAACTACAGCTAAGTAATGCAAGGTTCCACATTAGGAGTCAACGACCAGGAAAGGGATCTTGGCGCCATCGTTGATGATATTTTGATATGTGGCGGCGGATTATTTTTATTGTATTAATTTTTATATGTATCTATATGTTTATTTAGACCCCTGAAGCAGGCGCCTTTGTTGGCGCCGAAACACGGCCCGTGTCGGGTCATTGATTAATAAAGTACTCCTGTTGTCCTAGTTCTGAAGGCCCAGTGTTGCTTTTTTCTTTTGATTTGTCCTATTGTATACTGTAGTGCCCTCTCTGTCTGTATTAGCGGATAAGAAAGCAAATAGAATGTTAGGTATTGTTAGGACAGGAATGTAACTGAAAAATGAGGACATTATAATGCCTTTGTATCACTCCATGGTGCAACCACACCTCGAATATTGCGTGCAGTTCTGGTCATCACATCTCAAAAAAGATATAGTTCAATTAGAAAAGATACAGTGAAGGTCAACGAAAGTGATAAAGGGGATCGGATGACTTCCCTATGAGGAAAGGCTAAAGCAGCTAGGGTTCTTCAGCTTGAGCAAGAGACTGCTGAGGGGAGATATGATAGAGGTCTATAAAATAATGAGTGGAATAGAATTGATCGTTTACTCTTTCCAAAAATACTATGATTAGGGAGCACAAAATGAAGCTACAAAGTAGTAAATTTAAAACGAATTGGAGAAAATATTTCTTCACTCAATGTATAATTAAACTCTGTAATTCGTTGCCAGGGAATGTAGTAAAAGCAATTAGCTTAGCAGGGTTTAAAAAAGGCTTGGCTGGCTTCCTAAAAGAAAAGTCCATAAACCATTATTAAAATGGACTTAGGGAAAATCCACTGCTTATTTCTACGATAAGCAGCATAAAATGTATTGTACTGTTTTGGGATCTTGCCAGGTACTTTTAACCTGGATTGGCCACTGTTGGAAACAGGATGCTGTGCTTGATGGACCTTCGGTCTGTCCCAATATGACAATACTTATGTACTTATGATAAGTCCAGCAGTAACCCAAGATTTTAGAGGGAGTTCATATTTCCCAAAAGGTAATTTAGAGTCAGTTATTTGTCCACTTGTGTTAGGTACCCAAACAATCTCTGTTTTGCTTAGGTTCAGGCAGTGTTTGTTGTTTTTTGCCCATTCCTGAGTTGCAGTTAGACAGGCAATCAGTTTATTCAAACCTGTGGGCAGATCTGGTTCAATGAGCATGAGTAGTTGCACATCATCAGCATAGATATAGAATTTTGTGTCAGTCAACTGAAGCAGCTTAGCCAGAGGCTTGAGCTAGATATTAAATAAATTTGGGAGACAGTGTGGATCCCTGTGGCACTCCACAGTTCAGTGTCCAAGGTAATGATGCGAACTGATCGTTGTCTGTCTGACAAATAGGGTTTGAACTATGTAAATACCGTGCCACTGATACCTGTTTCTGCCAGCCTCGTAAGCATGATATTATGATTCACAGTGTCAAAGCCTGCTGAGAAATCCAGCAACACTAGTATCAAGGCAGACCCCCTGCACGGTTTCTGTGCAGAACATAGAGAAGGGACACAAGGACTGTCTCTGTTCCATATCCAGGTCTGAAATCAGATTGACATGGGTCTAGCAAATTACTTTTATTTAGACAATCATTGAGTTGATTGCAGACCATCTGTTCTATAAGTTTTGCCAAGAAAGGAGTGTTAGAGACTAGCATGGGAGCCAACTTTTCACAACAATTGGGGGTGCAGAGCCCATCACATGCTACCCATACTTGCACAAAATGAAGACATTTGCTCCAATATTGAGGGTGATCAAGCACACAGAGAAATGGCTCCTATGGAAGCTGGTCAGTTATCAAGCTTGTCCTGATCAAGGGAGCTCTTTTACAGTAGGAAGTACACCACAAGTCTTTTTAGTGTTGTTGGAAACTCTTCCACAAGAGAGGAATTAACAGTTTTAGCCACCCATCTATTTATCCCAACTGACTCTGCACCACCCATCTTGTCCCTGTCTATATATCTGCACTTGGCCCCTCAGCTACATGGTAAGCTGTGTTGAGGAAAAGCATTAGCATCATATCTATTTTATTTGAGTGTTCTAATGCATGCTTATTAGATGTTTCATTAGTATTATGCTGATATCATATTATATCTGTTATTTGAATTTCAGTGCTATTAAATGTATATATTTCACAGTAGTCTTATTATTAGGTTTTAATTTGCTCTTCTCAAGTTTCCTCATTTATTATATTCATGTTTATATTTGGCCATTTTTACTGTTATACTGTTAACAAAACTTTGTTTTATGTTAAACTTTACCTGCTGTATACTGCCACGGATGAATTTCTTTATAAAGGTGGTTAATAAATCCCAATAAATAAATACATTTTTGTGGCCCTTCAGTGAAGCTTGTGCTTGCTTGCTTGCTGTACTGTCTTTGCTGGGCAAGGGTCAAGAGGGCATTTTGTCAGCCATAGATTTTTCAGAATGTTTTCAAGAGCTTCTACTGTGACCTGGTTGAATGAGTCCCAGATGGCTGTGCATGTTGGGGGAGATGGAGTGTTCTTCTCATTAAATAGTGAGAGTTTTGATGGGACCGTTTGTAGCTCCTGATGGACACCTTCAATTTTGTTGGCAAAATATGCAGCAAAATCATTTTTAGTTAGTTGTGACTGGGAAGGCTGGTTCTGTTGTGGGGTTTTCAGTAGGTTATTTACTATTTATATAATTGTTTGGTTGAATTTGCATCTTGTTTGATGTGTTGAGAAATGCTTTTTGGCTGTTAAGGTCTGGCGGTACATTGCCATGTGTTTCTAGACCAAAGCACATTCTTGTTTAAAGTAGATGACAGAGCTCTCTAGCTATTCAGTATAACAAAAGGCCAATTTGTCTTTGGCAGTAATTAACAGCGGAGGGTTAATTAGGCAGACAGTGTTTGATAAAAATCTGAGTGTTTGCTTCCTAAGGCCCCAATGCACAGAATCAAATGTGGGTACTAAAGGCCATTAGCACTGGACTAAGTCTTGCATTTACTAGGCACTTAGGGTTACTGTCAGCTTGGCATGCAGTGAATCGGCTCTACTGCCAGGCTCACCCAGGAGATCAACAGCAGTTTCGGGTCACCAGAAAATACCCTTTTATTTTCTAATGCCGGGGTGGGAGTGTTCCTGGTGGGCTCCAGCAGTAAATAGCCATGTGACAATTTTTTAATTACTGCACTGCCATTTACTGCCTCCTTGTGAAAAAGCCACTTTTACTAGTGGCAGGAAAGGTAGCCTTGATGCATAGCAATCACATGCACCAAAGCCACCGTGGGCTTCTTTTAGTGTTGTTTGGTAAAAGGACTCTTAATCGGTGAAACAAACTATGACTGTGTGTTATGCAGTCCTATTTATGCGGTTATCTTACAGGTTTAGTGCTGAATATTTTTTAATATCAGGCCTATCATCTCTTTTTCACTTCAGCTAAGGTCCTCTCAGAAAGGCTTTGTTAAATTGCCCAGTTTGGACATTGTTAGACTAACTTCAACTCGATGGCAGGCCTTTTCTTACAGTGAACCAGCTTTATAGAACTCATGTTTGCGTTGTTTTTCTGACTATTCTTCATATTATCGCTTTCGTAGAGCACTGAAGGCTCTTCTATTTCAGCAACATTTTAGTTGATTTTATAATTGCATGACATATTTTTAATTTTTCAGTGTTAAATCTTTTGTAGGATTTAACACTGAGCAGAAGGTTTCGGTGTCGTCGTCGATGATACGCTGAAACCTTCTGCTCAGTGTGCTGCTGCGGCTAGGAAAGCGAATAGAATGTTGGGTGTTATTAGGAAGGGTATGGAGTCCAGGTGTGCGGATGTTATAATGCCGTTGTATCGCTCCATGGTGCGACCGCACCTGGAGTATTGTGTTCAGTACTGGTCTCCGTATCTCAAAAAAGATATAGTAGAATTGGAAAAGGTACAGCGAAGGGCGACGAAAATGATAGTGGGGATGGGACGACTTTCCTATGAAGAGAGGCTGAGAAGGCTAGGGCTTTTCAGCTTGGAGAAGAGACGGCTGAGGGGAGATATGATAGAAGTGTATAAAATAATGAGTGGAATGGATCGGGTGGATGTGAAGCGACTGTTCACGCTATCCAAAAATACTAGGACTAGAGGGCATGAGTTGAAGCTACAGTGTGGTAAATTTAAAACGAATCGGAGAAAATTTTTCTTCACCCAACGTGTAATTAGACTCTGGAATTCATTACCGGAGAACGTGGTACGGGCGGTTAGCTTGACGGAGTTTAAAAAGGGGTTAGATAGATTCCTAAAGGACAAGTCCATAGACCGCTATTAAATGGACTTGGAAAAATTCCGCATTTTTAGGTATAACTTGTCTGGAATGTTTTTACGTTTGGGGAGCGTGCCAGGTGCCCTTGACCTGGATTGGCCACTGTCGGTGACAGGATGCTGGGCTAGATGGACCTTTGGTCTTTCCCAGTATGGCACTACTTATGTACTTATGTAATGTATGTTTTTTTGTTGTAAACCATTCAGAGACATTAGTATTGAGCGGTATATCAAGTTAATCAATCCAATCCAGAAGAAAAGGGCTTTTTCATAAACAAGTGTGATGATGGATTTAAGATGAGTGCATGATCTCAGCAATATATCCCTGGATTCTATCGTGCTGAGATTTCTGCATCTGCAACTATCATACAGCCTGGTACGTATTGTCATTTCCACTTCATAGGGGGGTGGGAAGGGGCCACTGGGAAATTAAGGGGGGGTCATACTTTTTTTGCCCTGGACGTTTTTTCAATGTTCAATTATCGCAGAAAAACATCCAAATCATAAGCCTGCCCTAGCCGCACCCAAAACATACCTCCAACATGCCGCCTTGAGATTAAGATGAAATGCACAGAAAAAAAACATCTTAAAAATGAGTTTCAAAAATAGCAATTTGGATGTTTATGTGAAAAAAAAAAACGTTCATCTGCCTCTTTGTGCCTTGTTTTTGAAAATGAGCTCCTAAGTGGTCTAGCTTGGAACTGCAAAGAGCTTGCTCACTTGGAAGGGGCATGGGAAGGTCATGGGAGTTCCAACTATTTTAGCACATGCTTTATTGAATGCTTTCAGTTAGGCACCTAACTGTTGCATTTAAGTATGCCCATTTACACCTGCCATAGAGGCATAAGGGGTAGCGCCTAATTTTAGGTGCCTAATTGCTGACTTAGGCTAGCATTCTATAATACCTAGATTTGGGGCACCTAACTTTAAGTGTTCATTACAGGATTGCTCCCTAACCCCCAGATTCTATATAGCATGACTTAAGTTCCACACTTCAATCCGGTCATAGTCCAGATTTGCATTCATGGACCCTGTTTACTAAGCAGCGTTATAGGTGCGTTAACATTTTAATGCATTTTAACCATGTACGTGCCTACAATATCCCTATAGGTACCTACATAGCACACGTGCTAAGTGTAGGTGCGTTAACAACACTAACACACCTTAGTAAACAGGGCCCTTATTTGGTTAACTAGCCAATCATCAATGATAATTGCCACTTAACAAGCAATTATTGACACTAATTGGTATTAATTATAATTTACACATACTACTTTCTAAGCATATTGTGCAATGTGATGCGCATAAATTATAAACTACATAGTTGAAAAGGGGGCGTGGCCATGGGCATGGAATGGACGGGTCATGGGCGCTTCTCAAATCTAGGCATGTTGTTATAGGATAAACCTGGTCCATGCCTAATTTAGGCGTTGGGATATACACCAAGTTTTACTTGGCTTAACTGCCCACGACTAAATTTAGTCACACAGATAGGTGCTCACTATATTCTATAAACTGCATGGAAATTTAGGCCTATTCTATAAAGTACACCTAAATTTAGGCATACTTTATAGAATATGCCTAGGTGTAATTTTTTTCTGTGCAGATTTTTCAGAATCTATTTCTAAGCGTACACTTTTCCACTTGTTTTTACCTCTGACACGAGGGCAGTCTAAGAAGGGAAATGAGGATATCTTAAGTTTGAAGAAGATTTTATTTATGTGGAAGCATTTTCTTTAGTCACTTGTATGAGAGTCAGTCAAGCACAACAGGCTACTTGACAATGTTTTAAATTATAATGGCACAACAGGGGACAGGATTCTCAACTTATAGAGCCTTTAACCTCAAGGTCACCTGTCATTACTATACACAAAACTGTTGAGCAACCTGGAAATAGATTGATGGTCTCATTCTAGTTTCCAGTGCCCAGATCACTGAGAAACACTTGTTGCAATTTGATAATTGATACCTCACTTGGCAGACTCAGCAAAGAGCCCAAAGATTATACAGCTATGGAGACAATTACTCTCTCAATCTCAGAGCAGGGTTGAGACACATTATGAGAGAGTGTGGGAAATCATGCAGGGCCACTACCCATGCTATACCTCTTTTATGGATACATGAAATCCTTGATTTATTTAATTATTGCTTTTCTCTACTGTCTTTCTTGATGTGGCTCCAAAATGGTTTACAATATTAAGAGGGGCATTTTTAATATGTTGTCCAAATGGCAAAACAAAAACAAACAAACAAGAAAAAAACAGCAGCTTGGCAAGATGAACGTGTAGCAGTGTCCCTCAGGATCACATCACCACTCATGTACAAGCATCATACATTGGCAGGGCCACATACAGTTAAGTTCCTTTTGCTGTTGGAATACATGTTATTGATTGCTGACATCAGAATGTCCAGAATATCCAATAATTATAGGGCCCCCTTCACTAACCATGAAATGCTGAAATGAGGGGCTGTACATATCTGGACCCTCTATGCCCCCTCCCTCCCCAGCATCCTGGCCCGTGCCTACATACTGATGGGAATGTTGGCAGCAGCTCACCAAGTACAAACAGCTACCCAAACTCTAGAAGTGACCCAAGCAGAGAGAGTATAATGCTATAAGAACAAACTGCCTCATCAACAGATTCTTACAAGGTTATAGAGGAGAGGAAATAAGACAGTATTTGAGAGAGTGCAAGGGTCAATAGTCTGGATACTCCTTAGAGATGTTTTATATTTATGTTTATGAGATTCTTGATATACTGCCTTTTTTTGTGGTACAATCAAATATTAATTTATTAACATGCATTTGATTAATTTGGGGATCTTAGACATTTTAATGCATGCAAAATTGATTTAAATGTGCATTAACTTATGAATTACCACATGTGCTATTGATTTATATGCACTAAAGCATTCTAACTTGCATAACAAAATGTTATCAAAACAAATGTGTGTAACTCACTTTGAGTTACTACTGAAACATGTGAAATAAACAAAAGCAAAAAAACAAAACAAAACCCTGAATCAAAAAAATATATGTTTCTAATATTCCTAATGGTGAAAGTTATCGGATGATTGTAAGAGAGAGAGAGAACAACAATAGAGAAACCTGAGACAGAGCAGTTCGCAGAAAGGTTTAGGTAAAGGCAATGGCCATGCTGGGAAGTGGTAGCAGCAGTGCAAAGTTGCAGATTAAATGAACTTGAGGCAAAAAGCATCTCAGAAGAGAATAGACCCCTATATATATATCTCAAAACTATTTTTTAGGACCATCAGAAAATGGGCAACTTCAGTTCTGTATCCTGGTGCACATGTATCACCAAACATGTACTGTCACACCACTTATTGTCATTGGTCCTTATTTTTGTCACTTATTTTAAAAAGAGAAACTTTGTGAAAGTGTTTCTTATATCGTATTCTTTATAATCTTCATTCTTAGAAACAAATAAGTACTTATCTCAAAATATATTCAAGTTCATAAAGTTGTTTCTTTTGTTGTATAAACATATATTCAAAACAATTCTTTATGCAGAACAATTTAAACAGTAGTTTAACGCCTATGTTTACTAAGGCATATTATGGGCGTGTTAGTGTTTTTAACTCACATAAATGGTTTACTTGCATTAAACTCTCATGTGCCCATAGAAATGTATAGGAGCATTAGTGTTTAATGCACCTTAAATTTAAAGGTGCGTTAGAAACGCTAATGCACCTTTGTAAACATATCCCTAAATTTGGTACAGTAATACCTCTCTGAAACAACAGTGAAACTATCAGATAAGTACTGACCAAGAGGGAAATAATCGAACGGCGCCGGCGAAATAGATTGCTGGCGATCTATTTTGGTGGCACCGCAAACAGCTGGCCAAACAGTATTATCGAAAAAGATGGCCGGCCATCTTTTCTTTCGATAATACGGTTTGGCCCGGCCAAATGCCAGAGTTCACCGGGTTTGAGTATGGCCGGTTTTGTTTTTCAGCAATAATGGAAATCCAAGGCATTTGCTCATGGAAGGAGCCAGCATTTGTAGTGCACTGGTCCCCCTCACATGCCAGGACACCAATCGGGCACCCTAGGGGGCACTTCTAAAAATTAAAAAAAATATATATACAAATAGTTCTCAGGTGTATAGCTCCCTTACCTTGGGTGCTGAGCCCCCCAAATCCCCCCCCCAAATCCACTCCCCACAACTCTACACCATTACCATAGCCCTTATGAGTGAAGGGGGCACCTACATGTGGGTACAGTGGGTTTTGGGGGGGTTTGGAGGGCTCAATACTTAGCACCATAAGTGTAACAGGTAGGGGGGGGATGGACCTGGGTCTGCCTGCCTAAATTGCACTGCACCCATTAAAAACTGCTCCGGGGACTTGCATACTGCTGTCAGGGAGCTGGGTATGACATTTGAGGCTGGCATACAGGCTGGCAAAAAAAGTTTTTATTTTTACTTTTTTTTAGTGTGGGAGGGGGCTGGTGACCACTGGGAGAGTATGGGGAGGTCATCCCCCATTCCCTCCGGTGGTCATCTGGTGAGTTGGGGCACCTTTTTTAGGCTTGGTCGTGAAAATAAAAGGACCAAGTAAACCCAGCGAAATACTGATAACGCCGCTTTTTTTTTTCCATTATCTGCAAAAGCTGGCCATCTGGTAGCCACGCCCATGGCCGCCCATGTCCTGCCTGCACTATGCCGCCGACACGCCCCTTGAACTTTCACCGGCTCGGCAATGGGAAAGTGGTGATGGTGTCAAAAAAGCAGCTTTCGATTATACCAATTTCGCCGCTTTTGAGAGATCGCTAGCCATCTCCAGATTTATGTCGGAAGATGCCCGGTGATCACTTTCGAAAATAAGCCTGCAAGTTATCCTACCTCGTTTATTTTACTCCATAGCTATAACTTTCTTTTGTAGTATGTCCTAAGAATTGATTCATTGTGATCTATGTTATATTTTTCAGGTACAGATATCCCGAACCAGTCTCCCAGAAAAGGTAGGTTTTACTAAACTAAATTTCAATGTCCTTTGATTCTATATGTGGTGATGCAGACTTATCTTTGCTTTGGTTGCTTGGTGCATCTTTTCTTCATCTTGCTTGGCCATTGGCGATCAATTCTTTACTTCCAGCTTTAGAACCTACTGCCTTGAACTTTTAAACAAATCAATACGATAAACTTTCTTATTTTCCAATACCAGGAACAGTCCTAGCTGGTGCATAGTGATTACTGGGGGCTTTCTAGCAAAGAAAATAAGTGTTAATTTTGCATCCCTAAATAATTATCCTATACTTTTCACTGTATCTAACTAAAGAAGGGCACTCTTCATTGAACACTGCAGTCACACTGCCCACAGCAACTGGTTCTCTCCAAAAGGGTGCAAGCTCCCACACTGTCAAACTAGCAAACTATACATAACAGACACGCTGTTTTACTTTATTCCCAACCCTTAGGCCTTGATCCGCTTAAATAAAACTGTTTCACACAGTCACACAAACCTTTTCCCGCCATCAGTCCTAATTACAAAACTTTCAAACAGCACACAGGTAATAAGAAATCAGTTTTCAGATTTTTCTAAATCAAATCCCACACCTTTCACTTTCAACTCAGTTTACTTTCTCTCAGTACTTAAGCCCCTGGGGAAAATCTTTCAAACACCTTTTGACTCGGAAATCTATCACACAGTCAGAGCTCTGTCACAAATGTCCTCACTCTTTGGTGTCTTCAGCCCCCTCTTAACTGCCAGGCAAGCTGTTGCTAAGGGAGACAGTGACTCTCATTGCATCAGCAACCTGTGCTAGCCAATTAGGTCTCAGATCACAGAATGTTTTGAAGCAAGGGATCTAACTGAACTTTCCACAATCTCCATTTTTAAAGTTGAATTTTTAATAAAAATACTACAAAAAAATATCATGAATTCTATTCAAAGGTCCTGCAGCCCTTGTCCCATCAAACCACACATACTGTACTTTTTGCATACATTTTAACACAAATTTAAAGATATTTAAAGATATATTTTAACACAAATGTAAAGATATTCACACATTTTTGTCATAAATTTTGTGGAGGAGTGGCCTAGTGTGGTGGACTTTGGTCCTGAGGAACTGAGTTCAATTCCCACTTCAGGCACAGGCAGCTCCTTGTGACTCTGGGCAAGTCACTTAACTCTCCATTGCCCCATGTAAGCCACATTGAGCCTGCCATGAGTGGGAAAGCGCAGGGTACAAATGTAACAAAAAAAAAAAAACTCCCATGAAACTAGAGGCATCCACTCTATTAAAATTCTGTATTGCCCCACACACATCCTTGAGTGACATCCAATCCAAAAAACTAATTTTAATGCTAACTAGCCCAAACCAAAACATTCTCATTTGACCACAAAAATCATTTTTGCAAAAAACTTCAAAGCACTAGCCCACCTCAAGAGGTTCTAAGGAACCCCAAACTACCACTAGATGCCTCCAAAAATTAACCCTTAAAGTCCTGGCCTAATGGGACCAAAAAACATATTTTACAAGCAAAATAAATAAAATCTTGGGTACCAGACCCCTTACCTGGTTCCCCACAGGGTCCTTGATTGACTACCACCTCTGAATAAGGTCCCGGTGGACCCTCTGCAGTCACAGGAAAATACCACAATTTACCATGGAGCTTTGCCACGGCGCCTCTCAAATCTAGGCCCTGGCTTCATTTCGGGCCAAGTGCCGGCTTGGGAGTGCTACCACCTATGTGTGAAAAGCCATGCATGCTCGGAACTCCCTCTCACAAGCCAAATGAGGCCATTTTCTCAGCGCACTTGGCCCGGAAACAGTAAAACCTGGCCGGGCAGTGCTGTGGCAGGTGGCAGAAAAGCATTGCTCCACCCAGAGACTCCAGACCAGGGGCGTAGCCACGGGCGGGCCCGGGTGGGCCTGGGCCCACCCAATTTCGGGTCAGGCCCACCCAGCAGCAAAGTTCCTGACGGCGATTCTATTCGCAGGCTCCACTCGCAGTCACAGCGATTCCCACACGCTGCCTGCCAGTGCCGGCTGCCGCTCAATCTCCTTGCGCTACTAAGCGCTAACCCGGAAGTCTGTCCGGGTTAGCGCTTAGTAGCGCAAGGAGATTGTTGAGCGGCAGCCGGCAGGCAGCTTGTGGGAATCGCTGCGACTGCGAGCGGAGCCTGCGAGTGGAATCGCCATTAGGAACACTGCTGCTGGGTGGGCCTGCAAGGAGGGTGAGATGCTGCAGCTGCACGGGGGGGGGGGGGGGGGGAGGGATGATGGGGGAAAGATGTCGCATGGGGGAGGGAAGACTGGGGACACAGCAGCTGCACAGGGGGGGGAATGGAAAGATGAGGCTTGGTTGGTGGGTGAGGGAGATGCACGGGGAAAAAGGGAGAGATGCAGCAAAGGGGTGAAGGTGAGGAAGGGAGAAGTCTTGGCTGTGTATGAGGTGGAGGGGAGGGACACATGCTGCATACAGAGGGGATAGGTGGGGAGGGGGAGAAATGGTAAGCATAGGGGTTATGGAGAGGAGGGAGAAATGGTGGGTATAGTGGTGGAGGGAGGGCGGAGCAGAGAAAATTTTGTGCCCACCCACTTTGGGCTCAGGCCCACCCAAAACTGGCTGTCTGGCTACGCCACTGCTCCAGACTGGCACCAGAGCTACCACGGGAGACAGCACTGGCCACCAATACCTAAGGGGAAGCACATAGCCCCCTGAAAACCTCAGACCCCAGATAAAATTATTATGTGCATTTTTACCCACAGGTTACATGAAAAAAAAAAAGAGTAGAATACAAAATGATGGTATAAGAATTATATATGGATAGTTAAGATTTTGAAAAGAAACACCTGAATGGGGATAAAATACAACAGGTCTACAAAAGAACAGGGAAATGAGGTCGGTGGCTAGGAAGAAGCTTAAGTGCACATCTTGCACTTTCCCTCTATGTAATCTCTCTCAGACTTTGTACTTCTGTCTTGCCTCCCTCTACTACAAATGGTAAGCTCTTGTGTTTAATAGGCTGCACTACCAGTCTATGGGAGGGCTGGATACTTCAATTTAGATGCGCCAATGCCGAGCACTGCCAATTCTAGATCTGCATCTGTGTGCCATGATGATCTTATAGAGTAGCAGCATAAACCTAAAGTTAAGATTTATGCCATTTCAATGGCAGCCATACAGTGTTCCATGATCTGCTCATAACTTATATTGTTCTATAAGTTACATGAGTATTCTGGAGATACGTCCATGCTCCTTCCTGTGCACCACTCACGTGTATGCCCCCTTGCAGTTGTGCACTAATGCACTTATGAGCTATTTTATAGAATAGACCTAGATACTTATGCAAGTAAATGCCAAGTAACATACATAGTACATAGTAACATAGTAAATGATGGCAGGTAAAGACCTACATGGTCCATCCAGTCTGCCGAACAAGATGAATTCATAGTGTAGTGCCCCCTAGGTTTCAGCGAAGTCTTGTTCCTTTGCAGTAGCTGAACTGGCTACTGGTCACCTTGGTCCAGGATAGGATGGTTTTCTCCACTGGAACAAGACATACTTCCACCTTTGTGCTATAGCCGCTAAAAATAACCTTCATTGATAGCTGAGTGCGTGTGTCATCACCATGCAAGCATCAAGCAGTGAGATCACAACCTTGCAAGATAACAAAGTTCTTTTATTGCACAATAATTAAAAAATAAAACCAACTTTTAAAACTCTTCTATCAATATCAGAAGACACTGTGGCCCAGATGCACTAAACCTGAACGACCCTTTTAATGACCCTTAACGAAGAAATTTTCAAACGTAGCATGCATCAAAGGCCATTTTCCGAGGAAGCTAGCAGCTAACGAAACTGGAATGCAAATGAGAAACTACCATTGAAATGTAGACAATTCGGAATGCACTAACCATACCGACGATAGCAACGATTCACTTACCGCCAGAAATTTAACGTCAGCTCAGACCTGTCGTTAAAGCCTGAGCTGTCATCTCCCCACTGCCCCCTGCATGATGAAAAACCAAATTGCTGGCATGTTTAAAAAGAAAAGTGGCTCCCTGCTTCCCTGTGCCTAAAATAAAAAATGAAACTAAATTAAAAAAGGATCGGGAGGGGGCAAAGGCACTCATCAGCAGCGTCCTGTATGATGTCAGAGGAGGGCGGGCACAAGAAGAAGAAGGAGACATCGGAGGAGACAGAAGAGATCAAGAACAGCTGATCCATCCCGTGCAGCGCCTTCAAACATAGGTGAGAGGCGCTGCACCGGCCATTATGGTGGAGGGGAGGTCCGGTGGAGGGGGGAGCGGCGGGGACGAACTCGGGGGGGGGGCGGGGCACGGAGGTGGAGGAGGGCAGGAGGCGGAGCATTGCCGACTGAAGAAGAGAGAGACAGGAAGCGAGGGGGAGCCCAGCAACTGCAAAGGTTTCATTTTTAACAGCTTTTATTTCACAAACGGAGCAGCGGGGACTTCGGGGGGGGGGGGGGGGGAGCAAGGCAAGGCCATCCATACAGGACGCTGCTGGTGAGCGCCTTTGCCCCCTCCCGATCCTTTAATGTTTGTGGAGACATGCAGGGGAAAGTGAGGAGCCACGGGAAAGTGGGGAGCCACGTGTTTGTGTTTTCTTTTTTTTCTTTTACGTTTCTGGCATGCGCAGAGCAGCCAGCATAATGCTTGGCTGCTCTGCGCATGCTTTACGAGCCGATTACCAACGGGGATTAGTGCATCGTTCTTTACAATACCACACCGAACTTGTGCGACTTGTTTTTTTGGAGCATTGGTCGTTTTTTTACGTTTGGTTGATGCATCTGGGCCTGTGTCAAATTAAAAAAATGTTAATAAAACCTACTTCAAGATAGCTAAAAATCACACCTAGCTGTGATTGCTAAAGTGCAATTTCAGTAAAAAAAAAAAAAATATATATATATATATATAAAGACTTACATGGCGTAAGAGCTAAAGCTTTACCTGGAACTAAATTATATATAATTTAGTTCCAGGTAAAGCTTTAGCTCTTGCGCCATGTAAGTCTTACTTTTGCTTTTATTTAACCTAATTCCCTTTCCCAGGATATATTGCTTACTGAGTCTCCTCTTACTTTTCGGGCACTGCAGACAGACAATCAGGTAAGTACTAGACAATTACAGCTTCCCTTCTTACAGTGTATGCCTTTAACAAGCAGTCTCACATATGTTTGTGTCCTTTGTTCACAGGTCCAATCCAGTTACAGATAAGTGCCCCCCCTCCCCCCCCCCACACACACACACTGCCCCAGTTGCAGGTAAGTGTTCTTCCCTTGGGCCTTTGCCTCAGTGTCTCTTTTAAATGCTGCAAGAAATATCAAAATTGGAAAATAAGTGTTCACATTAAAAAAAAAAAAAAACAACTCTTCACCAGCTCCATAGCTTTCTTACGTTGGGCACTGGGTGCAGTGATTGATCCTCCAATCAGGAACTCTGGATCCCCGGAATGACACTCTGCAGGACAGGAACTCAGGAACTGGCACCTACTAACCTTTCTATAACAAATTAAAATAAACAAAACCATGCTTCCCTAGTGTATGCTTACTCTATTAATGTCTTCTTAGGCGGGTGGGCCATGTATTTCTAGTTACTTTCCAAAATAAAAGCTAATTCAAGGAGCCCCGTGCTGACTCTCACCCTAGTAAATCGGTGGCTCAATCTTTCACCAAATCAACCTCAGTTCACCTCAGAGGGCAAGACCAGCAGGCAAGCCTGTTCCCAAGCAACAGCTCTGACACTGCTCTCAAATTCAGCACATTAGCTTTCAGGGGTCCTTTTACCAAGCTGCGGTAAAAATGGCCCTGCGGTAGCTGCGAGGGCTGTTCTTCCCATGTGCCAGGGCCCTTTTTACCACAGTGGGTAAAAGCCCCTAAAGAAATGTCCATGCGGTAAGATTACCTTTACCGCGTGGCCATGTGGTGGGGAGCACTTATCACCACTCATTGAGGTGGTGGTAAGGGCTCCTGTGGTAACCCGGCAGTGATTACTGCCAGATTAGTGCCATGGTAAAAATTACAAAAATATTTTTGTTGCACCGGAAATGGCACGCACTTGAGGTGGAACTACCACCGGTGGCCGCACTGGGTCGGTGGTAGTTCCGGATTGCCACGTGGCAACCCTTTAGTAAAAGGGCTCCTCAGTGCAGCACTTCAACTCAAGCACTTCAGTTTCCAGTGTTAGCCTTCAGCTTCCAGTGCAGCACTGCAGCTACACTCTGAGAATTCCAGGCTGCTTTGCTACTGAGCTGCTTCCCCAAGTTTCAGTTTAATATATTTCTTCCCCTTTAATTGAGGAGCCCTGCATCCACAGCCACAATGCAGCACAGAGAGTTCCAAAACAGGTTCTGGCTTTTAAACATCAATTTTCTTCTGAAGCCACAAGAACTCAGTAAAAGGGTGACAAATCTCACACTTCAGTAACTTCTTCCCGTCTTTAAACCAATGTTCAATGGCTTACTCAAAACTCAGCCCTAAAGAATTTATTTCCCTTATGAGAACCTTAAACGCAGCCAAAATGATCAAATTGAACAGGATTCTCTTCAATCCAAGTAAGGATTGACTTCCAAGAAATAACCTTGCGACTTCCAAGAAATACCCTTGCTATTTTCATCAATTTCTTAGCCCTTACATTAACCTGAGCTCCTTAAAAAAAGTCTTCCTAGAATAGAACTTAAGGACTTTTTACCTCCAAATCTGCAGACAAGCTTTTCCCAGCATTAAAGTCATCAAACCCCTTACAAATCAGGCACTTCCAGACAATTTCCCCTGAATTTATCTCAAAATTCAAGCACACTTCTCTTGCACTTCCAGCTGTTGTATTAGCTCAGCTCTAACTGCCAAAACGTTTTTTTTTTGTTCCTAGTGACCTCACTCTGTTCTAAACCCTGCATGTGCTGATCCATGCAGGATTCCATTCCAGCACACTTCTCCTCTCCTGAATTCAAATAAACACCCTTTTCTGCATACTCTCTCACACACATACATATGCAGATACTTGCATACACATGCAGAGCTCTGCCATGCACCCCAACTAAACACACACCCAGCAGCCAGAGCTACCATAAGCCATCTCACCTCCAGTCAGCATCAGCCAGCCCTCTGCCTTTCAGCCAGCCAGCAAACCTTGCCAGCTTCACAAAGCAGCCTCACTGCTCCCAGTTGTTTCCCAACTTGCCCCAGAGCTCTAATAAAGCCCTGGGGACTTATAAAAATTCAGCTGTGACTGAAGTGCTACTGTTTGATGCAGCCTGCACCCTCTTGCCCCAAAAGCCCGTGTATGCGCACCCACAGCACGGCAGCTTCTGGCACTCACTGCTCCTGGCCCCCCTTGTTGCTGGGCCAAACTGGGCCAATCAGGGGGCCTTTCCTTTGGCACCTTTGCGCCACAACACATCCAGGGCATTTCCCTGTCCCCTCTTTACTTACTGAACCCAGCTGGGCCAATCAGGGCTACTCCCCAATGGTGGTTTCCTAACCACAATAACATATCAAGTGAAATCAAACTCAAAGCTATCATCATCATGGAAAGCTGACTGCAGAGTACCCCAAGGATCACCGCTATCACCAATCCTTTTCAACCTAATGATGACCCCACTAGCCAAGTCCTTATCCAACCAAGGCCTCAACCCATTCATCTATGCAGACAATGTCACCATTTATATTCCCTACAAACATGATCTGACAGAAATCACCAATGAAATCAAGCTCAGCTTCAACATCATGGACTCATGGGCAAATGCATTTCAACTAAAACTAAACAAAGAAAAAACACATTGTCTCATCCTCTCCTCCCAATACAGCGTAGATAACTCAACAAGTATCAACACCCCAAGCCACACCCTCCCCATCTCAGACAGTCTGAAAATCCTCGGCGTTACATTAGACCGCAACCTAACATTAGAGAGCCAAGTGAAATCCACAAGAAAGAAAATGTTCCAAGCAATGTGGAAACTCAAATGCGTGAAACCATTCTTCCCGAGGGAAATATTTTAAAACCTGAAATAATCAATTGTACTGAGCCACGTAGACTCAGGGTTTTTTTGCGGGGGTACTTAGGGGTACTGAGTACCGGCACCTTTTCCATTGTCTTCTAAAACTGACCCATGGTCCCCAAGTTTTAATGAAAGAGCTCAGGCTCTACACACCAATTCTGCCTTGTCATAGATTCTGTGACTGGTTGTAGGAGGCCTGGCTATTGTGGGGTGGGTCTCTCAGTGATCACCCCACCCCTGAAGGGTGGCCTGGCATTTGAGTACCGGCATCTTTTTCTCTAGAAAAAAACACACTGCGTAGACTACTGCAACGGAATCTACGCAGGATGCAAAGAACAAATCCTAAAGAAGCTTCAGACTGCCCAAAACACGGCAGCCAGGATGATATTTGGTAAAACACGATTTGAAAGTGCAAAACCCCTCCGAGAAAAACTACACTGACTCCCAATCAAAGAACATATTGCCTTCAAAATCTGTGCCATGGTCCACAAAATTCTCTAAGGAGAAGCCCCAGGATACATGACAGACCTCATCGACCTACCAACCAGAAACAAATCTAAGTCATCATGAACATACCTAAATCTGCACTACCCTAGCTGCAAAGTTCTCAAATACAAATCAACTTTCGCATCCAGCTTTTCCTACATAAGTACACAACTGTGGAATGCATTACCGAAAGCCTTGAAAACAACATATGGCCACCTAAATTTCCGGAAATTACTAAAGACCAACCTGCTCGAAAAGGCATACCCTACTGACCCAACCTAAAAGCCTGATCTCTGCAACACAACAAAAGTAAAGTACATACTGGGCATAACACAAGTCTTCCGTTGACTCCTCCACACAAACTTTTATTACCACAACATCACTTTGTATTTGTTCACACCGGAGGCTGCAAATGCATTTCCGGCACTATGTAAGCCACATTGAGCCTGCAAATAGGTGGGAAAATGTGGGATACAAATGCAACAAATAAATAAATAAACCAAGAAGTAGAGGTGGACCAAAGAGTCTCATCATTGTACCAGATTCCATTTATCACTAGCTTCCGTTGTCTGTTGGTCAACCAGTTTTTAATCTAGTTCACCACTTTGGGTCCTAAATTCAGCTCACTCAACTTATTCATGAGTCTTCTGTGAGGAATCATATCAAAGGCTTTGCTGAAATCTAAGTAGTGTTGTGAATTGAGGGGTCCCGAGCCCCCCAAGAAGGCTGGAGTGACCTTAAATCTGACTCCATCTCTAAATAGCACTAGTACTGGGGTAATCAAGGACTTGTGAAGTTCTAAAAGGAATTGCCACTAAGAGAGATGTTAGGTCTAAGGAAAAGATACCAGTCTTATGACAAACTGGATTTTATGTCACAGGTTATACAATGCAGTGAAAGACAGCCTGATACAGCAAAAGCATTTATACTTACAGCCTCTGATCATAAAGTGAAGTCCACAAATCATCATTTGGAATGAGGAGTTTATTTGCCAAGGTACAAGTCAAATAAGTGATTGACAACAGGCACGTACAATCAATTAATTATAGGAATATAATAATCCAGCTGCAAACAGGTGTTAATTAGTTCCTAATCTTTTATAATTTCTCTTACCAATTAGAGGTTTTTCAAGGGAAAGCAATTAGGTAATTTGTCAATTCTGCTGGACACAATGGTTTCCCTTGGAGAGAGAGAGTGGCAACCCTTCTCTCTAACTTAAACCAGGAAATACCCTGATTTTTATAGGTGCCCTCAGGATATGGATAATATGACAGTAGATATACCTGATTGGATCTATGCTAATGTTATGGTTGTCACTGATTGGCTCATGCTAATGAGTAGCTTCTATCTTGCTAACATGGTTTTGTCTTTAGCTCGCTTGACCACAAATCTTAAGCAAGACCCTGCATCCAGCTACACCTTTCCTTTCTCACACCATGGCTGACCACAATCCTGCTCACAGGAAAGTCTCATTTCTCAACTTGTTTTTTTCTAACTTACATTAGAGAAAATTCCACTCTGTAACAGATACGGCTTCCATTTTGTGCTGAAATCCTCCATTTTGTTTCCATATCTATTGACCTAACTTTTCCTAATTTAGCTTATTTAGGCCTCAATCCGGGCTACAAACTAGGCCATACTTTTCCAGTAAGCTCCCAGTTATGTCAGCCATCAGATTTCTGACTCAGCCAAGGTCTGTAATGGCCTGAGCTCTATGACTGGGCCCGCCACCATTCCAGTGGGGGGGTCTCTGGCTGTACCATAATTATACAGTAGAATACATCTAGCATATGTCCTTTATCCAGTTTTTGATCACCCAGTCAAAGAAATCAATCAGTTTTGTTTGTCAGGATTTTCATTTGGTAAAACCACATTGCCTTGGAGGTTGTAACCCACTGGATTCTACACCAACCTTGATAACTTCCTTAATGAGCTAGACCCACACTCAGAAGAATACTCAGCTGACTGAACTTGGACAAATTTCACCTAGATCACACAAAAAATAATAGCACTAGCAACCAATAAGATCTCTACAGCCTACTGTCAATTGGACACCTGCCCTAATTATCTAATGAACCCCCCTCCCCCCACTCGATTCATCACTGAACTTACCTCCCACCTCAGCTTCTTGTTCCAGCATGGCATATTCCCCAAAGACAAAGGTAATATACTACTGACACCATTACCAAAAGACACCAAAAAGAAAACTAATGATATCACCAACTACCGACCTGTGGTATCCATCCCACTTACAACCAAACTGATGGAAAGCACTGTAACTAAACAACTTACTGAGTACATCAACAATTTCTCAATCCTTCATGAATTACAGTCGGGCTTTAGATCTCTCCACAGTGCAGAAACCATCCTGGTAACTCTCCTAGCCAAGTTCAAAAAGGAAATCACATTAGGTAAAAACATACTCCTCTTGCAATTCGACTTGTCAAGCGCATTCAATATGGTTGACCACTATATACTATTAAGAATACTTGACAAGATAGGCATAGGAGGGAATATACTCAAATGGATCAAGGGTTTCCTAACCATGAGATCTTATCAAGTAAAAGCAAACTCAAACACATCACCATCATGGAGTACCGATTGTGGAGTACCCCAGGGTTCACCTCTCTCACCCATATTATTTAATCTGATGATGATCCCCCTTGCTCATGCCCTATACAAGCATAATCTTAATCCTTTTCTGTATGCGGATAATGTCACCATTTATATACCGTTCAACTCTAATCCAACATAAATCACTGTTGCAATAAAGACTAGTTTAAGCTTAATGGATGCCTGGGCATCGGCATTCAAACTCAAACTCAACAAGGAAAAAACTCACTGCTTTATTCTCTCTTCTCACCACAAAACAAACCTCCCTTCATCCATAAAAACCCCAGAACATACTCTTCCAATATCAGACAAACTGAAGATCCTTGGAATTACTATTGACACCAACCTAACCCTAGAGAGCCAAGCCTCTGCTACCACAAAGAAAATGTTCCATGCAATGTGGAAACTCAAATGGATCAAACAATTCTTCCTTAGGGAAACTTTCCGTAACATAATTCAAACAATGGTACTATCACATGTTGACTACTGTAATGCTGTATATGCGGGATGCAAAGAGCAGATCTTAAGGAAACTCCAGACCATGCAGAACACGGCAGCTAGACTCATTTTCGGAAAGACAAGATTAGAAAGTGCTAAACCCCTATGCGAAATACTGCACTGGCTACCAATCAAGGTACGAATAGCCTTCAAAATTTGCACTCTGGTCCACAAAATAATCCACGGACTGGCCCCAACCTACATGCCCGAACTTATCGACTTACCAACTAGAAACATCATCGAATCATCAAGAACATTTCTAAACCTGAATTACCCAAACTGTAAAGGACTAAAATACAAATCAACATATGCATCCAGCTTTTCCTACATTTGCACCCAGCTCTGAAATGCTACATTGGAACTGAGAACACCCACCTAAAATTTCGAAAAGATCTCAAGACTCACCTCTTCCAGAAAGCCTACCCAGCAGACCCGAACTAATTCATGAACAATGCATCACATCTTTTGATCTAAGAAATGAACAATACCCCTTCCACATAACCGTATTACTTCAAACTGTACGAATTTTACCACTCCAGTTATAATTAAGTGTTCTTCTACCCTTATCCTACTATGTATTGCTCACTAGAAGCTGTAGTCCCATCCCCGGAGACTTATCAGCCTCATTGGGATTACTTCTCTCTATATGCTACTACATATTCGTCCCAGAGCTGTATTCTCTTTTCCAGAACCTTACTGCTTCCTTGCACCTACTGTTACTCTGTTTTCCACTCTGTATATATTCCCGGAGTTGGTACTCTCCTCTCCGGAACCTGTAAGCCACACTGAGCCTACTACTATGCAGGAAAATGTGGGATACAAATGTAATAAATAAATAAATCTCTAAAGATCTATTATATAAATCCTTAAGAGGTCCTGCTAGGATTTCTCTGAACTCCCTCAGTAATCAGGGATGTATCCCATCTGGTCCCATAGCATTCTCCACTTTCAGATTTTCAAGTTGTTTATAAACACTTTCATCCTTGAACAGAGCAATATCCATTCCATTCTCAGATATATCCTTGGCAGCTGACCACAGTCCTTCTCCAGAATTTCCTTCCATGAAACCAGAACAGAAGTATTTGTTTTGCACGTCTGCTTTATCCTTATTACTCTCTAGCCCTCCTTCTTTCCCCAATACATCTGAAAAAGGTCTTATCACCTCTCTTTACATCTTTATCCATTTTTTCCTATGCCTTTGCTTTTGCTTGTTGTATTTCCCTCTTTTCCTCTTTGAATTTTGTTCTGTAATCTTGTTATGGTCTTCTGAATTTCTTGAATGTCCCTCTTTTGCTTTTATTTATTTCAGCCATTTGTCTGGAGAACAATATTGATTTCCTGTTTCTTTTGTTATTATTTACTTTCCTTATATATAAAAAAAATCTGTTTTCATATTTATAGCTGCTTTCAACTTGGCCCACTGACTTTCCACTTCTGCTATGTCTACCAATCCCTTCAGCCCCTTCTTCATGTATTCCTCTATTTTACTAAAATCAGCATGTCTAAAATTCAGTACTTTGAGTTTTATGCATCTGCACTCTGCTTTAGCTCTTATTGTATGATGATCACTATTGCATAGGTGGGCACCCACCTGGACATTAGAAACACTTTCACCATTTGTGAGCACTAAATCCAGCACCATGCCTTCCCATATAGGTTCTGTCACCATTTGTCTAAACAAAGCACATTGGCTGTGATCCACAATCTCTCTGCTTCTTCTGATTCTGCCAATGGGACATTTCAATCCACATCAAGCAAGTTGAAGTCTCCCAGCAATAATACCTCCCCATTCATTCTCAGTTTATGGATATCTTCAATCCGATTCCTGTCCAGCTTCTGTATTTGTGCTAGATGTTTGTAGCTAACACCTGCATAGATTCAGGTTCCATCTTCTCTTTCCATGACAATCCATATCACTTCCTCTTTCCCCCAAGTTCCCCTGTATTTCAGCCACTTCAATATTGGTTTTCACATACAGTGCCACTCCACCACCACTTTGGCCATCCCAATCCTTCCTAGAAAGATTATAGCCCGATATAGTAACATAGTAACATAGTAACATAGTAGATGACGGCAGAAAAAGACCTGCGCGGTCCATCCAGTCTGCCCAACAAGATAAACTCACATGTGCTACTTTTTGTGTATACCTTACCTTGATTTGTACCTGTCCTTTTCCGGGCACAGACCGTATAAGTCTGCCCAGCACTATCCCCGCCTCCCAACCACCAGCCCCGCCTCCCACCACCGGTTCTGGCACAGACCGTATAAGTCTGCCCAGCACCATCTCCATCTCCCGCCACCGGCTTTGCCACCCAATCTCGTCTAAGCTCCTTAGGATCCATTCCTCCTGAGCAGGATTCCTTTATGTTTATCCCACGCATGTTTGAATTCCGTTACCGTTTTCGTTTCCACCACCTCCCGCGGGAGGGCATTCCAAGCATCCACTACTCTCTCCATGAAAAAATACTTCCTGACATTTTTCTTGAGTCTGCCCCCCTTCAATCTCATTTCATGTCCTCTCGTTCTACTGCCTTCGCATGTCCAGAAAAGGTTCGTTTGCAGATTAATACCTTTCAAATATTTGAACGTCTTTATCATATCACCCCTGTTTCTCCTTTCCTCCAGAGTATACATGTTCAAGTCCACAAGTCCCTCCTCATACGTCTTGTAACGCAAATCCCATACCATTCTCGTAGCTTTTCTTTGCACCGCTTCAATTCTTTTTACATCCTTAACAAGATACAGCCTCCAGAACTGAACACAATACTCCAGGTGGGGCCTCACCAACGACTTATACAGGGGCATCAACACCCCCTTTCTTCTGCTGGTCACACCTCTCTCTATACAGCCTAACAACCTTCTAGCTAGGGCCACTGCCTTGTCACACTGTTTCGTCACCTTCAAATCCTCAGATACTATCACCCCAAGATCCCTCTCCCCATCCGTACCTATCAGACTCTCCCCGCCTAACACATACGTCTCCCGTGGATTTCTACTCCCTAAGTACATCACTTTGCATTTCTTCGCATTGAATTTTAATTGCCAAACCTTAGACCATTCTTCTAGCTTCCGTAGGTCCTTTTTCATGTTTTCCACTCCCTCCGGGGTGTCCACTCTGTTACAGATCTTAGTATCATCCGCAAATAGGCAAACTTTACAGTCTAACTCTTTGGCAATGTCACTCACAAATATATTGAATAGAATCGGCCCCAGCACCGATCCTTGAGGCACTCCACTACTCACCTTTTGCTCCTCCGAGCGAATTCCATTCACCACCACCCTCTGGCGTCTGTCCATCAACCAGTTCCTAATCCAGTTCACCACTTCGGGTCCTATCTTCAGCCCCTCCAGTTTATTTAAGAGCCTCCTGTGGGGAACCATGTCAAAAGCTTTGCTGAAATCTAAGTAGATTAGGTCCATAGCTTGTCCCTGATTCAATTCTCCTGTCACCCAATCAAAGAATTCAATGAGGTTCGTTTGGCACCATTTCCCTTTGGTATAGCCCGATATGGTTGCATCCCATTCATGGAAATCATTTAATCATGTCTCTGTAATAGCAACAATATCCAAGTCTGCCTCAAATATCAGGGCTAGCAAATCCTGAACCTTTTTAACTTAAATACTTAGACTGCAAGTATTTATGCTCATTGCTTTCTATTTGTTGCTCATGAATGAGTTGGTCAGATATTTTTTTATATAGTAATTTTACCTTCCCACTGTTGTCCTGTTTTTGCTGGATTCTCTTGCTTTCTTTTGTCACCCCTACTGCCTAGTTTAAATGCAGTACTGTCTGAATTTCTCCCCAAGGATCCTTTTTTTTTGTCACGGAAAGATGTAGCCCATCATAACAGTACAGCCTGTTATTTTTCTATATATATCGACCCGTTATCCTATGTATCTAAAATTTTCTTCTTTAAACCAGGTTTTGAGCCATGTATTGAACTCCTCTGTTTTACATAGACTTTCCTCTCCCTTTCTATATGTAGGTATTACTTCAGAAAAATCTATAGTCCAAACCAAAGACTTGAGCTCTTCCCCAAGCTTCTGGAAAGCTCTCTCTCTCTCTCTCCCTCTCTCTCTCTCTCTTTTCCTCTATGTTCCAAATGTGCTATTGTTGGCCAAGTCATTTGACCCCAGGTGGATTAACATACCAGTATTAGAATCCTTACTTTCTTCTCTGATCACATTTAGTATTTGGTTGGTATTCCTGGTAGCAGGGGATCCTGGAAGGCATTTTACTTTGTTGAGACCCTTTAAATTTGTTCCCAAGTTAATGCCTCTGATAACGGAGTTCCCTAACAGCAAGGATTTTCTGTCTTGAGCTGATTTGTCAGTGCATTGGGGAAGTCCTTTGGACTGAGTTACATTATTCTGGTGCCTCTCTCTACTTGAGATGTTGTACTCCTCTCTCTTCGCACATCAAACAGATCCATTTTAGTTATATTTGTTGTAAGGCCAACATGTTTGTGAGTAGCCAGATTCCTGCAGTGTCTGCCTTTCCATGTTCTTTCCATTTTTCTCTGTTCAATTGCAGTCAGTTCAGCCTCATTACATTCACTGTGCCTATCCACTACTTGCTTCAGAGATGATTTGTACTCTGTTTTCTTACATAAACATATATCTACTGCTATTTCTTCATTTATTTGAAAATATAGCATTGACACATCATTCAATTCTGTGATTTAGATGTTTCCTTTCTACTGACTAGAAGAGAAGACTACTGCCAAGAGAAAATGAAAGTTCTGGTTCTAAAAGGAAACTTTCACTTATTTGGCCTAACAGTTCTTTTGAACAATATGATTCTTTCTTCTGAATACACTATTGTGGTTTTTGCTGTGAATGCATGGGTAGTAAAAACAAAATCTAAACCATGTAACCATAAAAACCTCAGCTAAGAGCTAGAGAATGATTTCAGCCTCAGTCATAAAATGGCCAGGACTATAATTCACCTTGGATTGCAATTTGCAAGTCCATTGACTGAGAAAAGGTTACCTGACTTTCCATATTTTTTTTACCTTAGCCACAAAATATAATCTATTGACTAGTCAATAGTTTTCTGAGGTACTAAGAGGTAAACAAATCATCTATTGAAACATCTTCTTCTCCTTCCCTGCTCCCTCCCTGCTTTTGCATGCTAGCTGTCCTGACATTGTTATAATTTATGATATGCTTCTTCTTGTTCTCTTTTTCTCATTTCCTCAGTTCACATTTGCCTTGTTCACTCTCTAAATCTAAACTGTGCTTTCATATGCTCTCACTGCTGAAAAAAAGAGAAAAGATTATATAAGTGACCTGGGTCAGAAAACTATACTGTAAACAACCCATCAAGAACTGTAAACTCATTGATCTACCCTGCAATCTTATTTATCTATGTGAACTCAACCTATGTAGTTTGTAAAAGTTACTGAAAACATTTATGATGGTAAATTTTCAGTGGGGCAGTGGCTGTGTAAGTTTATATGGATAACTTTATCTGTATAAAGTTATACTTATCTTGAGTGACAGAAAAATGTGGTATTCTATAAGCCATGCCTAAAGGTTGGCATGGTTTATAGAATACTCACTTATGCGGAGAGTTGCATGTAAACTTTGGCTCAGTCATTTGCACCAATGAAAACCCTCCCAATTGATCAAGGGCTCGACATAATACTGTGTTTCAGCCAAAAAGGCCTACTTCAGGAGTCTTCTAAGATAAACTTCAAAACCTCCAAATGTGAAGCATATCAGAGTAGATCAATAAGGTGGTCTTCAAAAGACCTTAGTGATAAATGATGTGTGCCTTCAAATTTGGTTATCCAAAAAGTCAGATCTATTGTCTCTGGAGTCTGTGGCCATCCACCCACCTTTCTCCTCTCCTTTTGAGCATTCCCGTGGGGTTATAGAGTTCTCTGCATCTGCAAATTTCTGTTGGAATTTAAACATATTCATTATACAGAAAGCAGCTGAATTTCACCACTCTTCGAATAACTTTTTTCCTCTGCTCATGACCCAAGCTAAATCTCACTTTGGTTGTATATCTTACTTATACGGCCAAAAGTTAAGTAGTGACCGAGGAAATATTTTAAAGATCAAAGCATTCCCTTATTTGGCAGTCTGACCAATAGTGGTAGTACACACAAGATTACTGCAATGGAATTGACACCACTATTTTGAGACAGTCCCACTGGAGCAGAAGCATCCAAGGATCGCTCCTGCACTTCTACCTCACTACCTACCAAAGTTTAGATGGCATGCCTGTATATGTCACAGTATGAGGAGGATTTTGTGTATCGGTCACCGTTTTTTGCGAGCGTGGTGGGATGGCTGCGATACATCGATGATGTCCTGATGATTTGGAGAGATGATGAGGATCAGTTGGCACAATTTTTGACGTATTTGAATGAGCAGGATTCAAATATATACATTTTGATCACCATATAGGGGGTGACACAATAAATCTTTTGGATGTCAACATTTCCGATATTCAGGGCAAGTTTGTTACACGGTCTTACCGTAAGCATACGGATCGTAATGCACTTTTGCATTACTGCAGTCATCATCCGCTCTGGTTAAGAAATAGCATACCGATAGGGCAGTTTCTCCAGATTCAGAGATTATGCACTTCTCGGAACACTTTTAAAGAGCAAGCACAAGGGATGGTAGAACGATTCAGACAGCATGGGTACCCTCGCAAGATTATTCATAAAGCAGCAAAACAGGCGTTTAATGCCCAGCGGGAATGGTTGTCTATTTCTGGGAAACCGCAGGACTCCCCTAGATTGACATGTGTACTGCCATATACTGTGGAAAGTATGGCGGTAGAATGAATTGTGAAGCGGTTATGGCCGATTTTATCAGTCCATGAGAATTTTCATCAACCACCTTGTTTCACATACACTCGAGGGAGGGGGGGGGGAATGTGGGGGAAATTATGTCCCATTACAAAACATTGACAGAGATATGGAGAGTTGATACAGTGGGAGGTCATAGGGCATGTGGGGCATGTGTGTATTGCAGATATGCTTTGCAAACTGTGGTGGGTGGGTGTTTGATTTGCGATTAAGAAATGGACTGCAATAATAGTCAGTGTGTATATGGCATTTATTGCCCATGCGGGCTTTGGTACATAGGACACATTATTTGCAGAATTAAGAATAGAATTGCACAACATCTTAGCAACATTCGCCTATCAAAACAAGAAGCTCCTTTAGTATCACACTGGGGGATTGCAGGACATGCACTTCAGGATTTAAGGTTTGTGGTGTTATGCCAGTGTTACAACAATGGGGGGGGGGGGGATATCTCTTTAATGCTCCTACATAAAGAACAACGCATGATATTTGCGTGGAATACGATTGCACTGGATTGAATGAGGTGGAGTGGCTGAATGTGTGAGGGGGTTGGGTTTCAATGGGTTATAAACCGCTGAGAATTCAAGCACTCCATGCGCATGCACTAGCATTGTTTAGCTGGGGTGTGGAGACATGGAAGTGCTATGAGGTCCGGTTCACCTGATATCCATGAATTGAATGGAATCACTAATGGTAAGCTGATTATTGTTACTTATACGAGCAGTTTGAATGTAAGGGCAGCAGATACATACAGTTTGTGCTGATTAATGTGTTTTAGGAACCCGACCCTTGATGATGCTCATGTAGCAAAACACAGGCTGTGTAGGGTGTGGGGTTCTGTGTGTGACAGAGGGAGTTGTTGTGAAGACCAGCCTTGAGGATCCAGATGCAGCAGTGGAAACTACCAATGACAGTGAGGATCATTGGTTCTGGAAAGAGAATAGTGGAGTGGATGAGAACATTCTGGAAACAATATGAGTTTAATGATTGATTGATTAATGGACAATATGAATAATCAACACAGCGCTTATTAGGATGTCTCCTTAAGAAGTTCGTATCAAGTACAGCGTGGTTGATCAGATAAGGACACTGTCAGGACAATCTATACAAAATGGATAATTAACAAAGCACTTAACAGGACAGTTGTTTAAGAAGTTGGTACAGTACGGTGTGGTTGACAAGTAAAGGATGCTGTAAATGATTTAAATGAATGTGTTAAAACAACTGTCACTTGTTATTTGTAAAAAGAAGTGCTGGGTGGGTTCACTGTGGTAGTAAGGTTTATGATGTATTAGTAAGATCTGGCACAAGGCACGGATGAATGTGGGGTGTGAGAGAGAGTGTGTGTATCTGTGTTATTGTTGACTTAAATGATTTTAGTAAGTTTGATATTTGAAATGTAATAAAGAACAATCTAAAAAATAGTTAATATGGTGGTGAATGTATATATATATAGAAAGTTTAAGATATGGGAGATAAGTTCTTATAGATTACATGGGACACATGGAGGACTTTTCTAGTTATGGGATCAATCTATGCTTCCAAAGTTATATGACAGCAAGAGGATTGCAAACTGATTGATGACTCACATCTTATTCTGTGCAATTCAAACACTTTTCAATATGTTTCAGTGTTCTGTAGTATTCTTTGCTGAATTTTTCTCTGAGTAATTTGTGCTTCTACTCCTACTTATTCATATAGGCTTTCCTGTTCAATCTCATTGTGAGGGAGTAAGTGGTATAGCAGCAGGTTTCCCTATGGACACTCCTTCACTGATGCTGAAATTGAGTCACTTTACAGTAGGTGTAGGTGGCACTAACCTGCTGAGTCAGAAGGGTGGGGCTCAGACAGGGAGCTGGTTAAATGTCCTGGGGCAGAACAGATCAGAGAAAGGATCCGAGGGATGGTCTCTAGAAGGGAGTCCCCGAGTCAATAAGTCTCAAAGGGGGAGGCCCTGAGTACAGAGGTCTCCTGGAGGAAGTTCCTGAGTGAAGGAATCCTCCCAGGCACTTTTCCCTCTAAGCTGAGCAAGGGTCCTCCAACTGCATTGCTACCAGTAGGGGTGATCGATATGGTATTTTCAATCTCTAGGGACAGGCTGGTTCCCTGAAGTCCTGCAGAACTTGCCTGTCCCTCACTATTGAAAATGTGATAGTAAAACAGCACCCCCCACTGGCAGAACTGTAGGTGGAGGATTCCCGCTCATCTTAGAGGAAACAGTACTCCCAGGGTATTGGATGGGCTCCAGTACCTATGAGGGAGTCCTAGGGAATTGAGGAATAGCTATGGCTTAGATGTTTGCACCAGGTGTTAAGAAATAGGTGCCCAGGGGTTGCAAGAGAAGAAATAGAAGACTGCCAAGGTAAAAGGTTGCCTTTACTATTTGTGAAGACCTTGATCTTGGATGTCCCAGCTGGAATCTGGCCTGGATTTATATGTGAATAATTTGAACTGGCCAGAAAGAACTGTTAAGAGATGTGGGAATGATTGACAATGTGGTTATTACCCAGGTTTAAGCCTAAGTCTGTGACCAGAACAGACTGTGCTACTTTGTTCAGTAATAAAGCTCTTGTTTTGACTTACACTACACCCTGCCTGTGTCTGTGAAAGTTTCATGCCTGTCCATTAGCCATGCTGCAACACTCATTTATATTGCAAACTTCTGTCAAGAAGACTTTTACAATTTTCCTTAGTTTTCCACTCAGCAAGGTTTGCCTTAAGACATTTTTTTTAGACCAAAAATCAGCCTGATGTCTACTTGAACTTTTTCTCTCAAATGTTGATTGCAGGAACTGTACATCTTCAAAATCGTCCACAAACAGTAGCTCTGACATTATTCACAGATTATCAGTGCCTCTGGGTTTAAAATGAAATCCCTCACCAAATTAGTATTTTAGTGTCAGAGAGAACAAGAGTAATGACAGGGAATCTCCATGAAATGATCCTTACTTAGATCTTGATGTTTGAAATGACAAATTCTAGTTCTCCGGAATTCAGATGTAATATAGTTTGTCATATTTTCATGGTGAACTTGATGTTCTCAATCAACCCAGGGTTCATTCATTAAAGCAGTTTAATATCCAAGAGTGTGGTATGATACTAGAAGCATTCGTATAGTCAATCTATGGAATAAATACTGATGTTTCTATTTTTCTTATAAATAAAATACACTCCAATTGATTTAACCAACAAACATCAAATTTTCAAAATAAGCATGAAATTTAGTGAAATGAAACTCAGAAGGAAAAACAGCTTACTAATATGCCATTGCTTAATTACCAAAAGTTCATGTCTGTGAATTCACAATCAGTTTCTAAATTTTAAGTGCAGTTAAAATAATTCAATCAATCGCTGTGCACTTATCTTGAATGATGACATCCAGGGCTGCCGAGAGGGGGGATGGGGAGGCAAGATTCCCCAGACCCGGCCACCAAGGGGGGCCTGGTGCCAGAAGGTTCTGCTCCCTCAGTCTGTCTCTCTCCTGCTCCTGTGTGTTGGGACCTAGGTGATTGTGTTAATGTGATAACCAGGGTCCCGGAATACAGGAGCAGGAGAGTGACAGACCAAGGGAGGAGCAGACGCAGAAACGTAAGGGGGAAGGAGTGGGGGCAGCAACGACAGCCTGAGTAGGGGAGGTGTGGCAGTGGTGGTGGTGGCTGTGCAGGCCCTGCCCAGGGCCCGGCTCTGTCTCTTGGCAGCCCTGATGACATCTGTTCCTAACCTGAGTTTCAAGGATCAATGAAGTCTCCTTATAAAGGAAGTTTCAATGTTTTCGTCTATTTGTCTTACAGCTGGTCATAGTTGGCAGGTTCCTGTCTGGTCAATCCCTGCTGAGCTGGCTATGCCCAGATATTCAGCAGTACTTAACTAGTTAGTGCCTTTGAATATCCCCACTGCCCCACAAAGAACTAACCCCCTAACTCTATAAACTTGTGTGCTCTCATTTCTGATTAGAATGCAAATTTGCATGCACAAGTTATATAATAAGGTAAGTTAGGCATATAACAATTCAATAATTGCCAGTTAATTGGCGTTATTGCCTTAATTGGTGCTAATTGGCTCCAGTTAGTGCATAACTCCTGTTAGTCGTTATTCTATAAGTTGTACACTCAACTTTAAGGGGGCGTGGGCCTGGGGAAACATGGGTGGGTCAGGGGTGTGTCTGGCACTTATACACACAAGTTATACAATACTATCATTTAAGTGCCTAACTGCCTACGGTTAGGCATGAGCATTTATGCCAGCCGATGAGCTGGTGAAAGTGCTTGTGCCTACATTTAGGCATGTGAATGCAGACTAACTCTAGCATTCTATAATGGCAGTTGTACCATTATACAATTTGCACTTAGTGTGCATTATCCCAACACCTAAATTTTGGCAATCTTTTGAAAATTTACCTATGACCAGCCAGATTAGGGGTATTTTGGGGCAGAGTGTGGGTGGAGCCAGCACTTAATCAGTTAGCAGCAATATTCAGTCGGAGTGATTAAAGTTAGGACAGCTGAAAGGCTGTGCTAACTTTATCTGCAGAGCTAACCGAGCACTGGTAACTTCCGATACCCACATACCCAGATATTCAATGCTGGCAGTTAAGTCAGCCCAAAGCTTGAGTGGCATAAAATGTATTGAACTTTTTTGGGATCTTGCCAGGTTTTTGTGACCTGGATTGGCCACTGTTGGAAACAGGATGCTGGGCTTGATGGACATTTGGTCTGTCCCAGTGTGGCAAAATACTAATGTACTTAATTTTGTACTCGAGGCAGTGGAAGGTTAAGTGACTTGCCCAAGATCACATGGAACCACAATGGGTTTGAATCAGACTTCCTTGGCTCATTAGGTTACTCCACCCCGGCTATGTCTTTTGGTGAACAGAAGGATTGAGTTAGTCTACTAGCGCACAGGGAGAAAGAAGCAATAGCATTTGAAAAACAATGAAAAAATAAAACTCTTCCAAGAATTAGACTGGCAAAACACAACAGTCTAAAATACGAGAACAGTGTGAAGTACAGCAAGCACAAGTACATCAAAACCTGACACACAAATAAGAAGGAGGGGTTAATTGAAACTTAAAGATGAGAGACTGATAATTGAAGCACAGGATAGACAATTTACAACCAGCATGGAAAAAAAACTGGTACAAAAGACAGATGCAGATTTTGTAGCACTGAACTGGAAACAATCACACATTTCATCCCTGGATGTTATATGTTGATATCAGAAACCTGAATCACACCAAACATTCTGGAGGTCCTCAATCATCCATCAATATAATCAACAGCCACCATACAGCTGTTATACCATGGACCTCAGTGGTGCCATTCACTAGATCTTAACGTTTTGCCAGTAAGAATTATGCACCCGCCTCCTCATTGGTTCTTGGTGTAAATATTTTAACACTTTAATTTCTACTATTCTTTTTTTCTTTGAATTTCTTGTGTATTTTTATCGTTTATAATGAAATTTTAAAACAACCAGGGATAGACCTCTTTATCTCTGTATTTGTCCAGAAGGAATATTTGTAGGTATGTGGGTAGCCAACGTAAAAGTACGTGGTATGACATGATGGTGTGTGCTGTCCCGTAGGTGTGGACAGAGACAGAGTTTGGACAGAATTCACAATTGCACACATAGATTATAAAATACACTAATCCAGTGGTTCCCAAACCTGGTCCTGGAGGCACACCAGCCAGTCAGGTTTTCAGGATATCCACAATGAATATTCATGAGAGAGATTTGCATGCAGTGGAGGCAGTGCATCCAAATCTTTCTCATGAATATTCAGTAGCGTACCGAGGGCGGGGCAGTGGGGGCAGTCCACCACAGTTGCACACTGCAGGAGGGGTGCATGGAGCAGCCGCATGGCTGTCAGCTCTGCTGGTTCCCTGCTCCCTCTGCTGTTACTTCCTGTTCCGGGGCAGAGGGAGCAGGGAACCAGCGGAGAAGGCAGCCACTCGGCTGCTTCCAGCACCCCAGCAGATAGGAAGAATGCACCCGGAGGGGGGGGGACTTGGAGGTGATGCGCCGGGGGTGGAAGGGAATGCTGCACCTGGGGGCATCGTGCTGCACCCATAGGGGACTGATGACGATACATCCAGTGTGGGGGGGTACGCAGCGACAATCTGCCCTGGGTGGCAGCTGACCAAGGAAGTCCACTGTGAATATTCATAGTGGATCTCCTGAAAACCTAACTGGATGGGGTGCCTCCAGGACCAGGTTTGGGAATCACTGCACTAATCTATGCACCTTTCAGGTGTGGACTTTGCATCTGCTTGAGAACAGGTTTAAGTGTTTGCACCTCAAGGTAGGTGTGATTTCCTGCTACTTATACTAGCATTTGATTAAAATACGTAGGCGCGTCTTTTTAGAAAGTGGTACTTAGGTAGGCACCTACTTACCCGTTATAAAATTACACTCCTAAATAGTGGCATAGCCACAGGGGATAGAGTGGATTGGGGGTCTGGGCTCCCCGCTTTCGGCTCAGGTCCCTTCCAACCTCCCAGTTTTTATATTGCATGACTTAAGTTGCGTGCAAATCCAGTCATATTCTGGATTTGAGCAAGCAACTTAATTAGCTTGCAAGTCAATCGGCGCCGATAATTGCCAATTAACAAGTAATTATTGACACTAATTGGCATTAAATAGACTTTACATGCACAACTGTCTAAGCGTATTCTATAACGTGCTGCGTGTAAATTCTAGATTGCATAGCTGAAAAGGGGGCGTGAAAATAGATGTAGAATGGATAGGTCGTGGGCATTTCTAAAATCTATGCACGTTGTTATAGAATACACCCGGTCTGCGCCTAATTTAGGCATCAGCATTTACACCAAGTTTTACTTAGCATAACTGCCTGCAACGCTCAATGTATTTATAAACTGTGTGGAAATTTAGGTGTATTTTGTTTTGGTGCTGATTTTTTAGGCGTGATATATAGAATCTAGCCCTAAATGGCTGATGAGGATGCCGAAGCCCCACCAGCCACAGAAATTTGAGGTCCAAGTCGCTCACTTCCTTCTTGTGCTGCTGCTGTAATCGGAAGCCAGCGGTGTGCCTCCTGCCGCCGCAGTCAGGATTTCTTGCAAGAACTGAGCATGCTCGGGGAATCCTGGCATCAGTGGCAGGAGGCACACCCCTGGCTTCTGATTACAGCAGCAGCAGCAGAAGAAGAAGGTGAATGGCTAAGACCCTAAATTTATTTGGCTGGTGGAGCTTCAAGCATCCCCGCCAGCAAAGGTATTTTTAACACGTGTGGTGTGGGGGGGGGGGGGGGAGTGAGGGAGGAGGGAATGTGTTCACCACCCAGTCCATCCCTCGGCCCCCCAAAATCGGACAGCTGATTATGCCCCTGCTCTTGAAGTATACCTAGATTCCATAATTTAGAAAATTAATAAATGCATACCTCAGAAAATGTTTACATTGCCAGTGTCACCTGTTTTTAGACATGCATAACCTATGGGTAACTTTTTGTTTGGACCTAGATTTGCAGAAGTGTTTAAAGGGGGGATTGTGTTCACCTCTCTGGCATTCAATACCACTTCAAATTGCAAAATGTTTGATTTTAAAGAACAGCTCCTTAATCAGTTCTCTGCAGAGATGCAATTTCAAAAATCTACCACTTGTTATGAGGCACCACTTAAGATGTAGAAGTAGCAAAAACACCACTTTTAGGTGAGTGTAGCCCTATTTACACATTTCAAATCCCTTACATGTTAGTGATTCCACTCATGTTTTGAATATGTTCTTTCCTAAAATGATTATTCCTGTAGTGCAAGATGTCCAATATATGTGCTTATGTAGAATTGCTGTATTTTAGAAAATGTTCCATGTTTGCCAAGCCTTTCTATAATACTAGCAATTTTAAAACAAATATGCACTTGTAATGTAGGTAATACAAAGTTATCCTTCACATGTCTCTGAGGCAGTATATTACCAGGATGTGAAGGACTTGTATCTCTATTTCTGCCTAAGCAAACTTGGAAGGCAGCCTGTGCACTCTGGAATTTCAAGCAGTCAGCTGTAGGGAAGAGGGAAGAAGAACAGCATTCAGATGCATCCACTTGTGTGTACAAGTCAATCATTAACTCCATCAGAAATTCGTCCCAATTCAGAGCCACAACAAAATGATTTATGTAGGACATCCCTGTCTAAAAGGCAGTCTGCCATTTAATATGTAAAATAGCTCTTATAGAAGATGACAGAGTGCTTGCAGGAGTGAGATGTATGAAGACAGGACCCCATTTATCATGTCATGACAGGGAATGTAGTGATGGAGCCCTTATATTGGACAAGAGAAGTTTCAGTGATCAATGCCGCTAGACCAGCTGACTTTGTGAAAAGGGGTCACAAGATGGGAAGGGCATGACTGTAATAGAGGGGTCAAGGATCATAGAATGTACGCAATGGAAAAGTATGTGCCCTTGTCCTATGCTTATTGTCCACTCGTGTATATGATAGTTGTAAAGTAATGCAAATAAATCTTGCATGAATAACAATACATTTGTGAGGTAGGAGACTGCCTTGGCATATGTTAGCCCTGCATTTCAGCAGTTCCTAATAGCCTCAAACTTTCTAAGGTATTGATAGTTTATTTTCCAATACTAATAAGTATTTTCCTCCTCTATGTGAATGCTGGAATTTTTGCCATTGATTCCTACAGAGCTGGGTCAAATAAATGTTAAACAGAGTATACAGATGCAAAGTAATGTCTCTGAAAGGGAATTGTGAGTTTGGTATTTACTTTAATATTGCTTGATGCTCTGAGCCTGGGCCTGATGCTTGGAGAACTTTAGGTTGGAGTAAAATATTGCATTTTTTTGAACTATTCAGGGCTGATTGCATTTTTGGTATGGGGTGATAGAATGGTGCATAAAAGAGTTATGTTGCACTCGGATAATATGAGAGTGGTTCAAACTATTAATAGGCAGTATGCATTATTGTAGGTCATCTTAAAATTATTGTAAGTATTGGCCTGACAATATTGTGTTCCTCTAGGCTGTATATTCACCAGAAAGATACATTCATCCTGGCATTTAAAAATTCCTGAAGCAGTGGCATAATACATCTTTACAAGTACATAAGTATATTAATGTTGCCATACTGGGACAGACTGAAGGTCCATCAAGCCCAGAATCCTGTTTCCAACAATGACCAATCAGGGTTACAGCTACCTAGCAAGATCCCAAAACAGTACAATACATTTTATGCTGCTTATCCTAGAAATAAGCAGTTGATTTTCCCCAAGTCCATCTTCATAATGGCTTATGGACTTTTCTTTTAGGAAGCTATCCTAACCTTTTTTAAACTCCACTAAGATAACTGCTTTTACTACATTCTCTGGCAAAGAATTCTAGAGTTTAATTATACATTGTGTGAAGAAATATCTTCGTTGATTTGATTTAAATTTACTACTTTGTAGATTCATTGTGTGACCCCTAGTCCTAGTATTTTTGGAAAGAGTAAACAAGCGATTCGCCTCTATCCATTCCACTCCATTCATTATTTTATAGACCTCTATCATGTCTCTCCTCAGCCGTATTTTCTCTAAGCCCTAGCCGCTTTAGCCTTTCCTCAGGGAAGTCGTCGGATCCCCTTTATCATTTTTGTCTCCCTTCTCTGTACCTTTTCTAAATCCACTATATCATTTTTGAGATGTAGCGACCAGAATTGCACACAGTATTTGAGGTGCAGTCGCACTATGGAGTGATACAAAGGCATTATAACATCCTCCTTTTTGTTTTCCATTCCTGTCCTAATTCTTTTTGCTTTCATAGTCGCTGCCACACCCTAAGCAGAAGGTTTCAATGTATCATCAATGATAACACCTAGTTCCCTTTCCTGGGCGGTGACTCCTATATGGAACCTTGCATCACATAACTATAGTTCGGGTCCCTCTTTCCCACATGTATCATTTTGCACTTGCTCACATTTAACGTCATCTGCCATTTGGATGCCCAGTCTCCCAGTCTCTTAAGGTCCTCTTGTAATTTTTCACAATCCTCTTCTGATTTGAATAACTTTGTGTAGTCAGCAAATGTAATTACCTCACTAGTTACTCCCATCTCTAGATCATTTATAAATATGTTAAAAAGCAATGGTCCCAGCACAGACCCTTCTCCAAATGAGAATACTGACCATTTATACCTATTCTCTGTTTTCTATCTTTTAACCAGTGTTTAATCCACAATAGAACACTACCTCCTATCCCATGACTCTCCAATTTCCTCTGGAGTTTTTCATGACGTACTTTAACAAATGCCTTTTGAAAATCCAGGATACACAATATCAACCGGCTCACCTTTGAAGAGCCGGATGATATTTGTTCACCTTTTCAAAGAAATGTTGTAGATTGGTGAGGCAAGATATCCCTTCACTAAATACATTTTGGTTTTGTCTCACTAATCCATGCTTTTGAATATGCTCTGTAATTGTGTTCTTTATAATAGTCTCTACCGTTTTGCCCAGCACCGACGTCAGGCTCACCAGTCTATAATTTCACAGATATTCTATGGAACCTTTTTAAAAAATTGGCGTTACATTGGCCACCCTCCAATCTTCCAGTACCATGCTTGATTTTAAAGATAAATTACGGAGAGAGTGGTGGATGCTTGGAATGCTCTCCCGCGGGAGGTGGTGGAATTGAAAACGGTAACGGAATTCAAACATGCTTGGGATAAACATAAAGGAATCCTGTTCAGAAGGAATGGATCCTCAGGAGCTTAGCTGAGATTGGGTGGCAGAGCCGGTGGTGGGAGGCGGGCTGGTGGTTGGGAGGCAGGGATAGTGCTGGGCAGACTTATATGGTCTGTGCCAGGGCTGGTGGTTGGGAGGCGGGAATAATGCTGGGCAGACATATACGGTCTGTACCAGAGCTGGTGGTGGGAGGCAGGGCTGGTGGTTGGGAGGCGGGGATAGTGCTGAGCAGACTTATACGGTCTGTGCCCTGAAGAGGACAGGTACAAATCAAGGTAAGGTATACACAAAAAGTAGTACATATGAGTTTATCTTATTGGGCAGACTGCATGGACCGTGCAGATCTTTTTCTGTCGTCATCTACTATGTTACTATCCAGCTCATAATCGAAAGTGATCACCGGCCATTTCCCGACACAAATCAGGAGATGGCCGGCGATCTTGGAAAAGTGGCGAACTCGGTATAATCGAAAGCTGCTTTTTTTGACAGCATCGCCGCTTTCCCGTCGCCTCGCTGGCGAAAGTTCAAAGGGGCGTGTCGGTGGTGAAGCGAAGGCGGGACATGGGCGGGTATGGGCGTGGCTACCAGATAGCTGGCTTTCACCGATAATGGAAAAAAAATATGGCGTTAAGCGGTATTTCGCTGGGTTTACTTGGTCCTTTTATTTTCACGACCAAGCCTCAAAAAGATGCCCAAACTGACCACATGACCACCAGAAGGAAGCGGAGATGACCTCCCTGTACTCCCCCAGTGGTCACTAACCCCCTCCCACAAAAAAAACCCCCACTTTAAACACTTTTTTTCCAGCCTGTATGCCAGCCTCAAATGCCGTACCCACCTCCATGACAGCAGAATGTGTTCTGTCCTCCGACAGCATTTTCCTGCTTGTGATGTGGCTCTGGGGAGAGTGTGACACGTTTTCTGTTATTTGCACTGCAGAGTCACATCAGCAATGCATTGTGGTGGGTGTAGGTATTGGTAGTTGGTAGGCTCTACTCCCCTGGTGCTTTCCCCCTGCTTACTGGGTCAGAGTGTGCCCTGTTTTGTTTCCTGTTGTAGTCCATGAGGTAGTGGCCATTTTTGTAAGCCAGTTTTAGTTCCCTTTCCTGTGTTACCCACGTTAGAGAACGTAGTTCTTCCCTTGAATGGTGCTGAAAGAGGGCATTGTACACCATTGTCCCAGCTCTGACCTACTGCTAATCTTAGTGCCAGGGGACTCTTTGCCAGTGGGGCACAACCTCTGATCTGCAGTTAACTGTGAGTAAACGTGCTTATTCAAATAAAGGACTTTTTCAAAGAGATTAGTCTTCAGGTGTCAACTGGTGTGCCAAAGTTATACAGCAGCAATAAGTCCTAGAGGCTGTATGCAGGTCCCTGGAGCAGTTTTAGTGGGTGCAGTACATTTGTGGATAGTGGGTTTTGGGGAGGGGGGATTGGGGGGGCTCAGCTCCCAAAGTAAGGGAGCTATGCACGTGGGAGCTTTTCTGAAGTCCACCGCAGTGACCCCTAGGGAGCCCGGTTGGTGTCCTGCTATGTCAGTGGGGCCAGTGCACTAAAAATGCTGGCTCCTCCCACGGCCAAATGCCTTGGATTTGACCAGGGTTTGAGATGGCCGACATAACTTTCCATTATCGCTAAAAAACAAAGCCGTCCATCTCAAACCCCGGCCAAATCCAAGGCATTTGGCTGGCTGGAACCGTATTATCGAAACAAAAGATGGCCGGCCATCTTTTTCGAAAATACGGGTCTGGCCAGCTGTTTGCGGCACCGCCAAAATACATTACCGGCCATGTATTTCGCCGGCGCCGTTCGATTATTCCCCACCACGTTACGGTATATTTCTAACAATAGTTCTGCAAGTTCATTTCTCAGTTCTATCAGTCCTCTAGGATGAATACCATCCAGTCCAGGCAATTTGCTACTCTTCAATTTGTCAGATTGCACCATTACACCTTCCAGGTTTATAAAGATTTTATTCAGGTTCTCTGGCTCGTTTGCTTTGAATGCCATTTATGGCACTGTAATTTCTCCCAAATCTTCCTCAGTTAAATGGCATTTAACTGGCTATCTGGTAATATTCAGTGGAAGAACTTCTGCTGAATATAGCCAGTTAGAGCTTAGCAGATAACTGGTTATATCATGTGATATAGCCGTCTATCTGCTAATATTCAGAACATTGCCAGCTAAGTTTGGTAGCCATATTAGGAAGCCAAAATAGCAGGTATATCTTTGTCCAGTTTAAACTTAACTGGCCAGTGCTGAATTTTGGCTTGGCCTGTTATGTTTAAATTGTCCATAAAAAATACCCTGGATATTCAATGCCAGTCACTGGAAATTGCCTGGCATTGAATATTCTCAGCTCCGACCATGAAAGGCAACCCAGCTAACTCCCATAGTCTGAATATCGGGCCCTATCTCTTTACCTCTTAATCTTAAAAATAAGGGTAGTGCAGTTGTCTTGAACAAATTGGACATAGGATGCATGTTACAAAAGTACCTAAAGAGTATGGAAACAATATGGAAATCAGATAAGCTCTTTATTCTTTTTGGTGAAGCCTGTAAAGGGGAATAGATCTCTGTTGAGCAGTTCATTAGTTCCTGGGGGAGATTTTTGCATTTTTAATTGCTTTTGCTCTTCTGCTTTGTTATCATGAATACTGATTGGCCAGGGGGTTACAAAGGGTTCTTAAGTGATGACATCAATCAGCAGTTCTCAGTTTCCACCTGCTGGCATGACAGCACAAACCCAAGCATTTGGATTGGTCTGGAGGGACTCAAAGGAAGAAAAATAGTAGGCAAGAACTAATTTACCTGTAACTGTGTTCTAGATTTATTATCGTAGGGTGTGTCTTCTTCTAGGTTTTAATTATGCAATCTGAGCTGTAGCCTAGAGCAATGCTAGTGAAAAATTTCAGCCACTCACTTACACATGTCTAATTTTTAACACAGTAAGACAGCCACCATCATCAAGGATTCCCACTCAGATTTCTTTCTTTTCTGCAGAGATGACCTGATTATCCTTTCATGGCAGTACATGTGTCAATCAGTTAGTATGCAGTGGCCTTCTCCAGGATAGATGTAACCTCATTACATCTAGATGTTGGGTGACAGTGATTGCCACATCATTAAATTGCACCATTGTAGAATGAATCTATTTGGTGCCATGAACCACAAAGCAAAGGCCATTGGTCATAGTGTTTGGTTCTTCTTTTTTTTTTTTTTTCAAATATCTATACAACTGAGAGTGGTACATCTCTGATCAGGAAATATATATATATAGGAGTGGAGGAGTGGCCTAGTGGTTAGGATGGTGGACTTTGGTCCTGAGGAACTGAGTTTGATTCCCACTTTAGGCATAGGCAGCTCCTTGTGACTCTGGGCAAATCACTTAACCCTCCATTGCCCCATGTAAACCACATTGAGCCTGCCATGAGTGGGAAAGCACAGGGTACAAATGTAACAAAAAAAATATATATATATATATACACACACAGATAGATTGATTTAAGACTGGGGACTGTGCTCCTTAAAAAGGTTGCTCAACTGGTTTGATTTTTCTTAAATTTTGAATCTCTATACAAAAATCACTACAAAGCAATAGAAAAAAAAAACAATTGCTCTTCTAGATGCTGAATTGCATTAAATAGATTTAGAAATCTAATCAATGTATCATGCAAAATGATGCTGCACCAGTCTTCAGCACCATGGCTGCAGAATATCCTTAGCTAAGATGGAACATTAAATAAAAAGTGTAAATCTGATTCCATTTTATGTTGACTCAGGTGCAAGTAATATCCAACTAGCCAGATATTCTAGAAAATCATGTTTGCTAGTGTATTTTTAACACTCTTATGTAATCTATCTGCAAAGGTCTACACTGCCTTTCTGCCCTGGTTTATATTAAAAATGTGAACAAAATTAAATACTGGGTGTTAAAGTATCAGTATTTGACATTTCCACCAGAATTGTGCACTGTACATCCTTGGGTGCATGCCTCTGATCCATTGATCCGGCACATCTGCTAAAGCTGCCAGCAGCTTCTAGGTTTAAAGCAATCATATTAACCCTAAATATCCGTGATCTTTAATTCTATTTTAGCTTTGGTGAACCTCAAGTCAAAATTGAATAAAAATCACTTTCTGAGCATATAGCAATAAAAAAAAAATTTCATTTCATGGAACTTCTCTGCTATAATCCTCTGAACCAGCTGTTGCATTTATAAGCCTTGGACAGAGGGATTTGCTTATAATTTCCCCATTCTGAACTATGGGCAAAATGATGCCAGTAGAGTCCCAGTGCAGCTACACTGGGACTATTAACTGGGTCACTGCAAATTTTCATATAAGTCAGCACATGCACAGCAGATGGACAAATTAATGCACGCATGGCAGCTAGTACTGACATTGTAACATGCCTTAGAAAATAGTGGTTCCAAAATTATTTGCATTGCGTAAGACAAAAGTCAGCAATGCTCTGTAATACCCAACAAACGTCAGAACAGTCATAGCCTGAGATTTGAAGATAGCTAGCTATAGGACACAATAACTCAGCAGACTAGTAGCAAACAGTGGTTGCATGAAATAAATCTGTTATCTCTGTCCAGTTTCCAGGAATACAGGAATTAGAAGAATATTCAGAAAAAAAATGAACTTAAAGCCAATGATATATTAAACTAATAAAAAAGGCCTGTTTCTGACACAAATGAAACGGGCGCTAGCAAGGTTTTCCTCGGAGTGTGTATGTTTGAGAGAGAGAGTATGTGTGAGAGATGGAGTGTGTGTGTCAGAGAGAGAATGAGAGAAAGACAGAGATAGAGTGTGTGTGTGTGTTTGTGTGAGAGAGAGAGTGTGTGAGAGACAGAGTGTCTGTGTGTGTGAGACTGTGTGTGTGTGACAGAAAGATAGAGTGTGATAGACAGAGAGTGTGTCAGAGAGTGTATGTGAGAGACAGCGAGTGAGTGAGTGTGTGCCCACCCCCCTCTCACAGGGCCCCCCTCCCCACCCCCACCTCTCTGGTCTCAGGACCCCCACCCCCACCTCCCTCTGTCCTGCCCCCCTTCAGCCATCCATGTCCAGCGACCCTCCTCTCCCCCTGCCCCCCCAGCAGCCACCCATGTCCAGCGACCCTCCCCTCCTCCTCTTCCCCCCTCCTGCCCGCCCTCCATCCACCCATGTCCAGCGACCCTCCCCCCCCCTGCACATCAAACCCCCTCGCCACCCGCAGCTGCCACTGGTAACGCTGTCCGGCCACTGCTGCTTCTCCTGTTGAGCATATTGTTTCATTAAGCACAAAAGACCAGGGCAATAGTTTGCCCTTACTATTCTGATGGAGGTGATTAAGATAGGCCAAATTGATATGAATATCTATAATAATATGCAACAGAAACCAGAGCAGACCAGGAGGCCGGGTCTGCTATGGTTTCTGTTGCTTGTTGTTCACTGTGGACTTGATGAGCCTCTTTTAGTGTTGTGTATCTATAATAATATGCCTCACAGTCGAGGTATATGTTAATTATATTAGCATTCGTTATGATAATGAATGACTACGTTGACATTTGCTCGGGTCATAAACAGCAAATATATAATTCAGCCACTAAGAGGACTCAACTGTCATCAACATTAAGAGGTCTTTTTCTAAGCCACATTAATAGCTATTGTGGGAGGGGGTGGGTCAGGGGCAGGGAATGGGCATGCTTACATTAGCATGTGCTAACTAAATAATGCAGGAGCACTTAGAGCCAGATTCTATATATGGCGCCTGAAAACTCCGCATGGAATGAATTTCCGCCTAAGCGCATTCTGTAAGTGGTGTCTATATTTATACAGAATATGCTTAGTTGATATCACAGCACTTAAAACTATGTGCATCTATTTATACTAAGGGAAACTGCATAAATGCCATCATGTAGATTTATGCGCACAAGGGAATATTCTCTAAGAGTGTGTGTAAATTTTGGAATGCTCACAAAATGCCCATTTCCCCATCCATAACCATACCCCTTTTGGTTACCCACATTAGAATTTAGGTGCAGTGCATTACAGAATACGCATAGCTAGTTGTGCGTGTAAATTCTAATTATGGCCAATTAGTGCTCATTAAAGACTTGTTATCAATGCTGATTATCTTGTTAAGCCAATTGAGTTACATGGGTTGTTATAGAATACACTTGGATTTCAGTGCGGGGCACTAGGTATGATATACAGAATCCGAGGGTTAGTGCCTCCTAAATAGGAGGTGGTAACTGACCCTTTATTTATCTTCTGTACTACTTTCCTAACACCTGAGAATCAGGGAAGCCACATTGAAATCCACAGATGCTCTTTGTAACTTTGTCGAAGACTCTTAATCCTCAACTGCCTCAGGTACAAATTTAAGCCTGTATTTATTTTATGCAATAGGTCCTACTGTATTTACTAATTGTATGTGCTAACTTGGTACCACACTTTAGTAAATGTGGAGGGGCATTTTCAATATGACGTCTAAATCCGATTTTGGACATTTTACAAAAACCATCCCAATATCCAGTAGTGAACATAGCCATTTTCAAACCAGAAAAATGTCCACATTTTTGTTTCAAAAATGGCCATTTGCTAGAATTTATTTTTTGTGCTCAGTGTGTCTATCTTTTAGGACCATTTTCAAAAGAAAATGCCCAAAGAAAAAAAATGAACAAAAACAAGTCATTGGGATGTATGGGGGCTGGGGGCAGCATTCTTAACAGATTGGCCACACAGACATCCCAACAGAGCAGTGGGGCACCCTAGGATGCACTGCAGTGAACTTCACATAAAAGATCCCAGGTACATATCTCACCGTTACCCCCATTCAGGGGCGTATCTGAGGTTCAGCGGTAGGGGGGGCAGGGGCTAAAGTGAGGGGGAACATTGTAGCCCCCCCCGGCTGCCGCCGCCGACCCCCCCGGTCAACCCCCCCCCCATCACCGTCACCTACCCCCGCCGAGGTCCACTTCCTCCTGCCTGCCCAACCCCCGCCAGCCCAGCCGAGGTCTTGTTTAAGTTTTCTTCCTCGTGCTGTGCTGCTGTTAAAAGCTGCATCCCTTCCCTTCCAGTTTTGGACGGAGTCTGACATCGCAGCACGTTGACGTCCTGCACGTACAATATGCTGCGACGTCAGACTCCGTCTGAAACTGGAAGGGAAGGGATGCAGCTTTTAACAGCAGCACAGCACGAGGAAGAAAACTTAAACAAGTTCTCAGCTGGACTGGCGGGGGTTGGGTCCCCCGCCAGCTGAAGTAAAAGGCACCAGCAGGCAGGAGGAAGCGGACCTCGGTGGGGGTAGGTGATGGCGGGGGAGGGTTGACGCCGGTAGGGGGGGTCCAGGGCGAAATCTGCGGGGGCCCAGGCCCCTGTGGCCCCATGCAGATACACCCCTGCCCCCAATAACCCTACAAACCCCACAAAAACCTTCTATATCCAAATGCACACCACTACAATACCCCCTATGCCTGCTGTTGTCACCTATGTATAGGTACAGTAGGTTTTTGGTGGGTTTCAGAGGGCTCACACTTTCCACCACAACTGTACCAGTTAGAGTGGGATATGTGCCTGGGTCCCTTTCTCTACAGTTCACTGCACCGACCACTAGGCTACTCCAGGGACCCTGCTTGATGGTCTAATAGGACTGGCCATAACATCTAAAGCTGCCATAGAGGCTGGTATGCACTGTTTCTTTCACATCTTTGGGAGGTGGGAGGGGGTCAGTGACCACTGGGAGAGTAAGGGGGGAATCATGCCTTAATCCCTCCAGTAGTCATTTAGGGCAACTTTTTGTGACTTAGGCATGATTGAAACAGGTCTAGACCAAAAATGTCTAATGTTTAGCCCTGAACATTATGGCAGAAAAACGTCCAAGTTTTGGAAATGCCCAAATTCCCCCTCACCCAATGCACTCCCTTGTAACTGGATGCACAGCCATTTTTGAGATGTAATTCTCTTTTGCAAGTGAGCCCCATAACCTTTAGATTATAAACCTTCTGGGAATAGGGAAATACCTGTTGTACCTGAATGTAACTCATCTTGTACTACTATGGGAAAGGTGTGAGATAAATTCAAATATCCAGTGTACCTGAACGTAACTCACCTTGAGCTACTACTGAAAAAGGTGTGAGCAAAATCTAAATAAATAAATAAAATAAGAAAAAAGTTATATGTGTATTTAGAAGCATATTCACAGTGTGCTGAATAATAGGGATGTGCACTGGAAAATTTTTGATTTCATTTTATTTGCATATCATTACAGTTTTGCATGCAGTTCTTCCATTGTGTGCAGATCTATGTCATGCATATTCATTGTAAGTATCCTGAAAACCTGCCTGGGAGTGCCCTGAGGACTGGTTTAAGAATCCCTGATTTAGAGGAATCCCCATACTTAGGACAGGCTGTATAATGGGGACTGACCTGACCTCTTTCTCATCTCCCCTGTCTATTGGGCGAAGTGTTGGGTGGTAGGGTAGCAACAAATGGGAAAGTGGGAGCAGTGGTGGGAAGACATTTGTTTCTTGTGCTGTGCAGTGGTGGTTTAGTTTTAATAGTCAGGCTTTTCATCTTGGAGGGGGGAGGCTGAGGAATTTTATGGTGCTGAAGGGTATTTAAGAAGCACTGTGTGTTGCAGGGTTTGGGAAAATATTTTCTGTGAGGGACAAATTTCCAGGAAGATTAGCATTAATTGTTCTACTGGTGTTTGTCTGTTGTGACTATCAAGCTCATTTTCAAAAAGTGACATAATCCAGCATTTGGACGTTTATCTCACAGAAACGTCCAAATCAGTATTATCAAAACCTCTTTTTGGACGTCTTTCTCTGAAGTCCGTCAGAAGGATGTCCAAATCTCAAGGGGGTGTGTTCACGGCAGGACTTGGGTGTCCCTAAGACATAGATGTCTTTCGGCAATAATGGAAAAAAAAAAACAAAGACGTCCAAGACTAAAATGTTTTGAGCTAGACCTGTTTTTATAACAAATAATTGCAGTGGAAATTGAACCCACTACCCCAGGACCAAGGTCTGCTGCACTAACCACTATGCTACTCCTCTACTCCACACAAGAGGTGCCCCAAGTGATCAGATGACCACTGGAGGGACTTGAGGATCACCTTCCCTTCCTCCCCCAAATCACAAAACATTTTTCCAAACAGCACTTTCAAAAGGAAAAGATAGACTTTTTGTAGAACATGACCTTTCCTGTTCTGATTTTGGACATTTTACAAAAAATGTCCACATTCAGACTTAGATGTTATATCCAAAAATGCCTCTTGGGCATTTGACTTGCCCAAGGTCACAAGGAGCAGCAGTGGGAATTGAACCCATGTTGCCAGAATCAAATCCTGCTGTACTAACCATTAAACCACTCCTCCTCTCATTTGGATGTCTTTGCATTTGAAAATGACCGAAAATCAAGGACATCCAAATCCAAGGAGGTCCATGGTATTTTTTTTTTTTTAAAACAAAGACATCCAAATTCCAACTTTGACGTTTCTTTCGAAAATGCTCCTCTATGTCATTGAAGGAGGCTAGTTTTCTGGCTAGATTCTGGGTGTTTGCTAAGCTTGCGATTTTGAGAAGTTTGATGGCTCATTTCTGTTTTTGCGGCTTAGCCCTTAGTTCACTCCTGGGTAGATTGCTGTTATGGTGGGAGTCTGCAAAGGTTTTTCATTCAATTATATTGTGCTGGGTTTGGCAGCTCTGGTAGTCCTAGTTCCTGTCATACATTTGCTGCTTGCGTTGGGGTTTTGCTTTGTTGTTTATAAAAGCATAATTGGTAATGCTGAGATGGGTACATGATGGGTACATAAGTATTGCCATACTGGGAAAGACCAAAGGTCCATCAAGCCCAGCATCCTGTTTCCAACAGTGGCCAATCTAGGTTACAAATACCCAGCAAGATCCCCAAAATGTACAAAACAGTTGGGCAGTAGTTGTATTGGATTATTTGGGTTGTGGGAGGTTTAAAGGATTGTTATTTTAAAAAAGGGGGTGCTGTATACTTTATTTTCATATTTTGGTACTCAGGCTTTTCTGTGCTACAGGTCCTAAGCAAAAAATTTAATCTGAGTAAGAAAATAAAGAATTGGGGGTTGGGAAAGATTGTTCAAGACACTGAGGTATTTGATAGGGGAACTGGTGGGACCACTAGGCAGAAACAGGGTCAGGATGGGGGTGGGCAAAGGGATAAGCGTGGATCAAAAGGGAAATACATAAAGACTGTTTCTGGAACTGCTTTACAGTAAGTCCAGAAAGTAATCTGCAAAGAATTTGGAAAGGCAAGAAAGGGAAAAGATGAAGTGAAGAAGGTTAAGGTTTTGGGTTTTGGGTTTTAACTGTAATTTGCATCTATTTTGGGAAAGGCCAAGCCTGCTTTCTATTCAAGTTTTTTAAGGTATGCAAAAATCATTTTGAGGGCTTACATAACATATTCATTTTAGGAAGTAGGTGACGAAAGATAAATCTAAGACTTGGGGTTTTAGAGATGTGGATATCTAACTGACAGATGATGCTGGTTTGGCTTTTATAATTTTGTGGATTACAGTCTTTCTTTGCGTTGGCCATTCCTGGGGTTGAACCTCAGGAGGACTGGTGTGTTTGCTGGGGGAGAGGAGGAGGGGAGGGGGAAAAGTCAGTAGTACCTCTTCATAAGTTGGGTTTTATAATGCAGGGACTTTTTTTTGTTGGACGAGCTGGGGGAAGGGAATTTTTGCTTACATTTCAATTCAGGATAACATGTGGCAGTCTTGTAAATTTAAACATAGGTGTTCCAGTTGTGGAGGAAGGATTTGCCAGTTGTCCGGTTCAAGCTTATAGAGTATTTACAGAATGCAGAGGGAATGGAAGTGTTTATTGGCTAGGACATGCTGATTTGTTTCCTTTGAGACTGGGGTACTTAAGAGATGTTTGACTGCAGCAGGTTTTGATCCGGCATTGTTTGGGATGCATTTTTTCCAAACTGGAGCAGCATTACTTGCTGCATATTAGGGTAGGTTTGCTGGGGATATCAAAAAGATTGGCAGGTGATGCTCAGCACATTATGGAGGTCTTTTACAAAGGCGCTGTAGTGTTTTTAACATGCACTAATGATTAGTACACTCTAAATGCTAGAGACGCCATAGGAATATATGGGTGTTTCTAGCATTTAGCGCACTCTTATTTTTTTGCTTGTGCTAAAAATGCTAATGTGCCTTTGTAAAAGGCCTACTATAAGATTTTATGTGCGCTAGTGAATTGGCAAACTTGCATTGCTGAACAATGTTTTATTTTAGTTTCTATTCCGATTTCTCAAATGGAAGAGGTTGTGGTGTAAATTTGTGGGTATTCTTACTGTTCCCTATAGCCCCCATAAATTTAATATTCAGCACCTTAACCTAAGAATCATCAATTAACCACAACTTTATTAATAGTGATACAGGACTGCTATAGACATTACAGCTATTTAATTATTAACAACTTTTATGATGAGATTAATCTAAGACAATATACAGCAGGTACAGCTTGACAAAGACAACTCACATTGTGGTTACAAAATAATGATAGCAAAATGAATACGTGTTAGCGTAACACAAAATTAAAATATTGCCCATCTATGAAGAGAAATTGTATTATACACAGTCACATTGATATGGTTATTCTTCTAACAATGAAAGATCAGGTAATTATCTCTTAGTATCTGGGCCTTCTGTGGTTAGAGGGTGACTACTAATTTTGATATGTGTTATTATTGAATATATAGACACTTTCTATTTTTTCTTGTGAAAACCATATGCAGAATTTAGATGATGAGAAATACTTATCACTTTAAGTACTAAACCTCATATAAGCTAGCATGAATCCTTCTGGGCTAATAAATTAGCACTTGATCTGGACAGAGTATTAAATTAACAAGAGGGAATGACCCCAAAAGCACAGGTCCTATTCCAGAACATCCCATCAAAACTAGATTCCCTCTTTCTTCCCTCTCCCTTCCACCCAATGACATGTTTAGTTCATAATTCAAAACTATGGCAAAGGTTTATGAGCTTAACTATTTTCTGTCACCATGAAACTATACACTGAGGGCAACAGTTTGTTAAGGGATTAATGCATGATATTTGCCTGTTAATACACATTAAATGGCAAAATTGTAAACTATTTTACTATAATGCACATTAATTTAAAGTTCCTCAGGCTACATAATGATAAGATCCAAAGCATGGAAATGCATGTGAAACAGCTCATTCTATTGAATAATGAACTTCACAAGCTGCATTATTCCAGAAACAAATAGTGCCAGTTTAAAGCTAGCATTATTTTTCCTTCCTGGGGAACAGCAGACCACCAGCAAAACTCCCCCTCCCCAAACACACACCCCCCATCACCCACCTCCAAAACACATATTAGCAACTGTGTGTGCAGGCCCCTGTTGGCCCTCTTAGCACCCATTAAATACCTCCCCAACTCCATATCCTTCCTTCCCAGCCTACCAAAAAGCAATCTGGGGTGGTCTAAGAGTCCTAGAGCTGAAGATATCCCCATTCACTCCTGCCCTTGCTGGTGCTGGAAATACAATGGCACCCATAACTCCCTAGGGGCACTACCATGAGACTACTGCTAGAGATCATGGTCACATTTTGAAACCTGCAGCAGCAGAGTTCAGTAACTACAGGGGATCACTCCTGCTCTACAACCCCGTAACTTCCACAGATTGTTCTAGGTAGGCCCAGGAGGCCTATGGTGGGTAAGGGTTCTTTGTTGAGGGGCCAAGGGGCCAAAGGTGGTGGGGGTGTAACTTCACACTCAATATCTAATGTATCTTTGGGGATGAAGGGTCTGGGGGGCGGGTTGGTGGTATGTTCAGATGGGTGTCTTTCCTAGGGAAAGGAGAAGAGCAGGAGGACCCAGAAATCCCAGACCAGGCTTAGAATTCACAGTGGCAGTACCTTTAGAGGAGGATGCCTGAGCATTGGGCCGTGCATTAATGGTCCAATGTTCCTTGGGAGCAGAAAATGCAGCTTGAAAAGTTGATCGTAAGTTGTGTTATTCCTTTACAACAGGAGTTACTAACCTGTAGTACTGCATTATTGCAGGTTAGTGACTGCTATAGTAAACCAAGCTACATAGTAAATTCTCCCCCCCCCCCCCCCCCCCCCCACCGCCAAATTATTTCTAATGGTAAAGATGTATTTGCCACTTTTGAAAGAGTAAGAACATTTAGGAAAAGAGTACGCACAGTATTGGAATCACTTAAGAGGTATTGCTGTGCTAGTATTTAATTCAAACTCACACATTAAAAGGAAGCCAAACAGTTAAAAAATACAAGGAAAATAGGAAATATATAGCAACTGATATTAGGAATTTGTTTTAGGTGATTATTAATGAAAACAGAAATTATCTAGCTTCAAAAGTGTGAAGCTTAGTTATGGAAATTTTTCCTGTGACACTTGTCAGATAAGATATAGGGGTACATGCAATAAAATTCACACTAAAAACTGAATTAGAGTGCAATGACTATGGTTAATGGCATGCATTAAATGGAGCATGGACTCTTTCTCTTGTGCATGAGCAACATCAGGAAATACCTTCTGCTAACCAGCTCAAAGTGAAAGGTTTAGTTATGGCAAGAAAATCTCTTCGACACACACATGAAGACATGATACCCACCACTACCCGAACTATTAACGAAGAACATGTCCTTTGAACCCCCTTTCTCATACAGTCCAAGACCTTGCAAATCCTCCAGCTTGCTTACTATTCTATAGGCTACATATTCTCAGCAATAAAAAGGTTATTAACATTCTTCCAGCATTGCAGAGCACCTTATGAAACCATCCACTGGTGGATCATTGTGTATCATTGTGTATCATGCTATATCTGATGATTCCCCTGCTGAAAATTGCTCAAGAAATTGGGGTGTCTTTTGGCAGGTTTGGAGGACTAGTTGGCGTCAGTTACTTCGAGGGCTTGACCCAGGGGCTACTCCATGCAGCAGGTTAATATTTGTTTACAAGACAAAACCTTCAGCAAAGGAAAAGCTGAGTAGTGATGTGCAGGCCAATAGTTTCCCATGTTGTTTATGGGATTTTCTTTGTTTGTTTCATTTGGTGGTTTTTTTTCCATTTTAGAGCAATGTTATCAATAGTGTGCAGTATAGCACAATTGGGTGCCCATTGATAAATAATGTGCATTATTGAATGATAGTTTGCACCTACAGATGACAGGGGGAAAACCCCCCAAAACGTTTGGATTTTTTTCCTGTCATATTGGGTAAAAATGACATGACTTGACAGGGGAAATGCCCCATGTTATTTCAAATGAATACATATCCCCAAAGCTGAGTTGCCAGAGAGAATTAACCTGATTCTAATACCTCTGAGGAACTAGACCGGGCTTTCAGCCTTAAATTAGGACAGCTAGAGATCAGGAAAATGTCCCCGCAAACATGAAGGCTACATGGCCCAGTGTTTGAAACTGAGACTCTGCCTCTGCATTTAAACATGGAAGTATGGTATACCACTTTGAAACATGAACTCTGCTTACAGTCATACTTGGACTGGACCTGTTACTACAGCTTGTCTGCTATCTATCATTATAGTAAGACTGGTCCTAGATAAGATCTGAACCACTGATTAATAACTACACCCTAAATGAAACCTGTGTTGCTATGTCCCTGGACTCAAGGTAACCTGAATTGTGAACTAAACATATCGTCACTGGTTGGGGAGGGGGAGGAAAGAGGGAATCTAGTTTTGATGGGATGTTCTGGAGCAGGAACTGTGCTTTGGGGGGGTCATTCTCCCTTGTTAATTTCCTGACCCCACAGTTACATTAAAATTAATACTCAGTCCAGATAAATGGCTAATTTATTAGCCCAGGACTCATGCTAGCTTATGTGAGGTTTAGTGCTTAAGGTAATAAATGTTTCTCATCATCCAAATTCTGCATATGACTTTCTCAATTTGAAAGCATGCACTTGACGTTTTTAGCAGATTCACAACATTGCGTTACACATGTTGAGAGGGCAGCCCACAGCACACAATGTTTTGTCCATACCTTGCTTTATTGCATAGTTCTTCCAAGTCATACTTAACAGGTTAATGTGTTCTATGTAGACCGTGTATCTGTACCTTGTGTTTGCACGTTGTACCTGATTTTTTTCATGGATAGATGAGCTTTACTAAAGATAGTGGTCTTTCTTGAATTATTATATATGCTACAGATGCTGTCCTGCTAGATAACAAAGGCTGATCTTGTTGGAGTAAAATCAGCCTCAATTTATCTAGAGGGGGAGCAGACTGTGAATCAGCTATGATAAACTTCTGCAGTCTAAAGATTGTGGCAATCAGAGCTGCCAGACCTGAGGTTACATACAGTGCAGCATAGCAATCGAGATTCATCTGGGAATGGCTTCAGGGAAAGAATAAATATTTCAGGGTTGGATTGATAGAGGAAATAACTCCTTTGGTTTAGGTAGTTTATTTAGGACTTGCTATAACGCCTTTCATTAATAAAAACTAGCAAAGCGATTTACAATGTATAATTAGGTGAGCAGAAAGTTCAGTGAGCAGAGTACTACAAGGTAACATAGATAGGGGTGAAGAATAGCAGCAAACAATAGGCAATGAGGGAAGGTAAGGATGACTGCTTGATAACACTGTCCAATGAAATCCCATAAGATTGTTCAAAATAGAAAGCTTTGAGACCTTTTATAAATTTATCAGAGGGGAATTCAGTTCTTAAATAAGTAAGGGCCCCTTTTAAGAAAAGCGGCGGTATGCCCAACGTGGTCTTACCGCTCGCTAAAAAGGAAGTACCACCGGGCTACTGCAGCAGCCCTGTGGTACTTCCCACCCCCAGCATGCCGTCATATCTGGTGCTACAAAAGTATATTTATTTTTATAGCGCCAGTGTATACCTGGCAGTAATCGGGCAGTACCGCACACTGCCCGGTTGCCACCGGGTTAGCATGGGCGCCCTAACCGCCACCTCAATGGGTGGTGGTAAAGGCTCCCTCCAAAATGGCTGCGCAGCAAGTGTTTTACTTGTCGCAGGGCCATTTCCTGCAGAAAAGCAAGGCCTACCTTTTACCCACTGCAGTAAAAGGAGGCCTTGGCGGGCATCAAAAACAAACACTGACACCAGCGCAGGCCCCCCCCCTTTGCCGCAGCTTGGTAAAAGGGGCCCTAAGAAAGGTATTCCAAAGTGAAGGTACAACATTAAAAAATGTATTTTAGTCTACCACGTGATGGTGCATGTTACATGACAGAAGATGTAATTCTGTGACCTCAAAGGATGAGAACAGGATAAAGGAAGATGAGAAACTAAGTAAGGTGGAAGATCCCCCCAAATGATTTATGAACAAGAAGTATAAGTTTTAAATTGACCTGGTAAATCACCAGGAACCAGTGCTGTGAAACCAGTAATGAAGAGTCATAGGCATATTTACCTAATACTAATACATGATTCATATATACCATCATTACCATAAAGCTCCATAAAACCTCAGACCTGCCAGACACTAACTTCCTGACCTACTTTACCTGCTGAACAAAGCAACCTAAAGGCTGTATTTTGAATGCTTTGGAGATGTTTGAATGTGATAGATTTAATACAATAATAATGTGCATTGCCATAGTCCAACTGCCATCAAACATATAAATGGCAAGTGACCGATTCACTTGCAAATGCACAGTAGAGACTTCCCTCTCTGTCCCGCCCTCGCATCAATACGTGATGACAGAGGGCGGAACAGAGAGGGAAAACGGAGCCGGAGTCACTGTCGGACGCTGCCGCCTGGAAACGAACATCGTGTGCACCAACCTCCACCCTCCCCCCATCCCCGCTGCCGCTCCCGCCCTCCTCCGCATCGGGCCCCCTGCACTGACCTGACAGTGCCTCTCGCCTCCGTGTGGAAGCACTGCAGGCAGCAGCAGAGCGATCTGCTGCTGCCTGCAGCGCTTTCACACGGAGGCGAGAGGCACTGTCAGGTCAGTGCAGGGGGCCCGGCATGGAGGGGGGAGGGAGCGGCGGCGAGGAGGGTAGCTGGAAATCGCGCCCGTTTTTACAGGCTTAACGGCTAGTTATATATAACTCATGCTGCAACTACTAGCTTGTCAAAGGGATTAAGTAGGAATTTGTTAATGAATACAGTTTTTTAGGGAGAGATAGAGTCAAGAAACAGGTAGTCTCTATGCATCTCTACAGAATGGGTACCATTCTCCACCACCGCTAACTCCAGACTCCGCCCCTTCTGCCTCGCATCACCTTATGCCTGGAACAGACTTCCAGAGCCCATACGCCATGCGCCCTCCCTGCCCATTTTCAAGTCCTTACTCAAAGCCCATCTCTTCTCCATTGCTTTTGGCGCCTAACCACCCTCCCCATTCATGTTACCTACACTGACTACATAGTTTGTAACCTTTAGATTGTAAGCTCTTTTGAGCAGTGACTGTCCTTCCCCATGTTAAACTTGTACAGCGCTGCGTAACCCTGGCAGCGCTATAGAAATGCTAAGTAGTAGTAGCAGTAGTAGTAGGAATGTGAATATTCTCCCTGATTTGGCTAAAGGGATATTTCAGGGGTGAGTGGTTAAAGCGATCTAAACAGAAATGCTAATGTTGAAGGAGATAGCTACCTACACTTTAAATAAGTTGTTTGCACAGCTCGATGTGACACACAACTCTTATGTACTGCTCCAAGTACCAAAATATATTGAAGGAATGTGTTATTTAATTTAATACATTTATGAAATAGGAGGAAGCCACAGAATAATGTAATGGCTCATTTTATACCTACCATGCAAACAGCAACTTTTTATCACAATAATTCTGACTAAGCTGCTTACATGGTATTCAGAGCAGCTGCTATCATCGGTACCCCTCCTGTATCAAAGTGTGCAATACTTGTGCTTTAACTTGCTTATTGAGTTCAGTTGCAACATTCAAATTTTAATACACTTTCCTTCATCATTTAAACAAACAGCTAGAAGGCATGACTATGCTCCAGCACTCAGACAATTAATGTTTCTCTCTTGGAGTTTAATTGCTCACATTTACAAAGAGCCTGGTTGCAGCCAGCTACCCTTTGCTTTGAAATGCTGCAGATTTAAAAGGCAGTACTTCCCCAGTAGGGAGCTGTAAGGAACCAGAAACTCAAGACCCCCCATGTCCAACTTCCCTGCAGAAGTTTTGTTGAGTCAACTGTGTCAAGAGCTGAAGTTTCTTGAAAGCAGCTGCCAATCTCTCTTCTCAAACCACTTTAAATATGTGCTGCTCGATCCAGTGGCGTTCCGAGGGGCGCTGACACCCTGGGCAGATCGCTGATGTGCCCTGCCCCCCCCAGGTTTAGCGCCTCCCCCCATGCAGCATGACCCCTCCCCCAGCGAAGGGACATCCCCCCACCCCGGCGAAAGAACCCCCCGGGTGCACGCCGCTGGGGGGGGGGGTGCCGCTCGCCAGTCAGCGTTGTTTGTTTCCATGCTCATTCTGCCCCGGAACAGGTTACTTCCTGTTCCGGGGCAGAGGGAGTATGGAAATGAACAACACTGACCGGCGCGCGGCACCCCACCAGCGGCGTGCACCCGGGGCAGACTGCCCCCACCGCCCCCCTTGGTACGCCACTGGCTTGATCACTCATGCCCCTGGCTTCTATATAGGTTGCCCTAAGTTGGGCACATAATTTTGGGCATGGATCACAGATCTGCATGTAAACAGGTGGTCTTTTAGTAAAGCTTAGCTCCAGTTATCTGCAGCAGACCTCATTTTATTCCTATGGGCTGTGCTGCAGATAACTCAAAATAGGTGAATTCCACTGCCCCACTGTAAAATAAGTACCTGTGAATATTATGTAAAGTGCATTGATTGTATCCACAGAAAGGCAGTATATCAACTCCCATCCCTGTTCACTTTCCCTATCAATTATTGTGGTTAACAAGCACTAATTTGGAAGTCATTAGGAGTTATGTGCGGATCTGCCCTATGGCTCTGTTCTATAACCTGAGCGTCTAACTAGATTCTATATATTGCATCTGGTTTCCGTGCAGAAATCAAAGCATATTCTATAAAGTATGCATTAATTTAGGCGTACATTATAGAATACGTCAATTCAGGGGTTAAAGCACATCATCCCAATGCCTAACTTTGGCTGACTTTTACTGAATTCCCCCCATGGTGTCTCAGTGTCTCAACCACAGGGAAGTGGTAAGTGGTCTCAGATTAACTCTCAGCAGGTGCTGCACAGTAATGGGAACATTCACACAACATGCAATAAAAATAATGAAAATGCCCCAGAAAGGTGTCATATAAAATTTACAGCTAATGTGCAGAAAATCCCATGTTCAGGAACCCGATGTCCCTTAGGTGTAGTTGCAAGCATTAGAGGGTCCAGGGTGTTTTCCATTTCATTCCAATATCACCTTGTTTTTGTTTTTTTTTTGCTTTTGTTGGAATGCTGGTTACATGTTGCTTTCATTTTGGCCTATTTGCACTGTTTGCTGGTTTAATAAAGATATTTCAAATAATGGTTACAAAAAAATCCTATGTTGAGCTGTGGTAACTGCAGATTTTAGTTCATTTTAGTAAAAGGGCTCCTTAGTTCTGTTTTCTGTTTGGAATATCAAACCAACATCATTTTTTAAATGTACTTTTTTTAATAGTCTCAGATCTGTAAGAAACAAGAAACAAAAACTGATCATTCCCCTCATCCTCAATAGAGAATATATTTTACATTTCCTCTTAAAGAAAAACCTTCACACTTGCCCCTAACTAATTCACATCTTCTTAAACCGCACACCTTGTCATCATGACAAAACTTCAGTAGAATAACCAATATCAATATTTGTTTGAGAACTACAGCAAAGAAAACATCTAAGCTATATGTGTTCACCTAGGGATTGAAACTCATAAATTAAGAACTAAGAACATTATAATGTTAAAAGTAATTCATGAATCACCTTTGTAGAATAAAGACAAAATGAGACCTATAACTAAAGGTTACTGTGTGCATGACTAAATAAAGTATAAGTGAGAGATACGCCTATGGCTCACCCATGATTCTCACCATCTGAAGCTCCTCCTTACTAAGGGGCCCTTTTACTAAGCCACGTAAGTGTCTATGCGCACCCAATGCATGCAAAAATGGAACTACTGCCCGGTTACCATGTGGGTTTTGCAGTAATTTCATTTTTGGCACACACCCGATACACGCGGCTGAAAAATAATTTTTTATTTTCAGACAAGTGTATCGGACACACGCCAAGTGGCATTTGATGTGTGTAGGTCATTGCCGTCCAGTTACCGCATGAGACTTTACCGCTAGGTCAATGGCTGGCGGTAAGGTCACGGACTCGCAGCAATTTTGATTTTGCCGCACGTCCATTTTTGGCAAAAATTTAAAAAAGGCCTTTTTTACAGGCGCACTGAAAAATGGATCGACAGGCACCCAAAACCTGCGCCTACACTACCACAAGTCATTTTTCAGCGCACCTTAGAAAAAGGACCCCTAAGCGTGCAGCTAAGGCAGCTGAAAATATGAAACATGCTTAGCACTTAATCCAGTGGCGTAGCCACAAGTGGGGCTGGGTGGACCAGGGCCCACCCACTTAGGGCTCAGGCCCACCCAACAGTAGCACACATTTAGCAGTAGCAGTTGGGGATCCCAAGCTCTACCAGCTTAAGACTTCCTCCTGATGGAAATGAAAACGCTACTCTCCACAATACTGGCACTTACACATTCTCAGTTTTCAATGCATGCTTGCTGCAGACTGCCAAGGTGGAAAGAAGCATCTTCCCGCCAGCTGAGATATTTTTTTGGTGGGGGTGACAGGGGGAGGAGAGAGAACACTTGGTGCCCACCCACTTCTTGCCTAAGCCCACCCAAAATCTGTTGCCTGGCTACGCCCCTGACTTAATTGTGTAACTGTTACAGTTACATGTGTAAGTGCTAATATTCCATAACTTACATGTGTAATCGGCGCCTAACTTTAGGCGACCTGTCACAGAATGAGGGGTAGGTGGCATCTTATATTAATCACGTTGTGCCTTCGGAAGCCTAGGCCTTAAAAAAAAATTCCCTCCTTCTGACTAACTTTAGGTGACTATCCATAGCCATATAGCAGAAAAAAAATCTAACAGACAAACTTTTTGGTCATATTCCCCCGGATTCTATACATGGTGCCCACATTAGGGCATGGAAATTTCAGCACAGAATAAAGATGCATACATAAATTCTTCAACAAGCCATTAATTAGCAATTACTTCATGCTAACAATCAATTATTGCAATTACTGCAATCAGGGGCCCTTTAACTAAGTCATGGGAGGGCCCATGCACATGCAGCATGTGCCAGAATTGGACTACCACCAGGCTAGCACATCCCCCTTGGTGTTAGTTTTGGATCTGACGTGTGCTCATTCTGGTGGTAAAAATTATTTTTTCATTTTCTACCATGTGTGGCGTTTTCGGTGGTAATTGGCAGTTGGCGTGCACTGAACAGTTACCACATGTATAGCATGTGAGTCCTTACAACTAGATCAATAGGTGGTGGTAAGGTCTCAGGCCATAAATTGGCACATGCTAGTTTTAATTTTAGCACACGCCCATTTTCCGGCCCATAAAAAAATGCCCATTTTCCCAGATGCAGTAAAAAAAATGACCTAGTTTCGTGCACCAAAAACTATTCAAGGTTGTTTAAACACATGTGGACTGTGAAATATTGCAGGAAACCCTTAACAAATTGGAAGACTGGGCATCCAAATGGCAGATGAAATTTAATGTGGATAAATGCAAAGTGATGCACATTGGAAAGAATAATCCGAATCACAGTTACCTGATGCTAGGGCCAGCTTGGGGGTCAGCACTCAAGAAAAAGATCTAGGTGTCATTGTAGATAATACTCAGAAATCATCTGCCCAGCGTGCAGCGGTGGCCAAAAAAGCAAACAGGCTGCTAGGAATTATTAGGAAAGGGATGGTGAATAAGACAATACTATAATGCCTTTGTATTGCTCCATGATGAGTCCACACCTTGAGTATTGCGTTCAGTTCTGGTCGCCGTATCTCTAAAAAGATATAGCGGAATTAGAAAAGGTTCACAGAACAGCAACCAAAATGATAAAGGGGATGGAACTCCTCTCGTATGAGGAAAGGCTAAGAAAAGAGACGGATGATGGAAGATATGATTGAGGTCTACAAAATCCTGAGTGGTGTAGAGTGGGTAGAAGTAAATCGATTTTTTACTCATTCCAAAAGTACAAAGCCACTTAAGGAAGTTACATGGAAATAATTTTAAAACAAATAGGAGGAAATATTTTTTCACTCTACGAATAGTTAAGCTCTGAAACTCTTTGCTGAAGGATGTAGTAACAGCGGTTAGCTTATCTGGGTTTAAAAAAAGTTTGGACAAATTTCTGGAGGAAAAGTCCAAAGTCTGCTATTAAGAAAGACATGGGAAGCATCTGCTTGCCCTGAGATTTGTAGTATGGAGTATTGTGACTAGGCTTGGCCACTGTTTGGAAAACAGGATGCTGGGCTAGATGGACCATTTGTCTGATTCAGTATGGCTACTCTTATGTTCTTATCGAAGGCCACTTTTTACCACAGCTTAGTAAAAGGACCCCTGTCAATTATTAATTCATTAATTTTGATCAATTGATTGCAATTACTGCAATTATTGCATTTAATTGGCAATAATTGGGATTTGTGCACACATCTGCCTGCACACTATACTGTAAGAATGGGCACCTAAACCCCTCAGTGTGCAATTCAGAAGGGGGCATTGCCAGGGGAAGGGCAGGGGCATTCAAAAAGGTTGGGCGTGGTTTTATAGAATAGCGCCATTTCCACACCCATGAAGTGAGTTGGGTGCTGGAATTTATAACAGCGTTCAGCTGGCATAAGTACAGGCACCCAACAGCACCCTTGTTAGAATAGTGCTTAATGCTAATTTTTTAGTGCCATTTACAGAATTCTGCCCATTGTGGCTATAAGTATGCTAAAGATCGCAGCTAAGTTTAAACAACAGTCTTGTTTAAACTTAGGAACTTCCACACCATATGAAAATTGCATCATTTGCTTGGAAGTTGACCTGTTTTCATGATGTTAGCAGATATGTGCTAAAATCTGAATAAAATAAGCCCTGTATGAGGCAGTGAGGGACTTAGGGGTATGTTTACTAAGGTGCATTAGCATTTTTAATGCATCTTTAAAGTTAAGGCGCATTAAACGCTAACACGCCAATAGATTCCTATGGGCACATTAGTGTTTAACGCGTGTCAACCATTAATGTGTGTTTAAAACGCTAATGCGTCTATAGCGCGCCTCAATAAACACAGCCCTTAGTGCAGATGTCCCTAGAGATATTCCCTGTGGGGAGTTGCAGTTCAGCCATTCTACAGCAGATGAGGTTGGATCTGCTATGTCCCTGACTGAACTGCAGAACTAATATGGCAGGATCCAGTGCATTATGGGCAAGTGAGGCTGCCTGCCTAGGAGGGCATAGGTTCCCAATAGACAGGGCTTAAAAAGCTGTAAGACAGAGCAGAGGCCCCAGGAGGAGAGAGCTCAGGAGGAGCAAGGTCGATAGAGAGAGAGAGAGAAAGAGAGAGAGGTTGGGAGAGAGAGAGGTAGAGAGAGAGAGAGAGAGATGCTGAATTGAGATGACTGAAGTGATGAGGTAAGCCAGGAGTGTCTTTCAGTTGTTTGTGACCTGGGCTGAGAATTACCATAAGCCTTGAGTATAAATACTTGTGTTTGACTGGTAAAGCCCTGAAGAGATGTAATTACCGTACAGCCGTGATAAGCCTGTGTACATGTGGGAGTTAAGGAACTGAACTGTATCAGAATACTGCACCATTAGTATTGTTTACTGAACTGTGCAAGAGTGCTGAAACATTTGATACTGCTTACACTGAACTGTACAATTGTGTTAGAAGCTGGACTTGGGTGAGACCTGATCAGTGGAGTAGAAGTGAGAGACTGTTTTGGGCATGGAAAGCCCGCAGCCGTGGACTGTGTTTTGAGCTGCCACCAGAGGCTGCCTTACGGCTGCTTGCTGAACCACCAGGGTGGCGCCCTTTTGTATGCCTTGGGCTTTGTGAGGAAACAAGCCTGAGAGCACATGAACATAAAACTTGAATATAAACTAATAATTAGGTTCTTGGATGTGTGCCGACAAAGACCTTGGTATGGCTTGGCCCTGTGACTTATCAGGACCAGAACTTTGTTATTGTAAATAAATACTTTTATGTTGAAGTTATACCTCCTGCCCAGCTGTATTATTTACCCAGCCATACTCAAACCTGCTCGGGCATCTTATACCCTGCTTTTATCACTTAGGGACCTTTTTATCAAACTGCATTAAAAAGTGGCCTTAGCGCATCCTTGTGTGGGTCATTTCCACACACTAAGGCCATTTTTCCATAGGGGTAAAATGGCTGATTTTTCTTTTCGCAGTATTAATGGCCACATGCTAATTATCCCATTAGCACATGGCCATTAACATGTGAGCCCCTACCACCTCCTATTTTGTAAGCGGTAAGGACTCACACACTAACCACATGCTAATCAGTCAGGGGGTCCTTTTACCAAGCTGCAGTAAAAAGGGCCCTGCGGTAGAGGCGGGGGCCATTTTGGCCGCGAGCCAGGGCCCTTTTTACCTCAGCAAGTAAAATGCCCCTAAAAAATATATGGCCATGCAGGGGGGAGTACTTACTGCAACCAGGCAGCGATTTCTGCCAGGTTAGCGCCAAATTAGAAATTACAGAATTATTTTCTGTGGTGGTGGAAATGGCATGCGCTTGAGGCAGAACTACTGTTGGCGGCCACATTGGGCTGGCTGTAGTTTCGGGTTGCTGCAGGGCAACCCTTTAGTAAAAGGGCCCCTTAGCGCGTGGTAATGCTGCTACGCTAACCGATTAGCACTGGACATGCTCACTCTCCACTCCCAGTGCTAAAAAATACAATTTAATTTTAAGTATGTGGGTAGCATGCACCGATCCCAAAATTACCACAGGATGGCTGAGCATGTGCCATGGTAAGGCATTTTTGTAGTAGTAAGTACTCATTAGTGCTTACCGCTGCTTAGTTAAAGGAACCCTTAGGATCCTATGTTAAACAGTCAAATATGTAAGAAAATTCATATGAACAGCATTTGCATGCCTATTTGGCAGTGTTTCACCAATAGAAGGTGTCTGCTACTATCGCTATGTCTCTCTATTCATCTATATTCATGTTTCCAAACCCTCCCCCTGGATGAATTTCATTGAATATATTACTAAAGTTCCATTTCCCTTATCAAATTTCATCAAGCCAGTCTACGAAGAGTGCCCTGAGAGTCTAGATGTTCTGGGACATGAGTTTGCAGGAGCAGAAACATGCCTTTGTGATATTCCAATCATGCATTTTATTTTCAACTTTTGATTAGATTGGTACCTGATTACAATGGCATGATATGTTATCTTCTTTATTACAGTATGCACTCCTTTTATAATGTACTAGCCGTTAAGCCCGTAAAAACGGGCGAGATTTCCAGCTACCCTCCTCGCCGCCGCTCCCTCCCCCCTCCGTGCCGGGCCCCCTGCACTGACCTGACAGTGCCTCTCACCTCCGTGTGAAAGCGCTGCAGGCAGCAGCAGATCGCTCTGCTCTTAACAACACAAGGAGCTACGAAAAACCATTAAAAGAAAACAATACAAATTTATCAAATAAAATTTTTTTTAGTTTTTTATGCAGTTGCATATAGCCAACCTCAGATTGAACAGTTAAAGGAAGAGCATTCCAGATTGTAATAGCTCAGAAGGAAAACATTGCTGCAAAATAACATTTCAATCAAACACCGTTAAATGCAAGAAGTTTTAATATGACATTTTCTCACAACCGAGAAGTTAAAAAGATCAGAAAAACATAAAATTAACAACTTCGAAGTACTACTGTTTAGAACATGCAAAATCATACAAACTGATTTAAAAATATGTGCCCTTAAAAAAAGCCAGTGTAATTTTCTAGCATATTGAGAAACACTGTCATATTTTTTCAACTGATAAACCAGACGTGTTTTGGATCCTCTATAATTTATATAAACGTTTAGCACTCAACCCCACATAGAGAGAATTGCAGTAGTCCAAATGTGACACAATCAACATTTGGACCAATACTGCAAAATGTAAACCAGAAAGGTAAGACCTGATTAATTGCAATTGTCTCATTCAAAAAAAAGTTCGTATCCATTAATTTTAAACTTGGGATTCTTCGCTAACTTACATATCTATTATTACTCCTAAAACCCTAGACTCTTTTTCCACTTTCAAATTCTTATCATCTGACAATGGTATAGAATCAGGAAAAATCAATAAATACTAGAAGTAAAACCAAGAGATATAAAAAAAATATCAAATTATAGACTACTTAATATTCTGAGGATGAAAAATCACAGTAGCTTTCAAAAGATAATGGCAACAGAAAGGAGTCAATGGTCTAAGACAGGGTTTCTCAAGATACCCACAATGAATATGCATGAGAGAGATTTGCATACAATGGAGGCAGTGTATGCAAATTTTATCGCATGCATATCCATTGTGGATATCTTGAAAACTAGACTGCCTTTGGGCAGTGGCGTACCTAGGGTAGTTGACACCCGGGGCCGGTCATTTTTTAACACCCCCCCCCCCCCAAATCCAGTACTAGGCATGCCGAGAATACAAAACATTCAGGACCTATAGAGCTATTCTACCATACCATAAGCAGTCATTTCTACGAGTCACACATGGAAAAGGAAAGCATCTTAAACACTACAGTGAGCACTAGAACATCAATTCACCTATTGTAAAACGAAACCAGACAGAATAACACAGATCATCGATCCTGCACAGTCAATGCCAACTGAAAGCCATGTCTTTTTCACAAACACAGATACACCCTAATCCACTATAGAATAAGTAATCATAAACTTTCTATTTAGACAAAAATTAAACTGAACTCCCAATGCCAGACTCTGCATACAATGCAACACCACAGAAACAGAAACTGTCCCCTAGTACTGTGCAAAATATAAAGACAGCAGATGTAAATTTGAAAAAAACTAACAAGTACCAATCACCACTTTACAAATTAACAAATAGAAATAAAACAAATATAGAAAGTAAAATTATTGAGAATGAGCCCTTTATAGAATACTGCTTAGCGCTGAATTTTTTTGACGTTCAGGTTGGTTTGCCATGTATTTATTTATTTAACACATTTATACCCCACATTTTCCCACTTAATTGCAGGCTCAATGTGGCTTACACAATGTCGAAAAATTAAAATGAAAATAGACAATATAATAGTAAACCTGTAAGTAACTTGAATATAAAGCAACAGATGTAGTAAAAAAGTACAGTAATGGTCCATGGATTTTGCTATATCGTAAGAAGTAGTAAATTAAGTTGGGTCTGAGGAGTAAGCCTTCTTAAACAGTGTGGTTTTCAGTGACTTCCTAAAGTTGAGATGGTTATGAATTGATCTGACGGTTTTAGGTAACGCATTCCATAGTTTTGTACCTATATAAGAAAAGTTGGATGCATAGGTTGACTTGTATTTAAGTCCATTGCATTCTGGATAATGTAAGTTTAAATAAAATTGGGAGGAGCTGATATTATTTCTAGGTGGTAAATGCATAGAATTCCCTCTCAAATGAGCTAGGTAGCAACATTTCACAAGAAACTTTGGTTACAGTATACCTGAAAGAAAAGGAGATGCATCACTTTTTGTAAAAAAAAAAAAAAAACAGCATGCAATGAAGTATTTTTCTGTGCTACATTTCAAAATTCAGAGTTAGTTTGCTGCCTTGCATATTTTTGTATCACAGTAACCCATTATCTACAAATGTGTATGAACTCAGGCATAGTGGCCTACATACAAAAGTCTACGATAAAAATTGATCCAATTGAATCCATTTTTTGAGAAGCTGTTCATGCACAAAAAGAATCCATGCAAAGTGCTGAAATCTCAGTGTTTTTGCATGTTTCTGGATATGTGGCCAGTGCATTGACCTTGTGGTCCTTTGAACAAAAAACAAATCAGATTAATAAATCTACCACATGAAATTCATTAAGGGGAATAGATTAAAACTCAGTGGCTATTTAAAACAAATAGTCATGTGGAAAGGAATGAAAAGTAATTAGGTCAACAGCAAAGATAAATGAATGAAATAAAGACAAATTAATGGCAGGTGCAGTAATGCAAATGTTGTAAGTCAATTACAGAGAAAATGTCTTGTCCCTATCAAGAAACCACAGAAGGAAAGAGAGACATCAAGGTTTCCTGCCTTGATAGTCAAATAATTACAACATAATAGAGAGATGCATTTTTGTTTGGTTATTTATGAGATAATTTTATTAACCATTTTCATGCTTTAAAATTGTTATATGATGCAAAAGATTTTAAACATTACCTCATGATTACAAGTACAAATAGGCATGAACTTGTGATAGGCATTAGAGTAGGGAGATATGAGAGATAACCAGCTATCTCCCACTGAATATCGCAGTCAGTGGCCAGATAGCCCCACTTAAATAGCAGGTCTATCTTTGGCCGGACCTACTCTAATGCCAGTGAATATTGGCTTAACCGGCTATGTTTGTGGTGCCAAAAGCTGGAAATTCAATGCTGGTGGCAGCAGGTCTCCCTTCCACTCTTCAGCCCTGGTTGATGCTGCTTCGTGGGAATGCTTCAAAGCGGGCTCCTGTTTCCTCTGGCACCTGCTGCTTCTCAGCTCCTGCCTCACACATCCATGTCTCCCTCAGTTTAGGTGCTCCCTGAGGTTGCACTTAAGTGGTATTCCAACAAATGACCAGCAACTCCCATCATTTCATAAAAAGGATTTTTTCTTTTATTTTCCACAGCTCAGTTATCACTATTTTCACAGCACTTTATCAAGTGCTGTGAAAATAGTGATAACTGAGCTGTGGAAAATAAAAGAAAAAATCCTTTTTATGAAATGATGGGAGTTGCTGGTCATTTGTTGGAATACCACTTAAGTGCAACCTCAGGGAGCACCTAAACTGAGGGAGACATGGATGTGTGAGGCAGGAGCTGAGAAGCAGCAGGTGCCAGAGGAAACAGGAGCCCGCTTTGAAGCATTCCCACGAAGCAGCATCAAGTCTGCCTCATCTCAAGTCATTGACATCTGTTCACATTCACAATGCCCAATTGAGGTTCATCTCAAACCTTGCTGAATATAGTTCATTACACTTTAATGCCACCTTATTTATTTATTTATTTATTTATTTATTTATTTATTTATCAACATTTGTATCCCACATTGGATCATATGATGGTAAGGTATAATTCTGATTATGCTGAACCTGGGGAATAAGCCTTTTTAAACAATACTGATTTCAATAATTTCCTAAAGTTTAGGTAGTTCTGGGTAGATTTTACTGGTTTGGGTAGGGCATTCCACAGTTGAGTGCCAATGTAAGTGAAATTTGAGGCGTAAATTGATTTATATTTTAAGCCATTACAGTCTGGGTTAGGACCATGGATTGTATCAAATTACGGAAGACTTCACGGGAAAAAAAGGTTTTATTCGTTTGAGTCTCCACATTGAATAAAACATTTTCTTTGTGGTGTTGGTTACTTGAGTCTCCAGTGTTAAATGTCTATCAACTGTGATCCTTAAAAGTTTCAAACTATCCGAGATTAGCAATGAAATGTTGGGGGTATTTAAAGTGGTAGGATTATATTTGTTATATTGGGTCTTTTTGGTGTTTAATTTCAGATGGAAAGAATTTGCTCATTTTTCCATTGTGGTCAGTCCAAGAGTAATTTGATTGGTAATTTCTTCCAAGTTCTTACTGAAAGGTATGTATATTGTTACATCGTCTGCGTAAATACAAGGATTTAAGCCTAATCTGGATAGGGCATTGGCTAATGGGGTCATCATTATGTTAAACAGTATGGGGGACAGTGGTGATCCTCGAGGGACTCCGCAAACTGCATTCCATGAAGAAGATAAAGTTGAGTTTATTTTCACACAATAGGATCTAAATGAGAGAAAACCATTAAACCATTCAAGTACAGATGCACCAATTCCGAAATAGTCCAAAAGATGCACCACTCACTTCCTGTGAGTCCTGTATTGGGTCAGGTGCATTGTGGGGATGGTAGTCCCTAGCCTTACTCCTCATTCTAATCAATCTCTTATCCACCAGGGGACGAGCTTCCCGCCTATAAGGGATGTGTGCCTGCCTCTTTAGCTCCTTCCTGAGCTGCTCTCGCTTTCCTTGAGGTCGTCCTCTCAGCAACCCCTTACACTGGACACAGCCCTGGCATTGAATTTCTGGGTTCGCCGGTGACCGCAAAAGTTAGCCAATCTATCTCCCACAGTCTTAATATCGTCCTCAGTGTGTTTAGGAGAGAAGTTTGAACTGAGAGCAGGTGGAGTAGCAATTTGCACATGTAACACAGTAATATAAGGGTTGATATTCAAAGCAATTTAACCGGCCAGAAATGTCTCCTGGCCAGTTAAATCTCTTGTTTAGAGCTAACCACTTAACAGGATAATGCCGCAGAAAATGTCCAGTTAGTGCCAATGTGAAACCAGTTAATTTAGGGCCGTTCCGAGGGTGGAGTCATCACCTGGCTGGTTAAGTGAAAATGTTCAACACTTAACCAGTCAAAATAAACACATGGACAGAACTGCATAAAAGTCAATCCTATCTTTATGCAGTTTGGCATGGCTGGTTAAATGCTGAATATCGCACTTAACCGGCTATGTTTTCACCGACTCTGTATACCAAGAAATTCATTGTTGGTGCCAGGACATGGCCCGGAATTTCCAGGAATAATGCAAAATGCTGATCACCGCCAGATGAATATCAGACACATAGTAAATAATGAAAGATAAAGACCTGTGTGGTCCATCTAGTCTGCCCAATAAGGTGGTTAGAGTTGTACCTGCCTCTCCAAGCAGGAAATACCCACTATGACTTAGGGCCAGATGCACTAAACTTAACGAGCCATTAACGAGCAAGTAGCAAACCATGGCATGCACTAAAGGCTTCTCTGATCCATTTTCCGATCACGGTAGCAGTTAACGAAAACGGAATGCAGATGAGCAAATTAGTATTACAATGTGTAGAAATCGTATTGTAATGAGATGCACTACCGTTTTCAAATTGCCTAACCATGGAAAATCTAATGGGAGGTCTGTACCTCTCATTGGGGCTGCGTAGCCTCTAAAAACTTCTATAAATGTAACAACAAAAAAATTGGGAAAAAAAACGTCCAAGTGCTCGTCAGGGACATCCTCTAAGGACGTCCTTCACTGCCTAGCCACATCCAAGTGCTCGTCAGGGCCGTCCTTCTAAAGTGCCTAATATGGACGTCCTTCACTGAAATATAAAACAAAAGGACGGCCCTGACGAGCAATTGGGCGTTTTTCCCCAGATTTTTTTGTGATGGGTGTTCTTCTGTGAGGACGTCCAAATCAAAAACTATTTGGACATCTCTTTCGATTATGCCCCTCCTCCAGGTCTCTCTCAGCCAATCACAGCGCGTTTAGCTGTCACCGGTGTCAGCTAAACGCGCTGTGATTGGCTGAGAGACACTTGGAGGGGGGCATAATCGAAAGGGATGTCCAAATAGTTTTTTTTTTACGTCCTCACACGTCCCGATGCCGGTGGTGGTCATTTGGGGCAACTCTCATCCCCCACACTTTCCCGGGGAGAAAAGTCTGCATGGTCAGCTGCAATCTACCCCCTTCTTCCGAGAGTGGGGTGGCAGGGATCACTGGCTGTACCAGCGGCTGCAGCTTGCACTCCGGCCCGCGGTTCTGACAAGTACTCGTCAGGGACGTCCTTTTTTTGATGTCTTTGGCATGGATCAGGGCATAATAGCCAATTTCAAACAACATTATCGGGCTCTTGTGCTACGTCATCTGATGAGCGTTATGGATGACCAGGCTGGCAAGGACAAACGTGCTGTTGAACTAGCTCATAATCTATCACTGTTGGATTCCCTACATATGCAGAAAGAAGCCTGGAATCATGTTACACTGACAACCATTGTGAACTGCTACAAGCGGGCAAGCTTTGTTAAGGATGTGGAGAGGGACGAAACAGATGCAGCTGTTGCAAACGCGTCAGATGAACAGGCTATTGACATCCCAGCCTGTGTTACTGAAGAGGAGTTTCATCGCTATGTAGCTGTTGATTACGATCTATAAACAGCTGATAACAGCACTGATGTCCAGATATGTGCCTACACACAGGCAACCACCGATGATGAAACAGATGATGAAATGAGCAGCGAGGCACATGCTGACGAAATTAAACAACCTCCTGTCACTTTTGCAAGAGCGCTGGAGAGTCTCAACACCATGCGGTCCTATCTGGAGGCCACTGGATGTCAGTGCTATGACAGTTTTTACCGTCTGGCAGACGTAGTCTATGAAACTCACAGACACAAGAGTGTACAGAGGACTATGACTGATTACTTAACGTAAGCCTAACGTCAGTTAACGGAGACTGTATAACGTCAGTTAACAGAGACTGTATACTGTATGTATAATAAACAGTACTATACATATGTTAATCAGATGTCAAGCTTCTTTGGGTCACAATGTTTAAGTGCACGCTCTGGTTAACTGCATGTATTTCTTTGATCCCAGACCCTTGCACTTAAGCGGATTCCACTGTACATTTAAAATTGAATCTATGTGCATTACTTTCATTGCCCGGTGTAAATATACCCTTGGAAGTGTCTCCTCCTAATTCAAATAAAACTATGGGCAATATGGAATCCCTTAGTATACTTTCTAGCCACGTTAAGGGTTGGACTCTTCAGACAACACTTTTATGAGGGTTAAATGAAGTAATGCCTCCACCTACATAACTTTTGTTTTAATTAAGATATTGTAATGAATAAAAAACAAAATTAATGCTTGAAACTTGCTCTTCTGTTACATTTATTTACTTTTCTACGTAGTTGCCACCATTCACTACACATTTCTGCAAACAGATAAGTTTTTGAAAGCTACCGTGACAGAACTACACATCTTGTCTCGTCAACTAGTTATTCACAATCCTTTTCTCTTCTTCAATTGAATCAAACAGATGCCCATTTTTTTATAAAAGATGGAAACTGTGTGGTGCTAATTCTGGGCTGTATGGTATATGGGTAAGACTGTTTGACCCATCTTCACTATTGCTTCTGAGGTATTTCATGCTGTGTGAGGCCTAGCATTGTCATATTGCAACAAAATGTCCTTCTTGTGCTTCCAAACTCTTCACAATTGTTCTTTCAAAGTTTTCAGGGTTGCTATATAATGCTTTCAGTGATCCTCCAATTGTCAACCTTTCTTATGCAAGACATCCATTGCTGTCACGGGTCATCTACGTTGTTTATTGATCACACAAATTAGCCCTTTCCAGGCCACAATCTTTACATGTTTTGGCCCATCAATGAACAGTACTCGCATCAACACAGTCATCACCAACCTGTATATGGCAGTGAGTTTCAACTGGAAGGACTCCAACATCACACTGATGAGTGCTCACTGCATGTTTTCATTTCACAAGCAATGGACACTTCTCACCAACTGTGGAAAAGGAAGAGATTTCAAGGACAAGTGAACATGTTAGTGCATCAGTGTTTCCATCTGTTGATGACTTATGGAGGTGGAGGCATTATTTTTCATTTAACCCTTATACTTGTTCAAATTTTACCTGGATAAACAGTCTTAAAATATTGCCCCTCCCCTGATGCAATGTAAGAGATGTAATATGCAGAGTTAGGACTGCATGGAATAGTGGTATCACTGATCAACTGCCATATAGAAACTATTTCCTTTATTTTATGACAGTGAATTAGTTTGGCACGCTTCAGTCAAAACCAAAGATATATTTACGATCCTTGTTATTTTTCTTTTTACCTTGGATTATGATTTACCCTTTACACTCTTGCTTTTCTGAATTTTCAGTTGTTTGCAATATCGTATTCCTTTGCGGCGAGCTTACATCTCTAGATATCAATTGTTTGCTCTTTACCTGAACTTTTCTGACAAAGATCACAGTCTTCACTGCCATACTTCTATGGCAAATAGGATTGTCTTTAAGTATAGAAGTACAACCTTTTTTATCTTTTCAATTTTCCAAAGGACAGCTTTAAAACTCAGCATTTTCTCACTTGCATGGCTGAAAGGACAGAGATAAAACTTCCCTGAAGTGCCTTAGTACAAGAGAGAGTTGTGTAAGCACTGCCCAAACCATGCTAACCGCAACTACAGCCATACCATTGGCATAAAAATAACCACTTAAACCCAAATCTTGACTCAAGAAAGTCAAAGGAAGAAGAAACACAATGAATAAAATTAGGGCTAAAACTGATCCCCAAGGAACTCCAAATGCAAAAGGCAAATATCCCGACAAATGATCAAGCATCACCACCCTAAGTGAACGAAATGAAAAATAAAACCAAAAACAAATTCAATCATGGGCATTAAACCCCCCTTCAAGTTATTATATTGCTAAATCTATCTGCTATGTCAGTTTGTCTAGTTACCTTCTATACAGTGACTAAAACAAGATGAAAAACAATGTGTGTTTCAATTTGTGCAGCAAACCATGATAGGAACCACCCTTTAAGTCTTATTATCAAATAAGCAAGAGCAGGTTGGGTTCAAATGCTGTTTTCTAAGTCGTACTAAAACTGCTAGTTCAAATAAGAATGTTTTTGGATTTATATATATGGTTTCTTCTTTCCTCTAAGAAATTATTTTGGTAATCATAATATCCATACAGCTCTCTCTATAACTCAATACCTCATCAAGCAGCTTAGCCGATAGTCTCCGTACTATGACCATTCCAAAATCCGGACTGTCTTAGATGAAAAAAGCCGGTGGTGGGAGGTGGGGCTGGTGGTTGGGAGGCGGGGTTAGTGCTGGGCAGACTTGTACGGTCTGTACCAGAGCCAGTGGTTAGGAGGCGGGGATAATTCTGGGCAGACTTATACGGTCTGTGCCAGCGCCGGTGGTGGGAGGCGGGGCTGGTGGTTGGGAGGTGGGGATAGGGCTGGGCAGACTTATATGGTCTGTGCCCTGAAGAGGACAGGTACAAATCAAGGTAGGGTATACACAAAAAGTAGCACATATGAGTTTATCTTGTTGGGCAGACTGGATGGACCGTGCAGGTCTTTTTCTGCCGTTATCTACTATGTTACCATCCTGCTTATTTTCGAAAGTGATCGCCGGCCATCTTCCGACATAAATCGGGAGATGGCCGGCGATCTCGGAAAAGTGGCGAAATTGGTATAATCGAAAGCTGCTTTTTTGACAGCATCGCCGCTTTCCCGTCGTCTCGCTGGCGAAAGTTCAAAGGGGCGTGTCGCCGGCAAAGCGAAGGCGGGGCATGGGTGGGCATGGGCGTGGCTACCAGATGGCCAGCTTTCACGGATAATGGAAAAAAAAGTGGCGTTAAGCAGTATTTTGCCGGCTTTACTTGGTCCTTTTATTTTCTCGACCAAGCCTCAAAAAGGTGCCCCAACTGACCAGATGACCACTGGAGGGAATGGAGGATGACCTCCCCATAGTCCCCCAGTGGTCACCAACCCCCTCCCACATGAAAAAAAAATAAAAATAAAGCACTTTTTTGCCAGCCTGTATGCTAGCCTCAGTTGTCATACCCAGGTCCCAGACAGCAGTATGTAAGTCCCTGGAGCAGTTTTTAATGGGTGCAGTGCACTTCAGGCAGGCAGACCCAGGTCCACCCCCCCCCCCTACTTGTTACACTTGTGGTGCTAAGTGTTGAGCCCTCCAACCCCCCCCCCCCCAACACCCACTGTATCCACATGTAAGTGCCCCCCTTCACCCATAAGGGCTATGGTAATGGAGTAGAGGTGTGGGGAGTGGGTTTGGGGGGGGGGATTTGGGGGGCTCAGCACCCAAGGTAAGGGAGCTATGCACCTGGGAGCTATTTATGTATTTTTTAACATTTTTAGAAGTGCCCCCTAGGATGCCCTGGCACTGGCATGTGAGGGGACCAGTGTATTACAAATGCTGGCTCCTCCCACGACCAAATGCCTTGGATTTCGCAGGGTTTGAGATGGCCGGCATTTTTTTTCCATTATCGCTGAAAAACAAAACCAGCGATCTCAAACCCGGCGAACTCTGGCATTTGGCCGGGCTAAACCGTATTATTGAAAAAAAAGATGGCTGGTCATCTTTTTCGATAATACGGTTCCGGCCAGCTGTTGCGCCGCCGGCGATCTATTTCACCGGCGACGTTCGATTATGCCCCTCCAAAAGTGCTGCCGGCTGAATATCAGATCTCTTGTCCTTATTACAACAATAAGCTGCATACCGTTTCCCTATCTTTAGAGCTTTCCATTTTCTCATGTAACTCTCAGAGATGCTAAGGGTGGCCCATCCCTAAGCTGGAGACTTACCACCGCTATGCTGGAGATTTAAGGCCAATGAGTGAGGTTTCTCTCGCGGGTTCTAGCCATGTCTTAAACCAGCTCTAGCATATGTACATTCCATAAACTTCAATGAATAGAAAATAACATTACCTTTTCTACCTTTGTTGCCTGGTTTCTGCTTTATTCTCTTGTCTCTTAACTCTCTTACCAGGGCATTTCTTATCTCATTTATCTTCCTTCTGCATCCCTATTTGCCCTGTCCAGTACTCTGTGTCCCTACTCCTATCCTTCTTGCTGTGTTGAGTATCTCCCTTCTTATTTTTGCCCTACTCATCATCTCTCCTCTATGTCCATATCTGTCTCCTTCCTCCCCATTCCCAGCAATACCCTTCTTTGTCTCTATCTCTCCCCATATCAAGCCTCTCAGCTCATTTATTTATTGTGACATTTATATCCCACCTTATCCCAAACAAGTTGAGTTCAATGTGGCTTACAATAAACAGTATAGGATACATAACAAAGAATAATGCATAAGAAAGTAATTTGTTGTAAGAATCCAATTTTACAATACAGTATCATAAACATACTGGGATAGCTATAGATGTTTAACATTTAGAAAATCTATTATGCATGAGAAATTGTACATGAAGCAAAGAGAAAGTTAATGGTAAATGGAGTAATAGCCAATTCAGGTAAGAATTAGTTGTTTGAGATATGGTTGTGAAAGCAGTGTATGCCACAGGAGCTAGTTAAAGAAGATCTCTTCTTCTTTAACTAGCTTCTGTGGCATACAGCTGATGCAGCTTTAGTGAAACAGAGGCCTCTGTTTAGAAGTTTTGATGGAGTTTCCATGATTTTGCTGCACATTGAAGCTAAGCATTGAAGTGAACATTTAGAAGATTATTGTGTTGGTGCTTCAAGTGGGGATTCTACTTATATTGGGCCCTTTCCTCTTTGTAGGCAGTAGCTCAATGTTTGGGCGTTAATCCATACTCATTATTGTAAAGTTGTAATTTTGAAACATTTTGATGCTTTAATGGCCACATATAAAATTATGGTGGAGTTCCTTTAAGAACGGTTATGGCATAGTTTCCAAGACCGTTCTTAAAGGAACTCCACCATAATTTTATATGTGGCCATTAAAGCATCAAAATGTTTCAAAATTACAACTTTACAATAATGAGTATGGATTTTGGTTGGATGTCATTTTTCACTGTAGAGGTAAGACCCCCTTCATAGGTAACCCTAACAGAGCTGATAACAACCTCAACACCAGTCACTTCAAGCCATGTATCAATGTGGCATGAACTGTGCCCTAACTTTACCAAGGTCCTGCCTCAGCAAGACGGAATTGCTTAAGAACTACTTGCCTAATGCTATCACCTGACAAACATTCTTATACAGTGACATGTACCCCAGGTTAGGCAAACCCAGCCACTTCGGAACCTGGGCATGGAAGAAGGCCAGAGAGCCCACGTCACAGGACTGTTCATGCTCGAGTTTCAGGAATTACAATTTTGCTGATGCAAAATGGGCATTCCTGTGGTTTTCCAGGTCAGAAGATCTAGAACAAGGGGTGATGCTTATGTTAACCTCAGGACCATGTGCTACAGCCAGAAACTGTATATAAGAGGCACCCTTGTGGTCCAAAGGTTATCTAGTGATCTCACCAGATTTGAGCTAATATCCTCTCACGTTTCCTAGCTCATAAAAATCCACTGACCTCCTATACTCCTCCCTGCACTGCTGAGACTCTTCTGCACCACTAAACCCTCCAGAGCTCCTGCTTACCTCCTGCCGCATCTCTCCAGGAGAAGACATCATTTTCAGGTTGTATAATAAAAACAGCTCTGTACAATTAGCTTCTGGATTCTGGGCCTATAGCCTAAGCATGCGTTTACTTTAAATTCCTTTTTATAAGGGCAAGCTATTTTTCTCTGAGTGACCTAACATTGTACATATCTTTCCCATACTTGTTGCCTCATTTATTCCAGTAATTTACTTACTCCTACAATAAATCTATTTTTATTTTCTTAAACTTTGAGCCTTGTGTCTGTTGCTTGTCAGTAGTCTATAGAGTTTAGAACTTAGATCTGCATAGACGGGGGATGTATTTTGTATTTGCCTGATCCTAGAGTGCTAAACATACCATTACACTTCAGGGGTCCCCATCTTATATAGTGCTATAGGAAAACACTATCAGGCTCATTTTCAAAGCACTTAGCCTCCCAAAGTTCCATAGAAACCTATGGAACTTAGCCTCCCAAAGTGCTTTGAAAATATGCCTCAATATCTGAGAGTCCGCTCCACTTACATCACTGAGATCTTTTCTTCTCCACTTTGTTTCTTACTTTTGGTGGCTATTGATGGTGAGTTACATATTGAATCCAATTTTGGATCAAATTTGAGCTCCTTCCTTCACATAACTAGGGCTGTGATTTTTGGTGTACGGTAATTGAAATCATCCATTATTATATTGTTGCTAAATTTATTAGCTTCCCAAATTTCTGTTAAAATTTCTTCTTTTCATTCTGGCCTGGCAGATGGTAGTATAGCCGCATCAGAATGTTTTGTCCTTTCACACATGGACTTTCCATAAGACTTCCACACTGCTATCTGTTTCCTGCAGAGTTTTTATTTATTTTTTGACTCAATTCTCTCTGTAACATATAGCACAATACCCCACCCCAAATTTGATCCACCCTATCATTGTGATATATTTTATACCCTGGTAATACTGGGCCCCATTGGTTGCCCTCCTTTCACCAGGTCTTTCAGATGTCTATTACATCTATCTTTTCATTTAGTGCTATATAATCTTATTTTCCCCCCTTGCCCCCTTGCCAATGTCCTCTCCTTCCTTCCCCCTCCTTATCCACCCAGCCCACATCAAGACCTCCTTGGAAGACCCCTGCCCCCTAGCCATGCAAGTAGGCTCTCTCCCCGGGCCTATCTGTATTCCTAGTGGTCCAGCAGGATAGGGGGCAAAAGCGCAGCCCCCTCATTCCTGCCCCTTGCAGCACCTCTCTAAAATGGCTGCCACAAACGTTTGCAGCAGCTCACAGTACTATACGAAGTACTGCGAATTGCAGCAAGAGGTCACAACAACCATTTTAGAAAGGTGCTGTAAGGGGCAGGAGCAGGGGGTTACACACCTGCCACCAATGACCCCGCTGGACCACCAGCGATATAGGTAGGCCCGGAAGGAGAACCTACTAGCATGGCTGGGGGGCAGGAGGCCATTGGGGGGGTCTTGATATGCACTGGAGGGAAGGGGAAGGAAGAGAGGACATTGGAGGGGGGGGGGTCAGAGGGAACTGGAGGCTTTTTTTTTTTTTAAAGGGGAAAATAAGTTATATGGGTGCCAGCCTGATATTCAGAGGCTATGTGGGTGCTGGCACTGAATACTGCTAGCACCTGTATAACCTGGGGCTCCTCCTTAGTGCCGCCCCTGACCTGCCCACTTTTTAGTTGTGTGGTCTGGGGGGATATTCAGCAGCACTCTCCGGTTAATTGCTGCTAAATGTGCCCATATAGGCGGCAGAAAGTGACTTAAGTAGGAAGAAGAAGCTCCTGCCCGCTTACATCACTTTAAATATCAGCCCCATAGTCAGTTAATTCCGCATATATCATGATTCTACAGAGCACTAGATTTTACCTAGCTAAGTAGTTGGGTAATATCATGGAGTGGGTAGAAGTACCTAGCAGCAAAAGTTATGGCAAGGCCAGTGTTGGTACCCGGACATAGCCCAGCATTGAATTTCAGGGGATACTTTAGCTGGTGAGGATCAGCGTTTTAAAAAATGCTCACTGCCGCCAGCTGAATATCAGGGGCTATGAGTCTAATTAACTATAATTTAAAAACTGAGATTGGGTGAATGCTTGGTTGAAAGTGACACAAAGGTTATGTTCATAAATATGCAAGAAATATATATCACATAATTCTTTAGTTCTAACTAAAATAATATACAATCTATAATCTTGCAGTTAATTCAAGTGTATAGATAAGGAAAAGATGTAAGCAGGATGGGAGCTGAACAAGTGTTCAGAAGTGGTTCACAGCTGTTCCAACTGGTGACTAGGATTGAAGCTAAACATTCAGACAGAGGCTCATTCTGCACAGAGCTCCAGCTGAGCTCCAGAAAGGGAATGATCACAGCTGAAATACTGACATCACATTCAGTGATGTGATTCTCAAATTACTTGCTGACTCACCTGACATCTGCTTTCCAAATCTTTCTATGAAAATCCTTGTGCAGTATTTTTCCACATACTGGACTACAGAGGTGCAAGCTGTTTATTGGGGTGACTTGCCCAACCACTTGCACAGCAAAAGGAGGGCTTTCCTTCTATTCATGTCTTTGAAACAGCAAACTTATATATAGGATATATCAATATATATCAATATATCAACACGTGAGCTTACAAACTTGTGCATTTCATCAAGGTAATGAGATGGAAAAGACTTTCACTTGCCAATTTGTAGTGCGTTTTGTTCCTTGGATGACAATTAGGCGTATTTTCAAAGCACTTAGCCTTCCAAAGTTCCATAGAAACCTATGGAACTTTGGAAGGCTAAGTGCTTTGAAAATATGCCTCAATGTCTAAACTGAAATCCAAGGAGTGTCAGTAAGAAGATGCCTGTTTTCTCCAGAATTTGTGGCAGTCATTATTTCACGTAGATAACACTGGCTCCAGCAATAGCAATAATCTTTTTTTGGCACTAATCTAGGCTTGTTGCCATTTGTAACACTGAAAATAATGCTGTTAATGCTATAAAGACTAATCTGTTCCAAAAGGCATACCCTACCGACCCAACTAAATGCCTGAACTCTGCTACACAACAAAACTCAAGTACGTAATGGACATTACTCAACTCTTCCATTGTACGACTCCCTAATGTGACACTCTATCCTATCACAACATTACCTTGTATTTGTTCACCGGAGACTTCAAAGTCTCTCTGGTACTATGTAAGCCACATTGAGCCTGCAAATAGGTGGGAAAATGTGGGATACAAATGTAACAAATAAATAAAATAAATAAAAATATGGCAACCTTGCATAGAACTCCTTGCTTGTAAGTACAATTAAAAAAAAATAAAAACAAAAAATATATATGTAGGAAGGCTATACAAACCACAAAACAAAATCTCAATTTGGTACATTTGAATTTGTAGATAAAATATGGATTACATCGCTAAGTCTTCTAATATTTATGAAGCATTTTTTCCTCCTCTTTGCCTCCTTAAAGTGCCTTGCTGTCGTCTAACAAAAAATATCTGTACATTCAGGGTTGCCAATTGGAGAGGACTGTCCTGGTATTTTTAGGAATTACAGATCAATCTAAGGAAGTGTTTCCTAAGTCCAGTACTGGAGTACCCCCTTGCCAGTCAGGTTTTCAGGATATCCACAATGAATATGCATGAAAGAGATTTGCATATAATGGAGGCAGTGTATGCAAATCAAGTTCATGCATATTCATTGTGAATATCCTGGAAACCTGACTGGCAAGGGGTACTCCAGGACCGGACTTGGGAAACACTGATCTAAGGAACACTGCGGCTAACAACTGGATGTACAATCTATGATCAGAATGGATACTGAATGGTTAAATCAATTTAATCTTGTTGAAACTGAACTGCTAGCTCAATGCCTTCCTAGAGAGTAAAGACCAGCCAGATGTCAAAGTTTAAGATGAAAGAAATTGAACAAAGATATTTAAAGAAATGTAAACTGAAGTGAGCTCTAGCCATAATGGTAAACAAAATCTATAGGATGACTCTAAGGTACACTTCTACAAGAAAGGGCTTTTTATAATGGGATGGGAAAAGGGCCTGTGGTAAAAATAAATCCAGTGTGTGTCCAAAACTGGCATGAGCTCTTAGCGCCACTCATTGATCTAGCGCTAAATGCTCATGCGCTACACGCGCGGTGACTGGTCGGCACACGATTACCGCCAGAATCAGCGTGTGTAGGAGAAAATAAATAAATAATTCATCTACATGTTATGGGTACACGCCAAATCTGAAATTACCGTCAGGAGGGTGCGCTGGCCTGGCAGTAGTCTCATTTGGGCGTGTGCTGCACACGCAAAGAGCCTACCATGGCTTAGTTAAAAAGGCCCCTGAGTAAACAATTTGGTAACTATATTTAACTCTTCCTTAGACCCCCAATAAGAAGGGAAAGTAATTTGAATTTACAAGGAGAACATAAGAGGAAAAATTATTAATAAAGAAAAGGTCTTAAACTGAATAATCCACAGCCATTTATAAATGTCATGCCTATGATGATCCAATTCCACTAGGAAGGTACGCAAGTATTGAGTGTCAAAACATATATATTTCACTCCTAAATACCGTATAATACGTTTACATGAATATGCTAATAAGAATGACGCTACTGAAGAGCGTGCTTCAGCTCTCATAGCCAGAATAATGACATTTATGCATGTATGTGTGCACATACATAATTCTATAATAACTTATTCCCAAGGATTAACGTATGTATTGACCCGGACCTCCAATGCTGTAATTTATTTATCAAACTGACCTCAACACCTCCACCCCTGGTCTAACACCGACTGGTGAAACAGAACCTTTGTGTAAAGGATACCAGGGATTCTGTGGGGTTATTTCTTATCATAGGTCATTAATGTTCAAAAATTATGCTTTTTACCTTACCAAAAAACTACTTGGTTTGCATTGGCTGACCTAAATCAACACATACTTTTACATCTTACATAAAAGTATCCTAACCACAGCATTTATAAACGGAGTACCCTTATCCCAATACCTTCATTTTATATTACTCATGTCTATCCACATTTTCCTTCCGTCCCATGAAAAGTGCACTTAACTGAGTTTGAATCAATCTTCTCCAGCCGGCTGGTGCCTGCTCATGAGTCTGTGAGGTTTGTGGTAGTACTTTCTCCGGTATGAGTAAATGCAGATCGCTTCGTCACTCCGTTCCTTTCTTTCTCTTTGTTATGTTGAACTTGATTTTCCTTCCGTTCCTTCCTTTCTCTTCATTTAGTATTTCAATGTTTCAACTTGATTTTCCGACAAGCACGTCTTGTTTCGCGATATCCATCGCTGCTTCAGGAACTTTTTTACTCTGCTACTTTAATTTCTTTTCCGATGTTGCGGGTATTGGGATAAGGGTACTCCATTTATAAATGCTGTGGTTAGGATACTTTTATGTAAGATGTAAAAGTATGTGTTGATTTAGGTCAGCCAATGCAAACCAAGTAGTTTTTTGGTAAGGTAAAAAGCATAATTTTTGAACATTAATGACCTATGATAAGAAATAACCCCACAGAATCCCTGGTATCCTTTACAGAAAGGTTCTGTTTCACCAGTCGGTGTTAGACCAGGGGTGGAGGTGTTGAGGTCAGTTTGATAAATAAATTACAGCATTGGAGGTCCGGGTCAATACATACGTTAATCCTTGGGAATAAGTTATTATAGAACATAGTAGACCAAGGTACCCAATTAAAGGAAAAATAGAGTGCACATACATAATGCCATATTCTGCCTCAGTGCTAGCCTGTAAATACCCACTTAACTTACAAACCGTGTATTTACAAATGGAGGGCATACACAGGAGCAGAGCAGACATAGGGCCCTGTTGACTAAGCCACGCTGTAGGCACGCAAACATTTTAGCACGCGCCAACAATAGAGACACCCATAGGAATATAATGGGTGTCTCTGTCATTAGCGTGTGTTAATTTTTAGCACGTGCTAAAAGTTTGCACGCCTACAGAGCATCTTAGTAAACAGGGCCCTTAGGCTGAGCTCCAGTTTACGCATTTACAAAACCCCTGCCCCTCCCCCACACACACACTCACACCAGCTCTTTGGCTGGTGAAAGTGTGGGCATCTAGATGTGAGGCATGCCAATACCAAGTAACGCTCATATTCTATAATGGAATCTGGGCATCTAGATACAGTTATAGACTAGGTGGCTGATATTCAGTGCTATTTATCTGGCCAGGAATGGCTTTTGACTGGTTAAATAGCACTTAACCAGCTATCCGTGAATATTCGGTGGGAGATAGCTGGTTATCTCTCGCTGAATATTTGCAGTCAGTTCATAGCAGCTAGCCGGTTACATTGCACAATATAACCAGCTACCTGCGAACATTCAGCGCTTCGCTGGCCAAGTTAAATGGCCAAATTAGGCTGCTGATATATCTTTGCCTGCTATAAACTTAACAGGCCAGAGCTAAATATTAACTTAGGGTCCTTTTACTAAGCTGAGGTAAAAGGGGGCTTGTACTAGTGTCAGCGCATGTTTTTGACGTGAGCTGAGGCCCCCTTTTACCACAGTGTGTAAAAGGCTGTCTCTTTGCACAAAAAGAAATGGGCATGCGTCAAGTAAACCACTTGCTACATGGCCATTTTGGAGATGGTGGGAGCACTTATCGCCACCCATTGAGGTGGCAGTATGGGTTCCTGCTCTAACTTGGCAGTAAACGGGCAGTGCACGGCGCTACAAAAATAGAAAATATTTGTAGTGCCAGAAATGGCAGACACTGGGGGTGGGAAATACTGCTGGGCTTCTGCGGTAGCTCGGTGGTAGTTCCAGATTGGCACGCGCCAACCCTATAGTAAAAAGGCCTCTTAGCCAGTTAAATTTATAGCGGCCAAACCTCCCCTAAATATTCAATGCTAGTCACCAGAAATGATACAGCATTGAATCTCTGGGCTCAGCGCCACCCATGGGACTTAGCTGGCCTGCCTCTCGTGGGTTGGATATCGGCACCTAGAAATCTACTGTGCAGCCTCAGGCACCTAAATGGAGGCATCCAGTTATAAAATTGCCCCCATAGTGTACTTTGATTATTTATTTATTTAAGTATTTGTTATACCATCAAGGTAGTTTACAAGAGGGAATATCTAAAAGAATTGTGTTACAAAGACAAAAACATAATATTAAAAATGGAACCACGGCCACGAGGGAGGGAAAAGTATAGCACAACATGAGTAACCTGTTACAAATGAAATAATAACCAGTTCTCCTAACCTCCCTTTTTTTTTTTTTTTTTAACTTTTTCAACTAGATACTTTAAGTACAGTCCTTCATTGTTTCCAATCAATCATTTCTTAATCTGATCTTTTGGACTAGCATTTTGTTCTTTCTACATCATTGTCCCACATGAAACAAAGAAAGAATGACCTCAGCCCTCACTTTTTTTTCTCAAAAGCTTAATTTCTGCTTTGCTCAGCACATAGTAGCAGGTGATCTGTATGTGCAAAAACAGAAATGAGAACAAAGCATTGACCTTGAACGCTGCATTCAGTACACTCATTAAGAATTCACATCTGTTAAAGGTAATGATCCTTCTTACAGTCACATATGGCAATGCTCTGCACCTTCCCAATTATGAATGGCTTAGAAGGTCTGTAAATCCGCCTTAAAAGTTAAATGGTGTGTCTTCTGTTTAAATGTTGGATATTAAACTTTAAAGCCTATTAGTCCTTCTTTAACCTAAGAAAGGGAAGAAGGAGTGTAATAACCCCAGAATGTGTCAACCTCCCTTCAGATAATCTTGCAACTGAAAGCAATACACAGACTCTTTAGTTACTGCTGGAGATTTATGGCTTCTAGACATGCAGTCACTAGGGGTCCTTTTACTAAGCTGCAGTAAAAGAGGGCCTGTGTTAGAATCAGTGCATGTTTTGACATGTGCTGAGGTCCACTTTTACCACAGCGGGGAAAAAGGCTGTCTTTTTTGGTCAAAAAGAAATGGCTGTGCGGTAGTGAACCACTTGCCGTGCAGCCATTTTGGGAGGGGGAGAGCACTTACCGGCACCCGTTGAGGTAGTGGTAAGGGCTCTTGTGCTAACTGGGAGAGGTTCTGGAATAGTGAGTGATAAGGCCACATTGTGCTTACTGATGCTTAGTAAAAGGGCTCCTAGGTGTTATCTCTTATTTGTCCTGTTTGTCTGTCCTAATTAGATTGTAAGCTCTGTCGAGCAGGGACTGTCTCTTCATGATGAAGTGTACAGCACTGTATACATCTAGTAGCACTATAGAAATGATAAGTAGTAGTAGTAGTAGTAGTGATATTCATAATACCAGTACTATTTATAGTGGTGGTCATTTAGAAGTCCTATTCGCATTTCTGATGTGCATAAACCAGCATTTAGACGTGTATAAAGCAGGGATTTACGTTTCCAAAATATGAATGTGTGCAGATAGCAAGGACACATGATCTGGGTGTGTTTTGAACACGACTAGGATGGGACAAAAAGATGCATGTGTAGCTCCATTTCCGGAGGGGAAATGCTCATTTAAGTCTGCCAACATCAACATTGGGATTTACACCTCCTCCTGGGAATGTCTAGGTTAGAGAAAGCTACTTGTACGGTGCAGCACTCCCCCTTAATGACCCAGTGTTTTTGTCTCCTCCCTAAAGTAAAATAAAAATAAAAAGTGAAACATGCAAATGTTATTGGATACTGTGAACGTTAGGAGAAACAACAGAGAAAAAGCACAAGCCCTCAAGACTGGAACAATGGAGAATCCTTTAATGCAATATACCTGACATGGGCTGTGTTTCGACGCCAACTGTGCCTGCCCCAGGGATCAAATTAGTACTCGTTGCAAAAGCAAATAAAATCCATTCAAATAGCACTGCGCAAAGGTAGGCAAGAACACAAACCAAGCACATCCATTCAAAATAATGGCTTTCAAACACACCACCTTTGCAAAGAGTACTAATCTGGGGTAAGATGCACTAAAGACTCATTAAAGCCCTTTCCTTACTGATTCCCTTAGCGAATCAGTAAGGAACGGGCATGCATCAAGGAATAGGAATGCAAATGAGCTGCTCGTTGTAGCTCACTTGCATTCTCTATTCCGTCGTTAAACAGTCAACCAGTCGGCCGGTTGAGCATGCACAGAGCAGCCAAGTGTTATGCTGGCTGCTCTGCACATGCCAAATATGCCTCCCTGTGCCGCCCAAAGACGCCGCGCTGCTCAGCCCCTCCGATGCGGCTCGATCCAGAGGACAGTGCAGTTGAGGACACCCATCCAAAAAAAACATCCATTTTGGCCGTCATTCCCCCCCTGCAATAATAAAATCATCTTTTTTGGCAGTGCTTCACTCAGCTGAGAGACCAGGAAGTCTCTGAGCCAATCACAGCGTGTTTAGCTCAGTTGAACGCGTTGTGATTGGCTCAGGGACTTCCAGGTCTAGCTGAGTGAAGCACTGTCAAAAAAGACTTTTATTATTGCAGGGGGGGGGGGGGGAATGACGGCCAAAATGGACGCCCATCCAAAAAAAAAACGTCCATTTTGGCTGTCATTCCCCCCTGAATAATAAAAACATCTTTTTTGGCAGTGCTTCACTCAGCTGAGACCTGGAAGTCCCTGAGCCAATCACAACGCATTTAGCCGAGCTAAACGCACTATGATTTGCTCAGGGACTTCCAGGTCTCTCAGCTGAGTGAAGCACTGCCAAAAAGACGTTTTATTATTGCGGGGGGGGGGGGGGGGTGATAAGCAGGGAAACCTCTTCTTCTTCAGGGCTCAGCAGCAGGGTTAAAGACTGCGGGGGGGGGGGGGGGGGAATGATGTTTTTTTTTTTTAAGTGGAGCATTTTTTTGTTCCCCGATTTTTTTTTTGTTACTTTGGGCCAAGTTTTATCCCGTGCAGCCCCAATGAGAGGTACAGACCTCTAGTTAGATTTTCCAGCGTTAACGCAATCGGAAAAGGTTAGTGCATCTCATTACAATAGGGTTTCTACACAATTTGCTCATCTGCATTCCGTTTTCGTTAGCTGTTACCATCGGAAAAAAGTCTTTATTGCATGCCAGGGTTTACTACTTGCTCGTTAATGGCTCGTTAAGGGCTCGTTAAGTATAGTGCATCTGGCCCCTGATCCCTGAGACAAGTATAGTTGACGCCAAAACACAGTCCATGTCGGGTCTATTGCATTAAAAGGATTCTCCATTGTTCCAGTCTTGAGGACTCATTTGTTATTTTTTGTGTGTTATTTCTGTTTATGTACTTTTGGACCCTCTCTTTTGCTATTTAGCTAGGAGAAATAGACATGTAGGTTTCAAAATGGCTGACATAAATGTCTATGTTCTGGCACATACACGTGTATATGCTGAAATTCCAACATACATGTTTATGTTGCCATACTGACCCACATTGATAGTTAGACATTGATGCTTTTAAAATGGATGCTCCTTCATGATTAGCCAGAGCATGTATGTCCATTCCTGGATTAATTTTAAAATAGGTCTACGTCAGCAGATCCTGTTCTAAATTATTTGCTGAACTTGACACTGAATTCCAATTTCTATATCCTTTCTCAATTCTGCCTTAGTGTCCATAATGAAGGGGTTGTGTTATAACTGAGCACATAAAGAAAAAGTGTGTGCATACTTTTCCTTGTGTGCATTTCAGCAACTTTTCAAAATAAAAGAATCTGTGTACTTCTGCTTTAAAATTAAACCCATGTGCTCTTTGGCACACACAAACAATCAAGATTAATTTATGCACATATGTGCATATTTTCTGAAGAATGTATGAAAATGCTACCTAGCCCTTTCCCGACCTTAGCCACAGAACGTCTATCTGGGTAAACTTATACATTTACAGGCAGTACATGTGTATCAGAAGTGCAAGTTTATAATAAACTTCAGGGTCGCCGAGAGGGGGGGGGGGGGCAAAATTCCCCAGGGCTTGGCATCCAAGTGGGGGCCCGCTCAGCACTAGCATTGCTCTCCTGATGCTGTGCTCAGCAGCACCACAGAGCAGAGTACTTCCTTCCTGCCGCATCCAAACAGCCTCTTTGGACGCAGCAGGAAGGAAGGAAGGAAGGAAGGACTCTGCTTGTGTCGCTGCCACACACAGGAACAGGACAGCATTGCAATGCTAGCGCCGGGCCCTGAGGAGGTTTGCTGTGCACAGTGACAGGAGGTGGAGCAGGACAAGTAAACGGGGTGGGTCCGGAGGGGGGGGGGTGTTTACCCGGGCCCGGCTTTGTCACTCGGCGGCCCTGATAGCCTTTGTTTGTATTTAAAACACTGCTGTATGCATAGAAAGGCAATTTTTGGGGGCTTGTCCATTTCTTGTATATGGTCACATTATATGCATTGCACTGTAGTAATTGTTTCCTGTTAGCCACATTGAACCTGAACTTGTTTGGGATAATGTGGGAAAAATAAAAGTGTCAAATAAATAAATAAATAAATAAATAAAAACTACCCTCTAGTTCTAACCTCTCTCACAGACTTTTTCCACCATATATCAGTAAAGGATAATGGATTTGATCTACCGCCTTTCTGTGGTACGTTCAAAGCAGTTAACATATGCTATAGAGAGGTACTTTAATTTTTGCATGTGTGCGTGTGCTACCCATGCACTAAAAAATAAAATTTAGGAGTCCTTTTAACAAGCTGCTGCAAAAAGGGCCCTGCGTTAGTGCCGTTTTTGCCACTTGTTGGGCCCTTTTTACCACAGCGGGTAAAAAAGGCCGAAAATAGCCATGGAGATGCAGTAAGGTTGCTCTTACCACATGGTCATGTGAGTGGGGAGCCCTTACTGCCACCCACTGAGGTGGCGGTAACGGCTCCTGTGCTAACCTGGTGGTAACCGGGTAGCGTAGGGTGCTGCCTGATTACCGTCAGGTTAGTGCCACATTAAAAAACACAGCCCTACTTTTTGTAGTTCAGAAAATGGCGCGTGCTGGGGCTTGAGCTACCGCCAGCACCCACATCAGACTGGCTTTATTACAGGACCCCTTAGAGTTTAGCACTGGGGACAGGTTTAGGAGTGGGAAGTGGGCATGTTATGTGCTAATCGATTAGCACAGCTATGTTGCTGAACGCTAATTAGCACAAAACATGCTCACTCTCTGCCCCTCCCCCATGCTAAAAACAAAGGGGCCCTCTTACAAAGCGGCGGGAAGCCCAACACGGTAAGCATGTGGGCTGTTACCACCTAAAAAATAGGTGACAGTAGGGGCTCATACGTAAATGGCCACATACTAGTGGAAAAATTAGCACGTGGCCATTAATGCTGAACATTGAAAAATCAGCTACAGTAATACCTCTGTTTTCCTTGACTTTGGTTATTGTCGGTTTCATTTTTTGTTGATTTTTTTCGCAAAACATTTGTCTCGGATTTTGTCGGCGTGCCCATGTGACCTCGCTGCTAGTATTGCGAAACCAAAGGGCGACCCACGCGTTCTCCTACTCGGTGTGGCGTTGGTTTTGCCTAGGATGTGCGCATGAGAGAGATTTTGAAGGATTTGAGCCTTCCCCTGATAATTGCCTCGGTTTTCGTTGGTTTTGGATTTCGCCGATTGTTTTCAGATGTATTATCGACAAAAACCGAGGTATCACTGTATTTTACCCCTGTGGTAAAAGTTGCCTTTAGCATAAGGATGCACAAAGGCCACTTTTTACTGAACCATAGTAAAAGGGTCCCTAAGTTATTATAAAGCATATACTACTTTAAAGGTGTTTATTAGCTTATGATATTTATTAAACATACATCACTTAAAAGGTGGTTATTGGCTTATGATAAAAATGCTTTTGTCTGTCTTATATTTATTTATTTATTTATTTATTTATTTATTTATTTATTTTTATTTGTTGCATTTGTATCCCACCTTATCCCACCTCTTTGCAGGCTCAAAGTGGCTTACAATACATCATGAGAAGTGGAAGAATGTTAGTAATAAACATTTAGTATTGCATGTTCTTGGTCAGCATGATAAGAAAAGCGAAGTAGTAGTATACAAGCAGATATTAGGAGACAGTTCTAGAATTACATAGGGGAGTTGTGCATATTCACTTGGGTTGATCCTTTTGGTATGCTCTTTCAAAGAGATGGGTCTTCAGTAGTGCGCGGAAGTTCGCTATTTCGTATATCGATTTCAAGTTGCTCGGCAGTGCATTCCATAACTGTGTGCTCAAGTAGTCAAATATCTAATTTAAAATAGATATTTGTGATGCAATGCACGTTTACATAGATTTGCTATTATGCATACAAAAGAAAACTGACTTTAACAATAGAAAGGGTAAGGAGAACCATATTGAATGCAAAGAGTGATGTCTGCTTGGAAAAGAAGGTTCTGTCTGAGTATTGTTGATGTCAGCACTCTGATCTGGCACCTATCACCAACAGCCTCGAAATACAAAAATAAAAATGAAGAGCTAAATGAAGTAAATTATTGTCATGTCTGAGACATCAATCATGACAGAACAGAAAGCAATGAATTTCTACCAAAGGTTAATGGCCACCTTTAATTATCTGGCTCCAAGTGTCTGTAATTTATCAAGAGCACTGCAATGGCAGAGCAGTTCAATCGTACCCCTCTTTACAGCAAAGAGCCCCCGAAACGATGGGACCGCCGGCCCTTTTGTGCTACTAAGGGCAAAAGAAAATTACTCCCAAAGGGTATAGGGCAGGAAAGAAAATACATTTGCAGGGCCATTTCAGTGCTTGGGGAATAAAAGCCTTGTTCATTTACATATTCTTTGCATGTAATTATTTTTACTGTAACTGGAAAAGTAGTGAATTCGATAATTAAATGGTTTAAGAAAAAAACCACAAACGGTATCACTTAACGAAACTGCTTATTTGACAATTCTGCATTTTTTTTGTTTTGTTACTCTGTTACTATTAGTCTGCGTGTCCCCTTACAAATCTTAATGTTAATTTTTAGTAAAATGTCTTGGGAATAATTGGAAACATCTAATCTAAACATTTCAAATTATCTCAACATTCATCAGCACTATACATATAGCTAATGCCACCGAATATGGAAGCATAAATTATCCGGTGAATATATAGCTGGTGACAGGTGGCAATCAGCATTTTTTAAGCACCAGCTAAATTAGACCCATATATTCAATGCTGGGCCATGCGCAGGCACTGGCAATTGATATCCAGATATGACTGGACTTCTTCTAGTCATTGACACTTATTCAGGTCCCAGCCCATATTCAACCGGGACCCGCATAAGACACTTAAGTATGTCTGAATTGAATAGCAGCCTGAATTCACAGGAAGTGATTTTAAAGGCTTCCTAACATCCCCCTCTCTAGTCCTGGATATCCCCCACCCAAAAGCATTGGCCCTTTCCTGGACTCTCCCCCCCCCCCCCAACATCACCCCCTCTTCTGATCTCCCCTGCAATTGCAGTACTTCACTCAGATGCCCCAATGTGACTCACACTCCTACCCATTCACCCTGGTAGTCTAGGGGGGCTGTTTGGACAGGAGTGATGTCCAGTCTCTCCTGCCCATGTTGGCTCTAGCCTCAAAATGACTGCTGTCACCTCTAGTGGTAGTCTTGGGTACTACCATGACACTACTGCTAGAGATCATGGTAGCCATTTTGAGGCCAGAGCTGGCATGGACGAAGCAAATGGTGATCACTCCTACGCAGACAACCCCCCAAGACCATTAGGGTTAATAAGGTAGGGCTGGGGGGGCTACAGGTGGGTGGTTGAGTGAAGGGGGGAACATCAGGGGGATTCAGATGAGGGTCTACTATTAGGGCGGGGGGGTCAATAAAGAGGAATGTCTATTAGGGGGTTTCTGGAAGAGGCCAATGCTTTTAGGGGGATTTGGAGGGCTGCTCATCATAAGGGGGAGGGAGAGGAGAACACAGGAACTGTCACGCTGCTACTCAGAAGTTCTACTCATTCCAGACGATATTCAGTGCTAGTATTCACATAGCTAAGTGACCAGAGAGAGGACACTGCCCGGTATTCAGCTCACGGCGATCAGTGCTTTTAAAAATGTTGACCCTGTAGGTAGAATTAGCCCCAGATATTCAATGCTGGGCTGTGTCTAGGCCCCAGCATTGAATATCTGGGATGAATTCAACCTATGCTAGCCACAAAGTCTTATGTCGGTCCTGGACGATATTCACACCCACATAAGAAATGTATGGGGTCCTGTCTGAATATTGTTCAGGATCTGCATAATAGTATCTGGCTATGTCCTAAATACCCCATTCTCTGAGTTTCTGATCCCCCCCCCCCCTCTCCCCAGAACACCCGCAAACCCCTCTCCACCCAGGATGCTTTCGGGCCTACCTGTGCTGATCTTTGGTAGTCTACAAGGGAACACACAGAAGCGATGCCCACTGGCTCCTGCCCATCATGTCTACCTCTGCAAAATGGCTGCTGTGACCTGTAGAGTATCCGTTGCGTTTCCATTAACAGGAAAGAAAAATTGTATATCATTGGCATACAGTCTATATTGTACTCCTAACAACATTAGTGTATAGCCATTAAAACAAAAAAAATAGATAATCAGCCATTTTGTGGCTGCAGCAAAAATGGCCTTAGCATGCAGGAAAAGCCCACACAAGGGCACGCTAAGGTCATTTTTTTGTCCAACCGTAGTAAAAGGACCCCTATTTGTGCTAAGGAAACTAGAAGTTCACTTTATTTCACGATGAATCTAAATTAGTTTTATTGTTACAACCTGGTACATGATTATGTCTCAGATATCATGCTTTTGTTTAATTTATACTCAGTTTTTCCCTAAGACTGGGTTCAATTAAACAGGGGTATAATGGTCATTCTCATTTTTATACTTGGGGTTCACAATTTTTTTTTTTTTTTTGTAAATTTTTCAAATTACATTTTCAAGAATTACACTTGATTAGGATTGTGTTAAGACTATAACACTGAACAAAAAGAAAACATATAAAGTGGTAATAAAATTAAAGTATCAGCACATAAGTCCACATCTAGGGATTCCAAGATCTAAATATTTGGAGGAGTCAGGAAATCATTAACAATTATACATATAGCAGAAAGAGATATAAAGATATCTTTTAGAAGCTACAAAGGCTGTCAAATGGGCAGGGTCCATGAACACATATTTCAGTGAATTGTAGTTCACTATACATTTACACGGAAACTTAAGAAAAAAAGTCCCTACTAGTTGCAAAACAGCTGGTTTTAATATTAGGAATTGCTTCCTTTTATTTTGGGTCTCCCTTGACACATCAGGAAACAACAATACTTTATGACCCAGGAAAAGTTTTTCTTTATTACGAACAATTTTTTTCTCCGTGTTGTATACATACTAACTATGTAAGGAATTTGGAGAAAGTGGTCAGTGAGTCCTGTTGAAACCAATGACCAGAAAAAAATGCTCATTGAATTTAGAATCTCTTGTTGAATCAGGAGACCATAAGCAAAGGAGAAATATCCAGATGCAACTGTCACTAGACAGAAACAGCCAATTTGATTGAATGGGCCAATATTTTGATTCTTGGCCTTTTTTAAGTTTAAAATTAAATATGAATGGTGAACTGTGAAATGAGGACAGTCCTTTCTATGTCTTTTGGCTGAGATGTAAATTGTGGGGGAGGAGGTGGGAATAATTCTAGGCCACCTGATCCCACTAGTCTCATGAAATGAACCCTGATGAAAACTGTGAAGTATATAATGTGCATTAAAAAACACTGTACAGGAAACAAAGCACAGCATATGCTATCGGCGTCTAAATCATTACAGAAAGAATATGTTTGAACAAAGCTCAGTTGATGTTAAACTAATTAGGTCTCAAGACATTGAGATCAATAAGGGCAATAGCAAGCTCAGTAGTATCAGTTCACAGTAAGCTTATTCACATCAATAATTATACAGCTATGCATTTTAAACCTGAGATGACCAGTCTGAAGATTAACTATATGCAGCCTTCTGGCCAGGTCTGTGTGATCTGTGATCCACTATTTGGCCATTACAGTTAGAGCTGAGCAGGACCCACCACAACAGAAAGAGGACAGCTCCAGGATTGGCTTTTCTATTAGGCAGAGTAGAAGAACATCCAGAATGCAGTGAATTGGGGGTGGGAGCGGCACTTTGGGCTTTGCTATGCCCAATAAAACAGAGTTCTGCTTGATGACTCTGCCAGTGCCCTGAATCTCAGGCAGCAGAGAAAGGCTCTCTGATTTTCAAGTATAAGTCATTGGTGAGGCCCCATCTGGAGTATTGTGTTCAGTTTTGGAGGCCATATCTTGCTAAGGATGTAAAAAGAATTGAAGCGGTGCAAAGAAAAGCTACGAGAATGGTATGGGATTTGCGTAACAAGACGTATGAGAGACTTGCTGACCTGAACATGTATACCCTGGAGGAAAGGAGAAACAGGGGTGATATGATACAGACGTTCAAATATTTGAAAGGTATTAATCCGCAAACTAACCTTTTCCAGAGATACAAAGGCGGTAGAACGAGAGGACATAAAATGAGATTGAAGGGGGGCAGACTCAAGAAAAATATCAGGAAGTATTTCTTCATGGAGAGAGTGGTGGATGCTTGGAATGCCCTCCCGCGGGAGGTGGTGGAGATGGAAACGGTAACGGAATTCAAACATGCGTGGGATAAACATAAAGGAATCCTGTTCAGAAGGAATGGATCCTCAGGAGCTTAACCGAGATTGGATAGCAGAGCCGGTAGTGGGAGGCGGGGCTGGAGGTTGGGAGGCAGGGATAGTGCTGGGCAGACTTATACAGTCTGTGCCAGAGCCGGTGGTGGGAGGCAGGGATAGTGCTGGGCAGACTTATACGGTCTGTGCCAGAGCCGGTGGTGGGAGGCGGGGATAGTGCTGGGCAGACTTATACGGTCTGTGCCAGAGGCGGTGGTGGGAGGCGGGGATAGTTCTGGGCAGACTTATACGGTCTGTGCCAGAGCCGGTGGTGGGAGGCGGGGATAGTGCTGGGCAGACTTATATGGTCTGTGCCAGAGCCGGTGGTGGGAGGCGGGGATAGTGCTGGGCAGACTTATATGGTCTGTGCCCTAAAGAGCATAGGTACAAATCAATGTAGGGTATACACAAAAAGTAGCACATATGAGTTGTCTTGTTGGGCAGACTGGATGGACCGTGCAGGTCTTTTTTCTGCCGTCATCTACTATGTTACTATGTTCCTATGATCCCTCTACCCATCCCCACCCAAGCAGTGTACAGGAAACAAGAGGGGATAGTGCAGAACGAAGTGAAACACTCTACTCCAGTGTTGCACAATCTTCTGTTGGAGAAACACCTTGCCAGTCGAGTTTCGTGGATTATTGTACCAAACGAACATGAGACAAATTTGTTTATAGGGAGGATTTCTATAAATGGTATCAAAACTTGGGCAATTAAAAATTCAGTACTAGGGGCCTTATTCTACAAAGGGTATGCTCCTAAATTTACGCTCATCAATTTTGGAGTGTAATCTATGTATCTAAATGTATGATAAATCTATGAGCATAATAGGCCCTAAAGCATAACTTTAGGAGAATAGATTACGCTCATAATTTATTTAGGAGCTTAAATTTAGGAGCATATTTAGGAGCATAACCTTATAGAATAAGGCCCTAAGCGCTATTTTTTAAAGGCTTAAATAGAATAGCATTTAGCGCGGATCCCATGCCTAACTTTTGGGTGCCAGACTTAGCCTGCTAAAACCTGGTATAAATGCCAGTGTCCATGTTAGGTGTGGTAAGGCAATATTCTGTACTTCTACGTGCCACATTTCAGAACACCCCTGACACTCCCCTGGCCTTGCACCCTTTTCAGATACACGCTATGAGAGTTAGGTGACAAGCCATATAGAATAGCATGCAGCCAGTTAAGTACATAAGTACATAAGTAATGCCATATTGGGAAAAGACCAAGGGTCCATCGAGCCCAGCATCTTGTCCACGACAGCGGCCAATCCAGGCCAAGGGCACCTGGCAAGCTTCCCAAACGTACAAACATTCTATACATGTTATTCCTGGGATTTTGGATTTTTCCAAGTCCATTTAGTAGCGGTTTATGGACTTGTCCTTTAGGAAACCGTCCAACCCCTTTTTAAACTCTGCTAAGCTAACCGCCTTCACCATATTTTCTGGCAATGAATTCCAGAGTTTAATTACACGTTGGGTGAAGAAAAATTTTCTCCGATTTGTTTCTTGAGATGCGGCGACCAGAATTGAACACAATACTCAAGGTGCGGTCGCACCATGGAGCGATACAACGGCATTATAACATCCTCACACCTGTTTTCCATACCTTTCCTAATAATACCCAACATTCTATTCGCTTTCCTAGCCGCAGCAGCACACTGAGCAGAAGGTTTCAGCGTGTTATCGACGACACCCAGATCCCTTTCTTGGTCCGTAACTCCTAACGTGGAACCTTGCATGACGTAGCTATAATTCGGGTTCTTTTTTCCCACATGCATCACCTTGCACTTGCTCACATTAAACGTCATCTGCCATTTAGCCGCCCAGTCTCCCAGTCTCGTAAGGTCCTCTTGTAATTTTTCACAATCCTGTCGCGAGTTAACGACTTTGAATAACTTTGTGTCATCAGCAAATTTAATTACCTCGCTAGTTACTCCCATCTCTAAATCATTTATAAATATATTAAAAAGCAGCGGTCCTAGCACAGACCCCTGAGGAACTCCACTAACTACCCTTCTCCATTGTGAATAGTGCCCATTTAACCCCACTCTGTTTCCTATCCTTCAACCAGTTTTTAATCCACAATAGGACATTTCCTCCTATCCCATGACCCTCCAATTTCCTCTGTAGCCTTTCATGAGGTACCTTGTCAAACGCCTTTTGAAAATCCAGATACACAATATCAACCGGCTCCCCTTTGTCCACATGTTTGTTTACTCCTTCAAAGAATTGAAGTAAATTGGTCAGGCAAGATTTCCCCACACAAAAGCCGTGCTGACTCGGTCTCAGTAATCCATGTCCTCGGATGTGCTCTGTAATTTTGTTTTTAATAATAGCCTCTACCATTTTCCCCCGGCACCGACGTCAGACTCACCAGTCTATAATTTCCCGGATCTCCCCTGGAGCCTTTTTTAAAAATGGGCGTTACATTGGCCACCCTCCAGTCTTCCGGTACCACGCTCGATTTTAAGGATAAGTTGCATATCACTAGCAGTAGCTCCGCAAGCTCATTTTTCAGTTCTATCAGTACTCTAGGATGAATACCATCCGGTCCAGGAGATTTGCTACTCTTCAGTTTGCCGAACTGCCCCATTACGTCCTCCAGGTTTACCGTGAAGTCAGTAAGTTTCTCCGACTCGTCCGCTTGAAATACCATTTCCGACACCGGTATCCCACCCAAATCTTCCTTGGTGAAGACCGAAGCAAAGAATTCATTCAGTCTCTCCGCTACGTCTTTGTCTTCCTTGATCGCCCCTTTTACCCCTCGGTCATCCAGCGGCCCAACCGATTCTTTTGCCGGCTTCCTGCTTTTAATATACCGAAAAAAGTTTTTACTATGTTTTTTTGCCTCTAATGCTATCTTTTTTTCGTAATCCCTCTTGGCCTTCTTTATCTGCACCTTGCATTTGCTTTGACACTCCTTATGCTGCTTCTTGTTATTTTCAGACGGTTCCTTCTTCCATTTTCTGAAGGCGTTTCTTTTAGCCCTAATAGCTTCCTTCACCTCACTTTTCAACCAGGCCGGCTGTCTTTTGGAGTTCCGTCTTTCTTTTCTAATTCGCGGAATATGTATGACCTGGGCCTCCAGGATGGTATTTTTGAACAGCGTCCAAGCCTGTTGTACAGTTTTTACTCTCTCAGTTGCCCCCCTCAGTTGCGCAAGCAAATACTAATTGATGCCAATTAACTGCAATAATTGGCTGCTAGCACCCAATTATTGCTAGTTAAGACCTCATTTATCAATTGAGTTGTGCATGTGACTTAGGCATGTCTGTAAATTTCAGCACCATATATAGAAGACCTTTTACTAAGGTGCGCTGAAAAATGGCCCGCGCTAGTTTAGGCACGTGTTTTGGAAGCGTGCAGATCCATTTTTCAGTGTGCCTGTAAAAAAGGCCTTTTTTGCCAAAAATGAACTTGCAGCGAAATAAAAACTGGCATGCATCCATTTTGGGTCTGAGACCTTACCGCCACCCATTCACTTAGTGGTAAGGTCTCACGTGTTAACTGGGCAGTAATTGTCAATGCGCGTCCAATGCTGATTACCACCTGGTTAGTACCACGCCCCGGAAAATAAAATATATTTTCCGGTGTGCATTGCGGACGCGCGTAAGAAATTAAATTACTGCCCAGACCATGTGTTAGCTGGGTAATAGTTCCGAATTGATGTGTGTTTGATACACGTAGGCACCTATGCAGCTTAGTAAAAGGGCCCCATAGAATCTAGGGGATATTGTATATATTGGAGATCCATTGTATACAAATCTATCTCACATATATTCATTGTGATAATTCTGAAAACCCTACTGGTTAGATCTGCCTTCAGGAGAGGATTAAGGAGCACTGCTCTACTCTGTAATACAGTACCTCTCCTTCTGTTGTTTCCCTCTCCATTCATGAGAGATGGGGGCAGGGTAAAGAAAGCAGAGCAAAACTGTACTGGCATGGTAATATGTATATGTGTTGGGAAATTAATACATTTAAAGGTCAATACTTGTGGTCAGAAAACACTACAGGTACATTTTATATGAGACGTTTGCTAGGATAATCTAAGCAAAACTACTCTAACACTTTTGCTTTTAATACCAAAACACATGAATCCTTATAAATTTGCATCTGCTTTGCATGCAGCAGGTTTTGTTATTCTATTTATTCAAGTTTAATAAATTACAGCCAAGAAAATTAAGTTTAAAAAAATAACATTACATCTGATCAAACTCAAAGAAGAAAAATGAACAATACAAATGAAACAATGATCAATGCTCTTGCTGTCCATGATAAAGGAGAGAGAGTTTCAACTCTTCAATTAAGGATACTACCAGTAAACAGCAAACTGAAACTACACAACAGCTTGCGATGGCCCTTATAATTTGCAAAGTAGAGGTCGACCACCGAGGTGGAGGAACAGGATCCACTATGAAGGTAACAGGTTAGACAGAGGAGTAGTGTGATCAACCATTCAATTCCTATGTGCTTCCTCTCATTTGCTGCGTGGGAATCGCTAGCGAGGCTTTGTAAAAGAAGACCATAATTAGCTAATTTGCTCTAAATTGGCACTTAACTGGAGATAAATTGCAAATAATTGGCCTTAACATGCACTAATAGTCACTAATTAGCAGTTGCAGCATAACTGACTTACATCCCTATTCTGTAAACTCAGCACCTAACATCTCTTTCACACAATTCCAAAGGGGTGTGGCCAGGGTAGGGGCATAGGTGAGGCATGGACATTCCCAGGATTTAGGCACAAATTATAGAATACTTCCATTTTCGTGTTTGACATTTGTTAGGAGGGAGTAGTTACACGGTTACACCAGCCTTTGGCAGGCATAAATAATTGCGCTTAAAGTTAGGTGCAAAAACGGCTTAAGTTAATATTCTATTTTAAAAAGTTCTGCGGGGAGCTGCTTGTATATAATTTCCTCTTTGTACATATCATCCCGAAGCTTAACTTTGAGCGCCATTTACCGAATCTGTTTAAGTGCATCTATCTCTCCGCCCATGGAAAAAATAAATCCATCTTTCCTCCCAATCTGTGCACCGGTGATAAATATGTTTTTCCTGTTTTTTTGTGCTTTCTGATTGGTTACAACAGACATCACCCCTCGGACATAGAAAGTATTCTACTGATATTCAAAATGATTTAAGCAGGCAGGAGAAGTCACGGCAGTGTTGCCAACTTCGCTTTTTTCCAGAGAGTTTGGGCTTAGTTTATTTTTAGATATCAAGGGGGGGGGGGGAAGATTTGTATTAGTGGGTAGTTTGTTTTTGGGCTTGTTCGTGCTGGCAGCATATGTGAGCAGAACAACTCACATATGCTGTTAGCGGCCTGAGCCACAACTCTAGCATCTCACAATTGGCTAAGCTGTGGTCTCCTGGGACGGAACACCAGGCACTAATAGTGCAGAGCTGGCGTGCAGAAGAGGCTCAGGGTAAGCACTGGTTCTGGTTCCTGTAATGCCTGGTAGTTGGAAGGGAAGTAGCCAGGTGAGTGTTTTTAGCACATGATTAAACTTCACAGTAAGTTTTTAAAAAAGGGCTTATTTTAAGGCTTGTTTTTAAACAGATATCACTTGTTTTGGGCTTATTTTTTAGGGAAAATGTGCTTGTTTTTTTCATGATTACCTGGTAACACTGGGTCACTACAGCCATTTTCTCAGGGAAGCTGTAAGGGGCAAGCGCGAGTGGCCTTCTCTCCTGCCCCCAATGACCCCCACAGACCACCATGGACATCAGGTAGGTCAGGGAGTAGCTACCTAGATGGAGAGGGCGTTCCAAGAGAGTGTGGGACTTGTTCATGACAGTGGGCTGGGGGAAGGGGAAGAGGGAAGGAGGGGACTTTGTTGGGGGGACTGGGAGGGGAATAAGGGAGCATTTTTTTAGGCAAAAAACGTAAGCAGGTGCTTGCCAATATTCATCCAGAACTTGCATAACTGTGTTATAAAGGCCCCAGATAAATATTGGCCGGGAACCGCATAAACCGTGGCAGCCAGCCTTGTGAAAATTAGCCCTAGATATTCAGTGCCAGGGCCTGCATATAGCCTGATACTGAATATCTAGGGGTAATCCAGCCGACAACAGTCAGCGTTTGAAAAAACGCTGACTGTCGCCCGCTGAATCTGACCATCACCGGCTGAATATCAGCCAGTATATGTATTAGTGTTTGGGTTAGGAGAAATCTTCACACATACTAGAGAGAATCTGCAACCTCTGTGTGACCCTTCATTCCTACTCTGCCTAGAGTCTGCAGCTTTGTGGACTCGGAGAGCCTGCTGTCCTGTAACCTGTCTTATTGGTGATCGGCAGTTGCATACCAAGAGCGGGGCAGTAGGGGCAGTCTGCCCCGAGTGCAGGCAGCAAGGGGGTGAACAGAGCATTTGCGCGGCTGTTGGCTCTCTGCCGGTCCCCTGTTCCCTCTGATGTTACTTCCTGATCCAGGGCAGGGGACAGGCAGACTGACAGTCGCGTGACTACATCATGCATCCCCTTGCTAGGAGGAAGGGTGGGGGGGTTATGTGGGGGAGTGATGTGTGGGGGGGAGGGGGCGCAGTGGTGACCCGCCCCAGGTGCAAACCAAGCTAGGTACACCACTGCTGATCGGTGATTGCAATGTGTCCAGTTCCTGCACCAGATTACCTCTCTTGCTTTCAATAAAAGCTATATTTTATCTGATTTCTGTGTGTATGTGATCTCTGTATCATATTCACACATGTCAGAACTAAGCTTTATCGTCAGCAGCTGCTAGCAGTATAAATCAGACACAAAACAAACATTTTCTGACTGCCTATCATCCAACATGATACCATATTTCAAACTCTGCGTCGGGCAACTCACAGTCATTAAATCCACAGCAATATTACATTTTTGTGTTTGAGGTCATTTGCATATGTTTTTTTTTTTTTTAATATATTTCTCACTTTTCCAAGAAAAAAAAAATAACCTTTTAGTACAATATCCTTGATGTGTTGGGGAGGGACATAAAAAGAAAAGGAAATCCACTGGGTAGTTTTAAAGGTAAATTCATGGCACCAGATCCCAGTTCTATATCAAGTGAGACAGAACTATAAAGCAGCAGGAAGAAATTGCTGACTGGGAAAAACACAGCTTAGGAACCCTGTATAATACTCCAACTATTGGAGCTCTGATACTCAGCTCTGAGTATTAAGAAAAAAAATGAGGAAACAGTTGGATGCTGTTCAAAATGGTGAAATATATTATCACTTCCATTACAATATACATGGCCTGTGTTACTACTTTTTGGGAATGCAAAAGTCACTCTACTGATAGCAACATCTGTAATTAGATGGAGGAAGCACGTTAAACGTGCCATGAAGCCAGCTTGAACTAAAACCAAAAAATTAAAAAACATTTACCTGTATTTCAAGCATTGCATCAGCTCATTTAAAAATCCTTACAGGAGGGAAAAAGAAAAAGGTAACTTTTTTAAATAGAAGAAAAAGAGAGGCGTATCCATTAAGAAAAACAACAGGTTGCAGAAAAAATAAGAAAAAGAAAAGACAGAGAAAGACTATTTCAAGTTTCTGCCATTTACCCTTGTTAGTTAAGCAGAAATGCTATACCTCAAGGATGAATACCACTATTACTCAGACAATCTTCACTGTATTACTCATAAGATAGGATGCAGTGGCGTAGCCACAGGTGGGCCTGGGTGGGCCAGGGCCCGTCCACTTAGGGCTCAGGCCCACCCAACAGCAGCACATATTTAGTGCTAGCTAGTGGGGATCCCAAGCTTCGCCAGCTGAAGACCCTCCCCCTGATGGTGCTGAAAACACTGCTCTCCACTTCAGCAGTCTAAGCTTCCTAAGCTGCTGATACTGGCCTCATTGCATTGGGGGGGGGGGGGGGGAGGAGAACACTTGGTGCCCACCCACTTCTTGACTAGGCCCACCCAAAATCTGCTGTCTGGCTACGCCCCTGATAGGATGATTCAACAGCTCAGTACTATACAAAGCAACCTAGTACAGGATTGTTGGAGAGGTGGAGAAAAGGTTGCTCATCTGCTTCACAATAAAATAACCCTCAACCTACTTTGGTCCAGGTCTTGAAATAACTACCATGTAAGAGGCACATACAAACTACAACATCACTGCACATGTTCAGGGTGATGGATTTCATATACAGTCTTCCTGTGGTACAACCAAAGTGGTTTATATTTATTATATGCAGGTGTTTTCTTTGTCTCTAATGGGCGCATGAACTAAGTTTTGTACCTGGGTCAATGGAGGGTTAAGTGACTTGCCCTGAGTCACAAGGAGGCACAGTGAGAATTAAATTAATTTCCCCAGATTCTCAATCCACTACACTAACCATTAGGCTATGCCTCCATTCACTGCGTTCAACAACTGCACTGCATGACTAATTTAGGTGTAGATAGGGCATCCTATATAATAAAACGCACCTCCAACATTCTGAAGCTGACTGCATGGCTGAGGCATTCCTGCTCTCTGTATCCATCTCCTGAATTGACATCACGTACTTCCGGGTTCATCACAAGCAGAAGTGACCAACCACACGAGGTTTCTCGGCTTCAGAACGTTGGAGGTGCATTCTATTAAATAGGATTGGTCAGTTCCTTGAAGCACAGCCAGAGCTCAGCATCCTGCACAGTAACGCTCAGACACCACCAGAGAGGGAGGGAGGGGGGGCCTGAAACCAGAGGGGGGGGAGGTATCTCTGTCACACACACACTCTCTCTCTCTCTCACACAGTCAATGTCTTTCTTTCTCTCTCTCACTCTCGCACACTGTCTCTCACACACTGTCTCACTGTATCACATTCACTCTCTATGTGTCACACAGTCACTCACACACTCTCTCGGTCTCATACACTCAGTCTCACAGAGAGTCTGTGTCTCACACACACTCTCTCTCGCACACACTGTATCTGTGTGAAACACACTCTCTCTCTCTCTCACACACTGTGTCTCACATACGCACTTGCACACACTCATTCTCACACACACACTCTCTCTCACACACACACACTCGCACATTCACTCTCTCTCTCACACACAGTCACTCTCACATACACTCTCTCAAACATACACACTCTGAGGAAAACCTTGCTAGCGCCCGTTTCATTTGTGTCAGAAACGGGCCTTTTTTACTAGTATTCTATAAAACTGCTCGTAAACTTTAGGAATGCCTATGCTCCCTTTTGAGATCTGTGCAGTCCAATTTAAGCGCATTACTTTTTGTCTATTAGATTGTAAGCTCTTTGAGCAGGGACTGTCTTTCTTCTGTGTTTGTACAGCGCTGCGTACACTTTGTAGCGCTCTAGAAATGTTAAATAGCAGAATACAACAATCATCTTTTACCAGCCTGCCGACATCATGCCCCATGGAATTTGTGGCTCAGTTTGAGAACAAGCTACTGTACACTTCTCATCAGTTTCAAAAAGTTTTATTTTGGAAGCGGTTTCAGGATGACGTGTTTTTCCTCTGGAATGGCTGAGGAGGAATTACAATCTTTTGGTAGATGGATCAACACTCTGGATATCCATCTTCAGTTTACGCTGAAATATGATTGGTCAAGGTTGGAATTTTTGGACATCTTGGTATCTAGAGCTCATCAGTTTTTTCAGACATCCTTATATCAGAAGCCAGTTGAAATAAATACTTTTTTACATTTTGGTAGTTTCCACCCATCTTAAATTTAATCTACCTGTTAGCCAATATTTATGATTAAGGAGGTTCAGTACTGATCTTTCGGAGTTTAAGACTCAAGCAAGAAAATTGACTGTCAGATTTCAAATGCGGAGTTATCCCTGCAAGGCATTATGTCAGGCATACCTTAGGGCACGTTTCGTACAAAGGGAATTTTTATTACAAGACAAGTGCCCTACTCAGGAGGACACTCTAACTTATGTCATGCCATATAGTTCACTATCGTCAAAATTCACCCAGATTCTACGGTCCCATTGGCATATATCGCAGGTCCTCCCAGTGTTTGATAGTTTTCCAGTAATCACTTATAGCTGGGGAAGAAACATAGGGGAGATCTTATCCAAACAGAGATATGGCCAGGATAGGGTGACCACTGGTACAGGTATACATATCCTCTGTGACAGATGCCAATGGTGTCCATTAGCTCTGGCGGGACCATCTTGGAAGGACGATCAGATGGGACTAGTGATACAGACCAGAAGGGACACTTCATGTATCAGCTCTAATGTAGTGTACATCATACAATGTCCGTGCAAATTGATATATGTGGGGCGGAGTAGTAGACCTATTAAAATCCGTTTGAATGAACATAAGTCAAGGATTAGCACTAGGGCTGAACAAGCTCCCCTGGTTACTCATTGGATATTAAAAAAATCATTCGGTATCAGATCTCCAGTGGCAGGTTATAGATCAGGTTAAGTTAGGGTGGGAGGGAGGAAATCAGAAAGACTTGTTGAATTACAAAGAACAACAATGGTTCTTTACATTAAACACGGTTATTCCCAGTGGGATGAATGCAGAGATTGAGTGGATGTCATTGATATAATTGTTTTCGAGTCATGAGCATATAAGAATTCTTGGTAAGACGCCGTTGCCATCTTTACCGTGGGGCATGATGTTGGCAGGCTGGTAAAAGATGATTGTTAGGTAAAGCAGCATACTGATTAAAATAGAGGATTGGGAACTTAAATATGAACAGAGTTGGCTTAGTACTTTTAGGGGGCCTCCTTGATAAAGCATTTGTGAAACATGTGCCGTGTTGGAGCACTGTACCCCTATTGCCAACTATATATGAAGCTTTCATCTTTAAGATGAGTATTATTTAAATTTAATCAACTTTATTAAGAAAAATAAGCTATTCAGTTTTCTTTATATTGTAACATAAATCAAGTATTTGAGGATGGTGGAAGCTGTTGAGTCGATGACGAAGTGAGTGTATACGTTTCTGCATTAGAGGGTGCGGACGCAGTGTGGCACGACTGAGGTTGGATTCAACTGATATTCAAAACGATAGATTATCTAACAGGGTAAAATTCTATTTATGGCATTAATAGCCAGGAACTGATAAGGCCTCTTACGCTAACCTTGCAGTAACTGGACAGTGTGCGGCGATGCCCGATTACCACCGGGTTACTGCCGCGCAAGCCATTTCTGGGGGTTTTCTTTTTCCGCCTGGAAGTGGCACACGCTCGGGGCAGGACTACCGCTGGCGGCTGTGTTGAGCTGGCGTTAGTCCTGAAAAAGCGAGCAATAAGCCTGAGTTGGGCTTATGACCGCTCTGTAAAAGGGTCCCCCGAAGTTTCTTCTGTTCATTTGCAAAATGAATGGTTTCACTGCGTGTGCAGCAAATGCACATGTGCCCTTGCAAGCATTTCAGAAAAAGCTCTGCATCAGCAGATTCTTTTCTAAAATACCACCAGAACTCAGCCTGCTCTCATCTGGACGTCTTAATGCTGATGTTTACATTCTATGTAAAATTGGGCTGTACATCTTTTGGAGAGGAAAATGAGATATTTTAAAATCAAAATAGATAACTGAGTGTTATGTTGATCTGAAGGAAAATGGTTGGAACTAGAATTTATAATATAAAATTCCTTCCTGTTTCCAAGTGCTTATATCTTCCTAAAATATCTACTTCTTTTTAAGAAACTGAGGCTGCCAAGCAGCCTTCACGGAGGTAGGCCAACTGACAGCTTTTTTGGAACATTCACAGGATATAATTTCTTCACATGCTACTTTATTAGTGATGTTTTTGTCTGAGAAGGATAAATTAAAAATGTTGAAATTATACTTTACAAGTTAAAAATGTGCAGTTTTGTGGGCAGACTATACAGATATTTCCAGATGTTATGTTCTCAAATCAGCAACGGAGAAAAGTTTTTCTTGGTATGAAACCTAAGGTTTTGGCCTTGGGTGCATCTTTTTTTCCCTACTCTTCCCCTGTGGATATGTGATACAACACTAGGGGGAGAGATTTTTGTTTTGTTTTGCTTTTTATCCCTCACATCTGGAAAGATATTTATTAGATCATGGTCAAGGGAATAATTAAAGCTTGTTGGATTATTATGATGTAATAAAGCTTCCAAAAAGTGAGAGGTTTTTGTTACCTCTTAAGTTGCTTGGTGTATTTTGTTTTCTTTTTATTTGAAGTAGTTACTCACATACACTTTCCTAGATGTGGACTTAAGACTTGAGTGTGGTCTTTCTTGTTTAATTGAAATATGTTTTTGGAATTAGCTTTTATCTTTATTGTAGTTCTTAGACAAATATTTTTTTTGAAAATTCTAATAAATATACAATTGCTAAATCTATAGGTCTTGTCTACTAAGGTGTACTAGTGTACACTAATGCTAGAGACATCAATATATTCCTAAAAATGATAGTGTGCCTACAGTGTGACTTGCCAAAATTACAAGTTTTAGGTTTACCAGAGAAAGATGATAGATTTCTCAGAGTTTCTACTCTTCCAAAGAAAAATAAGGAAGAAGAGAAGGTTGTTTCAGCAGTCTTCAATGGTGAAATCTCAGTGCGGAAAAGATTTTTCACATAATTTGCCAGAAGGAAAAAATCTTAGAGGGCAGATCGAAACCTCTGGTGTGTTCATTAGAAATGTCCAATGATTTTACCTGTGGAAAGGACTGAATTTCCCTCTGCCTTGTTCCAGGATTAGATATTTGCTGCCTTTCAGAATGGATATTCAAAATATCAAGAAAGTACAAAGCATCTGTAAGTTTGTTAGAATTAAGCAAGCTGAACCTTTCCTGGCATTTTATATTCTCTAGATTTATCTGCAAAACTGGAATGAACCAAAACATTTCTGAATGATACGCTTCTCTTTCTGTCCAACCCTAGGAACTTTGTCAAAAGCTTTCTGAAAATCTAGATCCACTACATCAACCAGCTCACCTTTATCAACATGTTTATCCACACCTTCAAATAAATGAAGCAAATTGATGAGGCAAGACTTCCCTTGGCTGAATCCATGTTGACTGTCCCATTAAACAATATTTGTCTCAGTGGCGTAGCCAGAAGTCAATTTTTGGGTGGGCCAACAGGTTGGATGGGTGGGCACTAGACAGTGGTGTGCTGGCAAATGTTTAACAACAGGCTCTCTCCCCAGTCCACCTCTGCACCCCCCCCCCCCCGTCCACCTGTGCACCTCCCCTCAAAATTGCAGAGCTGGCTATAGCCGGGGAGAGAGCCTGGGGGGGGGGGGGGGCAATGCATTACTCTTTCCAGGGAAAAAAAATTAAATGATCCCAGGTTCCAATTTAATTCATGTTTAATGTGGGATAACATGCCATAAATAAGTAAATAAATATAAACTTTTAATGTTGAGCACCTGATTCTCAAAGTGGACATATTCCAAACACTATAATGAAAATAAAATGATTTTTTTTTCTACCTTTGTTGTCTGGTGACTGTTTTTCTGATCATGCTGGCCCAGTATCCGATTCTGCTGCTATCTGTCCTCTTAACTCCGTTTCCAGGGCTTCCTTTCCATTTATTTCTTTACTTTCCTCCTTTCTTCTTCATTTCTTGCTCTATATCCATAAGTAAAAGCTGGGTCCTCTGCAGACTTGACTGTCCAGTGGATCCAGCTTCTGCCTATTTTCTTCATCCATGTGCAGTTTTTCTCCTCTCTTCCTTTTCCCTCATCTCATCTCCTTCCTCACTCTTCCATCTCCTCCATCCATGTCCAGCAACCCTCCTCTCCCCTGTCCTTCCCTCCATCCATGTCCAGCAACCCTCCTCTCCCCTGCCCTCCCCTTCATACACCCATGTCCAGCAACCTTCCTATCTCCTCTTTCCTCCCCTCCATCCACGCATGTCCAGCAACTCTCCTCTCCCCTCCAGCCATCCATACCTAGCAATTCTTTTCTCTCCCCTGCCCCTCTCTATTCATCCATACCCAGCAATTCTCTTCTCTCTCCACTTGCCCCCTCCATCCATCCATCCCCAGCAATTCTCTTCCCTCCCCTGCCCCCTCCATTCATCCATACCCAGCAATTCTCCTCTCTGCCCTGCCCCTATCCAGCCATACCCAGCAATTCTGTTCTTGCCCCTGCCCCCTCTATCCATCTATACCATACCCAGCAATTCTCCTCTCTGCCCTGCCCCTATCCAGCCATACCCAGCAATTCTGTTCTTGCCCCTGCCCTCCTCTATTCATCTATACCATACCCAGCAATTCTCTTTTCTCCCCTGTCCCCTCCCTCCAGCCATCAGCGATTCTCCTCTCACCCCTCCCGCTCTCATCCATGTCCTGCGATTCCACCTGCCCGCCCGGAGCCCTCTTCTCCCCCCAAAAAAATTTACAGTGCAGGCTGAGCTCTGTTCCCGCATCTGCCTCCCTCACTCTCACGGCAGCGCTTCCCAAACGCTGCCCACCGCCGCCACGATCGCAGGATTTACCTCCCTCCATCTCAGCACTCAGCAGCAGCGGTAGCGAATCATACACGCTGCCTCCTTCTAACCCGGAAGCGTCTCGCTGCTGAGTGCTGAGATGGAGGGAGGTAAATCCTGCGATCGTGGCGGCGGTGGGCAGCGTTTGGGAAGCGCTGCCATGAGAGTGAGGGAGGCAGATGCAGGAACGGAGCTCAGCCTGCTCCCTCCGCTCCGCTGCCTCCACTGATGGGTGGGCCTGAACCAAAACTGGGTGCCCACCCGTGGCTACGCCCCTGGCTTGTCCTGCTATTTTTCTTGGCACTGAAGTCAGGTTTACCAGTCTGTAATACCCGGATCACCCCTGGAACCCTTTTTGAAAATTGGCATTACACTGGCCACCCTCCAATCTTCAGGTACTACGGGTGACAGGTTACAGATCACTAACAGCAGATCAGAAATTTCATGTTTGAGTTTTTTCAGTAACTTAGGGTGCAAGCCATCTGTTCCAAGTGATTTACTACTCTTTAATTTGTCCATTTGGTTCAATATGTATTCTAGGTTCACCAAGAATTAATTCAGTTCCTCCACATTGTCACCCTTGAAAACATCTTCTTCTGTAAAGACCAAAGCAAAGAATTCATTCCGTCTCTCTGCTATGGCCTTGTTTCCCATCAGTGCCTCCTTTTGCTCCTTCATGATCTAATGGTCCCACAGATTCCCTCACAGCACACCCCCATATGCCAAACTCCTATCAACTTCACTTCCCCCACTCCCATTGCCATGCTCTCAATACTCCACCCCCATTGCCACACACATATTACTTAGAGAAGGACTTGTCCTCAGACACACAACCATAAACACTTCACCCAGAGCAGCCCAAGGGTACTAGATGCCCTTGGCAAAACTGCAGCTATGTCCCCCCTCCAGGGGGTAGCTCAAGACCCTATCACACCTTCTCCATAGTTTAGTTTCTCCCTTCCCCTCCATATGTCACTCATGTTGCCAGAATGCCCTTACTCTCTCTACCTTAACCCCCCCTCAGATTGCTAACATCACCCTTCCCCTCTAACCTCTTTCCCCAGTTGACCAATATTTCATCACCCCTTTCCTAGCCCCACCCCATATCTATCATCTCCTCTCTTCTTACTTTCCTCCTCTCTTCTTACTTTCCCTATTCCAGAAGCAAAGAAGGACGTAGGTGGGGTGGAAGGGCAGGCCAGGCCCAGCAAGGGAAAGGCTCTTGTACATGCTGGAGCTGGGCCACTGTCCCAGGGCTAGCTCAAGAGGTTGTGGCATCCTGGACCAACATTGAGCCCCCCACTTTGTCCCCGCCTCCCACCTGTCACACCCCTTGCCCTACCCCCTACCTTGCGGCCAATCTGGAGATATATTAGCTGCATAAATTCCCCCCTAAGCCCCTCCCACAGCAATTTTCACAATTCCTCCTTCGCCCACCACTGCAATTTTCACAATTCCACCCACCCCCCCTATTTCAGCAACCAGTAAGGTTCCTGATTGCTCACTCACCTCCTACCACAGTAATATCCACGAATCCATCCACCCTCTCTCCCTCCAGCAGTCAGTAAGGCAAGTATCAAGGTTACTCCCTAATCCTCATCCCCACCCCAAACAGCAACTTCAATGGTTCCACCCTCCCTTCCACCCCAGGACCCTTAATAAGATCAGGCCCCTTACCTGCTGAAAACACTGGAAATACTGCCTCTCTATCCTTCTTCCCTAGGTCCAGGCAGCAGCGGTGGCAGTCAGCGGTCATGTGATAGCAGCAGGCAGCAGTAGGCAGTGGTATCTGTGATGATATCGAGAGGCAGAAGGCTGAGGCTGATGGTGGTAGTGGCTAGGCAGGCCAAAAAAAAGAGCACGGTTGACGTTGAAACAGTTTAAATACTTCAATGTCTTGCTCCTCCTTGCAAGGCACGCTAGGATTTGATGTTGGGTATCCAATCCCAGTGTGCCTTGCATTAGTGTATCTTCCATGGGTGACAGAGGGCAGCTCCAAGGTACTCTCTGCACCTATCAGAGGCCAGAGGGCCTGGGAGGAGTGTCAGCATCAGATTCTTCAGAGGAGGAAGAGGGAGGAAGAAAGCACTGAAGCTGCCTGTGCCTCCTGTTTCCAGTGCTGGGAGTAGGGGCTGGGAACAGCTACTGCAGAGAATGGTGTAAATAAGCAGTAAGGAGCTAAACCTTAACCTATGGGCCAGTGATGAAAGGGCTTGGGTGTTTGGCGCCCCCAGAGCCTTACTTGGTCCATAGGTTAAACTGGCCCTACACTAACCCCCAAATTCTGCTGCCCTAGGCAGATGCCTAGCCTATCTACCAGCAGGGCCATCCCTGACCTCACCATATATAGATGCTGCATATACACCATCTTCAACACATACAAACACCCTTTGCCAGTCTAGGGAGATATACTTCATCACAAACTTCCCAACGAGTTCCTTGAATAGCTAAGCCTATGTGCCAAAACAGGAAGGAGAAGTGCATCCTTGTATAACAGTGTACCACAAGGGGCTAATTCTTTAAATAATTTGCCATGTGCAATCCATGTTCTACATCAGTGTTTCCCAAGTTAGTCCTGGAGTACCCCCTTGCCAGTCAGGTTTTCAGGATACCCACAATGAATATGCAGGAACTTGATTTGCATACACTGCCTCCATTGTGTGCAAATCTCTTTCATGTATATTCATTGTGGCTATCCTGAAAACCTGACTGGCAAGGGGGTACTTCAGGACTGACTTGGAAAATACTGATCTACTTATGTAAAACAGCTCATAAAACTGTATGGGGTTCCTTGAGGCACAGTTTGGTTGGAGTAGGAGCAGAGTGGAGGAGTAGCCTAGTGGTTAGTGCAGTGGGCTATGATCCTAGGGAACTGAGTTCAATTCCCACTACAGTTCCTTGTGACTCTGGGCAAGTCACTTAACCCTCCATTGTCCCTGGTATAAAATAAGTACATGAATATATGTAAACTGCTTTAAATGTAGTTGCAAAAACCTCAGAAAGGCAGTATATCAAGTCCCATTTTCCCCTTTCCCTTATATACATAAATGGGTGAACTCTAAAGGGTAATTCTATAACAGAGCAACCACTAGAAGTGCTGGTTATGATGCTTATTTTAAGCAAATTCTATAAATTAGTTACCTACTTTTCTTCATAAAGTACTAGTGCAAATGATCTAAAATGCACATGTATTTCAGCATAACTGCTTATTTATTTATTTTTGTTACATTTGTACCCCACGCTTTCCCACTCATGGCAGGCTCAATGCGGCATACATGGGGCAATGGAGGGTTAAGTGACTTGCCCAGAATCACAAGGAGCTGCCTGTCCCGGGAATCAAACTCAGTTTCTCAAGACCAAAGTCCACCACCCTAACCACTAGGCCACTCCTCCACATCAGCACACAACTCTGGAATGCACTTCCAAATGCCATAAAAACAATGCATGACTTGATAGCCTTCTGGAAATTACTAAAGACCAACCTGTTCAAAGAGACTTATCATAATGATCCTTCATAAATGACCTGACTTCAAAACTCTACCAGAACAAGATAACATTGAACTCTTTATACTTGTTTACTTCAATTACTTTGTCACTAAATGAATGTTATGAATTACTTCCTTATCTCTTACACCTGTTATGAACTATTTATACAATTACTTTAATTTATTTTAATACTGTTTTGTACCCTAAACCTTATAATACCTTGTATTTCTCATTCCGTAAATGACGATAGCCACTACAGCTTTATGTAAGCCACATTGAGCCTGCAAAAAGGTGGGAAAATGTGGGATACAAATGCAACAAATAAATAAATAAATAAATAAATAAATAAATAAATAAATAAATAAGATCCATGAAAAGATCAATGCCTGAACACCTAATTTTTTCGTTAGCCCAAACTAAATTAAATGATTGGGCAACTTCAGGATTAGTAAAATGATTAAGAGGTGGAGTTTCTGGGTTTTGCTGATTAACGTTATATCCTGAAAACATAGAAAAAGTTTCTATTAACTGAAACATTGTAGGTATAGAGGTTTGAGGATTTGATAAGTAGAGAACATCAATCGCTTATGAGGAACATATAACTCTGATGTTTTGGATTAGAACCCCTGAAATTTGTGGATGGTATCTAAGGGCAATAAGGAGGGGTTCCAGTGCAATATTCAATAAAATATGGTGGTAGAGGGCAACCCTGCCTGGTATCATATTTAAGGAAAATAGGATTAGAAAGTGTATTATTAGTGAGAACTTTGCTGTTGGATTAGCATATAAAAATTTGACTTTTGGGTAAAAATGAGTGGGGGGGGGGCAGCAAACCAACTTAATAAATAATCAAGAAAATATAGTCCAGTTCCACCCTGTCAAAAGCATTTTCTGTATCAAAGGCCTTAATCATGACAGGGTGGAAACTAGAGTGTGCTATGTTTAAAATATGAAAAAAATAAATGAAACGTATCTGTAATTAAGTGACCTGGCATGAACTTAACTTGGTAAGGGTGTATGATTTTCTTGTTGTTTTTGTTTTTATTTTTTAGCCTTTATTTCTATGCATTCAAGTGGTCTTAACATAGAAACCACACAACTAATATTGAAGGTGGGTGGTGGGAATTCAAGGAAAAGAGGGGAAAGTCATAGGACAACTAGGGAGTGTGGTGTTGCAGCACAAATGAAACAGGTCAGACTGAGCTGCCCTTAATGTCTTTCTCAACCATCATATTCTCTGTTTCTGTGTTTTCTTTATTCTTTTAACTGTCATGCAGTGATTTCACAGTGCAAATCTATTAAGGTGTCACTGTAGAAATAACTGTAAGCAAACCTCGAAAGTATTATGCTTATAATAAGATGCTGTTTGTGTTCTATAAATGATTACTTCTATCATCCCCCAGGTTTGTGAGCTTGCTATCTGAGCACCTTAGTAACACTGCATGCAGGGGAAAAAAAGGAACAGTGAAAAGGAAAGTGCCATTGCTGCTCTGGAGTATGGCAGCTCCATGTCACCAAGTCACTGAAATGAAGCATCATTCATTGTTGCTATCACTCCTGGGCCTTGAGGCAGCTCCCTGCTACTAGGCTTACTGAAGGGAAGGTATCTAGAGGGTGGGAAGTTCAATAAATGAATGAAAGGGGAAAGAAAGGAAAACAGGGAATGAGCTATGGAGGAAGGGAATAGCCACAAAAGAGGAAGTGGAAGGAGAAATTGGGGATGAGGTTCTTACAGAAGGGGGTAGTGATGACAAAGAGGAAACTAGCAGAGAAGGAGGAGACTACCATTTTGTTTTTTTTATGCTGCAAGCATTTTTCAATTGTTTGTCTTAAGCGTTTCATTTGAATGATTTTTAGGTATTTTTAGTTTATATGTACAACTTTTTTAATTTAAATTGATTGTTCTTATGCATTTTTTAAATTAAGTATGCATGTTTTGGTGTACTCCATTTTGGACATCCTACTGAAAAGTTTTGGCACATTATAAATTGATTTCAAGCTTTTTAATGGAGTTCTTGAGGGTTAATTAATAATGCCATCAGTTGTGATTTGTTGTTGGTTTATCAACTTACAACCTAATTGAACTTGCTTCTTTTCCCCATTGTAGCTGGAATGGAAGATGGAAGCCATTTAATACCTCTGATTTAATACCTTCTTTTTTTTCTCCCTTGAAAATTACCACTGCAGTCCATAATTTTAAAGTTGTGTTCTAAAGCATATTTCTCTTTTACTCTCAAGATACCAATCATATATGCATGTGACAAGCATACTCTGTCTGAAACAATATACTTTGCCTTTGATGATTTTAAAATACATTAACATAAGAACATAAGAACAGCCATACTGGATCAGACCAATGGTCCATCTTGCCTAGTATCCTGCTTCCAGCAGTGGCCAATCCAGGTCACAAGTACTTGGCAAAAACTCACATTGATTTTACCCCTAATGAGCTTGAAAATCATTTGATATTAATGATTTCATGAGGTAGAAATATACTTCTGTTAGATATTCCAGCTTCTATCTAATGCATTTTAAACTAAACTAATAATGAAAAAGTGTCAGCTATATATATATAAAGAAACACATTTAATGGAAGGACTGCATTTCAAACCAATTTAAGGAAAAGCCTGCACTGTAACTACCTGTAAGTAGATGTAAGTCTGTAATTTGGGGAAGATTAAGTAAAGCATTATTTGAAATTGAGGTAATTATTGACAAATGCCACTGCTGTAGTCTTGTCAGCTACATGTTTATGGGGGGAATTCAATGAATGAATAGTGCCTGAAGTTAGGCACTGAGATGATCCACACTAAGCTAGCACTTTAGAAAGGGAGCTCTGCATGGAACTACCTGTACAGAATCTTAACTTAATACATGTTTCATGCTTAACCTTGGGCGCAAGCATTTATGACTGCCAAAGGCTGATGTAAATGCCCATGCTCAACTAAAGGCAGCTAGGCACGCAAATGCAGGTATTCTATAAGACTGCTCCTAAATTCTAGGAATGCTTGTGACCTGCCCATGTCCATCCCATTGTCATTCCCCCTTTCGAATTGCATACTATAAAATGTAGGTACGGGGGAACTAAGATGGCCGCCTGACCGGTCTGGTGGGAAGACGCTCTGATTTGATCGGTTTTGAGCTACAAATTATTTCCTTAAAATGCCACACTCTAAAAGAAAGGGAACGCTGAGATCGGTTCCTCTACCTGCTTCAGCGTCCTCACCGCTACAGCCGACATTGGAGCGATTCTACCCCGGCGTCTCCAGGAACTTGCAGGGAGAGGACCCCATAGCGGGGATTCCGGGAGAAGCGGCGTCCCCGCTGGGAGAAGAAACCTCCTTGTCTCCACCATCTTTCTCAACTGCACCTCCCTGTCCAGTGTCAAGAGCGGCCCTGGAGGGAAACCCCACTGACTCCGGAAGTGTGTCGGTAGGGGAGACCAGAGAGGATCCAGGCACGCAACAGGTGACGCGGCTTGCTGAGGGAAATGGAACTCCTTCAGCAAAGAAAACGGAGGTGACTCTGGAAACGGTATGGGGGATGTTAATCCGGATTGATTCTACACTTCAGAAGACCTCAGGTGATGTAGGAAATCTTGGCACAAAATTGGAAGGTTTAAAACTAACTGTAGAATCTGTAAAAGCAGATTTCTCAAACCAAGTAGCAACTCTTCAAAAAGAAATGGAATCAATTAAAGATTTTAAAGCTGTAGTCGTCAAAGATAATATAGATATAAGAAGAAGAGTAGAACAGATTGAAAACTATAATAGACGCCTTAATCTCCGTTTCCTAAGTTTTCCTATTATAACTGGGGTAACTCCGATGGACACACTTCGAAGATATTTGAATGAAATATTAAGAATTCCTCTTGAGGCCATACCCCCGGTTAATAAACTTTATTTTATTCCTAGACCTAGAGGAGAATTAAAAGGTGCAGGAAAAAAAGATATTCCTGATTTACAGAATATATCTGAGATTTTGGAACAATCTACTGACACAATAACTGACAGAGCTACACTGATTGTATCACTGGTTTTTGAGCAAGACTATAATACCATCTTAAGACTATATTTTCGAAATACAAAGGCCCAATTTTGTGGCTCTAAAGTCTGGATTTATCCAGATGTAACTAAACAAACTCAACAAAAAAGGAAAGCGTTTCTTGCTCTGAAACAAAAGACAATTGATATTGGGGGTTCTTTCTTTTTGGCGTATCCTTGTAAATGTATAGTTAAGCTGGGTCAAACAAAATATACATATTTTTTACCGGAACATCTAAAATCGTTTCTGGAACTGAAACAACTGAGATAATGTGTAAACAGTCTTGGAGTATAGGCAACCTTGTTTGTTTTACTTATTCCTAATAACTTCTTTAAATTCTTTTCTCCCTCTTAAGATAAAGGGGTCTAAGAAAGGCTAAATTATTATATTGTATATTGAATTTTTCTTCATTAATAGACGCCTTAATAATTGATTACATTGTAATAATTTTGAAGATATGGTTATGCTTATCTATAAATTTTCTTGCCTGTATTTCTGACACAAGGGTATCCTTGTTAATTATATTTAAAATAATAAAGATAATATAAATAAAATGTAGGTACACCTGTTATAGAACAGGGAATAGGGCAGATCTGTGTGTAAATTCTAATTACTGACGATTAAGTGCTTGTTAACGCCAAAAATTGACTGTTATCTCTTAATTAGCTAATTAGTTTATACACAGATATGGGATCTTTGCCCAAACTTGCACAACCAAATTTGGGTGAGCTATACAGAATCCAGCAGAAAGTTTACTTCATAATGTTATGATGCCCCATTTCACATGGAATGTACAGATTGGAACGAAGATTTCTAGATTGGGAGGTGCTTAACACAAGCACCTTGGAGCCCAAACACATACACACATTCACACGCAAACACCCCTAAGCCAGAAGTAAACCCCCAAAATGGTCTTGCAATTGCTTACCATCTTCATACCTTTCCAAAACAATACCACAAACATACAGGTCAAAATAAAGGACTTCACCTCATGGAAGAATGGGCAACAACTTTCAAACTCAAACTGAACAGAGACAAAACCAAATTTCTTGTACTATCCAGCCCAGCCCACACAATCCCACATCCTACCAAAAATTCACAATCAACCAACAAATATACCACATTGAAATACAACTTAAAATACTAGGAATCATTCTCGACAAACACCTAACACTGGATTATCAAATATCAGCAGTAACATCAAAATATTTCAGAACACTATAAAAACTGAGAAGAATAAGAGACTATTTCCCTAGACAATCTTTCTGGATACTGGTCCAATCAACGATACAATCGCAACTAGACTACTGCAATGCAGCATATGTGGAGTGCAAGGAAGACACCCTAAAATCACTGCAAACAGTCCAAAACATGGCAGCAAGACTGATTTTCAAGAAATTGAAATATTAAAGAACAACCCTACTACATTGGCTACCAGTCAAGGCAAGAATAGTTTTCAAAGTGAGCACCCTAATCTTCAAGATGCTATTTGGAATGGCACCCGAATATATGCCAAACATGATTGAACTATTCCGAAGAAATATTAGCCAAGAAAAACAGAAACTACCTACTCCTACATCTACCCAACTGCAAAAACACCATCTACAAAACTATCTACACAGTAGGATTTAGCTACCAGGTTTCCAAATGGTGTAACTCAATACAAAAAACTATAAAATGCATCACAAATCTCCTCCAGTTCAGAAAAGAAATGAAAACCTACCTCTTCAAAAAAATTCTACAGCTAATCACAAAGATATCGTTGCCTTCCTTTCAAATCTACCTCTTCAAAAACTATGGGGCTCTTTTACTAAGGCATGTAGGTGTCTACGCGCACTACTGCCCGGCTACTGCATGCCCCAGGCAGAAATTCCATTTTTGTCACATGCCCAAAACACGTGGTAGAAAATATTTTCTATTTTCTGCAATGGGACGCTTACCCGGCGGTAATCAGCAGTTGGCGTATGCTGGACACTTACCTCTTGGTTAGCATATGAGACCTTACCACTAAGTCAATGGTTGGCGTTAAGGTCTCAGGTCGAAAATGGACGCACACTGGTTTTCCTTTTGCTGCACGTCCATTTTCTGGCACAATAAAATAAATCTCTTTTTTTCAGGTGTGCTCAGGGATGGACCAGCATGCATCCAAAACATGCGCCTACACCAGCACAGGCCACTTTTGGGCATGCCTTAGTAAAAGGGCCCCTATATGAGTAAACATCACCAAAACTCTACAACTGAACAGAAAAGCTACCACAACCTATTCCTCTCAAATCTATCTCTTCAGAAACTCTATGAATAACCACACAAACTATGGATGCCCTCTCCATATTGCACAACACTATTGTAACTCCACCAAAATGTAAATTGTAAGCCACTTTGAACCAAAAATTTGTTTTTCGATAATAGTGGGATACAAGAATGCATAAATAAATAAAAATAAATATAATAAAATCAATGCCAATAATTAGTTATTAACACCCAATTGACTAATTAGTTTACTCATGCATCTGGGCTCTGCACCCAACTTTGGACAACCTATATAGAATCCAGGAGAACAAGACCAAACTTTTAACAGGGTTTCATTATGGAGAATGAGTCAATTAATCCCTTGTGTGAAGCTCTGGCAAAAAGGATTATTCTAATTAATCTTGTAGGCATAGAAGCCAATGTGGAAATTTTCTCTATACTTATATGTGTCTTCTTTGTGAAATGGGCAATACATGGGTAGCTTTGAGTCCTTTCCACACCCATCCAAACTACACCCCATAAAATCTCTACATAGCCCAGATTGCCACATATAAAATAGTACCTTTCTGAAACTGGATTTTACACCCATAAATGCTGGTATTTCCACATGGAAATCATAAATAAGCCTTCTAAACTAATCCCCTTTGTCCTTTTCTTAATTATCATAAACCTAAATGCAATATAAATGGCGGAACGGTTTTGTATAGATACAGATCTCTGACAGTATGCTGACCTTTTGCTTCTCTACTCAACTGAAAAACAACCAAGATAAAAACAATCAATAGTTATTAACTAAAGTGTAGCACACTGTGAAAGCTACTATTAAGTTCACTTAAGTTGAATATTGTCTAATTTCAGAAAAAAATGTGCAGGTGCTAATTTTATAAAAGATTTTTCATGCATAAAAGGGCTCAAGGGTTATATGCATAAAATTATGCACAGTGCCAAGAAGGCACATACTTTTGTGTGGCCTCCATGTCATGGGTGTAGCTATGGGTGGGGCTAGGTTCAGCAGATTCTGTTCAAAACACTAGTGGAACTTCAGAAATCCTGATTTGAATATCTAATGTCTGATCTTAGCGGCCTTTTTAAAATGCTGCTCAATGTCAGTTCATATCATCATAGAAAAAAAGCCTGGTAAAACATGTAGATTGCGTGTGAAGTTCTGATGACAGAAATTTTCTTTATAGAAAAGCACAATAAAGTAGAACCTCTCACTCACCATAAACTTTGTAAAGTCACTGTACCCAAAAAGAACTGAACCATGAGCCTAATAGAATTATGGAGAATTAAAAGATTATGATCACTTAAGACAAATCCACTCCAACCAATAAAAATCAGGATAAAAGAAAACCAAATATAGCTATACAGGAGAAAACCACCAGAATGATATTGATTATAGAAGTGTCCATTCCAAATGATTAGTCTGTAAAAATACAGTCAAAGACAAATGTCAGAAAAAGCTACATAAACATTTCTTATCATATTGAAAACCACAGGCTTGACTGAAAGAATTTTCTAAGCATAACTTGATAGGTTGCCTCTACATGTTACATCCTATGAATTCGAGAAGGAAGTACTCTTTGGCATGATACAAGTACTATGCCAGTAAATTTGAGAACCTGGTATTTTATTTATTTATATTTTGCTCACACCTTTTTCAGTAGTAGCTCAAGGTGAGTTACATTCAGGAATACTGGTTATTTCTGTCCCTGGAGGGCTCACAATCTAAGTTCATACCTGAGGCAACAAAGGGTTAAATGACTTACCCAAGATCACAAGCAGCAGCAATGGGATTTGAACGGGCCACCTCTGGATGGCAAGACCAGTGCTCTAACCACTAGGTCACTCCTCCACAATAGTATGATACTGCACATACTCAAGCTTAGGTGTGAGATTAATTACTGCCATGATAGCATTAAAACTAACTCATTCGGAGACATTACCCCATAAAGGAACAAATGCACATAGGGTGGGCAATTTTCCAGCAGTCTTTTTACTAGGGTTGTGCATTTGTTAGAACATATTTGGTTTGCTAAATAATGCATCTCTCTAGGAGGTACCACTTGATTTCCACAGTTTTAAAGAGTAGGAGGTACCACTTGATTTCCACAAGTTTAAAGAGCCTTATAAGACTATCTTCCATCCTACCAGAAAGAGACTCTGGAGAACAGGTTGCCAGATATCTCTGAGCTCTCCAAACAGTCATTGCATTTGATCAGAAGACAGGCCAAGAGCTGCAGTATTTACAGCCAGCTTCTGCAGAAGTTTGCTGTGACAAAATTGCCTAAGGGAAAATTATGAGCAGATAAACAACTACTGGAGCCCTTTGCGTTAGAAGTTTACCGACACAGGGCTCATAAGATAAGTTTTGTGATTTACTTTCTATTGTTATTATACACATTGTTATCATTGAATCTACAGGCTGGCTGAGTTGGCTTATTAGAAGAGTAAAAAAGTGTTTTAAGTGGTGCTTTATTGCACTAGCACTTATTTATGCACTTTATTGCACATTAATATCACAGGAGTGAGCTACCCTATGAATGAAGTGCAATAATTCACCCGTTAGTGGTCTATTCAGACTACCACGCAGTGGCGTAGCCAGACTGCCAATTTTTGGTGGGCCTGAACTCAAAGTGGGTAGGCACAAAATTTTCTCTCTACCCTCCTCCCCCAGCAAAATTTAGTCACACTAATCAGCCGCTCCTCTCGCCTCTCACTTCACTGCCCCTGGAGCAGAACCCCGGAGGAGCACAGCGACGTGAGAGGCGAGAGGAGCGGCTGCAGAGCCGACAGCCAATGCCTGATGGCTGCCTGCGGTGCTGCGCTTGCTTTTTAAAAACATTTTTGATTGTTTAAATTAGCTCTTTTTGTTTTTGTAGCAGCCCCTGCTGCTCAACAGGAGAAGCAGCAGTGGCCGGAAATGGGAGCTGGTGCCGCGTGTTTCGCGGGAGACTTGGCAGGTCTGTGTTGGGTGGGTGGGCCTGGATGGAAAGTGGCTGGGCCTGGGCCCATCCAGGCCCGCCCGTGGCTACGCCCCTGCTACCACGTGGGTGTGAACATTTCTGAGGGAGCTCCTCCTTCATGATTTAACACACATTGTAGTTAGTGCATTCTCCTGGTTTGCACTAGGGGTTTATTATTTTAATTACTCCTTGGAAGGATCCTTGCTCAGGGCTCCTCCTGGAAGCCTATTCTCTCGGGGCCTCCATGGTTCTACACTCTCTCAGGTAATTTAACCTTCCTTCCCTCTGAGCCCCGCCCTTCTGACTCAGGACCTGTTTTGGCAGATTAGCACCACCTGCTTTCAGGCAGCTAAACTGTGTCATCTTAGCACCACCTGCTGGAAGGTGGCTAACCTGCAGCTTCAGTGTAGGAGTGTTCCTAGGGACATGTGCCATGATACCACTCACTCTCTCACATAATCACAGTGGTTTAGTTTATTAGCCTCCCAATATTCTGAGATAAACTGAACCATGAGCTACATCAGAGGTGAGCAACTACAGTTCTCGAGGGCCACAACCCTATCAGGTTTTCAAGATTTCCATAATGAATATACATGAGATCTATTTGCATACAATGGAAGAAGTACTTACAAATCAAGTTCATGCATATTCATTGTGGAAATCTGACTGTACTGTGACCCTTGAGGACCGTGGTAGCCTACCTCTGAGTTTGATATACTGACAACACATAGAGGGTTAAATAAACACCCTTGCCAAATTCAATCAAGGCAAGTGTCATTTTTAAAAAGAGAAAAACAGATCAACAAACTAATGTGATTTATAGTAGCAGTCAGAACTCATTGTGTTATAATGAAAGTGACAGGAGGTATATTTCTTGGCTGAAGTACTGCTGAAATAATTGAGTTCAGATGATATACATACTTTGAGCTTTGCAAAAAAAAAATTTTACATGAAGAATTACAGCTTCCCCCATTCAGAAGGAGAAATAATTAATACTGACAACTTGCATTCAGAATGCAAAACACTAGTTGTGCAACTTTAAGTTCTCTAATGGGCATATTCTGTCTTTAGGATGAAACTCTGTCTCCAACATGGAAGGGGCCTGGTTTTGTCATTTCTCTTCTAGATTATATTATAGTCATTTAATCAACAAAAGTGAAAAAAAGAAGTCTTTATTATTTAGTCCTTACACCACTTTTTCTTCAACTTTATTGTGTGGAATAACCTACAATCATATGAGGAATACCAGAAACCTCACAGGGCTATGGGGGTAAATGACAAGTCTTCTCTAAACATGGACACACCAAAATTATAGTTGATCCTGTTGGACCACCCCAGTGAAATAAGTCATCTAATCCTGTCCTGGGCGCATCCTATAGACAAAGTGTTCATGCTCAGTACCTAGACTCATTCTCATAGTGGTCCTGGTATGAATTCTCCATGGGAGGATGAAATTTAAGCTTCAGGGTACCAGGTACACAATGAATTTTCTCTAGTGATATGCCAAAAGAAAGTCTGAACTCCAGTATAATGTTCCAACATAAATATTGCTATTCAATGTGTAATATGGCACTTGGTAGAGCTTTCTCTTCTGGTATCTATAATGCAAATTAAGTATAGTAAATCCATGAAATGTTGTTTCCTTAGTCTTATCCTCAGGAATCCATCTAGTTCCTCTCTCTTGAACTTTGAGGGCTTCTTCTGGACAATGAACAAGATTTTCCTAATTCACAAGGATTCCCCTGAGATCCAATTCTTGATCTACACTTTTCAATTTCATTTTCTTCTTTGATGTACCACTTAGGCACCTCCTTAGCTGTCTCCACTGAGAGAGTACCTGATTTTGTGACTTTCTTCTCCTATTCTCTCTTCCTAATGAAGCACCAACTTTGTATCCACTCCTTTCCCACATTTTAATTTATATCATTTATAATCCACCTATTAAATAGGCAACGAATAAAAAACACACACATAATAAGATATATAAAACATAACAAGCAACATATTAGAAATCATATATGATATCTAAAACTAAAAACAAAAATCAAATAGCAAATCCTTGCCTTCATTCTGGCACCGAGTCTTTGAGACAGAAAGGTAAAGTTAATTGAAAAGGTTTCAAAAATCTATAAGCAACCTTCAGTTGCAATAAATAAATAAATAAAATCCTTACTTCATAAATCAAAATAACAATTTTTCTTGACAAGGAATCTCCTCGGTAAATTCATCTACAGGATTTGTGCTAAGGCCTTCTTCCCATCATAAGTGCTTTAAGTCTTCCTGGACAAAACTAAGGGATGAAAAAAATGTTCTTTCAAAGCATAAATATAGTAGAGAGAAATGATTCAGAAGCCCTTGTTTATGAACTAGTAGTAAATCCTTCATCCAATGCCTACTTTCAGTCTGCCAATAAAATACAAAGGAGAAGGAGAGAAAAAAATTCATGCTTCTCAAAATCCAACTCAAAAACATACACCGTCTCTTAGGTTTCAATTCTATATGTGGGCACCTCGTTGTAGGTGCCCTGATGCCATGAGGGCAGTGCCTGGGCACTCAGATTGTGTTATAGAATAGTACTTAACTGGTCATTGACACACCTTACCTTTAGGGCCTGCAGTTACACCTGACTTAGAGCTGGTATAACAGAGCATGCCTAAATGTGACAGTGGCATGTGTAACTTATAGATTTAAATAAGTTGCATATTTAACTGCGAGACATGCCCATGTCCTGTCCACACTCCACCCACATGTAATGCCTCTTCCATTTGCATGTTATAGCAATTACATGTGACCTTATAAAATAGCACTTAGGGTGCTTACATGCATAAAATGGGACCTATACTCACATGACTAATAACACAATTGCCCTTTATTGAAACCTCCTATAGGAATGCAGATACTTTCCTCTGTCTTACACTGTCTCTCATAACACTTTTACAGGTACTTGTAGGTTATAGGCTTGGGAGTAATTTAAGGAAATACTTTTTCATGGAAAGGGTGGTGGACACATGGAATTGCATCCTGGTGGAGGTGGTGAAGATGAGAATTGTGTCTAAATTTAAGAAAGCATGGGAGAGGTTCGTAGGATCTCTTACGGAAAGGAGGAGATAGAGGTTGCTGTTGATGGACAGACTGGATAGGCCATTTGGCTCTTATCTGCCATCATGTTTCTATCTATTTACCCCAACTTGAAACAACCAATTGTAGCGCATGCTTTTTTGCTGTCCCCCATCTCTGGAATTCCATGCCTTTATCTCTTCGCAGTGAACTCAATATAAAGAAATTTAAGGCATTATTGAAGGCTTGGCTATTCCAGCAGGCTTACTCTGTCTGATCAGGACGGCTTCAGAGGTAGCTCGTACCTGAGAGAGGGAAACTTTTTATGTTTGCTTGTGATGTGTGTGATGCCACTTGCATGTGTGCTGATCTTTCCTATCAAAATATTGTAGTTCCAATTGCTTTGCTTTTTATCTTATTTTTATTGTTAACCACCTTGCTCTGTTTGTCAGTTAAAGGCAGTACATCAAGCTACAAATAAATAAATTCTGGGAACACCCCTGACCTGCCCGTGGCCTTGAATTGTGCAGTACAAAATTTAATAGCACATAGGACAGATGTGCTCATAAATCCAGATTGCTGCCAATTTACACCAATTATGGATTATTATTGGCTCATTAACTAATTCATTTAAGCACAGATCTGGGTTCTGTAACAAATTTGCACATCCAACTTTGGGTGACCCAGTGGTGTTCCTAGGTCGGCTGCCACCCGGAGCGGATCACTGCTGTGCCCCCCCCCCCCCGACATATTACCCCCCCCCCATGAATCACAACAACCCCTGCCGCATCAGCTCTTCCCCCCCCCAAGCGCATCGCTCTTACCTCCTGGGGGTGCAGGAAACAGTCACACAGCTGTCGGTTCTGCCGGTTCCCTGCCCCAAAACAGGAAGTAATGTCAGAGGAAGCAGGGAACCGGCGGAGCCAACAGCTGTGTGACTGTTTCCTGCACCCCCTTGTAGCATAAGTACTGCCATACTGGGAAAAGACCAAAGGTCCATCGAGCCCAGCATCCTGTCCACGACAGTGGCCAATCCAGGCCAAGGGCACCTGGCAAGCTTCCCAAATGTACAAACATTCTATACATGTTATTCCTGGAATTGTGGATTTTTCCCAAGTCCATTTAGTAGCAGTTTATGGACTTGTTCTTTAGGAAACCATCTAACCCCTTTTTAAAATCTGCTAAGCTAACCGCCTTCACCACGTTCTCCGGCAACGAATTTCAGAGTTTAATTACGCGTTGGGTGAAGAAAATTTTCTCCGATTTGTTTTAAATTTACTACACTGTAGTTTCATCGCATGCCCCCTAGTCCTAGTATTTTTGGAAAGCGTGAACAGATGCTTCACATCCACCTGTTTCACTCCACTCATTATTTTATATACCTCTATCAAGTCTCCCCTCAGCTGTCTCTTCTCCAAGCTGAAAAGCCCTTGTCTCCTTAGTCTTTCTTCATAGGGAAGTTGTCCCATCCCCGCTCTGCTCTTGATATGCCACTGGCCTACCTATATAGAATCCAGGGGATGGTAACAGACACACTAAGGAGTGAATTCTATAAATGGCACCTAAAAAATCATTGCTGAAAAAAATGCTTAAGTGGTATTTTATAAGCTGTGCCTAAAGTTCAGTGTGCTTTATAGAATAATGTTTAAGTGGAGAGGTCACATGTAAAATTAGGCACCACTATTTGCACCAATGAAAGTGTGGTGCAAATGCTGACACCTAAATTTATGCACGGAGCACCATTATTCTATAATTATGCATTATAACTCAAAACCATGCCCCCGATCCATCCCTAAGTCACCCATGACCTTCCTATTTCTGCACCCCTTTTTCAGGCTGCACATAAATTTTAGGCATGGATCCTGAGCCTAAATTTATGTGCGTAAGTTCCAATTAAATCTAGTTAGTGCCAATAATTGCTTGTTAAAAAGCCAATTATTGGTCCTAATTGGCTCATTATTCTATTAAATTTGCACACACAATTTTTAGCAACTTTTATAGAATCCGGGTGTAAAGAGTAATTTTATAAAGTCACTTCACATATATGTGGCCACTTAAGCATATAAATGTCCTATTATAAAATCTGAACAGGTGTAAATGTAGACACATTGACATGATTTTATGTACTTTGTTAGTTGGCATATGTAATCCCCTGTTACTTTGGGGATTACTGAGAGTGAGTCCTAGGTAGAAAGTCACTGAGGGGAATTACTGGGAGGTCCCTGGGGGGAGGAAGCCCAGCCCCAGGGGTGTGACAATGAAATGCAGAAAGATAATGTATGAGTTGAGGATGAATGACAGTTCTGGGAGAAGTTTATGGAAATAAAAGTGTTTTCCTTTGTAAGCACAGGGTCCTTGGTTTGCCTTTGGTAAAGAGATCACCTGCAAGCCCCTGCAAAGTGACCAGAAGAAGGAAGGTGGTTCAAGAAAGCAAGTCTGGGCAGAAAATAAGGAACAGTTATTGTCCAACTAACAATAGCTGGAGAAGGAGATAGAGCTTCAGAAGGATTGGGAAATCTGGCTCACAAGCAGGGTTCAGGGCAGGAAAGTCAGGAAAGTGCCTGCTCAAGCCTGGGGTGCAACCCTGTGAGGTGCAATTATAGCAGAAAGACAGCCAGAAAGGCTCATGCCTGGTGGATGTGGAGTAAGGGCATGGGTGTAGTTTGGGGGAATGAGGGGGGCATTGCCCCCCAAAATGGCTTGCCTCTTCATTTTCTTTATCCGGCATGTCTCTCTCTCTCTCTCCCTCCTTCCAACCCTTCCCTGCAACTTCCTCCTCAATCTTCCTCCTCTCCACTTTGGTCCCACTGCAGCCTTTCCATCTATCGGGCTGCCGGCAGCATTAACAATGTAAACACGCTGTCTTTGCCCGGCCTGGAAGCCTTTCTCTGTTGCGACTTCCTGTTTCTGCATAGGCTGGTCGCTCTTTTCAAAGAGAAGGCTTCTGGGCCGGGCAAAGGCTACATGGTTACATTGCTAACTTTGCTAGCAGCCCGGAAGATGGAAAGACTGCAGCTGGTGGGGAGGGGGCAAGGAGGGGAAATAGAGAGAGCATGATACTGGAGCTTGCAGGGGGAGGGAGAGTGCGTGACACAGTTCCTGGTGGCAGTGGTGGAGGCAGGGGAAAGGGAGGGATAGAGGAAGAGGTAGCGAGACCGGTCCTGATAGGGAAGGAGGGAGGGACGGTGAGTAACACTGTACCAGACTTGTAGGGAAGGAGGGAGGGATGGTGATACTGAACCTTGTAGGATTAAGAGAGGAAGGGCGGGTGACACTGGACCTTGTGGGAAAGGAGGGAGAGAGGGAGGGAGGGAGGGAGGGAGGGAGAGTGACACTGAAACTTTGGGGGGGGGGAGGAGAGTGACCGACCCTGTAGGGGGAGGGAGGAAGGAAGAGTGGGAGAGGAACACTGGACTTGTGAGGGGGAGAGGGAGAGAGGGGAAAGAGAGGGAAAATGACACCGGACCTTGGGGGGAGGGAGGGAAAGCAACACTGACTAGACCTTGTGGAGGGAGAGAAGGAAGGAAAGCAACACCGGACTTTGTAAGGAGGGAGGGATGGAGGGAGAGCAATGCTGTACCTTGTAGAGAGGGGGAGGAATAAACCATACCTTGTAGGGAGGGGGAGTGACACTGGACCTTGCAAGAAGGAAGAGGAAGGAAGGAAGGAAAGGAGAGGAGAGCGACACCGGATCTTGCTGGGCGAAAGCAACACTGGATTTTTCTTGGGGGGTGGTAATAGGAAAGAGAGAGAGAGAGAGAGATGCTGCACTTGTGGATGGGGAGAGAAAAGGTTAAAGAGGGTGATGAGATCCAGTGGAGAGTAGATGAGGGCTAAGAGGATGGGAATGGGAGCTAAGGAAGTGGGTAAAAGATGGGGAAAGATAGGGGTTTAGGAGACTAGACAAGTGAGAGAGGGAGCAATGGAAGTGATGGAGAGGGAATGAGAGGGCGATGGTAAAAGCTAGTAGGTAGATGAGAAGTGAAACAGAGACTAAGGCTTCTGGGCCGGGCAAAGGCTACATGGTTACATTGCTAACTTTGCTAGCAGCCCGGAAGATGGAAAGACTGCAGCTGGTGGGGAGGGGGCAAGGAGGGGAAATAGAGAGAGACGAAATATAATTGATGTGTTTTTACTTTCTTCTTTTCTAAAAAAAAATTTCTGTATCATGATGCTTTCTCATAAAAAATAAAATAAAACACGTTTCACAATAAAACTGCCCATTGTGGGAAATGAATACAAAAGTCTTATTCATTTCAAAGTAGAAGAGCTGCTGCTTTTAGGTATTGTCTGCACACTCCACAAATCACAGGCAACTGAGCTGAATTGAGAAGTGGCAGCAGGACACCTTAAAGGACCTAACAGGCCATTCTTTGACACTAACAAGGCTTTCCGATTTGGATTTTCATAGTGGCAAAGATCCACTAGGAGTCTTTTTCTTTTTAGCACTCACTCTGAAAACACATCTTTCACTCTCTAATCACTGACAGATCACTCCTGTCCATCAACTAATGTACTCAAGTATATAGGAATAGCTCTGTACATACATTGTTTGAAGGCACATCGGCTTCTGATAAACTTATCGTCGCTGCCATTTTGGGCCATCCTTTGGCACATTACTGATTTCCCAGTTTTTCTGGGTATCAATTGTCCTAGAAGAGTGGTCTTAATTGATGTTTCTGAAGTCTTTATCCTGAGTATAGCTACCTCTGTTTGCCATTTTATTGCTCAACACTGATTAAGTTCAACAGAAGAAAGAACATGAAATTTTAAGTTCAACAGGAGAAAATACATGATTTTTTTTGTTTGTTCTTTTTTGCATTCATGGAAAATCATATGATCCAGGTCTCCCTTTTCATTCTTTAAAGATGCCATTCTGACAGTCTGTTCTTGTTGCTTTTAAACGGACATGGAGGCATATTTTCAAAGCACCTAGAGGGCCCTTTTACTAAGCCATGTAGGCACGTACGTGCGTCCTATGCGCATCAATTTTGAAATGCCACCCGGCTACCATGTGGCCCGTGTGGTAATTTCATTTTCTACACACTCCCACTATGTGCCCCAGAACATTTGTGGTGTGTGGCGCTATCCAGGCAGTAATTAGCATTGCACGCACGCTGATGATTACCGCCCAGTTAATGCATGAGACTTTACCACTAGGTCAATGGGTGTGTTAAGGGCTCAGGCTCAAAAAGGGCGCGCCAATTTTTATTTTGTCGCACGTCCATTTTCAGCTTTAAAAAATAGGTTTTTGCAGGTGCACTGAAAAATAGACATGCGCATGTCCGATATACGTATCTCTACCAGCGCAGGCCACTTTTTGGTGCACCTTAGTAAAAGGACCCCATAGGCTTACAAAGTTATATGGTAAGTTAGATGCAAGGCATCTAACTTGCCATCTAACTTCTCAACCAGGTCACCTCCACCTCTCCTTCCCTTAGTCCATTCTCTCAACCCTCCAACCCCTGCCTCCTGTTCTTCCTTTTCTGAAATCAATGAAGAGGAAACTACACATCTTATTTCCTCCTTGAAACTAACTACTTGTTCCTCTGATCCTATTCCCACCCATCTACTTAACACTATCTCTCCTACTATCATCCCTTTTATCTGTCATATCCTCAATCTTTCACTGTCCACTGTGACTGTTCCTGATGCCTTCAAACATGCCATAGTCACACCACTCCTTAAAAAACCTTCATTGGACCCTACCTGTCCTTTCAACTATCGCCCCATCTCCCTCCTTCCTTTCCTATCCAAGATACTTGAACGTGCTGTTCACCGCTGTTGCCTTGACTTTCTTTCATCTCAAGCTATTCTTGATCCACTTCAATCTGGCTTTCGTCCTTTTCATTCAACTGAAACAGCCCTTGCTAAAGTCTCCAGTGATCTGTTCCTGGCCAGATCCAAAGGTCTCTATTTTATATTCATCCTTCTCGATCTATCTGCTGCTTTTGACACTGTTGATCACAGCCTACTCCTTGATACGCTGTCCTCACTTGGATTTCAGGGCTCCGTTCTTTCCTGGTTTTCTTCTTATCTCTTCCAGCGCACCTTTAGTGTATACTCAAATGGATCCTCCTCTACTTCTATCCCACTGTCAGTTGGTGTACCTCAGGGATCTGTCCTGGGACCTCTTCTTTTCTCTATCTATACTTCTTCCCTTGGTACTCTGATCTCATCCCATGATTTTCCGTATCATCTTTACGCTGATGACTCCCAAATCTACCTCTCCATACCAGAAGTCTCAGCAGAAAACCAGGCCAAAGTATCAGCCTGCCTGTGTGACATTGCTGCCTGGATGTCTCAGCGCCATCTGAAACTAAACATGACCAAAACTGAGCTTCTTGTCTTTCCCCCTAAACCAACCTCTCCTCCTCCCCCATTCTCTATTTCTATGGATAACACTCTCATCCTTCCTGTCTCATCAGCTCATAACCTTGGGGTCATCTTCAACTTCTCCCTCTCCTTCTCTGCACATATTCAGCAAACTGCTAAAACCTGTTGTTTCTTTCTCTATAATATTACCAAAATTCACCCTTTCCTTTCTGAGCACACTATCAGAACCCTCATCCACACTCTTATCACCTTTCGCTTAGACTATTGCAACTTGCTTCTCACTGGTCTCCCACTTAGCCATCTCTCTCCTCTTCAGTCTGTTCAAAATTCTGCTGCATGACTAATATTCCGCCAGTGTCGTTATGCTCATATTAGCCCTCTCCTCAAGTCACTTCATTGGCTTCCTATCCGTTTCCACATACAGTTCAAACTCCTCTTATTGACCTATAAGTGCATTCACTCTGCAGCTCCTCAGTACCTCTCCACTCTCAACTTTCCCTACATTCCTTCCCGTGAACTCCGTTCACTGGGTAAATCTCTCTTATCTGCACCCTTCTCCTCCACTGCTAATGCCAGACTCTGTTCCTTTTATCTTGCTGCACCATATGCCTGGAATAGACTTCCTGAGCTGGTACATCAAGCTCCATCTCTGACCGTCTTCAAATCTAAGCTAAAAGCCCACCTTTTTGATGCTGCTTTTAACTCCTAACTCTTATTCACTTGTTCAGAACCCTTATTTTATCATCCTCACTTTAATATTCCCTTATCTCTTGTTTGTCCTGTTTGTCTGTCCTAATTAGATTGTAAGCTCTGTAAGTGTACAGCGCTGCGTACGTCTAGTAGCGCTTTAGAAATGATAAGTAGTAGTAGTATAAATAAAGCTTAACAAAGATTTGAAAAGAAGTATACTATAAAAAAACTCATAGCAAAATCTTTTTCAGGTGCACTATAAGCAGAAAGCCTGTATGGGAGTCAATTGGACCATTAAATCATCATAGGTTAACAGACCACTCAGCAAGGAAAAGGCCATAGGGGAAAAACTAAATAATTTTTTTGCTTTGGACTTTACCAAGGATGATGTAAGAGAGCTACCTGTGGCAGAAATGGTATTTTAAAGGTGATAATGCAGAAGTACTGAAAGAAATCTCAGTGAACCTAAAAGATGTAATAAAACAAACTGACAAATTAGAAAGCTGAAAATTACCTGGACTGGATGGTATACACCCCATAAATGTAGATCTACTATAAGTAATTTTGTAACCTGTAATTAAAATTCTCCATGGTACCTGAAGATTGGAAGATGGTCAAGGTAATGCCAGTTTTTAAAAAGGGTTCAGAGGAAACCGGGAAACTACAAAACTAGTAAGTCTGACATCAGTGCTGAGTAAAATGGTAGAAACAAATCATAAGGAACAAAATTACTGAACATAGAGAAAAACATGGTTTAATGAGGCAGAGTCTACATGGATTCAGCCCATGGAAGTCTGGCTTTAACAATTTGCCACATTTTTTGTAAGTGTGAATAAACATGTGGATAAAGGTGAGCCAGTTGATGAAATATACCTAGATTTTCAGAAAGCTTTTGATAAAGTCCCTTATGAGAGGCTCCTGAGAAAATTTAAAAGCCATGGGATAGGAGATATTATTATGTTGTGGATTAGGAACTGGTTAGAAAAATAGAAAACAGAGAGTAGGGTTAATGGTCAATTCTGTCACTGGAAGAAGGTGAACAATGGAGTGCCATAAGGATCTGTACTTTGGACCAGTGCTATTCAACATATTTATAAATGATCTGGAAATGGGAATGACAAGTGAAGTCATCAAAATTTGAAGATGACTCAAAACTATTCAAAGCTGTTAAATTGTATGCAGTCTGTGTGAAATTGCAAGAGGACCTTGGGAGGCTGGAAGACTGGGCATCCAAATGGTAGATAAACTTCAATGTGGATACGTGGAAAATAATGCACATTGGGAAGAATAACCCAAATTACAACTACATGATGCTAAGCTCCTCTTTATGAGTCACCACTGAGGAAAAGGATTTAGTTGTCATTGTGGACAATATGTTCATTCTTCTGATCAGTGTGTGTGGCACCAGCCAGAAAAGCAAATGGAATTACTAGGTAAGGAATAAATAATAAAACAAAGTGAATATCATGATGTCTCTGTTTCGCTGCATGATGAGACCACATCCTGAGTACTGTGTGCAAGTCTAGTCATCACATCTCATAAAAGATGTAGTAGAGTAGGAAAAAGGAACAAAGAATGCAAACTTCTTAAAGGATGGAATGAGGAAAGACTAAAAAAGTAAAGGTTTTTCAGCGTGAAGAAGTGACAACTGAGGGTACATATGATAGTCTATAAAATCCTGAGTGGACTGGAATGAGTAAACACAAATCAGTTGTTTACTCTGTCAAAAAATATAAAGACTAGGGGACACTCGATGTTACATAATACTACTACTACTACTAATAGCATTTATATAGCGCTACCAGACGCACGCAGCGCTGAACATTTGACATAGAGAGACAGTCCCTGCTCAAAGAGCTTACAATCTAGGTAAAACAGACAGACAAGACATTACGGGCAAGGGAATTACAGAGTAAAGATGAATAGGGGAGGAGGAAGGCAAAAGAGTAGCGGCTAGGAGCCAAAGGCAGCAGTGAAAAGGTGAGCCTTCAGCTTAGATTTAAAAACAGGTAGAGATGGAGCTAGACGTATGGGCTCAGGAAGACGGTTCCAGGCATAAGGTACAGCAAGATAGAAGGAATGAAGTCTGGAGTTAGCGGTGGAGGAGAAGGGGGACGACAAGAGAGAATTGCTCAGAGAGCGGAGTTCACAGGGAGGATTGTAGGGAGAGATGGGGGAGGAGAGGTAACAAGGGGTCATAGAGTGGATGCATTTAAAGATTAGTAAGAGAAGTTTGAACTGTATACGGAAGCGGACAGGAAGCCAGTGAAGAGACTTGAGAAGTGGGCTAGTGTAAATTGCAATAGTCCAAGCGAGAAGTAACAAGGGTGTGAATAAGGGTTTTGGTGGCGTGTTCAGAAAGGAAGGGGCAAATAATAGCACATTTAAAATAGCACATAATAGCACATTTAAAACAAATAGGATAAAACATCTTTTCACTCCTTATAAAGTTAAGCTCTAAAACTAATTGCTGGAGCAAGTGGTAAAAACAGTTATTATAGCTGGGTGTTAAAAAAGGTTTGAATAAATTCCTGGAGGAAAAGTCCATAAATGGTTATTAAGGTAGACCTAAGGTTAAGCAGCATGATATTCTGCTGCTTTTTGGGACTTTAGCAGGTACTTGAGGAAACACGATACTGGGCTAGATGGACCTTTGGTATGACCCACATTGCAACTCATATGTTCTTATGTAGAGATAGGAAATGAGAGCCTATTTACTCAAGCATGTTAATTCATAAGAACAAAAGAATAGCCATACTGGGTCAGACTAACGGTCCATCTGGGTCAGACCAATGGTCCAGTATCCTGTTTCCAACAGTGGCCAAGCCAGGTCACAAGTACCTTGCAGAAATCCAAATAGTAGCAATATTCCAAGATACCAAACCCAGGGCAAGCAGTGGCTTCCCCATGTCTGTCTCAATAGCACACTATGGACTTTTCCTCCAGGAAGCTGTCCAAACCTTTTAAAAATCTAGATACACTAACCACTGTTACTACATTCTCCGGCAAAGAGTTCCAGAGCTTAACTATTTGTTGACTGAAAAAATATTTCCTTCTATTTGTTTTTAAAGTACTTCCTTGTAACTTCATTGAGTATTCTCTAGTCTTTGTACTTTTTGAAAGAGTAAAAAAATCAATTCACTTCTACTTGTTCTGCACCACTCAGGATTTTCTAGATGTCAATCATATGTCCCCTCATCCGTCTTTTCCAAGCTGAAGAGCCCTAACATCTTTAGCCTTTCCTCATATGAAAGGAGTTCCATCCCCTTTATAATTCTGGTCACTCTTCTTTAACCTTTTATAATTCTGCTATATCTTTTTTGAGATACGGCAACCAGAACTGAACACAATACTCAAGATGAGTTTGCACCACAGAACGATACAGAGGCATTATAATATTTTCAGTGTTATTTACCATCCCTTTCCTAATAATTCCTAGCATCCTGTTTGGTTTTTTGGCTGCCGATGCACACTGGGCAAAAGATTTCAGTGTACTGTCTACTACAACACCTAGATCTTTTTCTTGGATGTTGACCCCCAAGGTGGACCCTAACATTAGGTAACTATCATTTGGATAATTCTTCCCAATGTGCATCATGTCCACATTAAATTTCATCTACCATTTTGATGCCCAGTCTTCCAGTTTCCTATGGACTTATTGCAGATTTTCACAGTCTGCATTTGTTTTAACAACCTTGATTAGTTTTGTGTCATCTGAAAATTTAATCACCTCACTCGTTCTGATTTCCAGATCATTTATAAATATGTTAAGTTGCACTGGTCCTAATACAGACCTCTGTGGCACTCCACTATTCACCCTCCTACATTGAGAGAAATGGCTACTTAACCCTCTCTTCCGCTTTCTGTCCAATAACCAATTCCTAATCCACAACAGAACATTGCCTCCCATCCCATGACACTAATTTTCTCAGGAGTCTCTCATGAGGAATTCTCTCAAAAGCTTTCTAAAAATCTAGATATTCTACATCAGCCAGCTCACCTTTAACCATATTCATGTCTTCAAAGAAATTAATCAAATTGCTGAGGCAAGACTTTCCTTGGCTGAAATCATACCAACTCTGTCCCATTAAACCCTGTTTACTTATGTGTTTCACAATTTTATTCTTTATAGTAGTTTCCACTGTTTTACTGGCACTGACATGAGGCTTACCAGTCTATAATTTCCTGGATCACCCCTGGAGCTCTTTTTAAAATTCAGCTTCACATTGGTCACCCTCCAATCTTCAGGTACTACAGACAACTTTAATGACAAGTTGCAAATTACTACTAGCAGATCAGTAATTTCATGTTTGAGTTCTTTCAGTGCCCTTAGATGCATGCCATCTGGTTCAGGTGATTTACTACTCATTAATTTGTTGATTTGGCTCAGTACGTCTTCCATGTTCACCGAGATTTCTTTCAGTTGCTCCACATCATCATCCTTGAAAACCTTTTCTGTTACAGGCAGATCTTTAACACCTTCTTCTGTAAAGACCAAAACAAAGAATAGCCTTGTCCTCCCTGAATGCCCCATTTGCTTCTTCACACTCTAACAGTCTCACAGATTCTCTCACAGGCTTTCTGCTTCTGATGTACTTGAAAATGTTGTTAATGTGAGTTTTTGCCTCTGCAGCAAGTTTCTCTTCATATTCTCTTTTAGCCTTTTTTTTTTTTAAATCAATGCTTTGTATCTAGCTTGACAGTGCTTATGTTGCTTCTTATTTTCTTCATTTGGGTCCTTTTCCCATTTTTGAAGTAGATTCTTCTTGCTCAAATAGCCTCTTTCACTTCACCTTTTAACCATGCTGGCTGTCGTTTTCTCTTCTTTCCCCTTTTGTAAACACATGGAATGCCTCTGCTCTGGCTGGTGTGGCATCTAGATCAAATCTATCTGTGTTAAAACAGTGTTGATAAACATAACTGGTAAAGCATGTGTATGCATTATCACTAATGTACCCAGAGAAGCCAGGGGTCAAATCCAACTGTCAAGCCTCGTGATCTCTAGCAAGTCACATAATGCTCTATTGGCTCTGGTACCAATTTAGAATCTGAGGCAGTAAATTGTGGTAGGCTTTGTGCAACAGTTTGCTTAGCCCACAATATTTTGGGTACCCTGTGTAAAAAGCACAAGTTCACTGTATGCCAAGCCTAGCACAAAGGACATTTAAATTCATGTTAGGCAAACACAATGCTGGGGGTTTTAATGCTAGTTCTGAAGAAGCATAAAAGGCTTGCCTATTTCTTCCATTTATTGTGAGAATAAGAATCCAGAGCTTCTTTAATGCATGTATGAAGTGTGCTGGTACTTAAAGCATAAGTGCTGGACTGTAGGGATCGTATGATCTATATACTTGAAAACTGGAGAGAAGGTAGAAAAGAAACCACAAGGTTGAAACCATAACACATACAACCACAGACAAAAAACAGAAGGCTCTAACACTCAGAAATATAACACAAGGTTAGGTGGTAACCACACCGATTCATATCATTCACTCTGCACACTAAGGAGCCCATGCCTTTCTTTTGCATATAGTGTAGAACTATGTCCAATGCAGAGAACAAACATTTAGGACACAACATGTACACACAAAGAACAGAGGCAACAGTTGTACAGTACATATAACCAGTCCAGTTTCCAACTCAAAACCCCACAACAGAGCACCTAGGACACCAGTATCTCAGATGGGGTCCCTGACAATTGGTCTAATGACAGTTCATCTAATGGAGAATTCGTCTAAAATACACAACGGCTAATGGCTCAGCTGGTCTAAAATACAGTTGGTCTAATGGTACTTACTTCTTTAGTTATTTATTTCAAAATTTATACTTTGTACTATCTTGCAAATTCCAGGCAGAGTTCAATGGCTCAATTGGTCTAAGAAAATGTGGAAACAGGATATTGATGGAAAATTCAGTGTAATTTTATAAGAAAAAACTACAGCAAGATACAGAAATTAAAGATTAGCACAGAAACTTTATGAAAGAAGTTAATTTTATAAACATATATGACCAAAGAATGCTAATGTGAGAAAACTAAAAAGCACAGCAGTTTGTCAAAGCACAAACAGTGGGAAATGCCATGTAGAAAATCCATGGGGTCTTGCTGTGCAAAAACGAGATAATACAATCTTCACGGTTTCTTTCACCATTTTTCTGTTTCTTTCATTGCTCACCTCATATTATGCATTCCATCTGATCAACATCTTTTTACTTTTCCTGCAATTCAGTTATCAATTTCTAAACTCCAACATGTGTTCTTCCAACCAACACTTCCAGTCTTCTATGCCATGATTCCACTATGCCCTGTGTTCTTGGTGTATCCAGGTCAACGCGAGCACTGACTGACCACATGGTGGAAACAATGGAGGTAATCTTATTTACTGGTTGTGAAGCGGCTTCCTAAGCAAATTTTTTAGCAACTTAATATATTCATTCATGACTGAAGTCTTTATTCTTCCACATCAAGCACTTGTGACTTTGCAGCTCTCTCTCATTCAATTAAATTTTTACCTATTGTATTACGGTATCAAGTGGTTTCCAGGGTTAATATCTTGATTAGATTAAAGCATGTGGTGCAATTTCATTATTCACTTGAGATCTTGCCAGGTACTTGTAACCTCGATTGGCCACTGTTGGAAACGGGATGCTGGGCTTGATAGACCTTCAGTCTGTCCCAGTATGGTAATACTTATGTAAAAAGTGATCTGCCACATGACAAATGTATGACTTCACATCTTTATCTTATTTACATTTTATACCAGTTGTCCATTAGAAGAATTAACTTTTAGACATATTGTCTCTTTGATGAATTGGGCTTTAGACGAATTGTATCGTTAGACCAACTGTCATTACACCAATTGTCCATTAGAAGAACTATCATAGACCAATTGTACCAAACCCTCTTAGACAGACAAAATTATTATGTGAAGCATACATATAGCCACATACATACAAGCCATACTAGACAATTGGAACATGTGAATAATAATAAGGCTCTACTCCTGCTTAAATTGTCACCTGATGCCTGGTACCCCTATTTAGTTCATCCATTAGCAACTGAAAAACATTCTGTCTCTTCACCTGGCATTTCTGCTAGGCAAAAAAGGGAAATGATTTGTTCTTATCTGCAAAACAGCAGCAGGATATTAATGAAACCCAGCTCTGTTTTGCAAAATATAAAATAGAAAGCACCATTTACTTCCCAGCATATACAAATCTTAAGGTTAACACTTGCTGCTTATTCTCACACTGGATGCACACATTTTACTCATCAATAATGCCACTCAAATAATGAAGTCATTGAAAAGAGATGACAGGATGACCTACGAGTAATGATCCAGAAAGACTAGCCACAGTAAGGTGGGTCACTGAGGGGTTCATTGCTAATGAGGTGGCTGTAGTACTGCCAGCAGAGAATCCTTAATCAGATAGTGAACATGCGGCAGGTGATACCTGCAATTTTATAGCAGGTAATTCCATTTGCTAGGGTGACAGGAGACAGATATTGAAAGGGACAATATCTCGTTGACCTTACTTAAGGATCAATTTATCAAGGTCTTTTTTCAATACACTTAGAATACTGGTGAATCAGTTCCTTAGTACAGTCGAAAGACATTTTCAGCCTCTTGTTAATAATAGCTAGAAGCCAGTTGGTGACCGCCATGAATTGTGAGTGGAAACTGTGTTTTATACCTATTGTTTTGACGTTTATCTGATTTGAGCATATTTTAAAAAAGTAGCTTCCATGCATCAATAAATTCTGTCTTTAGATGCACCAATTACTTTGTACATTCATGAATAACTTAGAGCCCCATTTTATATAGAATCCAGAGGTAGGAATTGAGCTGTTCAGGACAGGATGTACTCAATTCCAGTGGTATTTTAGAAAAGAACTCCGCCAATGCAGATGTAACCCGAGTCTCACTTGGGTTAGCTCTGGACCAGGCCACAGAGGAACACTCACACTGCTTCAGTTCCACAGCTTATGCTCACTCTCAGGCCATGTGCACCCCACTTTCTCCCACTCTCCCTTGCAGTCAACCTGGGATGGGTGATGGTCCAGAATAACAGTTGGAGTCTTTGGGAGACACTTATCTGATTTTGGATTCCACTCAACTAATCAGTCCAGGAACCACGCAACACTCCAGGAGAATTAATAATATCTTGAACTTTATTTGCAACTTCAGCAAATAGCAACCTTTGCGTCAAAGATTTTTCATCACAGTCAATGATGTAAAATGCTCCTATAACTCTGGGTCAGATTTCAGTCATCTGTGTGCATTTCTTCCCCTACACCCACCAGGAGTTTTGCAAGGAGTGGTTCTTTTACAAGGCTATATACATAGGCACAACCTTGCTATGCCTATCCTGCAACCAGATTTAACCCCAGGACTGATTTCTCCTCCTGGTAATCTTTGTTACCACCAGGTCTGGACCTCTTTATAGCTATCTTTTCTTTCGTGGGTATCGCCTTGTGGGTAACACTCGGCCTTGGCTAAACTGCATCCTACCTTGAGCCCTATTTACAGGCCAGACTCCCCAATCTGCTTGAAGTTCTGGCTTCTTCTACAAATCAGGCATTATTCTATTGCATTTCACTTCATACACCCACTCCTAGAACCTCCCAGTCAATCCCCTTTCAATATTTATGATTCTAACCAGGGGTTACTCAGAGCCATTCTTAAAGTATCTGCAATACTACATGAGTATTTGCCAGAATGTACCATGGGTGCAACTATTTTACAAATATACATGTTTTAAAAAATGAACGATACAAACCCAGCAGCTTCCACATGGAGGTGTCAACACTTTCACACAGAAGTGGCAATTTCACAACATCCATGGGTAACTGACATCATTTCCACAAGCAGTGGGTCTAATTTACAAATCTACAAATGTAAGCACTGCCAATTAAGTAGTGAGGCTGCAATTTTAACTAGGTTACTGGGCTTGATGGACCTTCATTCTGTCCCAGTATGGCAATACTTATGTACATATATAATAGAAGTGGTGCTGTCTAATTCATCACTTTCATTTTCATGTTTCTTTCTTTGTTATCATCATGCTGTAGAGTTACAGAGAAGGCTTTCACAAAGCTGGAATCGTATTATTTTAACAGTTTTTCCATCTGATGGTAAACTCTGAATATCTTCAAGAACTGATGCAAGAATATCAAATATGTGGGAAACCTTCAGTCTTAAGGTCAGACTAGCAGATTTGCTCTCTAAAGACTCAGTGGACAGTCACCCCAGTGTAACATTTCCCATGGGATGATGAGCAGTCTGTTGTGGTAAAGACATGTTTGTTCACCAACAATTGACGTCAGCTTGAGCTCCAGCTCTGGTTTAAAAGGACCCAACTCATCACTGTTGTGTTTGGCTGGAGACCAGTAACCAGTTCAACAAACACAGGAAACTCCACTGTTCCTTTAGGCTGTATTCACTGAACAGCAAAATTTAAGATGAGACCATTGTTTATGTGATGAGGTTTGCAATAGCAAAATCCTGTTCCCAGTTTTATGTTTTTTTTGGTCTACTGAGGAATTATTTACATCTATCCACTTTTACTTTTAACTGCAAGCATCAGATGTAGCTGAGTAACAGTAGTAAAAATTGGTGAAACTATTACTTCAGTAAAAGTAACAAATTATCCTGTACTTCTTTACAAGTAAAAGTAACAAAACTTACTGAAGTACTTAGTTACTATACTACACTGATTAGCCTTTTGTCTTTCCATACGTTGGCCCATCCTCCTATGTATCTAAAATCTTGTTCCCACCAAGTTTTGAGCTATTTAAATCTTTTCTCTTCCTTTCCATAGGCAGATAAGTAGTAGTAGTAGATAGTAACTCAGAAAAAGCTACAGTCTGTACCAAAACTTTAGCTCAAAAACTTGCTCAAAACCCACCTCTTCAATGTTGCCTTCGGCACCTAACCTTTATATCTCTATTCAGGAAATCTAGACTGCCCAATTTGACTGCCCCTATTTGACTGACCGTACATTTGTCCTTTAGATTGTAAGCTCCTTGAGCAGGGACTGTCCTTCTATGTTAAACTGTACAGCGCTGCGTAACCCTAGTAGTGCTTTAGAAATGTTAAGTAGTAGTAGTAGCCCCTACGTTAGCTTCTGGAAGGTTTTCTTCAATACAAGTGAGCTACTTATGGCCATTTCTTCCCCAGGTGAATTACATCATCAAATTTAGAATCCGTACTCTCTTCTCTGATCATGCTTAGCATTTGGTTTGTATTCCTGCTAGCTGAGGAACCTGGAAAACATTTCCCTTTGGATTGAGGCCCCATGGTACCTGCTGCTAAATGACTGTGCCATTTTCTGTAAACAGTAACAGCATGGTTAAGCCATTTACTAGATTTGATAGCTATTTTATGATTTTTTTTTTAAATGTGTGATTTCATCATACCTCTGTGTCTTGGGGGGTTACAGAACTGTTCTGGAGGAATTCAGTGCTACTGCGCATTGCAGAATTTGCGCAGAATATCCTATGCAGAATTTGGCTCGAGAAAGGAAGGTGAAGTCCTGGTTCAAATGCCTCTGCTGCAACAGGCTTTTTACACCACTCAACTGTTCCAGCTTGTGATCAGTGTAGTGCAGGAAGTCCTGTGCTGTTCTCGTGAGACTTGTGAACAGTTGCTAGAAGGTTGCTAGGCTGTATAGAGAGAGGTGTGACCAGCAGAAGAAAAGAGGATTTAATGCCCCTGTATAAGTCGTTGGTGAGGCCCCACCTGGAGTATTGTGTTCAGTTTTGGAGGCCGTATCTTGCTAAGGATGTAAAAAGAATTGAAGTGATGCAAAGAAAAGCTATGAGAATGGTATGGGATTTGCGTTACAAGACATATGAGAGACTTGCTGACCTGAACATGTATACCCTGGAGGAAAGGAGAAACAGGGGTGATATGATACAGACGTTCAAATATTTGAAAGGTATTAATCCGCAAACTAATTTTTCTGTAGATGGGAAGGAAGTAGAACTAGAGGACATGAAATGAGATTGAAGGGGGGCAGACTCAAGAAAAATGTCAGGAAGTATTTTTTCACGGAGAGAGTGGTGGATACTTGGAATGCCCTCCCGCAGGAGGTGATGGAGATGAAAATGGTAACGGAATTCAAAAATGCGTGGGATAAACATAAAAGAATCCTGCTCAGAAGGAATGGATCCTCAGAAGCTTAGCCGAGATTGGAAGGAAGAGCTGGTGGTAGGAGGCGGGACTAGTGGTTGTGAGGTGGGGCTAGTGCTGGGCAGACTTCAATGGTCTGTGTCCTGAAAATGGCAGAAACAAATCAAGGTCATGTATACACAAAAAAGTAGCACATATGAGTTTATCTTGTTGGGCAGACTGGATGGACCGTGCAGGTCTTTTTCTGCCGTCATCTACTATGTTATGTTACTATGTTTCATTTTGGAGGAAGAAATAAACTACATGGGCTCAAGGAGAATGTATAAAGCCCTGGCCAAAATGAACACTTTAAAGACCTATGTGTGACTTCGAGTTGGTGTAAAACCCAATTTGGAAATTGTTCCCTATACATGAGTATTTCCCTTGTGAAAAGGGAGATATATGTGCAGATTATAACCCTACCCAATCCACACCTCCTTGAAATCTCTGCATGGTATAGATCTCAATGTGTAAATAGCTGTTTGAAATCAGTAGTTACATATGTATGCAATATACATATACATAGGTAAATGCCAATGACAGGTTGCTAAAAAAAATGGTCTTAAGGGCATAGTTACCATTAAGATAGTGGTTCCCAAACCTGGTCCTGGAGACACCCCAGCCAGTCAGGTTTTCAGGATACCCACAATGAATTTTCATGTGAGAGATTTGCATGCACTGCCTCCACTGCATGCAAATCTATCTCATGAATATTCATTGTGAATATTCTGAAAACCTGATTGGCAGGGGTGCCTCCAGGACCAGGTTTGGGAACCACTGCATTAAGACATAGTATTTTACCACTAACTCATCCTATTTTAGCACAGATCCCTTTTTATGCAATGAGACTTGGGTCTCTGTTTACAAAGCTGCACTAACAGTTGCCGGTGCGGTAATGCCAACAGAGCCCTGTCACAGCCCTGTTACTAATAATTGCAGTTAACAGTAGAATAACGACTAAATGGTAGCACACATTGATAACTTCACCCCTGAACGTCTGAATTTAGGCTGAATTCTTGTATAAAGCTGAGAAAACAAGCATCATTTTCTCAAAAAGCTGAATAATAAAGGCATCCAGGCCAAAGTTTCAGCATGCCTGTCTGACATTGCTGCCTGGATGTTTCACCGCCATCTGAAGCTAAACATGACCAAGACTGAGCTTCTTATCTTTCCACCTAAACCGACCTCTCCTCTCCCCCCTTTCTCTATTTCTTTGGATAATACGCTCATCCTTCCCATCTCATCAGCATGTAACCTTGGGGTCATCTTCGACTCCTCCCTCTCCTTCGCTTCACATATTCAACAGACTGCTAAAACCTGTCGTTTCTTCCTCTATAACATCACCAAAATTCGCCTTTTCCTTTCTGAGTATGCAACCAGAACCCTCATCCACAATCTTATCACCTCCCGCTTAGACTACTGCAACTTGCTTCTCACTGGTCTCCCACTGAGCCATCTCTCTCCTCTTCACTCTGTTCAAAATTCTGCTGGACGACTAATATTCCGCCAGTGTCGTTATGCTCATATTAGCCCTCTCCTCAAGTCACTTCATTGGCTCCCTATCTGTTTCCGCATTCAGTTCAAACTCCTCTTACTGACTTATAAATGCATTCACTCTACAGCTCCTCAGTACTTCTCCTCTCTCATCTCTCCCTACACTCCTCCCCGGGAACTCCGCCCACTGGGCAAATCTCTCTTATCTGCACCCTTCTCCTCCACCGCTAACTCCAGACTCCATTCCTTCTGCACCGTATGCCTGGAATAAACTTCCTGAGCCGGTACGCCAAGCCTCATCTCTGGCCGTCTTCAAATCTAAGCTAAAAACCCAACTCTTTGATGCTGTTTTTAACTCCTAAACCTAAACCTAACCCTTCAACTGTCCCCTATCCCTGATATGTCCTGTCTGTCCTAACCCTTATCCCTTACTTGTCCTGTCTGTCTGTCTGTCTGTCTGTCTGTCATAATTAGATTGTAATCTCTATTGAGCAGGGACTGTCTCTCTATGTTCAAGTGTGAAATGCTGAGTACGTCCGGTAGCGCTATAGAAATGATAATTAGTAGTAGTAGTAATGCTACTAGGAGTGATTTCATCTATTTATTCTGAGTTTTGTATACCACAATTTCTCCAACAAGGGATTCACAGCGTTAACAGACAAGATTGCCTCTACAGTCGAGGGATATACAGTTAATAAGAATAGTTAATAATTAAGCATCCAAATTACTATTCAAATAAGTGTGTGTATATGTATGTATGTGTGTATATATATATAGTCTTGGACTAACTGAATTCAAAGCCACTGTTGGATGGTTGGAAAGATGGAAGGCGAGGAACAACATAAAATTCAAGAAACAGCATGGTGAAAAACAAGACGCTGATAACTTTGTTGCTGAAAATTGGGTTGTTTCAGTTCTTCCTACCATCTTGAACGAGTTTGCACCTCGTGACATTTTCAATGCTGACGAAAACGGTCTCTACTGGCGAGCAATTCCTGATGGAACACTTGCATTCAAACAAGCCGAAACTACAGGAAGTAAAACGTCGGACCGACTGACGATCCTACTTTGCTACAATATGGATGGGAGTGAGAAGTTGGAACCCCTCATCATTGGAAAGAGCAAACAGCCCCATTGCTTCAAGAATGTTAAGTGACTTCCTGTGTCATACAAGGTTAATGCAAATTCATGGATGACTGGGGAAATTTGAAAGCAGTAGCTAAAGAAGTTAGACACTAGAATGCGGGCACAAAAGCGTCAGATTTTGTTGCTTTGTGATAATTGTGCTGCACACAGTGATGATGTCAGGCTGTCTAACGTCAAAGTGGTCTTCCTGCCACCAAACACTACCTCTCTGATACAAACTATTGATCAGGGCTACGTCGTCTGATGAGCATTATGGATGACCAGACTGGCAAGGATAAACGTGCTGTTGAACTGGCTCATAATCTATCACTGTTGGATTCCCTACATATGCAGAAAGAAGCTTGGAATCATGTTACACAGGCAACCATTGTGAACTGCTACAAGTGGGCAAGCTTTGTTAAGAGGGACGAAACAGATGCACACGCGTCAGATGAACAGGCTATTGACATCCCAGCCAGTGTTACTGAAGAGGAGTTTCATCACTACGTAGCTGTTGATTACGATCTACAAACAGGTAACGACAGCACTGATGTTGAGATATGCGCCTACATGCAGGCAACGGCTGATGATGAAACAGGTGATGAAATGAGCAGCGAGGCACATGCTGATGAAATTCAACAACCTCTTGTCACTTTTGCAAGAGCACTGGAGCGTCTCAACACCGTGCAGGCCTATCTGGAGGCCACTGGATGTCAGTGCTATGACAGTTTTTACCGTCTGGCAGACATAGTCTATGGAACTCACAGACACAAGAGTGTAGAGAGGACTATGACTGATTACTTCAAGTAAACCTAACGTCAGTTAACGGAGACTGTATAACGTCAGTTAAAGAAGACTGTATACTGTACGTATAATAAACAGTACTGTACATATGTTTATCAGATGTCAAGCTTCTTTGGGTCACAATGGTTAAGTGCACGCTCCGGTTAACTGCATGCATTTCTTTGGTCCCAGACCCTTGCACTTAAGCGGATTGCACTGTATATATATCTATACATATATGAAAGTCAAGTCCTTGGTATGAGCGCAAGACTACTGCAGAAGACTTGTATGAAGTCCAACAGGAAGATATGACAAATGAGACTCCATTTAACATTTTTCTAGTGGTACCATTTTGTATCAGTTTATCCAGTGCTGTTGTGAGTGATGAGGCCATGAGCACAATGTAAAAGTTTGGTATCATATGGCCAGGTAAGGAAGGGTGTATTTGCTTGGTAAGGTATTAAAGCAGTGCTTTAATAGGGTGGATCATTATCATTCAGTGATGGAAATTAAAGAGGCCCTTTTACTAAAGGGAACTAAGCCCTAAAATGTGTTTGGCGATTGAAAAAAATGCTTATCACAAAACACATTAAAGCATTTTGCAGTAATCTGCCAGTCTGCACATGCTAATCGCACATTATTCTTTTTTCAAACATATTTTTGGGAGGGGGCATGTCATGAGTGTGGAAGCATTATCCAGCTAATACGTTTGCATTAGTGGATAACACAGACTTAATGCAGGAACACGTAGCACCTCTTAAATAAGAGGCAGCAAGTGCTCCAGGCTAATTTTTTTTTTCAGTAAGTACCACATGCTAATGGAAAAATTAGTGCAGGGCCAAAAACAAAGAAACAAACAAAGAAACTTAGAAAGCCCTAAGTATGGCCACATGAATCTGGGCTTAGCGCAGGGGTTTTCAACCCAGGGCTGCTGAGAGACACAGCCGGGCCCGGCACAGGACTGGACCGCTGCGCAATGCGCCACCCCCTGGGCTACCGTGCCGTGCCCCCACCACCCCATACTTGGACCTCCACCCCCACACCTTTCCATCTGCTCACTTGCTCTATCCTCTCCTGTGTTGCTCCTGTCCGTGCCGGGAGTTGGGATCTGAATGATTTCATTAATGCGATATCACATTAATGCAATCATCTGGGTCCTGGCCAGCGCACAGGAACATGAGAGGACAGACCCAGAAGCAGGCAGGAATAAGCTTGCTGGTGGCGCAGCCAGGCCCAGGCCCCCTGCTGGGCACAGGGACTTTTGCCCACCTGCCCCCCCTCTCAGCAGCCCTGTCTCAACTCAGTCCTCAGCATAGGCGTAGACTGGGGGGGGGGCGAGGGTGGCAATGCCCCCCCAAACGACGATGAGGCGCCGCCGCGCCATTAGTTTAAAAAAAAAACAAACACATGCAGGCACGCGCTCCTCTCCATTCGCTTGGCTTCCCTGCCCTCTCTGTCTTCGTCCCGCCTTCCTCTGACGTCAGAGGAAGGCGGGACGAAGGCAGAGAGGGCAGGGAAGCCAAGCGGACGGAGAGGAGCGTGTCCGTCTACCCCTCTCTCTTCCTCCCTCCCTCCGCCGCCGCAGGCTGCAGTCTTTTCCAGCGTTCCTGGCAGCGGTAGCGTTGTACACGCTGCCTTCGGCTCTGCCCTGAAGCCTTCTCTTCAAGTTCCTGTTCCCGCATAGGTGGGAACAGGAACTTGAAGAGAAGGCTTCCGGGGCAGACCGAAGGCAGCGTGTACATCGCTACCGCTGCCAGGAACGCTGAAAAAGCTGAAGACTGTTGCCTGCACCGGAGGGAGGGAGGAAGAGAGGGGGTAAACGGAGTCACCATCTTGGACCTCGCGGGGGGGGGGCAGTAGAAGGAAGATGGATGGTACTGGGAGGGGTGGGGGAGCAGAGGGAAGGAGCAAGAGATGGTTGGGACTGGGAGGGGTGGGGAGCAGAGGGAAGGAGCAAGAGATGGATGGGACTGGGAGGGGTGGGGAGCAGAGGGATGGACCAGGAGATGGATGGGATTGGGAGAGGTCAGGCACAGCAGAGGGAAGGAGCAGAAGTTGGATGGGACTGGGAGGGGTGGGGAGCAGAGGGAAGGAGCAAGCGATGGATGGGACTGGGAGGGGTGGGGAGCAGAGGGAAGGAGCAAGAGATGGATGGGACTGGGAGGGTGGGGAGCAGAGGGAAGCCTACTGGAAAGAAGACACTGCATAAAACAGAAGACACTGGGACAAAGCGAATAGAAAAACTAAATGATCAGACAACAAAGGTAGATAAAAGTATTTTATTCATAATTTATTAATTGAAATGTGTAAGCTTTTTGAAATGTGCATCTGTGATATTTTGCCTGTAAATTTCAATTCCTTTCTCCATATTAGCATATTCATTTGCATATGTATATATGCAAATGATATGCTAATATGCTCCGCCCATTCTTTGCCCCCCCAAATGAAACAGTCAAACTACGCCTATGGTCCTCAGGACACTCTTAGTCAGGATTTCAGGATATCCACAATGAATATTGTTCTGCCTTCTCACTGGGTGATTGGCATGCAGTTTAAACCATATAGAACATCACTATGAGAAGACTCAGAACTCTTGAACCAAAATCTTCTTTAATTCAGTAATCAAACAAGAAAAAATAACTTACAGTTCAGATGTGCTGGACAAGTTTTTGCCCTGCAAACTGGGAGTCTGTCTTTCAATCAGCTCTCTCTCTCTCTCAAGCAAAAGAGGCTGGGAGAGTTTCAGTCACATGCTGAATACCAATGCTGTTTATATTCTATATTGGTGAAATCTTGATAGAGTCACAGTAGCTTGAAAGGATCATACAACAGAATACAGTACAGGCACTTTCAGTTCACGGAGGAGATATGCTGCAGATTAACTCTCCAAACCTGATGGAGAGAGAAAGGGAGGGCAACTTGCCTAGCAAGCTTGGAAAACAAGACAAGCCAATAGAAAGAGTCCCATAAGACACAGGGAACTGGACATGTGCTCAGAAAGAGCCTGTTACATGGAACTACAGGTTTACATGAATTTGTAGTCTTACTATCCTGCTTATAATCGAAAGAGAAAAACGCCTGTATTGCGACCCAAATCGGGATATGGGCGTCTTTCTCCCATGGGCGCCCAAATCGGTATAATCGAAAGCCGATTTTGGGCGTTTCCAATTGCAATCCGTCGTGGAAATGGTTAAAGTTGATGGGGGCGTGTCTGAGGCATGGTGAAGGCAGAACTGGGGCGTGGTTATCGGCCGAGGAGGGATGGGTGTCTTTAGCTGATTTTGGGTCACTTTTTGTGGACCCTTTTTTTCACGAACAAGTCCCAAAAACGTGCCCCAACTGACCAGATGACCACTGGAGGGAATCGAGGATGACCTCCCCGGACTCCCCCAGTGGTCATTAACCCCCTCCCACCAAAAAAAAAACACTTAAAAATTTTTTTTCCAGCCTCTATGCCAGCCTCAAATGCCGTACCCACCTCTATGACAGCAGAATGTGTTCTATCCTGTGACAGCCTTTCCCTGGTTCTGATGTGGCTCTCGGGTGAGTGTAACACCTTTTCTGTTATGCGCACTGCAGAGTCACATCAGCAATGCATTGTGGTGGGTGTAGGGTATTGGTCTCCGTGATTCCACTAGCTTGTGGCAAATGCTCAAGATGTTGGTAGTTGGTAGGCTCTACTCCCATGGTGCTTTTCCCCCTGCATACTGGGTCAGACTGTGCCCTGTTTTGTTTCCGGTAGTCCATGTGGTAGTGGCCATTTTTGTAAGCCAGTTTTAGATCCCTTTCACGTGTTAGCCATGTTACAGAACTTAGTTCTTACCTTGAATGTGGCTGAAAGAGGGCATTGTACAGCATTCTGCCAGCTGTGACCTACTGCTAATCTCAGTACCAGGGAGACTCGTTGCCAGTGGGGCACAACCTCTGATCTGCAGTTAACTGTGAATAAGCGTGCTTATTCCAATAAAGGACGTTTTCGGAGAGATTAGTCTTCAGGTGTCAACTGGTGTGCCAATGTTGTATAGCAGCAACAAGTCCTAGAGACCTGCGTGTATGCAGGTCCCTGGAGCACTTTTAGTGGGTACCGCAGTGCACTTCAGCCAGGTGGACCCAGGCCCATCTCCCCTACCTGTAACACTTGTGCTGGTAAATGGGAGGCCTCAAAAACCCACTGTACCCACATGTAGGTGCCCCCTTCACCCCTAAAAGCTATGGTAGTGTTGTACACTTGTGGGTAGTGGGTTTTGGGGAAGGGGGTTGGGGGTTGGGGGCTCAGCACCCATGGTAAGGGAGCTATGCATGTGCGAGCGTTGTCTGAATTCCACCGCACTGACCTCTAGGGTGCCCAGTTGGTGTCCTGGCATGTCAGGGGGGCCAGTGTACTACGAATCGTGGCCCCTCCCATGACCAAATGGCTCGGATTAGAACGTTTTTGAACTGGGCGTTTTTAGTTTCCATTATCACTAAAAAAAACAAATGCCCAGCTGAAAAACGTCCATTTTTTCGAAAATACGGTCTGTCCCGCCTCTTCACGTACCCGTTTTTGGACATAGACGCCCATGGAGATAGGCGTTCGTGTTCGATTATGCCCCTCTATATCTCCTATCATCTGCCTCCATGCAAATGGGGAGGGGGCAGAACAAATATGGATGAGATCTCCATTTTATGCAAATCTATCTCCTGCATATTGTGGATATCCTGAAAACCTGATTGACGTGATAGTGTGTTCCAAGGACTAGGTTGAGAACCCCTAGTTTAGTGCATGGGAAACTTCCATATTAAAAGGCATTAAGCCCATATTTTAAAGAGTTTTAGTAAAAGGGCTCCAAAATTGTAAAGATAGGAAAAAACTGTTTTGTAATGTTTTGCCACACGCTCACCTTTCATGTCAGCGGCCTGCAACACTTTGTGCCTTTATATATAGTTATTGGATATTTGCTGGATCCTAATACAGCATTTTCTGTTTATGCTTCATTGTTTATTTGTTTATTTATTTATTTCTTGGCCTCAACATCACTGTTTCCTACAGTCAGGTTGTGCATGTGATTCAGAGTACAAGAAAATACATAAAATTTATCTATTTATTTACACTTGATTACACATCTGTGATGCTCCAAGAGAACTACTATAAATTTTAACATAGACATCAACATAAATCTCCTGCCCTTAATATTTTTTTGCCTGTAATCCTTCTTCCACTGATGCAGTGATCTTAGGCAAGTCATTTCACCCTCTATTGACTCGGGCAAATTTAGGGCTAGATTTATTTATCTATTTACAATCATTATTTATTTATTTTAAAAATTCTTCTATTTAACCTATCATCCTCTAAGAGGTTTACAAAAACACATGAAATACTGTAGGTTATATAAACATGTAAAACAGACATTAAAAAAAACCCTATAAACTGAAGTTAAACATCATGCCAGTCAATATTCAGCTTGCGCCATTCAGCATTTTTAAAAATACTGATCTCCTTTATCTATATCAGACCCGGGTATTTAATGCCAGCATTGAATATATGGGTAGGCCCAATCAGGAAAGAACATTCTGAACATATCCAGATATCAGACAGCACTCCAATAAGGGGTCTGAAACTAATGTCTAGTCCTCATTTCACCCCCAATGCCAGTCTCTCCTCCCTGCCTCATCCCCCTTGGTAGCAGAAATCCCTCCTACCCCGATTCTGATCTCCCCTGCCATTCTTGTCCCCAACCACTTACCCCCACTCTGGTCTCCATCACCATCCCTGGGATGTACTCAGAGACTATCCCTGGTGTGTGTTAAAAATATTATAAATAAAGTAAATAAAAATGGTAGCACTGACCCTAGCAGTAGTCTCATAATACTACCACTAGAGGTCAGTGTTGCCTTTGTTGAAACAAGAGCTAGATAGGGTGGGTTGTGGCGTGGGACCGCTCCCACCCTAGCCCACTAGATACCAAGGATCTCTTCTGGGCAAGATCCAGGGTAATGGTGTGGCCCAGTGCACTGGAGGAGGGTTGGGGACAAGAGGGGCAGGAGATTGAAATCATGGGGTTCTGCTAGCAGGGGGATATGGAAGACTGGAGATTGGCATTGAAGGTTTATGTTTATGTGTATGTTTATTTCCTAGTTGGTATACCACCTTTCAATTATAAATTTAAAATTGTTTACAAAGCTAAATTCAAAGGATTTAGAAAGGGAACTAAAAGTTGCAGATTTTGCAGATAGGACAGAAGAGAGGAAAAGAAGGAGAATTTTAGGGTAAGAAGAAAATGGTGTCCATTACATCAGCCCCCGCCAAAAGCCTCAGTAAAAAGATGAGCCTTCAGTAATGCTCTAAACCTAATGTAAGCTTGTTCAGCATAGAGAGATACAGGAAGAGTATTCCACAAATTATGGGAAACACAAGAAAACTCAGTGTGCTGAGCCGATTCAAGATGAAAATGAGAGATAGCGGAGATGACAAGATGGTGCTTCATGGCAAAGTGTAAAGTCCAAGAAGGAACAAATGGGATAGTCATAGAAGACAAGTAAGAGTGGATACCTGTATGAAGAGCCCCTTGGATAAGGGTGAGGATCTTGTGCTTGATCTGATACAATACAGGAAGCCAATAATGTTTAGCTAAGAGCGGCAAAACACGATCATAATGATGAACGTATATATCAGGAGTCTGTATAAATTATTCTGGATAGATAGAGCCTTTTAAGAAGGTAAGAAGGAATACCTAAGTAACTCACATTACAATAATCAAAGCAGGTGGTCACAAGTACATATAAAAGGGTGGCACAAGAGGATTCATTCAGGCTACTCCTAATGGATCTGATCAAATGCAATGCAGCAAGACATGACTGGACAACTGAGGAAATCTGTAATTCAAAAGCCAGTTCAGTGTCAAGGATTACTCCCAAATATTTGAAGGATCAGCGGCTGACCACATAAGAATGGTACTACAAGAGGATGCAAAGGCCTACATGCAAACCACATGGAGAGGCATTTTCAATATGCCATCCATGTCGGACTTTGGACATTTTGTGCTAAACGTCATAAATCGGAATAGAAAACATGACCATTTTTGAAACGTCATGTTTAACTTTTCAGGACATTTTTGAAAAACTAACACGCAAGTGAAAAATGTAGAAAATCAAGCCATTGGGATGTAGGAGGGGCCAGCATTTTTAGTAGACTGGTTCCCCAGACATCCCAGGAGAGCAATGGGGCACCCTAGGGGGCACTGCTACGGACTTCATATAAATGGTCCCAGGTACACATTTCACCTTTGCTCCCTTATGGTGTCTGTTGAGCTGTCCAAAACCTACTACCCACAACTGTACACCACTACAATAGATGTTATGGGTGAAAGGGGCACTTATATGTGGGTACAGTTGGTTTCTGGTGTCTATTTTTGAACTAGTAATCACTAGCAACAATGTAGAAATGATTAAAACGTTACATGGAGTTTACATTATTTACATAAATATTTCAAATAATTAAAGAAGGTTTTTAAGACCTATGAGGACGTTTGCACGGCTGTTCCTGTTACAAAACACATTGTTAACAAGCTGAGCATCTGAGGTATTTTCCTCCTTTTCAAAGAACATTATCAATCAGATACTATTCTTGCTTTCATTAACTATTGAATATTCTAAATAACAAGAGTTCTGCCCATTCAGTGTTCAACATTATTTATACAATATGGTGCAGGACTTGCAATCAGAGGTGTTTTGCTGAAGGACTGTGGAAAAAAAGAGTCTTATGTTGAGTTTACAAAGGTCTTGGTAGATGCTGTATCAAGGAACAAATTGTAAAGATAGAAGAAATAGTGAGATTGGGTGGCATTTAAGGGGTTTGGTTAAAGCTCCAGCTTATTTTCCTAGGCATGCATAGCTCAGGGAGAAGCAATATAGACTCTTATTGAGGGCAGAACTCACAGTAGACCACTTGCCCTGCATAAAGTGGAGTCTCTAACCAATGCTGGCAATGTGGTCATACCCAACTGGGATATATGCTTTGGAATTGTGTGTGGGCCAAGCTTTCACAGGCTTTGAGGATGTCTTGGTGGAACAGTAGGCCAAGCTTTTTGTGGAAGTTGATCTGTTGGATAATCTTTTGCATTGTAAGGTATGGGGCAACGGTCCCCAACTCCTGTTGAGAAAGATTTGGTTACTGAGGTTAAAAAATGTGTGTTTGTGAAATGGAAAAGCCCTGAGTTGTTCTGTTATTGGCAGAGGAGGAACCACCTCAAGATATATCATTATTTTCCTTAAAGCTCTTAGAATAAAATAAGTTATCTCCAGAGATAGTTATTTTTCATGTGTTAACAGGCCCTCAAAGCACTTTGTATGTGCTGGTTTTACAGTTTTTGCCATAATAAGCTGCTTTACATGAATCAGAACAGCTAATTAATGGCAAATTATAAATAGATTTTTTCATGAGGTGGACTGTGTGAAAGTTTATTATCACTAAGTGTGCTTTTGCAAAGTCATTTCGCAAATTAAAAATAGATCAAGATGCCAGAAATTTGGCATTTTCATATATTTTTAGACATTTTGCACTATTTTTGATTTGGAGGGTGCTTTACTAATGTACAGTAAAGATTTGTTACCATGCCTTGGCTGCAGATTTAATGTGTGGTAGCTGTAAAACCTTGGCAGTAACTATTGAGGCAAAGCTAGCATCTGCTCATACAGTTAACACAGAAAAAAACAAAACAAAACAAAACATTTACCACAGGTTAAGTGCATGACAGATAATGCAAGAGCACTTAATGCCACCTACTGATGTGATGTTATGATCTGCTGTGTTAACTGTTAACCAGCCAGACCTTACCTTGTGTTAACTACAAAGCACAGTCCACGGTCAATCTCCACCCATTTCCTACCCCATGAATTAGTATCTGCGATTACTGCATGGCCATGCTAACAGTTAACAGTGGCTTTACACTTACTGTAGTGTGTGATAATTCCTGCATTAACAGCACAGCATGGTGAGGAATGGGCATGGACTTTGCCTTGTAGATAATGCATGCTAACTTACAGCATTTCAACTCATTCTATAACAGGTCACCTAAATTTAAACTCCTTTTAGGTGCTTACATTTATAGAATACTGCCTTCCTTGCAAGTAAGTGTTCTTGGCCTTAGCTCAACTACTTTCCAAGTTATTGGTCCAAAATTATGGAATTCATTACTTTTAGACTTACACACAGTTGACTTTTCTGCAACCTAGGAAACATCTTAAGTCCTGTTTGTTTCAGAAAGCATACTCATGACTGCCTATTTAATTTAGCCTGGAAGGAACCTGGTTGTGGAGTCTGGATAAAGCTCTCATGTTGTTTTAAGTGGTATTTTAGATGTTATTCTTAATTGTGCATGTTTTATTGTAGTATGCCATGAAGAGTGGAATGAGTGGAATATATATTTTGTAATAAATAAATTGGAGGCAGTAAGTGCTCCCACGTTAATTTTTTGCAGGTCCCACATGTTAATGGGCCTGCAAAAAAAAGAAAAAAATCCTAATAATCTGCAGTGATAAATCTGGGTTTAGCACATGGGAAAGTCCCAGATTAAAATGTATTAAATACATATTTTAATGGCTTTTAGTAAAAGGCCCCATACTTTCTATAACTTAAATATGGACATATGGATAGTAGATAATGAAGAAGCAATTATCTCTTGACTTTGTTGCCTAGGATTTTCATTTAAATTCTATTTATTAAATTTACTTATTATTATTTTAAATTTATATTTAAAATGCTATTATAAAAAAATAGCCATGATGATTAAAACTGATCTTTATGTGGTTTTGCTTAGTACTACTACTACTTAACATTTCTAAAGCGCTACTAGGGTTACGCAGCGCTGTACAATTTAACATGGAAGGACAGTCCCTGCTCAAGGAGCTTACAATCTAAAAGACAAATGTACAGTCAATCTGATAGGTCAGGCAGATTGGGGCAGCCTATATGTTCGAAAGGTTAGGTTTCGAAAGCAGCATTGAAGAGGTGAGCTTTAAGCAAGGATTTGAAAATGGGTAGGGAGGGGGCTTGGCGTAGGGGTTCAGGAAGTTTGTTCCAGGCATAGGGTGAGGCAAGGTAAAATGGGCGGAGCCTGGAGTTGGCATTGGTGGAGACATAAGAGTAGCCATATTAGGTCTGACCAATAGTCCATCTAGCCCAGTATCCTGTTTTCCAAACAATGGCCAAGCCAGGTCACAAGTACTTCTGAAATTAACCCTGCAATAAGTTGGATGATCCATTCCAGAAGCTTTCCTAACAGCACCTTGGCACTTGACCTGTCAGCAGCTGTGCTACAGGACTGCCAATAAGGCAACTGCACTTATCGCCTTCACTTGAGGTAGCAGTAAGCTCAGCTGCACTATCACCAGTTGTGAAAACTAGGACATGGTAAAAACCCATGTGTGAGCTGTCACAGCTGGCCATTCCTCCTCCTGCCGATATCATGCCCAGATCCGGCCCACTCCCACGTTAGGTGACTAACATGGAATTTTTACAACAACGGCTGACTTTTTGCATAGGATACAGTAGCGGAGAAACATACTACTGTCTATCACAAGGCAAACCCTGTGCTAGCTGCTTAACACAGCTTAGTAAAAGGTTCCCTTAAATAGATATGTGGAATGAGGAACATTAGCTCCAGATACTACCATTCTACTGAAATTCTATAAAAATTCAAAGCTAGTACTTATCCCTTATTTTTCAACAAAAATCTAGTTCCTGAATCACTGATGTGGTAAGAGGAAATGGAGAAAGTGTATTAGACATTCAAAGTGAATGGGCTGTGTCGGCATTAGCGCACGGCAGCTGCTAGCGCGGCTTAGTAAACAGGGGGTTTGTTTGTTCTAGGGAAGATAAATTAAACTTCTTCCTCTAGTGCTTTTAATTATATATTCAACTGCCACTTGCTATAAAAAGAGAAAGGGATAGCAGAATCATAAACTAGTAGCCAACCGGGGTTACCTGCATGGAGCAGTAGTTTATAACAATGCTTATAGCAATGGTATTCATTCCCAGTCCTAGAAGGCCACAATTGTGCCAGCTTTTCATAATATCACTGTAATATCCATGGTATAAACAATATGTGCAGGCTTTGTTAAAATGCCTGCAGGAGTTCAAATGTATTTGCCAGCACAAACCGCGGGGGCAGCCATTTTAGAAATATACACATGGATATAATGAACAGCATGATCCTGACAGTTTATTGGATAAACTTAATTGCAAAACATAGCATAAAAGCATATCAATTAGATGTCATACAAGCAATCAAAAAGGAAATACATATCTATGATGGAAAATATCTTCAGGGTGGGGGGGGGGGGGCGTTACACCAACTCAGAGTCAATCACAGATTTTTAGAATATGTTTGATTCAGCTAGAGGTTTACACAATGGATTAAGGGAGTTATTCTTCTTAATCACATATTGTTTTATCTTCACCTCCAAAACAAAACTATAATTGCAGCCTCACACATGCAGGTTTGTTAAAATGGGCAGCTACAGGTAGAAACAGTGCCATTAACACTTAGAAACTATAAAATTACCACTTCCCCATTTAAACTGTCAGGATCATGCCGTTTATTACATCCATGTGTATATTTCTAAAATGGTTGCCCCCACAGTTTGTGCTGGCAAACACATTTGCACTCCTGCAGGCATTTTAACAAAGCCTGCACATTGTTTATACCATGCATATTACAGTGATATTATGAAAAGCTGGCACAATTGTGGCCTTCTAGGACTGGGAATACTAGTGCTATAAGCGTTGTTATAAACTAGTGCTCCATGCAGGTAACCCCAGCAGTGGCATAGCCACAGGTGGGCCACTTAGGGCTCAGGCCCATCTAACAGTAGCACATGATAATGAAAATGCTGCTCTCCACAATACTGGCACATTCGCATGCTCAGTTTTCAGTGCATGCCTGCTGCAGACTACCAAGATGGAGACTGGAGAGAAGCATTTTCCCACCAGCTGAGATATTTTTTTGATGTGGGGGTGGGGGAGAGAACATTTGGTGCCCACCCACTTCTTGCCTAGGCCCACCCAAAACCTGCTGTCTGGCTACGCCCGTGAACCCCAGTTGGCTACTAGTTTATGATTCTGCTATCCCTTCACTTTTTATAGCAAGTAGCAGTTGAATATATAATTAAGGGGCCCTTTTACTAAGATGCATAAGCGTCTACACACACTCAATGTGCACCAAAATGGAGTTACCGCCCAACTACCTTGTGGCTCTTGCAGTAATTTCATTTTTGTCACGTGTCTGATATGCGCATCTGAAAAATATATTTTTTTTAACTTTTGGGTGCGCATAATGGACGCGCACCAAGTGGCATTTGGTGCGCATAGGTCATTACCGCCTGGTTAGCACATGAGTCTTTACCGCTAGGTCAATAGCTGGCGGTAAGATCTCAGACCCAAAATGGACGCGTGGCAATTTTGATTTTGCTGCACGTCCATTTTCAGCAAAAAAAGGCCTTTTTTTACAGGTGTGTTAAAAAATGGATTGTTGCTGTTGCCTGCCAAAAAACCCCCACCTACACTACCGCAAGCCATTTTTCAATGTGCTTTAGTGAAAGGACCCCTAAAAGCACTAGAGGAAGAAACCTAATTTATCTCCCTAAAACAAAACAACCCCCTTCCAGCCTACTAAGCCATGCTAGTGCTGACACAGCCCATTCGCTTTGAATAGGCTATCAGCATTATTTTCGAAAGTGATGGGTGCCCAGATTTCGACCCAAATCGGGAGATATGCGCCCATCTCGCAAAGGTGCCCAAATCAGTATAATCGAAAGCCGATTTTGGGCGTCTTCAACTGCACTCCATCGCGGGAACGAACAAAGTTGACGGGGGCATGTCGGAGGCGTGGTGAAGGCGGGACTGGTGTGTGTTTATCGGCCGAGAGATGGGCGCCTTTGGCCGATAATCGAAAAAAGAAAGGCGTTTTTAGCGCGAATTTAGGTCACTTTTTGGACCCTTTTTTTCACGAACAAGTCCCAAAAAAGTGCCCTAAATGACCAGATGACCACTGGAGCGAATCGGGGATGACCACCCCTGACTCCCCCAGTGGTCACTAATCCCCTCCCACCAAAAAAACAACAACTTTAAGAACTTTTTTTTCCAGTCTGTACGCCAGCCTCAAATGCCATACCCAGCTCCATCACAGCAGTATGCAGATCCCTGGAGCAGTTGTTAGTGGGTGCAGTGGACTTCAGGCAGGTGGACCCAGGCCCATCCCCCCTACCTATTACACTTGTGGTGGTAAATGGGAGTCCTCCAAACCGCCCCCAAAACCCACTGTACCCACATGTAGGTGTCCCCCTTCAGCCATAAGGGCTATGGTAATGGTGTAGAGTTGTGGGCAGTGGGTTTTGAGGTGGATTTGAGGGGCTCAGCATCCAAAGGAAGGGAGCTATGGACTTGGGAGGTATTTGACTTTTTTTTAAATTGTTACAAGTGCCCCCTGGAGTGCCCGGTTGATGTCCTGGCATGTGAGGGGGACCAGTGCACTACGAATCCTGGCCCCTCCCACGACCAAATGCCTTGGATTTGTTCGTTTTTTAGTTAGGCGCCTTCTGTTTCCATTATCGCTGAAAAACGAAACCGCCCAGCTCAAATCCGCACAACTGCATGCATTTGCCGGGCACAAACCGTATTATCGAAAAAAAAAGATGGGCGGCCATTTTTTTCGAAAATACAGTCTGTCCCGCCCCTTCACGTACCTGTTTTCGGACATAGACGCCCATGGAGATGGGCGTTCACGTTCGATTATGCTCCTCCATGTCAGCACTGCTGTACGGCTTAATAAATGGGGGGGGGGGGGGGAGGAAACTGTTTAAATCAAAATGACAAGTACTGTAAAACACTGGCCTGATAAGATTGAGCTCTTATCCTGTGCTTTATATGGGCAGTCTCAACAATACAATTTACATGCAATAGCTATCAAATTATTGATTTTCTTTTCTTAAGCTATGTTCTAATCTCTCATGTTTGAAAATCAATTACACATCTCTCTCTCTCTCTCTCTACTTTTCACTTTATGTATAAGTACATTAGGAAAGTTTGCAATGCTACAGTACTACTTCATATTCTTTTTCTAAACAATCTTAGAACAATGCACAGTCGAATAAAATACACAGAACAAAAAAGTACAATATAGCACAAAAGAGTTGAAATTGGAACAAAACTAGTTCTCAGGAAAGGGACACGATTTGAGCACAGGCGTGATCTGAACAGGCAAAGAATATGTAAGCTAAAAAGAAAACATAGCTATTTAGAAAATTTCTATCCAGCTGGGGCTAGGTTATTTGCGCATAGGGAAAAGATAAGAGTAAGAAGATCAGAGGAAGTCATTATAAGAATACAGAGAACTAAGGTCAGAGAATCAAGTAAGAGTAGCTCTATCAAAGATTGCTGAAAAACAGAAAGATAACTTTAAACCAAACTCTGGGGGGGAAAAAAAGGGGGGGGGTGAAAATGCACAGGAGTATTCTCTGAGAAATAAGGTGACGGTGATATTGTTTAGACTCTTGGAGTTCTTATTCCAGATATGCTGAATGAGGAAAATGTAGGGCTTAAGAATGTAGAATTCAGAGGGCTAATTTCATCCTTCCTTCGTTGTTTGCAAGGCAGTGGATGCCCATGGAAATGCAAGCAGATTTTGAAAGGGAAGGTTTCCATGTGTTTCCCTTTTGAAATCTGTCAGTTAACTGACAGATTTTTTTAGGTGCCAAAAATGTGCAACAAAGCAGAAGCAAACAAATGCTGGAATTTCAAAATAAAATCTCCATATGTACTTCCATCAGCCTGCCTTCTCTTTTCCCACTATCATTCCTATTCCCCACAAAGGGGACAAGGCAATTTTCAAAGGGGGTTTCTGTGGGTAAATACCTATTTACCAGGTATGCAAATAATGATTAGACTTCATTTTAAACAACATTTTAGTGCTTTTTGTGTGACTGTTTTGTGTTAATTGTACATATTTGCATTTATTGCATACATTGAGGTGCAAATGAACTTTGCACATACAAATTGTACATGTGTTAATTCATAGGTAGCAGCAAAAAAGAAACACAAATGAGCCTTCAAAAGTGGAACACGATGAGTCCTTTAATCCAATAGACCCGACATTGGCCATGTTTCAGTGCAAACTGTACCTGCTACAGGGGTCTGACAAAAAAAAACCCAAAACAAAACATTGCAATAACATATGAGCAAATGTATAATAGAATTTAAAAAATAAATGAAAAGGAAATGAATGTGACTAGATATGCTCGTGTCCATGCGTCAAATATGTATACATCCAAAGTGAATCATTCATATCACAGTGATACACATGAATAAACATACATAATATCAGATATAATCAAAAATTGTGATGACATGCACTAAACATAATAAATATAACTTAAGTGTACTTTTGGACCCACTTTTACTATCTGTTAGTTCATAGGTATACATGTACACAAAATGTGTATGTACTTTAAATTTCTATTCACCCATATAAACCAACTGCATGCTCACTAATTCACATCCCTATCATTGATGTTTACCCATAGAAACCCCATTAGGAAATTGTTCCTATAGAGATGAATTAAAATAAAATAATAAATAAAAGCAATTTTGTAGAGGCATAACCAGAATTAGGATTACCCTTCCCTGCATGCATCACTTTGCATTTTTCCACATTAAATTTCATCAGCCAGTTCCCAATCCCCAACGAGATACTGAATCCTATCCCATGGATTTTATTTCTTCAGGAGTCTCTTCAGTACTTTCTGAAAATCCAGAAACATTTTGGGGGATGTTTACTAAGCTGTGTTATGAAGCTAGTGCAGATTCATTACTCAAAGTAGTATTTACTTAGGGGTCTTTTTACTAAGGTGTGCTGAAAATGGCCTGCAGTAGTGTAGACACGTGTTTTGGGCACGTGCAGAATTATTATTCAGCGCATCTACAAAAAAATGCCTTTTTTAAATGTTTGCTGAAAATGGATGTGCGGTAAAATTAAAATTTCCGTGCGTCCATTTTGGGTCTGAGACCTTACCGCAAGCTATTGACCTAGTGGTAAGGTTTCACATGGTAACCGGGTGGTAATGTTCTATGCGCATCAAATGCCACTTGAAATGCGTAGCTGCAGCGCGTCAGAAAATAAAAAATATTTTTCGGACGTGCGTAACGGATGACGCCAACATTGAAATTAATGCAAGCACCAAAGTCATCAGTGTCTTGTTTTTCACCATGCTGTTTCTTGAATTTTATGTTGTTCCTCTCCTTCCATCTTTCCAACCATTCAACAGTGGCTTTGAACTCAGTTAGTCCAAGACTTTCAGCTAGCTGATTAGCTTCTCCATAAGCAGTGGACTACTGACAGGAAACTGTCTGCTTCTGACTTGATTGAGAAAACCACCAAAGAAGAGCATCTTCTACCTCCTCAGCTTTTCCCGCCCGTTTTCGTTTCCGGTGTAGATTTGTATTGTTTTGCCAGTCTTCCAGAAGCTGGTTTTTCTGCTTCAAGATACGTGAAATTTGACAGGGATTGACCAGGGGCGTATCTGGACTCCGGCGGTAGGGGGGGCCAGAGCCAGAGGGAGGGGGCACATTTTAGCGCCCCCCCCCCCCCCCCCCCCCCCCCGCCGCCGAGCCCCCACCGCCACCAATGACTTAGTCTCTCCACCCCCCTCCCGCCGCCAACCCTCCCCCGCTGCCGTTCTTACTTTTGCTGGCGGGGGACCCCAACCCCCGCCAGCCGAGGTCTGCTTCCACCTGCCGCTGCCTTCAAACCTTCTTCTTCAGCCGGCGGGGGACCCCAAACCCCCGCCAGCCGCCCCGCGCTGTTTAAAATTCATCTTCGGCCTCCGTGGCCGTGCTGCTGGGATAGGCGGCGCTGTTGAAATCCACTTCGGAGTCTGACGTCGCAGCACGTACAACGTACAACGACGTCAGACTCCGAAGTGGATTTCAACAGCGCCGCCTATCCCAGCAGCACGGCCACGGAGGCCGAAGATGAATTTTAAACAGCGCGGGGCGGCTGGCGGGGGTTTGGGGTCCCCCGCCGGCTGAAGAAGAAGTTTTGAAGGCAGCGGCAGGTGGAAGCAGACCTCGGCTGGCGGGGGTTGGGGTCCCCCGCCAGCAAAAGTAAGAACGGGCACGGGGGAGGGTTGATGGCGGTAGGGGGGGCCAGGGCAAAATCTGCGGGGGCCCAGGCCCCTGAGGCCCCACGCAGATACGCCCCTGGGATTGACACCATAATCTTTAGCAATAGATGCTTGACTTTGTTTGTTTTCTAATGTTTTAAGAACTTCTATTCGTTCAGCCAGTGTTAAAGTCTTACAGTTGCGCGACGACGACGACTCCAGTGTACACTCTAACAACATTCTTTCGCTTATTCTGCCTGTGGCAGTTAACCAACGAGATTTCAAATTTACCGCCCCTTTGTCATGCGCCAATCAGCTTCCATATTCTGTGCGCATGCATATGCGGAGTCTTTCCTGCATATAAGCGAATCTTGCCCTTATCAGTGGTGTGATAAACCAAAGTTTGTCCCCATAGAAATTGATGGCGTCAAAAACGTGACCGAAGTATGGCATGCAGTTAAACAGAGCATGCGCTTATCCGACGTGCACTTAAATAGAGTGCACCGTACTGGGTCATACCAAAGGTCCATCTAGCCTAATATCCTGTTTCTAACAGAACCCAATCCATGCTGAAAGTACCTGGCAGAATCCCCAAAAGGATCAAGAGTCCGTGCTACTTACCCTCAGTGAAAAGCAGTGGCTTTCCCTATTCTATCTTAATAATAGTTTATGAACCTTATCTCAAGGAATTTATCTAAACCTTTTCTTTCTTTTTTTTTATACAGCTGCATTAACTGCTTTTACTACATCTTCTGGAAATGAATTCCAGAGCTTACTTACTAATTATTATTTGAAAAAATATATTGTCTCCTATGTGTTTTAATTGTATTACTATGTAACTTCATGGAGCATCCCCTAGGGTACTGTTTACTAAGCAGCGCTAAGATTATGTTAGCATTTTTAGCATGCGCTAATGATTAGCACATGCTAAACTCTAAATCGCCCATAAGAACATATGGGCGACTAGCGTTTAGTGCGGCTTAGTAAACTGGACCCCTAGTATTTATATTTTCTGAAAGAAAAAACAATCAATTTTCATTTATCCGTTTCACTCCTCTCAAAATTTTGCAGAACCCCTTCAGCTATTTTTTTCAAGCTGAAAAGCCCTAACCTCTTTTCCTCATACAGGTATGTGAGTCATTCCATCCCCTTAATAATTTTGGTCACCCATCTCTGTACCTTTTCTAATTCCATTATGGCCTTCATTTTACAACCTTATTCACATTTGAGACACGCATAAACGGGTACTTAACTGTTAAAGTACCCGTTGTATCCGGCATAAATATCTAACGCCCCCCTTTATAAAGGCAATATATACACATGTAAAACCCAAGTGTGTGCAAATGGCAAGGAGGCATGGTTTCTGAGCACATTCTGGGCAGGGCAAGTTTTCTAGATGTTTAGTTCCCATCTCAGAAGAGGATTATCCACCGGATTCAATATATCGTGCTTAGCAATCCATGCCAAAATCCAAGCATATTCTATAACAACACGTGTAAGTTAATTGGCTTAACAAGCCAATCAGAATTTTTAACAGCACTTAACAAACAATAATGAGCACTAAATTCTAATGCATGGAGCCAAAATTCTAATGCACGGAGCCAAAAAGGGGCATGGTTATTGGCAGGGAAAAGGGGGTTTCGTGTTCATTCCAAAATTTACGCGCACTGTTATAGAATACTAGGAAAAAAGGTCCATTTCTAAAACCAATGAAATGGGCACTAGCAAGGTTGTCCTCTAATGGCAATTATGTTTTTAAGGGAAATGTTAGGAGAGAGTATGTGTGAGAGAGAGTGAGTGAGTATGTGTCAGAGAGTGATTATGTGTGAGAAAGAGTGTGTGTCAGAGAGAGAGGGAGGGAGAGAGAGAGAGAGTGTGATTGAGAGAGAGACAGAACATGTGTGTCTGTCTGTGTGAGTGAGAGTGTAGTGTGTGTCCCGTGTGCACCAATTATGCTCTCTCCCCTGCATTCATCCATATGCAGCAAACATCCTCTGTGTTGCATCCATGTGCAACATCTCTCCCCTGCCCCCCTCCATCCATTGTGGTGCAGCAATTCTGCTCTGTCTGTTGCCCTCCCCCCCTACATGTGCATCAACTCTGCATTCTCCCCTGGCCTCCTCCCCCTCCTCCTCACCCCTCCCCCTCCTCCTCCTCTCCCCCATCTCTCCCCTCCCCCTCATCTCAGGACCCCCTCCTCCTCCCTCTCATCTCAGGATCCCTTCCCCCTCTCTCATCTCAGGACCCCCTCCCCCCTCTCTCATCTCAGGCCCCCCATCTCTCTCTCGTCTCAGTCCCCCCCCCCCACCAGAGGAGGGGCAGAGCAGTCTGCACCCCCATACCAGAACACTGCATGCCAACACGGGTATTACACCAGCACTCCCGCCATCCCTGACCTATCACCCGGCAGCTTGGAAGGCAAAGTTGAAGAAGGCGATTTCATTTTATTTATTGGGAGCTTTATTTAGATTTAATCGTTTCACCCTACTGCTGGTATAGACACGTGTATTGGATGCGTGCAGATCCATTTTTCAGCGCACCTGCAAAAAAGGCCCTTTTTTTGGCTGAAAATGGACGTGCAGCAAAATAAAAATTGGTGTGCATCCATTTTGGGCCTGAGACCTTATTGTCATCCATTGACCTAGTGGTAAGGTCTCATGTGTTAATTGAGCGATAATGGTCTATCTGCATACAATGCCGATTACTACACGGTTACCACTGTGCGCCAGAAAATTTCTGGCACACTTACTGGAAATGGATAAAAAATGAAATTACCACCCGGGCCATGCGGTAGCCGGGTGGTAGTTCAAAACTGGCACACGTAGAATGCGTGTAGGCGACAACACAGCTTAGTAAAAGGGCCCCTAAGAGTGCTAATAGCACCTGGTCTCCTGGAACAGGAGTCTTTAAATAAAGAAGCTGGTCTACATCTGAGTCTCCACTTTCTCTAGGTTCCTCCCCTAGCCTGGTGCTGCTGACTACATAACCCACTGCCTCATGGGACTGTAGTTCAAAATCTCTTCAAGGCAATTCTGATTTAGCTCCTTACAGCCATACTGGGTCAGACCAATGGTCCATCTAGCCTGTTTCCAACATTGGCCAATTCAGGTCACAAGTAACTGACAGAAGCCCAAATAGTGAAGACAGAAGAGTAGTAGAACTTCAGCAGTAGTAAAATTAAAGCCTAGAGGCATCACACAGCACACAGCTATTTCAAATCATTTGCCTTTTTGACTATAATAGATGTCTAATGCGTCACACACCACAATAAAATCATCAACCATACTTCAAATTGATGTGTAATGCAATGCCCACTTAGCTTTCAACCACTTGCATGGAAACAGTGCTGCAAAGATCTAAAAAGCTCCTGATGCCCACTGCTCTTTACGAGCATTTCAGTCTGCTAACCCTACTTTAGGGGATCAAGTGTGGTAAAAAAAAAACGACTGGAAAATCATTTCCATATCACCAAACTTTATTGTGGTGTGTGAAGCATTAGTCATTGATTTTAGTCAAAGAGATGAATGATTGATGAAATTGCACAGAGCTCAGATTTGAAATAGCTGTATGCTATAGGACATTGAATAGCTCCTGCTATAAGTTTACCTGATGCCTCAAGGCTTTAATTTCACTATTGCTTAAGTTCTACTCTTCATTATTACTTTGTGGGAATATGTTTGGGTTTTCATCTTTTTTTCTGATTATAGAAACCCAAATAGCAGCAATATTCCATGCTACCAATCCTAGGGTAAGCAGTGGCTTCCCCATGTCTGTCTCACTAGCAGACTATGGAATTTTCCTCCAGGAACTTGTCAAAACATTTTTAAACCCAGATACGCTATCCGCTGTTACCTCATCCTCCAGCAATGAGTTCCTCCTATTTCTTTTAATAGTATTTCCATGTAACTTCATTGAGTTTCCCCTAGTCATTGTACTTTTTGAAAGAGTAAAACATCAGTTCACTTCTACTTGTTCTACACCACTCAGGATTTTGTAGACCTCAAATCACATCTCTCCACATCTCTCCTCAGCCATCTCTTTTCCAAGTTGAAAAGTCTTAACCTCTTTCATCTTTCCTCATATGAGAAGAGTTACATCCCCTCTATCATTTTGGTCACTCTTACCACTATATCTTTTTTGAGATACAGCAACCAGAACTGAACTCAATACTCAAGTTGAGGTTGCATCATGGAGTGATACAAAAGCATTATAGTATTCTTGGTCTAATTTACCATTCCTTTCCTAATAATTCCTAGCATCCTGTTTGTTTTTTTGTCCGCCACCGCACACTGGGCAGAAGACTCAGCATATTGTTTGTAACAATACCTAGATCCTTTTCTTGGATGCTGACCCACAAGGTGGACCCTAGCATCAAGTAACTATGATTCCCAATGTGCATCATTTTGCATTTGTCTACATTAAATTTCATCTGCCGTTTGGATGCCCAGTCTTCCAATTTCCTAAGGTCTTCCTGCAATTTTTCACAGTCCATATGTGTTTCAACAACCATGAATAGTTTTGTGTCATCTGCAAATTTAATCACTCACTTGTCATTCCAATTTGAAGATCATTTATAAATATATTAAATAGCACCAGTCCCAGTACTAATCCCTGTGGCACTATTACTTCTCTTATCCCCTTTTTCGGGCCCCCCTGTATTCAAGCTCTATACCACAGTATGCATATATTTTATAAAGTTGATGCAAATTTCTAACCATTCTTGCTCCACCTCAACCTCCACGGATGCCTGAATGTATATCATATGTATACAACCTGGAAATTTTATAAAAATGAACATGAGTGCATAAAATGGAGTTCTAAGAGCACAAGAGGTCCTTTTACTAGGAGCACTGAAAAATGGCCTGCGGTAGTTTGGGCACGGGTTTTGGGCATGTGCAGAATTATTTTTCAGCGCACCTGTAAAAAAGGCCTTTTAAAAATTTTTGCTGAAAATGGGCATGCAGCAAAATGAAAATTGCCGCGTGTCCATTTTGGGTCTGAGACCTTACCGCCAGCCATTGACCTAGCAGTAAAGTCTCATGCGATAACCGGGCGGTAATGACCTACGCACGCAGAATGCCCTACGTGCGCCAGAAAATAAAAATATTTTTCAGATGTGCACCAAAAATGAAGTTACCACAAAGGTCATGTGGTAGCCGGGCGGTAACTCGGAATTGGCATGCACTGGGCACGTGTAGGTGCTTACGCGGTTTAGTAAAAGGGTTTCCAAGTTCCATAAAAAATTGCCCCATGTTTGACAAACATGTTTGATAACCAGAGTGTGATCTTCTTGGATCCCATAGTTTAAAATGCTCACCACTAACTTTAAACAGATTTACTAGTGCTCTGCAGCCCTCAAATGTGGCCTCTTGTGAGCAAGGAGGTCTACCACTCTATTGCAACATTTTCTTTAAAATGCCAAGATTCATTTTAGATGCTAATACTGTCTTTGCAAGAGGCTTGGAAGTCTCCTCATGTGATGTCATTCCACAACACAATTATAGAAATAAATTGAATAGACTGGATATGTCTCATGGGATTTCTTGCATGTTGACACTAGGTCATAAATAACTACTCTTAAGTCTTTTTATCCAACCAGTTGTTTACTCACCAAACAGCAGTGTAATCTAGACCATACTTTCTTAATTTGAGTTTAACTATGCCATGTGAGACAGATTCAAGACTCTTAGCAAATCAAGATAAATATATTAATATTTTTCCCTGCTTCTGTAAGATATTTTTACTGTGTCACAGAAAATAATAGCTTGTTTTTCCTAATTTGTTTTAAAGGTCCATGTTGATTGTTTCTTATTCAAAATTTATAGGACACTGAAAATTATTTGAGGATAATGACCGATACACATTTATTTCTAATTTTTTCCCTACAATGCACCTTCTTCTACACTTCAACTTCTAGCCAAGACAAAAATTTCCCTTTACAAGCTCACTGGCTTTTAGGGCAACAGTTTAAGGCCATTTAAAGCCAGAAAACCAAAGGTTTCTGTTCACAGCCCTGACAAGGCCTCTTCCTCTTCCCTCTGTAATCCAACCAGTACAGCAACAGATCCTGGCAGGGTTCCACATCCCTCAGTTTCTTTTAGCACCCAGTATAAGTGCATACAGAAGCCTAAGTCTTGGTGTTAAGAATGTGTATTGCTAGGACTCCCTCCTTTGGAGCTAATATTACCTTCAAAGCATCACAGGCTTTGCTATCCTAATGAGCAAACATGGGCATTGTCATCTTTTTAAACATAAGACATAAGCATCGCCATGCTGGGACAGACCAAGAGGGGCATAATCGAATGTCGCCTGCGAAATAGATCGCCGGCGATCTATTTTGGCAGCGGCGCAACAGCTGGCCGGAACCGTATAAATTGAAAAAGATGGCCGGCCATCTTTTCTTTTTTGATAATACGGTTTAGCCCGGCCGATTGCCAGAGTTCGCTGGGTTTGAGATCGCCGGTTTTGTTTTTCAGCGATAATGGAAAAAAATGCCGGCCATCTCAAACCCGGCAAAATCCAAGGCATTTGGTCATGGGAGGAGCCAGCATTTGTAGTGCACTGGTCCCCCTGACATGCCAGGACACCAACCGGGCACACTAGGGGGCACTTCTGAAAATTTAAAAAAAATACCCAAATAGCTCCCAGGTGCATAGCTCCCTTACCTTGGGTGCTGAGTCCCCCAAATCCCCCCTAAACCTACTCCCCACAACTCTACATCATTACCATAGCCCTTATGGGTGAAGGGGGGCACCTACATGTGGGTAGAGTGGGTGTTGGGGGGGGGCTTTGAGGGCTCAACACTTAGCACCACAAGTGTAACAGGTATGGGGGGGGGGAATGGACCTGGGTCTGCCTGCCTGAAGTGCACTGCACCCATTAAAAACTGCTCTAGGGACTTACATACTGCTGTCAGGGAGCTGGGTATGACACTTGAGGCTGGCATACAGGCTGGTAAAAAAAGTTTTTTATTTTAATTTTTTTAGTGTGGGAGGGGGTTGGTGACCACTGGGGGAGTATGGGGAGGTCATCCCCCATTCCCACCGGTTGTCATCTGGTCAGTTAGGGCACCTTTTTGAGGCTTGGTCGTGAAAATAAAAGGACCAAGTAAACCCGGCTAAATACTGCTTAATGCCTCTTTTTTTTCCATTATCTGTGAAAGCCGGTCATCTGGTAGCCACGCCCATGCCCTCCCATGTCCCACCTTTGCTATGCTGCCGACACGCCCCCTTGAACTTTCGCCGGCACGGTGACGGGAAAGCGGCGATGCTGTCAAAAAAGTCGCTTTTGATTATACCGATTTCGCCGCTTTTGAGAGATCACCGGCCATCTCCCGATTTATGTCGGAAAATGGCCGGCGATCACTTTCAAAAACAAGCCTGCAAGGGTCCATCGAGCCCAGCACCCTGTCTCCGACAGCAGCCAAAAGAACAAACAATTTGTCCTGCCCATCCCAGAAATAGAGAATTGTTCCCACGTCCATTCAGTAACATTCTATGGCCTTTTCCTCCAGGAAGCCGCCCAACCCCTTTTTAAACTCCGCTAAGTTAACCTCTTTAACCACTTTTACCGGCAACGAATTCCAGAGTCCAACTACGAGTTGAGTGAAGAAGAAGTTCCTCCTATTTGTCTTAAATTTACTACTACACTGCAGCTTCATCGCAGGCCCCCTTGTCCTAGCATTTTTGGAAAGCGTAAACAGACACTCCACATCACAACTGTTGTTCCAAGCTTTTAGAATATCACCAGTTCCCCCTTCCCCTATGATTTCTGAAAGATAATTGATAATGGTTCTGAAATAATGTCTTATTTTTCCTGCACTTTTTTTTTCTATCCATTCTTTGTTAACAAAAAATACTTAACATTAATGTACAGACATTTATTTTTCTAATTCAGATATATCTTTAATGTAGTGTAACTATTTTATTGGAATTATTTTTGCTGCTGAACAGAACATAAACAATTTTGATGGATATTTTCCAACAGGAAAAGCAGGAAATGAGTTGGAAAACATAAAAGCAACTTGAGACAAACAGCCCTTAAAGTCCTTGATCATTTGATGACCTAGAGCTGACTTTAACCATTCAAGTGTGATATACTTGTTGAAGGGAAAAAATTACAAACACTCTAAAAGAGAACAACCAACATGGAAAGTAAAACTAGCTGTAATTTACTATCTCAGGATCAGGGCTTTTTTTGAGGGGGTACTTGGGGGTACTGAGTACCGGCACCTTTTCCATTGTCTGTTAAAATTGACCCGTGGTCCCCAAGTTTTAATGAAAGAGCTCAAGCTCTATACACAAATTCTACCTTGTCATAGATTCTTTGACTGGTTGCAAGGTGCCTGGCTATTGTGGGGTGGGTTCCTTGGTGATCACCCCACCCCTGAAGGGTGGCCTGGCATTTGAGTACCGGCACCTTTTTCGCTAGAAAAAATGCATTGCTCAGGATTATCTATCTATAGTATTTAATCATATCAATTACAGGGAATCCTGCTAAGAACTGAATTTCTGTGCAAATATGTTGGCAATCTACAGGTGGCTCTGTATAAAAACAAGGGGGTTTCTTGTAGTGGCCCAATTAAATCACATTTTACAGCCTCTATCAATAGAATGTATGTTTCTTTTCATTTATTCATATATATATACTGTTCATCAATGATAGACCCTTTTACTGAGTACCTTTTATCTGAAAAGCCCATGTACTACATTTTTAGATTACCCTGATTTTGAACCATATCACAACCTACAAAAACCCATTTTAATCCAGGAACAATGAGGCAACTGCTTGGAAATAATGGCTCACCTAACCTTTCTTGTATCGACTTGACATGAACAATCTGATACTATTCTCTGTGCATTTGAGGTGATGTAATGGAGAATGGACCTATGTGTTCGTCTCTGCCTGAGGGTGTTCACATCTTGTGGTTTTGAAAGGAACTATAATGAACCCTGCGCTTAGTGTGCTGGATGTTTCTTGGGTTTTTGTTTTTAAGCTTTTAGGTGATAACTGCTGCCCACAACAGAGTAAAGACCTAGGACCCCTTTGTGGTTCGGGATCTAAGCAGCAGCATAGATCTGCCTCTTATAGTGACCAGCTATGCCTTGTAACAAAGGACCAGTCCCCAGACTAGCTTGGTCTGATCAGTTAAATTATAGTAACAGGTATTTCAAAAGGAGAAAATCTTGTGTTGTATTAATACTGAAAATATTTATTTTTTATTTGGATTTAGCTCATATTTTTTTCACTAGGAGCTCAAGATGAGTTACAATAGGTATTTTCCTGTCCCTAGAGCACATATAATCTGTTTGCACCTGCAGGCAATGGAGAGTTTAGTGACTTTCCCAAGATCAAAATGAGCAGCAGTAGGATTGGGACCAGGATTCCCTGGTTGCCACCTTGTGTTCTAACAACTAGGTTACAGTACAACTCCACGGTTTTTACTCTCATAATTATAAATTTAGTCTGCACAACATACCCATTCACTAGATTTGAACCAATAGTTCTATTTGACAATGAGGGGCATAATCAAATGGTGCCAGCCAAATCAATGGGCGGCCATCGTTGGGGCCGGCTCCGCAAAGGAGCGGAGCCAAACGTATTTTCGAAATATGCTTGGCGCTGGCCAAATCGCTCGCCGGGGTTAGATGAGATGGCCGACTCCGATTTTCAGCCATAATGGAAACCGGAGCCGGCCATCTCAAACCCGGCAAAATGTACGGCATTTGGGCGTGGGAGGAGCCAGCATTTCTAGTGCACTGGACCCCCTGACATGCCAGGACACCAACCGGGCACCCTAGGGGGCACTTTTAAAAAATTAAAAAAATAAAACATTAGCTTCCAGGTGCATAGCACCCTTCCCTTGGGTGCTTAGCCCCCCAAATCCCCCCCCCCCAAAACCCACTGACTACAACTCTACAGCATTACCATAGCCCTAAGGGCTGAAGAGGTGCACTTACATGTGGGTACAGTGAGTTTTGGAGGGCTCCCATTTACCACCACAAGTGGAACAGGTAGGGGGGAAGGGCCTGGGTCCTCCTGCCTGAAGTGCACTGCACCCACTACAAACTGCTCCAGGGACCTGCATATTGCTGTCAGGGAGCTGGGTATGACATTTGAGGCTGGCATACAGACTGGCAATTTGTTTTTTTAAAGTTGTTGTTTTGAGGGTGGGGGGTTAGTGACCACTGGGGGAGTCAGGGGAGGTCATCCCTGACTCCCTCTGGTGGTCCCTTTTTAGGGACTTGGACCTGAAAAAAAGGGTCCAAATAAAGCGGATCAAATTCTCATGACGAACGGCTTTCTTTTTTTCCATTATTGGGCGAAGCCAGCCATCTCAATGCACGCCCCCATCCCGCCCCCGTCCTGCCTTCGTTACCATGCCGACAAGCCCCCTTTGAATTTTTGCCGGCCCCGCGACGCAACGCAGTTGAAGCCGCCCAAAATCGGCTTTCGATTATACCGATTTGGCCGGATTCAGGAGATCAACGCCCATCTCCCGATTTGTGTTGGAAGATGGGCGGCGATCTCTTTCAAAAATAAGCTCTGGGCAAGAGTATTGTATGACAAAATGATAAACTATCTTTTGGCTGTGGGAAGTGGGATTTTCACACACTCCTGAAATGTGGATTTTTGAGTTAAATATGACCTGCTTAATCTTACTTCTATGACCTTGAGCTATCCCATCATATTATGAAAAATGATTATAATTGCATGTGGGTGTTTTCTGCAAAGGTGGCAAGCTGGTCAACTGCTTGACTTTCCATGTAATAGTTATATAATAATAATGTCTATAGTTCAAATTTTTATTATAATACATTCTTCTTACCTACATACTGATGCTGTATTGACAGGATCCTATTAAGGTGGGTTGCCAATTTAAGGAGGAGGAAAGGAGAGAACAGCAGCTTTCCCTCATATATACTTTATAATGCTGCTGCTGTTGGAAATCATATACAATTTGAAATATCCTGCCTGGCTGGTGCTTAAAAATTAGGGGGTTGATATTCAAAATGATTTAAACAGCCAAGAGAGGCTGATGAACATTTAAATTACTTGTCCAGAGCTAACTGGGTGTATTCAGCGGCACTTAACTGAATAGTGCTACTCAAAATGCCTGATTAGCACTTAAGCTGAAACTGGCTACTTTGTGGGAGTCGCACCTTAGCCAGTTAAGTGTAGGTATTCATCACTTACCACATTATCAGCTTGTATTTGTTTCTCTACCGGACTAGGCGAATGCCTTTACATTACTATGCAAGCCACATTGAGCCTGCAAATAGGTGGGGAAAATGTGGGATACAAATGTAACAAATAAAAATAAATAAATAAATAAATATCGCGCCAAGATTTCTGTATGGAAATCGAAATGTATTCCATAACAATGTGCATAACTAAATTAGTTAACAAGCTAATCAGTGCTGTTGATTGGATGTTAACAAGCAATTATCAGCACTATTTGGCACTGAGATTTAATTACACAACTGGCTAGTTAGATCGTCCTGTTTGTCTGTCCTAATTAGATTGTAAGCTCTGCCGAGCAGGGACTGTCTCTTCATGTTCAAGTGTACAGCGATGCGTATGTCTACTAGCGCTATAGAAGTAGTAGTAGTAGTAGTAGTAGTGGCTAAGGGCCCTGTTTACTAAGGTGTGTTAGTGTTTTTAGTGCACCTACACTTAACGTGCATGCTAACAATGTAGGCGCCTATAGGGATATTGTAGGCACTTACATGGTAAATGTGCGTACGTTGTTAATGCGTGTTAAAAATGTTAACGTGTCTACAATGCTGCTTAGTAAACAGGGCCCTAAATGTATTCGCTATCATTATGCGCCTAAATTCTAAGTCACATATCTGAAAAGGGGGCATGCCCAGGGCATTTTCTACAATCTATGTGCATGATTAGGTAAGACACCCAGTCTCCCGCAGATTCTATATAGTGCACATAGAGATCCACGCCAAAATTCAGGCATATTCTGTAACAATGCACGTAACTTAATTGGCTTAATGAGGTAATTAACATTGACAACAGCACTTAACAATAATCAGCACAAATTGGTAATAATTAGAATTTACGCACACAACTTGCTAAACGTATTCTGTAATGAACAACACTTAAATTCTAATGCACACAGTTCAAAAGAGGCATGGCTATGGGCGGGGAAATTGGTGTTTCATGGGTGATCAAAAAATGTACATGCATAGTTATATAATATGGCCCAGCGCATGCAAATCTATGTGCAGGGATTTATGACACATTTTCGTTGGTGTAAATGGAGGAATATAGTTTTAGGTGCTGTGATATCAAGCGTATTCTATATATCATGCCTAAATCTAGGCGCCACTTATAGAATACGCTTAGGCAGAAATGTTTACTGCATGGATTTTTTAGGTGCCTTATATAAAATCTGGTCCTCTGCACCTAATTTAAGCATCAGGATTTACGTCAAGTAAAACATGGCCTAAGTGGACACGACTACATTTGGTCGCATGAAGAGCCGCGCGGCATATTCTATAAACCATGTGGAACTTTAGGCCGATTCCATAAAAATTAGGCTTACTTTAGAGAACACTCCTAGGCATTTTTCTTTTCTGCGCAGATATTTCAGGTGCTCTATGTAGAATCTAGCCCTTAACCTGCTAAGGTAATCACATAAATAGGATCACATAAAATACGGGACTGCCACTAGCTTACTATCTACCCCTAGATCTTACACATTCCATAGTGCAGTTAAAAGTTGGCCTAGTGAAAGTTTGAAATCTAGTCTTTTGTAACCACCTTTAGAAATGTTTTCCTGTATTATTCAGGATGATTCATTGGATGAGTCACTGTGCTGAATTTTGCTCTACTGTCTCCTGGGAAAATGGTCCATCACCCAGGATAGCTTCATGGATTTTATCTTGACTGCTAGCATGGAATGTGCTAATTTGATTTTAATTGGTGACTTAAATTTGCACTTGGAGGAAGATACAAATTATATTACTATGATAGTACATTCTTTTGTTAAATTCTTTGGGATTGAAGTTGTCATCAAAGGTTTCTCATGATAAAGGGCATTAATTGGATTTGTTTGCTTTTAAAGTAAATGCCCCTGAAAATTTATATGTGACAGATTAAATATGGGAGTCAGTGATCTGGTCTGATCATTTAAAGTTAAGTTTTACACTTTATTGGCTGGAAAAGAGTAAAGGACAATTAACATCAGCATCCAGTCAATATATGGTCAGAGAATGAATAGAGATATTTTTGGCAAAAGACAGATCAGAAATTAGACCAAAATCCTAGGGTTATGAATTACAACATATTAAAATGGAATGACCTGAATACCGTAAAAGGGGCAAAAAAAAGAAAATGAAGGCTAGTTGGTTAATAACTGAATCAGGGGAGTTAAAGAGACTGTGTAGAAAATTGGAAAGAAACTAGAAGAAAGACCAATCTGAAGTCAATAGAATGGAATGGAGAAACATGATTAATGATTATAAAGTCAGGATTAGGCAAAATGTCTATTTTTCAGATCTCAGGTGATAAATGAAGGCTTTAATAAAAATAAAAAAAAAACCTGTTTAGATTTGTCAACCAATTTAACAAACTCACACTCTATAATTACTAATGGATCCAGTCCATCTGCTGAAGAACTTGCTCAGTGTTATTTAATAGTAAAATCTGCAAAAACAGAGAATGATTGGTCTTATGTAACTTATATCTGGAATAATTAGATGTTAGTAAATCTACATCTGCAGTAGAAATAGTTGCAGATAGAATTTGGACAAGGTTTCAATCTCCATCAAAACAAGTTCAATATTATTTCATCTCAGTGTCTATTGGACACTTGCCCAATTTAATTGATGAAGGACGCTTCTGAAAATTCTATAGGGAGCTTAACCCAATCATTAGCAATTATGCTTAAGAATGCTTTCTTTTTTAATTCCTAGAGATATTGGCCAGATTATTTTAAAATCTATTCCTAAAATTACTATGAGAAAATTAAATGAGGTTAGTAATTATAGGCCAGTAGCCTTGACCCCATTATTAACAAAAGTAAAGGAGGGAATTGTGGCTGATCAGCTTAGCAATTATTTGGATCACTTTGACATTGTGCATAAATCCCAATCAGGATTCAGAAAGGGTTATAGTAGGGAAACAGCATTCGGAATGTTGTTGGTAAAGATCAGAAATGAGTGTAGCCTTGGTAAAAGAATCTTATTGATGCAATTTGATATGTCTAGTCCATTCATTTTGGTCAACCATAATATTTTATTGAATTTGCTATGTCAATATGGGATTGGTTGCTCTTTCAATATAGGATTGGTGACTCGGTAAAAAACTGGCTTCAGGGATTTTTGTGGAACCGAGCGTATCAGGTTAAAATGAATCAGGTGACAGGTCTAGTCTACTTCATGAGTTCCAGACTGTGGAGTCCCTCAGGGTTCACCAATTTCACCCATACCTTTTAATACTGTAATGGCTTCATTGGGTAAAAGATTAACTGACATAGGATTCTTCCCATTTATTTATGCTCCTGACATCATGCTATATATATGTTTTGCTGGAGATTATGCTTATTCTCAGCAATCATTTAAGAAACAAGTTACTGGATTTGTAAGGACACGTTTTGCTACTTTACGAACAAGTGAAAAGTTTTCAAAACTCTGCATTAATGAGCCTGAATGCATAGGGAGAAAAGTAGTTGGAGTTGTGTGTGCAATTCTAGAGATCACATCTTCAGAAGGATATAAACCAGGATAGATTCAGTTCAAAATATGGATACAAAGTTTGTCAACAGTCTAAATTGTTACACATGTATGGACCAAGATCTCTCATCGATAGTCTACAGGAAAGGTGGGATAAAGGACATATGTTACAGACATTTAAATACCCTCAGTATAAATTGCACAAGAGGTGGGTCTCCATCAGTGGCAAAAACATTTCTACAATGAGGGCTTGTAGGATGAGGACAAAAGGGGTTTAAATAATGTAAGGAAACATTTCTCTATGGAAGGGTTGGCGAACACATTTTACAGGCTTCGAGTGAGCATAGTGGAGATGAGGACAGTATCTGAATTTAATAAAGCATAAGACAAGCACAAAAGATCTCTTAGGACTTTGGAGCTGAACAGCTGGTGTATATGGGCAGAATGAATAGGCCACATGGTCTATCTGCTGTCATATTCTCTGTTTCACTCACTTAAATTATACATGCAAATGGAAACCCCTGCCCTGATCCCACACACCGGGAATGCCTCTGCTCAGCTCAGATAACGTTATGCTGTATGCAAATAACTTTACATGCATATTAGATGTACTATTTTACAAATATCTAGTTCCCTACTGAAAATAATGCTTTGTGTGCAGAAATGACTCAAGATTTAAACCCCACAGGATTCTTATAGGTTCACAGGTACTTTGTATCAGTGTATCTGCAAGCAAATTTTGAAAGGGCAACAACATAGCTACTTTTAGCCATAGATGGGGAGGGCAATTTTGAGAAGAGTTTTATGCAGGGCCTTATATAAAATGTATATGCCCCTAGGCAGGACTGGTGAGATGGGGAGGTTTCTCTCCACCAAGATCAGAGGACACAGCCCTAAAACAAGTGAAACCAGCTTCCTGGTTAGACCAGTTATTTGGTACCTTCAAAAACTGGTGTACTAGGCAGCTGCCTATACCTAAACCGGGGTCTGATTGTTTTATGAGGGTAAACAGCTGTTTATCCCTACAAAAATACTTGGAAAATTGCTCTTACTGTCAACAGCTCATTATAAAGTAAAATGTAATGGTGTTATATAGTGTCTTGGACCTGGCTCAGAAATTAAAAAACGTAGAGGTCCTTTTCCTAAGGTGTGCTAATGGATTATATTCCTATGGGTATCTTATCACTGGGGGCCAGATGCATTAAATTTAACGAGCCAGCAACGTGGTTTTTAAACTGGTTCTAGCCAGTTTAGCGCGCAAGAAGTAAACCGGGACATGCACAAACGGGTTCCCCGAGCCATTTTCCTGTCACGGTAGCAGCTAACGAAAACAGAATGCAAATTATCTACATGTTATTATAATGAGCTAATTAGCAGATGCACAGCCATTTTCCGACTCCATGCAACATGGAAAACCTAACGGGAGGTCTACACCTCTCGTTGGGGCTGTTGAGCGGGACTCATGCAGAGGAGGACGCCCATCACAAAAGCTGAAGGAAAAACATCCAAGTGCTCGTCAGGGGAAAAAAAAAAAGGACGTCCCTGACGAGCACCTGGATGTTTTCCTTCAGCTTTTGTGATGGGCGTCCTTCTCGGACGTGTTTTTCTTACGTGCCTGAAATGACCACAGCCATTGAGGTTCTCTCAACATACTCCTCGTCCCCTCCAAGGTTGTTTTCAGCTTCCAAAGTTCAGAAGTACCAGTGGGGAAGTGGAACTTGCTGCATTCAAAGCCTGACTAAAGCATAGGCAAACTAGGCACATGCCTCAGGCCCAAAAGTTTAAAGGGGGGGGGGTCCTATCAGATGTGCTGAGGACTCAGGAGCCTTGGATCGCCAAATGTGTGGATTTTTTTAGGATTTTCTAAAAAATTGTAAATTACTGAGCTCAAAGTCAGAATGATTGCTAAAGTGTTCTGATATTTTCACAGTTTAGCCCTCTGTAGCTCTCCAATCTTTCCCCCTTCCAATGCAGAGATTGCAGTAGGATCCAACCAATGAGGAAGGACCACAGGAAGGAGGGGCTGAGCTGCAGAGGGTTTTGGAGAGAGCTGTTGAACCAGTGCATATTGTCAGGGAATAGGATTGTAAAAGGAGCAGAAATTTAAGAAGAATGGGACATAGTGTGAAGGGTCTGTTACAGGCCGAGGAAAGGAATCGGTAGCAAAAACAAGAACACCATGGTCAGATCACTACAAAGCAACCACCTCCCTCCTCTGGAAAACAAAAGAGAAACAACAAAAACAAGAAAAGAAAACCTATACTACGAGAGGCAAAATAGACCCTCTAACATTCTGGCAACAAATATATACTGAGGAATGGAATACAACTACAGAATCACCCCAATTCCTACAAGAATGGGACAACAGATGCAGAACAGTGCTAGACAAAATAGCACCGCTCCAAACGAGAACCTCACATAGGAATAACTCAATCCCATGGTTTAATGAAGAACTGAAAGAACTAAAAACACAGGTCAGAAGACTACAAAGGGCATGGAGCAAAAAAAAAGATGAACACACACTCAAAGAGTGGAAACAAGTACAAAGAAAATACAAATACAAAATCAGACATACCAAAAGAACACATTACAAAACTATAATAGGACCAAACTACAAGGACACGCACAAACTCTTTTCACTTGTAAACAGTCTCCTAAACACCACACGGGTCACCTCGAATAGCACAGAAACCCCATCGGCAACCAACCTAGCGAACTATTTCAACAAAAAAATTACAAAGTTACGACGCATGATACCGAGCAATATCATTGAGTACACAAGCATCCTTGAATGCTTAGACCCAAATCCTGGGGAATACCCTGCCGATCGATCATGGACCAATTTTGACCTGATCTCAATAAATGAACTCACACACTGGCTCAGTAAATATGCCAAATCTCAATGCAAACTTGACACTTGCCCTACCAGCCTAATAAGATCCGCACCCAAACAATTCAAACAAGACCTCATGAACCAAATAAACTACAGACTCATAAACGGACTCTTCCCCACGGAAAATGGAAATATCCTACTCACTCCTCTGCCTAAAGATACCAAGAAAAGCACAATGGACTTAACCAACTACTGACCAGTAGCTTCCATCCCACTCACAACAAAATTGATGGAAAGTATAGTGACGAAACAACTCACGGAATACCTGACCAAACACTCAATTCTACATGAGTCTCAATCAGGATTTCAATCAAATCATAGTACTGAAACTGTACTAGTGTCAGCAATGAACACATTCAAAACAACGATCGCAACCGGCAAGAACATACTCATTCTACAATTCGACATGTCTAGTGCCTTCGACATGGTGGATCATGGAATACTATTACACCTACTAGAGTACTTCGGAATCAGAGGCCCAGTTCTCAAATGTTTTGAAGGATTCCTCACCACCAGATCCTACCAAGTAATAACGAATATGGACAGATCACCACCTTGGAGACCAGAATGTGGAGTTCCCCAAGGTTCCCCCCTCTCACCAACTGTCTTCAACCTAATGATGATACCACTAGCCAAACTCCTAGCCAACCAAAACCTTAACCCCTACATATATGCTGATGATATTACGATCCATATCCCATTCAAAAGCGACTTAAATGAAATAACCAACGAGATCAACCAGAGCTTCCAGACTATGCACTCTTGGGCGGACTCATTCAAGCTAAAACTCAACGCAGAAAAAACTCAATGTCTAGTTCTCACCTCCCAATACAATACAAACAACTACCCTACAATAACTACACCCTACTGCACACTTCCTATCTCAGAAAATCTGAAAATCCTTCGAGTCACCATTGACCGAAACCTCACTCTCGACACCCACGCGAAGAACACTTCGAAAAAAATGTTCCAATCGATGTGGAAACTCAAAAGAATAAAACCTTTCTTCCCAAGAAACATCTTTCGCACCCTAGTACAATCACTGGTAATAAGCCACTTGGACTACTGTAACGCTCTATACGCAGGCTGCAAAGAACAGACCATCAAAAAACTCCAGACAGCCCAGAACATCGCAGCCAGACTCATTTTTGGAACACCTAAATACGAAAGTGCGAAGCCCCTCAGAGAGAAACTGCACTGGCTCCCGCTCAAGGAATGAATTCAGTTCAAGATCTGCACGACTGTACACAAAATCATTCATGCAGATGCCCCACTCTATATGCTAAACCTAGTAGACTTACCGCCCAGGAATGCCAAAAGATCGGCCCTCAAATTCCTCAACCTGAACTTCCCCAGCTGTAAAGGAATGAAATATAAACAGGCTTATGCTACTACCTTTGCGTACAAAAGCACACAGTCCTGGAATGCACTACCCATGGCCCTGAAAACCATAACCAATCTAACAAGCTTTCGCAAAGCTATGAAAACATATCTCTTCAACAAAGCCTACAAAAGTCACCCTCAATGAAACAAATCATTCCTTAAACTACCCAAGTACATCTAAGACACCTCTCACATGACCTTACCTAACACCTTTCCATTTGAATTCCTCTTTCACCTCAGCTTATGATTGACTGTCTTTTTTTTTTGTCTTCAAATCATGTAACGACGTTTTCATTTCCATACTCTATAAGCCACATTGAGCCTGCAAAAAGGTGGAAAAATGTGGGGTACAAATACAATAAATAAATAAACTTTGCATGATGGTATGGAGGTGGGGACACTGCCTGAGAGAATGAATGCACTTGTGTATGTTTCTGTGTCATATCAATCTGTGTTGAGTGCCACAATAGGGGCATCCAGCAGCTCTGTTTCTTTTATCTTTTCTTACCCTCCCCTTTTCTTTGAAATAACACCTGAGTCTGCTTTTTCTTCCGAAAGTAGGAATTTATTATAAAGGCCGCAGCAATACAATTGATTCCTTGCTAGCATGCAACTTATCCAACATTATATCACAATTAAACTTCCTAACTAATACAAAAACATCCTAGCCTAATGTTGCCCTATGTTGCCCTTGTCATCTGTAACCCACGAGCCAATTCACTTGCTTGTATTTCTGGAGGACCATTCTCCTGCACATTACATAGCTCCTGCAACAGCCATTAGCAATTGGTATGTATGAGCCCCATTGTACAAGCCGAGGCTCAGCTGTGTTCCATTTCCTGTATCAGGGCGCCATAACTCTGGTACCAACCATAACTAATAAATTAGTTATGTGAGCAGTTCCCCTTTGCAGTCTCTTAACAGAATCACAGGATCCACCTTATATAACCATTAAACTGAGCTGTAGTAGAAAATCTGAGATTATAGTCAAACATACCCTGTGTGATAGTATGAGCAGGGCTTAGAGCAGGATTGCCCAACCTTGGTCCTCAAGGACTGCAATCCAGTTGGGTTTTCAGGATTTTCCCAGTGCATATGCATGAGATCTATTTGCATGTACTGCCTCCATTGTATTCAAATAGATCTCATGCATATTCATTGGGAAAATCCTGAAAATCCGACCAGGCGATGGCCGAGGTGAGACACCCCTGGCTTAGAGCATTGAGCCTCCACAAATACAGGCGGGTCACAATATACAGGTAAATTAAACTCTTTAATGACTTTTAAAGTAAACACGTGCAGAAGCCTTTCCCCTCTCTCTTCAAGCATATAACTTAGTAGTTATATAAATCAGCTACCAATCCAACTTTAACTAAACTAAACAAGAACTACTCCTGTCAGGTCTCAACAAGCTAGTACTGCACAGGAGGCCCAGCTTGAAGTTAACATCAAGCTTGCTCCTGTCAAGCCTCAGAATTAAACTGTACTCAGTGTTACAAGGAAAACTCTTTTCCTACCTCAGCCAGCTGTCTGGTCTGCAGTCCCTGGATCATGGAGTCACCCTTGGAAGCCTTCTCTTCCTACTCTGGGCCTCCCCATCTGGTTCTTGCTCTAGGGCAGTGTTTCCCAAGATTAGTCCTGGATTATTCCCTTGTCAATCAGGTTTTCAGGATATCCACAATGAATATGCATGAACTTGATTTCCATGCTCTGCCTGTATTATATGCATATCCTCATTGTTCCCTCTGTATGTCTTTTAGCTCCAGCCAAAAAAGACTTAAGTCTAGACACCCTTCCTGGTAAGATTTTAATGAGCTTTTCCTATCGAGCAACATGATAACAAAAAATGGGAAATAATGACAAAAAGAAAGGTGAAACCAGAATAGGAAGGAACTTTAAAACTTACATTTAATTCTGATATTTGTTTGTGGACAAAAGAACAACATAATTCTACATGGATGTAACATTCCAAGCCACTTACTAGGGAAGACTCAAGTGAACATGAACTGAACTCGATTCTGATAAATTCAATGGAAATCAAACAAAATAAAACATGGAAAAGAAAATAAGATGATACCTTTTTTATTGGACATAACTTAATACATTTCTTGATTAGCTTTCGAAGGTTGCCCTTCTTCCTCAGATCGGAAAGTGTCTCCATTGTGCCAGCTAAATCTGACTTCTTTGCAGTATAGGATGCCATAGAAGCCCTGTAAATTATTCAGTCATTGTAACCATTCCTTTTTCCATCAAAGATTATTCATCCTTCAAAAAGTGAAGTAGTCAGCAAGGCAGTAATGAACCTTACCTTGGTGTTTTTAAAAGCAGTTTGCTGCAAATTTCAAAGGTGCAACATACAGAGAGTCAGCTATTTCTGGACCGAAAGCTGCTGAGATTATAACTTGTGAGTATTGCATGACAAAAAAATATTTTATATTTCATCCCTCTCCCCCACCCCCCACCCCCATAACAAAGAGTAAGTAACCTTATTGCAATAGAAATGGTAAAACTTTGCTAGATTCTGGCTGAAGGAGTAATGAAAGATGAATTTGGTGGCCTGGAAAATGGCAAAAGATTAAAATAGTAGAAGATTAATCTTTTGCCATCTCCCAGGCCAACAAATTCATCTTTCATTGCTCCTTCAGCCAGAATCTAGCAAAGTTTTACCATTTGTATTACAACAAGGTTACTTACTCTTTGTTATTGGTGAGCACTGTCTCACTTGGTTTATGCGTGAGAAGAATTAGAGAATGAAATAAGACAGACGCCAATTGCTGCTGCAAACTCTCCTGCACAAGCAACTGCAAAAGTTGCAAAGTGATTCCTAAAAGCATTTCAAATAGGTGCATTGCCCTGGTCAGTATCAGGAAAATTCAGTCTTCAACTGTGTGAATATAAGTGGGCAGGGTATGTGTACAGGGAAAAAATGAGTGGGTACAGGGTATGAATGGTTCAAGAGTGCTAAAAGGAGTGGAGGAGTGGCCTACTGGTTAGAGCACCGGTCTTGCAATCCAGTGGTGGCCAGTTCACCCACTGCTGCTCCTTGTGATCTTGGGCAAGTCACTTAACCCTCCATTGCCTCAGGTACAAACTTAGACTGTGAACTTTCAAGGGACAGAGAAATATACAGTGTACCTGAACATAACTCACCTTGAGCTACTACTGAAAAAGGTGTGAGCAAAATCTAAATAAATAAAGGTTGCCAGAGAGGGGGAGGGTGGGGGGGTTGCTTAGTTCACTCTCAAACAGTGTCCAGGCTTTGTCAGCACTACCACACTGGGGACTGCTAAAGCAGTTTGATAAAAGAGGCCCTTAATGTGTTATTTTCAATGGTCCATCTCAGGTGATGGCTGCCAGATCTTTTGCGGTAAAAACTGCTGCTTCAGCAAGCCAGGCCCATTCAAATCGATGTGAAAGATTATGTAGTCCTGGCTCCCTGACGCTACAGGTTTTACCATGAAACATCCAGCAACCGTCATTGGAGTTGGACCATTGAAAATAGCACATGGGGAGGGGCATTTTTGATATGAAATCTAAATCTGATTTCAGATGTTTTGCTGAAAACGTCCAAAAATCAAGTGGCAAACATAGCCATTTTTGAACCAGAAAAACATCTCTCTTTTTGTTTTAAAAATGAACATTTCCTAGGTGTTCTATGCTCAGGGCATTTCGCTTTTGTGACTAAGGGAAGTCCAAGGGAAAAATGCAGAAAAACAAACCATTGGGAGGTATAGGGGTCAGCATTCTAAGTAGACTGGCCACACAGACATCCCAGAAGAGCAGTGGAGCCCCCTAGGGGGCACTGCAGTGGACTTAATTTTTATTTTATTACCATTATCATCAGTTAATAATGATACACAGTGTGTAATTATAGAATGTATTGGCAAAACTCATCTTTGATTATCACAAAATTCGCTAAAACGTAATACAGCAAAAGCTAAATTACTCTACTTTTGTACATCCCTGGTTAAAGTTCCAAATAACGTTGTACTCAAGACAGGGGCGTGTTTAGCTTTAGAAACGTTGTCCCGGATAGTGGGTTTCATATTAGACTCACAACTAACAATGGAACATCAGGTTAATAATTTAAGCAAGAAAATATTTTTTTAAATTAAGACAGTTTAAGGCAATCAGAACACCATTACTTTTGGCTCAATTTAGAGTATCGGTACAGGCCATTATTTTGCCGCAACTGGATTATTGTAGTTCTTTATATATGGGCATTAATCAAGTCCTTCAGAAGTGACTACAATTCTTGCAAAATCGTTCAGCAAGATTAATTTTTTGCTGCAAGACGTTTGAGCACGTTATACCTTTATTGTGGAACCTACATTGGTTGCCAGTTAGGGCTAGAATTGATTTTAAGATAGTCTGCTTGATTTATAAGATGTATTATGATTTTTGTCGAGAAGACCATGTATCTTTAGTGTCTTATTCATCATCTTATTGGCCTTCTAGATATAACTATAAATTTATATCTTCCATCGTTTAATAAGATTTGGTATAAACGTTTTTATGATGCTCCTTTGGTTGTTCAGCAGTCAAGTTATGGAAATCAATTCCAACTCAACTTTGAGGTAGTGTAGATTATTTTCAGTTTACGAAAGCTCTGAAAACTTTTCTTATTGGATAAGTATTTTGATATATGAGATCTTAAATTGTATTGAAGTTTTATTGTAACCCTCTATGACTCCTATTGGGAAATTTGCGTGATATAAAAGCTGGGAATGGAATGGAAAAGGTCCCACATATGCACCTCACTGTTACCCCCTTATGGTGAGCCCTCCAAAACTCACAAAAAACCTATTGTACACTACTATAATAGCCCTTATGCCTGTAGGTGTCACTTTGCTTACTTCTGTTCCATCTTTGCTTACACCCTGTGCTGTCTATTAAAATGTTTAATTGTGTATTGAGTTGGCATTGTAATGTAGCATTGAAACATTGAAACATGACGGTAGATAAAGGCCATATGACCCATCCAATCTGCCCATCCTCTGTAACCCCTAATTCTTCCTGTTTCTAAGCGATCCCACATGCTTATCCCATGCCTTTTTAAATTCTTTGACTCCACAACCTCTACCGGGAGGCCATTCCACGCCTCTACCACCCTTTCTGTGAAATAGTACTTCCTTAGATTACTCCTAAACCTATTCCCTCTTAACTTTGTCATATGTCCCCTCATTTCAGAGCTCTCCTTCATTTGCACCCAATGGGGCCTCACTAGAGACTTATACAACAGCACTATCACCTCCTTTTTCCTGCTGGTCATGACTCTCTTTATGCACCTAAGCATTCTTCTGGCTTTGACCGTTGCTTTTTCTATCTGTTTGGAAGCTTTAAGATCATCAGACACAATCACCCCCAAATCCCGCTCTTCCTTTGCACAATGTAGCACTTCAACCCCTATACTGTACCGTTCCCTCGGATTCTTGCGACCCAAGTGCATGACCCTGCATTTTTTGGGATTAAACCTTAGTTGCCAAATTATTATTTAATTATTATTATTACTTAATTAGCATATTATGCCATACTTGTATTGTATTGTTGTTTGAATATTGTTACTGCTATAATTATCTATTGCTTATGTTTGACTTATTCTTGCTGTTTTCCGCCTTGAATGAATTCCTTCAAAAAGGCAGTAAATAAATCCTAATAAGGGGGAAAGGGAATGGGACGTGACATAACGCCTTTCTGTGTTTTTTTGCAACTACATTCAAAGTGGTTTGCATAGTATATACAGGTACTTAAATATCAATACAATATAAATATAAATAAATATTTAGATACAGCTCGTTTTTCGCTAGTTTTGAAGGGTTCACACTTTCCACCACAAGTTTACCAGTTCGAGTGAGATATAGGCCTGGGTCACCTTCTCTACAGTGCACTGTACCATCCACTAGGCTACTTCTGGATCCTGCTTGCTGCTCTAATAGGATTGGCCATAATATCTGGAGCTGTCATAGAGGCTGGTATGTACTTTCACATCTATGGGGGTGGGAAGGGGTTCGTGATAACTGGGGGAGTAAGGAGGGGCCATGCCTTGATTCCTTCAGTGGTCAACTGGTCATTTAGGGCACCTTTTGGTGACCTAGTCGTGATTGAAAAAGGTCTTGACCAAAATGTCAAACTTTTAGCCCCGGATGTTTTTGCTTTGTTCCATTTTGGCAGAAAAGTGTCTATGTTTTGGGAATGCCAAATCCCATCTCCAATTAGTCCCCTTGTGATTTGGACACACTGCAGATGAACTGCATATAAAAACATCTTTGAAATGGGTTTCAAAACAAGCGATTTGGATGTTTTTGCAAGAAAAATGTCTACCTGCTCCTTTGTGCTGCTTTTTGGACTTTTTTCTGTTTCAAAAACAAGCACCTAAGTAAAGTGCTTTCTATAAGATTAATTTTTCAATGTGACCTTCAGGTTTGCTATGAAAGGCAGATAACGACTGCACTTTCAGGACAGTAGAGAACGGTTTCCTTTTTTTACCTCTGCTTTAGCTGAGAGGTGTAGTGGAATATTTCTAAAATTTTCTAAGTGTGGACCTCCAGTTATATTTATGAGCTCACTGATTATATACAATACTAATGGAGCCTTATTTAATTGATCTGATGGTAATCCCAACCCAACTATGCCCCCCCCCCCCCCAGGAATGCTCTGTTCAGTTATGATAAAAGCAATTTATGTACAGACTGTATACATGTAACCTTATATAAGAACGCTATTGTATTATATTGTAAATACTGGACATGCAATTATATAAACTCAATTTCCATGTAAAAAACACTACGATATGTACAGGAGCGGCTTTAACAGTGTCCTCTTAGTATTGGTATAACATTACTGCACTTTATTAAGGAATTCTTTTATTTATTAATGTTCTCTCGTTTCCAAATACTCTTCCCAAGTATCAGTCTGGCTTCTTCATTGTTTGTTATTTTATGCACATATTCCCCCAAATTCAATATAGTTTGTCTAGAGATCCGCGCCAGAATCCAAGCTGGTTCTATAACAATGTGCTTAACTTAACAAGCTAATGAGCGCTGATAACAGCACTTAACAAGCAATAATGAGCACTGACACTAATTAGAATTTACATGCACAACTCACTAAGCATATTCTGTAACTAAGGGGTCCTTTTACTGAGGTGTGCTGAAAAATGGCCCTTGGTAGTGTAGGCGCGTGCTTTGGCCGCGTGCGGAATCAGTTTTCAGCATACCTATAAAAAATGCCTTTTTGGAGTGGGGAGCAAAAATGGACATTTGGCAAAATGAAAATTGGTGTGCATCCATTTTGGTTCTGAGACCTTACCACCAGCCATTGACTTAACGGTAAGGTCTCACGCGTTAACTGAGCGGTAATGGTCAACATACGTTGAAATTCCAATTATCGCCCACGTGCCATAAAATAAAAATATTTTCTGATGTGTGTATCAGACACGTGTCAAAAATGAAATTACCACTTGGGCCATGCGGTAGCCGGGTGGTAACTCAGAAATGCAAGTATTTATAAAGACAAATAGAGGGGCATAATCGAACAGCGCCGGCCAAATTGATGGGCAACCATCTTCGGGGCCGGTTCCATGAAGGGGCGGAGCCAAGTGTATTTTCGAAATGCGCTTGGAGCTGGCCAAATCGCTCGCCAAGTTTAGATGAGATGGGCGGCTCCGATTTTCAGCCATAATGGAAAGCGGACCTAGCCATCTCAAACCCGGCGAAATACAAGGCATTTGGTTGTGGGAGGAGCCAGCACTGGCCCCCCTGACATGCCACGACACCAAAGGGGCACCCTAGGGGGCACTTCTAAAAAATAAAAAAAAAAGAAAACAATTAGCTTCCAGGTGCATAGCACCTTTCCCTTGGGTGCTGAGCCCCCCAAATCATAAGTACAAAAGCACCGCCATACTGTGAAAAGACCAAGGGTCCATCAAGCCCAGCATCCTGTCTCCAACAGTGGCCAATCCAGGCTTCAAGAACCCGGCAACCCCCCCCCCCCCCCCCAAATAAAAAAAAATAATAATAATGTTCAATGGACTTTTCCCTCAGGAATCTGTCCAAACCCCCTTTAAATTCCGTGAGGCCAGCCGCTGTCGCTACATTCTCCGGCAATGAGTTCCCAAGCTTCATCTTGTGTCCCCTAGTTTTGTTGTTGATTGAAAGTGTAAACAATCGATTCACATCTGTCCGCTCTACTCCGCTCATTATCTTGTAGACTTCTATCATATTACCCCTCAGCCGCCTTTTCTCCAAGCTGAAGAGCCCTAACCTTCTCAGCCTTTCCTCATAGGGAAGTCGTTCCATTCCCTTTATCATTTTCGTCGCCCTTCTCTGCACCTTTTCTAATTCCTTTATATCTTTTTTGAAATGCTTTGACCAGAATTGGACACAATACTCGAGGTGCGGTCACACCATGGAGCGATACAACGGCATTATAACATCCTCGTGTTTGTTTTCCATCCCTTTCCTAATAATACTCAACATTCTGTACGCCTTCTTAGCCGCCGCAGCACACTGGACAGATGTTTTTAACGTCTTATCAACATGTTTTATGTATCATTTCATATACCACTAATTCTGAGATATAGATCTAAGCAGTTTACAAAGGGTCCTTTTACTAAGCTGCAGTAAAAAGTGACCTGTGGTAGTTTGGGTGCATGTTTTTGGCGTGCGCTGGGCCATTTTTTTACAGCATCTGATAAAAAGGCATTTTTTTTAATGGGCCGGGGGAAATGGGCATGCGCTAAAATTAAAACTAGCGTGCGCCTATTCACGGCCTGAGCCCTTACTGCCACCTATTGATCAAGCGGTAAGGGCTCACGAACTACATGTACAGTAACCGTTCAGCATGTGCCAACTGACGATTACCACCAGAAATGCCACGTGCAATAGAAAATTTTTAAAAATAATTTCTACCGACGGAATGAGCGTGTGCTAAATCCAAAATTACCGCCATGGGGCATGTTAGCCTGGTGGTAGTCTCATTTTGGCACATGCTGCACACACGTAGGCCTTACCGCAGCTTAGTAAAAGGCCCCATAGTATAAAAAAAAGTATATAAAAAGGGAAAGGAATGGCAATAATAATAGAATGGAACTCAATCACACTACAAAATTAAGGGGTCCTTTTACTAAGGTGAACTAATGGATGTAACGTGCACTAATGATTAGTGGGCCCTGTTTACAAAGTCATGCTGTAGGCGCACTAAGGGGTCCTTTTATGAAGGTGTGCCGAAAAATGGCCTGCACTGGGAGAGGTGTATGTATTGGACACATACAGGTCCGTTTTTCAGTGCACCTGCAAAAAAAAGGCCTTTTTGGGGTTTTTTGGCTGAAAAATGGATGTACGGCAAAATAAAAATTGGTGTGCGTCCATTTTGCGCCTGAGACCTTACACCACCCACTGACTTAGCGGTAAGGTCTCATGCGTTAACCGGGTGGTAATCATCAATGCACATGCATTACCACCCGGTTAACGCCACACAGTAGAAAATAAAATTTATTTTCTGCTGCGCTTATCCAACACACATAAAAATTAGAATTACTATCTGGGGCATGCAGTAGCTGGTCAGTAGTTCTAATTTTACACATGCTGTAAGCACGTAGGCACCTACGTGCCTTAATAAAAGGGCCCCTAACATTTTTAGTACATGCTAAAAATTAGTGCACTAATGCTAGAGACACCTATATATTCCTATGGGCGTCTCTAGTGTTAGTGCGTGCTAATTTTTAGCGCACACTAAAAATGCTACAGCACCTTAGTAAATGGGGCCTAGTGTGTGCTAAATGCTAAGAAGCCCATTTTATTCCTATAGGCTTCTTAGCTTTTAGTATGTGCTAAATCCATTAGCTCACCTTAGTTAAAGGAGCCTAAATAAAGTTAAAATTAAAAAGAAAATTAGTCTTTAAAAATAACTCTAAAGGATATTCATGTGCAGGCACACAATCTCATATGCGAGTAGGAAGAGAAATCCCAAGACAATTGTAAAACAATTTAGTGAAAGAGAGTTCAGACCTAATTAAAGGAGAAATATCATTCTACAGTTTAGGGGCTAAGAAGTAGAAACCGGAATTTCTGGTGAACTCATAATGAGCTTGTCCGGGGGCGGGAGAAGAAGACAATGAGCATCTAAAGAGCAAAAAGCATGATACGGAGTATAAGCACAAATATACAGGTGTACCTGGATGGAGTTCTTTAGGAGTAATACATGGAAGGGCATTTTTGATATGAAGCTTCAGTCCGACTTCGGACATTTTGCTCAAAATGTCTAAAATTCAAGTGGCAAATATAGCGATTTTTGAAAACAAAATCCGTTTAGCTTTTTGTTTTGAAAATGGCCTTTTTCTAGATGTTGCTGCACTCTGTGGTATCTGCAGGGGCCATTTTTCCTCAACGCAAGGGCCCTTTTTACCGCAGCTTTTATTCTTTTTCTTTTATGGTCATGCGGAAAGATAACTCTTACCGTGTGGTGGCCATGCAGCAGAGAGCACTTACTGCTACCCACTGAGGTACGGTAAGGGCTCCTGCAGTAACCTGGCGGTAACCGGGAAGCACACAGCAAAGTCCAATTACTGCCGGGTTGGCGCGCTGCTATAATTTTTTTTTCTATGGTGCACTGGAAATGGTACATGCTGGAGCCAGAACTATCACCGGCAGCTGTCTTGGGCCGCTTTGTAAAAGGGCCCCTCAGTGCGTTTATCTCTTTGAGCCATTTTGAGAAAACAAACGTTCAAGTGAAAAATGCACAAAATAAAGCCATTGAGATGTAGGAGGAGCCAGCATTCTTAGTAGACTGACCACATAGACATCCCAGCAGAGCAGTGGTACGCCCTAGGGGGCAAGGACCCAGGTACACATCTCACCATTGCTCCTTTATATTGCTCCCTTCAAAACCCACCAAAAACCTACTGTACCCAACTATACACCACTACAATAGCACGTATGACTGCAGGTGTCACCTATATATTTATTTATTTATTTATTAGGATTTATTTACCGCCTTTATGAAGGAATTCACTCAAGGCGATATACAGTAAGAATAGATCAAACATGAGAATTAAAAATATTCAAATAACAATACAAAGTATGGTATATACTAATTACAATGTCAACACAATACATAATAGAACATTTTAATTGACAGTAAAGGGTATAAGCAAAGATATTTGGGTACAGTAGATTTTTGGAAGGTTTTGTGGGGCTCACACTTTCCACCACAATTATAACAGTTAGTGGATTATGGGCCTGGGTCCCCTTCTCTACAGTACACTGCACCAATCACTAGGCTACACCAGGGACCTGTCTACTGCTCTAATAGGACTGGCCATAACATCTGAGGCTGTCACAGAGGCTGGTATGTATTGTTTCTTTCACATCTTGTAGGGGTAGGAGGGGGGTCAGTGACCACTGGAGGAGTAAGGGGGGTCATGCTTTAATCCCTCCAGTGGTCATCTGGTCATTTATGGCACCTTTTTCTGACTTAGTCATGGTAAAGACCAATATACAAATCAAATCTCCACCCAAAATGGAAACAGTGACATAAACCACAAAACAAGCATAACACAAGAGGAAAAAGCCTCATTGAGCCCAGATTGGAATACAGCTGTTTAGGCCATCCAAAAGCTGTCATTTGGCTCTTGTCCTATAATTGGCATAAAAAAACCTCTTAGTGTAAATTTGCTAACCAGCTTATAATCGAAAGTGATCGCCGGCCATCTTCTGACCCAAATCGGGAGATGGCCGGCGATTTTTTAAAAGCGGCAAAATCGGTATAATCGAAAGTGGCATTTTTTACTGTATCGCCACTTTCCCGTCGCTTCGCCAGCGAAAGTTCAAGGGGGCGTATCGGTAGATAAGCGAAGGTGGGACATGGGCGGGCATGGGCGTGGCTACCAGATGGCCAGCTTTCGCGGATAATGGAAAAAAAAAGTGGTGTTAAGCAGTATTTTGCCGGCTTTACTTGGTCCTTTTATTATCATGACCAAGCCTCAAAAAGGTGCCCCAACTGACCAGATGACCACTGGAGGGAATGGGGGATGACCTCCCCATACTCTCCCAGTGGTCACCAATCCCCTTCAAACTAAAAAAATAAAACTAAAAACCTTTTTTGTCAGCCTATATGCCAGCCTCAAATGTCGTACCCACCTCCATGACAGCAGAATGTGTTGTATCCTCCGACAGCCTTTCCCTGGTTGCGATGTGGCTCTTGGGTGAGTATGACACCTTTTCTGTTAGGTGCCCTGCAGAGTCACATTAGCAATGCATTGTGGTGGGTGTAGGGTAGTGGGCTCTACTCCCCTGGTGCTTTCCCCCCCCTGCTAACTGGGTCAGAGTGTGCCCTGTTTTGTTTCCTGTTGTAGTCCATGCGGTAGTGGCCATTTTTGTAAGCCAGTTTTAGTTCCCTTTCCTGTGTTACCCACGTTAGAGAACGTAGTTCTTACCTTGCATGGTGCTGAAAGAGGGCATTGTACACCATTGTGCCAGCTCTGACCTACTGCTAATCTTAGTACCAGGGGACTCTTTGCCAGTGGGGCACAACCTCTGATCTGCAGTTAACTGTGAGTAAACGTGCCTATTTCAAGAAAGGACTTTTTCAGAGAGATTAGTCTTCAGGTGTGAACTGGTATGCCAAAGTTATACAGCAGCAATAAGTCCTAGAGGCTGTATGCAGGTCCCTGGAACAATTTTAGTGGGTGCAGTACATTTGTGGGTAGTGGGTTTGGGGGGGGGGGGTTGGGGGGCTCAGCTCCCAAAGTAAGGGAGCTATGCACGTGGGAGTTTTTCTGAAGTCCACCGCAGTGACCCCTAGGGTTGCTGGTTGGTGTCCTGGCATGTCAGGGGGGCCAGTGCACTAAAAATGCTGGCTCCTCCCACAGCCAAATGCCTTGAATTTGGCCGGGGTTTGAGATGGCCGACATAACTTTCCATTATCGCTGAAAAACAAACCCGGCCATTTCAAACCCGGCGAACTCCACGGCATTTGGCCGGGCTAAACCGTATTATCGAAAAAAAAAGATGGCCAGCCATCTTTTTCGATAATACAGTTCCTGCCAGCTGTTTGCGGCGCTGCCAAAATAGATCGCCGGCAATCTATTTTGCCATTCAATTATTCCCCTCTAAAGTGCACAAAAGTTCAAAAAGCATCTCGAAGAAGAGTTGTTTGTTTAACTTTACTCAATTAGCTTCACTTTGCTTTACTAAAGTTCGTAAGCTCTCTTCCAATATCCACCATCCCATCTGTCCAACGGAGGCCCACATTTTGCCAGGAACCATCAGGGCTGCATCAGAGACTAGAGGATGTAATTTACTGAGTTGGCGAACTTCAGCCATTGCCTAGAAAAACAGGTCTAGTCCAAAACATTTAAATTGTAGCCCAGGATTTTTTTGTTATGTTCCATTATGGCAGAAAACATCCAAATCTTAAGAACCCCCAATAGGTCCCCTTGTGATTTGAACACACTGTTGACAAACTGCATACCAAAACATTTAAAAATGAGTTTCGAAAATAGTGATTAGAACGTTTTGGCAAGCAAAATGTCAAAATGCCGATTGCCACTTTTTAAACATTTTTCTCTTTCGAAAATGAGCCCCAAAGAACCTTGAACCAAGAATGATATTGGTACTGGTAACCAAATGTAATCTGATCAGTAGAAAGGAAGCATGATCATTTCTGTGCCAAAAGTTGGTCACTGCTATTTATGCCAGCTGAAACCTGGTGTAAATGCCGGTGCCCAACTCCAGGCATTTTGGCATGGAAGTGGGTCTATTCTATAACCCTGTGCGCAACTTATAGGAATGTCTCTGCCTCTCCCGTGGGCACTCCCCATTTTGAGTTGAGCACTAGGGGATTAAGGCATGTGGGGTTATAGAATAAGATGTGAAGAGATGCTGAAAGAGATAGGTTTTCAGGTCTACTTTAAACCTGTTGAGGGATGATTGAGATCTGAGATGCTCTGGGAGCTGGTTCCAGAGCTCAGGGCCTTGTATTAAAAAGATATACCACCTTATTTGTACAGGGGAACCCTCCCTCCCTAATTGTGGGGATAGTCAGACGCTGCTAAGTTGACAAACGGAGGGAATGCATAGGGACATAGGGAGTCAGCAAGCATGCCAGAAAGGCAGGTTCTCCAGTGTGCCTAATTTTAAATACTAGAAGTAAAATTTTGTACATAATATACTTGTGAAATTTGTTTATCAAATAAAAGACAAGAATCAAGGATTACTCCTATATAACAAAAGGTGTCAACTGTAGGAATCGGTAGATTAAAAAGCAGAGGAATAGAGATGATTTTGTATGTGTACCTATAACCCAGCAAGCAGTTCTCTTCTTGGGATTTGGATTAACCTATGCATTGTCAGCCAGTGTGATAGGGCAGTAAGAGAGATCTGTAATGGACCTAAATTTAGAGAAACTGGTGATATGGGAAAAATTAACAAAATAAAAAGAACTTTACATTATGATCTTTTATTAAGGTTGCCAGTGGACTCATGAATATATTGAATAGGTGTGTGTGTGTGTGGGGGGGGGGGGGGATAAAAATAGAGCCCAGTGGGATACCACAAGGAAAATATATCTCAGATGATGTTGTAGTAGAGGTGATGACAGAAAAGGTGTGGGCACTAAGATAAGAAGAGAACCAATTAAGTACTAAGCCAGCAAGGGCAATATTATGTAGATGGGCTATTAAGAGTGGGTGATTTATCAAATCAAATGTGGCTAAGAGATTAAGTGAGACTACAAGAATGACATCGCCAGCATCAAGGGATGAACGGAGCTCACTCGGAAAAGCTGTAACAGTAGATTCAGTGCTATGTTGAGGTTGAAAATCAGTTTGGCAATGATGTAATACAGAGAGAGGAGCTGATCAAACACAATGTTTTTAGTGTGTTTTGAGACAAAACAGAGATTTGATACTGGGTGGTAATTTTCAGGGAGAGAAGGACGGATTTTTAAGAATGGATTTGGCAACAGCTTTTTTTCCAGGATGAGGGCACTGATCCAACAGAGAGACTTTGGCAAAACATTTGAGAAATTAGAGCAAGAAACCTATGAGTAGATAAGCATAACCATCTGGATGGTAAAGGATCAAGTAAACAAGTGGTAATTCTCATTGAAATAGGAGATAGATAGCTGAGTCAGAGAATGCAATGAGAACATGCTCCAAAGTTGTGGAATTTATAGATTGGGTGTCATCTAGTAGAGAGAAAGGATCAGATGACACAGGTGGCTCACTTGTAGTAGTGGAAAAGAGAGAGTTTCTAAATAACTCAACCTTAGATGAAAAACAGTGCACTAAAGACTCAGAGAGAGGAAAGGAAGCCTGAACCTTTGAATCTGGTTAAGTAAGGTGTAAAAACAATATCTGACCAGTTATTTAGGAGGCGCTAAGTGCTCCAACATTATCTCTGCATTAGCCAGTTAGTGGGTGCTGACTCTAATGCACTAGCTGGTTAATGTTTCCATACCCAGTCTCTGCCCATAACACATCCTCTCAGAGAAAAATAAAGAAACATTCAGTAACATGCAGTTTAATGTATAGAAATAGCAAAAGTACCACACAATACTTTAATATGTTTGTGTGGTGATTTGTTGCTACACACTAACCGCGTTTTAAGAGCACAACACCCTTTAGTAAGAGGGCTGCTAAATGTATTCTGTTGTAATATAATTGGTCATGCTGCATAAAACTGAGGTAAAAGGAAAGAAGGCATAGCATAATGAGAGTGAGACAGAACAATGGGTTTTTTAAGCCTGTAAAACTGCAATAATTAATTCTTGAAGTGTATTTCTGTAGTTTGACCAGCAGATGGTGCATGTTTATGCTTAAAGCTGTTACAGAGAAAAGACCTGCAGTGAAGTAGCCAGCTTTTTTTTTCTTTTTTTTTTAACTTGTTGTTCTGGGCTCTGATTGGCCTGAAGTTTGAAGTTACCCAGGAATTACTGGTTTTGCCTTCAGTCTTAGCCAGGAAGAAAAAATAGTAGGATCTCTTTACTGAGGCTTGGTGAACAGTTATAAGTCCTGATCTTCCCAGGTACTACTTAGTTAGTAAACAAATGTTTAGATAGTGTTATAATTGATCCATATTTCAGTTACCTGTTATTGTTCTGCTGAACACACTTTTTCTGTTTTTTGTTCTAAATTTTTCAGACAATAAACATTCCTTTTGGTTTATTGCCTCTGCTTGTCTGGACTGATAAAGAATCCCTGGTAGTTTGTGTGTTGGGTCTGTGAGTGCTTTCTGGGAAATGTGGGACCACTGGGAGTATGGTCTTCAGTAACCTAGAAATCACTGGGGATAATTTGAGAGTGGGAGACTCGCCCAGAGGTGGTTGTAACCTAGATGGTAGAAGGAGGGTGCTAGTGTAGAGCACAAATGGCAGTTGCAGGCGGACCTGAGCTGTGCTGTGGATAGACCCTCTAAGTGGCTATGGGGTAGCCCCAGGTGGGTGGCTAGGCATTTCATGACAGAGAGTTAAGGGGTTCTGTCACAATAATCCTTGCAGAAAAAATAGCAAGTTTGGAGTTAACCTGTTTCTGTGGAGGTGATGTCTTCAAATGGGTTGGTCTTACACACACCATGATAATAAGAAACCTCACTCCTAAGCAAGGGTATTGTGAAGTATGAATTTAGACTCTCAAATGTACTGCTAACACTCACTGTAGTAGTTGCATTGTGCCAAAAACCTTCCTTCTCTGGAGTTCATAAAATGTAGTATGTTATAGGCAATCTATCAAGGTGTGCTTTGAAATTACTTTTAATCAAGCCTCTGGCTCCCAATACAGTGGGAAAAAATGTCTGTATTTTCTGGTATTTGAAGATCTTCTCCCGCCCCACCTGAATCACAGAATTTTGTCTGGCTCTTTCATGGTAGCTATGCCCCTGCATTCCCAGCAGCATGATTAGGTAACAGGATTAACAGTGTGCAGATGTTTTTCACACTATCTAGGGTGTCTACACTATTGTAGATTTAAGTATCATCTGAAAAGAAGCAAACTTACCAGACATTACTTCTGTAATATGGCTTATAAAATTTTTTAAAAGACCTAAATCACTGGTAAATGTCCTTTTCTTTAGAGTGAGCTCTGTTTTTCAGTATTGATTGTCACCAACTCAAACAGATTTTAAATCAGTCAGTCACCGAAGGAGATCAGTTTATTTAGAAGTCACCTATGAGAAGCTGTTTCAAAGACCTTACTGAAATCTAAGTAGACCATATTTAGCATGAAATCTAAGTAGACCATATTTAGCACTCTCCCTCAGTCCAACTCTCTAATCACCCTGTTAAAGAAATCAATCAGATTCATTTGACAAGACCTACCTCTTGTAAAAACCATACTGCATTGGGTCCTGCAGCCAATTATATTCCAGAAACGACACTGTTTTCCATTTTAGAAATGTTTCCATTAATTTACACTCTATGTAAGTTAGACTAATAGGCCTGTAGTTCCCAACCTCCTCCTTACTTCCATTTTTGTGGAGCAGAACCACAGCTGCCCTTCCCCACCACTCCCAACTCCAAAGAAGCATTGAAAAGTCAGGCAGTGGAGCTGCCAGAACTTCGCTAAGTTCCTTCAGTATTCTCGGATATATCCCATATAGCCCCATTACTTTGTCTACTTTTAGTTTAGCTAGCTCCTCATGGACAAAGTCTTCTGAAAATCATTCAAGGTCTATCTCATTTCCATTACTATTTGCCTTTGTCTTCTGTGGTCCTACTCCCACCTCTATGAACACAGAACAGAAATATTTGTTAAGCAATTCCACTTGCTTCTACATATTTCTCCCTTTCATCCTTGAGTGTCACTGCCACTTTTGCACTTCTTAGTCTAAAAAATGTCTCCCCACCCCAATTTTTACTGTATTGGCTATTTTTTGCTTCCATCTGCATCTTTTCTTTTATTTTCTTATTTACTTCCTTAGTTTTTCAGATAGTGTTGTTGACTAATCACGTGTCCTTACTTTTTTGCTACTTCTTTTGAGAACCAAAGCAATCTTCTTTTCCTTACTTTTATTTACTTTCTTACCAAAATGTTTTGTTGCCCCTAAAATTGCTTTCTTTTTCAGCTTTGTCCATTGTTTTCTAGTTCTCCCAGATATTCCCATCCAACTAACAACTCCTTGAAGTATTCGCTCATCTTTGCCAAAGTTTTTTGAAGTCTAGAAACATCATTTTTGAATAAACCTTCTCCACACATGTCTTAGTATTGAACTACATAATCCAGTGACAACTGGATGCCAGATGGTCACTCAGGATAACATCAGAAACAGTCTCCCATTTGCCATGTGGGTTCTATTACCAACTAACAGTTCTCACTGTAGAGAATCCGGATTTAGATACCATAACAGGGATGTCCAAATCAACATCCAGCATACTGAAATCACCTACTTTATTTATGTATTTGTCATTAGCAGTGCTTCCTCTTTTTATAGCTAAATTGTAAATGTTTTCAATTAGTTCTCTGTCCAGTTCTTCTGCATATGAAGGAGACCTGTAAATCACACTAATGTAAATAATGAAAATCAGAAATACATATGTACCTTTTGGTGCACCCACGCCACACCTTGACCATACATCTCTTTAGAATCTATGAATCTCCTGGGATCTACATCAGGGGCATAGCCAGACTTCAACAGGAGGGGGGCCAGAGCCCAGGGTGAGGGGCACATTTTGGCCCACTTCCCTGCTGCCGCCCTCCCGCCACCTCCGCTTCTGCCTCCCCACCACCGCTGATTCCCCTACTGCTGCCACTGCCCACCGCCGCTGATTCCCCCGCTGCTGCCACTCCCCTCCGTCGCTTCTGCTTCCCTGCCGCCGCCGCTCCCACTCCCCCCACCACCGCTGGAAGGTACCTTGGCTAAAGCGTTTGTCCCACTTGCTCTTACATTACCTGGCATCCTGTCCTGCTTTCCACACCGTTCACACTCATTTTAATGAAACCGAGAATGCACGAGTATGCTCAATTTCATGAAAATGAGCATGCACAGCGCTGAAAAACAGGACAGGGCACCAGCAAAGTAAGAGCAGTGCGGGACAAACACCTTAGCTGGCAGGGGTTGAGGACCCCGCCAGCCAAACTGGAGGCCCCAGAGCCAGTTTGAGGGGGCCCAGGCCCCCATGCCCCCCATAACTACGCCACTGAAATAGCTGTATTGTAAAATCGGCATTTATACATGTATGCTACTTAACATGTAAATGCTGCTATGCACATGTTTACATACCACATAACTGCTCCAAAATGACCTCCTATTTTTTTGTTATCTTCTTCTAGTGAAAATGTTTTTTTTTCCATTATATTTGTGTTCTAAATACTCAGGATCATTATGAATATATTTCTTTGTTGATTTATCTTCTCTCTTTTCTTTTTCTGTGATTAATGATCTGTGAAATTCTCAAAAGTGGTGTTTTTCTTCAATAATAAATGTAAAATTGAAAAAGAGAAAAGAAAATATAGAAATGTACCCACAGAAAAAGATGCAAATGAAAATGTATATTTTATATCCATGTGAAATTTCAAAATAAAAAGCAGGTTATGTAACTTTACTTTGAGAATTATAACACAACCTCCGAGTGGTTTTTGTCCCGATGTGAACGACTGGACAATTGCCCCTATAAATGACATGATAACATTAATATTAGGCAGCAGATGTGGTGCTATTATTAGGGCAGTGAGATGGAAAAATTTGGAGAGTGGTATCAAGAACCCTCCACAACATCCCTGCTGCACCCCACTGACTTTATTTCAGGAATGTTTTTACGTTTGGGGAGCGTGCCAGGTGCCCTTGACCTGGATTGGCCACTGTCGGTGACAGGATGCTGGGCTAGATGGACCTTTGGTCTTTCCCAGTATGGCACTACTTATGTACTTATGTACTTATGTACCTCTAAAAAAGACTTGCAGCAGCAGAAGTAAGACTGCAGACTGCCAAGACCTGTCGTTTCTTTCTTTACAACATCCGTAAAATCTGCCCCTTTCTTTCCGAGCACTCTACCAAAACCCTCATCCACACCCTTGTCACCTCTCGTTTAGACTACTGCAATCTGCTTCTTGCTGGCCTCCCACTTAGTCACCTCTCCCCTCTCCAGTCGGTTCAAAACTCTGCTGCCCGTCTCATCTTCCGCCAGGGTCGCTTTACTCATACTACCCCTCTCCTTAAGACCCTTCACTGGCTCCCTATCCGTTTTCGCATCCTGTTCAAACTTCTTCTACTAACCTATAAATGTACTCACTCTGTTGCTCCCCAGTATCTCTCCACACTCGTCCTTCCCTACACCCCTTCCCATGCACTCCGCTCCATGGATAAATCCTTCTTATCTGTTCCCTTCTCCACTACTGCCAACTCCAGACTTTGCGCATTCTGTCTCGCTGCACCCTACGCCTGGAATAAACTTTCTGAGCCCCTACGTCTTGCCCCATCCTTGGCCACCTTTAAATCTAGACTGAAAGCCCACCTCTTTAAAATTGCTTTTGACTCGTAACCACGCGCCTCCACCTACCCTCCTCTCTTCCTTCCCGTTCACATTAATTGATTTGATTTGCTTACTTTATTTATTTTTTGTCTATTAGATTGTAAGCTCTTTGAGCAGGGACTGTCTTTCTTCTATGTTTGTGCAGCACTGCGTATGCCTTGTAGCGCTATAGAAATGCTAAATAGTAGTAGTAGTAAGAGAAAATAGCAGCAAGGAGCAATGGAGCCAGTGTGCATGCTCTTTACCACTGCTTTTGACTCCTAACCACTACTCACTTGAGGTCCTTTTATCCTCACCTCTTTATTCCCTTTTATCAGTGGCGTACCAAGGGGGAGGCGGTGGGGGCGGTCCGCCAGGGGTGCACGCTGCTGGTGGGGGGTGACGTGCGCCGGTCAGCATCATTCGTTTCCATGCTCCCTCTGCCCCGGGGCGGGTTCTTTTGCTGGAGTGGGGGGAGTCCTTTCGACGGGGGGGGGGTCGCGCTGCACCGGGGGGCGCTGCACCCGGGGGGCGGGGTGCATCGGCAATCCACCCTGGTTGTCAGCCCCTCTAGGAACGCCACTGCCTTTTATCCTCACCTCTTTATTCCTTTCCCTTATTGTTCTGTCTGTTTACCTGTCTTAGCTAGATTGTAAGCTCTTTGAGCAGGGACTGTCTTTTTGTGTATGGTGTACAGCGCTGCGTATGCCTTGTAGCGCTACAGAAATGATAAGTAGTAGTTGTTGGAATGTAATTGTATTTTACATGCATTGCCTGTCACCTATTATTTCTCTGTGATTACTCTGTGACCTCTGATGTGAATTACTTAGAGAGGTCACACAGCTATGCAACTTCCTGTGGGGGTTAGACACAGCAGATGCAGCACATGGAGCACATGGAGCTCATGATCTCTCCTAACCTGAGAGGATCTATGGTGGTGTGAGCATCCATTACCATCTAAGCACATGGAAGGAGCTGATAATACAAATGTATAGTAATATGTATATATAAGCCTGTCTGATTATAATCTAACTACAAACTGTGAGTAAACAGATGTTTTGTTACTTCAACTTTAAAGTGACTCAGCAGTGAATTATTCAGGGGTGAATGAGAGAGAGATGAAGAAAGAAATTAACATTTCTAAAGCTGAAGCTGTGTGTACTAAAATCTGCTAATTATTTACTACAAATAATCCAACAAAAGGGTTATGGGCCCAGGGCCAGGAATTGAAAAAGAAGAGAAATATTACCAGGCAGAAAAAAAGGCCACATTTTTCTCTTAAGTTTTAAAGGAAAGATTCAGTCTGTCTCTCTCTCCCCCCACACAGCAGACAGAAGGCTAAGAAAATGGCTGAGGGAAGAAATTCACCATTGTTCTATTCTCTCAAGGTGCCTAAATTAACTGAGTTTAATTATCGGCAGTGGGAACTAAGATTCATATGTCTCCTTCGAGCAAAAGGATTAAATATATGCTTAGACCAAGACAGAACAGCTGAAAATATGGCTGAATGGGACAATGCAAACTATTATGTGAAGTGCATGCTTTTGGAAGCTCTCTCAGAGAAACAAGCCATATTAGTGGAGGGAAAAGATACACCAAAGGACATTTTATATAAACTGAGAACTATGTATGCAACTACATATGCAAAGCAGCAACCAATTTGGTTGGCAGAGTTGAATGAAACCAAATTAAGGGATAAAAGTAAATGTAATGATCACATTATGCATCTTATGTCTTCATTTCAAAAGCTAGAACTTTCTGGAATTCCCATGTGTGATGCATTGAAAAGAGCATTTCTTTTTACCTCACTATCAAAGAAGTTTGATGTTTTTAGGTCTGTAAATGAGGCCATTGAAGGGCAATCTTTTGAACAGGCAACATCAAAACTAAGGCAGGAATGCATAATAAATGATTCTGAGGAGATGTGTTCTCAAAGCAAGTCAGAGAGAAATGAAACAAATTTCTTGGCAAAGAACAGAGGAAGGCGGAGCTATGGGAAAACTCCACCCAAGGGCAAGCTGATTTGCTACTCATGTGGAAAGGAGGGACATGTATCTAAATGGTGTAAGGAAACACAAAACACTCCCTCTAGCTCACCTAAGCCAATGGAACTAAAGAATTTTCAAACCAGGAAATGTATGAAGGACAAAGATAAACACAAGGGCTTTCTAATGGCAGAAAAATCTTTGACTATGGTAAATAATAATTCAAATGAAAGTACTTGGATTTTAGATTCGGGGAGCACATGCCATTTAACCAATTCTAAGGATTTCTTTCAGGAAATGTGTCCAGAGGAAGGTATTCTTAAAACTGCAAACGCAGGGACTGCTAAGATCCAAGCAAAAGGTATTGGATTCTTAAAATGCAAAGTGTCTAATGAAGTTAAAGAAATTCCTGTAAGTGATGTCTTGTATATTCCCCAAGCAGTTTGCAATATGCTTAGTGTATCTACATTAGATAAGAAGGGATTTGTGATTCATTTTGAAAACAGTAAGTGCACAATCTCTAAAAATGATGAAGTGTATGCTGAAGCTTTTATGCATAATGATGTTTATAAGCTGAACATTTCAGGTGAAGCCTCACATATGGCGCAAGTAAGGAAGAATGATGGTAAATGTAGTCTGGAAATCTGGCACCGCCGCCTGGGACATCGTGATTCTAAGGTGATCCAGGATCTTTACAGTAAGCAACTGGCCACCGGCATTCAGATAAGTGCAGATGCTGGTAAAATGGAGAAATGCATAGACTGTGTTACTCAAAAAGGTGTGAGACCCTCATTTCCTGCATACACAGGAAATAGGAGTAATAAAGTGCTGGACTTAATACACAGTGACTTATGTGGACCGTTTAATATCCCATCATTGGGAAATAACAGATTTGTGCTAATATTCTTGGATGATTTCTCTAGATATTGTGTGGCCTATTTGCTGAAAGAAAAAAGTCAAGTCACAGACATGCTGAAGAAATACGTAGCCATGGTGAGCAATAAATTTGAAAGAAAACCAAAGGTTCTTCAGACCGACAATGGTGGTGAGTTCACTTCACAAAGCATGCGCACATTTCTAGAACAAGAAGGCATTCAGCATATCACAACAGTAGCTTATACACCAGAGCAAAATTCTGTTGCAGAGAGAAAATTTAGGTCACTTGTGGAAATGACCAGATGTATGCTGTCAGATAGCAATCTCCCTAAAAGACTATGGGGGGAAGCCATTCTCACAGCAGTGTACCTACAAAACAGAATGCCAACTAAAGGCGCTGAGCGCACACCACATGAGACATGGCATGGTAGAAAGCCAAACCTGTCACACATAAGAACATTTGGAAGTACAGCATATGCTCATGTACCAAAGCAAAGAAGGCATAAGCTGGATTCCACAACAGAAAGGGGCATTTTAGTTGGCTATGCTCCAGGACACAAAGGATATAGAATTTTGAATCTGAAAACTGGAATTGTTGGCATAAGACATGTTACATATTTTGATGAAAACAAAAGGGTTGATAAAGGCTGGATTATCCCAGATGAGCCTTATCATCCAGAATATGAAACTAGAACCATAATAGACATGCCAGTGTATATAAATGCCATACCAAGGCAGATGTCTGAAAGCAACTCATCTGTATCTAACGAGGAACAGGCAGAGGAAGCAGACACAGAAAGGATCATTGAAGAAGACAGTACAGTTGGAGAAGGGGAATCAATTGGAGAAGGACTCTCAGATTTAGAGGATGCAGAAAGGTCAGACCAACCTGTTGTCAGACGCTCATCCAGGGAAAACAAAGGTGTTCAACCCCCAAGACTGTCTTACCTAACAAAGTCAGCAGAAGCTCAAGAGCCCTTAACATGGGATGAGATTGAGAAAATGCCAGCAGAAGAAGCTGCTGAATGGCATAAAGCTGCACAAGAAGAAATTGATGCATTGGATAAAAATAATACTTGGATTCTTACAAAATTACCTCCTGGCAAGAAAGCTATAGGATGCAAATGGGTATTCAAGTTAAAAAGGAATGCACAAGGAAAAGTGGAAAGGTATAAAGCCAGATTAGTGGCAAAGGGATATTTTCAAAAATATGGAGAAGATTTTGATGAAGTGTTTGCACCTGTAGTGAAACACACGACAATTAGAACACTTCTGAGCATTGCAGTCTCAAAAGGCATGCAAGTCAACCACATTGATGTGAAAACAGCATTTCTTCACGGAGATATAACTGAAGACTTGTACATGGAACAGCCAACAGGTTTCATAAATACAAAACAAAGACAGCTAGTGTGTAAATTAAACAAAGGTCTTTATGGATTAAAGCAAAGTGCAAAATGTTGGAATGAAAAATTGCATGAAATATTGACAAATTTAGGATTTAAGCAAGGTGAAGCAGATAAATGTTTGTACACTAGGTGCAGAAATGGACAATATGCATACATTTTAGCTTTTGTTGATGATCTGCTCATTGCAAGCGAAAGTGAGCAAGAGTACAAGGACATTGTAAAGTGTTTAAAACCACAATGTTGAGATAAAAGAACTTGGAAATGTGTCATACTATCTTGGTATAGAAATTGAGAAACAAAATGATGGTTCTTATCTTCTAAGCCAGAAGCAGAAAATAAATGAGCTTATTGAAAGTTTAGGTATGCAAGATGCCCAAGTTGTAAGCACTCCCATGATCACTGATTTTCTGAAGGATGAAACAGTAAGAGAACCTTTACCAGATAACATCCAATATAGATCAGCCATAGGTAAGCTTTTATATCTAGCTACCACATACAGGGCTGATATAGCAAATGCAGTAGGAATTTTGAGCAGAAGGGTCAGCTCACCTACCAAATCAGATTGGACTGCAGTTAAAAGGATGGTAAGGTATTTAAAGGGTACCATTGATTGTAAATTAAAGATTTCAGCCAATAGTAATCCAAAACTAATATGTTACTGTGATTCAGATTGGGCAGGGGATCATTCTGATTATAAATCCACAAGTGGATATGTGTTTATGTATGGAAATGTACAAATTTCATGGGCCAGTCATAAACAAAGTATTGTGAGTCTGTCTTCTACAGAAGCTGAATACGTGGCCGTATCGGAAGCGTGCAGAGAACTGATGTGGATTGAAAAACTTATGCTGGATTTCGGAATAGCTGAACAGAGACCAATCCAGATAATGGAAGATAATCAGAGCTGCATCCGACTGTCACAGAATGACAAGGTTCAGTCACGCACCAAGCACATCGCAACGAAATACCACAACGTGCGAGAGTTGGCGAAAGAAGGGGTCATCAGTCTACACTATTGTCACACCAGTGAGATGACAGCTGACATCATGACCAAACCGTTACCCAGAGAACATTTTGTGAATCTGCGTATAAAGCTTGGACTTTGTATGAATAAATAATTGCATGACAGTTATGCATGAGAAGGGGTTTGTTGGAATGTAATTGTATTTTACATGCATTGCCTGTCACCTATTATTTCTCTGTGATTACTCTGTGACCTCTGATGTGAATTACTTAGAGAGGTCACACAGCTATGCAACTTCCTGTGGGGGTTAGACACAGCAGATGCAGCACATGGAGCACATGGAGCTCATGATCTCTCCTAACCTGAGAGGATCTATGGTGGTGTGAGCATCCATTACCATCTAAGCACATGGAAGGAGCTGATAATACAAATGTATAGTAATATGTATATATAAGCCTGTCTGATTATAATCTAACTACAAACTGTGAGTAAACAGATGTTTTGTTACTTCAACTTTAAAGTGACTCAGCAGTGAATTATTCAGGGGTGAATGAGAGAGAGATGAAGAAAGAAATTAACATTTCTAAAGCTGAAGCTGTGTGTACTAAAATCTGCTAATTATTTACTACAAATAATCCAACAGTAGTAAGTAGTAGTAGTAGTAGTAGTAAGTGTGTATTGGTCAGCCCCCTCTGACACTGGAATTCTGTATCAGAGGGAGTCAGATACAAAGTGCACGCACATGGGCTCCACGACCCTATGCTGCCTTTTTTAACCTCTGTGGTGGCAGCAGTGGTGTAAAAAAGGTATAAGAGGGAAGGTGCTAGACAGAGGGGAAGTATGCAAGAGATACTGGATGGGGAGAGGGATGATAGACACCGGAAAAGAGAAGAGGTAGGAAGATTCTGTACATAGGGAAAAAAGAAGGAGAGAACCTGGACATGTAAATGAAAGAGAAGATCATGGGAGATGACATTTAATGTGAGCAAAGTAATGCATGTGGGAAAGAGGAACCTGAACTATAGTTACGTGATGCAAGGTTCCACATTAGGAGTCACCAACCAGTAAAGGGATCTAGGAGTCATCGTTGACGATACATTGAAACCCTCTGCTCAGTGTGTTGCGGCGGCAAAGAAAGCAAATAGAATGTTAGGTATTACTAGGAAAGGAATTGAAAACAAAAATGAAGATGTTATAATGCCTTTATATCGCTCCATGATGTGACAGCATCTCGAATACTGTGTGCAATTCTGGTCACCGCATCTCAAAAAAGATATAGCGGAATTAGAAAAGATACAGAGAAGGGCGATGAAAATGATAAAGGGGATGGGATGACTTCCCTATGAGGCAAAGCTAAAGCGGCTAGAGCTCTTCAATTTGGAGAAAAGACGGCTGAGGGGAGATATGATAGAGGTATGGGTGGAATGGGTAGATGTGAATTGCTTCTTTGCTATTTCCAAAAATACTAGGACTAGGAGGCGTGCAATGAAGCTACAAAGAGTAAACTTAAACAAATCAGAGAAGATATTTCTTCACTCAACATGTAATTAAATTCTGGAATTAATTGCCAGAGAATATGGTAAAAACAGTTAGCTTAGTGGGTTTAAGAAAAGTTTGGATAGCTTAAAAAAAGGTTTGGATAGCTTCCTAAAAGAAAAGTCAATAAGCCATTATTAAGATGGACTTGGGGGGGGGGGGGGAAATCTGCCTTTGTATAACTCCATGATGCGTCCTTACCTTGATTATTGCGTTCAGTTCTGGTCACTGTATCTCAAAAATGATATAGCAGAATTAGAAAAGGTTCAAAGAAGAGGAACCAAAATGATAAAAGAGATGGAACACCTCTCGTATGAGGAAAGACTAAAGCAGTTAGGGCTCTTCAGCTTGGAGAAGGGAAGGATGAGGAGAGATATGATTGAGGTCTAAAAATCCTGAGTGGTATAGAATGAGTACAAGTAAATCGATTTTTTACTTGTTCCAAAAGTACAAAGACTAGGGAACACTTGAGGAAGTTAAATGGAAATACTTTTAAAACAAATAGGAGGAAATATTTTTTCACTCAACGAATAGTTAAGCTCTGGAACTCTTTACCAGAGAATGTGGTAACATCGGTTAGTATATCTCAGTTTTAAAAAGGTTTTAACAGATTACTGGAGGAAAAATCCATAGTCTGCTATTGAGACAGGCATGGGAAGCAACTGCTTGCCCTGGGATTTATATTATGGATTGTTGCCACGATTTCGGTTTCTGCCAGGTACTTGTGACCTGGCTTGGTCACTGTTTAGAAAACAGGATACTGGGCTAGATGGACCATTGGTCTGACCCAGTATGGCTACTCTTATGTTCTTATGATTCCCCCCCCCCCCCAAGTCCATCTTAATAATGGCTTATTGACTTTTCTTTTAGGAAGCTATCCAAACCTTTTTTAAGCTATCCAAACTTTTCTTAAACCCACTAAGCTAACTGTTTTTACCATATTCTCTGGCAATTAATTCCAGAATTTAATTACATGTTGAGTGAAGAAATATCTTCTCTGATTTGTTTAAGTTTACTCTTTGTAGCTTCATTGCACGCCTCCTAGTCCTAGTATTTTTGGAAATAGCAAAGAAGCAATTCACATCTACCCATTCCACCCATACCTCTATCATATCTCCCCTCAGCCGTCTTTTCTCCAAACTGAAGAGCTCTAGCCGCTTTAGCTTTGCCTCATAGGGAAGTCATCCCATCCCCTTTATCATTTTCATCGCCCTTCTCTGTATCTTTTCTAATTCCGCTATATCTTTTTTGAGATGCGGTGACCAGAATTGCACACAGTATTCGAGATGCTGTCACATCATGGAGCGATATAAAGGCATTATAACATCTTCATTTTTGTTTTCAATTCCTTTCCTAGTAATACCTAACATTCTATTTGCTTTCTTTGCCGCCGCAACACACTGAGCAGAGGGTTTCAATGTATCGTCAACGATGACTCCTAGATCCCTTTACTGGTTGGTGACTCCTAATGTGGAACCTTGCATCACGTAACTATAGTTCAGGTTCCTCTTTCCCACATGCATTACTTTGCTCACATTAAATGTCATCTCCCATGATCTTCTCTTTCATTTACATGTCCAGGTTCTCTCCTTCTTTTTTCCCTATGTACAGAATCTTCCTACCTCTTCTCTTTTCCGGTGTCTATCATCCCTCTCCCCATCCAGTATCTCTTGCATACTTCCCCTCTGTCTAGCACCTTCCCTCTTATACCTTTTTTACACCACTGCTGCCACCACAGAGGTTAAAAAAGGCAGCATAGGGTCGTGGAGCCCATGTGCGTGCACTTTGTATCTGACTCCCTCTGATACAGAATTCCAGTGTCAGAGGGGGCTGACCAATACACACTTACTACTACTACTACTACTTACTACTACTTATCATTTCTGTAGCGCTACAAGGCATACGCAGCGCTGTACACCATACACAAAAAGACAGTCCCTGCTCAAAGAGCTTACAATCTAGCTAAGACAGGTAAACAGACAGAACAATAAGGGAAAGGAATAAAGAGGTGAGGATAAAAGGCAGTGGCGTTCCTAGAGGGGCTGACACCCAGGGCGGATCGCCGATGCACCCCGCCCCCCGGGTGCAGCGCCCCCCGGTGCAGCGCGACCCCCCCCCCGGCGAAAGGACTCCCCCCACCCCAGCAAAAGAACCCGCCCCGGGGCAGAGGGAGCATGGAAACGAACGATGCTGACCGGCGCGCATCACTCCCCACCAGCAGCGTGCACCCCTGGCGCACCGCCCCACCGCCTCCCCCTTGGTACGCCACTGATAAAAGGGAATAAAGAGGTGAGGATAAAAGGACCTCAAGTGAGTAGTGGTTAGGAGTCAAAAGCAGTGGTAAAGAGCATGCACACTGGCTCCATTGCTCCTTGCTGCTATTTTCTCTTACTACTACTTCTATTTAGCATCCGTAAAATCCGCCCCTTTCTTTCCGAGCACTCTACCAAAACCCTCATCCACACCCTTGTCACCTCTCATTTAGACTACTGCAATCTGCTTCTTGCTGGCCTCCCACTTAGTCACCTCTCCCCTCTCCAGTCGGTTCAAAACTCTGCTGCCCGTCTCATCTTCCGCCAGGGTCGCTTTACTCATACTACCCCTCTCCTCAAGACCCTTCACTGGCTCCCTATCCGTTTTCGCATCCTGTTCAAACTTCTTTTACTAACCTATAACTATGATTCAGATTATTCTTTCCAATGTGCATCACCCTGCATTTGCCATTTGGATGCCCAATCTTCCAATTTCCTAAGGTCTTCCTGCAATATTTCACAATCAGCACGTGTTTTAACAACCTTGAATAGTATCACTTGTCATTCCAATTTCCAGATAATTTATGAATATGTTAAATAGCACCGGTCCCAGTACAGATCCCAGCGGCACTCCACTGTTCACCCTCTTCCATTGAGATAAATGACCATTTAAACCTACCTTCTGTTTTCTATCCAATAACCAATTTCTAATCCACACTAGTACCTTGCCTCCTAACCCATGACTCTTTAATGTTCTCGGGAGTTTCTCATGAGAAACTTTATCAAAAGCTTTCTGAAAATCTAGATATACTGCATGAACCAGCTCACCTTTATCCACAAGTTTATTCACGCCTTCAAAGAAATAAAGCAAATTGGTGAGGCAAGACATTTTATGCTGCTTATCCTAGAAATAAGCAGAGTCAGCATGGGTTCAGCTGAGGGAAGACATCCCTCAGCTGAACCCATGCTGACTCTGCTTATTTCTAGGATAAGTAGCATAAAATATATTGTACTGTTTTGGGATCTTGCCAGGTAATTGTAACCTGGATTGGCCACTGTTGGAAACAGGATACTGGGCTTTATGAAACTTAGGCAACACTTATGCATTTATGTACTTATACTGGACATTGGGGAGAAGTTGAAAGGAGGTCAGGGGAAAGGCTGGCCATAGAATGTGGAAGGGGAAGAAGTCAGGATAGATGCTGGACATAGATGGCAGAAGGGAAGAATTCAGCAGTTACTGGGTATAGAGGATGGGAGGGAGGAGGAAATGCTTGATGTAAAGTAAAAAAGGGAAACAAGTCTTTGTGGGGTGGGGGCACAGGGGTGGGAAGGAAAAAGAAGGGAGTTGCTGGTGATTAGTGAAGAAAAGAAAGTGTTGGACATGAATGAAGGGAAAGGGAAGGAACAGGGGAAGATACTAGATATGAATGGAGGGGAAGGGAAGAGAGACAGAAGATGCTAGACATTAATGGAGGGGTAGTGAAGAAAAATGGGAGATGTTGGACATGAGTGAGGGAAAGATGGATGGCTATACATAGATGCACTAAAAAGAGGAAGATTGAAGACTGGATTGTAAGAAGGAGGAGTAAAATTTGAGAGGTGAGATAAATAGAAAAATAAATGAAAGAAAGCTGAAAGTGAAAGATCAATGTTGGAGGTGGCTGTAGTTAAAAAGTGAAAAACACAGGAGGAGGGGGAAGAAACTTCAAATAGGAGATCCTGAAAAAAGAGTTTTAAAAAGATAGAGGAAAGAAGAAACCAGAGACAGGGACCTAAACAATTAGAAAAAAATAAAAGCACCAAACAACAAAGATAGAAAAATTAATTTTATGTTCAATTTAGTAATTGGAATATGCCAGTTTTGAGTATTTACATCTGCAAGCTTCACAGTTTGCATATTACGTGGGGATATGCATCTCTCTTTCCATTTCTCTTGTGTTACAGTGAGTGCAGATTGTGGCTAAATATTTATGAGCCTCATATTCAGAGAAGTTATACTTCTAATTTTGAGAGTTATGCCCATAAATTAGTTTCTTTGAAAATGTATTAGGGCTGAGTGCATACATTTTTACTCAAAATTTCACTGAACTCAAATTTAGGAGCATGAAAAGTGAGTGGTAACAGGAGCGGATTTAGGGCGGGAAAAAGAAGTCAGGAGTTTAGCACTGATTTTCACCTCTAGGCTCATAAATTAGGCTTATAAATCTAGGCAAATGAATGGATAGGTTTAAATTTATGAGCATAACTTTTATGCTCCTAACAGGATAAATTTGCAGCTGAAACTTTAGGGGCTCTTTTGAAAAAGAAAAGAACGTGCAAACGATGGCAAAAGGGCAAGTTGGGCGTGTTTCTCACAAGAAAAGTTTTAAACCATATAATTAAAAAAAAGAATATAAAACATTTAAATCTGATGTTTGCCAAAAGAAAAATATTTTGAGAGTGGGAATTTCGGAGGTGTGTCATTTGGCATGAGATGGGCGGTGTTATGTGATGTACATTTTTTTGTGATATCAGAGAGCAAAACAATTTCCTTGTGCTGGAAAGAAAAACATTGTGAATTAGACCTGCTTTAAAAGTGACTAGCCCAAGATCAAAACTTATCTTTGGACCCATTTGTGATTTTGCTGAGTTGGAAGAGGTGGACTTGTTGGTTTGTGAAAAAGAGTGAAGAGCTGCTGAGAGTGTCTGTAACTTTGTTTCTTTGCCCCATCTGAACCTTTTGACTCTCCCATTTTCTGCCTTGCCTCCTCTGTGTCTCACCTCCTCAGGTCATTGCTGACAGCTGCTAGCCAAGCCCATCCCTTGCTCTGTATCTCACCCTCTTCCTCCACCAAACCCTCACAATCCCCAAACCCCCACACGTCCCACTGAAGCCCCCTGCCTACTTGTCTTCTATCTCTCATAATTCCTCTGTTTGCCCACTCCCAGTTTATTACTGCGCCTTGTGTTGCTGTTGTTTGTGTAAGGACTGTGTGCTGGTGCTGGGTGAGCGAGTGCTGGGTGCTGGTGTTGGGTCTCACCGGGTGCAGTAGGAGAAGAAGTGCACAGTGGTGTTATTGGGTTTAGTATGTTGCACCTATGGGACACCTACATGTCAGTCATGGATGTGCTGAATGCTATAGTGGCTGACACTTTGCTGGATGTGGATGAGAGTTTGGAGGGGAGGCCTAGGAGGAGATACCCCAATCCCAGAATATTTAGACCCAGGGCCCACTTCTTAGACCTTACTATCAGCAATGCCTTACTAGGTACTGCTTTGATAGGACTGCCATACAGCATCGCTGTAACCAGCTACAACCCCTCTTCCAGGCCAGAACATGCAGGAGTAATCCAATGCCAGCCCACCTTAAGGTTATTGCCTCCCTCGCCTTTCTTGTAACCCGCCTAGTTAATAGGCAGGCTATAAATATTTTAAAAGAAATAATATAAATAAATAAATCACAGCACTTTTCAGTCAGTGCTAGCAGTCAATGCAGGCCTCACCCAGTCTGCCATCTCCAACTGTGTTGTCCAGTTCCTTGATGCCTTACCAACCCACGCTTCAGATTATATTACCTTCCCCTCTACAGCCCAAGCCCTCCAGAACAACATGACTCAGTTCTATGCCATAGACCATTTCCCCTCTGTCACTGTTGCATTCAGAACGCTCCCCCACCCAAGGAAACTTAAAGGAACAGAAAATCATATCACTCCATGAACATGCAGGCCATGTGTGCTTGCTTCCTGAGGTCCATCCATGATACATATATCAGAGACAGAATAAAATCAACTCATAAACAATTAGGCATCTAAAAAATTATATTCCCTAAAAAGAGAAGTTTTAAAATCTTTCTAGATCAATGAATAAGAAAAATGATGTTTTAAAGTTGATGGTAACTTATTCCACAGTTGAACAGCCTGGTATGAAAAAAAAAAACAACTTTGCAAAACTTTTAAAATCTGAATCCCTTATGTGTGGGATCAACTAAATTCATACAATGCACAATCCGTGTAAAAGGCAGCCTCGGTGAATGAGGTACCAGAGGTATAACTTGTTCTAATGTTAATCCATGCCAAATCTTAAAAATGATACAACAGGATTTAAAAAGTAATCGTGCCTGCAGTGAGAGCCAATGTAGCTCCATCAACAATGGAGACACATGATCAAATTTACTCCTTCTAAACATCATACGGGCTACCATATTTTGAATCAACCATAGACGATTCCTCAACTTTATAGAGATACCCAGATACAGCACATTACATTAGTCTAATAAAACTCTGGACCAACAACCTAAAATGGTATTCCAAAAATAGGACTGAATTACAGAGTACAAGGTGGGAAACCTAAATTTGGAGGCATCTATCTGATGTAATTAGGCTAACCTCACAGATGCCAGTGGCTGCACATTACCCCATGGCTCATGGGCATGCTCTTGGGGTAAGCGGGAGTGGATGAGGGGTATGCATAGATGGTAGTCCCTAAGGAGGGGTTTGTGTGCAACTATCATGTAGTGCTTTGAAGGGTCCCTAGATTGAGCCTTGAGGGATGTTTCACAGGGCAGCACACCTAACTTTGCATCTCACAATGCTATATACAATCAGTGTGGGGTCTGGCCCAGGCAAGACCATGCTTTTGGGTGCCAACTTGTGCTCTCGCAGCCCTCTGTGGTCAGTCTACTGTCCTCCTTGCACACTCCTTTGTCAGGTACCTATATGGTGTAGAGGTTAGGGCAGTGGGCCCTGAATGTAGGGGACATGGATTTGATTCTCCCTGTGGTTCTTTTTGCTTACAGTTTTATTTACCCTTCCATAGCTGCTGCAATATTGATAGGTATGTGTGACATGCTGGCTACTTTTCTTTGGGTCACAGAAGGGTGCTGGCCAACATCCCTTCCATCCCCCCTCTTTTTCAATGTCATCTCATAGGTTTGCGTTTGGCTGCAGCACATTCTAGTGGATATGGGGGTTGGGGACACACTGTAATGAGGATAGATGTATATTCGGGCCTTGATCCAGGACAAAGCTGTTATAGGGGTACAATGTGTTGCATTGCTGCAGACATTTTCTCGATGTGGGAACCAGTACTGGCGTTGCACATTTTGTGTAGTTTATGTCCGATTGGTGGAGATGTTTATCTCAGAACGTTCATGATATTTTCAATTCATCCTCTTAACTTTTTTTTTGTCTCAGTTTTGAATATTGGAACAGATTTATGTATTTCTTACAGAATGGACTTGCATTTTTAAACGTTTTCTCGTAAATGTTTCACCATTTGAGCATCATATAAAAAATGAAGACCTTAAGAAACTAGAAGACTGGGCATCCAAATGGCAGATGTAATTTAATGTAGAGAAATGAAAAGTGATGCACATTGGGAAGAATAATCCAAATCATAGTTACCTGATCCTAGGGTCTACCTTAGGAGTCAGCACTCAAGAAAAAGACCAAGAAAAAGATCTAGGTGTCATTGTAGACAATACGCTAAAATCTTCTGCCCAGTGTGTGGCAGCGGCGGACAAAAAAGCAAACAGAATGCTAGGAATTATTAGGAAAGGGATGCAAAACAAGACCAAGAATATTATAATGCCTCCATATTGCTCCATGCTGCAACCTCATTTTGAGTATTGTGTTAAATTAACATAAGAACATAAGAGTAGCCATACTGGTTCAGACCAATGGTCCATTTAGCCCCCAGTATTCTGTTTTCCAACAGTGGCCAAGCCAGGTCACAAGAACCTGGCAGAAACCCAAATCATGGCAACACTCCATACTACAAATCCCAGGGCAAGCAGTTGCTTCCCATGTCTGTCTCAATAGCAGTCTAAAATTCTGGTTGCCGTATCTCAAAAAAGATATTGTGGAATTAGAAAACACTCAAAGAAGAGTGACCAAAATGATAAAAAGGATATCCTCCCATATTAGGAAAGGCTAAAGAGGTTAGGGCTCTTCATCTTGGAAAAGTGACAGCTGAGAGGGGGGATATGATTGAGGTCTATAATATCCTCAGTGGTATAGAACTGGTAAAAGTGAACCAATTGTTCACTCTTTCAAAGACCAGGGTCACTCAATGAAATTACATGGAAACACTTTTAGAACAAATAGGAGGAAATATTTCTTTACTCTGAAACTCATTGCCAGAGGATAAGGTAACAGTGCTTAGCACATCTGAGTTTTAAAAAGGTTTTGACAAGTTCCTGGAGGAAAAGTCCATAGTCTGTTATTGAGATGGACAAGGGGAAGCCACTGCTTGCCCCAGGATTGGTAGCACGGAGTGTTGATACTAATTGGCCAAGTATTTGTGACATGGATTGGCACAGTTGGAAGCAAGATATTGGGCTAGATGGACCAGTGGTCTGACCCAGTATGGCTATTCTTATGTTCTTGTTGGTACTGTTATGGGATGGTATATTTCTTGTACAGGTCCTGAGTGACTTTTGTAGGGTTTTGTATTACTTCACAGTATTTCTACATTCTGCCAAAGTTGAATGTTTATATTGCTGTTAATGAGCTGAAACAATTTTCTTTTTTATTTGGTACAGTCAGTTCTAAGGGGGAATGTCCCAGTTCTACTCTGAACTCATTGTTGCATGATAAAGGCTTTTGTGGATGCAGAGTATACTGAATGTTTGCATCTAATACAGTGACAGTCCAGTATCCATTAACCAGGGTCTATATATAATTTAACTGCAACAATTTTTGATGAGTGTAACCAGTGTTTGCAAAGTTTTCATTTTATTTTTCTAATTTAAAGCCCGGGAATATAATTTGATTCTTTATTTTCATTGGGCAACTACATGATCAGTATTCTAAGTGAAGGGACCTACTTATCCTGCTCCAAGTTCCCTGACCAGTGTTTTGAGGAGGGCACACTCCTGTAGATGCTTTGAGGGGGGGGGGGGATGCCCTCTCTTCCCTTGACTCAGGTAGCAGACTGCCTTGAGCAGCCCCCTGTTAGGCAGAGTCCCTGTCTGAGTTGCCAGCAGTGCCATAATATATCAGTTTGATAGCTAATGTCTTGTTCCTTAAAAGAATGAAGACAGGTATTTTTTACTTCCAAATCTATTTATCTCCATAATGTATTGTTCAGAACTGGTTGAGAGAATAGAATGATTTCTCATTATGCATCTTCTCTCCCATTTCCCTCTACAATAAATGGGTTCACTTGCATGTTATCGCTCACAAAAAGCATTTGTTTTAGCTGCCAACAAGTACCTAATTTTTATTGTATATTGTCTTCTTTAGAAACTTCTAAGGAGCAAAGGTTAATGCAACATCAGAGGGCTAGGTTCTGATATCTGTATATCATTGCAAAGCGCCTGATCATTCTCTTCCAAACAATACAGCAAGCTAATACCACATTTTAAATTATAGCCTTAAAGTGCCTTTGATTTATGGAGTCCTCTGTAGAGGATTAATGGACTAGCAGAATTAAAGAAATTGATCTGTTCTTCTTAGTACCCTCTGAGCTTTTGCTTAGAAACTACAGAGGGTGGCAGCTTTTAAGGACTTCTATCTTCTATATTAATACAGATCTTTGAAATGTATTGATGCTAATATATATATATATATATATATATATATATATATATATATATATATATATATATACAGTATATATATTTATATTATTTGCTTATAATATTATGACCATATTTAGTAGCAATAGTTGTTATTCCCAGATACTGGGACTCATCAGGATGCATTCAGGCCACCCTAAATGATTACTGTGTTTCATTGTAATGATAGTTGGGTCTGCAGCAGAGAATGATGCTGCCTGTAATTATAACTGCCATCACTGTATTCTTCTAGCAAAAACAAAACCAAACAAAAATAATGGTGGGAAAAGAGAGAAAAGCAACTGACTTCAGTTTTGAGCAGCATTGAATGGAGAAAAGATCAGATGATGATTAAACCCTATCATTTTAGGGCCCAATAAGCCTGGTGGTCAGAAGTGGCAGTGACCCTACTTGTGACCTCAGGTAAGTCGCTTTACCCCCTACTGGTGTAGTTTGAAGCCAAGTGCCACTGGTGCAGGACCATCTCAGGATCATTCCTGCCCTCGCCACTTAGCCACCATGGACAACCCCAATAGATGCAGGGGGAGAGTACATGTTGCGAAGATTAGGTTGGGGCTTTGATCCAGTGAGAGGTTTGATTGGGGAAGTTTTCTGATAAAGAAGGAGTGGGGTTGGTTAGCAGAGGCAGAGGTGCAAGCCTTCCAGCAGTGGCCCCTGTAAGAATCTCCCCAGGAGTTAACAACCTGGTACTCCCAGGATGGAAAGAAAATGCCAGCTCAAACCTGTAATTATCTTTCCATCAATAACACAGCTTTTGATGACAAAACAGAAGTAGTGTTATTCATTTTGTATAATAATGAGCTGCTTTGCATGCATTTGCATATTTGTCATCTCATTTTACTAAAGCTGTTCTGCCCTTACAAAATATGCATTAGGGGCAAATAAGCCCTATTATGCCTTTAAGATATGAATTGCATTATATACAATTTTTCGTAAGTTACAATTGAAGCTTCATTTTGAGAATGTGGAATATGGGGGAGATGGTTCACTGGTTTGCACCCTGTAATCTTGGGTGCCCCCTGGGGCATTAGATGCTTCTTTACAAATGATCCAACAATTGATATTGAAGTATCTTGACTATTTGGAATCAACATGGTGTCATTCAAAAGGCTGGCTAAATCTTATGAGGGAAGAATATGCAGTATTGTTGGATTTATGTTCTAATTTGGACTTGATAGTACTAAAGGCAGATAAGGGGAGAGCTATTAATGTGCAACCAATTGATACATATATTGTTGAGGCTGAGAGGCAATTGTCGGACTCTGGTGCTTATAGGAAATTAGACCATGATCCTGTATATGAGTTAAAAGAGATTGCTGAAGAGGTGATGGGGCAAGCTTTTTGGAATAATCTGATAACGTCAAAAGAAATGGGGCTATCTATGCAATAAATACCTGTTAACTGCAAGATTGTAATTTGTGCCTAAAATCCACAAGATTACTCAGACTCCACCGGGTCTACCAATTGGTATCTATGAGACACTCTGTATTACAGCCACTGAGTACATTTGTGGATTTATTTCTGAAACCTAAGGCACTGAAGGTGCATTCTTATTTGCACCAGATATCAATTTATACAGTATCAGTGGGTCCAATATATTACACTTCGGAAGCATTTTCTTGATGATATTTTGTTATCTGGGAAGGAACACAAGAGGTGCTTCTTCTATTTTTTGAGTGGTTAAATTCTTTAAATTCATTTGCAATTTACTTGGACATTTGATACCAATTCAATAGATTTTTAGGATGTTCGCATTTATAAAGACAAAGGGAAATTATACATTACACTTTATAGCAAGACAGTAACGCGGAACACCTTCCTACACTTTAATAGTTTCCATTTGTATAGGCTGTGGAAGAGTTTACCAATCAGTCAATTTTTAAGAATTTGTCGTATCTGCACTACTCAGTCTGAATTTTTGCATCATGTTAAGGAACTTAGTTAGAGATATGCAGCTAGGGGGTATCCTAGAACTGTGGTGACAAAGGCTTTTCTTAGAGCCAAATTTGCACAAAGGGAGTTTTTGTTACAATACAAACTGAAGTCATCTCTACACAGATTAGTGGGTTTTTTTCCATTTATAAACCATACTGCTGATGTAGTGTCTTTACTGTTTAAACATTGGTCAATTTTGTCTCTTCATGAATGTCTTAAGTCAAGCACTACTGATAGCATATAAGCATGGTAAGACAATTGGAGACATGCTCACTTACAAAAGGTTTGATTATGAGCGACAGTACTGGCCAATGAGGGGTCACACTCGATGTGGGCAGTGTCAGTAGTGTGATTCTACCATTGAGGGTTTGAAATGGGTAGTTCCTAACACCAGCCTAAGGTTGGCAACATGGTGTAACACTAATTGTGACTCAGATTTTCTAGTTTGTCATACAATGCCCTTGCAGTATGTTATATATTGGCCATTCAAATTGCTCTGCAAAACTCTGATTGAATGAGCATAAGTCACAAATTAAAAACAAGGTTTTGATAGCCCCTTTAGTCGCTCATTGGCTGGATAAGAGACATGAAGTGACAAACTTCAAATGGCAGGTTCTTGATAAAATCTCGGTAGGGTGGAAGAGTGGAAACATAAATAGTTAGCAGAATTATAAGGAGCAATGGTGGATATTCAAATTGAACACTATTTTCCCAAAGAGTTTGAATTTAGAATTAGATTGGGGTTCTCTACTGTGATTGGTCCATAATATCAGCTGAACTTTCATTTAAATTCTGGCGTTGTTGTGTTGGCACCATTTTGTAAGATCAGCATGGAAGACAAACTTGAGTGAGACACTGCATGATGTAAATGTTTTATGAACATTTTGTATGTATTATAAGGATAATATTTTAGTACATAATCTTTAAGATTTCTGATTTTGTTTTTTATAGGACCGTCCCTGATGCAATTCCGAACCATAGCCCATATCGGTTGGCTTGTTAATGCTTAATAAAGATTGAAGAAAGATAACGGATGATAAGTGTTGGAATTATTTGTGCTAGGGGCAAATAATGCACACTTTTTCCTTTTAATGTGTATTACTTGGCAAAATATGTCCCATCCTTTTCGTGTACTTTATTTATTTATTTATTGCATTTGTATCCCACATTATCCCACCTCTTTGCAGGCTCAATGTGACTTACAATTCTTCATGGATGATGGAGGTAGAAGAGAACATACAATTGGTTTTACAGAGGGTTTTGGGTTACATGGTGGTGAAATACATGATGGTTTTGAAGCAAAAGACATTAAAGAACATTTCTGGATATATTAGAGATAGTGCAGTTATACGTGTTGATCTTTATGATATATTTTGTCAAAGAGATAAGTTTTCAGTAGTTTGCGGAAGTTGGTCAATTCATAGACCGTTTTCAGGTTGCATGGCAGCGCGTTCCAGAGCTGTGTGCTTGTATACGAAAAGGTTGATGCATGCATTGATTTGTATTTCAAGCCTTTGCACTTGGGAGGATGAAGGTTGAGGAATGTGCAAGAAGATTTTTTTGCGTTTCTGGGTGGTAGTTCTATTAGGTCTGACATATATGCTGGGGCATCACCGTGGATGATTTTATGGACTAGGGTACAAAGTTTGAATGTGATGCATTCTTTGAGTGGGAGCCAGTGCAGTTTTTCACGTAGGGGTTTTGCGCTTTTGTATTTTGGTTTGCCGAATATTAGTCTGGCTGCCGTGTTCTGGGCTGTCTGGAGTTTTTTTTAAGCATTTGCTCTTTGCAGCCGGCGTAAAGTGAGTTACAATAGTCCAGATGGCTAAGTACCAATGATTGTACCAGGTAGCGGAAGACATTCCGTGGAAAAAATGGTCTGATTCTTTTTAGTTTCCACATTGAATGAAACATCTTTTTAGTTATGTTTTTTGCGTGATTCTCAAGTGTTAGGTGTCGGTCGATGGTGACTCCAAGAATTTTTAGGGTATCCGAAATTGGTAGACATAGTTTAGGTGTGTTGATGGTGGTGAATTCAGTCTTATTGTATTGCGAGGTGAGTACTAGGCATTGGGTTTTTTCTGCGTTGAGTTTCAGTTTAAATGCGTCTGCCCAGGAGTTCATAATATGTAGGCTTTGGTTGATTTCATGGGAGATTTCTCTTAGATCTTGTTTGAATGGGATATAAATCGTTACATCATCAGCGTATATATATTGGTTTAGATTCTGGTTCGATAGTAGTTTAGCCAAGGGTGTCATCATTAGGTTGAATAAGGTTGGTGAGAGGGGGGATCCCTGTGGAACTCCGCATTCAGGTGTCCATGTAGTTGATGTAGTCGAATTTGATGTCACTTGATATGATCGAGTGGTTAGGAATCCCTTAAACCAATTTAGAACGTTGCCTCCGAGTCTGAAGTATTCGAGGATGTGTAATAAGATTCCATGGTCGACCATGTCAAATGCGCTTGACATGTCGAATTGTAACAGTAGTATGTTGTTGCCATTTGCTATCAATTGTTTGAATTTGGTCAGGAGCGTAACTAGTACAGTTTCAGTACTGTGATTAGAGCGAAATCCTGACTGAGAATCATGCAGTATTGAGAACTTGTATAGATATTCTGTGAGTTGTTTGGTCACCACACCTTCTGTTATTTTGGTGATTAAGGGAATGGATGCTACTGGTCTATAGTTCATTAGTTCATTAGCATTTTTCTTTGCGTCCTTGGGAATGGGGGTGAGTAGGATGTTACCTTTCTCCCATGGGAAGAGGCCATTTTGTAACATGAAGTTCATATGATTTGTTAGGTCCGTTATGAAGTGTTGAGGGGCTGACTTCATGAGGTTGTTTGGGCATATGTCTAGTTTGCAGTGAGATTTGGTAAATTTTTTAAGTGTTTGTGAAACAAGGTCTTCTGGTAGTGTAGTAAATTCAGTCCAGATTCTGTCTGCTGGGTAAACTCCAGGGTCTGGTTCTAGGCACTCTAGGAGTGTAATGTATTCGATTGGGCTGACAGGTATTTTGAGTCGCAGTTGTATGATTTTCTCCTTAAAGTATTTCGCCAGGTCGTCAGCTCCTGGTGTGTCTTTGTTGTTGTTAGTGACTGGAGTGGTATCTAATAATTTATTCACAAGTTGGAAGAGTTTGTGTGTGTCTTTGTAATTTGGTCCAATTTCAGTTTTATAGTATTGTCTTTTGGTTTGTCTTATGGTATATTTGTATTTCCTTCTGAGTTGCTTCCAAGCGTTAAGAGCAGGATCGTCTTTCTTTTTGTTCCATGCACGTTCCAGTCTCCTGAATTGTGTTTTGAGTTCTTTCAATTCTTCTTTGAACCATGGTATTGAGTTCTTTCTGTGCGATGTTCTGGTTTGGATTGGAGCAATGTTGTCTAGTATTGATTTGCATCTATTATCCCATTGTGACAAGAACTGAATTGTGTCTGTCTTTATTGTCCATCCGTCAATGTAGATCTGTTGCCAGAATATAACCGGATCGATTTTTCCTCTTGTGGTGTAAGTTCTTGGTGGTTGTTTGCTAGGTATGTCTTTCATTCTCCATTGGAGGGTGATATGTGCTTTGTAATGGTCTGACCACAGTATCGGTGACCATTTAGTATTAGTTAATATAAAGTTTGCGTCATGGTCAAATTTGTGTGTTATGATGTCTAATGTGTGTCCTTTTTTGTGTGTTAGTTGCGTGTTTGGACCTTGTAGATCCCATAATTGTAGGAACTCTTTGAAGTCTCGGGTGTTTGTTGTGGTGAGATCTTCCAGGTGTAGGTTAATATCTCCTATGATTATGAGGTTAGAGGAAGGGATACAGGTGTTCGAGATAAAATCTATAAATTGTGTTTGGCTATCTCGCCAGTTGCCTGGTGGTCTGTAGAGTATAACTGCGTTAAACTGCGTTTAATAACTATGGTCCTTAGACTTCAAACTTTAATTTACAGAGGCTTTCTGTCACATTCACTAAACAGGAACTGGGTTTGTGAGCCCTTGGGCCACTGCCGAGGAGCAGCAGTGGCAGGCAAAACCACCCCACACCAGAAGCAAGGCAGAACAGACATACCGGTAAATCCAGGCTAGGTCTCTGGCAGTCAGCCAGCAAGCAAGCAGAAGATAGGTCCAGGCAAAGGTTCAAAAGGCAGGCGGCAAGCAAAACAAAGTCCAGGTCCAGGCAATGGTTCAAAAGGCAGGCGGCAAGCAAAACAAAGTCCAGGTCCAGGCAAAGGTTCAAAAGGCAGGCAGCAAGCAAAAGAATAGTCCAGTAACACTCCGGGTCTAGGCAGGTGGCAAGCAGAAGAATATTCCAGTGACACTCCGGGTCTAGGCAGGCGGCAAGCAGAAGAATAGTCCAGTAACAGGCAGGGTTCAAAAGGCAAGAAAACAGCAAACACAGAATCAGGCTCAGACAAAGTCTCTCAGGCAGAAGTGCACCAGCACCTATGTACCAGGGCCTAAGACGCAATGCAAAGGCAACCGACTGCAGTCTCTAGGTGATTAATAAAGCCCATCCACACCTGAGATGCAGCTGCAGCAAATCTAAGTAACTATGGAGGCTGTTCCCACAGGAGATCTCTAAGGACCAAATATGGGCTTCCTTCCTGTCCTCGTTACTCCAAGATGGCTTCCTATGATATGATCTATCCAAGGTGGCTGTACCTCTTGAGCTATCCAAGATGGCTACCACTCTTGAGCCATCCAAGATGGCTGCCGCCCTTGAGCCAACCCAGCTGAAGGCTGCCAGAGATAGGAAACCGAAACAGATCTTCCCAAAGACAGAACTACTCCAGAAAGGATAGGCAGAAGCCAGCTCAGAAGCGGACCCCCAGACATCAGGTAGAGGCTGTGAGGGGTCATGACCACAGACGTGACACTTTCAGACAACAATGCAGCTGATTGTATTAGATCCTCAACCATATGCTTTATTTTGTTTTATATAGTGTTGCTGTTTATCATCATTGCTGGGTTACTATGGGGCTAATGCACACCTAAATCAGCTTAAAATGGCATACAGCGAAATGCACTCGAGTATCCCTGGTAACTGCCAAAATGGTGCAGTTTAGTACCTTAATTACTTATTAGCACATGGAAAAGTAATGCATGCCAGAGGTGAACACATTAGATTAAAATATTTATATCCTGATTTTACCTAAAAAGTGCAATGCAGCTTCAGACGAGAACTAGGAATACCTAGGAATTAACTGCTTCTCTCAGTTTTCTCACAAATTTAAGGCAAATGTAATACAAATTTCCGGAAAATTATTTTAAAGAAATTGTGGAACAGCTTATAGAAGAACCTTTATTGCAAGTCTATGGGTAACATATTCCATCATTTTGCCACTCGATATGGAAATTATAAAGTTAACTTAGTTTTATACACCTGTTTCGTTTTTGCGAAGTGGCAATCTAAATAATGTCTACAAGTATATCCACGATTCATAGTAACATAGTAAGTGATGGTTGATAAAGACCTGAACAGTTCATCCAGTCTACCCAACAATCGCATTCATTATTAATTCATGACTAAATCAGCATTGAATGTGATATTATATACTTGATCATGGTCTTTCTTTGGTGTTTCTAGGGCATAGACGGTAGATGTCCACCCGGCTCTGTCCTTATGTTCATACTACTGGAGTTGCCGTTAAAGCCCATGCCAGCCTATCCAAATCTTTCTTGTCATTTGCGAGATACAGACCATAAAAGTCTGCTCAGCACTGTTCTCACATTCCAAATTAGTGGAGTTTTCATTGAAGCTCTCGCTAGCCCATCCTACACCAGATTGCCATATGCAGGACCTAGACCGTACAAGCCTGCCCAGCACCGGCCTTAGGTTTTATAGCCAGAGTCACTATCTAAGCACCACTTGATATGTAAATACATATGCAACCATTTAAGTTTTGTTTTTTATACCATTCATTTTCTAATTAGAGATCCTCTATGTTCATCCCACGCCTTTTTGAATTCTGCTGTCATTTTTTTTCTCCATTACCTCCCTCGGGAGGGCATTTAAGGTATCGACTATCCTCTCAGTTTAAAAGAATTTCCTGACATTGCTTCTGAAAGAGCAATTAAAGTGTGCGTTTATCCAGATTTGCTTTTTTGTCTCTCAAGGATAACTTCTAGGCAGACAAAGACTAAAATTATCAGTAATATCTAACAATTAAAGTACTATCTAGTAACAACCATATTATAAATGAAATGATAAGCATTATTAACATTCCAGGATACAAACAATACAACACAGGGCCGTGCCAACACGGTAAGTGAGGTAAGCATGGCAGGAGGGCGCCGTCCTCTGGGGGGCGCCCCACCGCACCATGCTTACCTCGCCCTCCCGCTCCCATGTCCCAACTGCCCGCCCTCTTCTCCCCCCTAACAAGATCCCTTTTAAATTTACCACCGTCCGGCAGCGAAGGCGCAGCATCAGTGAAGGAGGCGGCGCTCCCGACATCTCTACTAGTCAAGAAAATGACGTCAGAAGAAGGCGGGAAATTGAGCGAAGGGAAGACTAGTAGAGACGTTGGGAGCGCCGCCTCCTTCACTGACGCTGCGCCTTCGCTGCCGGATGGAGGTAAATTTAAAAGGGATCTTGGGGGGGGGGAGAAGAGGGCGGGCAGTTGGGACATGGGAGCGGGAGGGCAGAGGAGAGAGGAGCGTGGATGGGAGGGCAGCGATCATTTTCATGGGGGGGAGGGGCGCGCGCCAACTGTTTGTCTGCGGGGGGGGCACTGGGGGCGCCAACTGATCTGAAGGGAGGCGCCACAGACCCTTGGCACAGCCCTGATAAAACAAAATACCCCTCCCCCCAAAAAGGCCATGTTTTTACTAGTTTATAATATGAACTAGTTTTGCTTTACTCTGAGCTCCAGCAACAATAAGTTTCATAAAGTGATCCATAATAGCTGAATGTCAGTTTCCTTATACTTGAGAGTTGTATTGCTGAGGAAAAAAGCCCCTTTACCAGCAACTGCTGGGATGACCTCAAAATCCATCTTGGTTCATGAAACCTCAACAGTGCTGTCAAATGCGCCATTATAAAAAAAACTCATTTGCTTACCATTAACATGGGCTGTTACTATTGGGTAATTAGCACACATTAACAGGTGGTGTTAATGCACTTTAGTAAATGGGACTCTTCCTTTGAACCACTGACCTAGAGGCAAAAGACATCATAACACTTTGAGCTGTCTAGCCCATCAGTTTCTAAGCAAAGTGTATTTGTGATGGATTCCCAAGTTTATACACAATTTTGGTGGCAGAGAGAAATAACAAGTGAAAGATCAAGGGTGTTTTTTTTTTTCTTTACATGTCATGTAACATCAGCACTGTCTCATTCTTACATTTTTACTTACATTCTGTCTACTCTTTTTTTTTTCATCACATTTCATGGCTCTATCTTTCCTGCAGGTCTCTCAAGCATGTCCAGCTTAAAAATGTTGATGTTGTTAAATTCACAGTTGAGCTGCTTGAATATTTTGTTGGTTAGAAATATATCCAACTAGATTAAATCTCTTTATGCATGTATAAATCAAATCACAAATGCAATTATGCAGGCAGTAGTTTGATCATTTTAAGGGAGGCAACAGAGTAGTTAACCAATGTTCTGATAGTAACGAGGGTTGGAAACCTCTGTATTGTAATGTTGGGATGAGTACACATTTATTTCACTGAACTTGTATCTAAGCACCCAGGATCTGAAATTCTCTTTCTCTATATGCTCTCTAGACTAGTAGTTCTCAAACAAGTCCTAGGGGACCACCAGCCAGTCGGGTTTCCAGGTTATCCCTAACCAATATGCATGAAAATGATTTACATGCATATCACTTCTATTATATGCAAATCTGTTTCATGCATATTGACAAGACATATCCTGATAACCCAACTGACTGGTGGTCTCCCAGGACAGGTTTGAAATCCAATGCTCTAGACTACATTTAACATTTTATAAAATTTAAACACTTGTGTAATTGATTGAAAAAGAATACTTTGCCTGAAAAAATGACATATGGATCAACTATTTGTCAACCTGATCAGGTGCTTCAGAGGCATCTGCTTTTATTGTTCCCTACTATATGCTGAATATTTTTCAATAAATCACTTAATATCTCTGTGATGAAAGTGATATACAACACTAATAAATCAAATTTAATCTGCATGCCCTGTCTATATCTTTCTGTCTTCCCATCCCAAGAACTGGGCAAAGAGCTTATTCTTTATGGGTGGATAGCTCATGGCCACAGCATTAATTTCATACAAATGGAAGTTTACAAATGCATTGAACTCAACAGCATATTAATCACAGCTATTGTATCCCAGTTATTAGGAAATGGGCCATGCCTTTGCTGGGGTACACAGTCTGCATGATTTAACATTCACAATGGCATCATCCTACTCTGAAGAGCAAGCTCTATTAACCATATCCATTTGCCACTGCCAGTACAATGGGACAACAGAATTGCAAGCCTTTTAGAGACGTGCATTCATTTTAATGTCATTTTATGTCATTAAGGAAAGAAAACAAGCAGAAAAAAAACACACCATTCTCAACAATATAAAATGTTTTGTACTTTGTGGGGGTCTTGCCAAGTATTTGTAATCTGGATTGGCCACTGTTGGAAACAGGATGCTGGGCTTGATGGACCTTTGGTCTTTCCCAGTATGGCAATACTTATGTACTGTGAGCACTCTGGAGTGCTGGTGCGGGAAAAGGAGGATAGTGGTTCTTTCAGCCGTCAGCATGCCCGGTCATTCAGCCAAGCTAGGAGAGCAGTGCGACCTCTAGGTGCCAAACTGCTGGAGAAAGCTTTAGTTAAGGAGGAAAACTACTCTCTCCAGAAGCCAGTGCAGGGTCAGCTGGACTCCCAGGAGAGGGAGGGGGGAATAACTGATTGGGAGATGAGGTCTGATCCTGGAAATGAGGAACAGCTGGGGGAGCTTAGGGAGGAGGAGGATATGGTTTGTGATAAAGAGGAGGTGGAAAAAAAGGGGAGGAGGAGTGTATGGAAGTGGCTGGTTTTGCTCTAACCCAGGTAGACAAGGTGAAAGCTTTTGTGGCCTCAGTATTGCCCCAGCTGTGGAGCTGGGGAAAGCTGGGAGTAAAGCAGTGGAGAAGACTGGAGAGCACAACTTGCTACAGTACTGTCTGCTCACAAAAGGTAGATTGTTTCTGAGCAGGATTGTGCACTGGAAAACTCAGACTGTATTGTGTAAGAGATGATGTGGCATCACCTAATCACCAAAAAGGTCTGCTGATAAGGTAGTGCTGCTGGAGGTTTGGTGGGATTTGAAGCAGAAAACTGCAATTGTCAAGGGGAAAATAAGTCTGCAATATGTAAAGATGGGAGGACAACCCATTAGGGGCATAATCGACCAAGCCTCGAAAAGGTGCCCCAACTGACCAGATGACCACCAAAGGGAATGGGGGATGACCTCCTCTTACTCCCCCAGTGGTCACCAACCCTCTCCCACCCAAACAAAACAAAACAAAACATTTGTCATACCCAGATCAATGACAGCAGTATGCAGTTCCCTGGAGCAGTTTTTAGTGGGTACTGCAGTGCACTTCAGGCAGGTGGACCAAGGCCCATCCCCCCCCCTTACCAGTTACACTTGTGGTGGTAAATGAGAGCCTCCAAACCCCCCAAAACCCACTGTACCCACATGTAGGTGCCCCCCTTCATCCTAAGGGCTATGGTAATGGTGTACAGTTGTGGGGAGTGGGGTTTGGGGGGATTTGGGGGGCTCAGCACACAAGGTAAGGGAGGTATGCACCTGGGAGCAATTTTTGAAGTCTACTGCAGTGCCCCCTAGGGTGCCCGGTTGATGTCCTGGCATGTGAGGGGGGCCAGTGCACTATGAATGCTGGTCTCTCCCACAGCCAATTTCCTTGGATTTGGCGGGTTTCCATTATCAGCAAAAACCGATGCCGGCCATCTCAAACCCCGGCCATCTCTGACATTTGGCCGGCCCCAACCATATTATCAAAATGAAAGATGGCCGGCCATCTTTTTCGATAATACGGTTCCGTACTGCTCTTTGCGGCGCCGCCCATATAGATAGCCGACGCCGTTCGATTATACCCCTCTTTGTCTCATTAATCCATACTTTTGAATGTGCTCTCTAATTTTGTTCTTTATAATAGTCTCTACCATTTTGCCCAGCGCCTACGTTAGGATCACCAATCTATAATTTCCCGGATCCCCTCTGGAACCTTTTTAAAATATTGATGTTACATTGGCCACCCTCCAATCTTCCGGTACCACACTTGATTTTAAAGATAAATTACATATTACTAACAATAGTTCCACCAGTTCAATTCTATCAGTACTCTGGGATGAATAAAATCTAGTCCAGATTTACTACTCTTCAATTTGTCAAATTGTTCCATTACATCCTCTAGATTTATAGGGATTTCATTCAGTTTCTCCGACTAGTCAGCTTTGAATACCATTTCTGGCACTGGTATCTCTCCCAACTTGTCCTCGATGAAGACCGAAGCAAAGAATTCATTTTATCTCTCCGCTATGGCTTTGCCTTCCCTGATTGCCCCTTTTACCCCTCAATCATCAAGAGGTCCAATCGATTCTTTTGCCGGCTTCTTGCTTTAAATATACCTAAAACTATTTTTACTATGTGTTTTTGCCTCCAACACAATCTTTTTTTCAAAATCCCTCTTTGCCTTCCTTATCAACGCTTTGCATTTGACTTGACATTCCTTATGCTGTTTCTTATTATTTTCAGTCAGTTCCTTCTTCCATTTTCTGAAGGATTTTCTTTTAGCTCTAATAGCTTCCTTCACCTCCTTTTTTAACCATGCCGGCTGTTGTTTGGTCTCCCTCCCTCCTTTTTTAATACATGGAATATATTTGGCTTGGGCTTCCAGGATGGTAGTTTTGAACAGCATCCACACCTGATGTAAATTTTTGACCATAACAGCTTTTTTTTTCACCGTTCTTCTCATTTTATCATAGTCTCCTTATTGAAAGTTAACTGCTAACGTATTGGATTTCCAGTGTATACTTACTCCAAAGCTAATATCAAATCTGATCATATTATGATCACTATTATCAAGCGGCCCCATCACCATTACTTCCCACACCAGATCATGTGCTCCACTAAGGACTAGGTCTAGAATTTTTCCTTTTCTCATCCGCTCCTGTACCAGCTGCTCCATAAAGTAGTCCTTGATTTCGTTATGGAATTTTACTTCCCTAGCATGCCCTGATGTTACATTTACTCAGTCAATATTGGGGTAATTGAAATCACCCATTATTATTGTGTTGCCCAGTTTGTTATCCTCCCTAATAACGATAACATTTCTATATCCGTCTGTTCATCCTGGCCAGACAGATGACAGTACACTCCTATTACTATCTTTTTCCCCTTTATACATGGAATTTCAAACCATAGGGATTCTAATATGTGTTTTGTTTCCTGCCTTCTAGAGACTATATGTTAATTCTGTGGCAGAAACTTCAAGTTTTAAAACTGTGGGGAAAAGGGTATGGAGACTAGCTAATAAAGTTTGCTTGCTTTTTTTATTTTAAAATTCTAACTGTGTTTATCAGTATCCTAATCTTACTGTAACCTTAGCAACCGGTCTACTTCCTCATACCTTAATTATCACCTACTTCAGGTTAACTGTAGATCTTCTCAGAAAGAAAGTTGAGTGGGACCTTTCCTCTCTTTATTGTTTAGATTCTAAGGAGACTATTTCAAACACTTGTCTAATTGCTATGTTTGTTCTGCTTCTCGCCCTCAACCTGTTGTGGTTCCTTTTCCTTTGAATTTTTGGAATGATTTCACTGGAGCTATGTGTATGCTATATTTACTCCATGGTGATAAGACTACTAATGCTTCTTGTAAGTCTCTTTCACTAATGTTTCCCGAGATTCCTAAAGAGAAAGTAAGAGTGCCTCCAGTATTCCAACTACCTAATAAAAATACAAAATTTGAACTTTGAATACAAAGAAAAAAGGTTACAAATCCAAATGATATTGGGCATTTGGCTTCCTGCAACACTAGCTTAACTGCTAGTGGCTCCATGGACTTTTCAGATTTTACAACTGCTAGAGCTGATGTTTGGTGGTACTGTGGAAATAGACTATTTCAAACAAACCCTTTGAAGCTAGCCCAGTAATCAAATTGCCCTTAGTAACCTTAGCAACCATTCTACTTCCTCACACCTTAATTAACACCTATTTCAGGTCAACTGCAGTGCTACCTCTTCAGCTGGCAAGAACAGAGAATAACTTACTTTTAGGACAGTTCAAACCTTGCTACTATCCTTTTTATACTATTGGCTGTTAAGTTTCTACTTCTAGAGAAATTTTCAGTTTAAAACTATAGGGAAAAGGGATTGTACACTAAGGAAACTAGTTAATAATACTTGCTTCCCTCTCTTATATTTTTATTTTCTTTCTGTGACTGAACTGGCACCTTCTGTGTCTTCTACAGACTGTCTGTTAATGATGTGGCAGAAACTTCAAGTTTTAAAACTATGGGGAAGAGGGTATGGCGACTAGCTAATAAAGTTTGCTTGTTTTGTTTTTATTTTAAAATTCTGTGTTTCCCAATGTCCTACAATTCCTCTTTTAAACCCTAATCTTTAATCTGTGGCAGAAATTTCAATTTTTAAAACTATGGGGAAAAGGGTATGGAAACTAGCTAATAAAGTTTGTGTGTTTTTTTTTTATTTTAAAAATTCTGTGTTTATCAATGTCGTACCATTCCTCTTTTAAACCCTAATCTTTAAGCTGTGACAGAACAAGTTTCAAAACTATGGGGAAAAGGGTATGGAAACAAGCTAATAAAGTTTGCTTGCTTTTTTATTTTAAAATTCTGTGTTTATCAATATCCTACAATTCCTCTTTTAAACCCTAATCTTTAATTTACCAAGCTCAGAATAAATAATGTCACTTATCCACAGAGATGTCCTCTTCTCTCAGAACTTCTCAGAAATTTCCTGGAGGAAAAGTCCATAGTCTGCTATTGAGACATACATGGTGAATCAACTGCTTATCCTGGGATTGTAGCATGGAATGTTGCCTCGATTAGAGTTTCTGCCAGGTACTTGTGACCTGGCTTGACCACTGTTGGAAACAAGATACTGTGCTAGATGGACCATTGGTCTGACCCAGTATGGCTACCTTATGTTTTATGTAATGGTAATTTTTACATTGTGAGGGTAATTCTGTAAGAAGCTGCTTATATTTAGGTGGCATGTACATGTGTAAACACTAGGGCTGCATTTTGATTTAAATTTTTGATCACGATTAATCACATGATTAAAACATTTTAATTGTGAGAAATTTCATGATCAAAGGAATTCTATTTACTTGTTTATTTCCCATTGCAGCTTCTTGTGAATCTGGACAAGTCACTTAAGCCCCCATTACCCTAGGTACAAAATAGGTACCTGTATATAGGTGGGAGGTGGGATAGAGGAAGACTAATAATCTCCCTCCCACCCCATATCCAACATCTTTCTCTTTCTCTTCCTTTTCCAGATCCATTATCTCTTTCTTTCCTGGGGTCCATTCTCTCTCTTTTTCCTTCCTTCTTCCCTACCATTATCCAGCACCTCTCCCCCTCTCCCCTCCACCTCCATGAGCAGTAACACAAACTTGGTGGTGAGCAGCACCAAGCTCTTCTCGTGGCTGCTGAAGCTCATTGTCTTGGTAATAGCTTCCATCAGTGGCCCCTCCAGGTCTGCAGCTCACTTTCTTCTCCCCACCTTGGGTTTAAATTGCCCCCCTTCTCAATCCCCTCTGCCGGTCTACCTTATAGGTAGTCTTCTGTTGGTCTCTGGAAGTGGCAACATTGCACATATGCTGCCTACGGCCTGCCCTGAATCTTTCCCTCTGGCCTGTTCTGACATCACTTTGTTTTTATGCATGGCTGGGATGGGCCAGAGGGAAAGTTCTAGACCAGGCTGCAGGAAGCATATGTGCAATGCTGTTGCAGGCTAGGATCAACAGAAAACCTCCTTTAAGCTAGACTGGCACAGGATTGGGTAATGTTGAAATGCAGGTGAGGGAAGGGGAAGATATCGGACTGCGCCGAGAACAGGGGTTAGTAGTGGAAGAGAGTAGAAGAAATGTTTGAAGGAGACAGGAGATGCTGCAATGCGATTAATTTTTTTAGAACATGATTAATAATTAATGCGGTACTTGCGCAGTTAACTGCGTTTGAAATGCAGCCCTGCTATCCTGCAAGTACACAGCAATCCTCAATGTTGCATATTTTCCAGGTGGGCATTCACATGAGCGAGTTTGGGTAGAGCATGAGCAGGCTGCAAACTTCCATGGATAAATTATAGAATACTGTGATTTATGCACATACTTCACCAATCTAGGTGCATGCATTTATACCAGAACTATAGGCTGGAGCAAGTGCTCACACATATTAACATATGTGCAAATTTAAGTGCACATCCTTACCCAGGAAATATGAAATGGGGGGGGGGGGTGTTTACAGACAGGCTTGCAAGCCTGGTCTTTTTCTTTTATATTGATGTGGTTTTTTTGTCCATTATGGGCTCTTTTACTAAAGCTTAGCATGCACTAATAGACATTAGTGTGCGTAAGTACCTTGTGGCCCACAGGTATAAAATAAGATGCACAATATTTAATGTGAACTAACCAGCTGTTATCAGCAGGGATGCTAGATTTTTAGGAGGACCTGACTAGAGTGCAATGCCAAGCCACCTAAACAGAAGGGATCTAGGCATGGTTATCCCTTCACATTGGGTAAATATGTCCTCTTCATGGCTTTACAGCTTGCTAAGGATTTGCATAGTGTTCAAAAAAAATTAAAAGGGAGATGTGTCAACACTTTATGATGCATAATTTTGACATCACAATATACTTTGAGATTACGCCTACACTGAAATGGCTATATTTTCTACAGGAAATGGAAGGAAGAACATATTCTAAGTATTACTGACATCCCAAGTACATAAAAGTAGTGAGCCATAGGTGTCAGAGGATATATTACTATCTGTGATTCAAATCAGAATGAAATTAAATCCATAGATCAAAAGTTATGAGAGCTATAAACACACACATAGCATGATTTCATATGTCCCCTGTAAAAAAAGTAAGCTAAAATTATTTTCTTAATCATTTTGACACATTAGAGGTCTTCTTATTAACATGTGTTAGGTGTTAATGTGTGTTAAATGGTGTACCACAGCACACGCTAAAGCATCCTGCGGTAAATGCCAAATGTGTACATGCTAACTGCACACTAAAAATTTTTTGACCCGTGTTGGAGGGGGGGGGGGGCACAGAGTGGGCATCCCTGTGCTAATCAGCACATCTACATTAGCGCATGCTAACTGATTAGCAGAGGAATACCGCGTGGGCCCTTTCCACCTTCAAAATGGGTGGCGATAACTATTCACACTGTAAATTTTTTTAAATGGCCAAGTGCTAATGGCAATACTTATATGCAGAAACTAATCAAAAATATAAATTTGCTCTAAAATTGGCTCTAACTCAAAATATATGGAAGATTTAAAGAATTAACAAATTGAAATCTCAACAGCCTGGGGTACCCACAACAATAGCTAAGTCCCACTTAATGGCTACTAACACTAGTTTCAAAAAGTCCTCTGAACCCAACTCCAATGGAGAAAAAACCTATAATATAATGGGTTAGAGTCAATATCATGTTGAAAAGATCAAAAACTTCAAAAAAATTGTAATATGTGCACAAAAAGAACTCAATAAACTTAACCTCCCCCGGGTGATAATTGCCTTCTTCAAAATCTTCAGACATCTAACCAGGATTCACTTCAAGTTATTCAATTGTAGCACGTTACAATATACTTGACAGAGGGACCCCTTGTTTCGTATCTGCCTCAGGAGGAATCCAAAACACAAATCTCTCAGACATGAAAAGACAACAAAATGGCGACCAGTAATAAAGATGCCAACTTTAGGACCGCCCAAATGATGACCTCATCTTGTATACTAGTTTCTTACAGGACCCAATCTGATTCAAATCAGTAAAATGCTTCCCACTCTAATGGGCCAATCAATCCATCAGGGTGCATTGTATGTAAATTAAAAATCCATTGTTGTTCTTTTTGATGCAAACATCACGACATATCTCCTCTGCGTCCATTCTCACTAATATATGGCCATTAATACAAGACTAGAAAATTGGCCATTTTACAGCTGTGGTGAAAATGACAGCGCACAGGAAAGCCCCACTTAAGCGCATACTATGACTGCTTTTTACCGAAACTTAGAGGTCCTTTTAGTAAGGTGCGCTGAAAAATTGCTCGTGGTAGAGTAGGTGCGGGTTTTGGGTGCACAACGATCCATTTTTCAGCGCACCTGTAAAAAAGGCCTTTTTTAAATTTTTGCCGAAAATGAACTTGCGGCAAAATCAAAATTGACATGCATCTATTTTGGGTCTGCAACCTTACCACCAGCCATTGACCTAACAGTAAAGTCTCATGTAGTAACTGGACGGTAATGACCTACGCGCGTCAAATGCCACTTGGCGTGCATCTGAAAATAAAAATTATTTTTCGGCCACACATATCGGATGCACGCCAAAACGAAAGAGCCACACTGTAGTCAGGCGGTAACTCCATTTTGGCGCGTGTTGGGCGCACATAGACACTTACGCGGCTTAGTAAAAGGACCCCTAAGTAAGTTATTATTACAAGACTACTATTTACATCTTTGTGTTGCAGTGTAAGGAAAGCAAAATTTTGGAATATAAATGTGCAATGTAAAATGAGAATATAAGAGTTTTATATTAGGTAAACTGTCATATTTTCTACAGCTTTGATTCATCAAATATAATTTTTATTTCCAGAGAGTAAAGTGGTGTGGTAGCCGTGTTAGTCCACTTTTAAAGGTAATAAATAGAAATAAATCAAAACATAGAAAAGAAAATAAGATTATATCTTTTTTATTGAACTAAAAATACATCTTTTGATTAGCTTTTGAAGGTAATCCTTCTTCTTTCTGAAGAAGGGTTACCTTTGAAAGCTAATCAAAAGATGTATTAAGTTAGTCCAATAAAAAAAGGTATCATCTTATTTTCTTTTCTCTGTTTTGATTTATTTCTATTTATTACCTATTTCCAAAGGGCAAACAATAATCATTTTGACTTTTCTATGGTGCTGTACCTAAGGCCCTTTTAAATAAATATAAAATATGATGTGAACCATCTATAAATCAAGAGAAAATGAATCCAAAGTAATATAATTAATTACATTAAAGAGAAACCGATAGAATATGAATGAACCCCAAAGCTACTAGGCCAGGCAAGCAATAAGGAGACAAATTGACAAGCAGAAGTAGAACAGTGGAGTTTGCACTTTGAATTGTAAAGTATGCCAAATGAATGGTTCCACAGCTGAAGATATTCAGATTGTTCTAAATATCAGCTGTTTGAGAAACAGAGAGTTGAAAAAAGTCACAAATGATGGCAGTATGATGATACAGTTATTTATCTGAAGATAAAATTATTAACTGAAAAGTAGCATCACCCGATAAATTGGAATTTTGACAGATGAATCAACACCTTGAAAACGTGTCAGCAAAATACGAGGGATCTCGATAGCGTTGTGATTTAGCCTTCAGACTTACAGCTGACGCATTTTAAGGTGTTGATTCGTCTGTCAGCTTTCCAGTTTCTTGAATATGATTCAATATGTTTTGTCTGGATGTGATGTGATGCACTTGATGCAGGTGTAAGCTGAAATGTGGTCATGTCATGTGATGTTATCTACTGATTTTATCTTCAAATAAATAATTATATTACCACTGCCATTATTTGTGATTTTTTTCCTCAACTTTCTGATTGTTTCTTATTGGTTCTGTTCGATTTCTTCCTTTATCCTGGACTAAAAATATCAGCCGTTGTACAAGGACACCATAAAGACTTTTGAATCCCGCAGATCCACAGACTTGCCTCCCAATTCACCCAAAATTGAATGCACCTTAAATTAGGCTCTATGGTGGCTCAGAATGGACCCATCTAGAGTAGCTGCTGCTGTACCACAGCTGTGCTCATTTCTAGGGGAGCTTTTTTGAGTCTCAGATCTTTTCCTAATTTATGTAGTCCTCTATTAGGCTTATTTTTGAAAGAGAAGGGCGCCCATCTTTCCACACAAATCGGGAGATGGGCGTCCTTCTCCCAGGGTCGCCCAAATCGACATAATCAAAAGCCGATTTTGGGCATCCTCAACTTCTTTCCATCGCGGGAATGACCAAAGTTCCCCGGGGCCTGTCAGACACGTAGCGAAGGAGGGACTGGGGCATGCCTAACACAAGGGCATCCTCGACCTATAATGGAAAAAAGAAGGGCATCCCTGACGAGCACTTGGGCGACTTGACTTGGTCCATTTTTTTTACGACCAAGCCTCAAAAAGGTGCCCAAACTGACCAGAGTGATCACCAACCTCCTCCCACCCTAAAAAAAAATGTTAAATATTTTTTGCCAGCCTCAAATGTCATACCCAGCTCCATCACAGCAGTATGCAGGTCCCTGAAGCAGTTTTAGTGGCTGCAGTGCACTTCAGGCAGGTGGACCCAGGCCCATCCCCCTTCCTACCTGTTACACTTGTGGTGGTAAATGTGATCCCTTCAAAACCCACCAGAAACCCACTGTACCCATATGTAGGTGCCCCCTTCACCCCTTAGGGCTATGGTAGTGGTGTACAGTTGTGGGGAGTGGGTTTTGGGGGGCTCAGCACACAAGGTAAGGGAGCTATGCACCTGGGAGCAATTTCTGAAGTCCACTGGGTGCCTGGTTGGTGTCCTGGCATGTCAGGGGGACCAGTGCACTACGAATGCTGGCTCCTCCCATGACCAAATGGCTTGGATTTGGTTGTTTCTGAGATGGGCGTCCTTGGTTTCCATTATGGCCAAAAATCGGGGACAACCATTTCTAAGGTCAACCTAAATTTCCAGATTTGGGCGTCCCCGACCATATTATCAAAATGGACGCCCATCTTGTTTCGATAATATGGGTTTCCCCGCCCCTTCGTCCTCAGGAAAACTTGGGCACCCATTTTGATTATGCCCTCCATGTCTACTGAAATGAAATAAGCTAGCTTCATAATCAATTTGGGGCATTTTTAATCATCAAGCTGGCTACAAGTCTAAAATAACAAAAAGTATTGAGGTCGATATTCAGTCAGCGACGATTAATGTTTTTTAGCCACCATCAGCATTATTTGCGGATACCAATACCAATATAATACTTATAGACCCATATAACCGCAATATGGGTTCAATGCAGTGTACGATAAAATTTGCAGCAAGAAATATCACAAAATTAACAAGCTAAAATGCAAAAAATAAGATAAAAAGCACAATTAAGCAAGAGCTTGACATCCAGTAGTGCCTGGTTCAAATTCTGCTGCTGCTCCTTATGATCTTGGGCAAATCACTTAACCCTCCATTGCCTCAGGTACAAAATACTAGTATACCTGCATTTAACTCACCTTGAGCTGAAAAAAAGTGTAAGCAAAATCCAAATAATCGTAATGCTGGTGTGCATGCAACTATGCTTGAAGTTGAGGTAGGGGTACGTGTGTATATGTGGACATGTGTATTTGGCTTGGGATGAGATTTGGAGAATGAGTGGGTCCTAGTGGCCAGTAGCAGAATCTGAGGCAGCCCAGAATGGAGGAGTGCAGCTGGCATAAAGATTGACCCCCATCAACCAAAAGACAAAAGGAAGGCCATACAGTGGATTTTCAAGTCACTAAGGGGCCCTTTTACATAGGCATGCCAAAAAGTGGCCTGCGGTAATATGGACGTGTGTACTGGATGCACGCTGGAACATTTCTCCACCGCATCTGGAAAAAAAGTGGGAGGGGTTTGGGCCGGGAAATGGACGTGCCGCAAAATGAAAACCAGTGCGTATCTATTTATGATCTGAGCCCTTAATGCCACCCATTGACTTAGCGGTAAGGGCTTACACGTTACTCATATGGTAACCGTTCAGTGTGCACCAAGCCGATTATCACCGGGAATGCCCCCCGCGGTAGAAAACAGAAAGTTATTTTCTACCACAGGTTTTCAGCACGTGCCACTCTCAGAATTACCATCAGGTGCACATGCTAGATGGCAGTAATGCCGACTTAATGTGCGCTGCATGCACACATAGGCCCTTACGCATCTTTGTAAACGGGCCCCTAACAGAGGAAACAGTATCCTCGGTGATATTAACACCACTCCACCTCTAAATGCCCACAGCCAGTCACATACCCACCCACCTCTTTACTCTGTGTCACACACATCCAGCCATGCATGCAAAAGGGTGCACACCCTGCTGAAACCAGTTGTAATGACTGCGCTTAACTCAGGCACAGTAATGCCATTATTCTATAACATTGTGCCTAACTTCTGGGAATGCCCCATGATCCACCCATACCCCTCTCATAGCTATGCCCCTTTTGAGTTGTGCACTATAAAATTTAGGTGCAGTTGTTATAGAATAGTGATTATGGCAGGTGTGCATGAACACTGATGCCAATTTATGCCCATTATTGAGACATTGACAATTATTGATTGTCAATGCCTCGATAAATAATTCATTTACACGTCTCTGCCTAATGTGCCCACATTTGGGTGACCTATAGAGAATCTGAAGGACTATGCCTAGAACCCCTCCCAGAAAACAGTCCCAAAGAGAATCCCCCAGCCCTAGTGAGGAAGGAAACCACTAATGTGGCCCTAAGCAAATAACACTGGCCCACCGTATTTTAACATACATACATTATACATAGCCACAGTTTCACAAATTATGTATACATTCATTTATGTATTTAAAATCATTTATACCACTTACTATTCTAGGCAGTTTGCAGTGAACAAAACAAGGCAAGGGTTTCCTTGGGGGTGGGGAGAAGTTTGATGGGACCACGCAAAAGGATAGACAGAACACCAAACTATCCTACTTTAGGAGAATTATTTGAGACAGCTATAAAAATCCGATTTGCTCTGAACTGCTACGACCCCTGAAGAAGGCTCTGTGCCAAAACATGGCCCATGTAGGGTCTTGGAATCAGTTTCTTGGCAAATAAACTCTCTGATGTTTTTACTGCTTGTTTACCTTGGTCATTTGGAACTTGCCTCACCTTCACCCCTTTTGTTGTAGATATAAAAAGCCAGCAGAGATGTAAAAGGCAGGCAGACACCCTGAAGCCAGGAAACAAGCTGACTACTTATAAGAATCCCTGGGACTGATGCAGTAAGGTGTGCTACCCATTGGCACAGTTTTGCTTGATTTTGTTCCACTAATCTTACTCCCAATGCAGGAAGAAAGATTAGTGCCGAAAAATGTACAAAACAGTTATGCTAAGGGGTAATGTAGCATCATATGCTTGCAAAAAATCTCACGCAAATCACTACATATTAAATTGCTCCTGATGTAAAAACTGCACTATAATCCAGCATAGTTCTTTACTGATTTTGTAGCACTGACTCTTTACACCAGATCAAAGCTGGTATAAAGATGAAGTGTATGAGCAGAGGACTCCCTTATCCCAACCCCACAATCCCCAAAACATCCCTGGTAGCACAATAGCCTCCGTCACAGACCACTAAGTCCCAGAACATTCTTGGTAGCTCAAGTAGACCCCCCAGACCCCACAAACATCCTAGGTAGCTCGTCAGTAACCCCTGGCATGCATATGGTGCACTCTGACCTGTTAGTACACAATTTTTGTACAATGCGTATTTGCATACAATTTGGTTACTGAATTGAGAAGCTAAAAACATTATCTGGGTACTGTATCACTCTCCTCTTTGCTGAACGAAAAGACAGGAGAATTAGGAGCCCTTTTACTAAGTCACGTAGGCACCTACGTATGCGCAATGCGCACCCAACATGTGCCAATTTGAAACTACCGCCCAACTACCACGTGGCCCGGGCAGTAATTTCATTTTTTACACGTGTCCATTACGCGTGGTAGAAATTTTTCGGCACACAACACTAACCAGGTGGTAATCGGCAGTGTACATGAGCTGACAATTACCGGTAAGGTCTCAGGCCCAAAATGAATGTGCGCCAATTTTTCTTTTGCTAAATGTCCATTTTCGGCCCCCAAGAAAGACCTTTTTTGCAGGTGTGCTAAAAAATGGACCTGCGTGCGTCCAATACACGTGTCTATACCAGTGCAGGCCATTTTCAGCGCACCTTAGCAAAAGGACTCCTTAGTCTAGTAGTTAGAGCAGTAGGCTGACAACCAGAGAAGCTAGGATTCAAAACCCACTGACGCTCCTAGAGATTTTGGGCAAGTTACTTAACCTCCCATTCCCTCTAGGGATGGAGAAATAGCTAACATATGTGAAAGTAACTTACCTTGAGCTGCTAGTGGGAAAGTAGGAACTGTATTCAAATAAATAAAAAAGGCAGATGCCTGTTATGTTGATATCTCTTAAGAACATTAGGAACCTTTTTTACCCCGGTGGAAAGGTCTACATCCAACAGGTTGTAAACCACATTCTGATTTTGGATATTGTGCTTTGATATCTAGGTTATCTGCCTACCATAAATGAAATCAACAGGAAGCTGAAATTTTAAATAAAAACTATTCACCTGAGAACTAGTTGCATCAATTAATGCAACTAGATCAACTAATCTTTACCACAAAGAATGGATCAAACTAATAACAGATTTACAAATTTGATGTAACTACCTAATTTTCTTTGGGGTCCTTTTACTAAGGTATGCTAACAGATTTAGAGACCTGTTTAATAAAGTGCATTAATGTTTTTAGCACGCCTACACTTAGCACATGCATTAACCATGTAGGCTCCTATAGGGATATTGTAGGCACGTACATGGTTATCATGCGTACATGGTTAACATGCGTTAAAAACGTTAACACATCTATAACGCTGCTTAGTAAACAGGGACCTTAGTGTGCACTAACAAATTAGTGTGCATTAATTGCTAAGAAGCCCATAGGTACACAGTGGGCTGTGCACCATTAAGGGCTAGTTTCTATATATGGGGCCAAAAAAAGCACTATTCTAAGCCGCGCTGAAAGTTATGCAAGGTTTATAGAATAGTGCTTATGTGCAGGAGTCATGCATAAATTTAGACATCACCCTTTGCACCAATGAAAATGTGGTGCAAATAATCGTGCCTAAATATTTCAGGAATAGCCCTTCTACTCTATAATTATGTGCGTAATTGAAAACCACACCCCTGATCTGCCCTGAAATGCTCCCGTTTCCATGCTCTTTTGGGGGGCCTCGCGTAAAATTTAGAAGCAGATCCTGCGCCTAAATTTACACAAGTAAATGCCAATTAAATCTAATTAGTGCCAATAATTGCTTGTTAAAAAAAAAACAATTATTGGCAGTAGTTGACTCATTATTCAGTTAAATTACACATGCAAATTGGAGGTCTGCCCAAATTTGCACATGCAATTTTAATTGTTAGTGCGCGCTAAATGTATTAGTGCACCTTAGTAAAAGGACCCCTTTGTTATTAATCTAATATTACACTGTTTAGTATGGGGTGGCTGGTAATACAATAACAATATGTTATATGTTATGTAATTCGCTACTTGTATTCTGCAAATACTACGAATAGCTCACTGTGGATCACAAAAACAATACTTGTGCTCACTTAGCACTCATCACTCCTATGTCTATTAAAATTATCTCCTAAAAGTAAGCAGAAAAAAAAAAGAAATAGTACATATCACTAAGTATCAGATTAACTCAGTGAACAGAAAGGTTTTAAGTGTCTTTCTGAAAATCAAAGAGTTTGTCATAACCAGAAGCTGTAAAGCCAACATATTCCATACACTCTACGTTTGGTAACCCATCTGCTGGAAGGAAAACTTAATAACATTTGATTTCGTATTCTACCTCTTGATTGCATATGAAGAAGGGCAACCCAATCTGTCAGATTAGATGAACATCATCATATATAATCCTGAATATCAAAATGCAGAGCTTAAATTTTGATCTAGCTCATATTGGAAGTCAGTACTTAAAAATAATGAGGAGGTAGAATTATATTTACTAGCTGAAAATATCATTCAAAATGTACATAGACCAGGGGACACTCAATATAATTGCATGGAAATACTTTTAAAAGAAATAGAAGGAAATATTTTTCACTCACAGAATAGTTAGACTCTGGAACTCATTGCCGGAGGATGTGCTAACAGTGGTTAGCGTATTTGGGTTTAAAAAGGGTTTGGACAATTTACTGGAGAAAAAAGTCCATAGTCTGTAATTGAGATGGACATGAGGGAAGCCACTGCTTGCCCTGGGATTGGTAGCATGGATGTTGCTACTATTTGGGATTCTGTCAGGAACTTGTGACCTGGATTGGCCACTGTTGGAAGCAGGATACTGGGCTTGATGGACCATTGATCTGACCCAGTATAGTTATTCTTATGTTCTTATATCAATTGCACACCTGTGTTTTGGACTATTTGTAGATGTTTAACCAAAGATTTAGAACTAGAACAACAAATATAAACTGTTACAATAGTTCAATTTGGCTAGTATTAATGCCTGGACTTTCCATCACAGAATACTAGTGTAACCAGGTACACACACACACACACATATGTATAGGAGCTAGCTCTGTAGGTGCTGAGCACCCCTGATATTAGCAAGCTTATTCATTGTGTCCAGGGAGGGGTAATATTGTCTTGTTTCAGGCACCTTTGAAATGTTGACGTGTATAAATAAAAGAGATACACGCATAACGTATTGTATTCTATAAGTTCCATGCGTAGTTGAGTATGAGTCCTGCCTAGACTCACTTATGCATATACCTAACTCCAAAACATGTATTATGGAAGATATGCACATAGGTGGAATTGATACATGCCATTCTAAACATTTGCACTCAAAATCAGTACATAACTGTTATGGTTTATGGGTATGGTTTATTCAAACTTTCCAGACCGTTCAAGCTGTCATGGCAGAGCTAAGCAGTGTAAAGGCTAATAAAATAAGCTATAGGAAAGGAACACCATTAATAATAGAAAAGATAAACATTATTAGAAAGAAAAGGAAGGAGAAAATCAGAGCGAGATAGCAAAGAAAGAAAAAGTAGAGGACCTCCAGTTGGTGAAAAAACAATCAGACACTTCAAATGCCTGTCTAAACAATCAGGCTTTTAGCTCAGCTTTGAAAATCTTGAGAGGATTCTGCACAGAAGGGACAAGGAAGACTGTTCCAAGTGTGGGGAGATACAAAGAAAAAGGCACAATGCCCAGTAGATTTGAAGTGGGCAAGTTTAGGGCCAGGTGAACAAGCCTGTGGTCAACAACAGATTGGAGCACCCATGCAGGGGAGTAAGGGATAGTAGAGCAAGCAAGATGGTCTGGTAGGCTTTAAAAGTTAGAAGGGCTACTTTGTAAATTATACAATACTCCATGGATAATCAGTGATGATGCTTGAGCAGTCGGGTGGAGTAATCGAAGAGGTAACCGTGACATAGGAGACGAATAGCAGTGTTCTGGAGAGTTTGGCGTTTAAACAATATTGCAATAGTCGAGCCAAGATACGAAAAGAACCAATTCATGAAAAGTATTATGATTAAAAAAATTACAAACTGCACGTAGCTGACCCACCCTGTAAGGCGTACAAAACCTCAACCTTGGCTGACTTCTAATATCCGCTACCTACGTTCCTGTATCCGCTCCGCCGAACGCCTCTGGCGGAAATCTCGGGCCCTTGCTGATTTCTTACACTTTAAATTCATGCTGACCTCCTTCCAATCTGCTCTTTTACGTGCCAAACAGGACTATTATATCCAACTGACCAACTCTCTTGGCTCTAATCCTCGACTTCTCTTCACCACATTGAACTCTCTCCTCAAGGTGCCCCCTCCCCCAACTCCCCCTTCATTATCTCCTCAGACCCTTGCTGAATTCTTTCACAACAAGGTTCAAAAGATAAACCTTGCTTTCTCTACCTCACCAGCTCTCCCTCCACTAGTCCGTTCCCCTCTCTCTCCTTCCCCTCATTCCCTTTCCTCCTTTCCTGAAGTTACTATTGAGGAAACTACACTTCTCCTTTCTTCCTCAAAATGTACCACCTGTTCCTCTGATCCCATTCCCACCCACCTTCTTAATGCCATCTCTCCTACTCTTATTCCTTTTATCTGTCACATTCTCAACCTCTCACTTTCCACTGCGACTGTCCCTGCTGCCTTTAAACATGCTGTGGTCACACCTCTCCTTAAGAAGCCTTCACTTGACCCTACTTGTCCCTCTAATTACCGACCCATCTCCCTCCTTCCTTTTCTCTCCAAATTACTTGAGCGAGCTTCTCATTTTCCCCCCCAAACCCACCTCCCCGCTCCCCCTGTTTTCTATTTCTGTTGATGGCTCTCTCATTCTCCCTGTCTCCTCAGCTCGAAACCTTGGGGTCATCTTTGACTCTTCTCTCTCCTTCTCTGCTCATATCCAGCAGACCGCCAAGACCTGTCGTTTCTTTCTTTACAACATCCGTAAAATCCGCCCCTTTCTTTCCGAGCACTCTACCAAAACCCTCATCCACACCCTTGTCACCTCTCGTTTAGACTACTGCAATCTGCTTCTTGCTGGCCTCCCACTTAGTCACCTCTACCCTCTCCAGTCGGTTCAAAACTCTGCTGCCCGTCTCATCTTCCGCCAGGGTCGCTTTACTCATACTACCCCTCTCCTCAAGACCCTTCACTGGCTCCCTATCCGTTTTCGCATCCTGTTCAAACTTCTTCTACTAACCTATAAATGTATTCACTCTGCTGCTCCCCAGTATCTCTCCACACTCGTCCTTCCCTACACCCCTTCCCGTGCACTCCGCTCCATGGATAAATCCTTCTTATCTGTTCCCTTCTCCACTACTGCCAACTCCAGACTCCGCGCCTTCTGTCTCGCTGCACCCTACGCCTGGAATAAACTTCCTGAGCCCCTACGTCTTACCCCATCCTTGGCCACCTTTAAATCTAGACTGAAAGCCCACCTCTTTAACATTGCTTTTGACTCGTAACCACTTGTAACCACTCGCCTCCACCTACCCTCCTCTCTTCCTTCCCATTCACATTAATTGATTTGATTTGCTTACTTTATTTTTTTTTCTATTAGATTGTAAGCTCTTTGAGCAGGGACTGTCTTTCTTCTATGTTTGTGCAGCGCTGCGTATGCCTTGTAGCGCTATAGAAATGCTAAATAGTAGTAGTAGTAGTAGTCTTGGATAACTGAGTGATTTGTGGCTGAAAGGATAGAGCAGAGTCCAAGATGGCCCCAAGGTATTGAAAGCTTGTGACCGGAGTGACCTGGGGGGGAGATATGAAATGTAGGAGTGGATAAAATACCAGTGAACCAGCAGGCAATCGTCTTGTCTGCATTAAGCACTAATCGATGATCTGCTAACCATTTTGCAACAATGTCTGTAATGGGGTAACAGCAAGCAATTTATAGAATTAACCCCTTAAACTCATTAAATGGTGCTCAAAAAATGGCAGAAAAAAATCAGTGTGAAGCACTATTCTATAAACGGTGCTCTGAGCTGGGGCACTGTTTATAGAATAGCTCTTAGAGCTGATTTCTGTGCTGAACTTCGGACACAAGGATTTACATCAACTGAGATGTGATATAAATCTTGGCATGTAATTTAGATGCAGTAATACTGCACACATCTTTAGTGAATGCCCCTGACCTGCTCGTGTCCTCTCCATAGCAAGATCCATTTTGAGTTGCATTCTATATAATTTGTGTTCTGCTATTTATAGAATAGCACTTAAGAAGATGGACTCGCAAATACAAATAGTTGCCAATTAATGTCCATAATTGAATGTTAGCACCAATTACTAGTGCTAATTGGCTCATTAGCCAATTTTGTTGCACGCACATCTCAGGATAGTGCGCAATTTTGATCACAGAAATTTGTGTGCCATTTATAGGATGCTCTCCATATCTCGTAAACGGAAGACAGTGTTTTTCTGTACCAGCCTTCATTTCAAGTTTACCTTTTTCAAAATAACATTTCATAAATTAATCTTCAAACTCCTACGGGGCATAGCCAGACCTCGCCGGGAGGGGGAACCAGAGCCCGAGGTGGGGGGCACTGTTTAGTTGCCCTCCCCGCTGCCCCCCCCCCGAGCCGCCGCCGCCACATTGGACCCCCCTGCTGGCCTGCCAATGACCCCCTTGAACCCCCCCTCCGCCACCAACCCACCGTCGCTGCCCGCCCCGCCGCCGCATCAGATACCTTGTTTGCTGGCGGGGGTCCCCGAACCCCACCAGCCAAAGAAAGTCTTCTTCAGCGCCGGAGTAGTGCCTTCGTTCAACGAAGTTCCTGGTGCGATCAGCTGTTTCGATGCCTTACGTCCTGCACAGGGCTACATGCACGGTGCAGGACGTAAGGCATCGAAACAGCTGATCGCACCAGGAACTTCATTGCCCGAAGGCACTACTCCGGCGCTGAAGAAGACTCTCTTCGGCTGGTGGGGTTCGGGGATCCCCGCCAGCAAACAAGGTATCTGATGCGGCGGCAGGGCGGGCGGCGACGGCGGGGGAGAGTTGGTGGTGGGAGGGGGGTTCAAGGGGATCATCAGCAGGGGGGGCAGGGCGAAATCTACGGGGGCCCAGGCCCCCTCAGGCCCCACGTAGCTACGCCACTGCTATGTACCAGTGAAATTACACCTGATCTTTAAATATTTAACAATAGGAATGTTCATTATACATGCTGTCTTGCAAAAGTGATTTAGTATCTGTTGGTTTAATATATCTCATACTCTGAACAGTAAAAAACAAAAGAAAAACTTAAGATTGTGAGCCCACTAGGGATAGAAAATGTACTTGCATATAAAAAATTTAATCTGCTGTGGTTGTACCACAAAAAGACAGTACATCAAACACATGACCCTCATCCTTACCCTTAATATCTTCAATAAGCAGAAATGCCCTATTCAGTCACATTTCTTTCTTTCTTTCTTTCTTTCTTTCTTTCTTTCTTTCTTTCTTTCTTTCTTTCTTTCTTTCTTTCTTTCTTTCTTTCTTTCTTTGTTTATGCCATCTTTGAAGAACAAATTCCATTCAAACTGGTTTATAGCAGAATACCCCCGCCTCCAAATACCAATGACAGTAAGATATAAAATAAAGACAAAAGGCAGAACAAATAAAGCTATGGACAAAGGAGGAGATAATGCCTCTGATGAGGCTCCATTTAGAGTACTGAAGGAAATTTTATATATGGCGACTAATGTTGCGCTTGCAATGTGGGCCATGCAGACAAATTGTACACGCAACTTAATTGGTTAACAAGCCAATCAGCATTGATAACTGGCCACTATCAAGCAATTATCAGCAGTAACTGGCTCTAATTAGAATTTATGCAAACAACTTGCTAAGCGCATTCTGTAAAGGGGTGCACGTAAATTCTACCACAAGGATCGCAAAAAGGGGACATGGCCACGGTCAGGGCCGGTCTTAGCAAATGCGAGGCCCTGTGCAGACCAGTTCAGTGGGGCCCCCTGCCAGAGCCCGCTCCTGCATCTCCCACTCCCCCACGCCTGCATCCTCCACAATAAGCCATAATTTATCAGTGTTTAAAAAGAGATTTAGAGCTCTCAGAACCCCACCTCACCCCATACCTTATTGTGCAACCACCACGTTTCAGCAGAGAGTGGCAGCAATTTTCATATCCCATCAGCTGCTGAGCCCAGTGCCTCCTCACTGCTGCATTCCACCCATGCAGAAACAGGAAGTGACATCAAAAGGGGCGGGACACAGCAGCAAGGAGGCTCTGGGCATGGCAGCTGACGGGATATTAAAATCGCTGCCGCTGCCTGATGCTCTCTACTGATATGCGGATGCACAATAAGGTACGGAGCAGGGAGGTGTTCTGAGACAGGAGGACAGACGTGCCAGAGATGTGGGGCCCCTAGGAGCGTGGGGCACTGTGCGAACGCCCCTGTCACCCCTGCCTAAGACCGGCCCTGGCCATGGTAGTGGCATAGGCAGGTCATGGGCGTTCCTAAAAATTACATACACTGTTACAGAATTTGCCCGATCCAGGTTTTAGTTGGTGTAAATGACCACATCTAAATTTAGTCTAGTCGCAGGGATGGGTGCTATGCATATTCTATAAACCACACCTATCTTTATAAAATAGCGCGAAGCATGTTTTTTTGGCATCATATATAAAATTCCCCTATTGTGTGCAATTCTGGAGGCCACACCTTCAAAAAGGTATGTGGGGCTGTGGCGGCAGGTGGAGATCAGTAGGGAGGAGGAGCAAAATGTGCTCCCCCCCCCCCAAAAAAAAAACAAATTGAGGTCTAGCTACTCACCTGGGCCAAATGCATTGAGCAACACCTCTTAAAATGATATTAACTGCTTGGAGAAATCTGCCATGTTAACAGGTAATATAGAAAAGTGATCTCTGAATTAGTTTTAAGAAGCAGGCCTGGCCCACTGCCCACCCCAAAATGATGTTTTCTGCATTATCTGTTTCAGAGATCATCATCATCATCATCATCATCTTTTGTTGACATACTGCAAAATCAGCGTAAATAGCACACAATAAGAGTTAACATGTCATGATAATTCATAGCACACACTAAAAGCTGTGTCAAACATCTAATACAGCCTAGTAAATAGCCCCCTACTTGATGAACATCTGGTTACATAAGAGGGCATGACTGTTGAAAATATAAAAGAGTTATGGTATGCAAGTATTCTGATTCTTTTCCTGCCAAGCAAAAATGACCCACAGCTGCAGCAGCAAAACTCACAGGTGGCAGCTCTGAGGGATCAACAGCCGACGAGCAGCAGCGTAAGGAAACCTAGTGGTAGAAGGAACAGCATTGCAGAACCCAAGAATTTGCATAATTTTAATCTGAGATACCTCCTTTGCTGGGTCACAGTGCCCTGCAGCACTTCTTCTGCTTTCACTTCCAGTGCACCCCCCCCCCCCCCCCCCCGCATACTGGAAGTGAAGGTAGAAGCTCTGCAGGCTGCTGCTCACGATGATGGAGGCAGCTCAGACTGACATCCAGATGATCAAAAGCCCCGCGCTGTTCCAAACAGCACTCTAAAATAGTGCTGGAACAGCACAGGGCTTTACCACACTGATGATCAGAGATAATTGCATGCAAATTTAAGAACGCAATTATCTCTGATCATGGGGTAGAAGTGCGGGAGAATTGTGCCTAAGCATGCGCTCAGCACTATCCTCCCGCACTTGTTTGACAGGTCTGGACTGTCAAAAGCCCAAATCTGTCAAACACAGGGGCTGGAGGTCCATGGGACCACCAGGCCCCAACTAACCCTGCCCTGAGCAACGGGGATTGGAGGTCCGGCGGACCTCCGGTCCCCCCAACAATCCCCCCCCCCAGTTTCAGGGAGGGCTGGAGATCTGGTGGGTCTCCAGCCCCCTCTAACTCCCCTCAACATGTGCAATCAGTCCCTGGTGGCCCAGTGGGCGACCAACACCCCACCCCCAGTGACAGGGGGGCTGGAGGTCCCCTCCGACGATCCACCCCTAGGTTCAGGGAGGGATGGAGATCCGGTGGGTCTCCAGCCCCCTCCAACCACCCAGCAAAAGGTCCCTGGTGGTCCAGTGATCAATCCGCCCCTTATATGGTTTGGTCAGGGCTCACCATTCCTCCCCAATGATCTGCAAACCCTAATGCCAGCTCGGAGCTGGTGTAGGGTTTGCTGCAGCCAGTGACCCAATCTTTGGCGCACTGGTCGCTGATCATTGGGGATGAATATGTTTAGCCCTGTTTAGCAAGCATTTGCATGCTAGTTATGTTCAGAGCCCTTGAGCACATTGTTTCACGCGCTCAAGGGCTATGATCATGGGGCGGTAGCAAACGCTGGCACTAGTATGGCGCTAACAGCCAACAGCCTTTAGCACCGGCATTTGCTTCTGATCATCCCCCTGTGAATTACATAAATGCTCTGCTGTTCCTTCTACTGCTGGGCTTTCTTATGCTGCTGTTTATCTGCCATCATCCTCTCTGAGCTGGGACCTGTGACTTTTGCTACTCTTACTGCTACACTGATGAGGGTGGGAACAAGAAGAGGGAAGAGGGAGATGCTTGACTACTGTGGGGGGGGAGGGGTGAGGGTAGGGGGTAGATGAAATCTCCAGCATGAAGCTTCAATGATGTTTTGCGGTTTGGTTCCCTGAGGAAGAATATCGAAACGTGGGCCGTTGGAATCAATACGCAAGCTGCAGCATACATTCCAAAGATAAGTGTATTGAGGCACTTTTTGTAAGTCTGTGATTGAAGAAAAAATTGATGCATGAACAGTGTTTTGAATATTTAAAATATAAAGAATAATTTAAAAAATTGATAGCCACGGGGGTTTTTCAAGTCGATAATGACTTTTTTTGCGTGCAACCAAAATATTTTCTGAGTGATTGCTGCAAACGGTTGAGACTTTCCCCCCTTTCAAAATAGACACCACAGTACTGTTAGTTGTTATTAAAACAGGTCTAGCTCAAAATATGTTAATTTTAGTCCTGAACATTTCTGTTTTATTCCGTTATGGCAGAAACATATCCAAGTGTTAGGAACACCCTAATCCCACCTCCAGTCCCCCTGACCCCCTTCCAACACAAGTTCATGGGGGGGCTAGAGATAAGGTGGATCTCCAGCCCCTCTAAACCCCCCTCACACCCCAAAATAAAAGCCAAGTGGCCCAGTGGCCTGCAAATACAAGCCCCCCAACCTGGTGGTCTATCGGCCCCCTTCCCCACCCCCCTTTACCTGGGCTTTTGACAGCCCAGACATGTAAAAAAAAGTACTGGAGAACTGTGCCTGAGTGAATGTTCAGACACAATCCTCCCACACTTTTACCCTATGATCAGAGTGAATAGTGTGCTTAAATTTGCATGTTATTATCTCTGATCATAGGGGCGGTAAAGCCCCGCGCTGTTCCAGCGCTATTTTTAGAGCACAGTGCAGGGCTTTTGATCATCTGCCCATCAATGCAGAAAGTTGTATGTTAGAACTGCTGTCTGTATGGCTTCTAAAGTCAGCTTTCCACAAACAATTACCACTCAGATGCAATGATCAATGAGCCTGCAAATTATTGCCACTTTAAAATCACGTCAATAATCCACAGCTCATTGTAAAAATGTTCCCTTTCCTGACAGTGTGTGACTGGTGATCAGCTTATGCATTGACAGGAAGGGGGACAATTTAAAAAAAAGTTATTGGAAAAAAACAATCTGCCCCATCCTCCCAATACCACAAATTGTTGATAATCTAGCAGCCCCTTCCCTCAACCTGACCCAATAATAAATTCCCTGGCATCTAATGGCATCTCCCGCTCCCTTGACTCAAAAATATACATCCCTGGTGTCTAATGGCACCTGACTTTGTGCGGTGCATCATGCCCTTATGTGGTAGTCTCTGTCCAGACTTAAAATAGCGTTCCTGCTGGGGATCTCAGCAGAGTCATGGCTGAGACCCAATTTGTTGGGTATGTGTGGACTCTCAGCTGGGTGAAAGGTAATCTCTCTTACTGGGGATGACGCAGATAGTTACCAAGGCAAGGGAGGGGGACCAGTTATCATATTGCTTAGCTAACAGGGGTTTCTTTTTTTGTACGTTAACATTAATAAAGCTGGGGTCCTTATTTTTTGCAGAATGCCATGTTGGAGTAATTTTTGTATGTTTGTTGTGATGTGGGGTAGAATCAGGAGAAACACTGTGAATAATGGTGCATGGAAAATGAGCACAAGATCATCCCAGATGCCCATATTATATGTAATGTGCTTCGAGATATCTGGTAGTATTTCCATACTAATTTTATGCAACGATATGTAGCACAAATACTTTGACAGAAAGTTTCAGACAGATAATTAGTTAATTATATAGTTTTGCATTGGTGCTTTCCTTTCAAGAATATGAATACACTTTGCTAAGAATAATAGGGAACAAAATGAAAAGCCTGCACGTGTATGATTGTTCCAGCACTGCTCAACATGACCATATTGAAAACTCAGCCTCAGAAGATTGAGGTCATTTTCAGAACAGTAAATTCCAGTTGCATGGTTGGAGTCCACCTCATATTCCAGCCACTCATTCCATGTTACCATGTTTCTGTACGCACAGGGAGCTGGGCCGAACCATGTTATTTGCAGTGTGCATTTTGCACTTGCTAAAAGGAGACGAAAAGCTAGAAGTAATAGCAGCACTAGTTAGCCCATTTTCAATTGAGCATTTACAAATAATTGTATAAGGAGACATGTCCCCCGATATTCAAAACTATTTAACCGGCCAGGCACGGCCAGAGAATTTTCATACTGTGCTACAGAGTTATGTGCTACCTCACTTTGATTATTGAAATATTGTGTTGTGCGGTTTTCCCCACTGAATGTTTCAGGTTTTACAGGTGGCACAGAACTCTGCAGCACGGCTTCTCATGGGTTTGAGTCGGGAAGTTCACATTATGCCTCAGTTGAAGATATTGCATTGGTTACCTGTTGTTTTTAAATATCTAGTCTTTTTACCATCTCCCCAAATTAGTACTCACCAACCACCCGCAATTTAGAGAGATAAAAGACTAGGAAGGCCATATTTTATGAGAAAAGCAATTCTTTAATTTCTTACCAAGAGAAAGTTACAATTACAAATGCTAGTTTCTCATGTGGAGAGGAGGGGACACAAACATGTGGTCTGCCACTGCCTCTCCAATGTAATGCTCTGATTCAATTGTTTATATACCTTTTGTGCTAAACAAGGCTTCACATTACTTCAGCATGTATCTTCCTGAGAGATCATTCTGTTCTCTGTTCTCACAATATATTTTCCCTTGTTGCTAAATCACATTCTTCTGTCCATCCATAATTGCACCTTTCCCATGCCAGCTAGCTTGCCTGTGTACATTCCTGAGTTTACACAGGCTCTTGTTCTTTAATAAATTACAGGCTTCTCAATCACTGATTCCAGAGTCGCACTGGCTTGTCAGCCTCTGCCCTTTTTGACCTGTGCTGGGGTGCCCACCTGTGCTCATGATTCTACACTGTAGTGCAGCGTATTGAGTTTAAGCTTCTGTTGTTAATTGGCTTAACAAGCTAATCAGCATTTTTAACAGTTCTTATCAAGCAACAATGAGCACTAATTGGCAATAATTAGAATTCGCACACAACTTGCTAAGCGTGTTCTGTAATGAACTGCGCCTAAATTCTAATGTGTGCAGTTCAAAAGGGTCATGGCTATCGGTGGGGAAATGGGCATTCTGTGAATGTTCCGAAATTTACACGCGTTGTTATACGCCTGTCCTTTTATGTTAAATTGTACAGCGCTGCGTAACCCTAGTAGCGCTTTAGAAATGTTAAGTAGTAGTAGTAGTAATATGGCCCAGTGTGCGTAAATCTATGCGCAGGGATTTATGCTATGTTTTCATTGGTGTAAATGGACATGCATAGTTTTAGGCGCTGAGATATTAAGCATAGTCTATATACCGTGCCTAAATCTAGATGCCACTTATAGAATATGCTTAGGTGGAAATGCTTACCGCGTGGAATTTTTAGGCGCCTTATATAGAAACTGGCCCTAAGTACAGTGGCAGTTACAGAGATTTGGGGGGATGGGGCAGTTAGCAGGGCAGTATGGCAGTTGTATGGGAGTATTTTCTTGCTGTGGTGCAGTTAACAAGGAGGAGGGACAGTTGTGGGCACTGGTTTTGGTGGTGGGGCAGTTCTGAGAGAATAATTTTTGTAGGTGGTGCAGTTAGTGGGTGGGGGTTGGTCAGGTAGTTACAGGGGTGTTTTTTGGTGTAGGATAGTTTGTGGGGTGGTGGGACAGTTGGAGGATTTTTTGAGTGTGGGGCAGTTAGCAGGATGATGGGGGAGTTGCAGTGGATAAATTTTGGAGATGGAGCCTTTTCAGGGTGATGCAGCATTAGTCGGGGCAGTTTTTAGGAAGTGAGGCAATACGTTGAATAGTGGTAAAGTTGGAGGGAGCAGTTTTCAGGGGTTTGGTCAAGCTTAATGCAAGAGTTTACACAGAGCAATAGCCAAAATGGTTTAATATTTTAATGCAGAGATCCCTTATGGAGGAATGGATGACAAAAGGAAGAATATTTGTAATCCTAAAATACAAAGATAAAAGAGCAAATCCAGAAAATGACTAACGTATAACTCATTTGCCTATAACATTCAAGCTATTTACTGGAATTTTGCTGACTTCCGAAAACAAATTCTGTCACCCCCAGTTGAGCAAAACAGAAACTGCAAAAATCTGTGAGGAATAAAGGATCAGCTACTTACTGATAAAATGGCCTTAAAGAACTCTAAAAGTAGAAAATCTGATTTGCATATGGTCTGTATTGATTATAAGGTAAAATTATGTATAATCATACCTGATAATTTTCTTTCCATTAATCATAGCTGATCAATCCATAGACTGGTGGGTTGTGTCCATCTACCAGCAGGTGGAGATAGAGAGCAAACTTTTGCCTCCCTATATGTGGTCATGTGCTGCCGGAAACTCCTCAGTATGTCGATATCAAAGCTTCATCCGCAGGACTCAGCACTTAGAGAATTACACCCACGAAGGGACACTCTGCCCAGCTCACCACCGCCGAAACGGGGGAGGGGAATTAACCCAGCTCATCCCCACACAAGTGGGGGAGGGGAATCCGTCCAGCTCATCCCCGCGGAGCGGGGGAGGGACACCACACCCGCCGATGCGGGGGGATCTGGCTTATCCTGCAACCGCAACCGCGGGAGGAGCTGACTGACCCTAACACCGCCGAAGCGGGAGGGGTACAAAACTGCCCTACAGCCGCACGAAGCGGGAGGGAGTGCCGGCAGAATTTTAAGTCTCAATCCAGCCCCGTAAAATGGAGGGGAGAGGAATGCAGCAGCTCACTGTAACACAAACTCGTCTTAACTCTTGAAGAATCCAAGTGAAAAAACTTGAACACGAAGTCTTTCTGAAGCAACTGAAGACTGAACTTGAACCTGAAATGCAACCAGAATAAAAACAGTACAGATATCTGGGAGGGGCTATGGATTGATCAGCTATGATTAATGGAAAGAAAATTATCAGGTATGATTATACATAATTTTACCTTCCATATCATCAAGCTGATCAATCCATAGACTGGTGGGATGTACCGAAGCAGTACTCACCCAGGGCGGGACATAGAAATCCCTGACCGCAACACTGAAGCTCCAAACCGGGCCTCCGCCCGAGCAGCCACAGTCAAGCGGTAATGCTTGGAGAATGTATGGGCCGAAGCCCAAGTTGCCGCCTTGCATATCTCTACCAAGGAGACGGAACCGGCCTCTGCCATCGAGGCCGCCTGAGCTCTTGTGGAGTGAGCCTTCAGCTGGATAGGCGGCACCTTCCCCGCGGCCACATAAGCCGCTGCAATGGCTTCCTTGACCCATCTTGCCACTGTAGGCTTAGCAGCCTGCAGACCCCTACGAGGACCTGCATACAGGACAAACAGATGATCCGATTTCCGGAAATCATTGGTCACTTCCAAGTATCTGATGATGACTCGTCTCACATCCAGATATTTAAGAGCAGAGTACTCCTCTGGGTAGTCCTCCCTACGAAAGGAAGGGAGACAGAGCTGCTGATTCACATGGAAGCGAGAAACAATCTTGGGCAGAAAGGAAGGCACTGTGCGAATAGTCACTCCTGCCTCAGTGAACTGTAGAAAAGGCTCTCGACATGAGAGCGCCTGGAGCTCGGAAACTCTTCTGGCTGAAGTGATAGCCACCAAAAAGACTGCTTTCAACGCCAGGTCTTTCAGAGATGCCCTTGACAAGGGTTCAAACGGCGGCTTCTGCAATGCTCTTAGCACCAGGTTGAGATTCCACGCAGGCACCACTGAGTGCAGAGGAGGGCGCAGGTGATTAACTCCCTTGAGAAAGCGCACCACATCTGGCTGCGAAGCCAGGGAAGCACCCTTCAGGCGGCCCCTGAAGCAAGCCAGAGCCGCTACCTGGACTTTAAGGGAACTGAGCGACAGGCCTTTCTCCAGACCTTCTTGCAGGAACGCCAACACTGAAGAAATTGGAGCAGTGAAGGGAGAAAGTGAGCCTGCTTCACACCATGCTGCAAAGATACGCCAAACCCTGGCGTAATCAGTAGAAGTAGAGCGTTTCCTCGCTCTCAGCATAGTGGCGATGACCTTGTCTGAGAAGCCCTTCTTCCTCAGACGCTGCCGCTCAATAGCCAGGCCGTAAGACCAAAGGGAGAGGGATCCTCCATCACCACGGGACCCTGATGTAACCGGCCCTGCTCCACTGACAGCCGCAGAGGATCGTCGACTGAGAGCCTGATCAAGTCCGCATACCAGGGACATCTGGGCCAATCCGGACCCACCAGGATTACCCTGCCGGGATGCTTTGCCACCCGGTCTAGCACCCTGCCCAACATGGGCCAGGGCGGGAACACATAGAGGAGCTCTTGTGTCGGCCACTGTTGGAGAAGAGCATCTACTCCCAGGGATCGAGGGTCCCGTCCTCTGCTGAAAAAGCGCGGCACTTGGCAATTGGCCGATGACGCCATCAGATCTAGGCTCGGCTGGCCCCAGCGCTTCGTGATGTCCAAGAACGCCTGAGCAGATAGTTGCCACTCTCCGGGCTCCAAGGTATGGCGACTGAGAAAGTCCGCCTTGACATTCATGACTCCGGCAATGTGGGCCGCTGAAAGCTGCTCCAGGTTCGCTTCCGCCCACTGGCAAAGACTCATAGCCTCCTTGGCTAGAGGGGCGCTCTTGGTACCTCCCTGGCGGTTGATATAGGCCACAGCCATGGCATTGTCCGACAGGACCCGTACAGGCTACAACACCAGTACCGGGATGAACTCCAATAACACCAACCGAATGGCTCTGAGTTCCAGGAGGTTGATAGACCACTTGCCCCTGCAGGAGACTAGAGCCCCTGCGCTGTCCTTCCCAAGCAGTGGGCTCCCCAGCCCATCAAAGAGGCGTCTGACGTGACGACAATCCACTCCGGGGTCATCAGAGGCAATCCTGCAGACAACTTGTCTGTCTGCGTCCACCAGCTCAGCGCCTTGTGCACTGCTGGGTCCACGGGAAGGCGCACAGCATAATCCTCCGACATCGGAGTCCAGCGCAGCAGCAGAGATAGCTGTAGTGGTCTCATATGAGCCCTGGCCCAGGGCACTACTTCCATCGTGGCCGTCATAGAGCCCAACAGCTGCACGTAGTCCCAAGCCCGAATAGGAGAGGCTACTAGGAACTAGTCCACCTGAGCCTGAAGCTTGACAATCCGATTGTCTGGCAGGAACACTCTGCCCACTTGGGTGTCGAATCGAACTCCCAGATACTCCAGGGACTGAGTCGGGCGCAGCTGGCTCTTCTTCCAGTTGATGATCCATCCCAGGGAGCTCACAAGAGCAACTACCCGGTCCATAGCTTTGCCGCACTCTGCATAAGAGGGGGCTCGGATCAACCAGTCGTCCAGATAAGGATGGACTTGTACTCCTTCCTTTAGCAGGAAGGCCGCTAAGACCCCCATTACTTTGGAAAAGGTCCGCGGAGCAGTAGCCAACCCGAAAGGGAGGGCTCTGAACTGGAAGTGTCGTCTCAGGACTGAAAAACGCAGAAAGCGTTGGAGAGGAGGCCAGATGGGAATATGCAGGTACGCTTCCTTGATGTCCAAGGAAGCCAAGAACTCTCCTGCCTTCACTGCCGCTATAACAGAGCGGAGAGTCTCCATGCGAAAGTGCCTCATTTTCCAGGCCCGATTGACCCCTTTGAGGTCGAGGATAGGCCGGACAGAATCTCCTTTCTTTGGAACCACAAAGTAAATGGAGTAACGTCCCTTGCCAATCTGATTTTTTGGCACCGGAACGACCGCACCCAGGCGGATCAGGTTGTCCAAGGTCTGCTGCACTGCCACAGCTTGACCGGAGACTTGCAGGGAGAGAGTACAAACCCGTCTCTTAAGGGTTGGCAGAACTCTAGCTTGGAGCCGTCTCTGATGACTTCCAGCACCCACGCGTCTGAAGTTATAGTGGTCCACTCGCCCAGAAACGAGGACAGCCGTCCTCCAATCTGCACTGGGGCGTGGACCAAGGCCCCGTCATTGGGTACGAGACCCTGGGGGAGGACCGGAGGGAGCACCTCCGGGACGGCGGTCTCTGCGAAAGGAATGCTGCTTGGGGGAGAAATTCCTCTTGAAGGAAGAGGGGGCAGAGGAACCCGACTTGCCCGGGCGGTACCGACGGGCTTCCAGCAACCGTCCTCTGGAGGTACTGGGACGAGTACTAGCCCGAGCCCTGACCTCTGGTAATTTCTTGCCCTTAGACGTGCCGAGATCGGACACGATTTTGTCCAGCTCGACCCCCAAAGAGCAGCTTGCCTTTAAAAGGCAATCTAGCCAGGCGGGATTTAGAGGCGTGGTCAGCAGACCAATGTTTCAGCCAAAGCCACCGCCGCGCAGAGACTGTCTGAGCCATGCCTTAGCTGAGGCTCTCAAGACATCATACAGCAAGTCTGCCAAATAGGCTAAGCCCGATTCCAGGGCCGGCCAATCAGCCCACAAGGAAAGATCCGAGGGGGAAGCCCGCTGCACCATAGTCAGGCACGCCCTGGCCACATAGGAGCCGCAAACTGAGGCCTGCAAACTTAAAGCTTTAGCCTCAAAGGACGACCTTAAGGCCGCCTCCAATCTTCTGTCTTGGGCGTCCTTTAGGGCCGTGCCACCTTCCACCGGCAACGCCGATTTCTTAGTCACCGCAGTGATTAAAGAATCCACGGTAGGCCACAGATAGGCCTCACGTTCACTCACAGCCAAAGGATAGCGGCGGGACATAGCCCTAGCCACTTTAAGGCTCGTTTCCGGGACATCCCATTGAGCCGCAATTAAGGTGTGCATGGCATCATGCACGTGGAAGGATCTAGGCGGGCGCTTCGTCCCCAGCATAATGGCAGAGCCAACAGGGGCTGAGGGAGAGACGTCCTCCGGAGAGGAAATCTTCAAAGTGTCCATGGCCTGTAAAAACAGGTTGGGCAAATCCTCTGGGCTAAAAAGCCGCGCTGCAGAGGGGTCATCCGCTCCATCCGAGCGGGGAACTATCTCCTCCAAGGAATCCGCAAAGGACCGTTGGGAGACCTCAGACACGCTGCCCTCATCTACATCGGAGGAGACAAAGAGGCATATTTTCAAAGCACTTAGCCTTCCAAAGTTCCATAGGTTTCTATGGAACTTTGGAAGGCTAAGTGCTTTGAAAATAAGCCTCAAAGTCCTCCAAGGCCTGGAAATCAACCCGAGGGCGTTTACCTCTGGGAACCTCAACCTCTTTATCAGAAGAGGGAGCAGGGGCAGCGTTTTGCATGAGGAAAGCCTGATGCAGCAGCAAAACAAACTCGGGGGAGAAACCCCCCAGACTGAGGACTTCCGCAGCCTGGGCAACAGCCCTAGACGCACTCTCAACCGGCGCTCGCAATAGCGGGGGAGAGACATGCTGCGCATCCAAAATGGCGTCCGGCGCGAAACTCCGTGAAGGAGCCGCGCGGGAAGAACGGCGCTTAACTTTAGCCGCTTGTGCCGTCGCCCAAATTAAGGGCGTTCATGGCATTAATGTCTCCAACCTCAAGGGCGGCCCACGAAGAAGCCGTCCGAGCCGCGTGGCCGGCCAAGATGGCGGAGGCGAGGAGTGGGGGATGGGCGTTTATGGCGGGAAAAAACCGCCACGCCGGAGGAACGACCGGGACATTCATCGGTCACTAAACTGTCACCCATCAAGGGCGAATCAGGTTGTAAAACCCCCGCATCCCCTCTAGAAGCGCTCCAGCGATCCGGGGAGCGACCCTTTGCGCCCTCGCCCTCCGACGCCATTGCCACGAGGAGAAGAATCGGGGAACCCCCTGCCCGCTATAAAAAGGTAAAATTACCTGCTTGCCGCTCCGAGCTGTAACGAACTGGTGTCCCAGTGAGTAGCTGCAATGAACGTTTAAAGAAACGTCGAATTAAACGCCTTTAAGGACGTTTAAATTTTTTTTTTTTTTTTTTTTTAAACGGAGCCAGCGGGAGGGGGGAGAAAAGGAGGGACCTGGCACCACCAGGTTTGCACTTGCTCAAAAGAGCCCTCAACCCCAGGCCTCAACAAAACCTAAGGATTAGGCTTGGAGGCCTAGCCAGAGCTGCTGCTGTGTGGGACCACCACCTGCTGAGATAGAGAACATACTGGGGAGTTTCCGGCAGCACATGACCACATATAGGGAGGCAAAAGTTTGCTCTCTATCTCCACCTGCTGGTAGATGGACACAACCCACCAGTCTATGGATTGATCAGCTTGATGATATGGAAGAAGGCATTTGATTCATTATTGCACAACTGGATCATAATGAGCACTGAAATATTTAGTATTATTACAAGTATACAAAATTTCTTAAAGGCAACCATGAATTTCTAGAAAATGAACCTAGAACTTAGGTGAAAAGCTCAACAAAGTAAATATTAGAACTGGAATCTTTCAAGGAGAATTCCTTATCATTATTGCTGTTCACTCTATCAATGATTCCATTAACAGATATATCAATGATTCCATTAACAGAATATTGAACAGTATCAATCATCTAATATAATAATTTGTACCATTAACGTTCCATGGCTAGCTGGCTGGCTGGGTTCGTAACATCCTAACATCAGCAAGCCTCCAGCATTCCATTCCCTCTCACTGCCCTGCCCTCTCATAAAGATGAAATGATGTCAGAGGGCGGGACAGTGAAAGGGGAGGGAATGCTGGAGGCAAGCTGATGTCAGGATGTTACGAACCCAGCCAGCCAGCTGTAGTAAAGTTACTCAAACTGAGTACAAGAAACATCACATTCATGCCACTCAGAACAAAAGAATAGCCATACTGGGGATCAAACTGATGGTCCGTCTTGTCTAGTATCCTTCTTCCAACCGCAGCCAATCCAGGTCACAAGTACCTGGCAGAATTCCAAAAAAGTAGCAACATTCCATGCTATCAATCCCAGGGAAAAGTAGTGGCTTCCCCCATGTTTATCTCAATAACAGATTATAAACTTTTATTCCATGAACTTGTCCAAACCTTTTTTAAACCTAGATATGCTAGCCGCTGTTACCACATCCTCTGCAAAGAGTTCCAGAGCTTAACTATTCACTGAGGGGTCTTTCTACTAAGCTGCAGTAAGCACTAATATTTATTTATTTAGATAATTTATACCCAGCTTTTTACCACATAAAGCAGCCTCTAAGCGGCTTACAATGAACTAAGGAAACAATTACAATGACAGTAGAGAGGGCAGAGGGAACGGAGGAAGAAGGGAAGGGAATATAAATACAATATTTAATCAAATAAGTAGGTAAGGAAAAGAAAACAAAACAAAAAGAAGAGAAAGTAAGGAGTCCAAAATCAGGTCTTGACTCGCTGAGACACATTAAGACAGTTACCACACCTTAAAATATCCTTCCACGTGTCATGCTAAGGCATCCCACAGTACCACAGTACATTTTGCACGTGTGTGCACTACCCATGCACAAAAAATAAAATTTATTATCACTGGGTGTATATTTGGGGATGGAGAATGGGCATAGCTATGCTAATAAGTTAGAGTGTGGGCACTAGCACATGCTAACTGATTAGCATGGGAATAGTGCATAAGCCCTTACTGCCTACAAAATATGTATCAGTAAGTGCTCACACGCTAATGAGAAAATTAGTGCATGGCTATTATTGCAGAAATTTAAAAAAATCAGTCATTTACCAGCAGCGCCAAATTTGGCCTTAGCGCAGGAAAGACCCATGTTGGGGCTAGCTCAGGCCACGTTATATAGCTGCTTAGTAAAAGGACCCCCAAGCGAACAGATATTTTCTCCTATTAGTTTTAAAAGTATCACCGTGTAACTTCATGGACTGTTCCCTAGTCTCAAATAATACACTGGCAGTTAATCCAAAAATATGGCTAGGTGGACCCTTGCATCAGGTAACTTTGATTCGGATTATTCTTCCCAATGTGCATCACTTTACATTTGTCCATATTAAATTTCTTCTGCCATTTGGATGCCCAGTCTTCCAATTTCCTAACGTCTTCCTGTAATTTAACAACTTTGAATAGTTTTGTGTCATCTGCAAATTTAGGGCCCTGAGCCGCATTATACAGTGGGGGAAATAAGTATTTGATCCCTTGCTGATTTTGTAAGTTTGCCCACTGACAAAGACATGAGCAGCCCATAATTGAAGGGTAGGTTATTAGTAACAGTGAGAGATAGCACATCACAAATTAAATCCGGAAAATCACATTGTGGAAAGTATATGAATTTATTTGCATTCTGCAGAGGGAAATAAGTATTTAATCCCTCTGGCAAACAAGACCTAATACTTGGTGGCAAAACCCTTGTTGGCAAGCACAGCGGTCAGACATCTTCTGTAGTTGATGATGAGGTTTGCACACATGTCAGGAGGAATTTTGGTCCACTCCTCTTTGCAGATCATCTCTAAATCATTAAGAGTTCTGGGCTGTCGCTTGGCAACTCGCAGCTTCAGCTCCCTCCATAAGTTTTCAATGGGATTAAGGTCTGGTGACTGGCTAGGCCACTCCATGACCCTAATGTGCTTCTTCCTGAGCCACTCCTTTGTTGCCTTGGCTGTATGTTTTGGGTCATTGTCGTGCTGGAAGACCCAGCCACGACCCATTTTTAAGGCCCTGGCGGAGGGAAGGAGGTTGTCACTCAGAATTGTACGGTACATGGCCCCATCCATTCTCCCATTGATGCGGTGAAGTAGTCCTGTGCCCTTAGCAGAGAAACACCCCCAAAACATAACATTTCCACCTCCATGCTTGACAGTGGGGACGGTGTTCTTTGGGTCATAGGCAGCATTTCTCTTCCTCCAAACACGGCGAGTTGAGTTCATGCCAAAGAGCTCAATTTTTGTCTCATCTGACCACAGCACCTTCTCCCAATCACTTTCGGCATCATCCAGGTGTTCACTGGCAAACTTCAGACGGGCCGTCACATGTGCCTTCCGGAGCAGGGGGACCTTGCGGGCACTGCAGGATTGCAATCCGTTATGTCATAATGTGTTACCAATGGTTTTCGTGGTGACAGTGGTCCCAGCTGCCTTGAGATCATTGACAAGTTCCCCCCTTGTAGTTGTAGGCTGATTTCTAACCTTCCTCATGATCAAGGATACCCCATGAGGTGAGATTTTGCGTGGAGCCCCAGATCTTTGTCGATTGACAGTCATTTTGTACTTCTTCCATTTTCTTACTATGGCACCAACAGTTGTCTCCTTCTCGCCCAGCGTCTTACTGATGGTTTTGTAGCCCATTCCAGCCTTGTGCAGGTGTATGATCTTGTCCCTGACATCCTTAGACAGCTCCTTGCTCTTGGCCATTTTGTAGAGGTTAGAGTCTGACTGATTCACTGAGTCTGTGGACAGGTGTCTTTCATACAGGTGACCATTGCCGACAGCTGTCTGTCATGCAGGTAACGAGTTGATTTGGAGCATCTACCTGGTCTGTAGGGGCCAGATCTCTTACTGGTTGGTGGGGGATCAAATACTTATTTCCCTCTGCAGAATGCAAATAAATTCATATACTTTCCACAATGTGATTTTCCGGATTTAATTTGTGATGTGCTATCTCTCACTGTTACCAATAACCTACCCTTCAATTATGGGCTGCTCATGTCTTTGTCAGTGGGCAAACTTACAAAATCAGCAAGGGATCAAATACTTATTTCCCCCACTGTATAGGTGTGTTAGCATTTTTGACACACGTTAACTATGTACACGCATTACCTGTGTATGCGCCTACAATATCCCTACAGGCGCCTACATGGTTACAGCTTACGCTAATTGTAGGCACGTTAAAAATCCTAACACGCCTTAGTAAACATGGCCCTTAATCACCTCACTTGTTGTTCCGATTTCCAGATCATTTATTAATATGTTAAATAGCACCAGTCCCGATACAGATCCCTGTGGCACTCCACTATTCACCCTCCTCCATTGAAAAAAAATGGCCATTTAACCCTACCCTCTGTTTTCTGTCCAATAACCAGTTCCTAATCCACAACAGAGCATTGCCTCCTATCCCATGACTCTTTAATTTTCTCAGGAGTCTTTCCTGAGGAACTTTGTCATAAGCTTTCTGAAAATCAGCCAGCTCACCTTTATTGACACGTTTATTCGCACCTTCAAATAAATGAAGCAGATTGATGAGGCAATACTCCCCTTAGCTGAACCCATGCTGACTCTGTCCCATTAAACCACATTTGTCTACGTGTTCTGCAATTTTATTCTTTATAATATTTGCACTATTTTGCCCAGCACAGAAGTCAGGCTTACCAGTCTTTAGTTTACAGGCTCACCCCTGGAACTCTTTTTAAAAATTGGCCTTACATTGGCCATCCTCCAATCTTCAGGTACTATGGAAGATTTTAACAACTGATTACAGATTACTAATAGCAGATCAGCAATTTCATGTTCAAGTTCTTTCAGTGCTCTAGAGTACATGCCAAACTGTCCAGGTGATATACTACTCTTTAATTTGTCAAATAAGCCTAGTGCCCCCAAGCCCCCATACCACTCCAGGACCACAACACGGGGGCTGGAGGTCCAGCGGATCCCCCCTGACATGAGGGCATGGGGAGCTGGAGGTCTGGGGGATCTCCAGCCCCCCTACCCCCCCACACCAAAAAAATACCCTGGTGGCCCAGTGGGCTACACCCTCACCCCCACCCATCCTGGTGGTCTAGTGGTCTCCTCCACTCCCCCATACTTCACAATTTGATGGAGAAGGGAGTAGCACTTCATCCTCTTTCAGCACTACCTACAAAATGGTGGTGCCCTGCCCTTCCCAGTGCATCCTGGGATGCACTGGGCGAGGCTTCCTTATCATATAAGGGTTGCATGCTCAGTAACAATCCTCCCACTTTTACCTTATTATCAGAGCTAATAGCATGCCTAAATGTGCATGCTATTAGCTCTGATCATAGGGGCATTATTGACCCGTGCTCTTCCAGCGCTAATTTTAGAGCACTGTTTGGAACAGCGCAGGGCTTCTAATCATCAGGTCCTCAGTCTCTCTTCTAAGGCCTTGTCCTCCCTGAGTGCCCCTTTTGTTTCTTCATGATCCAATTGTCCCATAGATTCCCTCACAGGCTTTCTGCTTCTGATGTTAAGTGGAAGCGAAAGAACCTGAAAAAGCTACAAAATACAGGAATCTACAAATTGAAACTGAAAGTCTATAAAATAAAAAGTAGTGCAATTATAATAGGGACCTTAAGAGCCATACCAAGTACATTGGAAAAAAAAATACTTGGAATCACTTAAAATTGAAGACACAACAAACACCTTGCCAGTTGCAAATGGTAGCTTTATTTGAAACTGTAGTCATACTTAGACCGGCCTCTATAATTCCTAAAGTATGTGCACTATACTTTTTTCAATTCTTTAAGCAATAATTATTTCATAAATGCTCTCGCCTCTTCAGATGACACAAGTAAAATATGTAAGGATGATTCACTGTGAAAATTATTCAGAATACAGCATAGAATAAAAATGATAACGCAATATAAAATGTATAATTAATACCTGCATTTGTTGCACTATGTTAAGTACTCAAATACAATGACTTGTGTAAAGAATGAACAGAATAGTTAAAATGTACACCTGTTTAAAATTAAAGAAGGGTAAAGAAAGAGGAGAGGCATTTAGTAAAAATGAATTAGATTTCATATTATTCTGTCTTCAGCTAAGTTTGGTGTCTGTTAATGTACAATATTTTTGTCCTTTATTTAAGTAAAACTGCTGTTGGGGGATATTATTAATCTGTGTTAGGGCAATAATCTGCATTATTTGCCTTTTAACACAACTTAAAGGGCACTAACACATGTTGTCTTGCCCTAATGCAAAGCTATTTAAGTCACCACAGACTACATAATAATGAGATGCAAAACATGCAAATGATGTAAAGAAGCTTGTTACTACGTAAGTGCTATCCTGTGGCTTGCAGTGCACCCAGGGGTCCTTTTACTAAGCTGTGGTAAAAAGTGGCCTGCGATAGTGCGAGCACATCCTTTCAGCCATTTTTTACCATGTCTACAAAAAAGGGCCTTTTTAAAGTGGCCGAAAAAGGGATGTGGGCTAAAATTGAAACCAGCACGTGTTCATTTTCGGCCGCGCTACCCACTGACCTAGTGGTAAGGTCTTACTTGCTACCCGCATGGTAAGCATGCAGCACGTGCCAACTGCTGTTTACCGTTGGGCAAGTGGAGAATGGAAGAATGGAAGCACATGCCAAGGTCTCGGAGTAATCAAGAGTGTGTTCAGCTGCCAATAGTCTTGTGAATATATACACACAGAATAGAGGTGGAGATACATCATTTGCTCTAACAAGTTAGAATCTGTTTCATTTAACCAGTAGCTGGATTTATTTGTCCAGGACTATCTGATTTGGGGAATTATTTTTTATTACTTCTAAAAAGTAAAGCAAAAATATTTTTGTTATTTATCACCAACATGGGTATTTTCCACTGTTATAAAAACAAATATTACATTTTCATACCTATTGTAGGAATGTGCAGAATTTTCCCTGTGTCATCAAAAGACTGCACTATTGCTCAACAATACACACTTTGGGGACATTCTCTATATAATACCAAACATTAGGACGCTACTTCGGCACCAAATATTTGGTACAGAAAAGTATTCTAATGGTTGCAAGGTGCCAAAATGGGGCAAAAAAACAGCAGATCTGCATGAAAACATATTTTCACACCCATTTATACAATAGCACATAAGTATTTCCTTGAAGATTTTTTTTTTTTTTGTTACATTTGTACCCTGCACTTTTTCCCCACTCATGGGAGGCTCAATGCGGCAGGCAATGGAGGGTTAAGTGACTTGCCCAGAGTCACAAGGAGCTGCCTGTGCCTGGAATCAAACTCAGTTCCTCAGGACCAAAGTCCACCACCCTAACCACTAGAGGTGTGGCCAAGGAAGGGGCATGGGTGAAAACAAAATCTGAAGTACCCCCTTTGCAAAAACCAACCAAGGAGAAACAACAAAAAGCTATATGATAAGCTGTGTTGTAGAAAATCTTTAGCATCATATCTATGTCAATTGAATGTTCTCATGCATGCTTATTAGGTGTATCATTAAGTATTATACTAACTGGTATTTGAATTCCAGTGCTGTTAAATGTGTATATTTTTCATACTGTTTCATGGTGGTTCTATTATTAGGTTTCAATTTACTGTTTTCAAGTTTACCTCACTGAAGGGCCTTTTTACAGAGTGGCGGTAAGCCCAACGCAGGCTTACCACTCACTCTTCCGGGACTATCGCCGACCCAAGTGGCCTTCAGCAGTAGTCCCACCCTGAGCGCGCACCATTTCCAGGGGAAAAAAGAAAACCCCTGAAATTGGCTTGCAGAGCAATAACCTGGTGGTAATCTGCCCGGTTACCGTCGGGTTAGTGCGGGAGCCCTTATTGCCACATCAATGGGTGGCAATAAGGGCTCCCTGCTGCATGACCACATGGTAAGAGTTATCTCACTGCATGGTCATCTTTTTTCGAGTTTTACCGGTTGCAGAAAAAATGGCCCTGGCACGTGGGAAAAATGGCCCCTGCTGCTATTGCAGGGCCCTTTTTTCTGCAGCTTGGTAAAAGGACCCCTTATTGTATTTATGTTTATTCTTGGTTATTTTACTATTGTTATGCTGTTAAAAAAATTGTAATTTTTATGTTAAACTGTACTTGCTGTACACTACCTTGGGTGAATCTACTACTACTACTTATAATTTCTAAAGCGCTACTAGACGTACGCAGCACTGTACATTTGAACATGAAGAGACAGTCCCTGCTCGACATAGCTTACAATCTAATTAGGACGGACAAACAGGACAAACAAGAGATAAGGGAATATTAAAGTGAGGATGATAAAATAAGGGTTCTGAACAAGTGAATAAGGGTTAGGAGTTAAAAGCTGCATCAAAAAGGTGGGCTTTTAGCTTACATTTGAAGATGGTCAGAGATGGAGCTTGACATACCGGCTCAGGAAGTCTATTCCAGGCATATGGTGCAGCAAGATAAAAGGAACAGAGTCTGGAGTTAGCAGTGGAGGAGAAGGGTGCAGATAAGAGAGACTTACTCAGTGAACGGAGTTCCCGGGGAGGAATGTAGGGAGAGATGAGAGTGGAGAGGTACTGAGGAGCTGCAGAGTGAATGCACTTATAGGTCAATAAGAGGAGTTTGAACTATATGCGGAAATGGATAGGAAGCCAGTAAAGTGACTTGAGGAGAGGGCTAATATGAGCATAATGACCCTGGTCAAAAATTAGTCGTGCAGCAGAATTTTGAACAGATTGAAGAGGAGAAAGATGGCTAAGTGGGAGACCTGTGAGAAGCAAGAAGCAAGAATCTCTTCATAAATGCAGTTATTAAATCCCAATAAATAAATAAATAAAGAAGAAAGACCAGAGAAGTGCCAACCAAGAGATATTTATTTTAAAATCACATAAAAAGATATATAGTCTATAGAGAACTATAAAATCTGTTAAAAAATGTAATATCAAGACTCAACACAGTCCTGTGTTTCAGCATTCAGTGCGCCTGCCTCAGGAGTCTCAACTCTGGACTTGAAAATCCCTTGTACTGTTTAGAAACAGACATAAACACAACACCATCAAACAGCCAACCACAATATTGCTGTGGCGGCAAAATGACACTAATTGTTGAAAGTAACACTGAGAAAAATAGAGAATAAAAGAGGCAGCAGCTGATGTGCAAACCGAGTACTTCATTTTAGCAGCAAAACCCAAAAAACCATGGAACTGCTCAGTTTGCACATCAGTACAAGGGATTTACAAGTCCAGTTGAAGCTGAGACTCCTAAGGCAGGCATACTGCGTGCCAAAATGCAGGACTCCTTCAAGACATGACATTACATTTTTTAATGGATTTTTATAGATCTCTATGGGCTATATGTATTTTCATGTGATTTTTAAAATAAATATCCCTTCGTTGGTACTTCTCTATTCATTCCTCTTTTTGTTCTGTTGTTTCTCCAGGGGCATTGGTGGGCCAGGAGCATTCCCTTAAAATGCTCGCAGTGTTATAGAATTCAGGGGATCCATGCCAAACTTGCGCACCAGGATTTATACCTTGTTTCAGTTAGTGTAACTCCTTGCACCCAAAACTGAGTGCAAATTCTGGCATTTATGCACTATTCTATAAAGGGTGCCTGTCCTGGAATACCATTCAGCACTGATCTTTTTCGGCACTAAAATTTGAGCAACATATATAGAATTTTCTCCTCTATCAATAGGTGCACCATTGAACAATAGAATTCACTATTTGAGCAACAGGGGGCACTAATGAACAATAGGGTACACTTATGTGCATTGTTCCCAAAATGAAAAATAAATCATTGAATTATCAATCCCATAAAGAATAGGGAAAACTAAACAAAACCAAACTTTTTGGCCTGCACATCCCTAATCTACTGGGGGATGGTTGAAAAACAGCAGTCCAATGGTAATTATGAACTAAACATTGTTGAAAATGGAAGACCTCTCACTTTTCCTGAGATTCTCCTATTGTATCAAGAAATACAAGCAAATGCCTTATTGTGCAGGCACTACCCCCCCCCCCCCCCCCCTCATTCTAGAACAGGTTGCCTAACGTTATGCACTGAAGGAGGAATGCATGGGCATGTCCAACATTTATGGGCACTACTTACAGAAAACTGTAAATTATATGCACGCACCTTAGTAAACATACCCCTAAGTGTTTTCTATGAAGTGATATGCATAAATTCTACGTTGAATAATTGAAAAGGGAGCGTGGCCATTGGTGTGGAATGGGTGTGTCGTGGGCATTTCTACAATCTATGCATGTGGTTATGGAATAGACCCAGACTGCATATAATTTAGGCATCAGCATTTACGTAAGTTTTACTTGCGTACCTGCAAGCAGCTAAATGTAGTCACATGGATGGGCACTCAGCATATTCTATACACCGCATGGAAATTTAGGTTTAGTCTATAAAGTACGCCTAAATGTAGGCATAGTTTATAGAATATACCTAGGCATATTATTTTTCGGTGCAGATTTTTCAGGCACCATATATAGAATCTAGCCCTATATTCTTAAAGAAAGTAGGCAATTGCTTATAAAAACATAAAAACGGTGACTGAACAATGCAGGATCAAGTCACAGGTTATTCCATGTATAATCATCTCCACATGACTTCATAGAAGCAGGTTATCTTTCAGACCAAACTACAGAGTGCCTCATCTGGATTTCTATATAAAAAATGCAACTCCTGCATATCAAATCCAAACCGACAACAAAAGAAAGATGCTTTGATGGGTTATTTCTACCTCAAAAACATTTGCATTTGAAAGGCTGTTTCTTCAAAATTCAGTTGATGTTCAGATGAGGTGACAGCAGTGTCTTCTTACACCAAAGCTAAAATTAGTATTCTCAAAAATTGTCAGTGAGTTCATTGCTTCAAATAGCATAGTAAAGTGGAGGAAGGTGAACTATTCACCTACTGTTTTCAAATGCTCATTTAGTTCTAAGTGATTAGACAGTGCTGAGCCAAAAAAGGCAAAAGGTCATACCTCAAGTTTCAAGCATTAGAAAGTAAGCTGCTATCTACTATACAAGAAAATTCTCATGTTGCCACAGCAAGTTTACCCAATAGTCAGTTAAGTGTGATATTTAGAACTTAACCAGCTATGGGGCACTGCATAAAAATAGGACTGACTTGTATATGGTCCTGTTTATGCAGTGACCTTGGCCAGTTAAATGTCTTATATTGCACTTAACCAACCAAATGCTGACTCTACCCCTGGAATGTCCCCAAAATAGCCAGTTTTGCTTTAAGTGCTAACCAAACATATTCAGCAGCACTAACCAGTTAAGTGCCACTGACAATGAGTGGTTAACCCCAGAAGCTGTTTCTCGCTGGTTAAATTGATTTGAATATCGACCCTACTCTTTTTAGTGAAGGATGAAGAACGCTCTGCTGCACTCAAAGAGTGGTATTCTCCTGTTATTATTACTCAGTCATGCTGAAGTTTGCCCAGTTATTCTTATTTCTTAGTTACAATCATCTTCTCTCCATTACATAGCCTGTGCTTATTATGAGGTAAACACTTCAATAATGAAAGCAAATTTTATATGGTCTACTGGCTACATTGGGATAAACCAAGATTGCTGCATATAGAGTTCTGACAGATATCCCTTCAATGGCTGATATGGTAAGGACAAATATATCAGCACAGCAGCTGTCCACCTTAGCTTTTTCAGCTGATGCCATGTTTGAGGATGTAGTTAGCAGTCCCCACAATAGCCAAAGAAGCCAGAGATAGAACAGTCCTTAAAGCCACAGTGAAGGAGGAGGAGGAGGACCTAGTGGGTCTGAGTCCCATGCTCCAAATTCTATGCATCCTCCATCTTGGATTCTGTCAGTAGAATGAGAACTACCAGTTCAGCCTGCAGCAACACATCTGCCTGAGAGCAAGCACTTGACGGACAATGCTTACCATAACAATCCCCCTGTGAGCAGGATGAGATGCATTTAGACTGAGATCCTGCAGCTCAGGAGAAGATTAAGACTCATTTCACATTACCAATGGGAAATGATAACCTTCAGAGCCAACTTTTAGTGTCCTAGGTTATAGTACCAGTTATTCAAGATGTGAGTCATGATATGTGCCAGAGAATTCAGGTTATGATGCCACAGCCTAGGATCTTCTACCTCACTGATCCCCAGCACCTCACAGACTACCCTCTAACCACTGCTGTGGGCTAAGAACTACAGTGGTAGGCCAACTGGCAGAGGAGATAGCATGTCACATAGAGACAGACATGCTTATCATTAAAGGTTGTTTGTTTTCTTAATTATTTTTCTTACATTTGTACCCCGCGCTTTCCCACTCATAGCAGGTTCAATGCGGCTTACATATTATATACAGGTACTTATTTGTACCTGGGGCCATGGACGGTTAAGTGATTTGCCCAGAGTCACAAGGAGCTGCCTGTGCCTGTAGTGGGAATCAAACCCAGTTCCCCAGGACCAAAGTCCACCACTCTAACCAATAGGCAATTGCTATATTTACCCTTCCTTTGTACAGTTTTTTTTCTATATTGACTCATTGTTTGTTTGTTTGTTTGTTTGTTGTATATGTCAAGCTAACATGTACACTGTTTATTGTCTGTACTCTGTGTTCACTTGTTTGCCTAGTGCAATGTCTGACTGATGATTAAATCTTACATCGTTGACTTGTGTAATGAAAGGTATGTTGATTGAATAGTGCTGTTGTCTGAATGTCTTTTTAAGGTGCAGGGGTTATATTCGATATAATGCTCAAGCTCTCTAATATAATACTATATAGCTGATAGCAGTAGAGTTCTATTCTTGACATAGTTCTCATTTGGCTGTATCACATAATATTAGGAAAATAAAAATCCTTAATCAAATAGAACATAAACAAGGATAGGAGAATCACTCAGCTTCTTTGAAGAAATTAAAAAAATGATAATAGCCCCCCCATAACAATGCTGTCAATTATGTGCATAATGAGTTCTATATGTAATTATACTTACAGGGAAAGCAATTCACTATTGTCTGTGAGCAGGTCTAATTCCTATGTGCTGTACTTTCTAAGCCCAAGCTGTGATGTCCTCTGCCTGTCTCCTTTTCTAAAATCCTTCCTCTTCAATAAAATCTAAGAAATACTAAAACAAACATACAATCCTAAAATTTTGTATATAGACAATATAAAAAATGCACAATGGATGTGTCCATATGAATGCTTATATAAAAAGTGAAATACAAACAGAGATGTGGAATAAGGTATACATTAGAAATATAATACATTATATATACATGATAAATATAAACAGAATAAAAAGTGCTTACAAAACATGAATAAGGCATGGTAAAATGTATACTAAATAACTAATCAAGTAAAACTATCTTGATAATGTTCTCTGCTCTGTCTTAAATTAAAAATCTCTAATATAACTTATGAGTCAAGTATAAAATGTGTACACATAAAGAGCTATAAACGTATGTTTCTCCTTTACTAATTTTAAGAGAAGAAATGTGTGGTGATGGTATCTTAAAGTCCATATGGAATATATGTCATGATGGCATCATTAGGTCTATATTGAAGAAAGAAGAATGTGTAAAAATATAATATAATAGTCAGATAATATTGTAGAAAGTGTACATGGAAAAGCGAACCCCTGCTCTCAGGCAGAGAAATGCAAGGCGGAGTGTCCATGTGTGCTGCTCTAAAAGGACCTAATAATGAGAAAAATATAGGGGAGGTTCTGATCGGAGGACAAAGAGATCACCTTGAGGTCTGGGATGGGACCGTCAAATAATTGGCACTCTAGTAGGATTAAGCTGTGGAAACCTGCTGATAAAAGGATTTACAGTGGGGGAAATAAGTATTTGATCCCTTGCTGATTTTGTAAGTTTGCCCACTGACAAAGACATGAGCAGCCCATAATTGAAGGGTAGGTTATTGGTAACAGTGAGAGATAGCACATCACAAATTAAATCCGGAAAATCACATTGTGGAAAGTATATGAATTTATTTGCATTCTGCAGAGGGAAATAAGTATTTAATCCCTCTGGCAAACAAGACCTAATACTTGGTGGCAAAACCCTTGTTGGCAAGCACAGCGGTCAGACGTCTTCTGTAGTTGATGATGAGGTTTGCACACATGTCAGGAGGAATTTTGGTCCACTCCTCTTTGCAGATCATCTCTAAATCATTAAGAGTTCTGGGCTGTCGCTTGACAACTCGCAGCTTCAGCTCCCTCCATAAGTTTTCAATGGGATTAAGGTCTGGTGACTGGCTAGGCCACTCCATGACCCTAATGTGCTTCTTCCTGAGCCACTCCTTTGTTGCCTTGGCTGTATGTTTTGGGTCATTGTCGTGCTGGAAGACCCAGCCACGACCCATTTTTAAGGCCCTGGCGGAGGGAAGGAGGTTGTCACTCAGAATTGTACGGTACATGGCCCCATCCATTCTCCCATTGATGCGGTGAAGTAGTCCTGTGCCCTTAGCAGAGAAACACCCCCAAAACATAACATTTCCACCTCCATGCTTGACAGTGGGGACGGTGTTCTTTGGGTCATAGGCAGCATTTCTCTTCCTCCAAACACGGCGAGTTGAGTTCATGCCAAAGAGCTCAATTTTTGTCTCATCTGACCACAGCACCTTCTCCCAATCACTCTCGGCATCATCCAGGTGTTCACTGGCAAACTTCAGACGGGCCGTCACATGTGCCTTCCGGAGCAGGGGGACCTTGCGGGCACTGCAGGATTGCAATCCGTTATGTCGTAATGTGTTACCAATGGTTTTCGTGGTGACAGTGGTCCCAGCTGCCTTGAGATCATTGACAAGTTCCCCCCTTGTAGTTGTAGGCTGATTTCTAACCTTCCTCATGATCAAGGATACCCCACGAGGTGAGATTTTGCGTGGAGCCCCAGATCTTTGTCGATTGACAGTCATTTTGTACTTCTTCCATTTTCTTACTATGGCACCAACAGTTGTCTCCTTCTCGCCCAGCGTCTTACTGATGGTTTTGTAGCCCATTCCAGCCTTGTGCAGGTGTATGATCTTGTCCCTGACATCCTTAGACAGCTCCTTGCTCTTGGCCATTTTGTAGAGGTTAGAGTCTGACTGATTCACTGAGTCTGTGGACAGGTGTCTTTCATACAGGTGACCATTGCCGACAGCTGTCTGTCATGCAGGTAACGAGTTGATTTGGAGCATCTACCTGGTCTGTAGGGGCCAGATCTCTTACTGGTTGGTGGGGGATCAAATACTTATTTCCCTCTGCAGAATGCAAATAAATTCATATACTTTCCACAATGTGATTTTCCGGATTTAATTTGTGATGTGCTATCTCTCACTGTTACCAATAACCTACCCTTCAATTATGGGCTGCTCATGTCTTTGTCAGTGGGCAAACTTACAAAATCAGCAAGGGATCAAATACTTATTTCCCCCACTGTATGTGGCTGAGAAAACAATCTTATGCTGAATATCAGAAATGTTAAAACCTACTTTTCACCACGAGAATTGAATTAAGAAGTTCAGCACTGAATTTTAGTAAAGTTTGTTGTTTTAGTTAACTAGCCAGTGTGAAGTGAATTCTTTCAACTTGAGAGGATCAACATTGGGTGAGAACCCCTCCAGCCTACTGGAGTGTATTCCAGCCCTGGCCTGTGCCCTGAACTATTAAAAGGAGTTATGGACCTGGCCCATCTCAGGCTTAGTGCGAACTTGAGGTAAGACCCCTGAAATACACCACCCCTGGGCCTGGGTTACACCAATAACACTAAAAGAGGACAGGGAGTACAATGCATCAGGAAAGGAAGAAGGAAAAATGGCTTACAGTTCTAGAAGAGCATAAGCACTATGATGCAGAAAAAAACAAAACACACATTATGAGAATGACAGGCAAAATTCTCAAGAAAAAGGAAAGCAGGGAAGACTGGTGAGCAAAGGCCCGGCTGAAAATGTCATTCAGTTAGTAAAAGACAAAGTGATGACACCTTTGCTCACCTATCATCCCTGCTCTGATTGGTTTTCTTTTTAAATGAATTCTTCCCAGATATTTAATCGAGAGATATAAAACTAGAGGGAGAAGAATTCATATAAACGGAGGAAGTGGTATGTGGAGGATGAAATTGTGTATAATACTGTAATGACCAAAGCGGCTGGGAGCTTCATGCCAGGTGTGCATTGTGGGATGGGGCAAATTCAAGTCTTCTTACCCCTAGGGTTGTGTTTGGCAGGGTGAGAGCAAACCCTCACTGTCCTACATCTATAGGCACTGTCTTGTTCCTCTGTCTCCTCAAGTTGATTCACCCCTCAAGCACACTACAGAATTTGCTGTCCAAGGCAGTCTCTGAATAAAAAATGCAATTTATTGCTGTGATTTCTTTAAAGCAGGGTTTCTCACTCCAGTCCTCAGGACACACCAAGCCAATCTGCAGTGGCGTAGGAAGGGGGGGGACGGAAGGGGTGGTCCGCCCCCAGGTGCACGTGCTCGGGGGGTGCCGGCCCCGCTGGTTCCCTGCTCTCTCTGCCCCGGAACAGGATACTTCCTGTTCCGGGGCAGAGAGAGCAGGGAACCAGCGGGGCCGACGCAGCTCCAAGTGACGTGCACTCGGGGCGGATCGGCCCTCCCGCAGGTAAGAATGCGGTCCGGGGGGGGTTCACTCTGGAGGGGGGGTGCGCCGCAAAAGGGGGATCGCACCGTGCTGCACCCAGGGGGGGGGGTGCGCAGCGGCGACCCGCCCCGGGTGTCATTAGCCCTCGCTATGGCACTGCCAATCTGGTTTTCAAGATATCCACAGTGAAGGACCTCCGTTTCCGGCATACATCTGCATGGCTTAACTCAGAGCTCTCGCTCAACTTGCAATATTTTATCCTTCCTTGCTATGAGCTTACCATCGAGTGTTATTTTGGCTCCTACCACTTTGTGATCATATTTGGAGCTAAAAACAAGAGGATTGACATGGTATTAACTCCAGTTGGAGGCTCTAAGCAGCCAAAGCAAGACACGCCGATGCCACTTAAGATGGCAGCCCCACGGGATTTAGCAGATGCACTGGAACCTATAATGATGGAGCTTAGTCAAATCAAGTTGCTCATTCAAGATAGCTCTGTGTCTAATCAGGACCTAAAGTCAGTTATGCCCAACTTATCTGCACAAGTACACTCCTTTGGGGAGTAGCATAGGGCACTTGAAGAGCATGTGCAGGCACTGGAGTAACGAGCGCTGGAAATGGCCTCACAGCAAAAGTTGCTTAATGACTTTCGTGTTGAGATGGAAGATGCTAATAACAGAAACGGGCGTAATAACCTGAGAATTATGGCACTTCTGGAGAGTGCTGAAGGTGCTGATCCAGTGGCATTTATAGAGCGTTTCCTGCCTCCATGTCTAAATCTGAAATTTCAACACAACTTTGAAGTAGAATGTGCACATGGGTGCCCACTAGATGCCCCAAGTCTTACCTGGGCCCTAGATTCTTCATACTGTGCATTCTCAGGTACCCACAAGTAATGGTTATCCTGGCTAAAGCAAAAGAATTGCCTAGCATGACCTGGCAATCATCTAAGTTGATCATTCTACCTGATCTAGTTTCCATTAGAGTGCAATGATGTAAACTATCATTATCTTTTTGTCCTCAATTAAAACAACTTGTAGTGTAGTATGGTATGTACTATCCGGCTAGGTTGAGAGTGACCCTCTTCAATCAAACCCATAACTTAGAGAACCCGACCCTTTTGCAGAAATTTTTGGTTATGCACATTTGGTCATGGGAGGAGCCAGCATTCGTAGTGCACTGGTCCCCCTGACATGCCAGGACACCAACTGGGCAACCTAGAGGTCAGTGCGGTGGAATTCAGAAAAAGCTCCCATATGCATAGGTCCCTTACTTTGGGTGCTGAGTCGCCCAACCCCCCCCCCGAAAAAAAAACCCCACTATCCACAAATGTACAACGCTACCGTAGCTCTTAGGGGTGAAGGGGGCAACTACATGTGGATACAGTGGGTTTTGGAGGGCTCCCATTTACCAACACAATTGTTACAGGTAGGGGGGGGATGGGCCTGGGTCCGCCTGCCTTAAGTGCACTGTGGTACCCACTAAAAGTGCTCCAGGGACCTGCATACATGCAGGCCTCTAGGACTTGTTGCTGCTGTAGAACCTTGGCACACCAGTTGACACCTGAAAACTAATCTCTTTGAAAAGGTCCTTTATTTGAATAAGCACATTTACTCGCAGTTAACTGCAGATCAGAGGTTGTGCCCCACTGGCAAAGAGTCTCCCTGGTACTGAGATTAGCAGTAGGTCAGAACTGGCAGAATGGTGTACAATGCTCTCTTTCAGCAACATTCAAAGTAATAACTAAGTTCTCTAATGTGGGTAACACATGAAAGGGATCTAAAACTGGCTCACAAAAATGGCCACTACCTCATGGACTACCGGAAACAAAACTGGACACACTCTGACCCAGTTAGCAGGGGGAAAAGCACCATGGGAGTAGAGCCCACTACCCTACACCCACCACAATGCATTGCTGATGTGACTCTGCAGTGCACCTAACAGAAAAGGTGTTGCACTCACCCGAGAGCCACATCACAACCAGGGAAAGGCTGTCAGAGGATAAAACACATTCTGCTGTCATGGAGGTGGGTACGGCATTTGAGGCTGGCATACAGGCTGGCAAAAAAGGTTTTTAGTTTTATTGTTTTAGTGTGGGAGGGGGTTAGTGACCACTGGGGGAGTACGGGGAGGTTATCCCCGATTCCTTCTGGTGGTCATCTGGTCAGTTGGGGCACCTTTTTGAGGCTTGGTCGTGAAAATTAAAGGACCAAGTAAACCCGGCGAAATACTGCTGAACGCAGCTTTTTTTTTCCATTATCCACGAAAGCCGGCCATCTGGTAGCCACACCCATGCCTGTCCATGTCCCGCCTTCGCTACACTGCCGACACGCCCCCTTAAACTTTCGCCGGCAAAGCGACGGGAAAGCGGCGATGCTGTCAAAAAAGCCACATTTGATTATACCAATTTGGCCGCTTTTGAGAGATCGCCAGCCATCTCCCAATTTATGGCCGGCGATCACTTTCGAAAATAAGCTTGACAGTGTCTTTAAAAAGCTCAAGCATGTCACTCTAGTGATGGTGCTGGATACTATATTAATGCAGGCAGTATGTGCTAAACATTATTCCCTGTGAATCACAATAGCACAGCAAAGAGCAGCTACCTCTGTTCCAGCCTTCCCCTCTGACCTTTTTTTTACAGGTAGTCTTTCAGGATCAATACTGGGATCCCCTGCTAACTATAATAAGAATTCATGTCTTTTCTTCTATCATTGTGTGTGTGAATTACAGTGTTCTCACACATTATTAATGGATCCTATATGTCTTAGTAGGGTGCATGAGTATTATCTGTAGTTCTCTGTGAACTATGTGTACTTCAATTACCAAGTATGGTTTGTTTTTCTTGTTTTTGTATTTTTTTTTTTTTTGGGGGGGGTGGCTTTTTCTTTCTGTATTCTTTTCGGCTGGCTCAGGTCCCATCGCCACCTTCATCCTGCTCTGAGGAATGGAATGAATAACTATGCACAAAGCCAGCCCTAAGGTATCTAACACCCAAGGCAAATCTTCAGCTGTACAATACCTTCCCTCCCCTAAGGGGTGGCTCAAAATCTTATCTCCTGTCCTGTAGTTCAGTATCTTCCTGTCCCTCCTCTATGCTCCCAAGTGGCCAGCATCTCCCTTTCCAGTCTCTACTCCTCTTCAAGGTGGTCAGTATCTCCCTTTTCCCATTTCTACCTTCTTTCCTCCATCAAGGTGGCCAGCATCTTTCCTTCTCCTCTACATCCACCCTTCCAGTTTGCCTCCATCTCACCTCCCCTTCCCCACCCCCACTCCTCCCTGCTTGCCACCCCTCCCCCTATTTCTATGTCACCCTGAACTTAAAGAAGAGTGAGGGCTGTGTGGGTCCTGTAAGTACAGATATGAGGTGAAGCACTGCCATATCCTAACTCCTCCAATAAGAAGTCACCCTTAAGGGGGGGGGGGGGGAAGGAGCACTTAAACATAGGCCTGGCACTCACTCTTCTTTAAGCTTTGGAGTCAGAAGAGGAAGATGTAGGGAGAGATTGTGGCAGTGGTGGCAGAAGTAGGAGAAAGGCTCTCACGTGCTGGAGCTGCACCCCTGCTTTCCCAAATTTTTCCACCATAAGCGATCCTTGTCTGCCTAGTCGCAGGACTGGCCTTCACAAGGTTTACTGGGACTTGGAGGCCCTAATGGTTTTTGGAGGGCCACAGTTATAATGGCCTGAATGATCTGTTCTGGTGGGCAGTGGCATTCCTGGGGGGGGCGGTGGGTGCGGTCCGCCCCAGGTGCACGCCGCTGGGGGGGGGGGTGCCGCGCGCCTGTCTGCTCCGCTCGTTCCGTGCTCCCTCTGCCCCAGAACAGGTTACTTCCTGTTCCGGGGCAGAGGGAGCATGGAAAGAGCGAAGCAGACAGGCGCGCAGCACCCCCCCCCCCCAGCAGGTAAAAATGCACCCGGGTGTGTCCTTTTGCCGGGGGGTGTGTCCTTTCGCGGGGGGGAGGTGGCATTTTGCCGGGGGGGGGGGGCTGCACCTGGGGGGGGGACACATCGGCGATCCACCCCAGGTGTCAGCCACCCCAGGAATGCCACTGCTGGTGGGTTTGGGACAGCAACCTTGTGAAAGATTGCTTGTGTAAGGTGAGAAATGTGATGTTTTGTGCTGGTTGTGTCTGTGTGGCATGCCACTGTGGCAGACATTTGTTGTAATTTTTATAACAGTGCATATTTCCTGTTAGTGTTTCTAACCTTTGTGTTTTTCTTATATCCCGCAGAAATTTCATGTCTATGCCTTAGGCATGACCCTCACTGCATGCAAAACAGAGGAATCTATGGGCTTCCTCTCATTTGCTGCGCTGGAATCATTAGCGTGGCTTTGCAAAGACGCCCAAAGTATACAAACTATAGTATGATCTCCTTAATATCTCAAGCCAGCAAAATAATGCTGAACATTATTAAATAAAGACTGGAACCTTTCATGAGATGGGAATTGCCTGATATAAAAGTAGGATTCAGGAAAGGTTGAGGAACAAAAGACATTATTGTTGATATCCGCTTGATAATCGAAAAATCCAAAGAATAAAAAAAAAAGAACACCACATATCCTTTGTCAACTACAGCAAAGCCTTTGATTGTGTTGATCAAACTAAAATATGTCGACTGGTCTTTGATTGTGTTGATCAAACTTAAAAATAGTATTACTCTAATGAGGAATCTTTACTTTGGACAAGAAGCAACAGTCAAAACATAGTATAGATTTGGTTTTCAGTTGACAAAGGAGTAAGACAAGGCTGTATTCTTTCACCATATCTGTTTCTGACAGGTACTTGTGACCTAGATTGGCCACTATTGGAAGCAGGACACGGGGCTAGATCGACCATTGGTTTGACCTAGTTTGGTTATTCTTATGTTCTTATGCTTAACTTGCACCCTGAATACATCATGAGAGACGCTGGACTGCAATCAATGAACGTGGATTTAAAACAGGAGGAAACAAATAACAACAATCTCTAATATGCTGATGTTACCCCACTTATAGCAGAAAATGAAGACTTAATGACCTTCTAGATAAAGGTGAAAGAGAGAGTGAATGAATGGGATTGCAAATAAAGAACAGACACAACCACCAATTTCAATGTTCATAACCAAGACCTAGAAGTTGTAAACCGTTTGTGCCTCATGCAATCAATTATCAATGAGAAGGGCTCCAGCAGTCAAGAAACATAATGATTGGCACTTGACAGAGTTTCAATGAAGGGCTGAGGACAAATATATAAGAGAAAAATCATAAAAGATCTACAGCTCCTACTCCAGAAAGATGAATTACTAAAAGTGACATTCCTAGCTCCATCAGTGCTGGCATTCCGATAACCACCAAATCTGAAGCAAACTCCCAACAGAAGCTCAAAAAGAACACTGCATTAATCCTTGCAGTATAGCAAAATGCAAATTATGTCAGCACATATTGCAAGCAAAAGAGAGGGGGGACATAAAGGGTTCCTACTCATGTCCTTTTCAAATGTTGTATATATTAATCAATGCAGAAAATGTAAAAAGGGTGCCATATTTGGGAGATGGGACAGAAGCTAAAGACAAGAATTAACTCACACAGGCACCACATTAAACACCACAAAGCAGATAAGGTTGACACCTCTGTGAGTGAGCGTTGTTCAGAACCTGGGCACTACATCAATGACCTTATTTTTTATTTATTTTTTTTATTTATTGCATTTGTATCCCACATTTCCCCACCTATTTGCGGGCTCAGTGTGGTTAGAACATAAAGAGGCAACTTTAAGACAATACATGAACATAAGACCTTTGAAGTAAAGATGTTGAGGGGAACTGGTGGATTCTGCAGCAAGAGTGGTGTGAGGCCTCAGGCGTGCAACTGCAGGCATGCGCCCAAAGAAGTTATGCTGGAGCCCTGGTGGAGCAGGAGTTGAGTATTGTGCTGTGCTCAGAAATCTTACCATATATAAAGCGGAAGGAAAAATCTACATTTGGTACACCACCTCCCTTAATGTTTGGCCCTATGGACAAACATGCACTGTCAACAGGTCTCTCCATTTGCAGCTTCTCTGAACTTCTTTGAACGTAGCCCCCTCCACCTATGACTAATGCTGGTTTTTGTTAAACTAGTTAAGTTTATTTGGTTACATCATCACCTGTCTAGTCTGTGCAACCAGGAACTAAGGCCTTAAATAGTTCAGTATCTTGTGTGAATCTGCCTAAAATTATTGTCTCCGGAGGGTATATAACAAGCAGGCTCTGCTTCTGGGGATCAAGAAGTTACTTTAAAGGATTTATGATTGGCTCTTATTTGAATAGAGGGTCTGCTTAGTGGCTCAGTTATACAATTGGTTACTTTTTCTCAAGAGACAGTAGATACATTCTTAAATGTGGATACTAATTTTTTGTACTAGGAGCCTGGGATTTTTAAATTTACTTGCACTCATCTGTTAGCATCCAAAATCCTTCTAAGAAAATGCTTCAAGGAAGTTTTGGCTGTTTCTTTTTTTGATGTACCAGTTATTTTTAACCACTATTATCTTCTCATTAAAAATAGGTTGCATCAAAAGGTCACCTAGAGGTGGACTTTTTGACTTCTCAGAACTTTAATCGTACAGAGTTTTTGGAAGACTCCCAAAATAATATCACCTCAAGAGTGACTCTCCTGGTGACTTTTGCATATAAAGATCAATGTATGGTTTTGAAAACAATATTTTAAAAAGAAATATTTTTTTCTCTGTGGAGCAAGGGTACTAGGGGCGTAATTATCAACATGGGCTACCATTAACTGTTATTTTACCACTAACATGTACTATTTCAGCACAGGTCCAATTTTAAACAATGAGACCTACCCCCCCCCCCCCACCCCCCAATAATCAAAAGTATTTAACTGGCCAGGATCAGCACCTGGCTGGTCAAATGCCTCATAACTGGCTATCCAGCCATATTCAGCGGGTGATAGCGGGCTATCTCTCACTGAATAACGCCAGTTACTGACTAGCAGATAGCTGGTTATATCATAGTGTGATCTCTGGCTGTAAAAGGGGGGTTGTGGCTCCTGAAGCGGCAACCGATAAAGTGTGTGAGCTACGGGTGGGCAGAGGAGAGACCCAGTCATGGAGCAGGAGCTTGGAGCCAGGGAGAGCTCAGTCCCAAGTTCAGGGTGGATCCCAGAAGCGTAGCCAGGTTGAGGGCATGGGGGGAGCGGAGAGCGGACTGCCAACGGTGTTTAATTTAAATGTGACAGGTCACGTCAAACATAGGCGCTGGCATTGTCGTAAGTCCATTTGGGGGAGTGGCAGCTCCCCTGACGACACACCTAGCTCTGCCTCTGGTGGATCCAGAGGGGATCACTTTTGGAAGATAGTAAGACCAGAGAAGGGTCTGAGCCCAAAGGAAATTGAGCTTGCGCTGGAAGGAGGAGAAACAGCCAGTGAGAATAACACTTCCATCAGGATACGCATGAACTAGAGGGCTGTATATTTGTACATATTCCATGCTTGAAACCTGTCCTTGTAGATGAACCTGGAAGGAGAAGTGGTACAGGACTTTCCCCTGAGGAACAGCAGAAGAACTGAAACCCAAGTTTGAATTTATCTGGAATTGGAGTGCTGAAACTGTTTTGACATTGCTGTCGTTGCTGCCTCCAATTAAGCACCAAAAGGGTGCACAGTAGGATCCTACTCTATAACGGAAAGTAGATGCCTGCTCTTGTTTATAACACCTAAGTGCAGCAGGTACCCACCTAACTTACAGTATTCTGTATGTTGCATATGTAAGTGGGACCCCACATATGCCCCACTCCCTATGTAATCCCCCTTTTGCAAATACGTGCTACATAAATGAAGCGGGTATTTGCAGAGTAGCTCTTAGACACCACGCTAGCATTTACATGTATAAGGGTGCAGTTAGAAACTTACATGTTAGTATTCTAAACATGAATTCACTTCAGATATCCAATCTCCATATAAATATCTTCTAAAATCCAGCCTAAGAATCAAAGTAAATGTATTGGACAATGAATCTTGGCAGTAATGCACTGCGCCCACAGACTGATGCGCACAGACTTACAGACTCAAATGGTCATCGGTTCAATGGCCGCCACCTTCCTATGCTAATGTTTTAACATTAAATAAAGCTTTTAGAAACAATGGGTTTGATCCAATAAGTAACTTATTTTACTTATTTCGTTATTTTGCTTAATACTCATGTTAAAACATAAGCTCTTGATCTAGTTGGCTTAGGGGCACTCTTCTCCGACACGGCACGTGTTTCGCTAAATGCCTTTTCAAGGAAGTCCCCTAGCATTTGCCATCAATCAACTTGCCGACATATTGCCAAATGTATTCTAAACATGTACACATGTAATTGTGAGTGCCCAATTTATACAAGTACCCTATCCTGCTTATAATCGAACGAGAAAAATGCCCAAGTTCTGACCTAAATCGGGAGATGGACGTTTATCTCACAAAAACGAATAACACGGTATAATCGAAAGCCGAACTTGGTTGTTTTCAACTGCACTCCATCGCGGAAGCGTACAAAGTTGACGGGGGCGTGTCGGAGGCGTGGTGAAGGCGGGACTGGGGCATGGCTATCACCCAAACAGAGATGGGCGCCTTTCACCGATAATGGAAAAAAAGTATGCGTTTGTAGCTAGAATTTAGGGCACTTTTCCTGGACCCTATTTTTTCACGAATAAGGCCCCAAAAAGTGCCCTAAATGACCAGATTACCACCAGAGGGAATCGGGGATGACCTCCCCTGACTCCCGCAGTGGTCACTAACCCCCTCCCACCACAAAAAATGATGTTTCACAACTTTTTATTTTCACCCTCAAATGTCATACCCACCTCCCTGGCAGCAGTATGCAGGTCCCTGGAGCAGTTGTTAGGGGGTGCAGTGGACTTCAGGCAGGTGGACCCAGGCCCATCCCCCCCACCTGTTACAATTGTGCAGCTTAATGCTTAGTCGTCCAACCCCCCAAACCCACTGTACCCACATGTAGATGCCCCCCTTCACCCCTTAGGGCTATAGTAATGGTGTAGACTTGTGGGCAGTGGGTTTTGAGGGGGATTTGGGGGGGATTTGGGGGGGATTTGGGGGGCTCAACACACAAGGGAAGGGTGCTATGCACCTGGGAGCTCTTTTACCTTTTTTTTTTGTTTTTGTAAAAGTGCCCCCTAGGGTGCCCGGTTGGTGTCCTGGTATGTGAGGGGGACCAGTGCACTACGAATCCTGGCCCCTCCCACGAACAAATGCCTTGGATTTATTCGTTTTTGAGCCAGGCGCTTTCATTTTCCATTATCGCTGAAAAGCAAAAACGCCCAGCTCACAAATTGTTGAATAAAACATGGATGTCTATTTTTTTCGAAAATACGGTTCGGACCGCCCCTTCATGGACCTGTTCTTGGCGATAAACGCCCATGGAGATAGACGTTTTCGTTCGATTATGCCCCTCCACATGTGTCCTAGCGAAAAAGGTACAGTGCATCTGGCTCTAAATCACATCGCTCTGCTTCTGCTGGACTAATGTTTTCCTTAGCCCTTGTAAGACAGGTTTCATTTCATTGAAACAAGTAATAACCTTTTCATAAATTGGCAAATCAATGGGCAACTGCTATCTCTTTTTTTTCTTTCTGTCTACCTAAATAGAGAGCAAAATTTCTTCATTGTGCCACATTTAAAGCATGAAATGTCTCCTGAGGAATTTCTTTGTCTAGTTGCAAATGAAATTACAGCAAATGTAAGTGAAAGGGGTATTGTTTTGTTTTGTAAGATTACATTGTATGATAACAGCAGAAGGAAGCTAGCCTTAATTTGCAAGATTCTACTTCCAAAGAAAACTCTTTCATTTCTATTTTTTGCTTAAATATTGCACTGTGATAGGCCGAATCATATAATCAAAAATATGTAAAATCTAAGAAACATGAAGCAAGGAATAATACAATATTCTATAAATTATGCACATAACTCGGAGACATGCCCATGCCCCAGTCATGTACCTCCCAGGTGTGCGCCCACCCTCTTTCCAATTATCTGTTATAACCCTTACCCTTACAGAATAGCCAGGGGAAGCTCTACCATTGGGCCACCTGAGGCAGGGGCCTCAGTTGGCACTCTTCTAAGGTGGTATTGCCTCCTGCCCTTACTTCCCTAACCCATTTCCACCAATTTACATTTTCTTTCTTGTTTTTCCAAAGTCTGTGGCAGCAATTCCCACAGAGGCTGCCAGACCTGGCCCCTTCTGTCTACTGCAGCCTGCCCAGCCTCTGAGGAAACAGGAAGTTACAGCAGAGAGGCAGGCTGCAATAGACAGAAGGGGCCGGGACCGGTGACAGGGCAGTCTCTGGGAACTGCTGCTGCTATCTATGAAAAAATGAGGAAAAAAAGGTAAATTGGTGGAAGGGGACTGGGGAAGGAAGGGGGAGATGGTAGATCATGGTGGGGGTGGGGGGTGATGGCAGCAGCAGCAGCTCATTCTTCACCTCGAGGGTGGTGGTGGCTCTTTCCTCACCTTGAGGGGAGCGGTGGTGGCTCATTCCTTGCCTCGGGGGGGAGAGGGGCAGTGGCGGCAGCTCATTCCTTGCCTCAGGTAGCAGATTATCTTGGTCCGCCCCTGAAAATAGCATTTAGGGTGTTTACATGGGTGAGTGCTATTTTCTCCTGCATTTATGCATGCAAGGTAAAACAATGTAATGGTCGTCAGTATCTTAGTAGCAGGTACCACACAAGCAAGTATATCAAATAAGCCTAGTGTGGCAACAGTCCCAGCACCATATATAGAATTCACATATGAGCCTAATTTTTTAGCCTAGTGCTGAAAATCAGAGGTAAGCTTCTAATTCACCATTCTAAATCTGCCCCTGTTGCCACTCACTTTGTCTGCACCTAAGTTTAGGGGTTTACTGAAATTTTGAGTGTTACTTAGACTGTATGCTCTATTGAGCAGGGACTGTCTCTTTGTGTCAGGTGTTCAGCGCTGTGTGCATCTGGTAGCGCTATACAAATGCTAATAATAATAATAATTTAGACAAAGAAGCTAGTGTAGGAGGATGACTCATAATGTTATAGGCTGAAAAGATAAGATGAACTCATTCATGCCCCATTAAAAAGGGAGCAAGCAAACAAGACTGCATACAGGGAATCAGATGTGATGGGTTTGATTTCAAAGAAAAGAGGGTAGCTGATTATGCTTGCAGAACAGCTGCAAGAAAGGTAGGGACCTTGACAGATCTTTCTTATTTCTTTTGACAGCGGAAGAATGGCTGGGAAGCCTCACATTGCCATATTTGTCACCACTTACTGTTTCTGCCTCCGTGTAGATGGATAATGCCAGCACACTACACATACATTCAGTGCTGCTATCCATTTAGCTGGCAGTGCTGACTACATAGATTAAGTCAGGTGCTAGCACTGGTGCTTAATTTCATCTACTGACCATCCTGGATGAAAATGTGGCCCTTGGATTTTAAATGCAGGAAAGTCGAATTACATAAGTTCCACTTTACCAGGTGTGTGGGGGGGGGGGGGGGGGGAAAGATTCAGAATATCAGAAAGGAACATACCTCAGGTTTGAAAAATAATTGCAGAAGAAATGTGGGGTATTATTTTGTTGTTTACTGTGTTCTCTTGTCACCTCAGCTTTATTGGTTATTGTGCTGCTATAAATTACAGCATATTCTTTCTGCATTTGTAATGAGGCCCTAGCAGATGGTAAAGCACTATTTCAAGCTGCAATATCGCCTAGCAATTTTTTGTTGACAAAATAATTTGTCCAATTGTTCTTATAGACTTAGGTCTACCCCTTCCCCCTTTCATCTTTTATATTCTATCCAAGTTTTCCTTGATCATAGTTTATATTTTCTAGCCCACAGCTGGCCAGGACTATAAAGGCAACCTAAACCCAAATAAGTGACATTGGCAGTGTTTGTTATAATGAACTCCAGTTTCTACAGTTCTCAGGACTTTGGCATTAACTACTGCATTGTTCTTCAAGCCCGAAGATGCCATAGGCCCTGTTATCATACTCATCATCAGTCTGAGCAATATTACAGAAGATACCTCTCAAAATTGAGGTTATTAACCACACTATCCAGCTCAACAGGACTCGTAGAGACCAGCAGCAGCAGCGGCAAAAAGATATAGCTTTGACTGCTTAAGGTAAAAGAACAGAAGTCACTGTTGAGGACAAATCCTCAGTCCCCAGTGGTCAGAACCTAGACATAACACAGCAGCATGTCAGAGGTTAGATATGCAGAAGAAAAGGTACCAAAGTCCGAGATGCAGTCTGAAGGTCAGGAAGCTGTACTCTTTTCTCGGTGTCCAAAATGTAATCCTCTCACAGTCAGCCAAAAGAGCCAGCTGCAGATGCTTGACATGCAGTCACACGCACAGTATAGTGTCTTTTCCTCTTTGGAGGCTTGCCCATCTCTATCATGGCTCAGTTCCCTGAACTTTACAGAGAAGCCTGTATGGAAGAAGGTACCCTACACAGCATGGCTCTCAAATAATGATGTGACCTAAAGTTCTGTAAACCAGAGTATTTCCACTTTCTTGCAAACAGCAAAATTAAGGTGCTTCATGGCCTGCCCTGGACATGGAGGATAATTTTATGAGAGGCTGCCTAGACGGAGAGGATAAAAAAAAAGCATCTATTTGTAGTCTGTTTTATAAAGACACCGAGGTGCCAATGTGTCTTTATAAAATATCAGCAAAACTCCTACAGCAATTGCACCTAAACTGAAGCTACAGGCATTCATTTTATCTGCTTGGAAATAATGTATGTGGATAAATCACAATTCCACTCATGCTCCACACAAAACTTGTCCCAGGACACAACTATACCCAGATCACGTAACATTATGTGTTCTGGTCATTATTTGAGGATTTATGTGGGTAATGAGAGGCATTTTGCACATATATTGTCAACTGCTTTGCTCTATATCTCAACTGTTTTGCTAATTATCTTGATTTCCAGTTTAATGATCCTAATTGTTCAAGCTATTTTTTGTCATGATTGAAGTTTAACCTATTACCTTTAGCTCTTATCATAGGACGAACTTTCCTCTTGTAACCTAACCTAATCTGTCCCTTTGCCCCAACTATGTATTTCTCCTATCCGGAACTGGTAATCACCACTTGCGGAATTATGTAAGCCACATTGAGCCTACAAATAGGTGGGAAAATGTGGGATATAAATGTTATAAATAAATAAATATAAATGCAAAACTGTCAATGCACATACCTGGATATTCAATGCCAGCTGAGTCAACGTTAGAAATGGGCAAACAGGGCAATTGCCCTGGGCCCCATGTTACAGTGGGCCCCAAAACTGCCTGAAGTTGAAAGATATGGCCTGCAAGCAATTTTTGGGGCCTCCTTCTTAGCATCTGTCCTCAGCTCCATCATGTCTAGCACCGGCCTTGAATGCCAGGAGCCGTGCATGCCTCAGCATTAAACATCTGTGGCTAGTTCAGCCCATGGCTGGAAGCAGCTTACAGCCACTTACTACCATGGACTGAATATTATCCCGCATAAAAACTAAAACTGACATTGCCACTATTCCTATAGCAGAATCTCCTATATTGTACCCCAAAAAGACCTGTAGCGTATTCTGGCTTCTAAATTCAGAACACCACTTTCTCTTAGGAAGGCCCCTTTTGTGGAACTTAGCAGATTTCAAGTGCAGAATTTCGAGGCAGTCTATTTCTATTGAATGCACTTGCCTGAATTCACCACTGACTGCAGTAGCAGCTGATGCTCTTTCTCATTTCTGTTTCTTCAGAATGTGACTGCCATAGTATAATTGCCACCTTGTGAATTAGTCTTTTTAATGTGTGTCTAAATTAAAAGACTATCGTGGAACAGATGGTGAATTAAATGTCCATGGCTACCTTTATAGTTTTCGTAATTACCATGGTATTAAATTTCAGTCACACTTGCATATAGAAGGGAATTCTGTCACTTTGTAATCTGTGAAAGTTATTTCTAGGGCTGTTTTCTGGTATGTGCGGATATGTATGTATAGAATTACTAATATAGAAAAAAACAAAATAAAATACTACAGTAGATTTGCCTTAAGAATCACTTCCCAGAAAACGCCCACGGCCTGATATTCAAAAAAAGCTGTGCTCCTAAATTTGTGACCTATATTCAGCCAAACTTCGGAACCTACATTTTCAATTGAAAATTCATCTTAATTTAGGAGCTTAACAGATATCCTTGGACCCCCTCAGATCCCTTAAATTATAGGCCCATTTGCAATCTTCCACTGCTTTCAAAGATCAATGAGAAATGGGTTCTCCCTCAGTTGCTCCAGCATATGGATCAGTCTCACATGTTGAACCCTTACCAGTCAGGTTTCTGGCTGTTACACAGTAGTGAGACTCTACTGACTACACTACTGTACATGTTGGATTTGAGCAAGAGAAGGTAGCCTTGGCCATCTCCCTCAACCTCAGTTCTGCTTTGGATCTGGTAGATCATAACCTCCTTGTTAGACTGGCCGCTCTTGGACTTTCTGGTACAATATTTAAATGGTTCTGATCTTTTCTTGGGTATCCAAAAATCCACACAATGGATCAAGGTAAGCTGTGACAATAATGCTGATTTCAAAAAAAAAAAGGGAGATTAAGACCTCAGAAGCCTAAAAGGACATATAAATTTGTTGTAGTATCTTTTTTCAGTCATCGGTCAAAAAACATCCCCTTTAAAACTTTAATCTGACATTATCATATTCTTTACTCATTCATATTTTTGATATTTTGTAATCTTTTTTTTAATAAAGCAACCAAAACAGATTATAACTACTTATGTGGCTACTGATTAGCAAATGTACAACAATGTGGCCCCCAAAAAATGTTTTCTGGCTATATTGTTGAACATTTGCCAATCAGTAGCCACATAAGTAGTTATTTATATTCTCACTCGAGCAAAAGAAAATGACAGGATTACTCCACTCCTTATCAAACACCACTGGCTGCTGGTTTACTTTCAAATCCAATCCAAACTGCTTTACCTTAACACACAAAAATCTATTTGATTCCACTCCTTCCTACCTATCTTCCCGTTATTCCACATTGCCCAGTTCACTCTTTATGCTCAGCCTATGAGCACCAAATATGTATTCCATCCATATTTCAGTCTGAGTTTGAATTTACACATCATTTTTATGTGTAGCCCCCTCTCTTTGGAACTCACTGCCACCTGTGCTCTGTAAAGAGCTCTCATGTATTAGATTCAGAGCTTCCATAAAGACTTACCTTTTTAGATTAGCTTTTGGATCCAAAATTGCTTAGTGCAGAACTGCAAGGGAACATACACATTGGTGCAGCATGGACAGGTCATGGGCGTGTTGCCAAGCAATGCACCAGCTTACAGTATACTGCCAGTTGCATGAATGCACCAAATTACACCAGCCATTGACATGAAATAAACAGAGACACATAACTTCTAATGCACCAAAACGGCTTTGTGCTAGTAATCTTTAATGGCATAGGTATACCCAGAAGACATTATAGAACTGGTGCTAAGCAAGTCCAGTTGTGGTGCCTATCTCTTGGCACCAATATATAGAATTGCCCCATATCTACCTAAACATCTTGAAAGAAATGCTGCTGAAAATGAATGGCCCCAGTGAGTGTCACCTATCTGAGTAGGAGCCACTGAAGAAAAGGCATGAACCACATGGGAGTGGAGGAGTGGCCTAGTAGTTAGGGTGGTGGACTTTGGTCCTGGGGAACTGAGTTTAATTCCCACTTCAGGCACAGGCAGCTCCTTGTGACTCTGGGCAAGTCACTTAACCCTCCATTGCCCCAGGTACAAATAAGTACCTGTATACAATATGTAAGCTGCATTGAGCCTGCCATGAGTGGGAAAGTGCAGGGTACAAATGTAGCAAAAAAATAAATAAATGCAAGTCAAAATTACTTCTTTTCAAAAAGGTAAAAGCATCAGAATTTCTTTGAACACGTCTCAAACCATTCCTTCTTTCGGTGTTAAGGATGTTAATCCCATGTACCTCCTGAGAAAGTTATACTATTTCTTCTCTCGAGACCCTTCCTTAGGTTGGTGATGTTTCAACTCTCCTCCTTTCGTTAGGCCAAGTTGGACTAGGGCAGCTCTTTTCTCTGTATAAGGCCTAGCCAGCCACGAAGAGAGGCTATTCCTTGTGTTGCTTCTTCTCATTTCAAAACTCTCAGGTCATGAGCCTTAATATACAGTGCCTCATTCAGTTCCCATTGTCCAGTGCTGGACCTGCAGCCCATCCTCCATTACATCATAGCACTCACAGGTCATAATTGGATTAGAGACTCCAAAATTTTCCTCATTTTACTATACAATATATAGAGAGAATTCCTGGAGTCCTGCTATACTCATGTATGTGGCCATGGTACCATAAATGTAGCCTCAACATCTACCCCTATTTAGCTGTTCCCGACAGTGAACAATGCTACTTACTTTCATTTATTTTTAGGGGCCCTTTTACTAAGCTGTGTAAGCATCTATGTGTACCCAATATGCGCCAAAATGGACTTACTGCCCAGCTACCTCATGGCTCTTGCAGTAATTTCATTTTTGGCACATGCACCCAAAACACGCGTCTACAGTACTGCAGGTCATTTTTCAGCGCACCTTTGTAAAAGTACCCCTTAGTTTTTTATATGCCACCTGCAAACCCAAAAGCTTTGAAGTCTATCTATCTACTTATCATTTCTATAGCGCTACAAGGCATACGCAGCACTGTACACCATACACAAAAGACAGTCCCTGCTCAAAGAGCTTACAATCTAGATAAGACAGGTAAACAGACAAACAATTAAGTTTAAGGGAATACAGACAGAACAGTTAGGGTAAGGGAATACAGACAGAACAATTAAGGGTAAGGGAATAAAGAGGTGAGGATAAAGGATAGGGCAAGTGAGTTAGGAGTGAAAAGCAGTGGTAAAGAGGTGGGTTTTGAGTTTGGACTTGAAAACGGCTAAAGACGGGGCAAGACGTACAGGATCAGGAAGTCTATTCCAGGCGTGAGGTACAGCGAGACAAAATGATCGGAGTCTAGAATTAGCAGTAGAGGAGAAAGGGACAGATAGGAGAGATTTGTCTACAGAACGGAGTAATCGAGGGGGGACGTAGGGAGAGACAACAATGAAGAGGTACTGGGGAGCGGCAGAGTGAATGCACTTATAGGTTAATAGGAGAAGTTTGAATTGAATATGGAAACGGATAGGAAGCCAGTGAAGTGACTTAGAGGGGCATAATCGAACGCGAACACCAATCTCCATGGGCGTCAATGTCCGAAAACGGGTACGTGAAGAAGCGGGACAGACCGTATTTTCGAAAAAAATGGGCGTCCCATCTTTTGTTTCGAAAATACGGTTTGGACGGACCAAATGCCATGGATTTGGTCCTTTCTGAGCTGGGTGTTTTTGGTTTTTTTTTTTGCGATAATGGAAAATAAAAATGTCCAGCCATTTGGTCGTGGGAGAGACAAATCTACAACACTGCCATAGCTCTTAGGGGTGAAGGGGGTACCTACATGTGGGTACAGTGGGTTTCAGAGGTCTCCCATTTACCACCACAAGTGTTACAGGTGAGGGGGATGGGCCTGGATCTGCCTGCCTGAAGTGCACTGCAGTACCCACTAAAAGTGCTCCAGGGACAGGACTTGTTGCTGTTGTATACCCTTGGCACACCAGTTGACACCTGAAGACTAATCTCGCTGGAAACTCCTTTATTTGAATAAGCACGTGTACTCACAGTTAACTGCAGATCAGAGGTTGTGCCCCACTGGCAAGGAGTCTCGCCAGTACTGAGATTAGCAGTAGGTCCAAGCTGGCAGAATGGTGTACAATGCCCTCATTCAGCAACATTCAAGGTAAGAACTAAGTGCTATAATGTGGCTAACACATGAAAGGGAGCTAAAACTGGCTTACAAAAATGGCCACTACCTCATGGACTACCGGAAACAAAACAGGGCACACTCTGACCCAGTAAGCAGAGGGAAAAGCACCATGGGAGTAGAGCTTACCAACTACCAACATCGTGAGCATTTAGCACAAGCTAGTGGAATCACGGAGCCCAATACCCTACACCCACCACAATGCATTGCTGATGTGACTCTGCAGTGCACCTAACAGAAAAGGTGTCGCACTCACCCGAGAGCCACATCACAACCAGGGAAAGGCTGTCAGAGGATAAAACACATTCTGCTGTCATGGAGGTGGGTACGGAATTTGAGGCTGGCATACAGGCTGGGAAAAAAAGTTTGTAAAGTGGGTTTTTTTTTGGTGGGAGGGGGTTAGTGACCACTGGGGGAGTCAGGGCAGGTGATCCCCGATTCCCTCCAGTGGTCATCTGGTCAGTTGGGGCACTTTTTAGGACTTGTTCGTGAAAAAAAAGGGTCCAAAAAAAGTGACCCAAAATCACGGTAAAAATGCCTTTTTTTCCGGTTATCAGCTAAAAATGCCCATCTCTCCTCGGCCGATAACCATGCCCCAGTCCCGCCTTCGCCACGCCTGCGACACGCCCCCATCAACTTTATTCGCTCCTGCGACGGAGTGCAGTTGAAGACGCCCAAAATTGGCTTTCGATTATATCGATTTGGGCGCCCACGAGAGAAAGATGTCCATCTCCCGATTTAGGTCGGAATATGAGCGTTTTTCTCTTTCGATTATAAGGTGGTTAAGGAGAGGGCTAATGTGGGCATAGCAACTTTGGTGGAAGATGAGTCGCGTAGCAGAGTTTTGGATTGATTGAAGAGGAGAGAGATGGCTAAGAGGGAGGCTAGTGAAAAGTAGGTTACAATAATCAAGACGAGAGGTGATAAGAGTGTGGATAAGGGTTCTGGTAGAGTGCTCAGAGATGAAGGGACAGATTTTGCTAATGTTTTAGAGAAAGAAACGACAGGTTTTGGCAATCTGCTGAATGTGATCAGAGAAGGAGAGAGAGGACTCAAAGATGACCCCAAGGTTATGAGCAGAGGAAACAGGGAGAATGAGAGTGCCATCCACCGAAATAGAGAAAGGGGGGAGAGGGAGGTAGGTTTAGGGGGAAAGATGAGAAGTTCGGTTTTGGCCATGTTGAGCTTCAGATGACGTCGAGACATCCATGCAGCGATGTCAGACAGGCAGGCTGAAACCTTGGTCTGGTGTACATTTAGGTACAGGAACATTTAGGTACAGGAACATTTAGGTTTTTTTCTGTCTCTAGAGGACTCACAATCCAAGGGGCACTTTTACCTAACAGTAGAAAAAAGTGTCTTTAGTGTGCCCTTACATGGGTCATTCCTGCTCACTAAGGCCATTTTTACCACTGGGATAAAATGGTGGATTTTCTGAAAGAAGGGCAACCAAAATGATCAAGAGGATGGAACTCCTTTCATATGAGGAAAGACTTTAGAGGTTATGGCTGTTCAGCTTGGAGAAGAGATGGCTGAGAAGGAATATGATAGAGGTCTACAAAATCATGAGTGGTGTAGAATGGGTAAATGATAATCGATTGTTTATTCTTTCAAAAAATACTAAGACTAGAGGACACTCAATGAAGTTGCATGCTTTTAAAATGAAGAGGAAATATTTTTTCACTCAACGAATAGTTAAGCTTTGGAACTTGTTACCAGAGGATGTGGTTACAGTGATTAGCATATCTGGATTTTAAAAAGGTTTGGACAAGTTCCTGGAGGAAAAATCCATAGTCGGCTATTGAGATAGAAATGGGGAAAGCCACTGCTGTCCCTGAGATTGGTAGCATGGACAATTGCTACTATTTGAGATTCTGCCAGGTACTTGTGACCTGGATCGGCCACTGCTGGAAGCAAGATACTGGGCTAGATGGACCATCCGTTTGCCCAGTATGGCTATTCTTATCAGATTAATGGCCTTATGCATTCATACAGCACAGCTTGAGGTGCTGGTGACATCTAAAAAGAAGGGATAATTTAGTTTCATGGCTCCAAATTGTCTGAATCAAAAAATCAGTGTGTAGCATAAAATGAGGGGAGGGGGTGAGGGGGAGGGGGATGACATAAAAAACTTTATAGGTACTCTACCAGCAGGCTCCGGCTTTTCTTAGGGGAATCGAAAGCAAAATGCAAGCATTAGAGCATAGGTATGCTGGAGAGAGACCATACTGTGAGATAAATTTGTCCTTCAAAAACAAGAGTTTGAGAAAGTTATTTCACGAGAGGCAGGCACAGTACTTACCGGTAGTCTCAGTGTGACTTCTGATTCTGACTTCTTTGTTTTTGTAGTTCTGGTTCAGCTAATGGCAGTGGCCAATGCCCACCAGCATTTGTGCCAGCCCAGTACTACTGTGGGGCAAGGAAAGCCAGAAGACAGGCATGAGGCACACAAGAGTCCAAGCAGTCCACTCAGTGCCAGGGGTGGGAAAGAAAGGAGATCTACTGGTTTGGAGCTATGTTCCATTTACTGAGTGGAGCCGAGTGAGAAACTTTTCAGAACAAGCAGCCAGAGTTCAGCCACAGTGTAACTTCTGGTTCCGACTTTTCTCTTTCTGTCTGGAGTTCTGCTTGAGCTAGTGGCCATGCCCACTACACTTGTGCCAGTCCAGTACTATTGTGAGCCAGGGAGAAAGAAGTCAGGTAACGGAGACATACCCCCCCCCCCCCCGATATTGAAAGGCATTTCACCAGCCTGGCTGGTTAAATGCCACATAGTCGGCTATCCACCAGTATTCAGTGGGACAAGGCCATTCATGTCCCGCTGAATATTGCTGGTTAGTGGCTAGAAGACACGTGCAAAGCAGTTCTATCTTTGGTTAGTTTGACTTTGACCAGCCAGTGCTGAATATCGGCTTGGCCAGTCAAAGTCAAACCAGTCAAAAATAAACTGGATATTCAATGCCGTTCACTGGAGATATCCCGGCATTGAATATCTGGTTTTAGCCCAACTAACTTCCACAATCTGCGTATTGGCTCCTGAACAGAGTAGAAGCAGTCCACTCAGTAAGAGTGTAAAAACAGAGACAAACAGAAAGTGTTCTTGCTCTTACACTTATCTATTAATTGGATTTATTAAGCACCTTTATGAAATGATTCACCCAAGACGGTGTACATTATATACGGTTTAACATCAAACTTACAATTTTGTTAACAGCATAACAATAGTAAGATGAACAAGTATCATATAAACATAAATACAATGAAAGAGGAAAACTTGAACAGCAAATTGAAATCTAATAATAGGACTTCCATGAAACTGGTAACCAAAAAAAAAAACCCAAAGACTAGGGGACACTCAATGAGTTATATGTAAATACTTTTAAAACAAATAGGAAATATTTTTTTCACTCAGCGAATAGTTAAGCTCTGGAACTCGTTGCTGGAGAATGTGGTAACAGCGGTTAGCATATTTGGGTTTCAAAAAAAGTTTGGACAAGTTTCTGGAGGAAAAGTCTATAGTCTGATCTTGAAACAGACATGGGGAAGCCACTGCTTGCCCTGGGTTTGGTAGCATGGAATGTTGCTACTATTTGGGTTTCTGCAAGGTACTTGTGACCTGGATTGGCCACTATTGGAAACAGGATACTGGGCTAGATAGACCATTGGTCTGACCCAGTATGGCTACTCTTATGTTCTTAAGTAATGGTATTTTTACATTGTGAGAGTAATTCTGTAAGAACCTGCTTATATTTAGGTGGCATACATGTGTAAACACTAGGGTTTCTTTTTTTGTTTGCCCAACTTCCTATTGCTCTTCCACGGTGCTTTTTTATCCAGTGAGATAGAATACTGCATTCTTTTTTATGGCATGGAAAAAGCCTCACAACAGTCTCCAATGCTTGATGAGGCCTGCTGGCAGTGGTGAGGTGGGATTGCCTAGCCTTTGACAATACTACAATGCAGCGGTACTTCCAGGATCAGCCAGAACATAATTTTTGGGTCCCTATTGAACAAATGGTTCTTTTTCCTTATAGTATCTTTGAAGTATTGTGTGTGTGGGGGGGGGGGGGGGGGGGGGAGGTGAGAGGGGGAGCCTGAACACCTCTTTTTATTTCCTTCATTGAAAGTGTGATGCCAGTGCAAAAAAGAGTTGGTTATGTAGGGTTCTCTCCACCCCTACAGTCTCTTGCGTGATTATAGCCCATTTGCTACTGAGTATTTTACTTCTCTGTGTTCCAGGCTGGGGGAGGCTGGTTTTACCATGTATGGAGGTTTGTTTGAGAGACGGGTACTTCTGTCTCACCAGCAGCTACAAACACTCACCAATAGCAAAATTATTTTCTTTCAGTATTTACAACTTCGGGACTTGCTCTTGGGAGGGGATGCTAAGCTCAATTTACATCACACTCCAGCTCCTTTGGAAGTGACCTTGTTTAAAGGGTGTCGGGGTACTAAAGTATTGCCTAAGTTTTATACGGTGCTGGACAGACTCCCATCCTGGTTTAGTTTAGCATACGTACTTACATGGAAGGGCTGGTTTGGCAGTGCCAAGGTTGAGGATTATTGGCAGAGGGCTCATTTATACGCACATAAGTGTTCAGCGGTTACTGCCTACCCAAATGCAGTACCATCTCACAAATCAGTTTTAGTGTACCCCTATGAAACAGGCACAGGTTACATCTGGGGGGGGGGGGGTGGCTTCTGAGGGTTTATGCTGGAGAAACTGTGCAGCTACGAAAGATTATGAACATATGTGGTTGACCTGCCCAAAATTCAGGTCTTTTGGGATATTATAGCACAATAAACTAATATTGATTGGTGGCATAACCCTGGGATTTGTGTATTGGGGGCTACTTGAGGAGTCTGAGGCTCCCACTGAGGGTGACAAGTTGATTTTGACTTTACTATTAGCTGCCAAAATAGCTATTGCCTATATTTGGAAGGCAGAGAAGTGCCCTAAGTGGCTATCTGGACAAACATTTGTGCAGAAGTCAGATGCTATGAAAAAATAGTTAGTAGTGCAAAAGGTAAACAATTTCAATATGAGCAATATTGGGCATTACACTCCAAGGCCCTGAGCACCTACCTTCTCAAAGGGCCATTCTATAAAGTGGTGCCTAGATTTACATGCACAGAGGACATCGATTTGGCACCTACTTTCTTTTCTAGAACACTAATGTAACTGGGTATATACTGTAAGTGTGTATGCACTTAGGTACAAGCGCTTACACCAGCTAACTAGCGTAAATGCTCAAGCTCAGATGCCAGAGATACGTACTTCTACTACTACTACTATTTAGCATTTCTATAGCGCTACAAGGCGTACGCAGCGCTGCACAAACATAGAAGAAAGACAGTCCCTGCTCAAAGAGCTTACAATCTAATAGACAAAAAAAAAAATAAAGTAAGCAAATCAAATCAATTAATGTGAACGGGAAGGAAGAGAGGAGGGTAGGTGGAGGCGAGTGGTTACAAGTGGTTACGAGTCAAAAGCAATGTTAAAGAGGTGGGCTTTCAGTCTAGATTTAAAGGTGGTCAAGGATGGGGCAAGACGTAGGGGCTCAGGAAGTTTATTCCAGGCGTAGGGTGCAGCGAGACAGAAGGCGCGAAGTCTGGAGTTGGCAGTAGTGGAGAAGGGAACAGATAAGAAGGATTTATCCATGGAGCGGAGTGCACGGGAAGGGGTGTAGGGAAGGACGAGTGTGGAGAGATACTGGGGAGCAGCAGAGTGAGTACATTTATAGGTTAGTAGAAGAAGTTTGAACAGGATGCGAAAACGGATAGGGAGCCAGTGAAGGGTCTTGAGGAGAGGGGTAGTATGAGTAAAGCGACCCTGGCGGAAGACGAGACGGGCAGCAGAGTTTTGAACCGACTGGAGAGGGGAGAGGTGACTAAGTGGGAGGCCAGCAAGAAGCAGATTGCAGTAGTCTAAACGAGAGGTGACAAGGGTGTGGATGAGGGTTTTGGTAGAGTGCTCGGAAAGAAAGGGGCGGATTTTACGGATGTTGTAAAGAAAGAAACGACAGGTATTTATTTATTTACTACCTTTATATCCCACCTTTATCCAAGGTGGGTAACAATATTCACATACATGGAGATGCATAATCAAATGCGAACGTCCATCTCCATGGGCGTCTATGTCCGAAAATGGGTATGTGAAGAGGAGGGACAGACCGTATTTTCGAAAAAAATGGACGTCTTTTTTTTGTTTCGAAAATACGGTTTGTACGGACCAAATGCCATGGATTTGTTCGTTTCTGAGCTGGGTGGGGTTTTTTTAGCGATAATGGAAACTAAAACCGGCCAGCTCAAAAATGTCCTAATCCGAGCCATTTAGTCGTGGGAGGGGCCATGATTCGTAGTACACTGGTCCCCCTGACATGCCAGGACACCAACTGGGATCCCTAGAGGTCAGTGCAGTGGACTTCAGAAACAGTTCCCACATGCATAGCTCCCTTACCACAGGTGCTGAGCCCCCAACCCCCTCCCCCAAAACCCACTACCCACAAATGTACAACACTACCATAGCTCTTAGGGGTGAAGGGGGCACCTACATGTAGGTACAGTGGGTTTTGAAGGCCTCCCATTTACCAGCACAAGTGTTACAGGTAGGGGGGATGGGCCTGGGTCCGCCTGCCTGAAGTGCACTGCAGTACCCACTAAAAGTGCTCCAGGGACCTGCATACACGCAGGCCTCTAGGACTTGTTGCTGCTGTAGAACTTTGGCACACCAGTTGACACCTGAAGACTAATGTCTCCAAAAACGTTCTTTATTGGAATAAGCATGTTTACTCACAGTTAACTGCAGATCAGAGGTTGTGCCCCACTGGCAAAGAGTCTCCCTGGTACTGAGATTAGCAGTAGGTCAGAGCTGGCAGAATGCTGTACAATGCCCACTTTCAGTAATGTGGGTAACACATGAAAGCGAGCTAAAACTGGCTTACAAAAATGGCCACTACCTCATGGACTACCGGAAACAAAACAGGGCACACACTGACCCAGTAAGCAGAGGGAAAAGCACCATGGGAGTAGAGCCTACCAACTACCAACATTGTGAGCATTTAACACAAGCTAGTGGAATCACGGAGCCCAATACCCTACACCCACCACAATGCATTGCTGATGTGACTCTGCAGTGTGCATAACAGAAAAGGTGTCACACTCACCCGAGAGCTACATCAGAACCAGGGAAAGGCTGTCAGAGGATAGAACACATTCTGCTGTCATGGAGGTGGGTACGGAATTTGAGGCTGGCATACAGTCTGGGGAAAAAAGTTTGTAAAGTGTTTTTTTTTGGGTGGGAGGGGGTTAGTGACCACTGGGGGAGTCAGGGGAGGTGATCCCCAATTCCCTCCGGTGGTCATATGGTCAGTTGGGGCACTTTTTTGGGACTTGGACCTGGAAAAAAAAGGTTCCACTTTAGCGGACCAAATTCTCGTCAAAAATGCCCTTCTTGTTTTGATTATCAGCTAAAGACGCCCATCTCTCCTCGGCCGATAACCACGCCCCAGTCCCGCCTTCACCACGCCTCCGACACGCCCCCATCCACTTTGTTCATTCCTGCGACGGAGTGCAGTTGATGATGACCAAATTCGGCTTTCGATTATACCTATTTGTTCGCCCACGGGAGAAAGACGCCCATCTCCCGATTTGGGTCGAAATATGGGCGTCATTCTCTTTCAAAAATAAGCTGGATAGTCTTAAACATGTAACAATTGCTAAGCATGTTAAGCTAAAACATGATTGCACTAGACTGGTTCAAGAAAAAAAGAAAAGAAAAAAAAACACAGAGAACGAAAAAGAAGGGTGAATCAGTTAAGTCTTTATGTAGCCAAAAAGGCTTTCACAAACAGATGCATTTTTAGCAGCCGCTTGAATTGTTAAATGTCGTCACATGATCTCAGGTATCCAGGTAGAGCATTCCACGCGGATGGGGCAGCGATAGAGAAGGCCCGCAGTTTTGTCTCAACATAATTATATGATTTTGTGGAAGGTAAACAGAGCTGATGGGACGTCTCGGCACATATGTTTGAGTCTCGCCCATGCTATTCTCAGACTCATGCCTACTTGTTAAATACATACATGTAAAATCTCCTTGGTAGTCTATTGTCCCATATAAGAAAAAAACCTTCCTTAGCATCCAGTGTCCCCCATACCCCAAAACTTCAACCAAAAGCCCCCCTGTACCTGAAAAGAAAGGAGGCAGGAGTGATTTCCACTCAAACTCTCTTATATAGTAAACAGGACCCGTCCAGGGCATCCCAGGATGCAGTGTGAGGCAGGGTGCCACCATTTTGAAGATGACAGCACCCAGAAGCAGGAGTGAGTGGGCATCACTCCTGCCTCCCTTTTTTTCAGGTACAGGGGACACTGACAGGAAAGCTGACATTTTGAACTAAGCTACAGACTACTGCCATGATTTTAAGGCAGCAGTAATTTGTATACTCATTAGTTTGAGCATGCTGTGGCTATTTTTTTAGGTAAATTCGGGGTAGAGTGAGGACCCTGCTATGAACCTTTCAGCATGGGTCTCTGTATTTGGTAGCAGAGATAGATCCTGGGGAATGGACCTCCAGTCTCACACTTTTTCTGGTTGTTCTGGACCTTCCTTCTGAAACAAACACCATCCACTTTCTACTGCTGATAAGACCCCTTACAGGCTTATTTTCGAAAGAGAAGGACGCCCATCTTTCGACACAAATCGGGAGATGGGCGTCCTTCTCCCAGGGTCGCCCAAATCATCATAATCGAAAGCCGATTTTGGGCATCCTCAACTGCTTTCCATCGTGGGGACAACCAAAGTTCCCAGGGGTGTGTTGGAAGCATAGAGAAAGCGGGACTGGGGCATGCTTAACATATGGGCGTCCTCGGCCGATAATGGAAAAAAGAAGGGCGTCCCAGATGAGCACTTGGCCAACTTTACTTGGTCCATTTTTTCTTGCGACCAAGCCTCAAAAAGCTGCCCGAACTGATCAGATGACCACCGGAGGGAATGGGGGATGACATCCCCTTACTCCCCCAGTGGTCACTAACCCCCTCCCACCCTAAAAAAAAAACCTTTAAAAATATTTTTTGCCAACCTCTATGCCAGTCTCAAATATCATACCCAGCTCCCTAAAAGCAGTATGCAGGTCCCTGGAGCAGTTTTAGTGGGTGCAGTGCACTTCAGGTAGGCAGACCCAGGCCCGCCCCCCCCCCCCCCCCACACCTGTTACACTTGTGGTGGTAAATGTGAGCTCTTCAAAACCCACAAGAAACCCACTGTACACACATGTAGGTGCCCCCTTCACCTCTTAGGGCTATGGTAGTGTTGTACAGTTTGTGAGGAGTGGGTTTGGGGGGGGGGGTTGGGGGGCTCAGCACACAAGGTAAGAGAGCTATGCACCTGGGAACAATTTCTGAAGTCCACTGCAGTGCCCCCTAGGGTTTCCAGTTGGTTTCCTGGCATGTCAGGGGGACCAGTGCACTACGAATGCTGGCTCCTCCCACAGCCAAAGGGCTTCATTTGGTCATTTCTGAGATGGGCATCCTCAGTTTCCATTATCACCGAAAACCGGGGGCGACATCTCTAAGGACGACCATCTCTAAAGTTGACATAAATGTTGAGATTTGGGCGTCCCCGACCGTATTATCAAAACAAAAGATGGACGCCCATCTTGTTTCAATAATACGGGTTTCCCCGCACCCTTCGCCGGGATGTCCTGTGAAAACGTCCTCGGGAAAACTTGGGCGCCCCATTCGATTATGCCCCTCTTAGGCTCCCTGCTCAAGGTACAGCCTGGTTTATCCCACTTTTACTTTGCCCTGACACCTGGATGGACCATGAGACTTCCCACCATATGGTACCAAGCCTGCTTGATAAGGAGGCAGAAAAGAGGCAACAGACTCTTTCCCTCCAAAACTGGGGCACTTAAGTAAACTAAGGTACCCACCTAGCTCATCCTATGGACACATCCCAATTGAAGACCCAGTTAAAACAATCATAGGTGTTTATCCCATTATGCTGCTTTCAGGGCAGTTTCACCCCTGAAGATGCATAAAAGAGAAATTTCACCTTCAGTTGTCAAGGATTTAGTGATACTTGGTCACATTTAGGTGACTGTTTTCAGCCAAATTAGATTCTACAGCTAGATCAGTGTTTTCTGCATATAGCTGCCTAATGTTACCTAATGCACTGGAATCTTTCCCTGCCTCCATACTAAAAAAGTATAGACAAGTATAAACAAGAAAGTTGCTAGCCCCTCACATCAGCCCTCTGCTGACCTTGTACTGGCAGTCCCTGGAATTCCCCTCACCTTCCCAAACCAAGCATAAAGGAGAAGATCTTACCTCCTTCAGGCTCAGCTGAATAGTTAGGGAGTAATTCTACAAGACTGCAGTATACGGTACCTACCTTCCTTTATAAAATACTAGCACAACAGCTGAAATTCACATCTATAATTTAGACAAAAACACTTATGCCAGCCATAAAGCTGCTCTAAGTGCTCATACTTAAATGCCGAGGATAGACATGTAAATCCCACCCAGGCTCTGCCTATGTGTACCACTGTGCATATTTTCTATATAGTATTGATGCCGAATTTTGGTATTTGCATACATATGTGCATATATGCATGCTTATATACCATTATTCTAACCGTTTACACACATAATCAGCACATAAATGCTAATACCTACTCTATAAAATTAACATGTTCTGTATCAGTGACAGCTCTCAAAACTTAGGTATTCATTTATTCATTTCTTTATTGAAGCAGTCAATCCACATTCAGTCCCAGAAGCAGCCCCTTCTGAGTGAAACATGGCCGTGTTGGGCAATTTTATTTTGGTTTTATAATAAAGTTTATTTTATCATCCATCAACCGTGTCTGCTTCTGCGTACTCTATCCTTGTGGGACTAGTGGACTGATTTCCAGCCTGTTTCCTGGGACCTTCTCATTCTTTATCCATTTTGGACAGGGTACAGGGACTAGAGGATCTAGGTTTCCCTGACCCCAATGCTGGGCTGGAGAGAGGTTCCAAGGCATAGCAGATGGAAGAGTTGCAGGCCTAGCATTTGTCAATTGTTGCTTCAGGTCCGGGGCTTTTGGGCTACACAGAACCATCTCCTGAAGATGGTTTGCACTGCCTCTGTCTCCTAGGGGTCAGCAGTGTGGTGGTGGGAAAACACCACGGTCCAGTATGGGCTTCCCATGACCCACAGGATTAGTGACTAAAGGGGAAGAGAAGAGATGCTGGGAATTAGAGTCTAGATGAAGAAGAAGAAGAAGAAAGCATAGAGACTTGGTAAGGCTGGCAGAAGATAGAGAGAGAGGGGAGGGGAAGAGAAAGGAAGGGAATAAAGGATGGGAGCAAAAAGGGGTATTGTGTTCTGTACAATTGAACCCAAACCCAAACACACATACATATCCCCTCCTTGCCACTCTCACACAACCTTACCTCACCTCCTTTAACGTACACTACATGTCCATAGCATACCCCATCCCATACACCTCTCCCTTCTTTTTGTGCACTTTCCAACTTAATTTTCACAAATTGGCATTACTGGATGATTCTGCTGAAAATGAACAGAGATTAATATAATTGAATTTTTAGGTACAATTCTGTCAGTGTTTGAGGAAATAGAGAATGCATGCTGGCCAGAAGAACTCCAGTAGTGGATCTTACACCCTCATTTTAATCAGCATTAAATTAGTTAACATATCAAAGTGTAAACACATTACGATGCTCATTTTCAAAGCACAATAATGCTACAAAGTTACCCATAGTAACATATGTAACTTTGTCAGTCTATGTGCTTTGAAAATGAGCCTCTAAATGTAATTTCTAATTGTGTACAAAGCTAGTTTCCAAGGAAAATGCCATCCAATTTGTCATCTTGAAAACCAGCCAACACATAGAATTTTAGGGCAAACAATCTACTCTAGTGTTTCACAGTGAGAAGCACTTTGTCTTGCTGCCCAAATACAAATTCATTACTCTTTTTCTGACAAAGAAATATTATTTAGAGTAAAAGTGGAATAAAAGAGGTGAACAGTCATATTAGAGGAAGAGGAAATTGTAATCAATTGTTCCAAATAGGTTTTTAATTATTATAAATTATAATTAGCTATTCCTACATGGTTAAGATTCAATTATTGTAAATTAATGGTTGAATGTGTGACAGCTATACAATGTTCACACACAAAAAAACCCATGTAGAACAATTTGGACTTGTTATTTATACTGATGAAGTTGCAATGGATTAATTTAGGATTATATATTAATTATTGTAGTGTATTATGTGGTTATGGTATTTATTAATTTTTAGGACTATGCAACATTGAGAGAGCCAGTTAAAGAACATTTTATATGTGGAATTAAACAAGTTTAATTTGGCCTATATGATGCTTTTCATATATACCTATAAAAGGTGGCCTAATGTTGGGGCAGAAACTATCATCAGAGGCAGGGAAACTGGCATGAGTTTTCATCTTATAAGAGGTTCCACTGAATAGTTAGAAATATATCAATGCACTATAATCATAAAAGAGCATTAAAAGGGTTAGACATGGAGGGACCTGGATTAGGTTCTCAGCATAATCGTTATCATGCAACAGTGGCTGGATTTAGGGTTTATGGCAGCAGTCTTCCAGAAGGTGCCCTGGCCCATGGCCCCCAGTCGGTGACTGTCACTGCACCAGCTCTGTACTGAGCTACAAGCCTGAAGGAAGCTACCAGGTGTAAAAAAAAAAAAAATGATGTTATAACAGCAGTGGCCTGATGACGGGAGTGCAGATTTTAAATTTGAAAGGCTAGCCAAAATGTGATAAATTTTCTCTGTCTTTTTCTCATGCAACATCAGGAAAAGGGTAAGCACAGAATACTGTTCCTGTTTGTTGTTTTAAAGTGCATTTTGCATTTTTTTTTTTTACCACTGAGAAGCGGGTTTCTTTATAATCTATGGTTTGGAATCTGATGTGCCCATAAATTTGTCCATGTTGCATTGGAACAATTCTATTCCATATGTCAGATGCTATCCTTGAAATACGTTCTGCTAGAAACGTTCTGCTAGAAACTGGTATGAACATCTCAAAATGTGCTTCAAATAACTGCTTTATAAGAAACATAGATACCAAATGCATTTGATGATGAGATCCTTGAAATCTGTACAATAAAAGCATGCCATCTGCAATTCACCTACTGACCTACTTATGGACAACAATAACAGCTATGCATTACATGCTTTAACTTGAAATAAGACTCCCTATGCTTTGGATGGTAATAGCACTCGAGAATAAAACTACAGTTAGCACTAGGATAGATGTTATGGCAATAGATGGTGGCAGCTGAAGCAACACTATAACTGATTATTCTTCAAATTCTGTTGAGCGTACTCAAGTATGGAGATGAAGTTAAGTAACTTATACAAGGTCACAAGGACATGTAGCAAAGTCTTTGGGTTTTTTTTTTTATAGTGTAGCAATTGTCACAGAATTTATCTTCTGTTACAGCATTTGATCAAGTCATAGAACTGGTAGAAACCAGGAGTCCTGCTGATAATGTTGGCAATGGTTGAAAAAGGTGGTAAATAAATCATAATAAATAAATGAGCTTTGAGCCTTGCAAACTCATTGACCACCATACTCTCCCTTGCTTATCCCTTGGACCCATGGGCATGTCCTTTCTTTGCTCCTCCTGGATCCACTTTTCTTCCCACCCCTCACTTTCCCTCCTCGCTTTCTTCTTCCCCTGGTCCCACTGCTGCATTCTCCTGTCCTCCACATGATCACACTGCCAGTTTTCATACCCTCTCCTCACAGATTTACAGGATAACAGTACTTTGTTCACTTCACAAATAAAACTGCCAGTCAGTTGACTTCTATCTGTACCAGCACCTGTTGCCCAGAGGTGTCTTCCATGAATCACTTTAAACAAAGCTACCTGCCAGTCAAGCCAGAAGGAACTTCAACAGGATAGACAGAAAGCAGAAATTGTGAACCACCCTTTGGAGGTACTGTAAGGGTGGGGAGACTGGCCAAGTAAGGGGACAAAGGAGGGATCAGAAAGAGACATGAGAAGGAAAGGAGAACCTGCAGAAGACAGGTGACAGGAGATGAAAGAATCAGTGGCATTGACTAATTCATTCTCTAGCTTGATATCTCCACTGCTGTCCTGCAATAGTCTGGTAATTGGAGGCCATGATCTTTTTTTGCTGAACAAAAGTAGTGTTGAACTATGAGAGCTTCTTAGAGATATAATCTCAGCAGGTATGTTAGACTCTATTGAGTTTTCTCGTAGGTTGAAAGCAGTCTAAAGACAGATACTTTTGAGCCTTACTGGAAGGGAAGGTAGACTAAAGAAAAGCTCTGCTGATCCATTTATGTGGAGATAATGCACATAACACTTAATGCAACCATGATGAAATGCTATGGGAAGTACACTAATGTATAGAGCTGGGTATGAATTGCTGTTAATAAAAGCACCACGTTTGGAATGCAGCACCACTGTGACTGGTAGTTTTTGAAAGTAATAACAGGGAGAGAAAGTAATTGTTTTCCTGAGGACTGTGTAACTTAACATTTTCACCACCTGTGGTCCACTTCAGCAACTGTTAGATCAACTTGAATTGATCCTCCACAGCCATCAGAACAATCCCTGCCCCCTTTTTTTCCTGTACTGCTGCCTCCTCTGTGGTAGACATACAATTCAAAGCTGTATGGTAGTGGTTCCCAAACATGTTCTGGGGGTTCCCCACCCAGTCAGGTTTTCAGGATATCCACAATGAATATTCATGAGACAGATTTACATGCAGTGAAGACATTGCGGATATCCTGAAAATCTGACTGGCTAGGGAACCTCCAGGATGGGTTTGGGAACCATTGCTGCATGGGTTGTACTTTCCTAAATAGGTCAATTCTTTATTTGGTATTTGTTACCCTACAGATCTCATGATTTCCTTTTCAAGAGGATGTCTTGATTGTAATTCCAAATATTCATAAACACAAATGGCTGTTTTAGCCACCAGTGCAGGACTACATATGAAATAAGAAGTTTCATCCTTAACTATCCTTTTCTCTCCCTTCTCCCAGTAACAACACTCACATTCCCAATCCTCTACCACACTGGGTTTCAAATGAGATACAGAGCAAATTTTGGAGAGGGGCCGATTGCATGTTATTAAAACAGGAATTATACTGGTCACTGAATGCTTTCAAAAGAACAATTCCACGCTGCTGGCATTCCCCCTGATTTGGAAGATGATTCATTCAGTGGCAAATCATAGCAGCAGGGGAATAGGAGTGGCATGTATACTGCAAATCTTTTCTCTTAAGTCACTGGAAAAGATCTGTTTTAGTTTCACAGGCCTCTTACTGTATGTTTTGAACTACATAACTCAAATGCCTTCATATCATGAACTCATGCAGTTTCACATATGTCTGTATCACATTGAGCATCTGCTTTCTGGGGGGAAAAAAACCCATAAGCAGGGCCGCCGAGAGACAGAGCCGAGCCTAGGGCAGGACCTCCGCTGCCGCAACCTCCCTCCGCTGGGAACACTGCCGCCCCACCCCTTACCTTCCTGTGTCTGCTCCTCCCTCAATCTGTCACTCTCGTGCTCCTGTGTGCCGGGACCTGGGTTATCGTGTTAACGCAATCACCCAGGTCCCGACACACAGAAGCAGGAGAGAGGCAGAACCTTCTGCCTGCCTCCAAAAGCCCAGGCCCCCATTGGAGGCGGGCCTGAGGAATCTTATCTCCCTTCGCTGAGGCCCTGCCCATAAACATACATGTATGCGTGTGTACACATGTAAATCTACCCAAACCAAGCAGAAGCTTTGCAGGAGGTGAGGTTGTGAAAATGTATGTATGTATGTAAAATAACACCATATACAAAAACTATCAGCTATACTTTAGGAGGAAAAGCCTCAGAACACCCAGGCTTTTGCCTGTCTTGGCACTAAACAATCATATGCATAAAAACCTCCTAATTAAAAAAAACTTTTTTTAACAGAGAAACAATATAATTCAAAACTTATCATATTGTTGCAGCAATTCCATTTCTGCCAGCAGTAAATTAACCCAGAAAATGTGTGGTGATAATACAGCAGGTTTAACCATCAGCGCATAAATTCCCTGGGGTAATTTTCAGAAGGGAAATATGGCCATCTTGTCATTTTAAATATTTGATTGGTCCTGCACAAGGAAAAGTGTGTGTTTACTATTTATGCAAGCATATCATTAAACAAGTTTACCAAGCTCATTATAAGTCTTGATATACCACTTAGGAGAGGCTTCTGTCAAAGCGTTTTACATTAATCATGACTAAATAAATCAATAGTAGAAAAGGAACTAAAATGTGGACAGGAATCAAGATACACACAGAAGAAATAGGAACTCCAATATGCAGAGCACCATCACAAGGAATCAGCCAGGCCAGAAGGCCATGCAAATCAGCACTAATCAAACGCCTTAGCAAACAAATAAGCCTTAATTTGGGGCTTAAATCAGGGTAGAGAGGCCCTCAGCCTAAGTGTCAGAGGGGCAGCATTCCAGAGAAGGGGGCCCATTACATGGAGGGTCTGAGAACGTATAGAGGATGAGCAAAAAATGTGGAAAGACGGGACCTGAAGCAAACATTCCTGAGATGAACGGAGCGCTCTAGAGGGGCAGTACGGTACCAGATATTGAGAAAGATAGGAGGTTTGACCAGAGTGGTGAATTTTATAGACTAACAGAAGCACCTTATAAGAAATACCACCCCTGTAATATTCTATTTCAGGCTCCAATGCACAAAGCTTACCATGGTTGCAACATTTGATTTAGACCAGTTTTAGCAGGTCTAAAGCAAATGTTATGTAGCGTCTAATGCACAAAGGGGTTTTGTGGGGGTTTTACCATTTGCTGTAGTAGCTACCGAGAATCCTATGCAAATGCATTACAACACACTCATTAGTACTGTAATGAGCATTCCGTGTGAGGTATAGAAAAGAGCACCTACCTTCAACTTGCTAGAATTTACAGCAGGTCTGGGGCTATCTTTGTATGCAGTCTGTTTGCATTTTTCAATAGCAGGAGGAAAGGGCGAGCCAAGAACAGCTTAGAGGGGTGGAGAAACAAAAGCAGACAGCCTATTGGCTGGGGAAAGCCCTTATGATGCCAGCTGGGGAGCTTAAGCAAGGAGGGGATTACCAAGCATGTAGGAAAAATTAATTGGAGAGGCAGCAGGAAAGCAAGTAAACTGAGTGCTGCAGGGGAAAGGGGCAGTGGGATAAAATGATTTCTGGGAATGCGCAAAGCATGGACTCTTACCGAGAGTGTTTTGTGCATGTGCTAGGCACTTTGCCTATCGAGCCGCTTGCAGAGTTTCTGTGCATCTCATTTGCATGCATTTCCCTTGGAGCATCAGTCGCTGTTTTGGAATCGCTAAATTCAGCCCCGGCTGCCGTATGTAGTGGCGACTTTTGAGTATCGACCCCTCGGTGTTTCTCAACTTCTTCAAGTCAACTACTACAAATTTGAACTGAGTACGCTGAGCTCCGATCAGCAGAGATTTTGAAATGGTCATTCCTAAAACAGACATATCCTAATCACAAGTATAAATGTTAGCTCCGAATGTGGAAACTATTTTAATTAGTTCTCTTGTGTGAATAGTTTCTTTTCTATTGCACTTTGTAGTTCTTTTCTAAGCTTTTTGTTTTATTTGTAAACCGCTGTGATCTGTTCGTTAGTTTTACTGGTATATCAAGTCTTGAATAAATAAATAAATAAATAACAAATACAATAAAATTACTTTTTCTACCTTTGTTGTCTGATCATTTTATTTTTTTAACTGTGTTGGCCCGAGCTCTGGTTTTTGCATTCCTCCACCTTCTCTTATCTCTTGACATTTTTCTCTCTTTTCTTTGTAACTTTCTTCAATTTATATTTGTGTCCAGATTTAATTCAATTTTCTTCTTTTTACTGTTTCTACCTACAGCTTTCCATCTCTTTCCCTCATCCTGCCTCTCCTATTCCCATTCCTCTTATTCCTCAGTCTTTCACTAACTCTGTGCTCTCCCCATCCTTTCATTCAACATCTCATCTCTCTCCCTCTGTCTTCAGCCTTTCATCCAGTATCTCCTGTCTTTCTCCCTCCCTTTCCATTCAGGGTGCAGGGGACTGGCAAAGCCAACAGTATGCGCATGGAAACTGCAGCCCCAAGATTGCTTCAGGTTGTTTTGCTGTTGCCCTTGCTGGTCTGGTCTGGTCTGGTGAGGAAAGTGTGACACACAACCCTGCTGTAATTTCACATTTTTCTTGAGGTATGCATACTGTGTGTTGAGAAACTCTATTCTATTTCATGAAAGACCTGAACATTTTATGTGGTTAATTTTCTGATAGCACTATGCTGGAAAATGTGCTAACAAATATATTTTCAATGTTTGTTGCAAAACTATATTTCTCTAAAGTAATGAAAGCTACAATCATAAAAAATCAAGGCCTTGCAGTAGGTCTCACTAAAGTGATGACCCCTCTTAACTTTGACATTTCAATAGTGAATAGTGACGGGGAGGAATATGTAGAAGCTGATAAACATAAGGCAGAATTGCTTAATAAATATTTCTGTTCTGTGTTCACAGCTGAAGGGCCGGGAGCAGAACTGCAGAGGACAAACACCAATAGGAATGGAGGGCTAGTAATCCCTTTAAAGATTTTCAGAAGACTGTGTTTATGAGGAGCTGGCTAAGCTAAAGTTGGACAAAGCGATGTGGCCGGATGGCATACACCCGAGGGTACTGAAGGAACTTAGGGAAGTTCTAGCGGCTCTGCTGGCTGACCTTTTCAAAGGTTCTGTAGTCAGGCCTGGAGAACTGGGAAAGAGCAGATGTGGTCTGTCTCCACAAAAGAAGAAGTAAGGAAGAGGTTGGGAACTACAGGCCAGTAAGTCTGACTTCTGTGGTATGTAAATTAATGGAAACACTTTTAAAACAGAAAATAGTAAAGTTTTTGGAACCCAATGGATTACAGAACCCGGGGCAATGTGGTTTCACTAGAGGCAGGTCTTGACAGACAGATCTGATTAACTTCTATAATTGGGAGACAAAAGAGTTGAATCAAGGGAGAGCGCTAGATGTTGTGTATTTAGATTTTAGGAAAGCCTTTGGCACAGTTCTGCATAGATGACCAATACCAAATGTCTATTCACTTCTTATTTCCACTATTCATGATGTATTGTAAGCCACATTGAGCCTGCAAAAAGGTGGGAAAATGTGGGATACAAATGCAATAAATAAATAAAATAAATAAACTGAGTGCCCTCGATATGGGCCCTAAAGTGTCTGACTGGGTTAGGAGCTGGTTGAGTGGAAGGCAACAGAGGGTAGTGGTAAATGGAGTTCATTCTAAGGAAAAGGATTTTACCAGTGGTGTGCTGCAAGGTTTGTTTCTTGGGCCAGTTCTTTTTAACATTTTTATATGCAATATAGCTGAAGGGCTGCCTGGTAAGGTTTGCGTCTTTGGGGATGATACAAAAATCTGCAATAGGGTAGACATCACTGATAGTGTGCATAACATGAGGAAGGGCTTAGTGAAGCTAGAGGAATGGTCTGGAATTTGACAGCATAGATTTAATGCTAAAAAATGCAGGGTCATGCACCTGGGCTGTAAAAACCCAAGGGAATGGTACAGTTTAGGGGGGATGAATAACTTTTGTGCATGAAAGAGGAGTGGGACTCGGGTGTGATTGTATGTGATGATCTTAAGGTGGCCAAACCAAATTTTACACAAGGCAAGGTAGAAAGCTAGAAGGATGCTTGGGCGCATAGGGAGAGGAATGACTAGTAGGAAAAAGGAGGTGGTGATGCCCCGTGTAAGACTCTGGTGAGACCTCAATATTGTATACAGTTCTGGAGACCGCATTTTCAAAAAATATAAACAGGTTGGAATTGGTCCAGAGAGCAACTACTAAAATAGTCAGTGATTTTCATCATAAAGTGTATGGGGACAAACTTAAAGATCTCAATATGTATACTTTGGAAGAGAGGCTGGAGAGGGGAGATATGATAGAGACATTGAAATACCTATGCAGCATAAATGCACAGGAAGTGAGTCTCTTTCAATTGAAATGAAACTCTGCAATGAGGGGCATAGGATGAAGATGAAAAGGTATAGAAGTAACCTGAGAAAATACTTCCTCATGGAAAGGGGTGTGAATTCATGGAATGGCTTCCCGGTAGAAGTGGTGGAGACGAAAGCAGTATCTGAATTCAAGAGAGCTTGACACAAGTACATAGGATCTCTAAGCGAGTGATAAAAAGAGTAGATGGCATGGATGGGAAGACTGGATAGGCCATATGGTCTTTATCTGCCTACATTTTTCTCTGTTTCTATGTTAACATAATAAACTGAACTTCTCAAATAACATTACAAAAATCATAGAACTGGTTGAAGATAGCATGAGATAATACACAAGAGAGGGATCCAAGAAAATCAACACCACAACTACCCAAACCAAAACATTAAGTTGTCCGTTACTAAACGACTATAGCTACAGATTTTAACATGGTAACCACTGGGGGCATTCCCACTATTTGATACTGCCATCATACATTAATATTCAGATTAACACTCGGTATCTACTCCTGTTTGAAACGGAAGCACTTAGGGCCTTATTCTATAAAGGTTATGCTCCTTAATTTACACTCGTACAATATATGCACCTAAATTACAAGCATAATCTATGTTCCAAAATAGATTAAGCTCATAATTTAAGAGCATAAGTTCAGGAGCATAAATGTAGGAGCAAACCCACAGATTCTATATAGCGTGCCTAGAGATCCGTGCCGAAATCCAAGCGAATTCTATAACAATGCGTCTAACTTAATTGGCTTAATAAAATAATGAGTGTTGATAACAGCACATAAAAAGCAATAATGAGCACTAATTGGTAATAATTAGAATTTATGCATACAACTCGCTAAGCATATTCTATAACGAAGTGTGCCGAACTTCTAATGCGGGCAGGCAAAAAGGGGCATAGTTATGCATGGGGAAATGAGTGTTTCATGGGCATTCCAAAATTTACGCACATAGTTATAGAATATGGCCCACTGAGTGTAAATCAATGTGCCGGGATTTATGCCACATTTTCATTGGTACAAATGGATACGTGTAGTTTTAGGCACTGGGGAATCAACTAAGTGTATTCTCTATACTATGCCTAAATCTAGGCACTGTTTATATAATACGCTTAGTTGGCGCTGATTTCTGTGCCGATTTTTTAGGCACCACATATAGGATCTCCACCATAACCTTTATAGAATAAGGCCCTTAGTGCCTCCTACTTTGGAGGTGCTAAATGGTCTTATGTTAACTCTGCATTTGGAAGTTAGCACATGGTAAATGCAGCACATTATCTGACAAATGCCTTCCATGTCCACTCTCCACCCATGCCACGTCTCCTGGAACAAAAAACATTTAACATGCATTAACTTTGAAAGTGCTGCGAAGTCCCTTAATGCAGCTCTGCGCTAGCAGTTAGTGTGGCATGATCCAGACATTAACCCCCGGATTCTACACAGCATGACTTAACTTGTGTGTGCAAATACAGTCATATTCTATATTTGTGCATGCAACTTAATTAGTTAACAAGCCAACTGGTGCTGATAATTGGCAATTAACAAGCAATTATTGACACTAATTGGCATTAATTAGAACTTACACAATGAACTGTCCAAGCGTATTCTATAACATGATGCGCATAAATTCTAAGTCGCATGGTTGAAAGAGGGCATGGCCACATGGGCATTTCTAAAATCTATGTGTGTTGTTATAGAATTCACCCAGTCTGTGCCTAATATAGGTGTTGGGATTTACACCAAATTTTACTTGGCGTAACTGCCCATGATTATATTTTGTCACACAAATGGGCACTCAGTGTATTCTATAAATTGTGTGGAAATGTAGGCTTATTCTATAAAGTACGTTTAAATTAAAGTGTACTTTATAGAATACGCTTAGGTGTATTTAATTTAGGTGCCGATCTTTTAGGCATGATATATATAAAATCTAGTCCCAAGTGTTTAATAAGGTTCTGTAAAAGGGCCCCTAAGAGGGCAATTCTATAACAGGGTGCCTCTGTTTAGATGCCCCAAGAGTGCATGGTAGCAGCGTATTCTGTAATGGAACCTAGGCACCTAGATTCCATTATAGACTCCTAGCATAAAACTGTATCAATCCATCTAGCATGTAGCATTGAGCTGATGTATATGAAAATACCTAATAGTGGAAAGTACCTGTGTAACTCATAGGTACTTGCAAGTACCTGTGTAACTCACAGCAAGTACCTGTGTAACTCACGCATTATGTTAGTTGTGTGCTAACATAATGGACACAATTTTGATTTTTTTCCATTAATGGCCAAGTGTTAATTTCCCAATTAGCATACGGCCATTAGCATTTGAGCTTTTACTGTTTTGATTTGCTGATTAGTGCAGGGCATACCTACTCTCCATCCCCAAAAACACTCCCTGCACTAAAAAATATTTATATATTTTAGTGCGGGATTTGTATGCTGATTCCAGAAGTACCACAGGACGCTTGAGTGTGTCCCTCAGTAGGGCCTCTTGGCATGCAGTAAGCACATGTTAGTGCTTATGACCACTTAGTAAATGGACCTTTTAATTTTCCATGTTTCATATTTAAGAAAACTTTCTAGAGATGAAATATATGCACATTTTTCCAATATATAGTCTGTGTTATGGTAGTGAATTTTAACTGCATTACAAAATATAACAGAAACTTTCTATTAAAAATGAGAGATGTAGAATATTGTAAAATCAATGTCCCAGCTAAAATAGATAGGTAACTGTAGTCTACAGACAGAAACTGAGTCAAAAATTAATTACACTAGCTAAACACAGATTTCTAAGTTTCAATAACTGTTTGAATACTACTACTCAGTTATGAAATATATGCTGCATATTTATTTATTTGCTGCATTTGTATCCCACATTTTCCCACCTTTTTGCAGTCTCAATGTGGCTTACATTATGCCGCGATGGCAATCACCATTTACGGAATGAGAGAACAGAATAATATACAATTAAGGTACATAAGATATCAAGAAAATTGGAAGTAAAGAGATAATTAACACATATTAGGTATGTAAAGTATAGGATCAAGAGTAACATTAAATGATAATAGTGAAATTAAAGTAGTTAGATTAAGGAGTTCAGTATTGATTAGTACTAATACAGTTTTGATGGTGAATCTTTTATGAAGGATTCTTTGTATAAGTCTTGCTGAATAAGTTAGTTTACAGCGACTTCCAGAAGGCTGTCAGATCATATGTTGATTTTAAGGCAGTCAGTAATGCATTCCAAGGTTACTTGCAGATGTGGAGGAGTGGTCTAGTGGTTAGGGTGGTGGACTTTGGTCCTGGGGAAGTGAGGAACTGCGTTCAATTCCCACCTCAGGCACAGACAGCTCCTTGTGACTCTGGGCAAGTCTCTTAACTCTCCATTGCCCCAGGTACAAATAAGTACCTGTATATAATATGTAAGCCACATTGAGCCTGCCATGAGTGGGAAAGCGCGGGGTACAAATGTAACAAAAAAAAAGTGTATGAGAAGCTGGATGCATATAATGATTTGTATCTTACACCCTTGCAGTTGGGGTAATGGAGGTTTAAGAAAGTGCATGATGAGCTTATTGTGTTTCTTGCTGGTAAGTCTATAAGGCCAGACATGTATACCGGGGCCTCTCCATGGATGATCTTAGGGGCCAGGGTGCAGATCTTGAATGTAATTCGGCCAGTTAATGGGAGCCAGTGCAATTTTTCTCTAAGGGGTCTGGCGCTTTCATATTTCGCTTTTCCAAATATGAGTCTGGCTGCAGTGTTTTGGGCTGTCTGGAGTCTCTTCGTGATTTGGGCTTTACATCCATCATAGATGGAATTGCAATAATCCAGATGACTCAATACAAGTGATTGCAGGACGTCAGACTCAGAAACAGAACGAAGGAAGAAGAGGACCTCGGCTGGCGGGGGTTGGGATCCCCCGCCAGCAAAGGTAGCAGACGGCGACGGCAGGTTGATGGCAGGTTGGCGGCGGGAGGGGGGTCGAGAGGGTCGTTGGCAGGAGGGTCCAGGGCCAGATCTACGGGGGCCCAGGCCCCCATGGCCCCATGTACCTACGCCCCTGATAACAGACCTTAACAAGCAATAATGAGCACTAATTGGCACTGATTCGAATTTAGGCACACAATTCGCTAAGCGTATTCTGTAACGATGTGTACCGAACTTCTAATGCACGGAGGCAAAAAAGAGGCAAGGTTATGGGTGGGGAAATGAGCATTTCATGGGTGTTCCAAAATTTAGGCACCTAGTTATAGAATATGGCCCAGTGCACCTAAATCTACAGGCTGAGATTTACACCATGTTTTTGTTGGCGTAAATGGATGTGCGCAGATATCGGTTTGAAATAACTAAGCATATTCTATAGGTGCCTAAATCTAGGTGCAGATTAAAGAATACGCTTAGTTGGCACTCATCGATTGGTAGGTTCATTTTTCATATATTTAATGATTGTTATTTTTTATCTCTATATGCGTTTTTAGATGGTTTACTCATATCCATATAGCATTACGCTGGTTAAATCTGTTCATTTAATGAAATAATTCAAAACTTATGTATTAACATGAATTGTCATTTACCTGGTTATATAGTGTTATTTAATGAATGTCATATATATTATCTATTTTTATATATATATCATTTTTTATGTATCATTTGTATTTTTCACGTCATGGTTCTGTTTACATACTTGGATGTTTCATTTACATTTATATTCAATATGGACTGTTAAAATTTTTTAAAATGTTTAAAAAAAACTTTTATAATTATTTAAACATTATAATGTAATAAATTTAGTAAGTGAAGTTTATTCATATCATTTTTGAGGTTTGTTATATCTCAGTGTATTCTGCTCTTGACTTATCAATATACTGAAATTGATGAAATTTGATTGTTTAATCTATGATGTATAGATATAATGTATTTGATTTTAATATAAAAAAAGGTTTTTTTTATTAAAATTTTAATGTTTTTTAAATTTTAACTTTTTTGATTAAGAACTAAAATGGTTTTTGTTTGGTTTTGAATTAATTTGTATAAATATGTTATTATTCTTTATACCCCTGAGGAAGGCTCTTGTAGCCGAAACTCGGACCGTGTAGGGTCCAAATAAAGTTGTATTTGGAGCATCTTACCCTGTTGTATTGGACTGATCTCTTGGACTTGGTTCTTTTGCACCTTATTTTTGTTGTGTTTCATTTTTGTGGAGAGCGTGAACCCCATTTGTTTCTTACAGTTTTATTTACCTTGCTATAACTGCTGCAAAGTATTTGGTAGCTGTTTGTGATAAGCTGGTTACTTTTCATTGGGTCACAGGAGAGAGCTGTCCAACATCCCTCCCCCCCCCCCTTTCTTTCCTTGTCATCTCGTAGATTTGGGTTTGCCTGAGGCATATTCTAGTGGATATAGGTTTGGGGACACATTGTCATGAGGGTAGCTCCATACTCAGGCCTTGATCCAGGTCAGAGCTGTTATAGGGGTGCAATGTCAGTGATACTTATGTCGGGCCCTGAGATACTCCTTCATGCGCCAGATGAGACCTGGATCTTCCCACTGTATCTTATGGTAATGGTGCCTGAGCACCTCAAGGTCCCTGTGTATGCCAAAGTTTGTGGAGACAGGGTTCAGGTGATGGGCCTTCTTGGTGTCATATACATTATTTTTTTAACATAGGTGTAATGCTCCTCACATAGCCTGTAGCAGATAGCTGCAGCCAGATTTTTTTTTTGGGGGGGGGGGGCTGAGGGTGTGGGTATATAGTACACAGGCACAGGTGCTGTGTGAGCTGAGATGGCCATGGGGACAGAGGACGGCATGGTGGCCTTTCTGTGGAGCATATGCACTATTGCTGGGAAGTGGGGATGGACAGTGGGTTAAAGCAGGTGTGCCTTTTTGTGGCTCAATGTACTTTAGTGAACTGCTACCAATGTTCACATCAGTATGTAGCCATGGGTCAGGATGCTGGTGCAGTGTGTAACCCCTCATTGGATATTCTGTACATTCTGATTTCACTAATGGTTTGTTATATCAGTTACAGTACAGCCTCAATTATCCGTCCTTCAGTAATCCGACCATCCGGCATATCTGACAGACCTTCCGGTGATATTATCATGTTGCTGTTAAGAAGCACGCAACTTCTTTTCCTGTTTTCCAACTTCACATGCTGCAAGGAAGCCACATTTAATGAGACCATGCTTCTGTGTACGGGAACCATGCTTTGCAGCTGATACTCCTTCATGCACCCCTGTTCGCCATTAAGAAGCACACGGCTTCTCTTCTGCTAAAGAAGCTGATACCTTGCTTTTGCAGCATGGCAGCAATTTTTGGATCTGGGACCCTGCTTTTGCAGCGAGGGGACCATTGAAAAAGTTTTAAGCTAAAACTTTTCTTTTACACAGTACAGCATGGCAGAAATGTTTTAAGGGGTTACCACTGTTTTCCGCATTATTCGAGTTTTCACTTATCCGACAGTGGGTTGGTCCCGTTTATGTCAAAAATCAGGACTATACTGTACATGTATTGCAACAACAATGGGACCTCGCTGCATGTGACCCTGCTTGCATGGTGCTGTGATCCTGGGGGGCAATGCTGCATACTCACCTTACCAGGCTGCCTGGAAACATTGTGGGGTGGCAGGTGGTGGTGGCGACGCTTGAAAAGTTCTCTCCTGTGCCTCAGGAGCTTTGTCTCTGGCATACTGAAATTAAGCTCCCTCCAAAGTGACTTGCATGTCCATACTGAGGAACCTTCCTTCACGTGCAGGGGGTATATATGCACATTTTGCACACGGACTGAATGTGCTGCCATTGCTGCGGACGTTTTCTTGACACAAAGACCAGTATCCCCTTTGCACGTTTTGCGTAGTGTATATCTCAGAACATCTATGAGGTTTGTAGTGCATCCTGTTTCTAAACATTTTTTGTGCATTTTTGAATACTGGAATGTGTTTATTTATGTCTTCTGTTACGGACTTGCGTTTTTAAACATTTTCCAGTAAACATTTATTTCGCCACTTTGAAAGTCATGTCGAAAATGCCCCTCCACAAAACTGTTCATCAAAATGTACTTTCAGAAATCTATTCTGGTTGATTAAATCAAAGTCCATAAATGTATTTGCTGAAATGTTCAAAAAGGCAGACTTTCCTCCTGATTCAATAGAACCACATGCTTCCAAACTGATTTGAGATTAACAACCCCTAGAAGTAAAATTAAAACAAAAAAAAGTTGTAGACCTGATATGACACAGTTTGCTTTCTCAGATCATTTGATTGGAGAGCTTTGTTGAACAGGCCTTGCTTCTGGGTATAACTAAACCTCTGACTCAAAACTATAAGTCAATTTGCTGAAATGTACAAGGTAAAACGAATCTCCTCTTATTCATCAGCTGGTTTACTCTATGAAGCTGGAGGGAAAACACGATGCTGTTCTCCGCTAGACCCAATTCAAGCTTCAGACATTTAAACACAAACACAATTTGGACATGGCTGGGATTGAGAGAGACCAGCATTCTTCTGACAGTGTCTGATAAACATTTGAATGAATTTTATGAACCACACTGCTCAGCTGATGCATTCTGAATGCAGACCCTCCCTAGGCCACAAATTACATTTTTATTTAGGTTCTTTCCAAAAGACAAACCAAGGGATGAGTTTTTCAACCCTAAGTATCTTCAGAGCTATCAGCTACTGTATACTACATGTATGATATTTGGGAGTATGCTTAAGGTAACAATGTCTTTCTTTACTATGCCATGAGCTTAATGTAAACAATATTTGGAACACTTAAACAAGCATGGGCATCTGACATCACACAAGGTTGAGCTTCTAAGTTCGTTCTCTTTTTCAGCCACATTTATGAATGTAAATTCTCAGCTGAAATTTCATCATACATTAGAAGCTTAAAAGCTATGCTTATAAATGTAGGCTTGCCATTTATTTGCCTAGATTTAGGAGCCTAATGCTGAAAATCAGTGCTGTGCTCCTAACTTTTCTTTTCCTAATCTAAATTCATCCTTGATGCTACCTGCCTTTTATGCTTATTTAAAAGTTTAGAGAAATTTTAAATATAAATGTAGGCACTCAGCCCCAGTAAATTTTCAATGCTGCCAAATTAGCAGTATAACTCAAAATTAGGAGCAAAAATCTTTGAATATTGGGTCCATAATGCTTTGAAGCACATAAAGAAGTCACTGAAAGTGGTCTTATTTCATTTTGCATCCAGGACTGAAACTCCCCAATTGTTAGCAATGCTTTTGCAAATTAATGCTACTGCAATATCAGTACAGCAATTTAAAAATAAATATAGGGGTCCTTTAACAGGAGCTTAAAATAGCATACTGTGGGGCATGCTGAGGCATCCCACAGTACTTCTGACATATGCGCAACACTCTCACTACACACTAAAAAAAATGTATGTCTGGATGGCAGAGATTTTGCATGTCTGAGCTAATCAGTTAGCACAGCTACATTAACACACGCTAACTGACTAGCTCGTGAGCCCTTACCACCTATAAAACAGGTGGCTCACATGCTAATTTTTATTCATGGCTGCTTGCCAGTGGCAGGAAAGCAGGAGTGGGAAACATTTGATGGTAGCGCAAATCTTTGAGATGATTAATTTCTTGACAAACAGTCTTTTTCAAGACTCCATTTAGTGGCTCATTCAAAGACAGTCTTATCAGTGGCTGTTATTTCAATAATACAATACATGAAGAGACTCCTGAGGCAGACGTGTGTGCTGAATCAAGGTGCCATGTTGAGTCATCATTAAGAATCACCAATAAAAGCTTGAATCTTATATTGGGAGCTCCTTGGTCTGTGTTTCAAGTGTCTGGCTCCGTTTCTCACTCCTGCTTTCCTGTTGCTTGCTTCTCTGTGGGATTCTGATGTTCTTCCCACATCTGTGGTTTGTCTGCATGGCAACATTAGTGCATTGCTATTAATCGGAAAACGGAAAATCGGCCATTTTCCAGCCACGGCAAAAAGTGACCTATGCATGTGGCTGGAGGCCACTTTTTGCAGCACCTTAGTAAAAGGATCCCTTAACATACAGAACACCAACTTAGGAGTTGATGAATAATCGGTAGCTCTCATTGGAAAAAGTCCCCAGTGACGGAGATGCAACCTATTTTCAAACCAAATGCTTCTTGTAATAGCACCTTCATGTAGCTCATTAAAACTTAAGATTGAACAGCATGATTGTACTGCGTACCATTTAACACCCCCCCCCCCAAAAAAAAAATACCCTATCATCATTCTAAGCAAGCTTTAAAATAAGATACCACCATTTTTAACTGTTTGCTGATGTGTTGTACATGGTACCAATGGTCTTTATCATTCATTAACATAGAAAAACCAGAACACATACAGTAGCTTACATCCAAAGTTCACAATTTGAAATGAGATATTCTTGAACTTATCTAAACTTACACCTTCCCAATTGTAAAGGAATCAAATACAAAACATACTATGCATCCAATTTCTCCATTATAGGCAGCAAGCTCTGGAATACTCTACCAAGATCGATTTGTATAGTCAATAACCATCTACCCTTCCAGAAGCTACTTAAAGCTCACCTTTTCAAGCAAGCCTACACATATGTCTTAAATTAAAAATCCATTTGCGATACCTGGACCTGACTACTTGAGAGAACTTTAATATGCTTTTTCCAGAGGGCCTTTTAGAAACCCGCGCTAGCGTTTTTACCTCACGGTAATATCAGCTAGTGGTAAAAGCCGAGACACCCATTATATTACTATGGGCATCTCGGATTTACCGCCAACTGATTTCTACTGTGAGCTAAAAACGCTACCATGGTGTAGTAAAAGACCCCCTCACTGCTAGAAAGGTGATCACACAGTAACCGTATGGCAGATAACGCAGTGCAGTTAGCTAAACTTCGTGAGTAACCACCCAATTCCAATGCATGCTGACTGTGTGCTTCTTCAAGGGCAAAATACAGTTTCTAGTCAACAGGCATAGCAGTCCATTCAAGACTCTTCTTCTGAATCTTGCTCAGATTCAAACCCGCTAGAAATCTGCCAGGCGTCCTGAGGTTTATTTTTTTCTTTCAGAATGTTTGTGATTTGTGATGTTATAGGGTATGATTACGCATGTTTTAACAGAAGCCACATAGTACTGTGGATTGGCAAGCTAGAGAAAGGCAAGATTATAAATGGATGTGAGCCATAGTTGTGTATGGAAATGTATGTTAGAATAACTTATTCCACTAAGAATATTTATCAGAAGGAAATACGATATTATTGAAGGACCTCTTTACTAAGCTGATCTAGCTTTTCAAATAGGAATGACTGTGTTCTAACAGCAGATGCCTGCACTTATAGATAGCAAACCACCTTAAAAGTCAAAGTATGGTAATTTCCACTTTAAACATCTAGGACTAGATTCTATATATGGGGGCTGAAAAAAATGGTGCATTAAAAAATGCACTTAGCTCTTTTCTATAACTTGTATTTTTTTCACAGAGAGGGTGGTGGATACGTGGAATGCCCTCCCGCGGGAGGTGGTGGAGATGAAAATGGAATGGAATTCAAATATGTGTGGGATAACCACAAAGGAATCCTGTTTAAAAGGAATGGATCCATGGAATCTTAGCGGAAATTGCATGGCAACGCCAGTCATTAGGAAGCAAAACTAGTGCTAGACAGAATTCTACAGTCTACGCCCTGAATAAATATGGATGGGCTTGAGTGTAAATTTTAAGGGGCATTGATGTTAGCTTCAGAACTTTTAGTACAAGAAGAGTGGCCATACTTGGCCCGAGTTTGATTAGTCCTTGCCATTCTCAGGGCACAGACTTCTACGGTCTTGTGCCCTGAGAATGGCAAGGGCAAATCAAACTCGGGTATACATGCAAAGTATCACATACCATGTAAATTGAGTTTATCTTGTTGGGCAGACTGGATGGACCATGCAGGTCTTGCCGTCATTTACAATATTACTACAAGTTACTATCTTTGTACCTAATGTTAGGCATGGTTTATAGAATACATATAGTGCCTGGACCCATGACTAAATTTAGGCACGATCATTTACATCAACTAAAACCTGGTATAAATGTCCGTGCCTAAATTAGGCATGAATTGGGCATATTCTGTAACATTGTGGGTAGTTTCTAGGAATGCCCACAACATGCCCATGCCCCTCTCATGGCCACGCCCCCTTTTGAGATCCAAATTTGTGTACGCAACTATAGTCACCATATATGGAATCTGGGGGCTAATGTGAAAAGGGGGAATGGAGTGGGCATATACTGGGCAAGGATTGTGCCTTACAGTTAACAGAAAGGTGATTACTGCATCTTAACTGTTAGCATAAAACACCTGGACACCTACGTCATAATGAAACCAAAGACCTTAACGAACATTACCTGACTCTTCCTCCCATCTCCCTATCACTTTGTATTATTCACACCATGTATTTGTTCATACTGGAATCGGCTTTCGCCGTTAACGGTAATATGTAAGCCACATTGAGCCTGCAAATAGGTGGGAAAATGTGGGATACACATGTAACAAATAAATAAACATGAGAGGTAATGTGGAGCAGTGAACATCCTCGCAAGAGGTTTAGTTAACTGCATTGTATTATCTGCCGTACGGTTACTCTGTGACAATTAAATTTTCTGTGTGTAACCTGCATGAGAAAAAGCTGGGGACATCCTCATTCATTAATGCACAGGATAAATTTGGCACTCGTCGCAAGATAACTGCAAAACCATAGCGCAGCTTGGTAAAAGAGGCCCTGAATATGGTAGAATCCCCTTATGCGCTGCAGATCTACGGTGAAATTATTGCTGGAAACAAAATTTCAAGCAAAAACTACCAGAGCATCGTACGTTTATACTTTCTTTTTATGTAAATCTTCCATCACATGTCTGGGCTTGCGTAGATGCTGGGAACACGATATTCAGCAGCCCATTTCTGATAGCAGTTGGATGCAGATCTGGCGCTCAGTGTTTCAGTGTTCCAGGTCTGCGGCCATCACGCAGTCCCTTTATTTTTTTATGCACGGTCCTTATGGACGCCCCTCAGGTCACATACCATTAATCCGTCCATTCCCAGTTTATGTTGGTCTTGTCATGCTCAACGGGGTATTATCAGACACCTTGTTTTTGACTGTGTATGCCTTCAATCATTTTGGACTGATGTCTGGTTCACTTTAACAGATATATTTCATTTCCATGGTCCTATGCTGTATAAATATGTGGTGCTCAGTGACAAATGTTTTCGCTCTTCCTTAAGCCATAATGAGGCTTATTTTCGAAAGTGATCGCCGGCCATTTCCCGACATAAATCGGGAGATGGCTGGAGATCTCTCAAAAGCGGCCAAATCAGTATAATCGAAAGCGGCTTTTTTGATAGCATCGCCGCTTTCCCGTCGCCTCACCGGCGAAAGTTCAAGGGGGGTTGTCGGCAGCGTACCGAAGGCGGGACATGGGCGGGCATGGGCGTGGCTACCAGATGGCCGGCTTTCGCGGATAATGGAAAAAAAAGCGGCGTTAAGCAGTATTTGGCCGGGTTTACTTGGTCCTTTTATTTTCACGACCAAGCCTCAAAAAGGTGCCCCAACTGACCAGATGACCACCGGAAGGAATCGAGGATGACCTCCCTGTACTCCCCCAGTGGTCACCAACCCCCTCCCACACTAAAAAAAATCAAAATAAAACCTTTTTTGCCAGCCTCTATGCCAGCCTCAAATGCCGTACCCACCTCCATGACAGCAGAATGTGTTTTATCCTCTGACAACCTTTTCCTGGTTGTGATGTGGCTCTCGGGTGAGTGTGACACCTTTTCTGTTAGGTGCACTGCAGAGTCACATCAGCAATGCATTGTGGTGGGTGTAGGATAGTGGGCTCTACTCCCATGGTGCTTTTCCCCCTGCTAACTGGGTCAGAGTGTGTCCAATTTTGTTTTCAGTAGTCCATGAGGTAGTGGCCATTTTTGTAAGCCAGTTTTAGATCCCTTTCGTGTGTTACCCACATTAGAGAACTTAGTTATTACCTTGAATGTTGCTGAAAGAGGGCACTGTACACCATTCTGCCAGCTCTGACCTACTGCTCATCTCAGTACCAGGGAGACTCTTTGCCAGTGGGGCACAACCTCTGATCTGCACTTAACTGTGAGTAAACGTGCTTATTCAAATAAAGGACTTTTTCAAAGAGATTAGTCTTCAGGTGTCAACTGGTGTGCCAAGGTTATACAGCAGCAACAAGTCCTAGAGACCTGCGTGTATGCAGGTCCTTGGAGCACTTTTAGTGGGTACCGCAGTGCACTTAAGGCAGGCGGACCCAGGCCCATCCCCTCCCTACCTGTAACACTTGTGCTGGTAAATGGGAGCCCTCCAAAACCCACTGTACCCACATGTAGTTGCCCCCTTCACCCCTAAGAGCTACGGTAGTGTTGTACATTTGTGGGTAGTGGGTTTTTGAGGGGGGATGGGGGCTCAGCACCCAAAGTAAGGGAGCTATGCATGTGGGAGCTTTTTCTGAAGTCCACCACACTGACCCCTAGGGTGCCCAGTTGGTGTCCTGGCATGTGAGGGGGGCCAGTGCACTACAAATGCTGGCTTCTCCCACGACCAAATGCCTTGGATGTCGCCGGGTTGGAGATCGCCGGCATTTTTTTCCATTATCGCTGAAAAACAAAACTGGCCATCTCAAATCCGGCGAACCCTAGCATTTGGCTGGGCTAAACCGTATTATCGAAAAAAAAGATGGCCGGCCATATTTTTTGATAATACGGTTCCAGCCAGCTGTAGCGCCACCACCAAAATAGATTGCTGGCGATCTATTCTGCCGGCGACGTTCGATTATGGCCCTCAACGAATGCTTACTTGTTAATACATTGCTCACTTTAGCCTTGAAAGTAGTTTTTGGGCACTGGAAGACCCTAGGTCAAGTCACATACCAAGAATGGTGGAATTTGGTATTTCAGACTTATAAATATGATACCTTTCTGGCTAAAAAGTCATGTCGCTATATCACTTATAAGGAGAAGTGGTCTTTGTTATTGTCCTACTTTAGAGATGCTTGATGAGAAGTGTTTTTTTTTTTTTTTTTTTTCTTTTCTTCCTCTCCAGTCTTTCTCTCTTCTATCCTTTACATGATTTTTGCAATTTGTATGCTGTTGTACTGTTACACTGAATTGTCTTCTGTTATTCTATTTTTAAATTTCATAAAAATACTACGACCATGGAAAAACTACCAGAGCAAAGTGTGATTCACAGGTCTGTGTTAATGTTGGAGGCATTAAATATGAATCACTATAATGAATACAAATTTTCCCATCAGAACAGCCAGGTCCCTGCTCTATTATTATTATTATTACACACAACGAAGTAAAGAACCAGCGTTCTCTCTTAATTCAGATTCCATTGGCAGTTACAACAATTCAGTTCCGTGTAGCTGCTCCAAACTCCTGTAGCAATTCCACTTCAATCTCATTCAGGCCATCATCAAACAGAATACACCGTTTTTCCTTTGATAAGATCATGGTACAGTAAATGATGACTCTTGACCTCCACCTTCAAAGACCTGATTCACTGGGTAGAGAACATCTAGAAACTGAATGGGCACACACACACTGAAATTACATTATCAGCCAGCAAAATGGTTCAGTCTCTCTAGGCACTGGTGGAAACAGGAGGAATCTCAGAGCAAGCTTGGGGGGGAGGGGGGATTTAAAGCAGCAACCTCAGGAGCTTCCAAGAGAGGGTGACATATTAATGTGGTGCCTTATTTTCTTAGCCCTTCATAGATACACAAAGAGTGGAAAGATAATTCCCCCCACATCACTGTATCAGAGGCAGTCTGTGGAAAGCTGATCTGTGATTCGGTCCTTGTGTTTACTGAAGAAGACGCATACAGTAAAGTAGCACAGTTCACTCCTATCATTATCACCCTCTAAAAAAGATAAGTGGGCTGAGAAAAACTTACAGAAATTACAGTAAATACAGTTAACTAGTGCTGGGGCGAAAAACAGTCTGCCGTGAATGTCAAACAAAGGATTACACAGCAATGTAAACAGTTGTTGGATCTGAATTTCAATGCATAATCCAACCATCTGTCAACCAGCTCTGCATCAATATTCTGATTTGGGAAAGACTTCACAAAGACTTACAAGTTGTATTCTGCCAGTTAGCTTTATCCTGCTTAGAGTATCTTCACGCCAGTGGCATTCTGTCTATATACCGTATCAGCCTACGGAAAGCAGCTCCTACATAATGGCATTTTAATCACTGTCAAATGCATATTCTTTCATTTTAAATAAATCCATGAGATGGTATTTCTGCATGCAATTTGCTTGCTATACATACATGTATTATTGTACACTGCATTTCACGATCCTTTCCTCATTTTACTCTTTATAGTCAGAATACTAATATATTTCCTCGGTTACAACAAGTAGAAATGGGTTTCAGCTAATGTTTCATTTTCAGTCTGTATAAGGAGGGCTAATTGACTCCATGAGTTAACAAATTACTTCCCTCACTTTAGGTGGTGGCAGTTCCAACAGAGCATCCCCTTCTCTCCCCTCTTTGCACGGCATTCTCTTTCCCTTTCCCCATACTCCACAGCATGCCCCTATCCCCCTAACAGTATCCCCTTCTCTCTCCTCCACCTCCTAAACAGGATCCCCCTTCTCCCTCCACCTCCCACTTTCCTGCACAGCCTTCCCCTTCTCTCTCCCCCACCCTTCTGAACAGCTTACCCCTTATCTCTCCACCTGCCCTTTTGAAGAGGATCCCTCTTCTCTCTCCCCCACCCACCTGCACCACATCCTCCTTCTCTCTCCAGGCATCCCCCTTAGCACAGCATCCCTCCATTTCTATCTTCCTCCCACGGTCTGCCAAGCACCACTATCCACCCAAACCCCCTTTTCTTCTGCCCACATGATGTGGAAAGGTGTTGAGGAGGGGGGGGGGGGAGGCATTAGCATAGCAGTGCTCCTTTCCGCTTGGTGTCCTGTGCAGCTGCTCATGCCACACACCACAAAAACCAGCCTTGGATACTAAAGAAGCATCTTATCTTTTAAAGTAGCAACACTACTAGAAAAAATAGATTGGATAAATTGACAGTTAAAACCAAAAAGGTCTCTTTCTTTTTTTTGGTTTGTTTCTATTTGAATGCCATTGCAGGCACAGAGGTAATACTTGAGTATTTTGAAAGCTCTTCCTGGTTAAACATTTCCACTAAAACAAATCTTAAGTATACCTGGACGTACAGAATAGACCCTTTTCTGAACCCTAATACAGGCATCATAGGTAGGCACTAAATCTTGACTGTTCATGCTGTATTTCTGAAAAAAAAGGGGATTTTTTTTTTTTCAAAGCAGTGGGTGTGACCCTAATAAGAAGTTGCACAAATCTAATTTAAAAAATAAATAAAAACATAAGGAATAAGCTGCAATAAGACAAAAGAAAAGAAAGGTAAGAAAAGACCAGCATTCAGTGATTTAAAGACTAGGATCAGAAACCTTAAAATTCTCAGGAAGTTGTAGCTCCCGTTCTGACATGTTCTCACTACTCCTTATAGAACGGTATAAATTACACTCTAACAAGTGCTCTTGGATGAAGGGAGCATTTGATTGTAATTATGAAGTTACACTGGGTCTAGATGGTAATGACATGTCTTATTTTTCTCACACAGCACAGCAGATTCAAATCAAGTCTCCCTGTGCCATCTCCTGGCATGAGTTGAGATGAGTTTAAACAGACTTAAACCTCGGGGAGCAGTTTTAATATAAAGTAAATGACATCCATCTAACATGGATCCCCCTCCCCCCCCCCAAAAAAATAGTGCACACGACAGCAAGAAATATGAGGCCGGGAGAGGTGGGCACAACTCCGATTCTAAAGCATCCGTTTGATCACACTGACATTTGCACCAAAGTCTAGAGACCGGAAAACACCTCTTTCAGCACTGCCAGACTAATCGACAGCTGAAGAGCACTTACAGTAAAGGCATTATGGAAAGAGCAATATCTACCAATACGGGGAGTCATGGCAAACACGCTAACCAGGGCTTGCATTCTCTGCCACATGCATTTGACAGGCAAACACATTTTTTAATTCCAGCACAGACTTATTCCCATCCAGCTGCGGTGGCCGTTTTAACTATTTACACAACCTGGTCACCAAATTAGCAATTAACAAATGCAAATGTTTTTTTGCACGTCTGCAAAGAATAACCATCCCAGCTATTTCCTTCAAACACCAAATCTACAGATCTTGATGTTTCTGTTTACCCAGCCACTGAATACCACACTGCAAAAGTGTTAACTGGTGCAGCAATCCACTCCCTTTTAGGATCATAGGAGTTTCCAAAGAGTTCAGAGATCTTGAGTTCGTACCGCAAAAATGCTGGTTTCCAGTCTTCACAACAAAATCTTTCCACCCAGCCCTCTTCTCCTCCTCAATAGCCTTACCTCCTTAAGTTCCTTAGCTACGTCCTTCAGATCTCCCAGGACTAATTCCAAATCATCCACAATAATCTTGATCTGTTCTTTCACCTTGGCTTTGGAGGCTTGCCCCTCTGTCGGTGAGGATGTCCCCTTGGACTTTGCTGACATGCTGGGATCCGGGTCAGGAGATCTTTAGCAGAGGGTGATTTGCCCCATCCATCTCCACGAGACCATGTCCCCACATTTTGGCCGAATCTCCCCTTTTCTCCTTTTCCTCTGTCTCTGCTTGCACGGTGCCATCAAGTCCAAAGAACCGCACTGAGCCTGGGCTGCACACGAGTGGCCAGTACGCCTGCGTCACGGTGCATAGCTAAAAGAGGGGAGAAAGAGCGAGCAGGAGGGGAAACTCGTGCAGCTGCAATTAAGCAGAGGCTGGGAAAGAGACCTGGAAGGGTGGCGGCGGGCTCTGTACTCCAGCATGCCTCGCAGTGAAAGAAGAGGATCAGGGCAGTCCCCAGCATTCAACAACCTCCATGCTCACAAAGTTCCCAGAAAGGATTTCAAGACTTTAAGGGTGCTAGCTGCAGCCTCCTTAATCTGAGTTCCCGGTTTGTTTGCAAAACTGGCTGCTGCAAAGAGCTTGGGAGTCTGCTGCCTCTCCTCTGCACACATCACATGTGCGGGATTCGGATGGGTTTAGGATTGCCTGCTGCTGCTGCTACTGCTTCTCTCCCTGCTTCACCATAAAACAGCGATGCCCCTTCATCCTCCGCAGTTGGATGGGATTTTTCCCCCCAACTCTGTATCCTGAGCCAAATAACAGACTTGGATCGTCTTGCTCTGTTTACAGCTTTTCCTCCTGGTCTGGGGCTGAAGGCACAGCATCACCAGAACTGCTACAGTCAGCTGCCAGCTCTCTCTCTCTCTCTCTCTCTCTCTCTCTCTCTCTCTCTCTCTCTCTCTCTCTCTCTCTCTCTCTCTCTCTCTCTCTCTCTCTTTTACTGTTACAGCAGATTCAAGTGTAAGAAAACAGTACAGAGGCAGATGTCATCAGCTTCCTTACTTCTGGGTGGGACATTTTAAGGCTGACCTAATAAAGCTGCAGCAAACACAATGCCACTTGTTTAGATCAGAGATGGAACAAGAAAGTGAGAAGGGGGATGACATAAGGAGGGGAAAGGTGGAACTGCAGTTAAATTTCAGGCAAGGAAGAAAATCAGGACTTGAAATCTACTGATACTTCCTCCCTATAACTGATCCACAAATTAGAGCATTGCAGAGGAGTTGAAAGTAGGTTCTTCGTTCAGAAGTAAAATATGAAAATGGTCCCCACAGAGACCCCCGAGTGAAACAGAGTAAACTTTTTATTCCACTGCTCCAGTCCATGCCCTCACACTCATGGTGAAGCCCGCCAAGCGATGTGAGAGCCTCCTAATCCATAAGTTCGTACCCAGTTATCTTCCTTCCTTGCCCCCATCAATAGGGATAGCACCAGACCACATCAGGTGTACATTTTAGCATGTATGAGCTGGACAGAGACCCACACTCCCAGGGCCTAGCCTACATGATTTATTACCATGTTCCTTGGTCCTTCTATCTCCTCGCAGCACCCTTTGAGGACAGAAAGAGGTTATGGCCCACACATACCCACTCAGACCATCCCATAGACTTGCACTTTTCTTCCAATGTGTCCCAGGCGGCCACCAAACAGTCTCTCCCATGTTCACTTGCTGGTCAAGGCACCCACGACTGACCCAAGGTGCACACCATCCCTCTTCTTGGTGCATGACCTGCGGGAAAAAACTGTTAGCGCTAGCATTGGCAGACTAGGCATATTGGCTACTACTACTACTACTACTACTACTATTTAGCATTTTTATAGCGCTACATGGCGTACGCATCGCTGCACAAACATAGAAGAAAGACAGTCCCTGCTCAAAGAGCTTACAATCTAATAGATAGCCTTCCTTATGAAAATCATATAAGCATCAGACTTACATCTGCCCAGGTGCTGTATCACAGAGGGTGGAAGACTGCCATTCATTGCTGAGGTGGCTGCCCTGCTCTGGAACAGATATGTGCCAGGAGTGCGTGGGTCATGGCCTGCTTGTTCCCAGCATTGTTTCAGGATTGCCTCCAACTGGGACCTGGATTGGGGATGCCGAGTACATGATCCTGTCACTGCTTCCCCCAGAGTGGCTTCAAGGCTAAGACGTTTCCATTACAGATGTGCAAGTCCTGCATCTGGTACAGTACAGACTGTACTCCTTTTCCTTGTTGGTCTTGTTTTGTTTGATCTGTTAGCTACGCAGGCATGCTGTGTAATCCCCTAAATAGACATCTTTCAATATTTCATCATTTGCATGTCCATCCCGTCTTTGCCTGCACCACCAGCTCACTTACCCGTAGTGCTGCAAAGAATGCCAACGAGGAAACTGGGTGGGACAGACAGGTCTCGAAGGAGCTCGCCCCTACCTTGGGCATGGCTAGCCATACAACTAGTAAACTGTTGTGCATTGTGAGCTGCAGCCAGACTGGAGGATGTGGGCCTGCTGCCTGTGCAAAATGCCAATGCTGCTGGCTGGGAGAGATACCCCTCCTTGGGTGAGCCATTCCGGACCTGCTGCCTGTACAAAATGCTAATGCTACCAGATGTGAGGAGACCCCCCCTCCTCCTCCTCCTCCTCGGGTGAGCCGTTGTTCCGCTCAGATGTGATATAGTCCACTACCTGTGCTCTGAGCCTGATCTATCCATCCATCCTCCCTCCATAGCAACTGCTTAGCCACTGGTACACCTGGGATTAGGCTCTCAAGGAGCAGATGGAGCAGATTCCCTGCTTCTGGATTGTCATCTGCCAAAGATGATCCGGGATTACCACTCCCCCTGGGTCTGCCTCTGGGACCAGCTGCCTGAAAAGGGGGCCTCCTTTGCGCAAGAGAGTCTATTTCATTAAGCACCCTAGGAAAGTGCTTCAGTCGCACAGTTGTATCGGGTGTTACACAACACAGCGGCAGTATCTTTGACTGATTAAAAATGATTTTGCAATGCACCATCAGCCTATCAATTGCCTCACTTACTGCTTTAGTATCTGATTTATTTATTTATTTTATTTTGTTGCATTTGTATCCCACTTTTTCCCACCTATTTGCAGGCTCAATGTGGCTTACGTTGTTCCGTAATGGCGATCGCCATTTCCGGAAGGAGAAATACAGAGTTATATTGCATTAAGGTTCATAGACGACAAAGTAGATTAGGCAATCAAATCAAAAGAATTCATTTTCATGATGAGAAATAAAATGGTAATGCGTTAAGGTTCAATCGTGCCAGATTAACTTAGGCATTCAAGAATAGAGAGTTCCGTTTTGTCCAGTTCTGGTATAAGTTTTGTTGTCTAGTATTTAGGATGGATCATTATGGTATGTATGCTTTATTGAACAGGTTGGTTTTTAGTAATTTTCAGAAATTAGTTATGTCGTGTATTGTTTTTGTGGCTTTTGGTAATGCATTCCACAGTTGCGCGCCTATGTAGGAGAAGCTGGATGCATACGTTAGTTTATATTTTAGTCCTTTGCAGCTGGGGTAGTGGAGATTCAGGAACACCATTCACTTGTACTGCAAGTGGGCCCTCCAGACTAAAAGGGGACATTAATCACATGCAATTTATTTTGTAATTTTTCCAGGAGGGGTGTGTCATAGGCAGGGAATGGGTGTGAAAACATCTAACTAGCATGTTTGCATTAGTGTACGTTAACTGGATAATACAGACTTAATATGGAAACAGTACTTGCTAAATAGCAAGTGGTAAGTGCTCCCATGTTAATATTTTTGCAGGTCTTGCACACTAGTGAAAAAGTTAGCACAGGGCCTGCAGAAAAGAAAAAAAAGCCCTATTTTAGGGATGCATTAGAAAAGGAGCCCCCCCCCCCCCTCCCCAGGCTAGACTGGAGGGTTAATAACTGACTGAGCTAGAGAGTCAGTGTTACTTGGGGAATTAATTTTAGGGTTGAAGGTGAAAATTATTGAATCAAAGAGCAGTGGTGAACTGGACATTGGTTGAAGTGAAAAAAGAGGTGATGGTAACATTAGCAGTCATGGGGATTATGATGATTGGTGGAGATTAGAGTTTTGTGATTGGAAGAAGGGAGAAGGAATCGTGAGGGATATAGGAATTGTTTTGGGTGGGATGAGGATTCTTAGCGGGAGGGTAGGAACAGATGAGGGAAGTAGTGTAGAGTGAGGTGAATTTGTGTCCCTCCCTGTTTTTTGGACATGGTTTATTGGCTAACTGTTGTATGTTGCAGTTTGGAGTTGTTGGGTTTTGCCAAGGAGTAGTGGGTGGTTTTTGTTCTACTGATTTTTGGTAATTTTGGGTTGGGAGGGGGGTGTGGTAGCATTTTGGGGATTTTGCTTAAATATATGATGGCATTAAGGCTCCAGTGGTGGATAATAATATAATTCTGGTGGGAATGTGGTCTGATGGATTAAATAACATCGAAAAAAGGGGGGTTGGTAAATAGAGTGAGCCAGTTTCAATACTGAAGGGCTCTGATTTATTATATGCCGCTCTGGTTACCATTATAGTTCAAATTAAATTATTGTATCAATGGTTTTATATGTTAATATGTTTAAACAAATTAAATAAAGCTGTGGCCAAATGTTAATTCCAATTAAAATAGAAGAAAGGATTTTTATTTATAATGATAGTGGTGTGTAGTTTTGGTTGTCTGACTGCTTGTACGAATGTCAATGTTAGGGCTCGGCACACAGGAAAGTCCCATATTAAAACGCGCTAAGCCTATTTCTTAGCCTATCTTAGTAAAAGAGCTCCTAAATAAATGAATAACAAAAATTGATGGGATTCTGCTACTGATCAATAAAGTCCAATGGGCAGTCCTGTTTAGGGTGGTCCTTTAGATTAGATTTTCATTGTTCACAACAATTAGAGTGATAAATAAAAAGAGGAATGAATTTGTGATTCTGATTATTTTTATTTGATCAGAGCTACTGGTGGATTTACAGGAATTTCTCTCTTATACAGAAAATAAGGGATTTTGTAACACTTCAAATGCATACAGGCTGATATGAGCTCATCTCAATAACAAATGCAGATCTGGTCTCCATAGCATCACAGATAATCTGCAGGCTAGAACAATAGAGCAAAGTCATACTCTTTAATAACCTGTGTGATGAGATCAGTCTGTAAATGATGGTACACTCCCCTTTCTTGCAGCAAAATACCCTGTCTAGCAAGGAAGAATGATTGACACATGATTGATTGATTGATTGATTGATGCATGCATGCATGCATTCTTGTATCCCACTGTTATCCAAAAACAAGTTTCGGTTCAAAGTGGCATACAAGTTACATTCTGGGTAGCAGTTACAGTATTTGTTTACATTTACTGTTTAGTTGTGTCTTATAGTGATGTTTTACAAGTGTAGTTTATATTGTTACATCTAGATATGATAATATTGTCGATTGTACTATTAACCTGGATGATTTACTTGGAAAATAGTCTGTAATCCTTCTCAGTTTCCATAATGTTCTAAAGCATTTTGTAGTTACTGCTGATATTTGACTATCTAGTGTTAGGTGTTTGTCGAGAATGATTCCCAGTATTTTTAACTGTGTAGTTTTGGTAGGTTGTGGGGTTGTGCAGGCTTGACAAAACTAGGAATTTGGCTTTATCTCTGTTTTTTTTTTTTTTTTGTTTTGTTACATTTGTACCCTGCACTTTCCCACTCACGGCAGGCTCAATGCAGCTTGCATGGGGCAATGGAGGGTTAAGTGACTTGCCCCGAGTCACAAGGAGCTGCCTGTACCTGAAGTGGGAATTGAACTCAGTTCCTCAGGACCAAAGCCCACCACCCTAACCACTAGGCCACTCCTTCATACCACTGAAACCTTAATTTGAGTTTTAAGGTTTCAGCCCAGTTTTCCATGATGTCCAGTCCTGTTTTGACTGTCCATTATTTCTGTGATATTCTTGTTGAAAGGTATGTAAATAGTGACATCATCTGCATAAATAAATGGGTTGAAGCCCATTTTCTCCAGTTTTTTTTCCAAGTGGAATCATCATTACCTTGAACAGTGTTGGTGATATTGGAGAGTCCTGTGGTACTCCACACTCGGAGATCCAGGATGTTGATAGCTGGTTGGTCACATTATAAGATCTGTTTTTTAGGAAGCTGTTGAATCACGAGGGCACTGTACCACTGACTCCTATGTAATTGAGCAGGGTCATCAGTGTTGCGTGGTCAACTAGGTCGATTGCACTTGACATGTCGAATTGCATTAATAGTATGTTCTTACATTGGCATATTAAACTTCTGAACTTTGTTATCAGAGTGGCTAGGACCTGATTGGGATTTATGTAAGATTGAGAATTTTGTTAAGTATTCCATTAATTGTTGTATTACCAATCCATCCACCATTTTGGTCAGTAATGGTATTGAGGCCACTAGTCTATAGTTTGTGAGATCGCTGATCTTGTTGGTTGTGTTCTTGTGGACTGGGGTGAGCATGATTTTGCCTTTTTCTTTAGGGAATTGCCCTTTTGTCAGCATATATGTGATGTGTTTGGTGGTGCATTTGATGAACCATTTTGGTGGGTTTTTCATCATGTAGTTTGGGCATTTGTCTAGCATACAGTTCACATATGCATATTTTGTCAGTAATGCCTTTACTGTGCAGAATTTGAGTGGTTCGAATGTCTGCGATGGTGTAGGAGTTGTTTTGCAGTCTTGTAAGAAGTAACTGATGGACATTTGCGGTGTTGTGAGGGTGCATCTTACCTTTCTTATTTTTTGTTCAAAATATTGGGCTAGTTCATTCACAGTGGGTGGTGTTTCAGTTGAAGCCACTAAGTTGTGTGTTTTCATTAAGTTATTCAAGAGTTTGAATTTTTTTTTTGCGTTAATCTGTTCTAGGTTTGTGTATGTGTTGTAGTGTTCCGCTTTTGCTTTCTTTATATTATGTTTATATGTTCTTATAGCTTTTCTTCATATGGCTTTCTTTATATTGTGTTTGTATGTTCTTATAACTTTTCTCTATACATCTTTGTTTTTGGCCCATGTTATTTCATGCCTCCTGCATAGTTTTTTTCATTTGAAGTAGCTCATCGTTGAACTAGGGTCTCGGTTGATTTTTGTTTCTTGTTTTTATTTTGAGCGGTGCTGTTTTGTCCAGTGTGTTTGCACATGCTTCATCACAGTTCCTCATGAAGTAGATGCCATTCAGATCTAGGTTTTTATGTTTATTTTCCACTGTACCCCAGAAGGTGTGGTTGTCCACTTTGCCTCTTGCCAAAATTGTATGTGATGATCTTGGTTTTCTCTTCTGTCCGTTCGTTTCAATTGCAGTGTGAAAGTTAGTTTGCTGTGGTCTGACCATCGTACCTCTTCCCATTTGTGGTTTTCTGTTATGTGATTGTTGTTTGTCAGTAGTCTGTGGGCTAGTACGTCCAGTAGGTGGCCTTTTGTGTGGGATGATGCACCTTTTTCTATGGTGAAGTTCCATTGATTTAGGAAGTTCATTAGAGTTTGGGTGTTATTGTCATTCTGTTTGTCTAAGTGCAGATTGATATCACCAGTTAGTAGGACATTGTGTTGGTTTGTGCAGGTGTTTGATATGACATTCATGAAATTGTCTTGGGCATTTGTCCAGCTATCTGGGGGTCAGTAGAACAGTGTGATGCATTGTTGGCCTACAAGTGTTGTGTCAGCGATTTGCATGCCAATATTTTGATCATTAGGGATAGATGTTTAGCGGCATGTTCAACGGTGAAAGTGGATCTGTATATAATTGTAACTCCCTCTCCTTTCTTTTTGTTTCTGTTTAGGTGTATTGTTTTGTATCTTGGTGGGCATAGGTCCAGCAGTGCTGGGTCGTCTTCAAGGTGTAGCCATGTTTCTGTTATGAGTAATAGTCCTAGGTTTTCCGTTTCAATCCAGTCTCTCAGTAGGACTGTCTTGTTGACTGCCGATCATGCATTTATGTACCCTATGGGCATCTTGGTATATGTGTCATCATTTATCATGGTGAGTTTGATGATCTGTAGTTGTCTGTTCAGTCTGACTGTTTTAGTGTTGTAGTCATATGTTGTTCTGGCTTGTCTTTTTGTTATCTTGTTTTGTGTTGTTCTGGCTTGTCTTTTTCTTGTTGGATATTGGTTTAATCTCTATATTGTTGTGAGGGTTATATGTTGGTTCTTACAGTTGATGGTGGGGGTCTTCATTTATTAGTGATGCATATGGGGATTTGTTCCATTCATTATGTAGCTTATGTAGCTAGTTTGTGGGTTTGCTGTGCTTTCCTGTAATGACTGGAGTTCTAATGTTTGTCCAACCTGTACATATTGTATTGCTTCTTTTTTATAAATTGTAAACCGTTCTGTCTTGCAGTAGCAATAAGATACGGTATATAAATTGACGTAAATAAAAAAAAAAATTAATAAAAAAAAAATTAGGTGATGCCACTAGTATTCCAGTTATCCATATTATTATCATATAATAGGAAGTCTGTGTTCTTAGGTTTGCCATTTTGGGATGGATTTAGGCACAGGGAACTGGTTGTTGGACGTCCTGGTGTGGATCCTAATTAGGTACCCTCTAGTTGTTGTCCTATAGAGCGTTTAGGCACTGAGTCATTGTGTATGAACCCTCTGAGTTTTCTTCTTTTGGGCATTTTGGCGCAGAGTCCTTTTGGGCCCTGTGTAGGGACCCTCTGGTTATTCTTCTGTCGGGTGTGGGGTCCTCATGGGGACCTATGTAGGGACCCTCTGGTTAGTCTCCCATTTGGTGGAGAGTCCTTGTTCTCCAGAATTGTTTTTTCTTTTTTTATCTTCTGGGCGTGCATGTGTGTATGTGTATGTGTGTAGGAATTCTGCTCCAGTCACATCTGTTGTTTGTGTGGATGCACATATTTTTTTTAGATTTCCTCTGATGCTTTTCTGTTGCACTGCTGTGTTGGTGTTCAGCCGCCGACAAAAAAATCTGCTCCAGTCAGGCTCTACTTTCTTTGTGGCTCCTGGCTCACCCCTCCGGTCATGACAGGGGATCCTCCCACTGAGCGCTGCAAGCGCCAGTGCTCCCGCCGCCAGTGCATCTCAGCTCCAGCCGCCAGAGCATCTCCGTGCAGCTCTGACAGAGCCACCAACTGTGTCAGCACTAGTCAGCTCTGCCTTGTGGCTCCAGTCGCGCCACTCTGGTCACTGGCTCAGTGCCAGTTGGGCTCTTCCACATGGCTCCGGCAAGCCTCCCGCAGGGGTAATCACTATTCAGCTCTTCCCTGCTGCACCACTGTGCCGCTCCAGATGCGGAGGAGATCCCAATGCTGAACGCTCAGGTGATGTAGTGCTGATGGTCCAGCTGCCAGCCAGGCTCAGCGCCAGTTGGATTTACCTGCTATGTGGTGTTGGCCGAAGGGGTTCTGTCCTGTCTGTCCTGGATAAGTGACTGGTGTGGGGAGTGACCAGGTTTTTCGGGTTTTGTCTAGCTCTGTGCGGCTCCAGCTCCGACACTGTCCCTCTCCTCTTCATGGCTTGTTGAACTTGCCTGGGCTGTCAGATTGGGGGGATTTAAGAGCTCCAGCGCTGAGCTTACAGTGTTTTGAGTCTCGTCCAACTCGGTCTCTGCACTGCTCCAGCTCCGACTCCGGCTCTGTTCTGGTCTTCCACGTGAAGATCCAGCCTTATCTGGCTGTCGAGTTGGTTGCCACGGACTGTTCTTCACTCCTAGGACTGTCCAGGAGCCCCTCAGAACCTGTCCTGAACAAGGGCAGCTGCACCCCAGGTCATTTGGCTCTGGATCAGTACAATCCCGCCTCTGGGTCTGTTCATGCTAGGCTGCAGTTCGGAGCTGATCATGCAACCGTCTGTCTCAGTTGGCCATCTTGCATTTTTTCAACGCCAGAGCCGAGACATGAACTGGCTTTGAATTTCTGAGTTTAACACATGCAGTGGTCAGCAACACCAAAGATCTGAGCAGCTTATCCAGGACCTGGGGGAGAGGAGAGGGATACAGTCAATACACGAAGTGGGAATCATACTCATTTCCAGCCCTTCCCCAGCACACTTGCAGAAGGACATCAGAGGGATCCAGACTGGACAACTGATCCTGGTAAAAAAAGTAAAGTGCATTGTTGCTATTCCTTGGTTTCTAGGTCTAGATTTTACACAGGTGATTTATAATAAGCCACTGGGATTTGGTGCTATTCTACTCTCTATTTTCTGGATGAGAATCTCTTGAAGAAAATGAGAAACACAGAAAACCTGTTATCCTAAATTTTACATTGCAAGTTACAGGTTGCCACCCAACCACATTGACTGTGTACCCATACCCTTACCTGAGGGCTAATACCTTAGAGTAGAAGTAGGTCTGGTCTTTAGGAGACCCACAATCAATATGAGATATATTTACATATATACATTGTGCATGAATTGTAGCACACACATCAATGTCACCAATAGTTGGTGAATGACGTCTATTGGGAGCCCGTTCCACAAATTCACCACCCTTTCCGTGAATAAGTATTTCCTCAGGTTACTTCTGAGTCAATATTCAGCCAGCAGTGATCAGCGTTTTGCTGAATTAATTTTAAATGTTGATCTTAATTTTGCTTTTTGTATGTCTGATTAACAGTGTGTTGTTAAACCCTGATGCAGCCTTTTGAGGTGAAACATGGCCGTGTCGGGTAACTGAAAATAAACCTACACAGCTATCCATTCCTCAGTCTGCTTTTTTGTTTGATGATGTAAGTGGGTTCACCTACATTTTGGCACACCTATGTGACTTTGTGCTAATATTCTATAATGGCTTAGGTGTGCCTAAGTGCCATTATAAAATAAAATTGGTGCAAAGCATGCCTCATTGTGGTGGACCTTGGTGTCAGGTTATAGAATTGCCCCCTAGAGCTTTGTTAGAAGTTAAAACTGATAAACCCTAGCAGAATCCCTCCCTCCCCTGATGTGAAAATTGGGTTTGATGGTTTTAACCAATAAATGTCCCTAAATGATTTTCTCAGATGTTCATATCCTCTTTGCAGCACTGGATATATATGCTTCATCTGATCCGGCCATTTTAAATTTTAGGTGGGCTAGCAGGAGGCCAAGTGGCCACAGAGGTGCTGGGAGTTGAGTGCTTGTGTAGCCCAGTGACCACTAGAAGACCAAGTACCATTGTGGCCCCGCAGCTGCTGGGTGGCTGAGGGGTGCTACAACTATATGGCAGCCAGGAGGCCTTTTGTTCATGGAGCCAGAGAAAAAATGTAAAGTAATTTTCAACCTTGCAAGGACTGGGACCTGAGAGTCACTGTGGGGAGCCTTGGTGGATTAAAACTATAGAAACAGAGAATTATGAAGACAGATGAAGACCTTATGGCCTATCCAGTCTGCCCATCCATGCCATCAAGTCTCCCTTTCACTCCCTTACAGGGCCCTATGTAATTGCCCCAAGATTTCATGAATTCAGCTACAGTTTTTGTACCCACCGCCTCTGCTGGGAGGCCGTTCCACAAATTCACCACCCTTTCCGTGAAGAAATATTTCCTCAGGTTACTTCTGAGTCTGGGTATAGGAGAACTGCTGTGACCATGTGGTGTAATGCTGTGTGGGAGATATAAGGGTGCTGTGCTGAAGGTTTCAGTTGTAGTGAAGTGGAGGGGGGGGGGGGGGGGTTAGAGTGCTGTGGTTGTACTGGGGTTGAGGAAAAAGAGACTACTAGGGCTGTAAGGGTTTTCTATGTATGTTGGAGGGGGAGGGCCAAGAATATCTAGGGACAGACAAGACTGTGGAGGGCTATCCTATCTGTGTGTTGAAAAGGTAATGTATATAGCCAGCATTGTTAAGGAAAGAGATTTCTGGAGCTGTGGGGAATCACTGTTTTTTTTTTTTTTTTGGGGGGGGGGGGATAGCATACTGGTACAGTCAAAGGTAGCCCTGGATGGAGGAATACACTGACCTAAAGGGAAGGGGGAATCATGCTATGGGGGGGGGGGGGTCTTACAGAAAATGTTACAGTTCCAAAATGATGTTTAAGAATAGAGGGGATCGCTCAGAGCATGTGGTCGCAACATGTGCTGTATTTATATTTTGATTCTATTCTGTTTTATTATTCCCCCAATTACCTATAAGGTAAGGAAAAGGGAAGTAAATACACTAAATTTGAATGAATTACATTAACCTGCATTGTACGTTTAGAAACATGTGCTTAAAGCATTTGGAGCTTGCACATGTGAGGACATGTGCTTTTCCCAATATAAAGGCCAGATAGTTAACTTTAAAAAGAAAATGTTTATTTCTAATACAGGCAAGGTAACAAGTTTACAATAGAGAGGCAATTTTAGAGAGGATCTTTTACCAATGGAAGTGTGCTACAAAATAACAGGTTTGATTGTAAATGAAACTAGATAACTCACATTGATGGAGGCTGCTATGGAGAGTGATGCAGGAGATCCTTGCTGGAACAGGAAGTTTCTTTGCAGATTTGCTGTCTGATGAGCTTGAAGCAGTTTCTTTTAGGTGGATGTGATGTCCAGCTTGAGAAGTCAGGATTCTAGCTTGCTTTTAGATTTAATCACTTCAGGGCAGCAGCGACTAGGACAAGAGCACTAGCATCAGGAACAACCAGGAAGAAGCTCCTTTAGATTGTAAGCTCCTTTGAGCAGGGACTGCCCCCCCCCCCCTTTTTTGTTAAATTGTACAGCGCTGCGTAACCCTAGTAGTGCTATAGAAATGTCAAGTAGTAGTAGTATGTAGGGAGGCTGTGTTAGGTGCTCAGAAGAATGCTAAGACTGTAAACCTAAGCAGGGCTCTAGATATTCTACTTATAAAATATATTGTTAATTTGAAATAACTGAAAAAGCAACACAGCTAAGAGGTAAGGTTAGAAACATATCCACATATAAACTGTGGCATTTACACATGTAGATCACATGCACATGAATATCGTAAATTCATAAAGCCACTACTACACATGTGGAGATCCATGCCATGCAGCAATTTCAATGGGGCATATTAGGGTGTGGTTTGGGTATGGCTTGGGCAGACCAAAATTCTACTTGTGCATTACCCATTTTACAACTGGAATATATGTATATTGGAAAACCTTTCCCCATCAGGTTTTATACCAGTTCAGAGGCATGCACAGATGTTTTTAAAAAATGCTTATTTCAGCCAGGTTTTTGCATGTGAGATTAAGAGAGTAACTGCCTTGTTTATTAATTAGTGACACTTAAACAATGAGGGCCTCTTTTACGAAGCTGCGGCAAAATGGGGCCTGTGCTGGCGTCGGCGCATATTTTTGAGGTATGCTGAGGTTCCCTCTTATCACAGCGGGTAAAAGACAGATCTTTTGTTTTCAGGAAATGGTCGTGTGGGGGGAACACTTACCACCATCCATCGAGATGGCAGTAAGGGCTACCGCGCTATTCTAGTGGTAACCAGGCAGTGTGCTGCTCTGCCCAATTACAGCCAGGTATACACCAGCGCTAAAAAAATAAAATATTTTTGTAGCACTAGATATGATGTACGCTGGGGGTGGGAACTGCCGCTGGGGTGCTGCGGTAGCCCGCCGGTACCTACTACTACTACTTATCACTTCTATAGCACTACAAGGCATACGCAGCGCTGTACACCATACATGAAGAGACAGTCCCTGCTCAAACAGCTTACAATCTAAATAGGACAGACAAAAGGAACAAGCAAGAGGTAAGGAAATTAAAGAGGGGATAAAAGGTACAGGGCAAGTGAGTAGTGGTTAGGAAACAAAAGCAGGGTCAAAGAGGTGGGCTTTTAGCCTGGATTTGAAAACGGCCAAAGACGGGGCTAGACATACAGGCTCGGGAAGTCTATTCCAGGCGTGGGGAGCAGCGAGATAAAAGGAACAGAGTCTGGAATTAGCAGTAGAGGAGAAGGGGACAGACAAGAAAGATTTATCCACGGAACGGAGTACCTGAGGGGGTACTCTCTTTTAGCAAGTGATAAGCCCAGGTTGCGCTTACCGACACTTTGTAAAAGGGGCTCTGAAGTTGTAAAATTGCTGCTTTCACACACAAATACACATGCACTCCTGCTTGTCCTTATAAGTACTTTACAATACGTGTAAGGCATTCTGCAGAGCCTTTTCAAAAATACTGCTAAAACTGAGCACATCCCAACCTGCACGTCTCAGTTCCAATCTTAACATTTTAAAATGGGCCTTCACATTTGATAGCTATGTAAAAAAACACTGAAAAATACCAATTGCAAAAATCTTCAAAAAATTCCTAACTTGATGGAACAACCTCAGCAATTAATATTTTATAAATACCTAATCTTAGAACACCAACTATGTCTATTTTTCATATCTTGATAAACAGACCTATTTGTGGCATTTGAAGTTCAGAGTTGCTTACTGTAATATATGGTAACATTTATTAAATGTTTTTTTCCTGGGGCTCTGGGGGGGGGGGGGGGGGGGGGGGGGGGGGGGGGGGGGGGCTGTTCCAGGGTTTTGGTGGAGGCTGCTGGCTGGAAAAGGTTTAAATTTAGTTTGGGAATTGTTAATGGAGTTAGCTGAAGAAAGTGTGAGATGTTTCTTAAATATGGTTTTATTTTTCAAGGAATAAATCATGATTAAGTGGGGATTGTACTATAAAATGTTCCTTGCTGTTTTGGATACAAGTCAGGTTAAAATTGACTTTGAAATTCTCTGTGTAGGAAGTTTTGCAGTGACTTCTATGGGGGAAGGGACAGCTAGTTTCTAAACCAAACATCTAAGAAAAAAAACAGTCTTTAGCTGACAAGCTGATTGGTTGAGTGATGTCAGGTGTTCCTCTAGTGGGGGTGAGTTGCCAGGGGGACTGACTGGCAGTGTTGCCAGGTGGGCAGTTTTCCCGCCCAATTGGGCGGTTTTCCACGACCTGCCGCGGGAAATTTTTGCCCGCGGCGGGTTGCGGTTTTTTGGGCTTCTTTTTTTTCTTTTCTGCGGTTTTTTGGGCGGTTTTTTCGGCCGCGGGGGGGCGGGGTTAGTGACGTTTTGGGCAGGGCCGATGATGTGGGAGGCGGGGCCGATGACGTGGGAGGCGGGGCCGGTGACGGCGGGGGCGGGGGTGGGGGTGTCAGGGGCGGGGTTTGAGTTTGGGCGGGTTTTGGGCGGTTTTTACGCTGGATTGGGTGGGAAAAAAATTTTCCACCTGGCAACACTGCTGACTGGTGAACTGAAGACCAGAGCAGGGAATGACTGGGAGAGAAACGTATGCTGAGTGTGTGTGAAATGTAAGAAATAAAAGTATATTTTATGAGTTTAAAGTGAAATGTGACATTGAAAAAGGGTACTTTGATATTGAAAGTGAGCTGAGGTGAGTGAATGTTCCAGTATAGCACTGAATTTCCAGAGATAAGTGATTTACCATTTTAGGGTGAGAGAGGCTTTGATTTGTGGTGGGAATTGTACTACATGAGAAAGCCTATAAGGGTGTCAGGAAAAAGTGTTTAAGGATTTTAACTGTGACACAGGGGAAAGACTGAGAAGTGAAGTTGATATTTGGAAAAAGAAGCCATTAAGCTGTGTCTGTGGTGAAGGTGTGTTTTGTGCATATGTTCTGAGTTCAGTACAAGATTTGTCAGGTGGCAGATTAAGCCCTGCTTTTGGATGAGTGCTGTATTCTCCAGATTGATCTGATAGCTGTGCAGGGAAATGTTATGTTTTATATGTGAAGTCTGTGAGATGAAATGTTGAATCACCATTTGAATATGGAATGGGTTACTGTGTGAGATCTCTGAATGCAGTGTGAAGCCTGCTGGATTTTAGAACAGGGAATCAACAGTGAGAAAAAGGTTTTGTAGTGAGAAAACCTTTAACTTATTTTATTTCAATTAGAGAGTGTGGCCACAGTATTGAGAACTGATTAATTGTCACCAGAGTGGAGTCAGTTTCTGGACAAGCAGGGAGTTTTAAGGGCTTTGCTTCCATTTATTTTCTTTATAAGTGAGGTTTTAGGAAGAAGAATTGTGTAGATCATCTGCTTAAGGATTTCCAGATGAGCTCCAACGCAAGAAAGACATCATCTAAGTAAATTCAACTTCAGCTAAGTGACATTGCCAAGGGTGTTGAACGGAATATATTATTTTTTTCACAACATTTTAAGGGAAAACAAAGGAACCGACCATCAGATATTAAAAATCCATGAGATCCCTGCAAAAACACCAATAGTGCACACAAAGAGACCAATTTTTACATCAGGAAAGAGAATAACCACAAATATCTGATTTTGATAAAAGACAATTTAAATACTTATCTGAAAGGGTTCTTTTCTGCCTTTTTAGGTGAAACAGACAAAGTTAAGGGTATATATGTAGTTCCACATTTGAATGTTGAATATGTTATTGCAGTTCTATTAAGCCTCACACTAATTGTGAATTTGAGTTTATTCGAATGAAAATTTGCTTGCATTTGTATTCAATAAAGAAAAAGATAATTTGTAAATCTGAAGGTGCGGTTCTTCCAGTTCAGGAACAAATCCTAAATTTAGCTTCTTTTCCTCCTTTATTCTTTGAGAGTAAAGGACGAGGTTAGTTTATTTGTTCACCTCCCTCGGCTGTGAGTGTGTGTTCCCTGGATATTCGCCACGACTACAATCAACAGGTATCTGGGAGCACATCACTACAGTCCAGCCGAGAGGAGTGGTAACATTACCCTCACTTGAAAGTAAGGAGAATTTGTTTAAGGAAGAAGTAGACTCACAAAAAGGTGATCTGAAACTTAGGCTTAGAGCTTATTTTATCAAACTGCGCTAGCGTGTACCCGTTACAGCAATGCTGGCAAATGGGCTTCGTCGGCACTGCTGCACGGGAAACACTAGTGCAGCTTGATAAAAGAGGCCCTTAATTTGTAGACAAAAATGAAGTGGAAATGTGAAGTTGGGGAAGGAACAGGCAGGCAAAGGGGCAGGAGCAACAGGAGAATAGAAACTGGATTAGGGAATAGAATAGAAAAGCGTGACTGTTCTCTGACCTACCAGGGGGCAGGAATCACAGGAGAAGAGAAGTTGGATTGGGGAACATGCAAGGCCATTTCCTTGGGAAGCCCTTGTCACCTCTTATTTAGGTGGTAGCACTGCCCGATTACTGCTGCCCTTGCCCTCAGCTCTAGAAAATACAAATACATTGAATATCCAGTTTAACTTTGGCCAGTCCAACTTTAACCAGACAAGTTGATATTTAGCACCGGCTGGTTAAAGTCAGACCGGCCAAAGTTATTCCACCTATTGTGAAACCTGGCCATTCTGCCGTTTAAAATCGGCGGTTATATCGCGACCAGCCAAAGTTAAACCAGATATTCATTGCTGGTCACTGGAAACAGCCCCGGCATTAAATATTCAGGTTTAGCGCAGACCGCAGGAGACAGCCCAGCTATCTCCCGCGGTCTGAATATCGGGGCCACAATCTCTGCATGTAATTTCCTTCCTTTGAACTAAATATATCCATGGGTATCCATCTATTTCAGTGGGTAAAGGTTTACTTGCTCTGACCGAATTGTGAGTCTTTCCTTTGCGGGGAGTTTCTCTGCCTGGGCAGCCTGGTTAGCAAGGTAAGAAGCAAGATGTTTATGTTATGTTTATATTTATTAAGTATTTGATATACTTCTGTTACTGACATATCAGATCATAGTGGTTTACAATAAGGATACTATAACATTAAAATTAAAGAATGCTGGATATCCACCTAAGTGCCGTTTTAGTGGCCATTTTACTTTAAATATCTGGAGGTGTATAATTAAGAGGTTAGTTTTCAACAATAGGGTGATCACATAAAGTTAAATGGATATTTTATGCATTTAAAATTATGCAGATTATCAGCAGTGATATCTAAGGGGCCCTTTTACTTAGCTGTGATTAAAAAAAATGGCTGTAGCATGTCCTTATACAGGCTTTCCACTTACAATAAGGACATTTTAACGTAGCCATAAAATGGCCTTATTGTGTTTTTGTACCAGCTGTCCCCGCTGGCCTTGCTCAGCCATTGGATAATGATTTCAGTGGTTCTGGAGGAGCATTTAGCAAAGGGAGCTTTACTTTACCTCCTGAGCACGCAGTCCTTTGGCACAACCTGTCAAGACTGTAGCTTCAATAATGTGTAAGAGTGGGTGAGTGTGAATGGGGGTGTACTGCTGTGGGTGAGTGTGAGATTGAATGTGTGTGAATGGGGGTGTACTGGTGAAGAGGGTTTGAGTGGGGGTTTTCTGCTGAGAGGTGTGTGAGAATGGGTGAGTGTGAGTGGGGGTGTTTTGCTGAGGGGTGTTTGAGAATGGGTGAGTGTGAGAACAGGTGAGTGTGAGTGTTTTGCTGAGGGGTGTGTGAGAATGGGTGAGTGTGAGTGGGGGTATTTTGTTAAAGGGTGTGTGAGAATGGATGAATGTGAGTGGGGGTGTGCTATTCTGTGGTGTGTGAGTGGTGATACACTGCTGAGGGGTGAGTGTGCTTGGAGGTGTAATACTCTGGGGTGTATGAGAATTGGTGAGTATCAGTGGGGGTTTGGTACTGAAGGGTGAGTGTGAGTGGGGTGTGCTATTCTGGGGTGTCTGATTGGTGTTGTTTTGCTGAGGGGTGTGTGAGAACGGGTGAGTTTTGCTAAGGGGTGTGTGAGAAAGAGTGACATTGACAATAGTTTAATACTCCCTTAAATCAGAAAACGTGGAGACTGGATCCCTATCTAGCACTAACTTTATTTTCTGATCAATTTGTTTAGGTTGATTTTCTTGATTAGTTGTGTCTTTCAATCTAGCAAGTGCCTGCTGTTTGGCTTTCACCATTTTCCTCTCAAAAGACATCCTTCTTTTCAAGGGCATATTGAAATTCAGTCTTCTGCCCTTTTTGAGGAGTATTCCCCTGGCAGATTAGTGAATTCATGCACACACACACACACACACACACACACACACACACACTTCCCAGTCTGACCCCAATACTTTCTCCCTACCCTGTTCCCACCAGTCTCTGAACCTCCCTTGTACTGAAATTGTTAGGAAAGAGGGTATTAGAGAATGAGAGAGGGATAATGTACAGTTGCTGGACGTTTTTCTCCCCACTAGTTTCTGAGCCCTCACCCTGTCCCAAGCAGTTTGTCACTTAGGAACAGCAAGAAAGAACTTTCTGACCTGCAGCCTATTCATTTAATGGTTGGAGGTATTGCTCCCCCTCCCCTGAGTGCACCTGTGAACCGAATCACTTCAAACTACACTAAAACCTTGGCAACCTTGGCGGGTAGAGTCTGCATGCTGGGTTTGGTGGCCCTAGCTCTTCAGGGACCTGAGGAGTTCAGACACAAACTAACAAAAAAAACCACACGCGTCTGCTTTATATACATACATTAATGTTGCTATTAGCGCACAACCACTAAAAATTTACATGTGAGCACTTACTGCCACTCATTTTGTAGTTGTTCAGGGGTCCACATCCCTTCAATGTATGCAAAGGGGGGGGGGGGGGGCAGAGGGTGGGCATTTCTGTGCTATTGAGTTAGTGCAGCTATTCCTGCACTAATCAGTTAACATGTGATAATGTAGTTGCACTGATGAGCACACAAATGCCCACTCCCTGCCCTGACATGCCCTCTCAAAAATGTTTTACTGCACATTTAGCACAGGGTAACTGAGTGCATCCTGTAATATGCCATTTTAAGAAATGTCAAGCACATGTTAGCGCCTAATTCAGTTTAGTAAAAGGACCCCTAAATGATGCCTCTAAAAATTCACAGAGAAAGTTAAACATGTAATTCAACTCTGGAATTCATAATCGCTACACATTACTAACTGTACCCGATCTGATATACTGAAATGACAATGTTAACAAATCTATGTAAGCCACATTGAGCCTGCAAATAGGTGGGGGAATGTGGGATACAGATGCAATAAATAAATGCCAGAGACTATGGTAAAAGCAGTTAGCTTAGCAGGATTTAAAAAAAAAAGATTTGGACAAGTCCCTAAAAGAAAAGTCCACAAGCCATTTGTAAAATGGACTTGGGGAAATTTATTGCTTATTCCTGGGACAAACAGCATAAAATCTGTCTTACCCTTTTGGGATCTTGCCAGGTACTTGGACCTGAATTGGTCACTGTTGGAATAAGAAGGCCGGCGAGCTGCATAGCGAGCAGCCGCAAATAACATGGCGGCTGCCTAGCGGTAGCTCCTCCCGGGCTTGCACAGCATTCCGGCTTCCCCGCCTAAGATGGAGTGATGTCACAGGAGACACCAGCATGGATTGGCGGGGAAGCCGGGAAGGGGGTGGGATCATGGCCTGGCAGCGTGAAAATTTCAAATAAAGGGCTGCCGAGGAGGCAGGGAGGCCTCTTTGGCGGCAAGCAGCAGAACTTTCCCTCCCCTCCCTCCCTTAATACTAGGTGGGGGGCGTCATGATCACATGATTTATCGCTAAGTAGGTCTAACTGTTAGACAGTCCTCCCACTCATATTCTGCTATGTCTTATAGTAGGTGTAGATGACAGCCTGTTAATTTTCCTAGCAATATTCTGTAACATTAATCTCTGTCGCACTTATGTCGCAATAGGGGACGAAGTTACTTCTGTTGGTTATCTTCTCACAGGATTGCTGTACATGGTTTCTATATTGTCGCAGCTGCGGAGGCACCCGAGCCCAGGAATTGCTGGAGGCGCTGGAACACCAACTGAAAGGGAGTGTGGGCGCTTGAGGCAAGGACATGAGCACTCACGGGTGGCAGGCCAAGCACCTCGCTGGCTCAAAATGGCAGGTGCAATGCTGGGCGGGGAGCGCAGTACAAAGCAGATGGACATGTGGCCACGCTGGAGGCAGGCATACGGCTGGCCGACACATGGAATGTGCTCCTCAGCTGGAAAGGCATGTGGCCACGCTGGAGGCGGACTTATGGCTGGCCGACACACGGAATGTGCTCCCCAGCTGGAAAGGCATGGCGGGGATGGAAAGCCTCTACAGCATAGAACTTAGGCCTCGGGTGCTTCCTAGGGGTTATGGTGATGTAATTTAATAAAGCTGCGGCCATTATTCCCAAAAGAAAATGTGTTTGACTTAGTCATTATGTGTAGTATGCGTGTGAGACGGGGACGAGAGCGTGTGCAGCCTGCCCATGTTATCTTATTTTCTTATAACTGTCCTAGAAATGGGATCACAACTAAGGTGATCTGATTTGCAGATGAAACAAAATTATTCAAAGTTGTTAAATTACAAGAGGATTGTAAGAAATTGCTAAAGGTCCATGCAAGAATCAGAGATTGAGCATACAAATGACAGATGAAATTCATTGTAAACAAGTGGAAAGTGATGCATATAGGGAAGCGTAACCCCCAAACTATAGTTACATAACGAGACTTCACATTGAGAATTACCACTCAGGAAAAGGATATAGGTATGCTAGAGTTTAAAACGTCTGCTCAGTGTGGAACAGAGATCAAGAAAGCAAAGAAATAGAAATAGAGAATAAAACAAATATAATAATGCTTCTGGATTGCTCCATGGTGCAACTGCACTTTGAATATTTGCGTGCAATCCTAGTCACCACATCTTAGAAAAAAGAAAAAGAGAATAAAACAAATATAATAATGCTTCTGGATTGCTCCATGGTGCAACTGCACTTTGAATATTTGCGTGCAATCCTAGTCACCACATCTTAGGAAAATATATAGTTAAATTATAAAAAGTACAGGAAAAGATAGCCAAAATGATACAGGATATGGAACTATTCTCCTATGAAGGAAAGCTAAAGATGTTAGGGCTTTTCAGCTTTGAGAATAGGCAGTGGGTGGGGGGGGGGGGGGGGATATGATAGAGGTCCCTGAAATAATGAGTGAACTGGAACGGGTAAATCCAGATCAGTTTTTTACCCTTTCTAAAAGTACCAAGGCTATCGAGGCACATAAGTGCATATGTTGTATTTATTTTATAAAGGGAACATAGGTGCCCTTTGCATCTTTATAAAATGACTAGTAAAAAAGGCCTGTTTCTGACACAAATGAAACGGGTGCTAGCAAGTTTTTCCTCGGAGTGTGTATGTTTGAGAGAGTGTGTGTGAGAGTGACTGTGAGAGAGAGAAAGAGAGAGTGAATGTGTGAGTGTGTGACAGAGAGAGTGAGACTGGGTGTGAGTGTGTCTCTGAGAGAGTGTGTGTGTGAGAATGAGAGTGTGTGCCAGTGGTCCCCCCTCCCTCCCTCCCTCCCTCCCTCCTTTCCAGTTCCAGGGTCCCCCCTCCCTCCCAGTTCCAGGGTCATCCCCCTCCCTCCTTCCGAGTTCCAGGGTCGTCTGCCCCCTCCCTCCCTCTGAGTTCCATGGTTGTCCCCTCCCTCCCTCCCTCTGAGTTTCAGGGTTGCCCCCTCCCTCCCTCCGAGTTTCAGGGTCACCCCCCTCCCTCTGAGTTTCAGGGTCCCCCCTCCCTCCCTCCCTCCCTCTCTCCCTCCCAGTTCCAGGGTCCTCCCTCCCTCCCAGTTCCACGGTCGTCATCCCTCCATTCCTCCCTCCCTCCCTTCCAGTTCCAGGCCCCACCCCTATGAATTTTAAGTCATCTTCACTTACCTCGTCGGGGTTATGGCGGCCGGCAGCAGCGGTAAAAGGCGTGCAGGCTTGGCCCTTCCCTCTCTCTGAGCTCTGGTCCCATCCTCATTTCCTGTTTCCGCAAGGGCAGGACCAGAGCTCAGAGAGAGAAAAGGGCTGAGCCTGCACTCCTTTTACTGCTGCTGGCGGCCGCCGTAACCCCGACGAGGTAAGTCAAGATGACTTTTAAAATTCGGAGGGAGGGGGCGTGGAACTGGAAGGGAGGGAGGGAGGGAGGAAGGGAGGGATGACGACACACTCATGCGTGTGACATCATGTTCCTTTGCCTGGCAACTCTACAGCGTTCCCTTCCCTCTCACTGTTCCGCCCTTGACGTCATCACGTTTTGACAGACTTACGAACCCTACGAACCCTTCACTCCAGTGTGCCATGGTCAGCTTCAGAACGTTGGAGGTGCAAATTATTATAGTAGATGAGTGCTCCAAGGCAGATGTAATTGTGTTTATGTTTATGAGGTACTTGATAAACCATCTTTCTGCGATACTACCAAAGCAGTTTATATATTACATGCAGGTATAGTAGGTATTTGACCATTTTATACATAGGGGCAGTAGTGTGCTGAAGCAGGCTCTCACAGGCTCGCAAGAGCCGGTTGTTAAGTTTTAAAGAATTTTGGGAGCCGGTTGTTAAAGTAGGGCCCTCCAAGGCTACTTTAACAACTGGCCCCCAAAATGTGGGCTTGGGCCCCCTGCTGAATTATATTTTACTTTGCTGGTGGGGATGCTGAGCCCTGCCAGCCAAGTAAATAGACTACTGCTGCTCCCTGCTCCTTGTTTCCAGCTCTGGGCAGCAGGCTGGGACTTCTCGAGCATGTGAGAGAAGTTCCAGCATGCTGCTCAGAGCAAGACGTTGGGAGTGGTGGCAGTCCATTTATTGGCTGCCAGCAAAGGTATGCCTAGCGTGCCCGCACAAAGAGAGGGAGGAGAGAGAGGCAAGTGTTGCTTCCTCCACGGCCATCCCTGGCCTTTCCAAATGCCCAGATGGCTACGTCCGGAGAATGAGCCTGTTGTTAAAAATTTACCAGCACACCCCTCCATAGGGTGTAGCCAAATTTATCCATCTGGAAAAGGGGCATGCTTCAGAGACTGAGCAAGGGCAGGACAAAAGTTATTTGTTCAGTGTTGGAATTCAGCTGCTGAATGTGTAACTTAACCATTGAAGTGCTGATGGATAAAGAGCAGGTCAAACTGAACATCTATCCTAAACATTTATACATTGATGTTCAAACCTGGCACTTATATGAACCATGCCACTTAAAATGCATTTAACAAATGTTTAACTTTGATGTTTAAGGTGAAATGGTGCCTGCTCCACTGAATACTGGCCTCTTTTATTTGCATTTTTATGTCTGCCCCTTGTATTAAGAGACTGAGGTGTCAATAGTTAAGGAGTGGCCTGGTGTGTGCAAATGATTTTTTCATGTGAGCAAAAAGTTTTAAAAACCAACAATTTTTGAGCACCAGTATTTGCAATGCATTTCTGTATATAGCACCAAAAAAAAAATGCATGTTTGTGAGCAACCATGTAAAATCTCTGAGCAAAGCTCCTAAAATGTATGAGCAATCGCTCATGCACTCAGCTTAGAGGGAACATTGGTTACCACCTGTTGCTTTGGCTGTCAACTCTGTTCTAATGTCCCTTTTCTGTCTCAGAGGACCATTCTAATCATGCCCTTCATTCCGCCAGAGCGTTTCAATAGCAGATCTTTGGGCTCCTGACAACCTGCTTTTGCACTCTGGATCACAGTGGAAACTTCCTTCACCGAGCACCTTTTAAAATGAGCAAGGTCTTTTTTATGTGCTGAATACTACACAACACTTTTGTCTGTCACTGTCTTTCAAGAATAGACATACTACAGAAGAGAAGAATACAGATGAACCAATGGCAGGCTGAAGTCAAAATTTCTGTATTCCAGAGGGTTTGATTAGTGTGACAGTGCATTAACTGAGAGGTAGTTGGTAGGCGTGAAGATGTGTGGAGTGAGAGTGGTGTCATTATATAGGTGATGACTTGGTGTCATTGATGGGGACATTGAATGTTGCATAATGTGTGCATTTCATGGCCTGCTGAGCTTGTGATGTATTTGTGCTTTCCTTTCCCCTTTTTCAGCTAATATTGTACTTTTAAGTGCTCCACAGCTTGGTTGTTAGGGCCAGTAGCATATGTCTTTCATGCTACCTCTACTATAACAATGCTGCTTTGTCCAGTCTAACTTAAAGGGTGGCGTATTGCTTCCTTGCAATACAGAAAGATGAGTTTTCCATTTGAACTATCAGTGTTGTATTTTTATGGAATCAATTAAGGGGAAGCTGAATGGATAAGTTTGTTTCCCATTAAAGCAATTCAGAGTACTTTGTACTCTATGAAAAAAAATGGAGGGGGGGGGGATGGTATTCAAAGTAATTTATATATCCCAACAAGGAAAAGAGAGTACTCCATATAGCAATACACAAAAAACTCTCTAATATATTGGCACAATAATACTCTTCAAAAGACTATCCAGCTTATAATTGAAAAAGAAAAACGCCTATATTGTGACCCAAATCGGGAGATAGACGTTTATCTCACAAAAACGAATAAAGCGGTATAATCGAAAGCCAAATTTGGACGTTTTCAACTGCACTCCGTCGCGGATGCGGACAAAGTTGATGGGGGCGTTCGAAGGCGTGGTGAAGGCGGAACTGGGGCGTGGTTATCGGCCGATCAGAGATAGGCGCCTTTCGCCGATAATGGAAAAAAATATGCGTTTTTAGCAAGAATTTAGGGCACTTTTCCTGGACCCTGTTTTTCCACGAATAGGGCCCCAAAAAGTGCCCTAAATGACCAGATGACCACTGGAGGGAGTTGGGGATGACCTCCCCTGACTCCCCCAGTGGTCACAAACCCCCTCCCACCACAAAAATATGCCGTTTCACAACTTTTTATGTTCACCCTCAAATGTCATACCCACCTCCCTGGCAGCAGTATGCAGGTCACTGGAGCAGTTATTAGGGGGTGCAGTGGACTTCAGGCAGGTAGACCCAGGCCCATCCCCCCCCCCACCTGTTACACTTGTGCTGGTAAATGGGAGCCCTCCAAACCGCCCCCCAAACCCACTGTACCCACATGTAGGTGCCCCCCTTCACCCCTTAGGGCTATAGTAATGGTGTAGACTTGTGGGCGGTGGGTTTTGAGGGGGATTTGGGGGGCTCAACACCCAAGGGAAGGGTGCTATGCACCTGGGAGCTCTTTTACCTTTTTTTTTTTTTTTTGAAAAGTGCCCCCTAGGGTGCCCGGTTGGTGTCCTGGCATGTGAGGGGGACCAGTGCACTACAAATCCTGGCCCCTCCCACGAACAAATACCTTGGATTTATTCGTTTTTGAGCTGGGCGCTTTCATTTTCCATTATCACTGAAAAACAAAAATGCCCAGCTCACAAATTGGCGAATAAAACATGGACGTCTATTTTTTTCGAAAATACGGTTCGGTCCGCCCCTTCACGGACCCGTTCTCGGAGATAAACGCCCATGGAGATAGACGTTTTTGTTCAATTATGCCCCTCCACGAATTCTGTGGAGTGCATCAAGCTCTAAAAAGGTAGATAAGGGAAAAAGCCTCTGAAACCGACCCAGCCTCCAACCCGAATGATTGTTATTGATAACAAAGGTTGGAAAAAGTCAATGGGTTTCTTGTCATCATCGGCATAAAAAACCCTTAAATTCTACAATGCAAAAATGCTAAAACTCCAGTAGTAGTAGAATTGTCTAGGGGTCCAAAAAAAGGAAGAAGTGAAATGATTTTTAACTTAGCTTTAAACTTCCAAATGCAGGTGAAAAGCAACATGTAGATCATCGGTCCACCACACCGACTTTGGCCAAAGTTTCGCTGTAGAATAGCTGTCTCAAGCCATGAGTAACCAAAAGATTTGAACACATACGTGCTTCCTGCTCCAAGGTCCCTCCACAGAATTCATAGTCTTTTGAAGAGTATAATTGTGCCAATATCTTAGAGAATTCAAAGTAATTTAACCAGCCAGGAGAGGCTCCTGGCCAGATAAATTGCCTGTATGGAGCTCTCTGCTGATATTCAATGTCAGTTAACCGGTTAGTGCCACTGAATACCAGCACTAACCACTGAAATCACAGGCAGCTATTTTGTGGGTGGTCTATGGGGGATATTCAACACTTTACCGTCTAGGTTAACTGGACAAATCAAACCGCTTAAAACTCAGTCCTATCTTTATGTGGTTTCATTTAGGTGGTTAATATCGCACTTGACTGGCTAAGGGACAGCTGGCCCTCTAAACCTGGATATTCAATGCCAGAGCCCAGATGTGGCTGAGCATGGAATATCCAGACAATAATGCTGGTGGTGGCCAAAAATATACTCACCACTGCTGACTTAATATTTACTTCATAGATTTTTTTTAATCTAAAAAGATATTCACGTGGGTTTTTGTTTCTTCTTCCCTCCTGTAAAGTGGGCTGCCATAGGTACTAGAGCAGTGGTTCCCAAACCTGGTCCTGGAGGCACCCCAGCCAGTCAGGTTTTCAGGATATCCACAATGAATATTCATGAGAGAGATTTGCATATGCTCTCCAATGCATGCAAATCTCTCTCATGAATATTCATTGTGGATATCCTGAAAACCTGACTGGCTGGGGTGCCTCCAGGACCAGGTTTGGGAACCTCTGTACTAGAGCGTGAGGAAGTACTTTTAGCTTCTTGCCCATACTTCAAGTTGACATGGAAGCTTCCACATGGAGGTAGCTCAAAACAAATGCTAATATAGGAATCTCTGTAATCTCTTTCAAACCTAATGTCTGAATGGTTTTATCACCATGGAAATCATTTACCAACAGCTAGTATACACTAATGCTGTTATCACACATTATTGCAAATAAAATGGGCCCTGTTGCATACAGATGTGCACAGTCAAAAAAAGATTTGGTTAGTCTTCATTTTTTTTTGTGGTGTGTGTATTTCATGTTTTTTTCACACATTCCTGATTGTGGCATGCACAAGTCAATGAAATACATGTTAATTCATAAGCATACATGCATAAAAGTGATTTGTGCATAGTTTAAATTTTTAGACACCTATATGAATTGAATGAATGCTCATGAATACACACCGCCACAGATAATGAGTAATAATGGCTTTAGCATGCACTAATCATTAGTGCATAAGAATGTATGAATAGTCCAGTATCCTGCTTCCAACAGTGGCCAATCTAGGTCACAAGTATCTGGCAGACTCCCAGAATCCCATAAAAAGTGTTTTCCTCAGATATACCCTAATAGCATTTTACGGACTTTACCTCCAGGAGCATATCTAAATCTTTTTTAAACCCATCTATACTAACTGCTTTAAAAACATCCTCCTGCAATGAGTTGCACAGCTTAACTATTAATTGAGTGAAAAAGATTTTCTCCTGTTTGTTTTAAAAGTATTGCTAAGTGATCCGAGATTGCAGCTGCATGTTAAATATTATATGAACATTATTTAAATTGTTTACACCATAATGTTCTATTATAGACCTCATCATGGGACCTAAGTGAACAGTGAATTCAAAGGTCGCTTAGAGCTATTCCCAATATCGTCACAGGTCCATACAGGTTTAATGCTGGACAATTCTTACATTTCTTATCTATTAACTTTAACTTTTGTAAATATTTTTCAAAACCCTCTATAGCCGACACCATTGCTAATAAGCTAAGTACCTTCACTGAACTATAAGTTCAAATATTTACAAAAGTTAAAGTTAATAAATAAGAAATGTAAAAATCGTCCAGCATTAAACCTGTATGGACCTGTGATGATATTGGGAATAGCTCTAAGCGACATTTGACTTCACTGATTGCTTAGGTCCCATGCTGAGGTCTATAATAGAACATTATGGTTTAAACAATTTAAAGAAAGTTTGTATAGTATGAGCAGTAAAAATGTTTCTACTGATGGTGATATACTTTTAACTGCTTGTTAAATAAGACTTTAGTTCGTTCATTTGTTAGGGAACGGCAGCACTTCTCTTACTTTTTGGTTTATGTTTTCCTCTACTATGGATAAGCAAAAGGGCCAGTAGAGGAATAAACCCTCAAGCTGGCTGCTATGCCTATTGCTAGTCTAAATGAAGGACTTTTTGACTCACACTGGAGGGCAAAGAAGCGATCCAGAGCAGGGTCTGCTGAGACCAGCAGCTAAAGGAGGTGGCTCTGACCAATTTTCAGGACCAGAAGTCACTCCGAATCCAGATCCCTGATCCTCACTGCTGCAACCATGTGCATTTAACTCCCCTGCTCAATCTGATTGATATTCAATTTTGGAGGGGAACGGTGGCTCCCGAGGAACAGGGTGGAGGATTAGCACAGGTTGGCGTACATTGTGCAGAAGGTACTAGAAAAGCTTTGATACCATCAGAAGCAGCATTTGGGCTACAATCTCAGACAGGGGAGACTATGCCTGAAGCCAAAGGTATGCTGATGGAAGAGGGTTTGAATTTGAATTTGGAGGAAGCTACTTATGTTTTGCCACCAATTTTGTTGAATAAAAAAGTAGATATGACTTTTGAGAACATTCAGTTATCAATATTGGACTTAGTCACAACACTTCTCCCTGTAATGAATAAATTGTCCCCAGAGATTAAGGGCCTTTTTTTACCAAGCTGTGGTAGCAATTCCCATGCATCAATGCCGACGAAGCCCATTCAAAATGAATGGGCTTTGTTGACATTGCTGCACGGGAATCACTAGCGCAGTTTAGTAAAAGAAGCCCTAAGACATTGGAGAATAAAATAATACAGCATGATGTGGAAGAAGCACAATTAACATCCTCCATGGAGAGCTTTCGTACTTCAGAGCAGATTGTTGTACTGATACAACTAGTTCAATCTACTTATATTTCAGATCTCCCTCTTGATAAATCTAAATTGGAGACTTTGGAAAATAGAATAAGGACTGTTAATTTGAGGCTTTTGAATTTTCCATGGGATCAAAGCTTTTCATTTGGTGATTTGTTTAAAAGATATTGGGGTCCTTTTACTAAGGTGCACTAATGATTAGTATTCGCTAAATGATAAGACACCCATATTCCTAAGGGTAACATATCATTTAGCACACGATAATCATTAGCGCATACTAAATCTGTTAGCACACCTTAGTAAAAGGACCCCATTGTTTGGAAGTATTGCATCTAGTTCAAGAAAACATTCCATCTATCACGTACATTAATGTTTTTGCTCAAACATAAACATTGAGTAAATAATTGTTCTGATAGTACTGTGGATTCCTTGGAAGCTTGTAATTATTCTGCATAATATCTGGAACTTCATCACCATTTTCTCTTCTCTTCTTTTCCCTTCCTCCAATCCAGTATTTTCCTTTTATCTTCACTTCCCTCCCCCCCCCCCCCCCCCCCCAATTCAGCTTCTCCTTTTATCTTTCCTTCCCTTCTTCCCATTCAGTACTGGTACTTTGGGGGCTTGTGGCCTCTTATACCGGGCGCCTATGGAAAAATATGTGTGTATACAGCAGTTTATCTTCACCATGTCAAAGCAAGATGTACAATCCTTAATTGGCAAAATCCATTCACCCTTACATCTAAAAACATTGAGCTTGAAGTAGCCATTTTGGGACAAAATCCATGATGGGCAGCAGCTAGTGGGCATAATTTCTGCCTGAGGGATCCGTTAGGCCATCAGGGCATTAAAAGGTAGGACTGGGAGGATCTACAAAGAGGGGAGGGGAGAGGTGGGGAGGGGATCCTGATCTGGGGGAGTGAGGAAGCTCCAGGAAATCCTTAGGCCAATCCTTGGAGGTAACTGAGCACCAGTCAATATTCAGATCAATGCCTGGCTACCTTCACAGCTAAAGTTAGTTTACTTTACTAGTCGCTTACTTAACCAGTTAGCTAGATATCCCAGGGGTGGTTAGTGTGATATTCAGTGGCACTGTCTGGTTGAGTGCAGCTGAATACCAGTGCTTAGGTGGACATAGGCAATTTAACCATGCCCGGTTAAACTGCTTTGAATTGTGGGCAGTATATTTTTTGTCTTAAATTATGAACTGGGATGGTGGATTGTTTTATCTATTTTGAGGGTTACTTTGTTCTGTTTCTTTTCAATGCTGTTCTGTGCAAGAAAATGATGGCAACTAAAGACCGGTATGGTCAATCTAGTCTGTCCAGTCAGTTGACCAGAGTTGTATCTGCTGCACTATGCAGGCTACATTCCTCTAAGCCTTTGTTTAGGGTTTTACCTGTCACCGAGTGAATTATATCCCTCTATACCTTTGTTTAGGGTTGTAACTGGAGCTCTCTAGGTAGTATCCTTCCATGCCTTTGTCTAGGGTTGTACCTGCAGCTCTGAGCAGGCTACACCCCACTATGCCTTTGCTTAGAGTTGTATGTGCTGCTCTGTGAAGGTTACCTCCCTCTAGGCCCGACTTTGAAGCTTAAAAGTAATTTAAGTTTTGATTTGATTCCACCCTCTTGCTGCAAATCTTTTTTGAAACCCGTCACTGTGTTTGTTCTCATCATTTCCACCAAGAAAGCAGTGTAGACATCCACCAACCTGTCAGTTAAAACGTATTTCCTGGTGTTACTCTTAAGTTTACCTCCTTGCAGCTCCATTTCATGTCCTTTAGATCTACAACTTCCTCGTCTTTGAAAATAGATTTGTTTGTTCTTTAATACCTTTCAAATATGTAATTACAAACCTGTATCATATTTCCCCTTTCCTTTTCCTCCAGGGTATGCATATTCAGGTCTTCACGTTTCTTCTTATGAATCTTCTGTCACTGACCCCATTCCATTTGTGATGCTTTCCTCTGGACCACTTTAAGATTTTTTATATCCTTTGTGGGATATGGCCTCCAAAACTGAACACAGTGCTCCAGTTGAGACCTCACCAAAGGCTTATATAGGGGACGTTATCACTTTTTTCTTTTCTGCTGGTTATGCTTATCTCAATGCAGCCTAGCATATTTCTGGCTTTCACCACCACCTTGTCACAATGTTTTGTCACCTTGAGATCTTTGGACACTATCACCCCAAGGTCTCTCTCCTGGTTCATGCACATAAGCCTTTTTCCACCTACTGCATACAGTTACCTTGGATTTTTACACCCAAAATGCATCACTCTGCATTTCTTCACATTTAAAATTAGTTGTCAAATATTAGCCCATGCTTCTAATTTTTGTAAATTTCTTCTCATATTGTCTACTCCTTCTGGTGTCCCCCATTATGTGTGAATATCTTCTGGAGGGCAAAACCAGTTACAACAAACAAGCAAATCTATAGAAAAAAGGTAGAACCTTAGTAATTATGAAAGAGTGCTCATAAATGCATGCTATTCTCATTTACAGTAAAATGTTATAACCAAACATGTTTATTTGTAATCATTGTTCTCTTTTTAAGAATACTAAAGAAGTTTTTTTTCTAGAATGATTATCAAAAGTGATGGCTTCTTAGATTTTCGTTTTAGTTATCACCTTTATGACTTATCAATCCCTTAATGCAGGTAAACCCCTGAATATGAGAGGACACTAAATGAAAATATGAAAAATAATTTCCTGTAACTGTTAGAAAAAAAGAGAAGCCAAGGCTGGAAATCAGTATGCAGCTTTAGAGGTATAATATCTTTCACTAGGAGATCATTCTTCCATACACCTAGGATACTGTACTGACAGAGAATAATTTGCTGAGTTCCAGCCCTCGCAATCTGAAATTTATATTGAAGATACAAAAACATGTAGCACAGGACAATACAATTAATACTGAAGGCAGAAGAACTGATGAGAACTAATGATGAGGGAAAAATGAGCATGTTATTCCTGTAGTTCAGTAGATATTACACATTATAAAATATTAATGTAAAAGGCTGGAGAGGCTTTGTCATGGCCCTAACCCATGGGAAATGCCAAACACTGGAGATACAGATGGACAGGAGACACCCCCCCCCCCCCAATTCTATAACCTTGTACTCCCATTTTTGAAAGGACTAGATTCTATAAAGGGTGCCAAAAAAATCACCGATGAAAGATTTAAGCACTGAGCGCTATTCTATAAATGATCTGCATCCTTTATAGAATAGCACTAAGGACTAGATTCTATATATGGCACCTGAAAAATCGGCACCAAAAATATTTCCACCTAGGCGGATTCTGTAAACCGTGCCTAGACTTAGGCACGGTTTATAGAATATACCTAGCTGGTTTATAGAATACACCTAGTGGCGTAGTGGCCATGCCTGCATCTAACTCTATGAAGGCAGATCACAATCACTTTTCTAAGGACCATATATCAGCTACATCAAATTTCAACAGTCCCAGATATTCACATTTCTCTTATCTCCCCCTCATTTCTTCACCAAAAACAGTTCTTAAATCATATTCTTAGAAAGCTTTTTCCACCCTTGCCTCAGTGGTGCTTAATTGTCCAACAATGACTTTTGGCAATCATATTAGCACTCAAATCTTCATAGGCTTAATCTTTATATTTAAATATGTTTGATGTACTTATCTTTTCAGCATTTTCAAACATGGGGACTTAAACACTGCCCAACATGCATGTTTCGCCACCTGGCTGTATCAAGGGCTTCCCCTTTATGCCGTTCAACCGTCACCTCAACAACATTACTTAGGACTGGAAGTTTTCCTAAGTAATGTTGTCACTTTACAGAATACGCCTAGCAAGTTGTGTGTGTAAATTCTAATTAATGCCAATTAGTGTCAATAATTGCTTTTTAAGTGACAATTATCGGCGCTGATTTGCGTTCACAATTTCAGTCACACTATATAGAATCTGGGGGTAAGCACATAAATGATGCCTAACTTTAGGCACCGGCAACTAAGCCTGCTGAAAGTGGGTATAATGCCAGCATCTAATTTAGACGCTAATCAAGTCTATTCTGTAACAATGCGTGCAAATTCTGGGAATGGCTTTGTCCACACCCCCTTGAAATTATGCACTATAGTTCCACACACATTGTTATGTGTAACTCCCAATTAAGGCCAATTAATGCCAATAATTGGTTGTTAGCAGCTAGTTATTGGTGCTAATTGGTTCATTAACCAATGAAAAGTTATGTGTGCAAATAAGCAATGTGCACTGATTTACGCACACAACTTTAGTCACCATATATAGAGTTCTGTGGTTAGTGTGCAAAATTGTACCTCAGGTTATAGACTACTGCCAGTTACACGCTTAATTTAATTGTTGAGTGCTAATTGGTGTTAACAATCATTAATTGGCTATAGTTGCAGTTATTTATTTATTTATTTATGCATTCTTGTATCCCACTGTTTTCCAAAAATATGTTTCGGTTCAAAGTGGCTTACAGTTTACATTTAGGTGAAATTAGAGTGGTGTTTTACATTTTCGACGTAAAGAAATTACAGTGGTGTTTTACATTTATGACATAAACAGGTCATCGATAGCTTATGTGGTTAACTGTAGAATTTTTTGAAGAGGTTAAAAGCCCTTTTTAGAAAGTAAACCAGGAATCGGTCATTAGCTCAGATATCTCAGCTCTCTTTTGTGCTTTCAAACTTTAGGCTCTGGAAGGGGAGGAACAGAAGCCTATATTGACATTTTTTTTTTTTAATCTGACATGGACTAGGCTCTCCTTTTATGCTTTTAACTTTGTGAGACCCAATTCCAAAAGTGAAAAATATGTGTATGTTCTGACATGGCTAAAACTATTCAAAGGAAAAGCAAAAAATTTTCTTTTCTAAAACTTAAAACTTAAGGACTGACATTCAGTGTGAACATATAAGCCCTTATCCATAGGGCTCGACGTAAGTATTATAAACAGGGCACCTGTAGTCATTTGTAAATGTATTTATTTAATAATGCAAATGTTGTGTACAATATCAGTTTCCATGTGGCTAATAGGCAAATAAGTAAGTCATAACACCTCTGTCCCAGATCAAGGCCTGAGGTTGCAGTTACCCTTCCATGAGTGTAGCTGCAACTTCCAACTAACCTCCTCTGAGATGAATGAGATGACATGCCTCACTTCTGTTTTCCCCTTTCTGGGGTGGATACTGTTCCATGGTATTCCTGCCTGAGGTCCTACTCTTAGTGGATGTTATAGCATGATATTAAAGTAAAGTAATGAAATAGTGCTTCCCCCCCCCCCCCCCCCAACCCCCCCCCCCCCCAAAAAAAAAAAAACCTGGCCATCCAACCATAGTCACAACTCAAAATGCAAACATGCTGCTGAGGAATGAGTGTTCCCTGCCAACACATCTTGTGTACTCCTTTTTCAGACCAGCTTCCCGGGTTCCCTGTCATGTCATCTCATGCATCTCACATCCCGGGTGTATAGCCCAGGGCTCACCACTGACCACACCTTTTCCCATCCCCCACCTCATGCCAGCCAGCTCCTGCACTATGCAAGCCATGTTGAATGGGCTGATCTCAAGGACAATCCTTTTACATAAACAGGGCGGCTGTACCACCAGAGGCAGAGGAGGAGCAAGAGGGGGTTGTGCAGCCGCAGGAGGAGGAGGAGGTTGGGGAAGGTGAGGAATGGGAGCTGGCACACGACCAATGGGCTGGTATGCCTCCTCTGGAGGGGGAGGAGGAGGAAGAGGAGGAGCAGGAGCAGCACCCACCAACCCCAGCAACACCACCATCAACCCCAGCAACACCACCAACACCAGCAATACCAGCACCAGACCCAGCAGCACCAGTGGACAACAGTGCCATAGTACTGCAAGTCCTGCAGCAACTGGTTGCTGCAGTAAACCAGTTGCTGTTGGAGGTGGCAGCACTGCGGTGCTCTGTAGAGCAGCGTCAAGGCATGCACAGCCGTCTTGTGCTGGTGCTGATTGAACTTGTTAGAAGGGTCATGGAGGGAGAGCACAGGCCACATTGAATTGTTGTACATAGGTTTTTTTTTGTTAATATATATAATACAATGTTACACTTTTTTCAACTACCAAGGTCTGTGTCTGTACTTTGTGCACTACATATGTGGTATTATCGAATGCTGGGGTTGATGTGAGAGGAGTCGGCAATCTGGGTGGCATGACAGGTCAACTGTGACAGAGAAACTTTGGTACATATGTGTCATAAGTGTGGCCATGTAGAAAGCCACCTGTTTGTTCCAAACTGCATGGCTGCATGGTAAGTGTGTGTGTGGGGGGGGGGGGGGGGGGAGGCTGTTCAGGAACAGAAATGCCCACCCAGTCTCTCCCCCCCTTACCATAAAGCCCCACAGCACAGAGTTGTGTAAATAATAGGTATGTTGTCTAGCACTAGTGATCTGCCAAGTACAAACTTGCAGATAACCATAGGTAGCACCTAGACTAAGTTTGCTCTATGATCAACAGACACCCTTACCCAAAACCAAACCACATTGGTGAGGGCCAGGAAGGAGCTACAAACAGCTGGGTCATCTCTTCACATTGAATGTATTAGCAATGGTGTATATAGTGCTGAGGAGAAAAGGGAAGACAGTAAAAGCATTAGATGAATGTTTACTTCATCACAATTGCAATATAATACATCTGGTACAGAAGGGCACAGGCTAGGGGAATTATACAGGCACCAGGCTGTAGCCACCTGCAGGTAATTTAGAATAGGAACTGTAACGAGAACCCCTCTCCCTCACCATGACTTAAGGGCTGAAGGCCATGGTAAGCATGCACCTGTGGCCACCTAGAAAATGGTTTGCAGGATAGAATTTAGAAATGTTGTTGTTCCATAACTATGGAGGATTGTAGAACTTTATTCAATAATGTGGAAAATACATTGAGTGCATATATGCTTCCCCCCCCCCCTTGCCACCCCCAACAACCTTGAAAATGGGTGGACACTTCATAAAAGGGGACTGGGGTTCACCACATAAAGAAGGATGGAACCTACCAGGGAGTGGTACAGGCCCATTGGGAACCAGTACAGCAGCTCCAACGGCTGGAGCACAGCTTCGAGGGCCTACGGCGTGACCTGCAAGCACACAGTACAGCCCTGATGCAGCAACAAGTGGCATCTCCTTCAACCACTGCACAGCAACCACCGGCAAACCTGGTGAAAAATAGAGGTAAGGTTTGAATGCAGAGAACATACAGAGAATGGGGAGCCCTTGACCATGAAGGATGCACACATCCATTCTCAAGGCCTCTTCCCCTCCCCCACCCCTACTCCCCCACAGGCAGCCACAACTGAGTGTGTCCAATAGAGAACAAGACATCTGTACAATGAATTGGGTATAAGCAATCATCACTATCAGAGTCCAGTGTATTAGAGTCCACTGCTGTCCCTTGCAATCCTGTTGACCAGCTGCAGTGCAAGATGCAAGAAGTGTTTGTTTAGCACCAAAATTATATGTACAAAATATAGGGAGTAGAAGTGCTCAATCACAAGATCAATTACTCAAAACTTCCACAAACTGAATATGCACTCAATATGAATATTGTTGTCAAAGGAAAAATGGTCTCACAGAGCTCCTAGATCAGCATGATCTAATAGAGCTAAAACGGACTTCAATTTGGTCCTCTGTTCATCATTGGCCACAAAAACCTTTGATCTAAAGACGGGTAGCTAATTGTCGAAAATCACTCTTATTGCAATGGTGTTAACTTTCTTATTGCATCCATCTAGATTTTAAACGACACAGGCTACACTCATTACTATTAATACAAACTGAAAGAAAATTTATCTTTCAATCGTGGGACGCTACCGGCACGTTGTAATCTCTAGTACTGGAGCAGGTTTCTTCTCCCCCTCACCACTAGCTGATGATGGCCAGCATTTCGTACCACTGCTTCAGGGTCTAAGTGGTGGGGTTATTTCTTCCTAACCAGAAAGTTAAATTCAAAATGGTTCCTCTTTTATGAAGTGAACTGACAGAAATTTTCCAGCCGGTTACAGAACTACACAACTAACGTCATTTCTCTGGAGGGGGTATGTGGTAAGCTGTACTCTCACGTTCATGTACTGTCTCTGCCCAGCACCATCTAATGGATTTTGCCTATAATCGAAATTAGGACATCCATCTTAGGGATGCCTATCCCGCTCTTACATAGGTGTCCTTAGGATGTCCTTCTCAGTATTTTCGAACTTCTGCATCCCATTGTCAAAATGCCATCAAAACAGTCACCCACCCACAAAGGTAATTTCACTGTGTCTTCTGCACTCCTTCCACAGTTCTGTGTCTACCCACCTGCCTGTGTGGCTCTCTTGCACATCAGTCTCTAAAGTGCACTCTACTCCTCGTCTCCAGCTCTGTACCATCTACAATGACATCTGTGATTACCTGCTAATGCCGTTCTTCATCATCTGTTTCCTGGGTCTTCACATGTGGGGCTATGTATATGAATGCTGCAAAACAAAACTGGGTTATTTTAACCAACACACTTCTGCCTCCTTTGCTATGCAGGTGATGACACCAGTCAGACACAGAAGCTGGTCTTAGTGGGCACCAGCCCCAGCATACTGAAGGGCAGATAGAGCAGCAAACCAGGGACACAGACATAGGTAACTTAATAAAGACTTCTCATAAATTAAAAAAAAAAAAAAAAAAAGTAACAGGGCACTGAACAACTGTCCACTTTCTCTCCCAACAACGATCTCGCCACTCTCCAACTCCACAAAATCACTAATGGGTCTAAAGACGACTTCCCCCTTAACCTGGTCGCTTTTATTTCAGGTCTAACTAAGGACACCCCTGTTCGAGCCCATGCGAACCCATTTCACTAGCCGTTATATGTTGGAGGCACCCATCTCGTAATGCCACCCAGAACACGCCTCTAACATGCCCCCTGTGGGGACGACCATGGATGGGCGTCTTTGCGCTGAGGATGTCTTTACAGCCCTGTTTCGATTATCAAATTTGGACGACCTTTTTTCACAGGGACGCCTGTGTGCTTTTTGTGTCGCTTTTTGGACGCCCTTCTGTTTTGAAAATGAGCCTCATTGTTAGGTTTCCAAAGCAGGAACTAGGTTAGTGAGCCCTTGGGCCGAGGAGCGGCAGTGGCAGTCAAACCACCCCACACCAGGAACAAGACAGAACTCAGATTGGAACAGCAAGACTTCACCTGCACTAGACACCCTTCCCCAGGAGTTGAGCCCCTGGTTGCAGGCGGCCGACAGGACTTACAGGACAGGGTAGGAACTGGAAGCTGCAAGCAGCCACTAAAACAGGGAACAAACACTGACAAACACGAGACAGAACTGAAAACTGCCAAGCAGCCACTGAACAAGAAACACAGATAAACAGAAACTAAACACAAAAAGACAAACAAGGAACAAGTCTAGGAAACAAACAATAACCCTAAGCTAAACTACACACAGACTAACTAGCATCAGACAAGGAACTAGAATAAAAACCAAGCTAGGCAGAAGTGCAACAAGCACCAACAAACCAGGGCCTTACGCGATGCAAAGGCAAAGCAGAGAGTTTCCAAATGGCTAATAAGCCCAGCAGCAGTTGAGATTCAGCTGCAGCAATCACCAGGCAGCTACAGGTGCTGTGCAGGCTCAAACAAGACAAGCAAGTCTGGCAGGCCGGAAGATCCGGACTGGACTGGGCTGAAGTCTGGAACGGGAAACAGCACACAGACAATCCAATGCAGCCACCTGGCCTGGCCACCAGGGGGCAAGATGACTGAGAACCTGAAACCAGGGCATGACCGTGACACTGATGGACACGCAAATGACTAGAATACCAGCGTTGACCACATAATTTTAGGTGACTCCTTATAGAATTACCTCCTTAATGTACACAAATTCAAGTTAAGCAAATGACAAACAGGCACCATTGAGAACAGTGGGGTACATTAGCGCATGTTAGTAAATGAGGCCCTTAGGGGACAGGAAAATACCTACTGTAGCTGGATGTAAATTACCTTGAGCTACCAAGGAAAGTGCATGAGACAATCTGTTCATATATCTTAGATTGTAGCCAGTTTTAAGAACTTCTCAGTCGGAGTGTAACATTCAGAAAGAAGTGATATGAATTATAAAATATATATATATAATGCAATGTGCATGGCAAGAATGTTGAGGGGGAGAGAAAACTGTTTCATGTTTGGCAGCAAAATGATAAAGGTGTTTAGAATATGATGTTGACTCAGCTGTGACATGGGTGTAGGAAAATTAATTCAGAAAGGCAGTAAAAGGTGTCAGATGAGGGTAAAAGCAGGCTGGGTGGTGGGAGGGGAAAAAAGGATCTGAATGCACAATATTTTAAGAACTGGCAAGAGTAAGCAAGAAAATGGCGACAGAAGTTCAGATGTATCTGAGAAAGATGGAGAAGAGGAATGTTGATGTTCAAATTAGTGCTTTAAACAGTCAAAAGGGCAACATTTTATTGGCTGTCTTACATTGCTATTCATATGACTGTTCAATAGTATGCATGTATATCAAGACAACAACTAGGTGAGGTGCAAGGGGAGCAGCCGCTCTCCCAGACAGATTTTAAATAAAATAGCGCCTATGTGGATCAGCTGTTCAGCTTCACACTGACACCTACTTTACAAAAGGTCTGCACCCCCTAACTTCAAAACCTGGTTACGCTTCTGCTTCCCACATATTGACAAAGTTCGTGGGTGCTTTTTGCATATAGGCTTTGCTCTAATTCCATTCTTCACGTTGAAAACCACCTGGAGAAAATGTATCCATAAATATTTACCCCTGCTTTTTCTGCTTTTTTAAAAAAAATCCTTTTTATGAAGGCAAGCATTTGGGTGCATTCCCTTAAGAGGGAAGCTGTATTTTACAGTTTACTGCATAGTGCCTTCAAATGCCCTGGAAAAATAAAGCCATAGAAAAGATTGTCCATAGATTTGAAAATGCTGTCTACATCTGTTGTTTTCTCTCCCTCACCTAAAGATGCTTCCAGGAAGCCAACACATAATGCAGATAAAAAATTCTAAAAGTTATAAAGGCAAAATGACCTATTTTTCCTGTATATACTATACCTATAAAATATAATATAAATATAATGTAAAATAATAATATAAAATATAATATAAATCTAAAGAATTCTCACCCTTCTTTTCCCTAAGGTGATTTTTAACTTTTCACACTTCTCTGATATTATGTGGAGACTATGATTTGCTCTGTTCTAACCATCTGAAGAAAAACACCTTAAACTGAACAGACCAAGTTGACGAGCTGTTCTTTTTCAAGTTACTGTTAGTAAAGCATGTTGAAGTTCAATACTGAGACTGCTAATCTTTGAGTGAGCGTGCCCAGAGAAGGAGTACCCTTGGACTACAGGACTTATTCCTGCTCTGGCCTGTGCCCAGTTCAAGTGATCCAGCCAGTGGGAGCAGTGTGTGTGTAATTAAACCCTGTCTATCCATCTTTTTTTTTTATAATACGGTTTGTGCCCAGCAAATGCATCGGAGTTGTGTGGATTTGAGCTGGGCGGTTTTGTTTTTCAGCGATAATAGATACCGAAGGCGCCCAGCTCAAAAATGAACAAATCCAAGGCATTTGGTCGTGGGAAGGGCCAAGATTCGTAGTGCACTGGTCCCCCTCACATGCCAGGACACCAACCGGGCACCCTAGGGGGCACTTGTAACAATTTTAAAAAAAGTCAAATACCTCCCAAGGCCATAGCTCCCTTCCTTTGGGTGCTGAGTCCCTCAAATCCCCCCAAAACCCACTGTCCACAACTCTACACCATTACCATAGTCCTTATGGCTGAATGGGGGCACCTACATGTGGGTACAGTGGGTTTTGAGGGCGGTTTGGAGGGCTCTGCTCCAGGGACCTGCATACTGCTGTGATGGAGCTGGGTATGGCATTTGAGGCTGGCATACAGGCTGGAAAACAAAGTTGTTAAAGTTGGGGGTTTTTTGGTGGGAGGGGGTTAGTGACCACTGGGGTGGTCATCCCCGATTCCCTCCGGTGTTCATCTGGTCATTTAGGGCACTTTTTTGAAACTTGTTCGTGAAGAAAAGGGTCCAAAAAAAGTGACCTAAATTCGCGCTAAAAACGCCTTTCTTTTTTCGATTATTGGCCGAAGGCGCCCATCTCTCCTTAGCCGATAAACACACCCCAGTCCCGCCTTCACCACGCCTCTGACACGCCCCCATCAACTTTGTTCATTCCTGCGACGGAGTGCAGTTGAAGACGCCCAAAATCGGCTTTCGATTATACTGATTTGGGCGCCTTTGCGAGATGGGTGCCTATCTCCCGATTTGGGTCGAAATCTAGGTGCCCATCACTTTCGAAAATAAGGCTGCTGGTGTTATAAAGATGATGGAATATATTGAAAATTAAATGGAAGTAGAATTAAACTCTCCTTTCATTGGGGCACATGGAATCACATCTTCATCTGTTTTGTAGAAGTTTACCTTTTAGATACACAAATGGATTATTCTGTTTTGAACATGTTTCAGGGGCAAGCAACCAATTGGTTTAGTTTTGAGCAGCAGCAATAAAATCACAAAGAAAGGTGCGCATGCCGAACGTGACTATGATCTTGCCCAAAAACTTGTTTATGTTTTGCAGGCTTTTGAGAAAGCTACAACAATTACATCTGAAGAGCAGTATGTTTCTGTGTATGCCAGCCACCTCTGTGCCCTCAGAAAGAATTCTTTCTGCTTCTGGACAAATTATAGCTGCAAGACGCAGTTGTCTGAAGTCAGCCAAAGTGGACAAAATGATTTTTCTTAATAAAAACTGGAAGATGTAGGACTTGACCAAACTTCACTTTTCACATGATGTAAACACTGCATGGCATGCTCACACTAAAGTTTGCCTTTGTTCAATTGCTTCTAACTGTTTTTTTTTTTTATCCTGTGTGTTATAATATTAGCATGTGGGCCTCACTATTTCAATCAACTTAAATCGAATCAAATTCAATTGAAAAACCAATTTTTTTGAAAGAATCAAATCGTACCAAATCAAAAATTTTTTGACTGAATCGGACAGCACTAATGGATACACCACTGGTCAAGGAACTGGAAGAATAAAATTTTGGGTGAAGGAGACAAAAGCTATGAAGTGGCTCCCTTATTTTGACTTTCCATGGGCAACAGAGAAGATTGTGTCAGAACAAATGATACAATTGTTTGAAAAAGCTAATGCTTTTCATCCTTGATAAACTGGTTTTCTTGGTCATCATTCTACTAAACATTCTGTCCTAGGTCTTGTTGACTCTATCATACTGTTTGGGATGCTGGTCTTATCACACTTGACTTATCGTCTGCTTTTGATTTAATAAATCATTCTCTTCTTCTTAGACTCCTGCTGACTTCCACATTTGCAGAACCAATAAAGAACTGTGCTTTATTGCTTTTATTCTTACCTATCAGACAGATTTTTTTTTTTTTAGTATACTGTACCTCAGCACTTTCTGATCCCAGACTGCTCAGCTGAAGAGACCCTCAAGGCTCTATCCTAGGACCACTTCTTTTTTTTTTTCAATTGTTTTTCCGTTTGCTTCGTTGATTCAGTCCCATGACCATTCCTTTTATATATATGCTAATAGCATTCAGATTATTGCCCCATTTGACTCCTCTTCCACACAGACCATGCCTTTAATTTCATCAAAATTGGACACTATTACTGATTAATTAGCTGAAAACCAGATGAAATTTAACCCTGCCAAATCAGAAACAATTATTTTTTCCTCAGGTTCTTTGGTCCCCTATTCTCTTTTCTTCTCCCTTTCTCATTCATTATACTGCCGTCACCTTTAAAGATTCTGTGAAGATTCTGGGGGTCTATTTGGACAGTTCTTTTTCCTTTCAAATACAGATCTCAACTAACTGTTATTCAGCATAGCTTTTTTTTTTACACAAGACAGATTTGTTCTGTCCATTCAATGTTAGAGATTTCTTCTCTCGAAATTCTACTTTTGGACATTGTCATCACAAAATCAGATTCTTGTAACTCCATATACTATGGTCTACCACTTTCCCAAATCTGGAGACTATAACAGTATAACTTGTCCAGAAGACAGCTACAAAAGTACTTTTAGGGAAAAAGAAATATGACCGTGTTACCCCTCTACTTACTTTAGAGCATTGTCTCTGGTCTCTTATAGGTCCATTTTTAAATACCTACTATTTTTTTTATCAGATACTGGGGGATTGCCACTATGGAGGCTATTTCAGGGGGAGGAAGGGGATCAGAGAGGCCTACTCTGCTATTTCATGGTGGAGAGAGGAGGATTTCAAGGAGGATCAGAGGGCTTGGGAGGAATTTTTTAATTATGCAGGTGCCAGCCAATATTCAGTGCCGTCACCTGCAAAGCTAAGCAGAAGAATGTACCCACTTAGCTATGTGGGTACCAGCACTGAACATTGCCAGCACTTGCATACCTGCCGGCTCCTCCCTAACACCACCCCCTATCTCACCGCTGACCGGCCCACATTTTAGAGGGGTTGGTCAGAGCCGTTATTCAGCAGCACTACCCGGTTTAGGCAACCCTGAGGAAAAAATAGGTAGAAGCCTCTTGCCCACTTATATCACTTTGAATATTGGGGGAGGGAAGGGTAAATGTTTATCCATAGGGCTACTCACCACACTCGGTGCTAGTAGTTGTGACTTCCCCCTCTTCTTCCACTTCACCATCTTGAGGACAAACACGTATACTGCTGGTCCTCCAGTGCTCCTCTGGTGCACCTTCAAGCACACCCTGCAGCTGCATGGCTGCAGCCATGTGCCACAGTTCCAGCGTGCTTATTTAGGCCCCAAGCACCTGATGACATCAGCGCTGGGGTCCTCGCTGTTCTGGCTTCAGGGCCCATCACATATACTCATCTATACTCTCCACAGAACAAATATACAGCTTATATCACACACACATGCCAGCAGTCACATATACACTCCATGCGAGACCCTGTGCTAAAATAATCCGACTTGTGGTAAAATAACCTGACTTAACAGCAGCCCACGTTGATAACTTCCCCCCTAAAAATATTTAGCATGCACTATATTTTTTTTAAAGTGCATTAAGAAACCAAGTAATCACTAACTAATACATAATACCTTCTACACTAACCTGCCTCATACCTTTTTTCTCCCTTCCCTTACCTAATCTGTGTACGTTACTAATTGTAACTGATAGCCTGGAATGACTATGTCATAACAAAACTCTGTAAGCCACATTGAGCCTGCAAATAGGTGGGAAAATGTGGGATACAAATGCAACAAATAATAATAATAGTAATATCCCTACTAACCCACACAGCTGCTGCCGCCCTATTTTGTTCAGTCCCTTCCCACCAAGACCTCCGGCAGACATGCCACTGTCTGAACAGAAGTGTAGTGGGTGAAAGCACCTCCTTTCCGCCTCTCTCCCTATTAGGTATCCTACTTTCACCTTTCTACCCCTTCTCAACCACTACTACTACTACTATTTAGCATTTCTATAGCGCTACAAGGCGTACGCAGCGCTGTACAAACATAGAAGAAAGACAGTCCCTGCTCAAAGAGCTTACAATCTTCTCTTCACCATCAGGTACCTCCTTCCTATCCATGAGATCCTTTACTTCACCCACACTCAGAATTTCTCCTCTTCCATCTCCTTCCCCCTGCCCTTCAAAATCCATTCCAGCTTTCTGCAGCTCATCTAGCTGTTGGTGCTGCTGATGTTTTTTCAAGTTACATAAAATGCTGTAGATTCACACCACCACTACATGGTTCTAAGAGATGATCAGTGAACTGTGCAGGAAGGGGATGAGCTGAAGAGAGCTGAGAGCAAAAGAGAGCAAGGATGGAAAAAGTGCTAGGGTTTGCTGTGCATACTGCATCAAAAGTTCCTGTGGTTGTAATTTGGATATAACTGCAGGAAATGTTTCTATTTCCATTTATTATTATTTTTGTTCTTCTTTTTTTTGCCACTGTGAGGGTTTTGTCTCTGTTTTTGACTCTGCAAAGTACCCCAACACCTTGCAAAGAATACACTTGCGTATCAAAACCAAAACAGCACTAATCTCAGAACCCAAATAGCAAAACCCTTACCTATGAAACAGAAGCACTACACACATTACAACGTACCTAAAAACACCTCCTATGCAGAAGAGCTGGAAAATAGAACAAGCTGGGCTACTATAGATCCCTACAAAGAAATAACATGTTAGCAAAAAAATATCTGACCTTGGGTCACACATGCAAAACACACACAAATTCTCACCAAATACAGAATAAACAACCAAAAGATGAAACAGAGAGGTACAGGCAAAAAAAAAAAAAACCCAAAACAACCCCTCCCTCAACTACTGGAGACCTAAGAAACTATACTCTGTGACTCGGCATACAATGCATGGTTTGAAAGCTAGAAACTGTGGGGCTGGCTAAATCACTTGGTCAGTGATAACCACTAATTTTGGCCAGCAAGTAACCATCAAAGTGCCTCTAAAATTCAAGGTTAGCTCCTAAATCAAAGTCGGCTCTGTTGGGGGCTTTCCAGAAACGGAATCAGCGCTTGGCCACTTAACACGGTAACGGCAGATAAAGACCTGAATGGTCCATCCAGTCTGCCCGATAGTCACATTCATTATCAATTCATGATTAAAACAACAATGAACATGATATTATGCACTTGATCATGGTTTTTCTTTGGTGTTTCTGGGACATAAACCATAGAAGTCTGCCCAGCAATGTCCTTATGTTCCAACTACTGGAGTTGCTGTCAAAGCCCACTCCAGCCTGTCTGAATCTGTCTTGTCATTTGTGAGACACAGACTGTAAATTCTGTCCAGCGCTGTCCTCACGTTCCAAATTACTGGAGTTTCCATCAAAGCCCTCTCTAGCTCATCCTAAACCGGATTGCCATATGCAGGACCCAGACTATGCAAGCTTGATATTCAACCCACACAGGTCCTGGCTTTGAATATTGGGAATAATTCTGTCAGCGGTGTGCAAAACACTCACCTTCGTTGGCTGAATATTGGACGCAAAATCTATTTTCTGCTATACTGTACAAAATACCAAAAAAGTCAAGAACACATCTTTCCCTAAACTAATAAAGAAAATTGATGTATTTTCCACAAAAGAATGAGTAATAACATTTCTGTATAATTGGAAGGAGGGTAAACACCAACTATAGCAGCAAAATCTGCTGTATTTAGCCCCCAGACAAGAAAGATAATTTGACCAGAGAGAATATCAATCTGGAAATTATCTTTGTTATTCATTCTGTTCACAGCAATTCATCATTATTAAAACTATAAGTACTATGTTTCGCGAAAGCAGGCATATGCAGGACAGTGTTTGAAGTTGGGAGGGGAATCATTTGCTCCCGATTCCTTCCTATCCTCAGGAGTTAAAGGAGAGGAGCACTCTTCTCTGCCGGTGCCTCCTCTGCCAAGGTCACGACATGGGTTGCTCTTTATTCTTTCTCTTCTCCATCCTCTACAATTTTTTTTTCAGATTCAGGAAACTTTATTGACATGACAATATATGAACATGTGTTGTCAAAGTAATATGAGGTTAAAATGAGGAAAAAATAGACAATAGTGTTAACAACAGTTATTAAAATTGGAAAGTACAGAATAATACAATTCCAGTTTCTGGTGCTTTTTATTGTCCTTGATCAGGGCTTAATATAGGGCTGTGCTTCTAATCAAGTGCTTTCCACATTTTTATCAAATTTGACCCTATTTTAACACTTAAAATTTCACATGACCCCTGATGATGATAATAAAATATCATCCACTCTCCTCCTCCCACCCAAAGCATGAAGGCAGCAGCAACAGTAGTGACAATGGCAGTAGTCCTAGGGATGGCACATTCAACCAACTTGAAGGGAGAGGGTCTAAAGGGCAGTATGTGGCATTTAATTGTGAAAGTATTTTTGAAAAATATGTAAATGAAAGGAGTTTGAAAGAGCTCCATGATTCAGATTGAGATTGGCAGGTTATGGGCTTTTCTCTTTCGAAATTTGGAAATCCTATATTTCTTTCTTCCTTAATTTTAACCTCTTTAATATATTACTTTTGCAACACATATACAAACTTTCATGCTAATGAAGTTTCCTGAACTTGAATCTGATTTTATGAGTGCCTTGATTAGGGTACCATATGTCTTATTGAGGACATGGCCGGCCATCCGGGCGGGTTTTGCCAGCCTGCCCATTTGTACGGATTTGTGGACGAATGGGTAGGCTGGAGGGTGAATGGGCAAGCTGGAGGGTGTATGGGCAGGTGAGCCTCAGGGTGTCCTATTCTTCCTTCCCTTCCTTTGCCTTATTGTAGTGTCCTGCTGAGAATTCAAGCAGCAGCCTCGCAAGGCTTCCGCAGAAGTCTTGGGGTCACAGCTTGAACTCTCGGCAGTCATTTTGAATCGGCACCAGGAGCAAGACAGTCTGCAGCCATGCCGGGCATGAAAGAGGGGGTTCTTTTCTGCCGCGCAGAGGTCACTAGACTACCAGGGCACTACAATAAGGTAAAGGAGGGGAGGGGTTGTGAATGAATGAAGTCATGTCGGTGGAGGGAGGCTGGAAAATTGGGGAGGAGATCTACATGGGGGAGAGAGAGGGAATCTGGCTTTATTGGGGGTGTGTGAAAGTGACAGGGGGAAGAGCAGGGGTGTGACAGGGGGTGGGGTGTGACGGGGTGAGGCAGGGTGTAACAGGGTGGCTTAGAGTGTGACAGGGGCTGGGCACGTGTGTGGCAGGGGCCAGGACATGCGTCCTCTTTTTCCTTAGGGCAAATATGGTAATCCTAGTCTTGACATATCAGCCATCATTCATGTGGTCTCTGTACTGTGCTTATGCAAACCATGTGACTTTTTGTAGATTAATTCACTGATTGTCAAGAAAAGTAAAAGAAAAGTTATTTTCCATACATGGGCCAGAAATGATGATGTACATCATACACTGTCCATGTCATTTGATATATATGGATAAGGCCATAGCATAGATGTAATACTTATAATAAATATGCATGCAGAGCATGGCTCAATGAATTATATTATATTGCATTACGTTCTGATTCTTATAATCTGCAAATAGCTTGAGTAGGTTCTATGTGGCTAACAGATAAGAGAATAGGCTTGGACACTATCAAGGAATTACAATGACCATACCATTAGTGTATTTATAACCAAATATCTACTGATCAACTTTGTAAAGTGGTGGTAGTGTTGCACTTGCAGGGACGTTGTTTTAGGAAGTAGGGCCACCTTTTGGATGGTGGGGGAGTTGTAGGTGGTAGTTTTTGGGAGAGTGGGCAATTGCAGAGGGGCTAGTTTTTAGGGGTGGAGTCAATTTGCAAGTTAGTGAGGCATGGGGTATTTTGGGGGGTATGGATGGTTTGCAGAGGAAATTTTGGTTGTGGGGTAGTTTGTGAGGGGTAGGGCAGTTATAAAGGGTAATTTTTATGGTAGAGCAGTTTTGAGAGATAAGGGTAGATCATAGGCTGGTGGAGCAATTGTGGGAGGTGACACAGCTTTAAAGGGGTAGTTTTTGGGGTTGTGTCAGCTTGCAAGGTGGTGGAACAGTTGTAAAGAGGGTAGGTTTTAGGAGGTGGATGTAAATTGAAGTGGGTGGGGTAGTTGCCAGGGATTGTTTTGGGGATGGGATTGTTTGTCATGTGGTGGTGCAGTTGAGGGGTAGTTTTTTGAGATGGAGCAGTTGCAGATAGGATAGTGTGGAGGGTGGGGACAGTTTGAGGGGTGTTGAGTAGTTGTGACCAGGTAGTTTTGTTTTTTCTTTAAAGTTGAGCAGTTAACAGGGTGGTAAGTCAGTTATGGGTAATATTTAGGGGCAGATCAGTTTACAGCAGTAATTATAGGGGATGGGGACGTTTGAGGATGTTGTGGCAGTTTCAAGGGGTATTTTGTGGGCGTAGAGGCAGTATGCTGGGTGGTGGGAAAGAGAAGGTAGGAAGGGAGAGGGGAGATGTTGAACACCTGGGCTTGGTGATTATAAAAAGGAAAAAGGAAGAAGAAGAAGGAGCCCCCCCCCCCCCCCACACACACACATACAGCAAATGTGTACATGTATTTGTTAATGTGCATTCAGCTTGTTAGTGCTCCTTAAAAAATTTGAGGGTGTGAGTTAATTAACCTCTGAATTAGCATGCTGTGAAGAGTACGGGGGCATGGAGTGGGAAACAGCTAAGGCAGGAGGGAGAAGGCCTCCTTTAGGGTGTCCTAAACCCACACGGGAGGCCAGAGTCCGTAGATTCAAGTCCCCAAGGACATAGGAGCCAACTTTTCAAAATTATTGAGGGTGCTAAGCCCAGTGGAAATAACCCATCCCTGGACACATGCAAGGAATTTTCTCAATATTGGGTGTGCTCAAGCACCCACAGAACTGGCTCCTATGCCCAAGGATCAAGCAGGTCAGAGAAAGCAGCTGATCACCTTCCTCAGAGAAAACAGTGAGACCCAAGGACTACAATTCCCAGCAGCCCTTGAGGGAGATACAGGGTAAAGTCTCATCTGCCCGCAACCTCGGAGTCATCTTTGACTCCTCTCTCTCCTTCTCTGCGCATATCCAGCAGATAGCCAAGACCTGTCGCTTCTTCCTCTTTAACATCAGCAAAATTCGCCCTTTCCTCTCTGAACACACCACCTGAACTCTCGTCCACGCTGTCATTACCTCTCGCCTGGACTACTGCAACTTACTCCTCACCGGCCTCCCACTTAGCCATCTATCCCCCCTTCAATCTGTTCAGAACTCTGCTGCATGTCTCATATTCCGCCAGAACCGATATACTCATATCACCCCTCTCCTCAGGTCACTTCACTGGCTTCCGATCAGATACCGCATACAGTTCAAGCTTCTCCTTCTTACCTACAAATGCGCTCAGTCTGCAGCCCCTCATTACCTCTCTACCCTCATCTCCCCTTACGTTCCTGCCCGAAACCTCCGTTCACAGGATAAATCCCTCCCCTCAGTACCCTTCTCCACCACCGCCAACTCCAGGCTCCGCTCATTCTGCCTCGCCTCACCCTATGCTTGGAACAACCTTCCTGAGCCTCTACGCCAAGCCCCCTCCCTGCCCATCTTCAAGTCTTTGCTTAAAGCCCACCTCTTCAATGCTGCGTTCGGCACCTAACCCTTACCGTTCAGTGAATCCAGACTGCCCCAATTTGACTGCCCCTATCGGACCGACCATTCACTTGTCTATTAGATTGTAAGCTCTTTGAGCAGGGACTGTCTCTCTTTGTTAAATTGTACAGCGCTGCGTAACCCTAGTAGCGCTCTAGAAATGTTAAGTAGTAGTAGTAGAGCCAGGAAGAGTTATCCACACTACCAGTCCCAGAATGTTAAGGGGAGGGAGGAGGATCTGGGAAGGATTAATCAGGTGGATGAGGGGCAGCTGGAGGAGAGGATTGTAGATGAGCCTATGGACTGGCAACCAGTGGAGAGAGAGAGAGAGAGAGAGAGAGAGAGAGAGGAGCCTATGGACATTTCTGTTTGGGCTAGAGTTAAAGGTAAAGAGTTAAAAGGGCTGATGTCAGCTTGGTTGTCTGGCCTAATGAAGGGAGGGAAAAGGTGGCTATTTCAGCTGTGTTTTAATAAATGAAGGTTTAAACCTGGGTCAGGTGGGAGGTTGTCAGGAGTTGGTGCTGACAGAGAAAGGGTGGGACCCTTACATTCCCTAGCCTGCTAGTAGGAGGGGAGTGAAGCAAGGGTTGAAGCTGAACAAGCTGGATTGTGTAGATTGTGACTGTATTAAAGGAAAACAAGGGAAAACCAGAGAACTGTTTAATTTATGTTAGAAACAAGGGTGCTGTCTTTAACAAGACGAAGGTGAAGAAACCTGGGGGAGAGGGGGGTGGGAGAGCACGGCTACTCCGTTCCTCTTTCAGGGGAGAAGAGAAAGACAGGCTGGGAGAAGGGACTGTCTCTGTCTGAAAGTTGGATTTAGTTTGGGAATTAATGCGGACTCTGTGAAACGCTGAGAGACTCTCCCCATGCAGAACTGTTGTCACAAGCAGTGGGTAAAACTAGGGGGAAGCAGCTGGGGAGGGCCCCAAGGGGAGGACATTGTCTGGACAGCAGGACCAACCCCCAACCCCCAAACCCACCTCCCCACTCCCCCCATTTTCTATTTCTGTTGATGGCTCTCTCATTCTCCCTGTCTCCTCAGCTCGAAACCTTGGGGTCATCTTTGACTCTTCTCTCTCCTTCTCTGCTCATATCCAGCAGATTGCCAAGACCTGTCGTTTCTTTCTTTACAACATCCGTAAAATCTGCCCCTTTCTTTCCGAGCATTCTACCAAAACCCTCATCCACACCCTTGTCACCTCTCGTTTAGACTACTGCAATCTGCTTCTTGCTGGCCTCCCACTTAGTCACCTCTCCCCTCTCCAGTCAGTTCAAAACTCTGCTGCCTGTCTCATCTTCCGCCAGGGTCGCTTTACTCATACTACCCCTCTCCTCAAGACCCTTCACTGGCTCCCTATCCGTTTTTGCATCCTGTTCAAACTTCTTCTACTAACCTATAAATGTACTCACTCTGCTGCTCCCCAGTATCTCTCCACACTCGTCCATCCCTACACCCCTTCCCGTGCACTCCGCTCCATGGATAAATCCTTCTTATCTGTTCCCTTCTCCACTACTGCCAACTCCAGACTTCGCGCCTTCTGTCTCGCTGCACCCTACGCCTGGAATAAACTTCCTGAGCCCCTACGTCTTGCCCCATCCTTGGCCACCTTTAAATCTAGACTGAAAGCCCACCTCTTTAACATTGCTTTTGACTCGTAACCACTTGTAACCACTCGCCTCCACCTACCCTCCTCTCTTCCTTCCCGTTCACATTAATTGATTTGATTTGCTTACTTTATTTATTTTTTGTCTATTAGATTGTAAGCTCTTTGAGCAGGGACTGTCTTTCTTCTATGTTTGTGCAGCGCTGCGTATGCCTTGTAGCGCTATAGAAATGCTAAATAGTAGTAGTAGTAGTTGCCTAGGTTGGAGCTGGGCATTTAAGAGAGGCTAAAGACCAGGAAGGAGAGGAGGCATATTTAACCCACTGGTCTTGCCTAGGGAGAAAACTGCAAGGTACAGGGGGATTTGGGGGAAGAATTAAAGGGCATTGTGGATTCCAGCTCTCCCTGTATCCTGTGGATTACAATGCATTAAGTCTATTAGTATGCATTAAAATGCTTCTGAGTGTTAAAAAATGCTATTAAAACAAATGTGTGAAACAGAAAAACATCCCCAAACCATGAAAGAATTTGGGAAAAATGAAAACTTAACATTTCTTAAAAATTATTTTGCTAACCCACATCCCTAGCTTGTGGCCTTGAGTTAGACATAGCTACAATGTCAGTGAGTGGACCTACAATGGAGAAGCCTCTCTGGGATAAAATGTACATTGATTAAATCAGGAGGACCAGGCGTGCCCAAGGACTAAGACAAGACTGCTTTGTGTCTTCTCTGGCCTGGGAAATTAAGATCCTGAGGAAATAGCTAGGGAATAGTTGGGCCAGTATGCGGGCAGCCTGAATTGCCATTTAGCAGATGTCATCACGTCTTCATATCAGCATACATCTGAAATAAAATGTGAGGGGAAAATTTATACTGCATACTTTTCACAGGTGCAATATTTAGGGACTGATTTTTTCCAAGAGTAGCTGGACCTGTACAAAATTATGCTCCCCATCTTTTATTTCCAAGGAAAAGGTGAAACTCTGCCCTTCCAGATTAAGCCCACCACCGTAACTTACTTTTTTTTTGTGACCCTTTGTGCTTTTCCCAATTCAAGAGAATAAGGGGCCCTTTTAGTAAGATGCTCTATGAAGTGGGTTTAGCACGTTTTAACATGAGACTTTCTCACATACTAAGCCCATTTCTAACATGTCAATGAAATAAGAGCTGCAAAAATATTAATGTGGGAGCATTTACTATCTCTGTTGTTAAGTCTGCTTTTTCCAATTAGCATGTACTAATGCAAATGCACTAGCTAGATAAAGCCTCCATGCCCATTTGCCACCCATGACACACCCTCTCCCCTAAAAAGTTAAAACAAAATAAACAGTGCACAATTAATGTGCGCTGACAGGCAAATTACCACAAAATGTTTTCACTCATGTTGCAGTAAACCTTTTTTTTTCACATTAGTGCTTCATGCTGTTTAGTAAAAAGGGCCCTGAAAATAGTAGTTGGCACATAATTCAAATTTTGTCAAAGTGAGAGGGCAACCTTTACTACAATAGAAAGTGCCATCAACGTTTGTTTTACATATTCTGTGTTGAGTGTGTTTAGAGAAAAGCCAGACAGACGGAAACAATAGCAATAATAAATGTCAAGGAAAGAAGTGTTGGGAGAGAAGCAGGACTGAAATTATGCTTCTTTCAATGTTGCTACATTTAGCCTTGGAAAAAAATCCGAGCTAAAATGCAATGCAGTAATAACATGCTGAATCATGACCTTCTGCCCTATCATGAGTGCTTTGACCATGGTATGTGGAATCCTTCTCCCATCTCCTGAAATTGCAAATCAGCTTCATTAGCAAATAACAGCAAAAGGGAAAAAAGTCTTTATACTTCTGTACACTTTCACATGCTGAGGTCTAAAAAAAAATGTAGTTCATGATTTAAATTGTGTTGCAGTGACCTACACAGCATACTGTGCACTTTCAATATGAAAACGGAATTGCAGAAATATTCAAAGACTAATTAAGAATAAGAAACTAAGGGGCCCTTTTACTAAGCCACGGTAAAAAGTGTCCATGCTAGTTTTGGCACGTGAAATTGGCGCGCACTGGGCCACATTTTACTGCAGTGGGAGAAAGGCCTTTTTTAAAATGAGGGCAGTAAATGGCTGAGTGGTAATATTAAAATTAATGCACGGCTATGTACTGCCTGAGCCCTTACTGCCACCTGTTTAGGAGGGGGTAAAGGCTCTCGTGCTAACTCTCATTGTAATCAGGTAGCATGCAGCAATGTGGCTGCACTGGCGATTACCACCAGGAACGCACCCCCCTCCCCCACATAGAAGAAAAAAGAAATGTTATTTTCTACCACAGAAAACATCAAGCGCCAACTTTGGAACTACCGCCAAGCTCATGTGCTACCCTGCCGGTAGGCCGATTTGGCACATGCTACCCACGTGGTAGCCCTACTGCACTTTTGTAAAAGGGCCCCTAAAAGGCCTAGACGGCATAAATCTTCACAACGTCTGTCTTAGCAGACCCAAGTAGGCTCCATTTCCAAAAATCACCTATCAAGGCTGATAGTAAGTTAAATAGAGCCTACCTGTGGCCAGTCACAATAGTTGAACTGATTTAAATACTCCTGGGCAAAGACTCAAGTTGTTTCTGTTATATATAGAGCCACTCTTGAGTCTTACTGCAGTCTCCTCTGTAACATTCCCCCCCCCCCCCCTCCACACACACCTCAAATGAAATTATAGACCCATAAAAACCATATATTAAAACAAGGAAGAGATTTTAGTAAGACAGTTTACTAGTGGTATCAAACTACATAGGCAGTGCCGCTCTGGCAAAGTACTCTTGAATTGGTTTCCCTCGCACTGCATTTCCCCTGCTGATGTCAGAGTCTCTAGCTGGGGGGGGGGGGGGGGGAGTGATGTTCAGCTCTGGTGGCATTACAACATTGACCTCAATCAATGCTTCAGTGCAATGTTATGCAGCATGCACGACACAATCACAATGTCTGCCACTTTGTTGGGGGAATATTGCAGTGATTCTCTGGAAAGATGCAAGCTCTTCTGTATCCCGAAAGTACGCTAGATGGTACACTTGGTCAAGATGTGGGACTCATTGTGTTGCATCTCTGCTTCCGTGTGGGGTTCAATGAGCGGCCATTTTTTAAATACTGTGTGAGACCTTACTGTCACCTGAGGGCTCCTGTTAGGACTAGATTCGGCACCTAAAAAATCATCAATGAAAAATATCTGCTTAAGTGGTATTCTATAAGCTGCTCCTAAAGTTTGACGCAGTTTATAGAGCACACGCTTAAGTGGAGAGTCACATGTAAATTTAGGTGCGGCCATTTGCACCAATGGAAATGTGGTGCAAATGCCTGCACCTAAATTTACTCATGGAGCACCATTATTCTGTAATTATACATGAAACTTGAAACTGTGCCCCCATTTTGCCCTGAAACACCCATGACCCTCCCATTTCCACACCCCCTTTTTAGACCATGCACAAATTTTAGGTGTAAGTCCTAATTGTATTTAGGAGTGACCTAATGGTTAGTGCAGCAGGCTTTGATCCTAGCTTCCTGGGGTTGATTCCCACTGCATCTCTGTGTGACCTTGGGCAAGTCATTTAACTGTCCACTGCTTCAGATACAAAACTTAGATTGTAAGCCCTCTAAGTACAGAGAAAGTATGTGCTTGTTCTCTGCCTTGAACTTGATGGTTAAGCAACTTATAAATGCCTAACTTAAAACTAATTAGTGCCAATAATTGGCTTGTTCAATTAAATTGCTCACACAAATTGGGACCATGTCTAAATTTGCACACACAACGTTTGGCGACCTTTATAGAATCAGGGGGTTAGCACATAGTAAAGTAGATGCACAAACTAGTTAGTGCAGGAATGCCCACCCTCTGAGACACACCCTTCCATAAAACTTGACATTTTTTTTTAAATTCTTTATTTATCATTTCATTAATTTACAAGAATATATCTTGAACAGGTAAAGCAGTTTAACAGGTTACAGGTAATTTTCCATAGAAAAAAATAAAGGATGAAACACAGGCGTTGGCTAGGGATATCGCTATGGGGCCCAGTTGACTCACCGCTTCGCCGTCATCGCGGTTTTGCGGATCACCTCCATAATCTGCCCCAGTCGGTTGCGGCGGTTGAGAGCGCGTTGGAGGGGACAACGAGATATCCTCTCCCAAGAGCTCAGCCTCTCCTGGCGCTGATAGCTCAGCGGGACCTCCAAACGCCGTCATCGCGGTTCCCGCGAGAAAACTATCGAGCGTCTGCTGGGTAGATGTAGAAGTTAGAGCTGCCTGGGCCGTGGCTCTAACAAACGCCTTTCTCTTTGTATGCAGCATCTTTCCGAGCAGGTAAAACAGTTTTTTGAGGTAATAGAGAAAAGGTTTGAGCCCCTGCTGACTCCTCGATGTTACTCGCAGGGTGGTGTTGCTGCCGCCATCTTGCTCCGTCCCCCAAAACTTGACATTTTTTTCATGTACGGTTAGCGCATGCAGATTTCAGACTGCCCCACGGTACTCCATTGTTTCCTGTGTTTGGCACACATTGGTCCCTAACACAGCTTAGTAAAAGGACCACTTAATGCCTTAGAAAGTTGTAGGACAGCATATTACCTTAATTTGGCCCACTGACACTTTTATGAGTTTGAAACCTATGTGACTAAACCCTAGATGTGGCAGTTAAATAAAACAGAGATAAGTTTAAAAACGAAGAGGGTAATATTCTGTTCACCCCTCAGATCAAATGGCATAATCGTTTACTTTTAATTTTCTTTATATTCCTCCAGTGTTGATATTAGTGGCTACGTACTTTCACAATGGCTGGAATCTCTTCAACTACCTAAACTCTCTGAGTGTATTAGTGAATTTATAGATAGGCCTTTTACTTTATTGGAAGTACTAAAATGGAATAAAGCAGAAGGCCCAGATTCTCCATTGGCAGAGCTTTATCAAACCATGCCATCTCAGTTCGTGCCACTGCTAGTGAAGCTTGTGAAGGTACAGTATTTAATAGTATTTTAGAGAAGGTACACTTCCAGAATCTTTCTATGAAGCTTCCATAACTCTAATTCTGAAGAAAGAGAGAGAGAGAGAGGCTTTAACAGGTGTTAACTATTGACCCATATCTTTATTAAAAACTGATTATAAATTTTGTACAAAAATTCTATGTGCTTGTATTGAGAAGTACATACCCACTCTCATTCACCCTGATCAAAATGAAAGGCCAATATAGATCTGATAATGTCAGAATACCGATTAATGTAGTTCATTATATGCAACACACTTCTACCTCTACAATGGTGTTATCTTTAGATACTGAGGAAGATTTTGAAAAATTGAGTGGCTCTTTTGATGGCAGCCCTGACCAAATCCGTTTTTTAGTGAAAATGTTTCTATGTTGGATCAGAGCAATATATACAACTGCTAGGGCTTCGTTTCTAGTAAATGGTTGGCACTCTCAGTACTATTTATTACATCAAGGTCTGCGGCAATCAAGCCCACTATCTATTCTTTTTGCTATTGCTATAGAAACATTGGCAATTGCAATCTTGCACTTTAATTTTCCATACAACTTTTAGTGAATTTCTCCCTATGATAATATAATTGATTAAAGAATTTGGGGGCCACTTAAAACATAAATACAAAGAGAACATGTCCAACATGGTGAACAAATAACCACCAAAGTATCACTGTAATACCCAAAAATATAAGCACAAATTTAGCCATGGAAATAACACTCCCTCATTGACTTTTGTACTTTTTATGTAACATCTAAACTTCCCTTCCCTCCCATTAAGGTGCTAGCATGTGCCTAACAAAATGAAAAATGGAGTACAGTAGGACACTTTCAGATGTCCTTTGATAACATTACACTCTGCGTGTGCTAAACACATGCTAAAAACTTTTTTTTTTGAGGGGGCATGTCGGGGGCAGAGAGTGTTAAAAAGTGATGCATAAAATTTGCAGGTGGTGGGCTGAGTCCTTACAACCCATTTTGTAGGCGGTAAGGATTCACATGCTAACCATATACTAATGGAGGAGTGGCCTAGTGGTTAGAACACCAGTCTTGCAATCCAGAGGTGGTCAGTTCAAATCCCACTGCTGCTCCTTGTGATCTTGGGCAAGTCACTTAACCCTCAGTTGCCTCAGGTACAAAATTAGATTGTGAGCCCTTCAGGGGTAGAGAAATACCCAGTGTACCTAAATGTAACTCACCTTGAGCTACTACTGAAAAAGGTGTGAGCAAAATATAAATAATTGGTTGGTGCATGGCACTGTAGCTGCCCTAACTGATTAGCACCAGGCACACCTACTCTCTGCCCCTCAAACACACCCCCAGCACTAAAAAATTAAAAACTATTTTAATGCATGGAAAGCACACGCAGCTCCTGCTTAACAAAAGGGCTCCAGTGTGTGGTAAAATTCTATATGAAAATGTGCTAACTGCAAATTTTAGTGCACTTTACTAAAAGGGTTTGATAGGAAATAAATAATGAGGAATATATTTTTGAGATCTTTTTTACTAAGTGGCCATAAGCACTACCATGTGCTTCCCACACACCAAAATGCAAGGCCGCAGGACCCAGGGCAAACATCCCCCGGGCCTGCCCCCCCCCCCCCCTCTTCGGTACTGCCCCGTTTACTTGTCCTGCTTCTGTCGTGCATGGCAAAATTCCTTAGGGCCCAGTGCTAGCACTGCTCTCCTGTTCCTGTGCGCAGCAGCACCACAGAGCAGAGTCCTTCCTTCCTTCCTGCCACATCCAAAGATGCTGTTTGGACATGGCAGGAGGGAAGTACTCTGCTCTTCAGGGCTGCCGCACATAGGAACAGGAGAGCAATGCTAGTGCCGGGCAGGCCCACCTTGAATGCCAGGCCATGGGGAATTTTGCCCCCCAGCCTCCTCCCTCTCGGCAGCTCTGCCAAAATGCACTAGAGCGGGGCGCACTCAGGCACCCTGCAGTAGATCAGGCATCTGCGCATAACTTCCATGGCACTAAAAACTACTTTGTATTTTGTAGTGCTAGGGGCATGTTTGGGGGCAGAGAGTAAGCATGCCCAGTGCTAATTGGTTAGCGCAGCTACATTTGCTGCAAACCTTTTAAACACACAGGTCACCCTCCAGCTGACACACAGCCTGCCCTGGACCAGCCTGCAGCTGAGAGGACCTTAGAAAAGGTGGTCATGGACCCAGGCTCTGGCTTATGTTTATGTTAATTAAAAACCTGTTATACCACAAAATACCAATAAAAAGGATCTAAGAGGTTTACAATAAAATTAGTACATAAAATCAGAAAAGAACATTAGTTTCAGATAGGACACACATCTACACAAGAACAACCATATTAAAAAAAAACTGTTACACACCAGGATTTCCACTGTTTTACCCGGTACTGACATCAGGTTTACCAGTCTGTAATTTCCCAGATCACCCCTGAAAACCTCCAATTTTCAGGTACTACAGACAACTTTAATGACAGGTTACAGATTACTAACAGCAGATCAGAAATTTCATTTTTGAGTTCTTTCAGTACTCTTGGATGCATGCCATCCGGTTCAGGTGATTTACTACTCTTTATTTTGATTTGGTTCAATACGTCTTCCAGGTTCACCAAGATTTCTTTCTGTTCCTCTGCATCATCATCCTTGAAAACCATTTCTGGTACAGGTAGATCTCTTATCTCTTCTTCCGTAAAGACTAACGCAAAGAATTCATTAATTTTCTCTGCTGTGATCTTGTCCTCCCTGAGTGCCTCTTTTGCTCATTCATGATCTAAAGGTCCCACAGATTCCTTCACAGGCTTTCTGTACCTGAAAAAGTTGTTGCTGTGAGTTTTTGCCTCTGTTGCAAGTTTCTCTTCATATTCTCATTTAGTGTTCTTTGCATCTAACTTGCCAGTGCTTATGTTGCTTCTTATTTTCTTAATTTCGGTCCTTATTCACAATGTTTTTCTTTTTAGCACAAGGAAATCATTTTGCTATCTGTTATGGCAAAAAAAAAATGTACATCACGTAACAATGCCCACAACATGCTCCCTAAATGCCCACTCTCAAAATGTTTTTCTTTCAACTACCAAGATACATCCGATCTACCAACGAACACCTACCCTTCCGAAAGCTGCTGAAAACTTACCTCTTCAAACAAGCCTATCCAAATGACCCAACTTAATTTTAAGCACCTAATACACACCATTAACACTACCCATACTTCAACCCCTCCCCCATACCTCTTCCTCTTTTCTACTCTATACAACTATGTAATCTTTCCTATACCTATGTACCCATACATTGTAAGCCGCACTGAACCTGCTATTGAGTGGGAAAGAGCGGGGTATAAATGCTACAAATAAATAATATCAGACTTAAACATTTTATTTTTGCTTGATTATATGGTTTAACAGTTTTTGTGTTAGAAACATGTCCATCTGCCCCTTGTACCACCTTTTGATCAATTCTTTTCTTTTTAAAATGAACCCCATATTCTCTCACCTTAGGGTTCTGTACTCTCCAGAGGTCATGGAGCTTAGTATAGGTCTTATATGGGCCTTGCCCTTGGACTGAGATCCCTGTAAACCTATCCATTTTAGTATTTAGGGAAACATAGATCTCTCTCCAGAAGAATATGGCTCTCTGTTCTTTCTGCAAAATCTCTGAGATTTTTACCCAAAATGTTTTTTGATGTTTGTTAGGGGCATAAACATTAACTTAGGTAATATGTTCCCTATTTATCACATTTCAAAACAAGAACCTGAAAAGACAAGTTGTTTGTGCATCATAATGGCTACACATTTCTTTCTTTTTTTTTTCTATCTATATTTGAAATAAAATAGATATGCAAGTATTGAGGATGATGCAGCATCTTTTCCATGCTTTTTTTTTTAAGTGGGCCTCCTGCATAAAGACATAATTGAGGGGGAATCTTGATAATTCTCTGTAGAACAGACTGTTTTTGGGGTGAATTAAGTCCTCTTACATTAAGGGTTCCATCCCTAAGCTTTTGGTGAATCATACTGATAAAACATTAACCCCCCTGTTTACTAAGCCATGCTAGCGGCTGCTGTGCGCTAATGCTGACACAGCCCTATGGTCTGTGCCCTGATAATGGCAAGGACACATCAAGGTCAAGCATATGTTCACATCATACCTTACACTATCAGTTTATCTTGTTGGGCAGACTGGATGGACTGTATGAGTCTTTATCCTCCATCATCTACTATGTTAGAAAATGACAGTTTAGAGCCAGAGCTCCACTCAGCCACATAAATAAACATAGTTTAATAGGACAGAGTCAGAATGGTTTCAGCCAAGGGAAGTCTTACCTCACCAATTTGCTTCATTTCTTTGGTGATGTGAATAAACATATGGATAAAGGTGAGCCAGTTGATATACATATATACATCTTTTTTTTTTTTTTTTGCATGTGTATGGGTGTGTGTGAGTGAGTCTGAGGCAGCCTACGATTTCTTTTGCTTTACCTCTTTCCCGTCTCTGGAAAAGGTTGGTTTGTAGATTAATACCTTTCAAAAATTTGAATGTCTATATCATATCACCCCTGTCTCTCCTTACCTCAAGGGTATACATCTTCAGGTCATCAAGTCTCTCCTCATATGTCTTGTGGTACAAAACCCCTACCATTTTCATCTCTTTTCTCTGAACCGCTTCAAGTCTTTTTACTCCTTTGCAAGATAGGGCCTCCAAAACTGAACATAATACTCCAAGTGGGACCTATGCAATGACTTGTACAGGGGTATCAACACCTCCTTTATTTTGCTGGTTATACCCTTCTTTTTGCAGCCTAACATCTTTGTGGTTGTGGCCATAGCCTTGTCACATTGATTTGTCACCTTAAGATCCTCAGATACCTTCATCCTAAGGTCTCTCTCCAGAGCAGTGTTTATTAATCTCTCACCTCTTATCTGGTACATCTCCTTTGGATTTCTGCACCCCAACTGCATCACTCTGCACTTCTTCACATTAAATTTTAACTGCCAGACCTTTGACTTTCTTCTAATTTTTAGAGATCTCTTCTTAAGGTTTCTACTCCCTTTGGAGTTTGTGATCTTTGTGTCATCCACAAAAAGGTAATTTTTTCCTTCTAACCCTTCAGCAATGTCTCTCATATATATATATATATATATATATATATATATTAAAAAGAATCAGCCCCTTTACCAACCCCTGAGGCACTCCACTACTCTGAGCAAATTCCATTTACTACTACCCTCTTTCACCTGTCAATCAACCAGTTTCCAATCCAGTTCACCACTTTAGGTCCTAACTTCAGCCTCCTCAGGTTATTCATGAGTCTTCTGTGACAAAACCATATCAAAGGTTTTGCTGAAATCCAAGTAGATTACATCTAGTGCATTGCCTTTATTCAGTTCTGTGGTCATCCAGTCAAAGTAATCAATCAGATTTATTTGGCAGGATTTTCCTTTGGTAAAACAATGTTGCCTCAGTAACTCCATTATTTTTCCTACCACTGATATGAGGCTTACTGACCTGTAGTTTCCCACTTCTTCCCTGTCCCAGCTTTTGTGAAGAAGGACCACATCCGCTTTTCTCCTCGAACCTCTCTTTTCTATAAAGATCTATTGTATAAATCCTTAAGAGGTCTCACCAGGATTTCTCTGAGATCCCTCAGTATCTGGGATGTATCCCATAAGTACATAAGTATTGCCATACTGGGACAGACCAAAGGTCCATCCTGTTTCCAACAGTGGCCAATCCAGCTCATAAGTACCTGACAAGATCCTAAAACAGTACAATACATTTTATGCTGCTCATCCTAGAAATAAGCAGTGGATTTCCCCCAAGTCCATTTTAATAATGGCTTATGGACTTAGCTTTTAGGAAACTTTCCAATCCTTTTTTAAACCCCGCTAAGCTAACTGCTTTTATTACATTCTCTGGCAACGAATTCCAGAGTTTAATTACATGTTGAGTGAAGAAATATTTTCTCAGATTCATTTTAAATTTGCTACTTTGTAGCTTCATTGCATGCCCCCCTAGTCCTAGTATTTTTGGAAAGATTAAACAAGCGATTCACGTCTACCCATTCCAATCCATTCATTATTTTATAGACCTCTATTATATCTCCCCTCAGCCTTCTTTTCTCCAAGCTGAAGAGCCCTAGGTACTTTAGCCTTTCCTCATAGGGAAGTCGTCCCATCCCCTTTATCATTTTCATTGCCCTTCTCTGTACCCTTTCTAATTCCACCATATCTTTTTTGAGATGCGGTGAACAGAATTGCACACAATATTCAAGGTGTGGTCACACTATGGAACGATACAAAGGCATTATAACAACCTCATTTTTGTTTTCCATTCCTTTCCTAATAATACCTAACATTCTATTTGCTTTCTTAGCCACCTCTGCACACTGAGCAGAAGGTTTCAACGTATCATCAACGATGACACCTAGATCCCTTTCCTGGTCAGTGACTCCTAATGTGAAACCTTGCATTATCCAGCTATAGCTTGGGTTCCTCTTTCTCACATGCATCACTTTGCACTTGCTTACATTAAACGTCATCTGCCATTTAGATGCCCAGTCTCTTAAGATCCTCTTGTAATTTTTCACAATCTTCTTGCAATTTAACAATTTTGAATAACTTGTGTGTTCAGCAAATTTAATTACCTCACTAGTTACTCCCATCTCTAGATCCCAGCACAGACCCCTGGGGAATCCCACTATCTACCCTTCTCTATTGAGAATACTGACCATTTAACCCTAATCTCTGTTTTCTATCTTTTTAACCAGTTTTTAATCCACAATAGAACACTACCTCCTATCCTACAACTCTCCAGTTTCCTCTGGAGTCTTTCATGAGGTATTTTGTCAAATGCCCTTTGAAAATCCAGATACACAATATCGACTAGCTCACCTTTATCCACATGTTTGTTTACTCCTTCAAAGAAATTTAATAGATTGGTGAGGCAAGATTTCCCTTCACTAAAACCATGTTGGCTTTGTCTCATTAATCCATGCTTTTGAATATGCTATGTAATTTTGTCCTTTTCTGTCATCCTTTTTTTGCATTCTTCTGTATTTCTTTTGCCCTTATTTTTTCAGCCACTTGTTTGGAGAACCATATAGGCTTCCTGTTTCTTTTGTTGTTGTTTACTTTCCCTCTATAGAGATCTGTTGCCATATTTATAGCAGCTTTCAGCTTGAACCACTGCCCTTCCACTTCTTCTATGCCTACCAATGCTGTCACCTCATTCTTCAGAAATTCCCCCATTTTACCAAAATCAGCATGTCTGAAATCCAGTACTTTAATTTTCTTTGTCTGCACTCTGCTTTTGCTCTTATATCAAACCATACCATGTGATGATCACTATTGCCTGAGTGGGCACTCACCCAGACATTGACAACACTTCCTTCATTTGTGAACTCTAGATCCAACGTCACCCCTTCCCTCATGGGTTCTGTTACCATTTATCTGAGCAAAGCACTTTGACAGACATCTATGATCTCTCTGCTTCTTTCAGATTCTGCTGATGGGACATTCCAATCCACAACAGGCAAATTGAAATCTCCTAGCAACAGCACCTCCCCTTTCATTCCCAGCTTATGAACATCTTTGATCAGATCTTTGTCCAACTTCTTCACTTGTGCCAGACATCTGTAGATATAGGCTCCGCCTTCTCTTTCCAGAATGATCCATATTGCTTCTTCCAGTGGCGTTCCTAGCCAGGATGGCACCTGGGGCGGATCGCCGATGCGCCCCCCCTGGCGAAATGACACCCCCCCGGGTGCATGCCGCTGGGGGGGGGGAGTGCCACGGCGTGCACCTGTCAGCTCCAAAAAGTTCGCTATCTTCACTCGTTCGCTGCAGCTCCCTTTGCCCCGGAACAGGTTACTTCCTATTCCGGGGCAGAGGGAGCTGCAGCGAATGAGTGAAGATAGCGAACTCTGAGCCAGGCGCGTGCCGCGGCACCCCCCAGCGGCGTGCACCCGGGGCAGACTGCCCCACCTCCCCACCTTGGTACACCACTGGCTTCTTCTTTTCCCCAAGTTCCCTGCACTTCAGCCATTCTGATACTATTTTTCACATACAGTGTCACTCCTCCACCTCTTCAGCCCTCCCTATCCTTCCTAAAAAGATTATAGCCTGGTATGGTTGCATCCCATTCATGGGAATCATTGAATCATGTCTCTGTAATAGCAACAATATCCAAGTCTGCCACAAACATCAGGGCTGGCAAATCCTGAACCTTTTTACTTAGATGACGAGCATTTGTGCTCATTGCTTTCCATGTGTTAGATGGTTTTCTATGTCAACAGTACCTTCCCCACTGCTGTCATTTTTATTCTGGGGGTCACTTTATTATTTATTTTAAAAACTTCATATACCCTCTTATCTCAAAGCATTCCCTTGCATCCTTTAGTCACCCTCTAGTTTAAATGTTTAGAAACATACTCAGTGGCGTAGGAAGGGGGGGGGGCAGGAGGGGCGGTCCGCCCCGGGTGCACACGCTCGGGGAGTGCTGGCCCCGCTGGTTCCCTGCTCCCTCTGCCCCGGAACAGGAGAGAGCAGGGAACCAGCGGGGCCGACGCAGCTCTGAGTGACGTGCACTCGGGGTGGATCGGTCCTCCCGCAAGTAAGAATGCGCTCCGGGGGGGGGGGGGGGGGTTTTGCGCTCCGGGGGGGTTTGCTCCGGAGGGGGGGTGTGCCGCAGAAGGGGGGTCGTGCCGTGCTGCACCCGGGGGGGGGTGCGCAGCGGCAACCCGCCCCGGGTGTCATTAGCCCTCGCTACGGCACTGAACATACTAAATTTCTCTCCAATGTTCCTTTTTCCTGTCACAGAAAAATGTAGTCTATCATTACAGTACAGCCTGTTATTTTCTCATGTACTACCCCATCCTTCCATATATCTAAAACCTTATTTACATTCGGCTTCAAGCCACTTGTTGAACTCCTTTGTTTTACGTTGTCTTTCCTCTCCTTTCCATATATATAGGAATAACTTCAGAAAAAACTACAGTCCAAACCAAAGACTTGTGTCCCTCAAGCTTCTGGAATGCTCTCTGTGCTCCAGACTTACTATTGCTGCTCAGATAATTTGTACCCCAGGTGGATTACAATATCAGTATTATAATCCTTACTCTTTTCTTTGACCACGTTCAGTATTTGGTTGGTACTTCTGGTAGCAAAGAATCCTGGAAGGCATTTCACTAGGTTAGGACCCTTGAACTGTATTCTTCTGAGGCTGATGTCACTTCCCCCTTGCTCCCTGCTTTTTTGTTGTCCACGGCCCAAAATGCCTATGGACAACACAAAAACAATATTTGCAATGCTTTTATAAATAAAGACAAGTTGAAGCTATTGAATATATCATTACTTCAAAACAAGACTAACATGACAAATATTTTTTTTGTTGCAAATGCAGTATTTACTAGGTTGCAGATAAATAGCAGCTGTTTCAATCCCACATAACTTGTTAGCATTTTTGGCAGTGCTGATTTTACATATCCTAGCCTGAAAGTATGTTTTATTGAGAAAGACAGTTGAAATAAAATAATGATCTCACTGTGTGTATGTGAGCAGGAGGGAGACCTACATGTTATTCCTGGAGTTAATTACATCATAGGTACTATATATATTTTTAATTCTTATAATAAAAGGGATACATTCTGAAGAATAAGTCTATCCAAGATAGAAATTTGTTTGATGGGAGCATTTGAGTTTGTTTATTTATGACATGTATATCCCATAATATCCCGACAACAAGCTTGAGTTCAATGTGGCTTACAGTTTAGATTAAAAACTACAGAGTTTGAATTTCAACAATAGTGAAGTAATATGATGAAGTGGTTGAGAGTAACAGGTTAGCAAATAAATTACAGTATGCATATTGATAGATTTGAAATACAGAAAAGAGAGAATATTATCAACAGGTTATTGTTATATTAACTAATGTAATGAATTCTGAAATGAATTGTGAAGAAATACGATTTTAGTAATTGTCAGAATTGTAGTAGTTAATCCATGAGATACACAATAATAGGTATATGCAGTGCAGTGCTACCCAAGCTATAAAGAAAAATAAAACCTAGTTGAGGGTTTCCTTGAGCCCCCAACTTTTTGGCAGGGGACATCGTCACAGTAAGCCTATGCTATATTTACAAGAGGCAGGCCAAATGTGGGTCTTCTTGCCAGTGGACCCTTACAAAATGGTATGTCAAAGGTCCCTTTGTATGTTATACTTTGTATATATTTTAATTTTTTGATATATGTATTTATAGAAGATCTATGTATGTTGACTATGTTTCTTATTTAGCCATTATGACCTGAGGTTTGTAATAACAATCAAGGCCCTCTTTATTATGATTCCAGTAATAATCGTCAGTGGTTATGATGGGTATTTGAATCCCATTTATACATTTAGATCAAGGGGCCTCTTCATTTTATGTTAATTGTTTGGGTAAAACTAGGGGCATTTCTGAGTAACATTGGCAACAGATGACGGTAGATAACATTTTATTGCATCAGATATGTCCATCAATGATTAATTGTTTTGTTTCATTTTTCCTAGTCAAAAGCATTAGTGTAGAGGAATTTTGAGATATTACTGTTGAGGCCCTTCTGGTAGATAACAAAAACATACTCACCTAGTGTCAATGAGGTTCAATTATCAGATCTCATTGATTGAATGATAAATTCAGGAACTGATTTTAGTAAACTGATTGTGCTTGTGGATTTTAACAGTATTTAATTTTCTTTAGATGTCAATATTGAATTTCTTTTAACCACCATGGAGTCTCTGGGGAGCATAGCTATCAATGTGGGCTGTCATTGAGGGGTTTACTGTTTTACCCAGGTTATTAGTAACTAGATCTCATTATATAAAATGAGACCTGTGCTAAAATAGCATGAGTTAGTGGTAAAATAAACTTTCTAAATGGTAGGCCATGTCGACAACTTCCTCCATTGGTGTTTAGCAAATTTTAACTCTCCACACTCATAAAAGGGACAACTTTTGGATTTGGGTTTTCTTTCTTGTAAGTTAACCTCTGGTATATTTATCTCATCTTTAACTATAATACCTTTTTCCTTGGATGGATCATTTTGTGTTATCTTTTATTTTGCCTATTTGTAAGCATCTTGCTATTTCGAGGAGATATTTTCATAATATTAACAGTTTTGGGTAAACTTGATAGAAATGTTTGTGTAAAGAGTTTTCAAGATAATTTTGATTTTGGCGACTTGGTTGATCCCTAGTATAACTTTCAGTTACTGGCTATTAAAAAGGTAGTTCTCTTCTTGCATGATAAAATCTCATCAAAGAGTTTATTCTGCCTCATGGTTTAATGAGGAGTTACACAATAAGAAGTGAAAATTATATCAGGCTGAGAGGCTGAGGTATTTTTATGCCCAGTAGTTACAAACAGCTCTTAATCACCATCATGGATTATTTGATCTGTTTAAAGATTGTGCCTATACTCCTGTTACCTACATGAATCTTTTTGGATCCGTTGGTGACTGGATCTTATTTTATTGAGAAAGCTGATTTGCATTCATAGTTAAAAGATGACATATGTATCTCTGATATTTGTAGTAACGTGGTACCAGTGATATGATTTGAATATCAATATATGAATTATACTTTTTAAAATTAAGGACCTGTGAACTACTACATCTGCATTAGTTCCATGTTCTACTAGTTGGATTATGTTGATTTTACCTAAGGTGCTTCCATACATATGTCTGACAGAGCCCTGAGGTACACCAACTGATAGTGGGATAGAAGTGGAGGAGGATCCACCAAAACAAACACTGAAAGTGCAATGGGAGAGATAAGAAAACCAAGGAAAAACAAAGTCATGAAATCCAAGTGAGGACAGCGTATCAAGGAGTAGGATATTGACAAACAGAATTTTAAAATAAAAAAAGGCAAGCAAACTTTATTAGCTAATCTCCATACCCTTTTCCCCCATAGTTTTAAAACCTGAGTTTCTGCAATATATGTATGTGTGTGTATGTATGTATGTATGTGTGTGTATGTATGTATGTATGTATGTATGTGTATATATATATATATATATATATATATATATATATATGTATGTATGTATTAAGTGCAAGGGTCTGGGACCAAAGAAATACATGCAGTTAACCGGAGCGTGCACTTAACCGTTCTGACCAAAAGAAGCTTGGCATCTGATAAACATATGTACAATACTGTTTATTATACGTACAGTATACAGTCTCTGTTAACTGACATTAGGCTTACTTGAAGTAATCAGTCATAGTCCTCTGTACACTATTGTGTCTGTGAGTTCCATAGACTATGTCTGCCAGTCGGTAAAAACTGTCATAGCACTGACATCCAGTGGCCTCCAGATAGGCCCGCACGGTGTTCAGACTCTCCAGTGCTCTTGCAAAAGTCCAGGAGGTTGTTGAATTTCATCAGCATGTGCCTCGCTGCTCATTTCATCATCTGTTTCATCATCAGCCGTTGCCTGCGTGTAGGCGCATATCGACATACGTGCTGTCATCAGCTGTTTGTAGATTGTAATCAACAGCTACATAGTGATGATACTTCTCTTCAGTAACACCGGCTGGGATGTCAATAACCTGTTCATCTGACGCGTTTGCAACAGCTGTATCTGTTTCGTCCCTCTCCACATCCTTAACAAAGCTTGCCCGCTTGTAACAGTTCACAATACTTGCCTGTGTAACATGATTCCGTGCTTCTTTCTGCACATGTAGGGAATCTAACAGTGATAGATTACGAGCCAGTTCAACAGCACGTTTATCCTTGCCAGTCTGGTTATCCATAACGCTCATCAGACAACGTAGCAGAAGAGCCCGATAATGTTTTTTGAAATTGGCTATTATGCCCTGATCCGTAGGTTGGATCAGAGAGGTAGTGTTTGGTGGCAGGAAGACCACCTTGACATTAGACAGCCTGACATCATCCCTGTGTGCAGCACATTTATCACAAAGCAACAAAATCTGACGCTTTTATGCCCGCATTCTAGTGTCTAACTTCTTTAGCCACTGCTTCCAAATTTCCCCAGTCATCCATGAATTTGCATTAGCCTCGTATAACACAGGAAGTCGCTTAGCTATCTTGAAGCAACAGGGCTGTTTGCTCTTTTCAATGACGAGTGGTTCCAACTTCTCACTCCCATCCATATTGCAGCAAAGGAGAATCGTCAGTCGGTCCTTCAGCGTTTTACTTCCTGTAGTTTCGGCTTGTTTGAATGCAAGTGTTCCATCAGGAATCGCTCGCCAGTAGAGACCGTTTTCATCAGCATTGAAAATGTCACGAGGTGCAAACTCATTCAAGATGGTAGGAAGAACTGAAACAATCCAATTTTCAGCACCAAAGTCATTAGCGTCTTGTTTTTCACCATGCTGTTTCTTGAATTTTATGTTGTTCCTCTCCTTCCATCTTTCCAACCATCCAACAGTGGCTTTGAATTCAGCTAGTCCCAAGACTCAGCTACCTGATTAGCTTTCTCCATAAGCAGTGGACCACTGACAGGAAACTGCTCCTGACTTGAGAAAACCACCGAAGAAGAGCATCTTCTACATCCTCAGCTTTTCCCGCCCGTTTACATTTCCGGTGTGGATTTGTATTGTTTTGCCAGTCTTCCAGAAACTGATCTTTCTGCTTCAAGATATGTGAAATTTGACTGGGATTGACAACATATTCATTAGCAATAGATGCCTGACTTTATTTTCTAATTTTTTAAGAACTTCTATTCTTTCAGCTAGTGTTAAAGTCTTACAGTTGTGTGATGCCGCTGCCAGTGTACACTCTAACAACATTCTTTCGCTGATTCTGCCTGTGGTAGTTAACGAATGAGATTTCAAATTTATCACCCCTTTGTCACGTGCCAATCGGCTTCCATATTCCATGCATGCACTTTTGCGGAGTCTTTCCTGCAGAGGAGCAGTCTTAAATCATGCATATAAGTGAATCCTGCACTTATCAGTGGTGTGCTAAACCGAAGTATGGCGCCAAAAATGGGACCGAAGTATGGCATGCAGTTAAACAGAGCATGTGCTTATCCGATGTGCACTTAAATGGAGTGCATTGTGTATATATATATATGTGTGTGTGTGTGTATATATATGAGTTTATTATAGCCTGGTGTATGCTCTGATTTTAAAAATGTTGCACATGCCCAGTTTATAGTTCTTATAACTATATGTAGTTTATCCTTCCTAGCAAAGATCATTGAGTGTACCATTTTGTACTGGCCTTAGAATTTTGTAGATGACCATTCTTGGTCTCTCAGTGACACGAGTTTCAGAAAGGCTTTAGAGCTGAGATGTTGCTGGCAATTTTAATGGACAGACACTTTCAGGGTCTTGATAAAGCAAGAACATCTATTTTGTAAATTTTTCAACTGCTTTTGACTCAGATAATCATGATAATCTTCAGCAGCTGCAGCTTCTTGGCATAGGACCCACTGCTCTGGCCTGGTTCCAGTCCCACTTAGCTAATCAAATGAAACAAGCACGAGCCCATCATAAGGGGGTCAATATTAAACTGGCAGCAGCCAGCATTATGCCCAGAAATTCAATTCCAGGCCATGTCTGGGCTTCCACATTGAATTTCTAGGTTTGCAGAGCCAGTTAAAAAGATAACCCGGTTAAAGGTCCCTTTTACTAAGGCACGCATGTACCTACGTATGTTAAACGTGTGCCAAATTGGAACTACTGCCCGGCTACCACATGCCATGGGTGGCAGTTCCATTTTTGATGTGCATCCAAAGCAAGTGGTAGAAAATATTTTCTATTTTCTACCACGCGACGCTTAGCCAGAGGAAATAGTCAGTTTATGCGCACTGGCTGCTTACTGTCCGATTAGTGTGTGAGACCTTACCACTAAGTCAGTGGGTGGTGGTAAGGTCTCAGGGCGAAAATGGACACGCACTGGTTTTAATTTTACCACACATCCATTTTCGGCCACAAAAAAATGCCTTTTTTCCAGGCGCACTGAAAAAATGACCTGCGTGCATCCAAAACATGCACCTACACCAGCACAGGCCACTTTTAGGTGTGCTTTCGTAAAATGGCACCTGATATTCAGCACTTAACTGGCTCTTGGGCACCACATAAAGATGAATGCTGTACTATGTGTTTAAGGGTCACTGAAAATGACTGGTTAGCCCTGAACAAGTGATTTAACCAGCCAGGAGCCATTTCTGGACAGATAAAATGCTTTGAATATCAACCCAAAGGTGTGTATTGATGGTGATAAGTAAGAGCTCTCTTAGAGGATCTGTTTTTTGGCATTATTAATTTATATCTGCAGTTGTTCTTTTTCCATAGCTTTGGTGTCTTACTATCACATATGTGCAGATGGTATCGTATGTCCATTTATCAGTTACTCTGGGTTATAGTAATGGTATTCAATGTTGAAGAGTCAGAGAAACTGAAACAAATCTCTGGAAACCTGGAAAAGGTAATGGGGCAATTTGATAAATTAAAGAGTAGCAAATCACCTGGACCAGATAGTACATATCCCAGAGTATTGATAAAATTTTAAAATAAACATGCAGACTTACTGCTATTAATATGTAAATTGTCTTAAAATCCAGCATGGTACCAGAAAATTGGAGGGTCGCCAATGTAACGTCATTTTTTTTAAATGGGTTTCACAGGTAGTCCTGGAAATTATAGACTGGTGAGCATGATGTCAGTGTCGGGCAAAATGGTTATAAAGAACAAAATTACAGAGCATATACAAAGGCATGGATTAATGAGACAAAGCTAACACGGATTTTGTCAAGGGAAATATGCCTCAACAATCTTTGAAAATGCCTCACATTTTTTTTGAAAGGATGAATAAACATGTGGATAAAGGTGAGCTGGTCAATATTGCAGATCTGGAATTTCAAAAGGCATTTGACAAATCTTCTCATGTATGACTCCTGAGGAAATTAGAAAGTCATGGGATAGGAGGTAATGTCCTTTTGTTGACTAAGAACTGGTTAAAAGCTAGAAAACAGAGAGTAGGGTTAAATGATCAGTATTCTCTATGAAGAAGGGTAGCTAATGGGGTTTCCCAGGGGTCTGTTCTGGGACTTCTGCTTTTTAACATATTTATAAATGCTCTAGTGATGGTAATAACTAATAAGGTAATTAAATTTGTTGATAACACAAAGTTATTCAGTTATATAGCAAAAAAAATGATTGTGAGGACCTTATGAGACTGGAAGACTGGGCATCCAGTTGTCAGATGATGTTTAATGAGAACAAGTGCAAAGTGATACATGTGGGAAAGAGGAACCCAATCTATAGCTACGTGATGCAAGGTTCCACATTAAGAGACACCGCCCAGGAAAAGGTTCTAGGAGTCATCAGTGAAGATACGTTGAAACCCTTTGCTCATTGTGCATCGGCGTCTAAGCAAGCAAAAAAATGTTAGGAATTATTAGGAAAGGAATGGAAAACAAAAATGAGAATGTTATAATGCCTTTGCCTTTTTAGCACTCTATAGTGCCACCGAACCTTGAATACTGTGATCAATTCTGATCACTGCATCTCAAAAAAGAAATATCAGAATCTGAAAAGGTACAGAGAAGGGCAACAAAAATGATAAAGGGGATGGAATGACTTCCCTATAAGGAAGGGCTAAAGCAGCTAGGGCTCTTCAACTTGAAGAAGAGCCAGCTGAGGGGAGCTATGATAGCGATCTATACAATATTGAGTGGAGCAGATGGATAGATGTGAATCACATGTTTACTTTTTCTAAAAATTCTAGAACTAAGGAGCACGCAATGAAGCAATTAAGTAGTAAATTTAAAACAAACCAGAGAAAATATTTCTTCACTCAATGTATAATTAAACTCAGGAATTCATTGCCAGAGACTGTGGTAAAAGCAGTTAGATTTGCAGGGTTTAAAAAAGGTTTGGATAATTTCCTAAAAGAAAAGTCCATAAGCTTTTATTAAGATGAACTTAGGAAAATCCACTGCTTATTTCTAGGATAGACAGCATAAAATCAGTTTTACTGTTTTGGGATCTTGCCAGGTACTTGTGACCTGGATTGGGCACTGATGGAAACTGAATACTAGGCTTTATGGACCTTTGGTTTATCCCAGTATGGTAACACTTATGGTTCATATATTAGCTAGGTACTGTTTGCTAATATAGGAAAGGGAAATGAGACGATATACCGCCTTTCTGAGGTTTTTGCAACTACATTCAAAGCGGTTTACATATATTCAGGTACTTATTTTTGTAGCAGCTCTCCCTTCCTCTAGTCCCCGCAGGTCCATCATTTCTCTCCCCCCCCCCCCCCCCCTGTTCACTGGTGCTGCTAAGTGCTAACTAGCTTGATCACTGCTAATGGTAGAGGCAACGCTAATGGTGCTGCCTCTGGGCCTCGATCTTTCCTGTGACGCGTCCTGCCCATGCAGAACAGGAAGTTGCATCAGAGAGACAGGACACGTCATAGCGAAGAACAAGATCCCAAGGCAGCGCCTTTTAATCACCGCGGTGCCTCTATTGGCAGCAATTGAGGTAGTTAATAGTACCAGTGAACTGCGGGGAGCTGGAGGGCTGCCGGCAGTGGGAAACTGAATCGGGAGTCCTCTGGTGGAGCGTTGCACTTGTTGTGCCACTGCCACCTATGTCAGGCCTAAAATATTGGGGGTGCTCGAGCACCCACAGAGTCGGCACCTATGACAGTATTTGATTGAATTGCATTGGCTGACTATTAACTTTTGCACTATATTTCAGGTGGGAAAGATTGAACCTTTGAACCTTTGAATTATCACAGAATTACAAAAAGAAGAAAATGAGGATTCTACAAATATATGTCAAAAGCAAAAAACAGAGGGGCATAATCAAAAGGGACGCCCAAGTTTTGCTGAGGATGTCCTCACAAAACGTCCCGGTGGAGGGGTGGGGAAACCCGTATTATCGAAACAAGATGGACGTCCATCTTTCATTTCGATAATACAGTTGTGGATGCAAAAATCCTTGAAATTTAGGTCGTCCTTAGAGATGGTCGTCCCTAGACTTGGTCGTTTCTGATTTTTGGCGATAATGGAAACCAAGGACGCCCATCTCAGTAACGACCAAATGCAAGCCCTTTGGCCTTGGGAGAAGCCAGCATTTGTAGTGCACTGGTCCCCCTGACATGCCAGGACACCAACCGGTCACCAAAGGGGACACTACAGTAGACTTCAGAAATTGCTCCCAAGAACATAGCTCCCTTACCTTGTGTGCTGAGCCCCCCCAAAGCCCCCCCAAAACACACTATCCACAACTGTACACCACTACCATAGCCCTTACGGGTGAAGGGGGCACCTAGATGTGGGTACAGTGGGTTTTGGAGGGCTCACATTTACCACCACAAGTGTAACAGGTAGGGGGGATAGGCCTGGGTCCGCCTGCCTGAAGTGCATTGCACCCACTAAAATTGCTTCAGGGACCTGCATACTGCCATGATGGGCCTGACTATGACATTTGAGGCTGGCAAAAAAATATTTTTAAAGATTTTTTTTAGGGTGGGAGGGGGTAAGTGACCACTTGGGGAGTAAGGGGAGGTCATCCCCTATTCTCTTCGGAGATCATCTGGTCAGTTCAGGCACCTTTTTGTGCCTTGGTCATAAAAAAAAACAGGACCAGGTAAAGTTGTCCAAGTGTTCGTCAAGGACGCCCTTTTTTTTCCATTATGGGTCAAGGATGTCTATGTGTTAGGCATGCCTAAGTCCCACCTTCGCTACACCTCCAACACACCCCTGTAAACTTTAGTCATCCCCTCGACGGAAAGCAGTTGGGGATGCCCAAAATTGGCTTTCGATTATACCAATTTGGGCGACCCTGTGAGAAGGACGCCCATCTTCCGATTTGTGTCGAAAGATGGGCGTCCTTCTCTTTTGAAAATGAGCCTGATAGCCTGTCATTACTCCGGAAACACTGTTGCCAATACAGGCTTATTTTAAAGTCTTGCATATAAAAAAGGAGAAAAAAACAGTTTGTAAAAAAAATTAAGGTATCATATATTAAGCTGTTTATGGCATAGTAAGCTGTTTTTAGCTAAGAAGAGATTGCAGCCTTAATTCATGTTGAGGGACATTTTTGATATGATGTTCAAATGGCAAAATAAACATTTATCAAAAAACGTTAAAAAACTTAAATCCATAGTAGAAGAAAAAAAAAAAAAAACATTTTCCGATATTTGAAAATACACACAAAAAGGATGTTTGAAAGAAGACACATCAAAAACATAGACGTTCAGTGATAAACATTTCCGCCAATCGAAAATGCACTACGTAAAACATCCAACAGCAGTACTGTTTTCCGCATTGAGAAAATGTCCGCGGCAAAAGCAGGATGTTCCCTCCACATGCAAAATATGTATATATACCTCTACACATGGAGGAATATTCCTCAGTGGGCACAGTTATGTCTCTGTGCTGGGAGCCCAATTTCACAGTCCCAGAGCTCCTGGTTCTACTGTACCTCAGGCATAGAAGACAAATATTTAAACATCACCAACACCTGCCCCCACACAACGTCTCCATGAGGGCATAGAGAACCATCAGAGACACCCTGGCAAGGTGAGTGTGCAGCATTGCCCCCAGGATCACAGCACCACTCATGTGCAAGCACCATACATAGGCACAGTCAGTGAAGTACTTTTGTATTGCAATACGTTATTGCTTTTTCATAAGAAGGAAATAAAAAAAACATTGCTTAAATCAGAATGTACAGAATATCCAATGACAACTAATAATGGGGCCCCCTTTACTAAGCATACAATGCTATGATGATGGGCTGCACATATCTGGACCCCATCAACCTCCCCCCCCCCCTCCCCGCATCCTGGCCCATGCCTATAAACACTGATGGGAGCATTAGCAGTAGCTCACTAAAGTACATTGTGCCACACAAACACACACCTGCTTTACTCCACTGCCCAATCTGCACCTCCCAGTAACATTGCACATGCTCCGCATAAAGGCCATCATTCACCCTTTATCTCCATGGCCACCTCAACTCACATAGCACCTGTGCCTGTGTAATGCATACCTACCCTCTCAGCCTCCCACCCCAATCTGACTATTGCCATCTGTCACGGGGCATGGGAGGAGCATTGCACAGCATGTTGTCAAAAATAGTAATGTATGTGACACCAAAATGGTCCACCACCTGAACCCTGCCTCCACCAACTTGTGTTTTGCAAGTGCTTCAAGATACACCCAGACCTTGAATTGCTCCGACGCCGGTACAGGCGAGTTCGTCAAGAAGACCCTGCCCTAACCGAGGTCTGAATATGCACCTACCCTTGTTGCAGTGTGCCTACAACCCCCATATCTACTATAATCTGTTGCAGCCAATCCTCAACCTATAATATACATGGAATGGAAGGGGAGAAGGGTGAAGCCCTTTGGACAGCATCCTCTAATGACCAATGGAAAAGTGCACAGCATGTCACACACACCTACCTTGCACAATGCAGTCTCTATGGCAGGGGAAATAAAACAGTAACCCCAAACACCCACAGTGGGAATCAAACCCATGTCCCCTATATGCAGGGAACGCATCCCTAGCCCCTACACCAAATACATATCTGATGCAAACGGTTTCAAGGATGATAGTACACTGATCACAGAGGGCCATCACAGCATCAGTTATCCCCCCAAATGGATGGTCTCTCATGCTCCCTAACCCACACATTGGATGTACCATTGCCAGCTCCAAAGGTTGATATGTTAGGGGGCCCTCAAATCTCCACATTATAGTGGGTCTATAACCCCCCCCCCCCCCCCCATTGGAAACTCCCACCTATGTGCACACTTCCCTTCCCCTGGGCACCTACAATGTATGGGCATGAGTCATGGGATGATGTGCAGTCACTGACTTCAGTGAGGACCATAAAACAGCTAGCATCAGTACCCCACAGATAGATGCCCCCAAACCTAGGTTTCCTACTTTGATGTCTGGAAACTGCCTTTCTCCTGGGGGGTGGGGGGGGGGGTCACAGCAGAGGTGGCCAGAAGGATAAGATGCTCTGATAGGGTCCCCTGATATCTCCCTGGCAGCTGTAAGACACATAGACATGGGGATGCACACACACCCACATCTCTGGCAAAAATAGTGTCTGTGCAAGAGCAGTACCATAGTACCTCCCAGTCAGTGTCTGCTCACCCAGGGCCCTCTAGCAGGGCCAGAATCCATCCTGTGTGCCCACAGCCAGACTGCCCTCTCAGGGGACAATTGGATATCATTGCCTCTGTCATCTCATTGGTGCTATACCTCAGACATGTTCCCCAGGTAACAACTGCCCCCAGTCATCGATATCCCTGCCTCCTGAAAGGCAGCTGCACCAGATTAGCTTTGACGGAAAATTTTTTCATGTTTTTGGATACCTTCTATCTGCAGCGCTCTGGAGTGGCGATGGGTGCCACATTTGCTCCCTCCATCGCCAACCTCTTTATGGACGATTTTGAGCAGACCTGGTTATCAGTGACCCCATTTAAATATAACATCAAACTGTGGCGCCGTTATATAGATGACATCTTTGTTTTGAAGACAGGTACGATGGAGGATTTGAATTCCTTTATGGAGTGGCTTAACAAATGTAACTCTGCGATTCACTTTACGATGACCTGTTCTGATATTGAAATACATTTTTTGGATGTTTTGATCCATCAACATGATGGTATTTTTGTAACGGAAGTTTTTAAAAAGCCTACGGATCGAAACACCATCCTACAGTACAACAGTTGTCATCCTTTGACTCTCAAGTGGAGTTTACCCTTCTCACAGTTCCTGAGATTTCGCAGAATTTGCACGTCGGAGGATTTTAAAATTCACTCCAAGGTGTTATTTCAGGAGCTATTAGAGAGAGGCTATCCATTCAAAGTATTAAAGACTGCATATAAGAGGGTGCAATATTTTAACAGAGAGCATTTGTTCGCTCCCAGATCCAAGAATGAGGAAATGAACAACATAGTGTGTGTCATGAGACACACCTCAAGAGAAGAACAAATGGCATATATTTTGCACCAACATTGGGATGTGTTACGCTCTCATTCTGCTTTCCAGGACATGAACTTATTGATTGCTTTTTCCCGTGGTAAAAATATCAAAGAACTGGTTAGTCCCTCGCAACTACCCCATAGAGAGGGGAATAGGCAGGGCCATGCTTCACTGGGCCACTTTAGTTGTGGCCGATGTATGACATGTGATATAACAGCTCCTGGAGATGTTTTTGTTAATCCTATAGATCAAAAGCAGTACATCTCTAGGTGGCATACTGATTGTCATTCTACACATGTTATATACGTGCTGCAATGCCCTTGTAAGAAGATATATGTAGGGAAAACAACCAGATCCTTGCACATTCGTATGAATGAACACAGATCGAGTATTGCCCTTATGAAAACAGGGGCACCTCTCGTTTCTCATTGTCTTTCTTTTTTGCATGTATTCAATGATCTGAGTGTGAGAGTGATTGATCGAATAGCTCCCAGTGTGCGAGGAGGTGATGTGAATAAATGTCTCCTACAATTACAGCAAAAATGGATTTTCCGCCTTGGCTCTTTGGAACCACAGGGTTTAAATACCAAATTGGAGTGGGCTGTGTTTTTCTGATAAGAGTGTTCTTGTGTTTGTGTGTTTATTCTGTTGTTAGTCTCCACTTTGTGTGATTGGAGTGATAACATGGGAGTGACATTTTAGTTGATCGATTGGGTGGATTCTGTATGTGGTTTGTTGTGTCTCTGTTTGTTTGGACTGAGTGGTAGTTTAGCTGGTCAGGTGGACGAGTTGCGACTGTTTAGTAGTTTGCCCCTCGTCGCTCTCTGTAGGCTGATTATTCGGCTGAGTGGGCGTGGGGCGTGCAGGTTCAGATGTTTGTAAGGGTGATTGTGTAGATTGTTCCGGGTGGGGCAGTATGGTATTTAAGTAGTGCGAGCCCTTCCCCGGTGTGTGCCGTTTTGTCCCTGCATGTGGAGTGAGCTGTGGGGGCTATGATTTGTGAGTATATGATCTTCTAGTTTGGGAGAGTTCTTGCTTGAAAGTTTGTATGGCATTCTGTGCTTTTGTATTATAGGTAGGATTGTCCAGTGGCTTTAGCGGGATATGCTGAGGGTCCCCCCGTTTGTTTCCCCTGAAGAAGCCCCGGTTGTGGGTGAAACGGGACCGTTGGGCAGGGCAGCCCGATTGCAACCACATCAAAGCTAAGTGGCATTGAGCTTCACTTTTGTGGGCATATCACGTTTGATGTTTATAAATTAACATTTTTTTTTAAATAATTGGCACAGTAGAGGAAGGTGGGTATGTGACCGATGATTGATATGTAGTGACGCTCATATGAGCACAAGGTTTTCAAAATGTTCGCTGTATGTCACTTATCTGAGGTCCTTCTCACCATTTCTTATTCAAGCAGTGAATCTATTTTGTAAACGTGCTTGTATTTTTGTTGTTCATGTGATTGATTCAAGCGGGAGTTCCCCGATTGAATATTGTTACCAAGACAAATGTAGGACAGACATGTGCAGGGAATGTGGCTGGTGCATGCACATGTCTCTCTGATAGATTCCTGGGCCAGCTCCTCAACAACTGAGGGGCCAACCTGCCCCAGGACCTGGCAGGTAAATATCTGGCTTCTGGAATCAGCTCATGAAGGGCCCCATTTCCAGATGCCCTACAACCATGAGCTTACCTAGTGTCCCTCTGGTGATTAGGGAAAGGTTTTTAAGGTGAAATGCACAAAGGAGATTATCCCTTAATGTAGCTACAATTAACTAGACATGAGAATACAAAGCAGGTCACAGAAACAGCCAAGGCTGCCGAAAGGGGGATTGGGGGGGGGGGCAAAATTCCCTTGGTCCGGCACTGGCAAGCTTCTTCCTGCCTGCTTCTTCTGGGTCTGTCATCTCCTGCTCATGTGTGCCACCTAGGCAGGGTCGCCGAGAGACTGGGCCGGGCCCGGGGCAAAGCCGCCCTGCCACTCCCCCCCCCCCCCCCCCGAGGTCATCATCGTCACCGCCCCCCTCCGTCCACCACTGGACTGGGCCCCTCTGAATTCAAATCTTAGTGCCTCACCTGGACCTCACTCCATGTGAAAGAAGCGCAGCAGCGGCAGTCTGCAGATCGCCTCCCTTCGGGCCTTCTTTCCCTGTGTCCCGCCCTTGCGCAAGTTACGTCAGACCAGTGGCGTAGCTACATGGGGCCACGGGGGCCTGGGTCCCCATAGATTTGGCCCTGGACCCCCCTGCTGACAACCCTCTTGACCCCCGCCGCCATCGCCTACCTTTGTTGGCAGGGGACTGTAACCCCCACCAGCCGAGGTCCTCTTCTTCCAGTGCAAGGCTTCGTTCAGTTTCTGAGTCTGACGTCCTGCAAGTACAATATATATATATATATATATATCATATAAATAAATAACAATTGAATATCACTAAAACAGTTAAAAAATTATTATAGCTGGTAGAAACAGCAATTTAAACTCCGTATATTGTGCTCATTTTCCTACAGTAAAAAAAATAATAAATACACTGTATACAATACAGATGGCCAAATTTCAGTGAGGATATCCTGTTTCCTGATGGGTTCATCTTAACTGTTGTTGTAATCTGCTTTGGGAAGCCTGGTGTTATAAAGATAATGGAATATATTGAAATTAATTGGAAGTAGAATTAAACTCCCCTTTCATTGGGGCACATGGAATCACATCTTCATCTGCTTTGTAGAAGTTTACCTTTTAGATACACAATTCTGTTTTGAACATGTTTCAGGGGCATTAGTCAAAATAAAAATAAATATTTTGTTTCATTCAGATTTCTTTTGTTTAAACATAAATGGGCTATAAGCCTCTAATGTTGCCCATTGGTTTTCTTATATTTTGTTCTTGTGATATCTTATTCTGTGCCCAAACCGAAAACTCTTATCTCTATCTGGTCGATAATAAAAGGAGTTCATTGTGAACACTATCCACCCTAAAAGGTTGTTTTGTGGCTGCAAATGAAGAATTGTGATGTTGAATAAATAAGTGTATGTGTGTGTCCCTAGTCATGCATCCTAAATTTATATAATCCTTTCAAGAAATCCAGTTAATCTTTTAACTTATTAGTGGAGCATAACCACAGAGGCACAGTATGGTCATATTTTCATTCTCCCGCCTGCAAATTGGTGGGAAAATGTGGGATACAAATGCAACAAATAAAAAATATGGTAATACTATGGCCCAGCTAAGGAACAACCAGGTTATTTTGAGTTAGTCTTCACTGGACCAAATTTGCTTTCCTTGTGCCATCACTATCCAGCAGGTAGGCAGTGTCTTAAAAAATGGAGGATAAAGGATTTTTTTTTTTTTTTTACATTTACCACACATTATCCCAAGCAAAGTCGGGTTCAATGTGGCTTAAATTTGAAAATACAGTGAGATAGAATAACAGAATTCAGTTATATCATGGGAACAAATAGATGGATATGTCTGAAACATTTAACAAAGTTGAGATTAGCATATATACCCAACTGAGCATTTAAAAGTTTGTCCTTTAATGATGCCATATGTTCAGAAATCCATAGTCATTTAGTTTAGGCAGTTATTCAAAGATTATCACATGCATACACCAGAACAGGCATCCATCACATTGCAAAAGAAAACAACAACTTCTACAGAGTATGTCCAAAACTTAATTTTTATTTCCTTATTTCTATCTTCCAAAATTCCAGACAGCAGATGTACAGAGCAGTAGGAGGACCCAAAGGACTCCAAAATAAGTAAAGTCAGAAACAACACAGTTCATTGTTCAACCACCCTTAGGATTCACCTTTGGGTTTTAAAAGCAAAACCGTGTGCATATCCTTTGTACCAACCTTCTGCTGCCCTCTCACTCCTTCCAGGCCTGATGGAAGATTAAAGAAACATTGGTGCTGTGCGAACCCTATAAATACAGGCCCATGCTGAAGCATTGTGGTGTTCCCCCCCCCCCCCCCCCAAAAAAAAAAAAAAATTTGATTTCCTATTGGGTGGGAGTGAGACAAAGAGGCACTTCAGTAGGTGAGATGGGAAGCAAGATAAAGCTCTTGTGCATACCCTCTCCAAATTCTGCTACAGTAGCTGGCTGCCTAGTCCACCTATTGAATAGGCCAGCCCTACTCACACAGGTCATTGGTGAGGTCTCATTTGGAATACTGTGTTCAGTTTTGGAGGCTATATCTCAATAAAAATGTAAAGAAGATGGAGGCAGTTCAGAGGAAAAGAACGAAAATGCTGTTACGTCTGCACCAGAAGACAATTGAAAAGTGATTTAGGGACTTACATGTTTAGAAGACAAAACAGGTGAAATATGATACTGCTGTTTAAATCTAGTTAACAAACTGCTTCCAAAGAAGGGACACTATAGAACTAGGAAGCATGATGTGAAGCTAGAAATAGGTAAACTCAGAAGCAATATTTTTTCACTAAGTTGGATGGTGGATGCTTGGAATGCCTTCTGGAGGAGGTAGAGACAAAAGCATTGAAGGAATTAAAAAGGGAATGGGCTATACACAGAAGATCCCCAAATTGCAAGGGAGTGGAAACCAAGTATTCAGTTCTCAGCAGAAAACTGAAGTGAAATGGCTTTTTGCACTTCTAAGAAAACATGGGGAAGTAACGTACTTGGAATGACATTCAAAACCCTTAAGAAAATGCAGCTAAACCTTGAATGAAGGCATGGGATGTAACCTGCATGGAGCAGGAACAATAAATGGACTGCTCTGATTTTTTTTTAATTTTTTTAATTTATAACCATTTAAATTTTTACAAGCGATAAAACAACTTGCTAGAAATACAGAGAAAGTAATTGTAGGAATTATTTCAGTCAGGTAATTCTATTCTCTTCCTTAGACCACTAAATAGGGAGAGTGAAACAAGATAAGGAGATCAATTAAACAGTAAACAGAAAAAAAAACGTAGTATTAACCTGATTATCCCCTGATATTACTTGACTAATTCATTATTCCACATTGATCATCTGGTTGGCTTCTTCAAGGCCAATAAGGTGTATAGTCAAATCATTTAATTGAAAACATACTTATTGTCCAATATTAGTTAGAAATAATGCATCTGGTTACATTCTTTCTCTTTTAAAAACCAGATGTTATTTAACAATACATATACTTAAGTCTCTAATTCAAATCCCACTGATTAAAGTAATCCCAGTTTTCAAAGGCTTCACTCCTTTTAAAGTAATAATTTGAGGAAAAACTGCTCTGATTTTTATCTGATGTCAATTACTACGGACTCCTTTTACAAAATGGGGCTACCGATTAGCGTGCGCTGAATGGGAATTGAATGGGCTTCTTTGCATTTAGCACACTCTAATCTGTAGCACTGATTTGTAAAAGGAGCCTATATAACTATACAGAAAGGCAAACCCAGGGATCCAGATATGCAGAAAAGGCAAACAATGAACTGCAAAGAATCATGAAAAAGCAAACAGTGAGATGTTTAAAATCTTGGGCATCTGCTCCCACATGATCTTCTCTCTCCCATGTCCTATACCCTATCCCTATATCCAATGGATCAAGTAGTATAACATTTTTGGAGAGGTAGAGGGACTTCTTTAGGACGTGAACTGCTGAATTGATGGCAAGATGGTAAATAAGGGTGAGGGGTGATGACAGGTCACATTACTTCTACACTATAACTTTCTTCATTGCTGAGACTACGGTGACAATGCAACAGAGATTAGCATAACTTTTACGGGACTCACTAACGCCAAATCACTAATCTAAATTCCTCCAGTGCAAATCAGTCCAAAGTGTACAGGCAGGATTTCTTCTCTCCTCCTTCCCCTACCCCAAGTACACAGATAGATTAATATTCATATTTGGGTAATACTATTGGCACAATAATTTTGCACATGTTGCTAAAATTAAAAAAAAAAAAAAAAAAGATAAAACAAGTAAATAACTAGAGAGTAATAGCAACCACAATACAATAAAATGACAGTGTATGGTACAAAGAAGTTAATAAGAACAATTCCTTCAACATCAGCAAAATTCACCCTTTCCTCTCTGAGCACACCACCCGAACTCTCATCCATGCTCTCATTACCTCTCGCCTTGACTACTGCAACCTACTCCTCACTGGCCTCCCACTTAACCATCTATCCCCCCTTCAACCCATTCAGAACTCTGCTGCACGTCTTATATTCCGCCTCAACAGTTATACTCATATCACCCCTCTCCTCAGGTCACTTCACTGGCTTCCGATCAGATACCGCATACAGTTCAAGCTTCTCCTTCTTACCTACAAATGCGCTCAGTCTGCAGCCCCTCATTACCTCTCTACCCTCATCTCCCCTTACGTTCCTGCCCGAAACCTCCGCTCACAGGACAAATCCCTCCTCTCAGTCCCCTTCTCCACCACCGCCAACTCCAGGCTCCGCCCATTCTGCCTCGCCTCACCCTATGCTTGGAATAAACTTCCTGAGCCCTTACGCCAAGCCCCCTCCCTACCCATCTTCAAATCCTTACTCAAAGCCCACCTCTTCAATGTTGCTTTTGGCACCTAACCTTTATACCTTTCAGGAAATCCTGACTGCCCCAATCTGACGACCCCTACTTGACTGTTTGTACATTTGTCCATTAGATTGTAAGCTCTTTGAGCAGGGACTGTCCTTCTATGTTAAATTGTACAGTGCTGCGTAACCCTAGTAGCGCTTTAGAAATGTCAAATAGTAGTAGTAGTAATTCCCAGGTTCTGGTGCTGTCTGCATTGCCTGCATGGATAAGTATTGTGTTCAACTTTCTTCCTGTGCAGATCTCAAATATCCCATACAAAGCCATTCCCTTCATCCCTCAGAACAATTTCAGAAGCCCCCATGGCGTTAACACACCTCCTGATCCTCCTCACCTACAAGAAGGATGCTTTCCATGACCTTTCACCCATTTCTCTTCAATAGGCACCTACCTTCCTGAGTAGTGAGCTCAGCACAAGAGTTTCATCTTCTTTCCAAAGCATCATTATTGTTTTATTTTTTTCATTAGGAAAATGTAATTTCTATGAATTAATTCTCAAATAACCATTTTCCTGTGCACAGCAGTAGTCGAGCATTTTCTTTGTTTATACAGTTTTGAGGATCTAGAACTAGCAGACTATAAATATTGGATTTCATTAGGATTAAAAATATTTTTTAAGGTACAGGTTAATGCTTTTCTTTTGGTCAAAATGTTTATAAACCAGGTAAAATATTTATATCTTTTTAAAAATGCATATGTCCTGTGCAGAATGTATCTCTGGTTGAGATTTCAGTAAGCATGCAATTTATCTTACTAATGTAAATGCAGCTTCATCTTTTGACTAATTCTAATTTTCTGAAATTGCATTTACATTGATTGAGACTATCTCATTTACACACAAAAAGCAATGGAAATTTAATTTGAAAACACATTTGGCTTCACATATGTTTACTATAAAAATGTTGTTTTAACCAGTTAATTGGAGCAGTTTGTCATACTTAGTAGAAATTGGCATAATGGCATCATTTTAACTGGAGACTTCTGTTTGGCCGAAGGGGGTGGGCACAGTTTTAGAAATACTGTCCAAATAAGTGACTCAAATAGACCATCTTGATCTAAATAAATATTAAAACATTGGTCAAAACAGGAGGAGGCACTAGTGAACTGCATGCTTGTTGTGTCTCATGAAACAATTCTCTCTTCCCTCTCCCCAGTTCTGAGCAGCAGTGGCGTAGCCAAGGGTGGGCCCAGACCCACCCACTTTGGGCTCAGGCCCACCCAGTAGCAGCACACCTATGATATGGGCTGGCAGGGAAAACCCCACCAGCTGAAAACTCCCAACATCTGTCCCTTTTGCATACCTTGTAAATAGCAGATCTTCGCCTGCAGCAAGCAGCGACTGATACATATCGCTCATTCCGGCCCCATAGCCTTATTCCCGCTTACGCAGAAACAGGAAGTTGCATCAGTGGGAAGGCTGTGGGGCCAACATGAGCAGTGTGTTTTAGATGCTGCTCGCTGCCGGTGAAAACCTACTACTACTACTACTATTTAGCATTTCTATAGCGCTACAAGGCATACGCAGCGCTGCACAAACATAGAAGAAAGACAGTCCCTGCTCAAAGAGCTTAAACCTGCTATTTAAAAGGTATGCGGGAGAGGGGGAATGTTTGAGAGACCATATGGCATGCAGGCAAGAGAAGGAGAGACCAAATGGGATGGGGCGGGGTTCTTCTGCCTACCCATCTTAAGTCCAGGCCCACCCAAAATTGGGTGTCTGGCTACGCCCCTGCGCAGTATAGTAAGAACTGGTTAATATCAAGCAATGCAGGAAAGGGATAGTCTTTACAGTGGCTCAGGGGGGGTCTTTTACTAAAGCTAGGTCAAGTTATCTGCAGCAGGGCCCATTTTATTCCTATGGACCCTGCTGCAGATAACTCAAGCTAAGCTTTAGTAAAAGACCCCCTCAGAAAGTAAAGAGTTCAAAATCCAATTTGCCTTCTATGTACAAAATGGTATTGGAATGATGTGCTTCCTAGTGTTCCTGTCCCACCCATTGCACCACATCCACCACATTAGAGTTGATGAACAGGGAGTACTTTTTTTGTGGGCCCCAACTCCCTTGCATACTGTATAGGCACACTGCTTACCTATCTTGTGGAGGAGTAGCATAAGGGGTACTGTAGTAGACTACAAACTAGGGGACCTGTGTTCAATTCCCACTGCAGCTCCTTGTGACTCTGAGTAAATCACTTAACCCTCCATTGCCCTCAAGCACAAAATATACCTGAATATAAGCTGTTTTATTTGTTAGCATCCCCTTTCCTTTTCCAGAGCATGAGTGAAAAGAAAGGAAAACCACTTCCCTAGTCATAGCAGGACTTAGTGCTTAATATTCTATTTCTTTCTTTCTTAGGATTTCTTTATTGCCTTTTTGAAGCAATTCACTCAAGGTGGTGTACAGTAAGAATAAATTAAACATAAGTGATAGACAATTAAAGCAGTAAAAATATTCAAATAACAATACAAAGTATGGCATAGTATACTACCATGTGGTGTTCTCTCAATAGAGAAACACTGGTCATTTCTACTAAATAGTAAGTCCCCAAATCTATGAAATACTTCAAGAACGCAATGCATGTGGATGTAATCTTATAATGGTGCCTAGGGGCTGTTAGGGAACCTAGGTACTTATTCTGTATCTATTTTATAAAGGTGACGTGCATACCTTTATGCCTATGTAAAACTACCTCCCTGAAAGCAGCAGCATAAAGCTTCAGCTGTCCCAAGACAGGAGTAACTTTGCATGTATATGAATCAGTAGGTGTAAAAATCAGTGCTTATGCGTGTATTTTATGAAATTCATGCATAAGTGATGATTTCACCCTTACTCTGCCCCTCACAAAAATGGCTGCCATGAACTCTAGTGGCAGCCTCTAGCAGCAGCCATTTTTGTGAGGCAGCCGCTAGGGGTAAGAGTGAGAGGGATTCGCTCATTACTCCATCGCCCTCACTATAGACCTTCAGGGACTTTAGGTAGGCCTGCGGGAGGCCTATAGTGAGTGGTGAGGGTTGCCCTTTTCTAAAATGTATTAGGCACAAATGTGTGCTTAACACAGCATTGAGGTCTCCTTTTACTAAGCTACGTAGGTGCCTACGTGTGCCGAACGTGCACCAAATTGGAGTTAACGCCCGGTTACCGCGTGGCCTTTGCGGTAATTTCAATTTTGGCGTGCGTCCACTATGGGCGTCTGAAAATTATTTTTTATTTCCTGGCGCGTGTAGCGGACACGTGCCAAGTGGCATCTGATGCGCATAAGTCATTACCGCCCAAATTCTTTACTGCTAGGTCTATGGCTGGCAGTAAGCTCTCAGACTAAAAATGGATGCGTGGCAATTTTGATTTTGCCGCATGTCCATTTTCAGCAAAATAAGAGAGAGACATTTTTTGCAGGCGCGCTGAAAAATGGATCTGCGCGCACCCAAAACCCGCGCTTACACTACCGCAAGCCATTTCTCAGTGCACCTTTGCAAAAGGACCCCTAACAGCCTAATGCAGGATGTGCTAAAGTGTCCTGTGAGTTGTGTTGTCTACGTGCTCTAAAGAGTCCCTTTACCAAGCTGCAGTAAAAAGGGTCCTGCGGTAGCAGCAGGAGCCATTTTTCCCACACACTAGGGCCCTTTTTACTGCAGTGGGTAAAAAGCCCCCCCCCCCCCCCAAAAAAAATGGTCATGGAGTAAGATTACTCTTACCGTGTAGTCATGTGGCAGCAAGGATTCTGTGGTAACCTAGTGGTAACCGGGTAGCATGCAGCACTGCCCAATTACCACCGGGTTAGCGCCACAGTAAAAAAATCCAAAAATATTTTACAGCACACTGGAAATGGCGAGTGCTCAAGCTGGAACTACCGCTAGTGGTAGTTCTGGGTTGCCAACACCGTAAGCCTGTTGCCATGTGGCAACCGTTTTGTAAAAGGGCTTCTAAGGGCATACTATTAGCATCGAGCATTAGGAAGTTATTTTTTGGCATTGTTGTGGCGCGTAGAGTTTTGATCATTGGGGCCTATCTGAACAGAGCTCCCACTCATCAATCTCTCTGGATATTCAGCAGTGATTGCAATCCAGACACTGGTGCTGACTATCTGGATTTATAGGACTGTCATATCCAGCATTAATAGAAACAAAACAAACCAGTCGCAGTGACTGTATATTGGCTAATTTATTAATTAACATTTTCTGTTAATCCAACAAGTTATAGCAGGCTGCAATGATATATTGCTTACGTTTTGCATGAAAAATAAAGAATTAGGGTTCCTTTTTATATTATTATTTAATGTATTTAAATTATTTATATTCCATGACTAGCCACAATTCTTTTTCTCAAACTATGGCACCCTTTTATCAAGCTGTGGTAAAATGTGGCCTGCAGAAATGAGGTGCATGTGGAATTTCAGTGTGCCAAGCCACTTTTTACCACAGCGGGAAAAGCCTATTTTTTTAAATGGAGGTCATAAATGGCCATGTATAATAAAACAAATTGACGTGCAGCCATATACTGCTTGAGCCGAGTACTGCCAGGTTAGCATCACGCTGGAAAAGATCTAGCTAATTTTCTTAGTGCAGCAAATGGTGCACACCAGGGCTGGAACTACCATTGGCACCCGTGTTCAGCCACGGTACTTTCAGATTAGCATGTGGTAAGCCCGCATGGGCTCATCGCTGCTTTGTAAAAGGGCCCCTTACTGCAGTATTTCATATCCCTGAACTCATTAGAAAGATACACCTAGAAGTTTATGCAAACTTTAGTGAATTCTTTAAAGGACCTCTGCATTTTTATTAACATCTGCATGCAGATAAATCATATCGGGGGTTACATCTCTTCCTGTTAACCTGAAATGATAGATATCACACTTTGTTGTTTGGATGATTTTGGATATCACTGTTCAGACTGGGGGTGACAGATCACACAGCATGGAAGGTTTTTTTTCCCCAGTATAGTGCTTCCCACACTTTTCTTTGCTTGACCCCGTTCTAGCAGTCTAAAATTTCACACAACCCCTGTCTTTACCTCAGGTTTTAGTACCATGCTTCCTTCCTGCATTGCGACTGATGCAGGTCATTTCTGTCCCCTGCTGAGCCATGTAGTTTGACGCAGAGGAGTAACAGTTGCTGATACTGCTTTAATCACCATCTTCAACTCAGCCCATGCAGGCTAAATTACTTTATCCTATTGGCCTAGGAGGACCAATTAAATTGTTGTCCTGCTTTTTTTTTTTTAATTTCTTGGGTAGATATGATTGTGATCTCTAATGAGGATTCTGTGACTGCATTTGTGGTTGGAATCCACAGATTGGGAATCGCTGTTCTAGAATATCACATGGAAAGTGAAGAATACAGCCCTATTGTGATATATTTCGGTCCTCTAAATGAGTATTTTTGGGCTTCCTTTGGATGTAGCCACTATCCAGTGGATTCTATATATGATGCAGATGCACACATATCTTTTTTTTATTGTATGAATATTAAGTACAAATACAAATAAGAACAACAATAACAACAATAATAAATAAAAACAAAAGTGAGGTAACCATGCGGATAAGATGAATAATCAATGAGTACAATGTATACAAATATTAAACACGAGAAGCAAGAAGAAGGAGCATATTGAAAAAGGTACCTTTCACGTAATCAAGTAAAGTTTTGCTGTTAACGACTCATATCACTAGGCAGTACCAATGGGATTATATCCCTATTGACTCTTGGTCAGATACATATTTCTCAAGATAGGACCATGCCTGTAATTTAGAGTGATAGAGTGAGTCATCACATTAGTATATAAGTGTTGCCATACTGGGACAGACTGAAGCTCCATCAAGCCCAGTATCCTGTTTCCAACAGTGGCCAATCCAGCTCATTAGTACATGGCAAATTCCCAAAACAGTACAATACGTTTTATGCTGCTTATCCCAGAAATAAGCAGTGGATTTTCCTCAAGTCCATTTTTAATAATGGCTTATGGACTTTTCTTTTAGGGAGCTATCCAAGCCTTTTTTGAAACCCCGCTAAGCTAACTGCTTTTACCACATTCCCTGACAATGAATTCCATAAGTTACATAAGTATTGCCATACTGGGAAAGACCAAAGGTCCATCAAGCCCAGCATCCTGTCTCCAACAGTGGCCAATCCAGGTCACAAATACCTGGCAAGATTCCAAAAAAGTATAAAACATTCTATATTGCTTATCCCTGAAATAGTAGATTCTCCCCAAGTCCATTTAATAATGGTCTATGGACTTTTTCTGTCACTTCACTGGCTTCCTATCCATTTCCACATACAGTTCAAACTCCTCTTATTGACCTATAAGTGCATTCACTCTGCAGCTCCTCAGTACCTCTCCACTCTCATCTCTCCCTACATTCCTCCCCGGGAACTCTGTTCACTGGGTAAATCTCTCTTATCTGCACCCTTCTCCTCCACTGCTAACTCCAGACTCCATTCCTTTTATCTTACTGCACCATATGCCTGGAATAGATTTCCTGAGCCGGTACGTCAAGCTCCATATCTGGCCGTCTTCAAATCTAAGCTAAAAGCCCACCTTTTTGATTCTGCTTTTACTCCTAACCCTTATTCACTTGTTGAGAACCCTTATTTTATCATCCTCACTTTAATATTCCCTTATCTCTTGTTTGTCTGTCCTAATTAGATTGTAAGCTCTGTCGAACAGGGACTGTCTCTTCATGTTCAAGTGTACAGCGCTGTGTACGTCTAGTAGCGCTATAGAAATAAGTAGTAGTAGTAGTAGTAGAAGCCGTCCAAACCTTTTTTGAATTCCACTAAGCTAACCGCCCTTACCACATTCTCTGGCAATGAATTCCAGAGTTTAATTACTTATTTATTTATTTTATTTGTTGCATTTGTATCCCACATTTTCCCACCTATTTGCAGGCTCAATATGGCTTACATAGTACTGGAGAGGTGTTCGCAGACTCCAGTGTGAAATACAAATTGATGTTGTGGTAAGATAGGTTCTCGTGGAACAGTCTCGTTAGGGTGTCATAATGCGGGAGGATTGTGTTGTGACCATTACTTTCTTTGGTTTTGATGTGTTGCAGAGTTTGAGCATTTAAGTTGGATCGGTAGGGTATGCCTTTTGGAACAGGTTAGTTTTTAGTGATTTCCGGAAGTTTAAATGGCTGTGTGTTGTTTTCACGGCTTTCAGTACTGTGTTCCACAGTTGTGTGCTTATAAAGGAGAAACTGGATGCATAAGTCAATTTGTATTTAAGTCCTTTGCAACTTGAGTAGTGGAGAGGCTGACAGGTGAGGTTTGAAGAAAGCATATTTAACAAAATTATATCTAATAATACATTTACGTGGATACCTTAGAAAAAAAGTTCCACCTATTTGAAGAACACCAGGTTTCAATAATAGAAACTGCTTATGTCTACATTGAGTGTCTCTCAATACATCTTGGCTTTGAATTTTATGTAATTTTTTTGCATATCCTATAATATGACATCTGATAGTAGCCTTAAAGGCATCCAATTTTGTGTGCCAGGTAATCTCAGGGTCATCATTAAATTCATAATATTCAGCCATGGCTTATGTTAAAAAATTAGTGAATTTGCCATCTAGGAACTATCCATTATTAAATCTCCATGGTTTCAATGCAGGGATTTAGAGATTGATGTTTAGCTCTAGGGATATACCTGCATGATCTGATATTATGATGGGTTCTATCAGGATATTAGTAATAGACCCAGTCAGAGATTTGGAAATAGAAAAAAGTCAATTCTTGAAAAAGATTTATGAACTTGTGAGTAAAAGTGAAGTCCCTAGCTTTGGGGTTGAAAATTCTCCAGTCAGACAAAATTCAGATATAATTTCTCTAACTGGGTTAGTGAGGTTAATATGTTTTGGTGAGGGAGATTTGTCTAGTACAGGATCAATAGCTGATTAAAATCACCTACAACTATACTTGGCATATCAGCATTCTCTATAAGTAAGATGTAGAGAGTTGCATAGAAATGCTTGTCACCTGAGGGTGGAGCATATATGTTAAGCAATGATAATGATGGGAACTATCTATTTTAACATCAATTTTTAGTATTCTGCCATTGTCATCCGCATTCTGGGTTAGAATTTCCAAGTTAGGTGTTTCCCTAAATAAGATTGAAACACTGCCTATTTTTTTGATAGCTGAAGAAAAAAAAAAGAATGTTTTATCCAATCAGCAGAAAGTCTTTTGGTGTCCTCTTTTTTAAGTGTGTTTCCAGTAAACATGTCATAAGTACATAAGTGTTACCATACTGGGACAGACCGAAGGTTCATAAAGCCTAGCATTCTGTTTCCAACTCTGACCAATCCAGGTTACAAGTACCTGGCAAGATCCCAAAACCGTACAATAAATTTTATACTGCTTATCCTAGAAATCAGCAGTGGATTTTCCCGAAGTCCGTTTTAATAATGGGCTTATGGACTTTTCTTTTAGAAAGCTATTCAAACCTCTTTTAAACCCCCTCTAAGCTAACTACTTTTACCACATTCTATGGCAACAAATTCCAGAGTTTAAGAAAGAGGCCAATCCGACTAGGGAGGCTGGACACAACTGGGCTGTAGGCCAGAGGTAAGGAAAGGGTTAAGGAAAGGCAAGGGGGAGGGGGGGAGGAGGGGAAGCGAAAGCATAAAGGGGAGCCCAACAGGTAAGGAGGGGTCACTACGAGCAGGCAGCGGCAGGCAGAAGAGCTGAAAATGAAAGGAAAAGGTCTGAAAAACAACTGAGCTGCAAAATGGAGGGTACACAGCATATTACGTTCAAGATGATTTTTAAATTTTATGCCTGCAGGGGGGCAGGTTGCAGTTCATTTACTTTGATTACATTGTCTCCTGGCTTGAACGTCCGGGAGGCCAAGAGCTTAGGCGGGGTGCGTCCTTAAATGGGCGGCACCTGAATCAGCGGGTGCTATAAATAACAGCCCGCATAGGAGGGGGGTGTGCTTAGATGGCACAACTGGAAGCGTGTTAAAACACAAGGGGAATGAAAAGCTGTGTACCCAGGGGATGGCTATGATTTGTGATGTTATTGAAGTTATACAGTTTGCAACAGATGTAAATGCGATTTATGAGATGTAATGTTAAAATGCTTGGCTGCAGCCTTAATAAATTCCAAATTCGTCAAAGAAGTGGCTGCTGAGTCCTTTTTCTTCTTGGTAGTAGCAAGAGAGTGGATGAATAGGCTGTGCCGAATGCCCCAGTTGACTACATGTTGAGTGAAGAAATATTTTCTCAGATTTGTTTTAAATTTTCTACTTTGTAGCTTCATTGCCTGCCTCCTAATCCTAGTATTTTTGGAAAGAGTAAACAAGTGATTCACGTCTACCTTTTCCACTCCACTCATTATTTTATAGACCTCTATCAAATTTCCCCAAGTCATCTTTTCTCCCAGCTGAAGAGCCCTAGCTGCTTTAGCCTTTCTTCATAGGGAAGTCATCCCATCCCCTTTATCATTTGTGTCATCCTTCTCTGTACATTTTCTAATTCCACTATATCTTTTTTGAGATGCGGTGATCAGAACTGCACACAGTATTTGAGGTACAGTCACACTATGGAGAGATACAAAGGCATTATAATGTCCTCATTTTTGTTTTCCATTCCTTCCTAATAATATCTAATGTTCTATTTGTTTTTTTAGCCGCCGCAGCCACACACTGAGCAGAGGGTTTCAATGTATCATCAATGATGATACCTAGATCCCTTTCCTAGTCGGGACTCCTATTGTGGAACCTTGCATCACGTAACTATAGTTCGGGTTCCTCTTTCCCACATGCATCACTTTGCACTTGCTCACATTAAACGTCATCTTTCATTTGGGTGCCTAGTCTCCCAGTCTTTCTTTCTTTTTTTTTTTTTACACATATACAATTATTTCAAGGAATTACACTTGATTAGAAAGTGTTAAATTCTCAGATTAACAAAGGAAAAAATGTACATTTCACATATCTTCAACACTCAAGTCCACATTATATTAGGGATATCCATAACACAGGAGGATAAAGGAAAAAGAAATCTTCAAAATAATTTAGCATCTAGGAGAGAATAAACAAGATTAATACTATTTCACTCCTTCAGTTCTTTTTGAGGCTACAAACGTTGTTAAATGGGATGGATCCATGAAAACATACTTTTGTGCATTATAACATACTATACATTTACAGGGGAATCTAAGGTAGAATGTACCTCCTAGCCTGTCTAGTCCTGGGAAAGGAGAGAGGATTCATTCAGAGTGTGGGTTGTGTCATCCAGGCATCCTGCTATTTCAGTTAGCCCATGCAGGTGGAATAAAGAACTGTTTGTAAATCTGATAACTTCAGAACTACAGAGCCACTGTGTCTATCTTCTCGATACCAAGGAGCCTATAAGTGTTTACCAACTGAATACATCTTGATAACAGCTAACATCTGCTTAACAATAACAGCAACTGTAAAGAACTGTGTATGCCATGTCCTCACCCATCTAGTGAGCAGGCTTAAGTAACAAGGAGAATTCTAAAAATGGCGGCTAAAATTGAGCGCTAATGTTTGGGCACCAATTCAAGTTGTGCACCTGACTAAATTGGCTAATGAGCCAATTAGTGCCAATAATTGGATGCTAATCAACACTAATTGGCTCCAATTTGAATTTTTATACTTCTTCCTACGCGCTATTCTATAACAATGTACACCCAAATCCCATAGCGTGCAACCCAAAAGGGGCATGACCATAGGAGGATCATGGGCGGGTCCAGGGTGTTCTTAAAATTTGCACACAGTGTTCTAGAATACCGGGGATGTGCGTCCAAATTGGGCATGGAGAATTACATCAGGTTTCAGCTGGTTTAAGCTCTGGCACTAACATTTTGGCACAAAAATCAGCACTCAATGTCTATTATAGAATAGCATTTAGCGCCAATTTTTGAGCACTATTTATAGAATTCCCCCCCCCCCCCCCCCATATATGTTTTAGTGTATTACTGGAGGAGAGGAGAAAAGCTATTCTATATAGTTGGTCATCTGTTTGAAAAGGTTGAATCTATACCCTCTACTACTACTACTACTACTATTTAGCATTTCTATAGCGCTACAAAGCGTACGCAGCGCTGCACAAACATAGAAGAAAGACAGTCCCTGCTCAAAGAGCTTACAATCTAGTAGACAAAAAATAAAGCAAACAAATCAATTAATGTGTAGAGGAGAGAGGAGAGTAGGTGGAGGCAAGTGGATACAAGTGGTTACGAGTCAAAAGCAATGTTAAAGAGGTGGGCTTTCAATCTAGATTTAAAGATGGTCAAGGATGGGGCAAGATGTAGGGGCTCAGGAAGTCTATTCCAGGCATAGGGCGCAGCAAGACAGAAGGATCAAAGTCTGGAGTTGGCAGTAGCGGAGAAGGGAACAGATAAGAAGGATTTATCCAGGGAGCGGAGTGCACAGGAAGGGGTGTAGGGAAGGACGAGTGTGGAGAGATGCTGGGGAGCAGCAGAGTGAGTACATTTATAGGTTAGTAGAAGAAGTTTGAACAGGATGCGAAAATGGATAGGGAGCCAGTGAAGCGACTTAAGGAGAGGGGTAGTATGAGTAAAGCGACCCTGGCGGAAGATGAGACGGGCAGCAGAGTTTTGAACCGACTGGAGAGGGGAGAGGTGACTAAGTGGGAGGCCAGCAAGAAGCAGATTGCAGTAGTCCAAATGAGAGGTGACAAGGGTGTGGATGAGGGTTTTGGTAGAGTGCTCAGAAAGAAAGGGGCGGATTTTACGGATGTTGTAAAGAAAGAAACGACAGGTCTTGGCGATCTGCTGGATATGAGCAGAGAAGGAGAGAGAAGAGTCAAAGATAACCCCAAGGTTTCGAGCTGAGGAGACAGGGAGAATGAGAGAGCCATCAACAGAAATAGAAAACGGGGGGGAGCGGGAGAGTAGAAGTTCTGGTTTCAGCAAAAGAAATGCAGTGGTCTCCATTTTTGTATAAACTATGCAGTCTGATGTAGTGATCATATGGCCTCCCAGGAAAACCTGGTCCCACTCTGGTCCCAACCAATAAATAATAGTGTGCACCCTCTCTTGTCTAACTATCCCAGGCATAGTGTAGGCATCTGTATAGACTGGTATTTCTCAAGTCCAGTCCTAGAGTACCCCTTGCCAGTCAGGTTTTCAGGATATCCACAATGAATATGCATGAACTTGATTTGCATACACGGTCTCCATTATATGGACATCTCTTTCATGCATATCCATTGTGGATATCCTGAAAACCTGACTGGCAAGGGGTACTCCAGGACTGGACTTGAGAAATACCAGTCTATGCAGATGCCTACACTATGCCTGGGATAGTTAGACAACACTGGCCTAGACCACCTTAACCAGGGCATTCCAGAGATAAGGAACATTATTTTTTCTGGGCAATTGACACAAACATTTCAAATATATTTGTGACCTGCTGGGTGAAAATTTACTAAAAGTGGAGTATGTGACTTATTTATATTACAAGATAGAGGGATATTAACTGCATAATCCTGCCAAATTTCAGCCTCAGGTATTGACTAAGCACATCTTTAAAAAATGAGAAACATTTATCAATAATAAAAAAAAGTAGTTAATATCAGAAATCAGAGTTGTGAAAAAAAAATTGCATGGTTTAATTCTACTGATCCTATAGTACATAAATTTTTCAAAAAATGAAAATTGGCCAAATGTACCCCTCCAAAATTTTATAGCCTTTATATCTGATATCTGGAACCCCACTTTTGGTACCTTTTTACTCAGTGAGTCACATTTATTTTAGAAATAAATCTTTATAATCATAGACTTTCTTAAGAGTCAGTGTCAAAATACATGAGGATTACAAGTTTCTTCGAGTCTCATTCTTTCTTTAAGCCACAAAAATACTAAGAAATGCTTCTTGAATATTCTTTGTTCTGGAGCTAATGATCTATTAACTGCAGATTTTCCATGCTGTGTGTTTTACAAATATCTTCCTCATGTAAATGGGGCCTTAATTGAATTAGAATACCTCATACATATCAAGAAGCTGCACATAAACATGCCATGTGATTTTTCTTCCTAACTGTGTAATGTATAATGCAGCTGTAGTTTTCAAGGCTCTACATAGTACAACCAATTTCCAAAGAGAAATCTAAGGCAGTGTTTCTCAATTTCTTTAAGTCAAGTACCCTCCAAGTCAAACAAATTTCAGCTGAGTACCCCTGAGCTCTGTTCAGCAGAGATTTTGAAATCAACATTTTATTATTAAACAGTTTACTAGCAATGGCAACATACATAAAAAATGCAGGCCATTGCAACTGGCATACAGAGCAAGACAGGTAGTGTGTTGATCTTACAAACTGAATAACAATGAACAATGGGACTTGCAGACCAAGCCTATTTATAAAAACAGGACAAAAAAAAGTTCTCCACATAAGAAGAGAACTTGCCCACAGTGACAAATTAGATTCCTTGTTTCATTTTCCAAGAGAGTAAAACTTGGTTTTCATTATGGGCAACTCACAACCTCTTTTTATGCGCATTCCAAATGAAATTTAAAAAATACAAAACATAGAGAATTTAGGCCAAGATGGCACTCTGATCGGACGCACCTGTGTTTGCTGCTGAGGTGACTCTGTTGTTTGGAGATCTCGCTGCCTCTGTAACCTCGTCCCTTACGATGGGGAAACGGAGGGGGAAAGTCAAGGAGCATTCCTCGGCTCCTGAGGCACCTTTGGCGTGGCGGCAGACGACCCTGCAGTTCCTGAGGCAACAACCGGGACCTCGGGGAACTTCGACCCCTTCTGCAGCTCTCGACGCGTCGGCGTCGATTGAGAGCGCCAACGGGGCTTCCCTGAGCCCTGTGGAGCGCATTGCTCCGCCTCAACCCGGAAGGGAGTTGCTGACAGCCCAAGCAGAGACGGAGAACGAAGGAGTTCAGCCTAAACTGCCCGAGGAAAGGACTGCAGCGATAGAGAACGAACACCAACCAAGAGAAGAACTAATTCAATCAGCATTACAGGTATTTCCTCAGGACATTGTTACTAAACTGTCTCAAGTTGGTGCTCAAACTCAATCCCCTCCTGGAGTTAGTGGCGTGGTTAGACCAGCAACTGTGACACTAGAGTCACTATGGGATATGGTCTACAACATTCAAATCTCTATGCAAACTACATTAAAAGAAAATACTGATAACATAAAAACTCTTTCTGAAGCTGCGTTACTCCAAGCACAGGTGTCTGCACAGCAGTCCTCGAAATTGGAAAATATGAACACTAAATTGCAAGAAATGGGAACTTTAGAGACTGTATTGGTTAAGGATAACAATTTTCTCCATAAACGAATGGAGTACTTGGAGAATCAGGCTAGGAGACTTAACCTCAGGTTTCTTAATTTCCCTAAGTCTCCTTTAATTCCACCTGTTGAAATGGTCAAAAAATATATGGTGGACATTCTTGGAATGGACAAGGATTCGTTACCCCCCATAACACGGGCCTATTACATCTGGAATCCAAAGGGGGGTGATGGAAATCCCCCAGTGGTGGGGGATGGAATGAATCTGACTTCATTCCTCGAGAGCTCACTGGAAATTATTACTCAGAGGTCTACAATGCTGGTCACTTTTGTTTTGGAGCCTGATCGCAATGCTGTATTAAGACTTTCCTTAAGACATTTAGAAAATCTGTTTATGGGATCAAAGTTTCGCATTTTTCCAGATCTCTCAAAGCCTACACAAACTAGACGCAGGGCCTTTTTGGAACAGCGTCCTAGAGCGTTGGCATTGGGAATAAACTTTGTATTACGATTTCCATGTATATGTAATTTACTGCTGGAGGGTAAACAGTTTCAATTCGTGGACCCTAAACAGTTAAAAGAATTTCTTGATGCTAGAGTAGATATAAATGTTGTATGCCCTCCATAAAAGCAGGCTAGGGTTGTTAACCCGAGGTAGCAACTGATAGATTATTTTTTCTCTTTTTGTTAAATACCTTATGTTATTTACATTTCTGGATTCTTGGAACTAAATGTTTCTTGATTTGTGGACAAATAGGCTTTAAGATTATTCTTATATGGATTTCCTGATTGTAATGCCGATTGTATATTCACAATTTGTGTTGAAATAATGAAATATACTAATAAATAAATAAATTAAAAAAAATAAATAAAAAAAATAAAAAAAAATACAAAACATAGAAGAAACTGTCTTCAAAATGTACAAAGAATAAGAGCACAGCTGCTTCAGAGTGTGGACTGTTACCTCTTTTAGCATTCTGTGCTTAGAAAATCTAGAAATCATCACAATTGGCATGATCGATTATATTTTACTCTAACACCAGCTCTGGCAGATGTACATTCCAAAAACTGACATATACTAATCACAACATAGAAAAACAAATTACTTTTTCTGCATTTGTCTCCGGTCCTTTTGATATTCTTCATCTCTCCATATTCATTCTTCATCCCCCCTCACCTTATTCGCCCCCATTTCCAGTACCCCCCGTGTCTCTATGCTCCCCATGCCCAAAATCTCTCCTATGTTCACCCATGCCGATTACCTCCCCTTTGTATCCCTATCCATCAATGTGTCCAGCATCTCCCCCTCTTTTTCCTCCTAATCCACAGAAGAATATTGCCTCCTATCCCATGACTTTTAAATTTTCTCAGGAGTCTCTCATGAGGATCTTTGTCAAAAGCTTTCTGAAAATCTAGATACACTACATTAACTGACTCACCTTTATCCACATGTTTATTCACGCCTTCAAAGAAATGAAACAAATTGGTGAGGCAAGACTTCCCTTGGCTGAACCTATGCTGACTCTATCCCATTAAACCCCTAATCTACTTAGATTTTAGTAAAGCCTTTGACACGGTTCCTCAAAGGAGGCTCTTGAATAAACTTGATAGGTTGACGTTAGGACCCAAAGTGGTGAACTGGATTAGGAACTGGTTGACAGATAAACACCAGAGGGTGGTGATTAATGGAAACCACTCAGAGGAAGGAAAGGTGAGTATTGGAGATCCTCAAGGATCGGTGTTGGGGCCGATTCTGTTCAATATATTTGTGAGCAACATTGCCAAAGGTTATATGGTATGGTTTGCCTTTTTGTTGATGATACCAAAATCTGTAACAGAGCGGACACCCCTGAGAGAGTGGAGAACATGAAAAAGGATCTGCAAACGTTAGAAGAATGGTCTAATATTTGGAAATTGAAATTCAATGCAGAGTGATGCAATTAGGGACTAGAAATCCATGGGAGTCATAAGTACTAGGCGGTGAGAGTCTGATGTGCACAGACAAGGAGAGGGACCTTGGGGTGATAGTATCTGAGGATATGAAGGCAACAAAACAGTGTGACAAGGCAGTGGCCATAGCCAGAAGGGGCTGTATAGAGAGAGGTGTAACCAGCAGAAGAAAGGTGGTGTTGATGCCCCTGTACAAGTCGTTGGTGAGGCCCCATTTGGAGTATTGTGTTCAGTTTTGGAGGCTGTATCTTGCTAAGGATGTAAAACGAGTTGAAGAGGTCCAGAGGAAGGCAACAACAATGGTATGGGGCTTGTGACAAAAGACATATGAGAGGAGACTGGAAGACATGAATATTTATACCCTAGAGGAGAAAAGAGACAGGGGAGATATAATGCAGATGTTTAAATGCTTGAAAGGTATTAAAATAGAAATTAATATTTTCCAGAGAAGGGAAAACGGTAAAAGTAGAGAGCATGAATTGAGGTTGCAGGGTAGTGGACATAGGAGTAGTGTCAGGAAATTAGTTTTTCATGGAGAGGGTGGTTGATGCCTGGAATGCCCTCCTGAGGGAAGTGGTAGAGAAAAAAATAGTGATGGAATTCAAAAAGGCATGGGATGACGACAGATGATCTCTAATTAGAAAATGAATGATATAAAAAACAAAACTTAAATGGTTGCATTTGTGTTTGCATGTTGAGTGGCACTTAGATGGTGACTCCATCTGTGAAGAACTAAAACCAATGCTGGACAACCTTGTGCGGTCTGAGTCCTATATATGACAATCCTGTTTAGGTTGGGCTGGAAAGGGCTTCAAGGAAACTCCAGTAATTTGGAATGTGAGGGCAGAGCTAGGTACATTTTTAGTCTGTGTCCCGCAAATGACAAGACGGATTTGGATAGGCTGTTGGGTTTCAACGGCAACTTCAGTAGTTGGAACCTAAGGACAGGGTCAGGTGGACTTCTACAGTCTATGTCCCAAAAATACCAAAGAAAGGCAATGATCAAGTATTTTATATCGTATTCTTTGTTGATTTAATCATGACTTGATAATGTGTGACTGTTGGGAAGACTGGGTGGACGGTTCAGGCCTATATCTGCCGTCATTTACTATGTTACTAAGTAAGTTGTATATTCCAGATAGAAGGGACTATGTATTGGATACAAATCCACCATTATAGCTATAAAAGAAGTACTACTAATAGGTGATTTTAATATGCTTAATGTTGATTGGGGCATCCATTTTGCTGGGTCATCTAGAAGTAGGGAGATCCTTGATTCTTTATCGAGAGGATTATGTCAGTAATTGGTAATGGAACCCATATGGGATGAGGCCACACTGGACTTAGTGCTTATGTATGAAGAGAGTGTTTATAGTGGGTGATCATCTGGCATCCAGTGATCACTGGATGGTGTGGCTTAATATTAAGACAAAAGTCAACCAAAAAAGGAGAGAAGAAACCCCCATGTAAAAAATGTCAAAAACAAAAGACAAAGTACCGGTGGGCCAAGGAACATCCAGCACAACAGGTATAAAAACACTCTTTTTATTTACAAAGCACTGACATTAAAAGACCTGACATGGGGCCGTGTTTCAGCAAAGAGGCGCCTGCCTCAGGGGTCACAAGTGTTCTGTCAAATGTATTTTCAGGAATGAAGATGTTATTGAATTATGTCCAAATCCAGCATCAGCAATAAAGCACAAAATAAATGATCACTGCTGGCATCAAAGATTAAGGCAGGCAGCTCTCCTCCGAAACAAGGCCCCATGTTGGGCCTTTTTACTGTTGGTGCTTTGTCAATAAAAGTGTATTTTTATACCTGTTGTGCTGGAAGTCCCTTGGCCCACCCAGTGGCATAGCAGGGGGGGCTGCCACCCAGGGCGGGGCGGTTCGCCGTTGCACCCCCCCGGGTGCAGCACGATGACACCCCCCCCCCCCCCCCGACGACCAGCTCCCGCACCCTACCTTTAAAAAGAATATCGGGAGTCGCGCCTGCCCTGCACATACAAGAAATGTGGACCGGGTCTTCTCTCGCTCTGTCTGTCCCGCCCTTGCGGAAATAGGAAGTTGCATCAGCAGAGGACGGGACAGACAGAGCGAGGGAAGACCCAATGGTCCACATTTTTTGTACGTGCATGGGCAGGCGCGACTCCCGATATTCTTTTTAAAGGTGGGGGGTGTCGATTCGCCGAGGGGGGGGGCTGGCAGGGAGCACCCCCCCCCCCCGAGCTGACACCCGGGGCGGACCGCCCCCCCCTTGCTACGCCACTGGGCCCACCCCTACTTTGTCTCAGTATTAGGATAGGCATAGAGAGGATTCATTCACAATTGAAGGATGTAGACGTAATTTTTTTTTTCGGATGGGGGATTACCTTAAAGAATTGTTGTCAGGATGGGAAAATCTGGGAGAAGTAGGAGAGCAGTGGGCAAAACTGAAAGGAGTTATTGTAAGGGCAACAAACCTTTTCTCAAGGAAAGTGAATAAAAAAAAGAGAAAAAGAAGGCTGCTTTGGTTCTCAAAAGTAGTAGCTGAAAAGGTTAGGAAAAGAGGTTAGCCTTCATAAAATATAAGAGACTACAGAAATAGAAATATGGGCAACAATATCTGGAAAAGCTAAAAAAAAAAAAAAAGATGGTAGAGTAGTCAGGAAAGCAAAGATGCAAATGGAAGAAAAAATAGCCAATACAGTAAAATGGAGGGGACAAGACATTTTTTAGATAAATTAGGGAGGCGAGGAAGTATAAAAGTGGCATTGTGAGACTCAAGTTTGAAGGGGAGGAATATGTAGCTAATAAGGATAACACAGAATAAGGATAACATGGAATTGCTTAACAAATACTTCTGTTTGTGTTCACAGATGAAGGGCCAGGAGTATTACTGCAGAAGACAAACACAAATTTGGTAGACCTTGAATAATTTTTAGAGGACTGTGTTCATGAGGAGCTAGCTAAACTAAAGGTAGATAAAGTGATGGGGCATATGTCACAGGGTACTGAAGAAAGTTAGGGAAGTTCTGGCGGCTCCACAATCTGGCTTTTTTTAATGCTTCTCTCGAATTGGGAGTGGTTCCAGAAGACTGAACAATGGTGAATATGGTCCCTCTCCACAAAACTGGAAGAAGGAGGTTGGGAACTACAATCCCAGTTAGTCTGACTGTTGTTAGTGAATTAACGAAAATGGTGGTTTCAAAAATTGTCATGGTCTCTATTCAGATTTTGGACATTTAGCGCAAAACGTCCAAAGTCCAACTTTGATGTCACATCAAAAATGCCCCTCTGTGGCACTCATTTTCAAAGCAGATAGATGTTTCAAAATGGCCAAAAACACACCCATCTGCTGAAAACATCTAAATTGCAATTTTCAAACAGGCAGAATTTGGACGTTTTCTACTGAGTTTGTCCAAATAGTAAGGGGGTGTGTTGTGGGCATGTTTTGGGTGGAACTAGGGTGGTCCCAAAATTAGGACATCTTTCAGCAATAATGGAACAGGAAGACATGTCTCCAAGTCTAAAACAGTGTATGCTTTTATCTAGACCTGTTTCAATCTTGTTCAAGTTTTTAAAAGGTTCTCTGAATGACCAGTTGACCACCGGATGGATTAAGGACTTGACCTCTCCTTGAACCTTCAGTTGATGATGTCCTCTCCCCCCCCCCCCCCAGAACTGAAACTGAAAAGGGATACTAGGCTCTATGACAGCATCAGGTATTATGGGTATACCCAATAAAGAAGCAAGCAGTTCCCCTGAGTATTCTAGTGGTCAGCGCAGTGGACTGTGAACAAGGGGATCCGGGTCCAAATCTCACTCCCCCTAGTACATTTGTAGTAGATATCAGGGGCGTAGCCAGACACACAATTTTAGGTGGGCCTGGGCCCAAGATGGATGGGCAGAAGAGCCCCACCCTGTCCTACAGGTAATTTGGTCTCTCCTTCTCTCACCTGCATGCTATACGGTCTCTTAAACATCCCCCCTCTCCTGCATACCTTTTCAATAGCAGATTTCCGCCAGTAGTGAGCAGAAACTTATATACGCTGCTCATGTTGGCCACACAGCCTTCCCATATGCAACTTCCTGTTTTTGCATAGGCTGGAACACGTCAGAGGGAAGGCTGTAGGGCCGGAGCGAGTAGGGTTACCATATGTCTGGATTTCCCCGGAATGTCCTCTTTTTGAGGACATGTTTGGGGCGTCTGGGAGGGTTTTGCTCACCCGCCTGTTTGTCTGGATCTCTGGACAAACGGGCTGGCGGGCAGGTGAGCGGCGCCGTGGGTCTTACTATCTGCCCTGGTTTTCTAGTGACCTCTTTGGGGCAGGAAAGAGCCCCCTCTTTCCTGCCCGGAGCACTGCCTGCCCTTGCCCTGCATACTTCTCAGTCTCACTGGATTCAAAATGGCCGCCGAGAGTTGAAGCGGCCTTGCGAGACTTCAACTCTCGGCAGCAATTTTGAATCCTGAGCCGAGACCGAGAAGGATGCAGGGCAAGGCAGCGCTCCGGGCAGGAAAGAGGGGGGCTATTTCCTGCCCCGAAGAGGTCACTAGACCACCAGGGCAGTAGATAGTAAGTAAGGGGAGGGGAGGTGAATATGTGACAAGGGGGAGGGGAGGTGACGGGGCAGGGGAGGAGAATATGTGACCCCGGGGGAAGGGGATATCTGACAGGGGGCAGGGCGATGATGCAAAAGGGGCGGGGTGTGGGCAGGACAGGGGCGTGACATGTGTCCTCTTTTTAATAGTGTACCTGTGACCTCACCCTGGGCACGATATTTTACCCTACAATACCCTTAGAATACCTCGGGCAAAATATCATGTATCGGACAGGGTTGAAGTACAGACATTAAAACTAGCCCCGTCTTCCCATTTCTAAAATGGGAAGAGGAAATAAAACTAAATTTGTTATTATATTTCGTTATAACCCAGGAGAACAAATGACTTTTACATAGATAATTCAATAAATTATTCTTTTTATTTATGTTAAGGATATGTGTCAAGTTCCGATTCGTTTTAACAAATTCAATATATATTTTTTTTCAGTACAATATCAACTCAACAGATCAACTTCAACATTTCATCAGATAAGTATCATTTGACTTTAGCAAAATTCATAAACTAACTATGTATCTAATCTTAAAATTTTGTCTAAACATTCCCCTATTCTATAAGAATTGATTCTTTGATTTTTTTCTCTTTTTCAGGTTTCTCATTCAACAAGCAGGTAAGTATAGTTTGTGGTTTTTTCTTTCTTTTCCTGTTCTTAGGTTAGCCTTTTCTTATACAGTCTTTGTGCTGTTTGTATGTTAACCTCAGTCACTTATCTTTCTTCCCGCTTTCTTGTATATCTTCTGTTCTTCTTCTTTCTTTAACGTTGGGTACCGTATCTTTACAGTCAGCTAGAGGCAGGAACGTGGTTCGGGGTACCTACTAACCTGAGCTTTAAAAAGCAATAAAGAAAAACCCTAGACCCTACCTCCTTCTGTAAAGAAATAGCCTTTTTTTTAGATGAACTTAAAAATATTTCCCTAACTAGCTTCCCCCATAAAAGAAATATATAATTGTTTGACCCTAATCTAATCCCACCCTTCAAATAATGTTTCTCAGAATAATTAATCCTTTATGACCAGACTCACTGAGATCATCAAAGGAAAACGGAGAGTTTGAACTCTTCTGAGTCAGAAAGTCTCACATAGTAGCACTGTATGCACTTTAACTTTAAAATGTTAAAACCATAAAAGCAATTAATTTTGAAATCTGCAGGGATTTTCTTTCCTCCTTATAAATTATCCACAAAACCCCTGCTTAATCTGACAGTAAGAAATGAACATTTAAACTGTCACCTTAGTCCTGTACATTTCACAAGACAAGTAGTTCATTGAACAAGCTTTACCAGCTTATTAAACAGTTAAGTCTTGCTGACTGTATTAATTTATGTTATCCTAAACACTTCAGCCAGCTCACACAGTTCCCAACCACAACTTTAAAAAGCCTTTAAAGACGCGGCAGGCTTTAGACAAATTAATCAATCATATTAAATCACTCTCTAGACACACATGTTTCCCAAAACTCTAATTTGTCAGGTTTTATAATGTTTTCACTATCCACTGACCAGAGACCTATACTACAGGTCTGGTCAGCTTTGCACCTACCTCCCAACTGCCAACTGCCCCGTTTAGAATCTTCTCCCCAGCTCACACCACTGGCACGAGCCTACCACATTCCAAACTCCCCAGCATGCAAATACAGTTTTTTTTTTTAAATTAAATTAACAACTCTACACATGTACATATGAGTAGTGGTACAAATAAATGAAAATATTGGTACCTGATTGTCCCTGAAAGCCCCAAATCTCCTTTTTCTCTTCTGGCACGAGCCTCCTGCTCAGCTCCGTCCACGAGCCAGCATTCAGCTCGTGCCAACCTCTGCACCCGTCTCTCCTTCCTATTCAGCGCGTGCAGCGCTAACATCACGGCTGACCGATTATTATTTTTTTTTAAAAAACAAATAAAACTGCTGAGGGAGTGCACCGGAGCACTTCTCCTCACCTCCTCCGGACCCACGCTGGCTCATTATTCTCTTCGGAACCGGCTCTGCACTTTTAAAAGAGCCGGTTCCCTTTAAGCCTATAGAATCTCTGGCCCTGCGTCAAAAACGTGCATCTGACGTCATTACGTCGACGTCAGACGCCGACGCAGGGCCAATCAGAGCCCAGAATACTCCCCAAGCTTTCCCCTTCTTCGTTTCCCGACGCGATCGCGCTATAGCGCCGGCGCGCCAAAAATATTTGCCCCTGCATCTGCAGACCCGACGAGCAGCTGGGATCCAATGCTCCCGCGCACCCCAGGTAAAATCTTTAACCCCTTAAGGGTTACAATAGGACAAAATATGGTAGCCCTAGGTGCGAGAAGTATGTATCGGTCACTGCTTGCTGCAGGCGAAGATCTGCTATTTACAAGGTATGCAGGAGGGACAGTTGTTGGGAGTTTTTGGTTGGTGGGGCTTGGGGATCCCTGCCAGCCACATCATAGGTGTGCTGCTACTGGATGGGCCTGGGCCCACCCTTGGCTATGCCACTGATAGAAATTGTGAGCCTACCAAATTACCTACTGCACCTAAATGTAGGAAACACCTGCAGGGTGGAAGGTGATTGTCATGGTGTACAGTTAGGTACAGTAGGCTTTATTCTGTTCCTGGAGGGCTTACATCCAGTGGCGTAGGAAGGGGGGTGGGGGGGCGGTCCACCCCGGATGCATGCCACTGGGGGGTGTTGGCTCCGCGCTGGTGTACTGCCCTCTCTGCCCCGGAACAGGTTACTTCCTGTTCCGGGACAGAGAGAGCAGTGAACCAGCGCGGAGACGACACACCCCAGCAACATGCAGTCGGGGCGGATCGGCCCTCCCGCCCGTCCCTCGCCGCAGGTATGCGCTCCAGTGGGGGGGGAGGTATGCACTCTGGGGGGGGGGGGGTGCGCTCCAGCGGGAGGAGGGTGCGCCGTGCTGCACCCTGGGTGGGGGGGTGCGCAGCGGCGACCCGCCCCTGGTGTCAGCTCCCCTCGCTACGGCTCTGCTTACAACACACAATAAAGGAATTATGGTCAAAATTGTACCTGGGTGCCATTGTTTAAAGTCCACTGCACTGACCATTAGACTGCACCTCTGATCTGCAGGTCTGTGTGGACATTTCTCTCATAATGATGCCACATAGATGTTCTAGTGCCTGGTTTTGTTTTTGCTTTTGTTTGTTTGTTTGGTTTTTTTTGCGTTTATAATTTGGGCATGTCACTTTAGAAAATGGCTCTTGTTTGTAGACATCTTCTGTGTAAATATGTCCATCATTAGAGACATTTTTCAAAAGGAAAACACATACATTTTTCTTTTTGACAATGGCTCTAAGATGGATGGAGTTTTCTTTGGATGTAATGAGCTAAATGTCCCAGTGCTGACTTGGACACTTTTTTTGAAAATGCGCTCTATGCTTTTCTAAGTAATCTGATAAGTATTGTGCAACCCAGCTTTCTGCACACCTTTAACCAGAATGGTTATCAGCATTCCCTTTTATATCTTGATTAGGGGCAAAAAAGTTTAGTTCATTTTCAGTTTGGCCCCTTTTTTCCAGTTTTCAGACATTTTTAGTTTGTCTTTTCACATTTGTTTTAACAACAATGCTATAAGACATAACTTCTTACTGCTGATTTGAATCACACAGCTGTAAAGTCTTGGATAGTTCAAATCAGCAGTCATTCCTAGGATTGCAGAAGAGAAGGATGTGCAGATATTGGGGGTGGGGAAGGGAATCCAGGGGTGCCACCATTTCTAACACTGCTGCTTCTACTTCCTGCTCTCTGTGCAAATTTCTACACAACCATTTCAGAATTCTGTGCAAATTCTGCATTAAATGGGAGTGTGTAGGCATAGGTGTGTATATTGGAGGGAGGGATGGATGAGATTAGGTTGCTGAGTTATGGATGGGGGTTCGCTGTGGGGAGTAATTTATGGCAGATTTATGTGTATAACGGAAGTTGTGGGGTGTGTGTGTGTTTTGCGGTATGCCTGTGGTGCAGGTAGGCAGTGTAGCTGAGGCATAGAGATTAGGTTAGAACAGGTATGTGTGGGGTATGTATGTATATGAGGCTGTGAGTCTGAGGTGTGAGAATTAATAAGCTGTATCAGTTATACTTCCTGTTTCTATAGGAGGTATGTGTTTGTGTGGTTGTGTAATGGGAAGATGTGTGCCTGTGGGATGGAGGTTAAGAAAGGGTGTAGTAGTGTGATAATGGTCTGTGTGTCAGGAAGTACATATGTGGGGGGGATATGGGGTGTACTTATGTGTGAAGGTATAGGTAGATGTAGTCAATATGCTGTGTGAGAGGTGAGGAGGAAATAGGCGTAGTGAATATGTGGAAAGTGTGGGTGTAAGTGTGTGGGTGGGGTGTACTTATGTGTGAAGGTATGGGTAGATGTAGTCAATGTGCTGTGTGAGAGGTGAGGAGGAAATAGGCGTAGTGAATATGTGGAAAGTGTGGGTGTAAGTGTGTGTGGGGGGGTACGATAGTGGTTGCATGTATGAAGACTACATGGGTGTGGGTGTATGTGGAGCATGAGAGGTGGTATACATTGGAATTGTGACTTTGAAGGTGTTATTAGTTGCCCTCCTTTGCCATTCGGTACAGTTTTTATTTTCTTGCCTGTCTGCCTGTTTCACTCTGGTGCCAAAATGATAGAAGAGTGATGATAGGAACCAGTTTAAGATGGGAGTTTTTGTCAGCTTTCTAACAGCGTCAAACAGTTTTCCATAAAAAAAAAAGCTGTGGTGACTTTTTTTTTTTTTGAAGGCTTGGTTCTCTGAAGTTAATGATCTAAAGTTTCTGTTTTTGAATCCATCCAAGATATTCACATTTTCTTCTTGTACACCAAATATGGTGAGCTTCCATCTTTTTATGGATAATTATTTTGCCTACAGACAGGCAGTCTGATTATTTTTCATGCTTTATAATAAATGGAATGTTGGATAGAATTATTGTATGCAAATAGGACTAATTTGGAATTGGCTGACCATCAGTCCATCTGTGGGTTCATAGGCACAATAACTGTAGAAAAATCTGGGATAGAAGTTCTCCAAATTTGGCATTTAGGAAGAAAATGTGCATATCTATGTTCCAAAAACAGAAATATTGCATCAATATTTTCTGTGAACTGGATCTCCAAAAAGAACTCCCTTTAATGGGAAACTATTAGAAGCTGTAGAAAGTTCCCTACCATCCATTCTTAAAGCACCCCTGGCAACACAAGTAAATAGGGACAGGGAAAATAATTGAAGCAACTGGTTAGTGTTGGAACTAAAAACACTTTCAAATCCACTGTCTCCATACTTACAAAGAGGGGCATTTTCAAAAGGGATGTCCAAGTAGCGATTTGGACGTCCTTGCAAAATGTCCCAATCCAGGGGCGGGGAAACCTGTATTTTCGAAACTAGATGGGCGTCCATCTTTCATTTTGAAAATACCGTCGGGGATGTCCAAATCCTTAAATTTCGCTGTCCCTAGATTTGAACGTCCCTAGACATGGACGTTTCTGACTTTCGGCGAGTTTCGAAACCAAAGACATCATGTCAAAAATGGCCAAATGCAAGCCATTTGGTCGTGGGAGGAGCCAGCATTTGTACTGCCAGGACACCGACTGGCACCCTAAGGGGCACTGCAGTGGACTTCATAAATTTCTCCCAGGTACATAGCTCCCTTACCTTGTGTGCTGAGCACCCCAAAACCCACTACCCACAACTCTACACCACCACCATAGCCCTTTCGGGTAAAGGGGGGGCACCTAGATGTGGGTACATTGGGTATGTGGTGGGTTTTGGAGAGCTCGCTGTTCCCTCCACAAATGTAACAGGTATGGGGGTTATGGGCCTGGGTCCGCCTATCTGAATTGCACTGCAGTACCCACTAAAACTGCTCCAGGGACCTGCATGCTCTGTCATGGACCTGAGTATGACATCTGAGGCTGGCATAGAGGCTGGCACGACATATTTTGAAAGGTGTTTTTTGAGGGTGGGAGGGGGTTAGTGACCACTGGGGGAGTAACGGGAGGTCATCCCCGATTCCCTCCTGTGGTCATCTGGTCATTTCAGGCACCTTTTTGTGCCTTAGTCGTAAGAAAAACAGGTCCGGTTGAAAACGTCCAAGTGTTCGTCAGGGACATCCTTGTTTTTTTAGATTATGGGTCAAGGACGTCCAAGTGTTAGGCATGCCCAATTCCCACCTTTGCTACACTTCCGACACGCCCCCTTGAACTTTGGCCATCCTTGCGATGGAGTGCAGTTGGAGACGTCCTAAATCGAGCTTCAATTATACCGATTTGGACTTCTCTGGGAGAAGGACGTCCATCTTCTGATTTATGTCGAAAGATAGACGTTCTTTTCTTTTGAAAATAAGCCCATATGTCACTCACACATACATACATACATACATACATGCATACATACATACTTACATATGCATTCTCTCTCTGTCTCTCTTTCTTGCATAGATATATATGCACTACCATTCACTTATATCTCAAAATGGGCCAGATGGTCAGGTTTGCTTCTTTGCGAATGATGTCAAAATCTGCAGTAGGGTAGACACCCCTAATGGCATAAATAACATAAGAAAGGACCTAGAAAACCTTAAAGAATGGTTCAGAATTTGGCAGCTAAGATTTAATGCCAAAAAAGTACAGGGTCATGTGTTTGGGCTGCAAAAACCAGAGGAAACGGTTCAGTTTAAGGGGTGAAAAACATTTGTGCATCAAAGAGTAGGGACTTGAGGTGATCATATGTGATGATCTTAAGGTGGACAAACAGGTAGAAAAGTCAATGAAGAAAGCTAGACATATGTTTGAATGCATACGGAGAGAAATGACCAGTAAGAAAAGAGGTGATGATGCACCTATATAAGACACTGGTGACACCTCACTTAGAATATTGTGTACAATTCTGGAGACTGTACCTTCTAAAAGATATAAATAGGATGGAGTTGGTCAAGACGGTGGCTAATAAAATGGTCAATGGGCTTCATCATAATGCGTTTGGTAACAGACTTCAAGATTTTAAAATGTATACTTTGGAAGAAAGGCAGGAGATGGGAGAGAGACATTTAAATATACAGGGGGTGTGTCTTTCCATTGAAAAGTGGCATAGGATGAAGATGAATGGGGTTAGACTCAGAATTAACTTGAGGAAATACTTCTTCATGGAAAGGGTGGTGAATTCATGGAACAGCCTCCCAATGGAGAAAAAAACTGTATCTGAATTCTAGAAAGCTTGGAAAAGAGGATGGGTTTTGATATACCACTTTTCTGTGGTTACAATCAATGCAGTTTACATATTATATACAGGTACTGATTTTGTACCTGGGGCAGTGGAGTCACAAGGAGCTGCAGTGGGAATCAAACCCAGTTTCCTGGCTGCTGCAATAACCATTGGCCTACTCCTCCACTCCACTTGGGACAACTACATAGGATTTCTAAGGTAGAGGAAGGGATAGTCAATGGCATGATTGGACAGACATATGGTCTATATCTGTCTTCATTTTTCTCTGTTTCTATGTTAGGCACGTCAATACCTGGGTACTCTAGTATTCTATAATGAAAACTAGGTGGCCATGTTTTGTTATAGAATAGGCTCCTACTTCAATTAATTAGAGGTGCCCGATTATAGAATTGCATCTGCTTTATGGCTATTTTGTTTGATGTGCTGTCTTTCCAAATTATATCAATAAAGTGAACAGAAAGGAATGTCATCCAAATTACGGGAAAGGAATGGAAAACAAATGAATAATAAAACTCAACACTAACTCAATGATAATTCAGTAGTATTCAGTAATATCAGTAATAATGCTAGTAACTATAGTAATAATAAGAACTTTAATAGTAATAGTAACTCTGCACAGCATGACCAATGTGAACCCTAGCCACCTCTACCCCACAATGTTATCTATTTGTTGAATTAACCCTATTTCCCCATATTTATGTAGAGGAGTGAGGTAGCCGTGTTAGTCCACTCTTAAGGTTATCAATAGAAATCAAACAAAATAAAACATGGAAAAGAAAATAAGATGATACCTTTTTTATTGGACATAACTTAATACATTTCTTGATTAGCTTTCGAAGGTTGCCCTTCTTCGTCAGATTGGAAATAAGCAAATGTGCTAGTTGACAGTGTATATAAGTGAAAACATTCAAGCATTACTATGACAGTCTGACACGGTGGGAGGATGGGGGTGGGTAGGAGGTATGCATGGGGGACATCAAAGCATATCATAACAAGGATCTGGGGTTCCTAGCCCATTATAAACCATAAAGCTGTATTTCTCTGTTGATCACCCTCCCCTCACCTATCCACACCTATCCTGTTAGAATATCAATGATATGCTTTGATGTCCCCATGCATACCTCCTACCCACCCCCATCCTCCCACCCTGTCAGACTGTCATAGTAATGCTTGAATGTTTTCACTTATATACACTGTCAGCTAGCACATTTGCTTATTTCCGATCTGACGAAGAAGGGCAACCTTCGAAAGCTAATCAAGAAATGTATTAAGTTATGTCCAATAAAAAAGGTATCATCTTATTTTCTTTTCCATGTTTTATTTTGTTTGATTTCTATTGATAACCCATATTTATGAAAATCACCAAACATTTTGCATGCAAATTTGGGTGCATGTAGAATGTGTGTTTGCAATTGAATAATGAGCTGATTAGTGCCAATAATTTATTTATTTGTAGCATTTGTATCCCACATTTCCCCACCAATTTGCAGGCTCAATGTGGCTTACATTATGCCGTAATAGCGATCGCCATTTCCGGGTTGAGGATTACAGATGGTATTATATTAAGGCACATACATACATGGTACAATAGAGTACATTATGGTATTGCAAAGAGGTTCCTGAGTGATATTGTGAGTTATAACATAATTGGATAATCAACTATAGAAAGTTCATTTCAACATGAGGAATAAAGTGATAATTGGATTTTTAGAAGCAATTATTGGCACTAATTAGATTTAATTGGATTTTACATGTGTAAATTTAAGTGTGGGATCTGTGTCTAAATATAACACATGAGTAATAAAAAGGGGCACAGAAATGGGAGGGTCATGGATGGAATGGGGGAATTCCTAGTGTTTACACACATAGTTATAGAATATGGGGGATACACACTCAATTTAGGCATGTACATTTAAACCATGTTTCAGCTGTTTCAAATGGCAATGCCTAAAGTTAAGTTTAAGTCCCAGGTATAAGCGCTATTCTATAAACTGCGCCTAACTTTAAATGTGGTGTGATAATGTGTACCAAGTTGGGCAGGAGGCCCTCATAAAATACAGCCAAAAAAGGGGATATAACTGAAACAAGTGTTTATTTACTTGAATCCTGAGGCCTGTTAACAGGGCCCGGAACACAGTAAAAACACATCTTGCAGTTCAATAAGCAGTCTTTCTTAATTCTTCTCCAACCACTAGGATCTGGCTCCAGTCAGATCTCAGAGCAAGGCTTGTCAGTTCCAAACAAGAAACAAAAGCGACTTACCTCACCCAGGTCACAATTCTTAAGCATATCCTGGGGCATCAGCTCCTTCTTCTCTGTGGGCCTCTGTATCAGGGCCTTCATAACCTCTTCCCTGGGCCTCTGTTTCAGGGCCTCCTGCTTGCTCTCTCTCCTTGGAGTCTCCATGATCTGTATTGGTGGAGAGCTTTTAGCTCCCTCCTGACCTGAGCCCCACCCCTCTGACTCAGGATCAGCCTCTATGACCACCTGCTGTTAGGTGGCTGAACTGAGGCCCAGATGCATCAACCAAATGTAAAAAAAAATGTAAAACGTAAAAGTCCTTAAATTTTTTAAAATGAAGAATGCACCAAAAAAAAACAAGTCTTTAATGTTTGCTATGGTATTGTAAAGTACAATGCATTAAAGATTCGTTAAATTGGTGTAATCCCCGTTGGTAATCAGCCCCTAAAGCATATGCAGAGCATGCCACAAACGTCAAAACAAACGTCAAAACAAACGTCAAAACAAACAAAAAAAACCCCAACACAAACACGTTGCTCCCCGCTTTCCCCTGCATAAAATATAAAATCTAAACAAACATCAAAAAAGGATCGGGAGGGGGCAAAGGCACTCATCAGGAGCGTCCTGTATGGATGGACTTGCCCCCCCCCCACCCGAGGTCGCCGCTGCTCCCCGCTTCTCCTTGTATTACATAAAAACTCAAAATAAAAATCAAAACTTTTGCAGGGCCGGGCCCCCCTCCCTTCCTGTCTCTCTCTTTCTCCTTCTCCCACCACTGCCCCGCCCCCCTGAGGTCGTCGCCACCGCTTCCCCCTCCACCGCCCCCCCCTCCGCCTTACATCAGACAGGGGCGTGCCCAGGTCAGGGAAGGAGAGACGTCCTGAAGACTCGCGTCGATCAGCTGTTGTTCTTCTTGCCTGTGCAGCGCCTTCACACAGAGGTGAGAGGCACTGCGCGTGCCCGGTAAGGTGGAGGGGGGGCCCGGTGGAGGGGGGAGCGGCGATGACGAACTCAGGGGGGCAGGGCACAGGGCGGAGGATGGCGGGAGGCGGAGCAGTGGTGGGAGAAGGAGAAAGAGAGAGACAGGAAGGGAGGGGGACCCGGCCTGCAAAAGTTTTGATTTTTATTTTGTGGTTTTATTTAATACAGGGAGAAGTGGGGTGCAGAGGTGACCTTGGGTGGGAGTGGGGGCGGGGGGGGGGCAAAGCCGTCCATACAGGACACTCCTGATGAGCACTTTTGCCCCCTCCTGATCCTTTTTTGATGTTTGTTTTGATTTTCAATTTTATGCAGGGGAAAGCGTGTTCGTGTTTATCTCACTTTTGTTTTTAAACATGCCAGCTTGGATTTTTATGCTGCAGGGGGAAGCGGGGAGATGACAGCTCAGGCCTTAACGACAGGTCTGACCTCACGTTAAATTTATCACTGTAAATGATTCGTTGCAATCGTCGGTATGGTTAGTGCATCCCGAATTGTCCACATTTCAATGGTAGTTACTCGTTTGCATTCCGTTTTCGTTAGCTGCTAGCATCATCAGAAAATGGCCTTTAATGCATGCTAAGGTTGAAAATTTCTTCGTTAAAGGGTCGTTAAGGTTCAGTGCATCTGGGCCTGAGTCAGCCTCAGCTTCTGCCTTGTCACCTGCTGTTAGGTGGCTGAACTGAGCCAGCCTCAGCTTCTGCCTTGGCAGACTAGCGCCATCTGCCGAAGGGGGCTGAACTGCATCAGTGAGGGAGCGTTTCCTGCCCCTACACTACTCACTCCCTTACACACAGCTTATAGAATAGTGCTTTTTTTTGGTGCCAATTTTTTCATTACTATTTATAGAATTCACTCCATCATGCTTTATGTTTTTTTTGTTAAATTGTCTTTCTTTACTCAACTGTAGAGTCATATGTTTATCTGATCTCAGTGACGGCCCTCAAGGACTAGAAATGAAGACCAAGGTTCTAAAAGGCATATATATATATATATATATATATATATATATATATATATATATATATATATATATAATCCAGGGGATCTGGCTATATATATATGGCACTAATGGCATGTATCTTAAAAGGGGATCAGGCCATAGGCATGTTGGGGGCATTCCAAAAAGCTGTGTACAGAATTACAGGATACTGCCTAATCGTGTCTAACTTGTGCACCAGCATTTATACCAGGTTTTAGCAGGTGTGAGTCCGGCACCCAAAAGTTAGGCGTGGGATCTCCATTAAATGCTGTTCTATATAAGCTGCCCACCCATTATAGAATAGCGCTTAGAACTGAATTTTTCAGTGCATACAATTCAGCACTGTTTATTGATTTTCCTCCATAATGTTCAATGCTTATAAACTAAAAAGAACAGTGATGTGAGTTACTCTAAGAAGCAGACATATTGGATTGTAAGTCATTCTCCTGATGAAGCCTTCAGTATGGTGAAACTGATCCCCCTCGGGATCTTTTGTAAAGCTAAGTGAAATCAAATGCTTGTGTTTCCTCGCTTCGTGAAAATTTTAAAGAAGGCATTTACAAGTAGCTATTGTGATAAAGGACCATTTTGAAAATATAAGTGGCTATTTTGGAAAGAGGCAGTTTTGAAAATACACTGTTTAAAAATTGGGAGGTTTTTGGCCGACGATTGGTCTGAGTTTCAATGTACTGCAGTATTCCGAATGAATGGTGAAACAATTGCATGCAGTTTTTTTTTTTTTAATTTCAAAGAAGTGTTTATTGAGAAACAAAAATAACAGATAATCCATCATACTAAGATACAATATAGCAAGAATAAACAAAACTAGATAAAATACATCTCATGGCATTATGAAATCACTTCTTATTTTATATTTTATGGGGTTTTTTTTGTCTGAAAACACCCCCCTTCTGTCCCCCCCCCAAAAAAAAACAAATAACCCCTCAAAACGAGCAGTGATTCATAAATGCCCCCCAAATATCTTCCCACTTGGCTTTAAACCTTGACTGCTGAGGCCTTTTTGCCTCCATTCTTTTCAAATTTAAAAAGAAAATAATATATATATTAAAACACATAGGGGTCCTTTTACTAAGATGCACTGAAAAATGGCCTGCGGTAGTGTAGACGTGTGTTTATGGGCGCACGCAGAATTATTTTTCAGCACACCTACAAAAAATGTCATTTTTTTTTTTGCCAAAAACGGACAAGTGGAAAATGAAAATTGCCGCACGTCCATTTTGAGTCTGAGACCTTGACAGCCAGCCATTGACCTAGCAGTAAAGAATCTGGGTGGCAATGACCTACACGTGCTAAATGCCACTTGGCGCGTCCGTCACATGCTCCCGAAAACAAACAATATTTTTCAGGTGTGCGAATTGTTTGCGTGCCAAAAATGACATTACTGCAAGAGCCACACGGTAGTCAGGCGGTAACTCCATTTTGGCGCACGTTGGGCATACGTAGATGCATACGCAGCTTAGTAGAAGGGCCCCCTAATACATAATGATATAGTTTGGACTTTGTGCATAAAGTATGTGTAGGGGTTTTTGAGTGGGTATTTCAAACCTTTTTTTTTTGTTGTTTAATTTTCCTTCATAATGCCATAGTAGTCTACTTGGATTTTCAGCAGTACTGTCTAGTTATGTGTCACTGAAAATCTGATTTATTTATTTCCATTTTGCTCACACCTTTTTCAGTAGTTGCTTTGAGTACACTGGATATTTCTCTGTCCCAGGAGGGCTCATAATCTAAATTTGTACCTGAGGCAATGGAAGGTTAAGTGATTTGCCCAAGATCACAAGGAGCAGCAGTGGGATTTGAACCGGCCACCTCTGGATTGCAAGACCAGTGCTTTAGCCACCAGGCCACCACTGTCATATTGTTTATAACATTGACCTGCTGGTTTATTTTCTGAAACCTAACAAGTGCTTAAATTAAATTCCATACTGTAAAAAGAAGATTGCTTTGACCAATGTTTTATTGACCATTATTAGAGAAAAAAAATGGCCTGAAAAACATTTGAGGATCTCAAAGTACAGTACACTTTGTAAGGACTCTGTGTTCTAGCACAAAGACAGATATTGAGATAAATGTCCACATAAAGTTTTGAGAACTGATACTAAGAAGTGTTATTGCACATGCAAAGATAGCGAAACTCAGACTAATTCCTCATGCAAATTGAAATGATGTTTCATAGAGACTTCGGAATGAGGTGCGGACATGTTTCTTGCTGCAAATAATGGACCCAACTATACATTGGTTATCTGACTGACCATAATTCAGAGTTATTCCAAGAAGCAAATGATGCATATCTCTTTAATCAATGTACATTACAATAATTATATTGCAGCGCTCATCTCAAATTGGGAAGGATGAGTAGTTTTTCTTCTGAAAGAATTAACAGGCAAATGTGTTCGCCAGGGAAGGCTCAAGGCAATCTGCTGCCTGGGGCAAGGAATGAGCTGGCATCCCTGCCCCCCCCCCCCCCCTCAGCATCCAAAATATCAGTGGGGCCAGGGCTGCCCCAACCATTAGGCAAGACTGGTCAGCTGCCTAGGGCAACAGATTCTTAGAGGGTAGCAGCTGCAGTCAGAACAAAACAAACTCAAATAACCATGTTTCTATCAGCACATACTTTAACCTGCTTTTCCGCAAAAAAACAAAAGAGATGCAAGATGCTCAAACAACAAGGAGCAAAAAAAAAATGTGATCAAAGTAAAAGTGGAGTGGAGTGGAGGAGTGGCCTAGTGGTTAGGGTGGTGGACTTTGGTCCTGAGGAACTGAGTTCAATTCCTGGCACAGGCAGCTCCTTGTGACTCTGGGCAAGTCACTTAACCCTCCATTGCCCCATGTAAGCCACATTGAGCCTGCCATGTGTGGGAAAGCACGGGGTACAAATGTAACAATAATAAATTAGTTACACTGGGGCTGATATTCTAAGGCACTTAGAAGCCCTTTTAAAAAGGTACTTTAGGTGCTACGGATGTGCAGCACGCACCTAAATGGGACTACCATCAGGCTACCATGCCCCCCGGCAGTAATTTTAGATTTGGCGCATGCCCATAACACCTGGATGATTTATTTATTTATGTCCTCCCATGCGCTTTGTTTCTGGCAGTAACTGGCAGTTGGTGCGCACCGACTGGTCACTGCATGTGCACCATATGAGCCCTTACCGCTAGATCAATGGGTGGCATTAAGGGCTCAGGCAGGTTTTGGACATGCCAGTTTCAGTTTTATCGCATGCCCTTTTCCTGCCCCAATAAAAAAAAGTAACCAAAGAAAAAAGCACAGCCTTCAAGACTGAGACAACAGAAGTCCATTATTTCTGAAAAAGATCCGACACGGGCGGTGTTTCGGCATGGAAATGCCTGCCTCAGGGGTCAAATTTGCTCAGAAGAAGGAATGCTGTGAAAACAGGCTCCTTGCTATGTAAAACTTTCCCACATTCGTGGTAAATGCCGTCGATTTGGCGGTTTCCAAACTGATGGCGTTTACCACAAATGTGTGGAAGTTTTTGTTCATATCTACTTTGGATGTTAATAAGCAATTATCAGCACTAATTGGTATTAATTAGAATTTACACACACAACCCACTAGATGTATTCTGCAAATCGGTGCTCATAAAACCTAATGTGAACTGACAAAAAGGGGGCGTGGCTATGGGTGTGGAATAGGCACGTCATGGGCATTCTGGAAAAATATGCGCAGGGTTATAGAATACACCTGTTCTGTGCCTAGCTTTGGTGCCAGTATTTCCACCAAGTTTAACTTTGCATAAATGACCTCTCAGTGTAATCTATATACCACATGGAAATGTAGGCTTATTCAATAAAGCATGCCTAAATTAAGGCATACTTTATAGAATGCGCTTAGGTGAATTTAATTTTGGCGCTGAATTTTTGGGCGTGATATATAGAATCTAGTCCTTAAGGGGTAATTCTATAAGGGGCCACCTAGTTATGGGTAGCAAATATATCCATAAATGTGAACATACACGTGTGAATTAGCAGTTTCTGAATTAGCAGATTCTGTAACTACATGGCTAGATGGAATAATGTGTACTTTGTAAGAGGGCATTTACATGGGTGGAGTTGAGTAGAGCAAGGGCCGGGCATATATTTATATGTGTTGATTATAAAATCTTATAATCCGCACGTGGTCTTGTGTAAGTACTTGTACCTTGAATACAGGTGCATTTTCAGCCACTTATGCTAGTTCCTGGATGGTCCCACTCCCCTCATGCCTTCTTTTGTTGTTGGCCTACAGAGAATACAAGCCCTGATGCTCACTGATAATAATATCAAATGAAGAAAATGATCACTGCCAAAAGGTTTCCACTCAAAATCAACAGATAGTGATCAATCCTAGCTTACTAGTCTGTTCAGGGAATCTATATAAACAATTCTTAATTATTCATCATATTTAGCTGTTCATATCCAGTAATGGAAGGAAAAAGAGCCTCAGTTGTTGCTGAAACCAAAACAATGTTCATAAGAACTGCCTGATTAAGCGTTCTTAGCTCAGCTGCATTCATCATTGGCTCCAAAAAACCTCCGTATCAGATATATAAACTTTTTTTCTTTTTCTTTTATACTATTTATCAAAAGGTTTTTTATCCAAAATTTAAAACTCCTTGTTTCTTGATTTCCTGAACAAATCTAGTGGATCTAGTCAAGCATCCACATATTACTCAATCATTTGCAATTTTTCACTCGCTGAGCATCAGAGAGACTGCGAGAGCCTTATCTTATTATTGGACTATAAGATAAGGGATAAGTGTTCCCTTATGGATTTCAATTGTATACGTCATTGTCTTCATTAAGTTGGCTGTGAATTTATGTATATGTTTATAAATTTAAAAAAACCAACACAAAACACAAATTAGTGCTAGCCATCAAAGAGTGCATCCTTCTGGATCTGATAGGGTGCACAGGTAATGTGTCAAAGTGGACTGTGGTAACATTTTCATACATCTACTTTCCTTATGATATTTGCATTGTTTTCTGTCCCAAATGATTTGACCTCATAACAGGAGAGGGGCCAAAAAGAAAACTTAAAAAATCTTGACATGGAAATAACAATCAAGCACTAGGGGACAATACTCAAAGGGTCTGAATATTTCCTCCAATTCCCCACCAACTCATTGCTCACACAAAAATGTAGCCGGATAACAAAACACGGCACTAGGGACATTCCTGGGTTGTGATTTTACTGGGTTGCACTGGCATTCAGCTCTGCCTGGACAAAGTTACCTGGATAAGACAAGCTATGCAAATAGCAGGCTAAAGTTATGTGGATAACAGTATTTGGGTATATTCAGAAGAAAACTTAGGGACCCTTTTACTAAGCCATGTGTCTATGCGCACCCAACACGCACCAAAATGGAGTTACCACACGCTATCATGTGGCTCTTGCAGTAATTTCATTTTTGCTGCACATCCGAAAAATCATTTTTATTTTCTGCCGCTCGTATTGGACGCGCGCCAAGTGGCATTTGGTGCATGTAGGTCATTACCGCCCGGTTACCGCGTGAGACTTTACTGCTAGGTTAATGGCTGGTGGTAAGGTCTCAGACCCAAAATGGACGCCAGACAATTTTCATTTTGCTGCACGTCTATTTTGGCAAAAAATTTTAAAAGGCCTTTTTTACAGGTACGCTGAACAATGATTCTCTGTGCGCCCAAAACCTGCACCTACATTATTGCAGGACATTTTTAGTGCACCTTAGTAAAAAGACCCCCATATCTGGGTAATTTTTGTGAATATCTGGATAAAGTTATCTGGGTACCTTTATCTGGATAAATGTGCCGTCTGTCATTTTGCTTAACATGGACCTCTCAGATGCCAATGATTTTCTTGTTTTAACTTCCATTTGTATAGACAAGGTTTTGTTAGTGATGCTTTGAATACCTGCTACTTTAATTTATGTCTTAAATGGTTTTGATTGACTGTGAAAGCAAAAGAACAGATTATCAAATTTAAGTTCAGACACTTGTCAACATTTATAGTGCAATCAGCAAGCACAATATCAAAAAAATAATGTTTTTGGCCTGAATTTACTGCTGGTCCAGGGCCAAACTGCTTTGTGACTAGTTTATTCCTATTCAATGCCAATTTCCCACTGCAAGCCTCTTCCGTAGGGGAATTCAGTGATAAATTGTTTTTCACTTTACTCAGTCAAAATAATGCATAATATATGACAGTGCTGTCTGAGTTAATATGGGCTTTTGCCTTTTTCACATTGATAAGATCTCAGTGTATTTAAATATTGAGGAGCCTGGATTTATATATAAGTTTGCATTGCCCCTGGTTCATTTGTTGCATATTCATAAATGTGTCAGCAATTAGTATGTTTTCTACTGTGTAAGAACATAACCCTTCAGTGAAAATGTGAATCAATGGGCTCAAATTGTGCACTTCCCCTAGGCAAAGTAGACAATCTTAATTTACACATTTTAGATACAAGGGACAACAAAAGACTGAGATGTGCATAGGCTGGAGGAGGATTTTGCTTGATGAATCATTTTATTATAAAACTAGTAAAAAAGGCCCGTTTCTGTCAGAAATGAAACGGGAGCTAGCAAGGTTTTCCTCGGAGTGCATATTTGAGAGAGAGTGTGTATGAGAGATGGAGTGTGTGTGTAGGGTTACCATTTTGTGTCCTCTGAAAAAGAGGACACATGTCACGCCCCCCTACCCCGCCCCCGCCCCGCCTCATGCCACGCCCCTGCCACGCCCCCTTCAGGTCCGGGTTCCGCCCCTATCCCCCCCCCCCGTCACATAGTCCCCTCCCCCCCATCACATACCCCCCCCTCACTTACTGTCTAGCCCTGGTGGTCTAGTAGCGTCTTCTCTTCGGGGCAGGAAAGAGCCCCCTCTTTCCTGCCCGGAGCGCTGCCTGCCCTTGCCTGCTGCATCCTCCTCGGTATGGCTGGGGATTCAAAATGGCCACCGAGAGTTGAAGCGGCCTCGCGAGAGTTCAACTCTCGGCGGCCATTTTGAATCCCCAGCCAGACCGAGAAGGATGATAGACAGGGGAGGCAGCGCTCCGGGCAGGAAAGAGGGGGCTCTTTCCTGCCCCGAAGACGTCACTAGACCACCAGGGAACATGGTAAGGAAGGGGAGGGGAGGGGACGGGAGACCACGCGCCGATCGCCCGCCCACACGCCCACCGCACGCACGCGCCTGCCCGCACCCGCGCCCACGTTTGTCCAGAAATCCGGACAAACGTGGGCGGGGGCAAAATCCGCCGGACGCCCCGGACATGCCCTCAAAAAGAGGACATGTCCGGGGAAATCCGGACGTATGGTAACCCTATGTGTGTGTCAGAGAGAGAAAGAGAGAGAGACAGAGTATGTGAGTGTGTGTGTGTGTGTGTGTGTGTGTGTGTGTGTGTGTGTGAGAGACAGAGTGTCTGTGTGTGTGAGACTGTGTGTGTGTGACAGAGAGACAGAGTGTGACAGAGTGTGTCAGAGAGAGTGTATGTGAGAGACAGAGTGAGTGTGTGCCCCCACCCCCCTCTCTCAGGAGCCCCCTCCCCCCCTTTATGGTCTGAGGACCCCCTTCCACCCCCACCTCTCTGGTCTCAGGACCACCCTCACCCCCTCCCTCTCCCCTGCCCCCCCTCCAGCCACCCATGTCCAGCGACCCTCCTCTCCCCCTGCAGCCACCCATGTCCAGTGACCCTCCTTTCTCCCCTGCCCCCCCCTGCAGCCACCCATGTCCAACGACCCTGCTCTCCCCCTGCCCACCCTCAAGCCACCCATGTCCAACGACCCTGCTCTCTCACCTGCCTCCCTTCCAGCCATCCAGGTTGTGTAGCGAATTCTTCAGGGTAGGCAGGAAAGATCCCTGGTCCTGCCTGCCCGCTGCTGGCGCTGTCCCTCCCCCGCTGCCGGATCGCTGTTCAAAATGGCCGGCGAGACTTCCAATAGCGGACTCACGAGACTTCTGCTATAGTCTTTGAGGCCGCCCTTGTAAGTGTTGGCAGACATTTTGAACAGCGATCCGGCAGTGGTGGAGGATCAGCGCCAGCTCATCCTGCTCTCTGGGTCTTCGTTTTGTAGCGCGCAAATCTCTGACAGTTAGGGAGTGCGACAGCTGATCATTGCAAGGCTGTTTTTTATTTTTGCTGTGTTGTTTGATGCCAGATTTGTGTGTGGCAGTGTGTGTGTGTGTGTGTGTGGGGGGGATCAGCTGTGAGTAATGTCAGCCTGGCTACGGAGCCTAGCTCAGCAACGCCGAAGGAACCACAGGGACACAGGCAAGACATTAGAATGTTGGTGGTGAGAATTATTATATAGGATACCTTGCCTTAAATGTGTGTTGTTCCCACCCCATTATAAACCATAAAATTCTACTGCTTTGTCACCTTCTTATCAGCCATCCATCTCTCCCTGACTCTCATCCACCCAGCTCCCTTTGTTTCTCACCTAACTTAACCTACCCCTCCCTCTTCCTGTGAAACTGTCATTGGAATGCTTTTGTGTTTCACTTATATATTCTGATATTTGTCAAGATTTGCTCATTTCCGATCTGAAGAAGAAGGGTTATCTCTGAAAGCTAATCAAAATATGTATCTAGTCTAATAAAAAAGGTATCTTCTTATTTTATTTTTTATGCTTAGATTTATTTTTTATTACTTTGTTTCATGACAAAAGTGGTTAAGAACACATTTAAAAATAATCATTGTAACTATAAGCTAATGCAACATTAATGCATATAATCAGGAATAACATGCAATAATTCAAGCTTTAGCGTACATTAATGCTGTGTTAGCCTCAAAACACTTTGGGACCCTTTTAAGCCTGGTAAACTACCTTGGATTAATGCAGGATTTGACTGTGCAGTAGCTGCATCTCTTAATGAGTCAGCTATTTGGGGGCATTCCCATTATATTCTACTGCGGGCTGTGCATTAACATTCAGATTACCATGCAGCACCTGATTCCGGTTAATGTGTGGAAGCACTTAGGGGTGAATACTTTATATGGCACTGAAAAAAGCGCTATTCTATATGCTATGCTTAAAGTTAAATTGGGCACGTATCCCCTTATTCTAAAGAGGGGGCACTCGAGGAAGTTACGTGGAAATACATTTAAAACAAATACGAGGAAATATTTTTTCACTCAATGAATAGTCAAGCTCTGGAACTCTTCGCTGGAAGATATGGTAACAGTGGTTAGTGTATCTGGGTTTTAAAAAGGTTTGGACAAATTCCTGGAGGAAAAGTCCATAGTCTATTGAGACAGACATGGGGAAGTCACTGCTTGCCTTGGGATTCATAGCATGGAATGTTGCCGCGATTGTCCAACTTCTGCATGCAACTTTGCACACTAATCCCTGGATTCTAAATAGTATGCCTAAAGATCGGCGCTGAAATCAGTGCAGATTCTTTAACAATGTGCATAATTTAACAAGCTTAACAAGCTAATGAGCACTGATAACAGCACTTAACACGTAATAATGAGCACTAATTGGCACATTAGAATTCAGGCACACAACTCACTAAGTGTATTCTGTAATGAAGTGTGCTGAACTTCTAATGGACGCAGGCAAAAAGGGGTGTGGTTATGGGCAGGGAAATGGGCATTTCATTGGCATTCTAAAATTTATACACCTGGTTATAGAATATGACTTAGTGTGCCTAAATCTATGTGCAGGGATTTACACAGTTTTTATTGGTGTAAATGGATACACGTAGATTTAGGCGCAGAAATATGAACTAAGCATATTCTATAATCGCACCGATTATAGAATACAATTAGTCGGCACTGATTTTAGCACCAATTTTTTTTAGGCACCATATATAGAATCTCCTCCTAAGTGTAAAATTATGCATGCAAGTTTATAGAATTAGGTGTGTAATGCATGCTCTCCTTGAGTGTGAGCTAGCAAGAAAGATAGTGCACTTTATGCAAATAGCATACTCTCTTAAGGACAGCTCACACTATCATCCTAATTCTAAATATGGTGCTCAATTTGCACATGCAAGTTTGAGCATGCATTCAATTTGTGTGCACAATTTAATTGACAAATAAACCAATTAGTGTAGATAATTAGATGTTAATTGACTATTGGCACTAATTGGCATTAATTTAAATTTACATGTGCATCTTTAGGCACAAGAATCTGCATGCAAAACTTATATGCAAATCAGAATAAGGTGCATGGCCATGGGAGGGGTATGGGTGGATCAGCGTCATTCCTGGAATTTGCACAGAATAAGGGAGAGCCGTGCCTAATTTAGGCGTGACAATTTACACCAGGTTTCATTTGGTGTAAATCCTAGTGCCAAAAATTGGGCACAGATCCCAGCACCAAACACTGTTCTATAAATGGTGCCCAACTCTAAGTACCATTTATAGAATAACACAATGCTAATTTTTATCAGTGCCCAAATTTGAGCGCCATTTATAGAATTAGTCCTACATGCACACAATGGGCCAGATTCTACATATGTTCCTTTAAAAAATTGGCACCAAAGGAAAACATGCTTAGGCATATTCTGTAAACCGAGTCTAAAGTTAGGCCTAAATCTGTCCACACAACTAGAATTCAGGTACATCAGACGCACGCACAGAAAATTCCACTGATGCTCAATCATGAAGCCACGCCCCTCAGCCGAGAACAGAACTTCGGATCCGTCAGCTCAGCAGAGGTACGCGACGGCTTTGTTGATGCGCCGAGAGGGGGGGGGGGGGAGGTTGTTGCACCACTCCCTGCCACTTGCTCTGAAGTGGCAGGGAGCGGCGCAGTGACAGCTGTTTCCCAGGCAGGGGGATGAGTAGGGAAACACGCGTGTTTCCCTACTCCTCCCCTTGCCTTGGAATCAGCTGAGAATGTGGGCGGAGCTATTATGATGCCTACGAACACCTCAGGCTTCACTGCAAGGCTGCTGGCTTCAGAACGTTTGAGGTGCTTTTTATGGAATCAGCTGAGAATGTGGGTGGAGCTATTATGATGCCTACGAACACCTCAGGCTTCAGGCTTCACTGCAAGGCTGCTGGCTTCAGAATGTTGGAGGCGCTTTTTATTATATAGGATGCTTAGTGAGTGTGTACATAAATTCTAATTATAGACAATTAGTAATGATAGCTGCTTGTTACCATCCAATTATTGGCACTGATTGGGTCATTATTAAATTAACTTACATGCGCAAATTGTCAATGGGTGCTGATTTGCACATGTAACTCAAGGTGCCATATATAGAATTAGGTGGAATATGAACTCTTATCAGCAGACAGCATTCGATTTAAATGACAGCCCATTCCTAGTTTTCATTATTCATTACTATATTACATAGTTGCCACCTCAAACCTAATCCACTCTCTAACACCTCTTAAACCCCTCGAATAACTCCGTGCATTATGATCGATTGCATATGTTTTTACCTGTGGGCAATAATCAAAAATCAGAAAAATCAAAAAACAGATCATGCCCTCACCCCAAGCCAACATGTTTTAAATTATTATTTTCAGTCCACCTTCTCAATACTACTGAAGGTAACTTACAACTTGCTTTGAGTTCAGGTACAAAACATGTGAGTCTTGCTCCTTATATTAGCCATTACCATTTGCTTGGTAGATTAGATCAATATTTTATTTGCAGTAATATGTTTACCCATCCCCAGACCCAGCTGAAAAATGGCGTACTGCTATCTTCTTAGCTGCAGTTTCAATTCCTTATGTTTACCAGATGGTTGATCAGGTCCTGGATTTGTTCCCATTACATACATGGACATGTAGATCTGATATGTATTAGTATGATCTGGGGAAATCAGAACAACAAAGGGCAAAACCAGGACCCCTATGACTTATATAATGTCAACTCCTATGGATGGGTGTTAGGAAGCACATGTATTAGAGTGTAAAGAGAGAGAGGCAACCTGTGACCCTCTATCAAGGGCTATTGCTACAGTGATTGGATTATTGAAAGAGAAGGGTGAGAGGATAATAATGTGGGACCCATTATTATCTCCAAATCACTGAAAAAAAGCTCATGGCCAGACAGACATTGCTGGGGCTAGCTCTGACTGAACTAGAATCCCAAAGGAGCAGAAGAAAGCTAATGGACCAAAACAAATAAATACATAAGTAAATAAAATTGGACATGGATGAAAATCACCTGTGGACCGATAAATAGAAAACAAACAAGCAGAACATTAAAATTTAAATGCAGTCTTAGGGGGATTGACAACCTTTCCGGGAACGAGGTGATAGATGACATGCCAGATTAATTCTAGGTTAGATGAACACCCAGGAGGATGTCAGATTGTCTCAGAGATCAATTATCCTGTAAGACCTTACCAGTTATTCTGTAGTATTACTTCCCAAGAAAATCTTTCACATCTGGCAATAGAGAACCAGAAGTGTTAGTGAAGTATGTGACCCATTCAGCAGAGATCTTTAATGATGCACTTGATTTACATCTTAGGGGAACCAGTTTGGAACATGGCATATAAAGTTTCTCTCTTTGGTGAGATTTACAAAACAAACAGTCCACAGGTGCATCTAGGCATTTGTTAAGTGTGGATAGCAGCAGAATGTTGGCAGTCAGTCAAATATCTTATTCCTACCAGTTAAATAATAAGTCACAGCTGTGATGCTATGTATGTGGGCAAATGGAAAATGAAAATCAGTATAGTAAAAGAGAAGGAAAATTGAGTTGTGTCCAAGAATTTGGGTTCTTTTACAGTTGTGATTTTCTGCCAGGTTGCCAATGTGGTGCCTCTTTTTTTTTTTTTTTTTAAGAAAACTAGCATTGGTACTCTGTGAAAAAAAATATCTAATACCAAAAGAGTTAGATGAAAGGTCACATTTCTTTCCCTGCTTTTTAATGCTTCTTTGTAGTCAAATATGTACACTCCTTGGGGTAATTATATAACTGCATGGTGATGCTGCACAAGGAGCATTTATTCTATAATGCCACCTGGGCTCCTGGATTCCGTTATACAGTACAAGTGTAAACCCGCAATGACGCGCCTTCACCCATTTACACCAAACCAATAGCAGGCTTAAATGGGTGCACTTAACTTATAGTATTCTGCAAGTTGCACATGTAAGTGGTAGCCTCTCCCATGCCTCCCTCCTCATGCTCAACTACATTTTTACACCCCTTGTAGTTAAGCGCTATGGCCAGATTCTATATAAGGCGCTTAAAAATCTGTGTGGTAAACATTACGCCCCTTTTGAACTACACGCATTGTAATTTAGTCACAGTTCATTACAGAATATGCTTAGTAAGTTGTGCACATAAATTCTAATTATTACCAATTAGTGCTTATAATTGCTTGTTAAGTGATGTTATCAATGCAGATCATTTCGTTAACCCAATTAAGTTACATGCGCTGTTATAGAATACACCTGGATTCTGGAACAAATCTCTAGGCACGCTATATAGAATCTAGGGGCATAGCACTTACGTGCATCCTTAGAGAATGGCGCATAGTGCACTTAACATGCATAAGTCACACTCCTCCATCTCCCCCCAAGCCGACCTTTGCTGGCCATGCTGGGCTGCCACCCAGTGGCGTTCCTAGGGGGGCTGACACCTGGGGCAGATCGCCGATTTGCCCCACCCCCCGGGTGCAGCGCCTCTCCTGGGGCAGCGCGACACCCCCGGCAAAAGGACACCCCCAACCCCGGCAAAAGAACCCCCCCAGGTGCACACCGTTGGGGGGGGGGTGCCGCGCACCAGTCAGCTTCGTTCGTTTCCATGCTCCCTCTGCCCCGGAACAGGTTACTTCCTGTTCCGGGGCAGAGGGAGCATGAAAACGAACGAAGCTGACCGGCGCGCGGCACCCCCCCCCCAGCGGCGTGCACCCGGGGCGGACCGCCCCCCCCCCCTTGGTATGCCACTGCTGCCACCCATTTGTGTTTGTGACCACCTAACATCTGGATCACTGTTCTGTATACAAATAGGTGAGTGGGACCAGAGTGGTGATATATGTTATAAAAATACATGTGTATATGCATAGAAAACACGCTCATATTTATGCTATCTTTGGGGGAGATTTAAATTTGAGTGTGAGGATTACTGAGGCTGGTTAAAGACACAAATAGACTTAAACCAGGTGCCTTATTGGACATTTCACATTGATGTCTCTCAGCCACTTAGATGTATATGTAGCATTACATGAATCTGTAAGTTTCTAAGGGATCCTATTACTAAGGTGCACCGAAAAATGGCCTGCGCTGTTGTAGGTGCATGTAATTGGTGCGTGCAGGTCCACTTTTCAGCGTGCCTACAAAAAAGGCCCTTTTATGGGGACTGAAAATAGACGTGTGGCAAAATAAAAAATTGGCACATGTCCATTTTGGGCCTGAGCCCTTACTGCCACCCATTGACTTAGCGGTAAGGTCTCACACGTTAACTGGCCGGTAATTGTCAGCCTGTGTACACTGCCGATTACCACCTTGTTAGCGCCACGCAGTAGAAAATAAAAAGATTTTCTTCTGCGCATATCGGACATGCGTAAAAATTAGAATTACTTCCCGGGGCATGCGGTAGCCAGGTGATAGTTCTAATTTGACACACATGGTACACATGGTATGCTCATAGGCACATACGCGAAAGGGCCCCTAAATGATGCTGCTCTGTCAGGGGTGTAGCCAGATACCCAACTTTGGGTGGGCCTGGACTCAAGATGGGTGGGCAGAAGAACCCCTCCCTGTCCCACAGGTGATTTGGTCTCTCCTTGTCTCACCTGCATGCCATCTGCTATTTACAAGGTATGCAGGAGGGACAGTAGTTGGGAGTTTTCAGCTGGTAGGGCTAGGGAATCAGCATAGGTGTGCTGCTACTGGGTGGGCCTGAGCCCAAGTGGATGGGCCTGGCCCACCCAGGCCCACCCTTGGCTATGCCACTGTGCTCTGTTAACTTGATTTTTTTGTAAAATGGCTGCTCCTGCTGTGTATACCACCTAATAATTGTATTTTTCATGCCACTATACATATTATATAAAAAGTCCTGTTCAGTATGCTAGTATTATGTGTGTCTTTGTTCTTATAATTGTTACCTGAAAGCATAACATTGGTACTTGCATGCAGTTCGTTGTTCACAAACCCAGAAATTAGGCACCAAGACAAAGAAATGTGTGGCATAAAACTGGCTGCAACTTTATTAACAGGACTGAAAACGTTTAACCAGAAACTGACATATTACCATCCCTTCTTTGGCAAGTACAGTTTCAATAACATTCATTCATCCCTCGACACCTTCAATGAGACACTGAAGAAAGCAACTGATTCACTGTAAGATGTACTATTCTTGTTGATTCTAATGCATTCTATCCTTGTTAATTATTGCGTTCTCATAAGTTTCTGACAGTATATCTAATGTAACTTGGACTTGTTGGCAATTTTTCTACTTTACTGTGAGCCACATTGAACTGGAGCTTGCTTGGGATAATGTGGGGTACAAATGTCACAAATAAAATTATTAACCAAGGTGATGAAGCCAAAGTCCCCTTAAGTGTAATTCAAACCTGCATGTATTGCAGTAATGCCAAATCTAGCACTGAACCATCCTTGAGGCCATGATCCACATCGGCCCAATCTTCCCCCAGTCAGGTTACCATACAGTGTTATACAGGAAGAAAACTTCCTCTTTATAATCTGGGACCAAATTAGATAAGCCTCACGAAAATAAAACCTAACCACCAAAAAAGATCTCTTCATTTGTCAAGTAAGAATCACACCTTTAATATAACAAATGTAATTTCCTTCCAAATGGATCATAATAATAGCAGGGGTTGAAAATCAACTTGTTTGAAGGAACAATGGCAGCAATTGTTCCCACAACATAGCATGGAAACCATACCATTGAATCTCCACATTCAGAGGTGCCAAACCAAGATGTAATGCTATGTAATATAGTTCTTGTATTCTGCCAACTCCCAATAAAAAGTTCAAAGCGGATAACAAAAGTAGGAAGAAAGATCATAACAAAAGCTTCCTAAATAGATAAGTCTTCAACTTTTTCTGGAAAGGAAACTAAGAACCTGTACTTCTTAAGTCTTCTGGCAAAGCATGCCAAAGTTGAACAGCTTGATAACATACTGAGCTTTCTAATAGTTCCTTATACTGAATCCCAGAAAAAGAAGGGAAATAAAGCAAATGTGACTTTAATGGTCTGGAATTTATAGAGTTAGGCGGGAAGGTGTAAAGACCAAGACCAAATAAACACTCTGGACTGGATCCATGAAAAAGTTTAAATATTAAACAAGCTAATTTAAACAAAATCCCCCTAACTCTGCAAAAGTCGCCAAAAACTGTGAATGCCAATTTGGGCATGCACCCAATTTGTGCACACGATTTAAATAACAAACTAATTAGCACCAATAATTGGCTTTTTAACAGACAATTATTGGCACTAATTAAATTTAATTGAACTTTATGCATGATCAGAAAAAGGGAGCATGGAAATGAGATGGTCATGGACAGAAAGGGAGCATTCTAAAATTACGCTTGTTGTTATAGAATAATGTGGATATGTGACTAATGTAGGCATACATATTTGTACCAAGTTTCAGTTGGTGCAAATCGCCACGCCTAAAGTTAGGTGTGATTTCTAGGCACTATTCTATAAACCGTGCCTAACTTTAAGTGCAGCTTATAGAATAGCGTTTTTTTTTCAGCGCTGATGTTTTTGGCACCATATATAGAATGTAGCCCAATATGCATATGTACAGGCAGCCACTGATATGTAATCAAAGATGGTAAAGCTCTATCACTTCTTCAATCAAAAAATCAGTTTAACAGCCATATTTTGGAGCTTCTGATGCTTATAATTTAGTTTGGCTATGAGAGAACTGAACAGGCTATTGCAGAACTAAGACTGAGAAATGTTTCTTCTCAAGCAAATGATGAATGGCACAAAGCTGGCAAAGCTTAAAAAAGAAAGTCTGAAAAAACCTGATTAACTTGAAGTTCCAGGGATAAAGTAGTATCCAAAATAAAATCTAGAACCTTGGATGAATGTTCTACTTTCAATGACAACCCATCTGGTAACAAAATCTTCTCAGGGAATAGTAGTAATGGATCATTCTACATAAGTATTGCCATACTGGAAAAGACCAAAGGTCCATCAAGCCCAGCATCCTGTTTCCAACAGTGGCCAATCCAGGTCACAAATAACTGGCAAGATCCAAAAAAAAGAACAAAACATTTTATACTGCTTATCCCAGAAATAGTGGATTTTCCCCAAGTCACATTTAATAATGGTCTATAGACTTTTCCGTTAGGAAGCAGTCCAAACCTTTTTTTAAACTCCGCTAAGTTAACCGCCTTTACCACATTCTCTGGCAATGAATTCCAGAGTTTAATTGCACGTTGAGTGAAGAAAATTTTTCTCAGATTCGTTTTAAATTTACTACATTGTAAATTGCCCCCTAGTCCTAGTATTTTTGGAAAGCGTAAACAGACGCTTCACATCTACCCGTTCAACTCCACATCTAGCCATAGCAATTTAGTTTTATTCTTGTTCAGCTTAAAACCATGGATCGTACTATAATTCTCAATAAATAAATAATAGAAATGCAAGATGAAACTCTAGCTGAGGTAGTTAATAGGTCCTTACATACAGGTATTAAAAGAAGCATATCATCAGCATATTAATTAAAATTTACATCCAAGGAAGAAAAACCAATATCAAAGAAACACACTTTAAATAAAATAGGTGAAAGTGGAGAACCCTGTGGAGTCCCACATAGGGGGCAACCAGCTATCTGATAACACAACATTCATCACTAAACCAAGACAATACAATACCCTTAATACCAAGAAAGCTCAGCTTAAACAAATGAATACCATGGTCTACTATGTCAAAGGCTGATATAAGATAAAATTGTTGCAGCAGTAAAGACAACATTGGATAGGGCCAATGTAGCATCTAAGACCACCAAAAGTAGTACAGCTTCAGTGTTATGATAAGCTCTAAATCCAAACTGAAAGGTGCTGAGACAATTACATTGATCTAAATATTCAGTTAGAAGATGGGTTACGATTAATGGGAGGGACAAGATGGCGGCGATAACGGTTGTGTGATCCCGGAGTTCCTCAGAATCTTCTCTGTACGACCTCAAGAATTTCTTTCCCCGACTGCCTAGATGGGGAAAAGAAAGGCAAAAACGCTCGTACCTACCTCCGTGGCAACTTTGGTATCGGGATCCTTGGCGAGCTGACTTCTACTTCGACGGTCTCAACCCCCCCGGGAGATGAGTGCAGCGCTGAGGGAGTGACGTTGAGTCCTCCCGTTCTCACCGCACCTCCACAACCCGGAAGTGAATTGCTAGCGGTGGGGTCACTGCAGCTGGAAGCGTGTGCTCTGTTGCCTTTGGTAGGAGGACCCACCGCTGGATTAACCTCAAGTTTGGAAACAGCAAAGCAGGGGCAAATGCAGGTCTTCGCCCCTGTTACCCGAGGTCCGACTTCCGAGAGCAGTGGAGGAAGAAAAAGACCAGTATCGGTGACTATGAATAGTTTGTGGGATGCAATACAGGAGGTAAATGGAATCTTACTGCAGATGAATGCTTCTATCAAGGGCGAAATAGTTGAACTGAAACAGACTACTCAAGATCTATCTTTAAATGTTCAAGAACATAAGGAAAAGATTTCTGAGATGGAAAATGAGGTTAAACAACTAAAGAATTTAACTGTAACTTTGGTTAAGGAAAAAGAAATTCAGGAAAGAAAGTTAGAATATTTGGAAAATAACATTTGAAAGAATAACCTGAGGCTGTTGAATTTCCCCAAATCTCCTTTAATACCAGCAGGTGAAATGCTTAAAAAATATCTTGGTGAGGTATTGGGGGATTCCGAAGGAGGGGTTTCCCCCTATAACACGGCTCCAGTATATTACTGGAACTGTGAAACCATCGAAGGAACAATCCCAGGCCACTTCAAGTTTGAACTTGACTGAATTTCTTGAAAACTCTCTGGAATGTATTACAGAGAGAACAACATTGCTTGTGACTTTTGTTCTTGAACTAGATAGACATAATATTCTAAGCAGGGGCGTAGCCACGGGTGGGCCTGGACGGGCCCAGGTCCACCCACTTTCCCTCCAGGCCCACCCAACATCCCTCCCATGTGGCGCGCTGCAACGAAAATGGTTGTCCTCCCCGCCGGTGCTGCCTCGGCCCCTGCATGCTACCCTGCCTCTGTCCCTGCCTGCATTCTCTTCTTCAATCTTCGCGTCGCCGGCAGCGCTGCCATTCACTCAGGCAGCTCCGCTCCCCTCTGCCGCGTCCATCCGGCTCTTTCTGATGCACTTCCTGTTTACGTAGGGCCAGATGGACGAGGCAGAGGGGAGCGGAGCTGCCTGAGCGAATGGCAGCGCTGCCGGCGATGCGACGATCGAAAAAAAGAATGCAGGCAGGGACAGAGGCAGGGTAGCGTGCAGGGGCCGAGGCAGCGCCGGCGGGGAGGACAACCATTTTCGTTGCAGGCACGGTGGGACGCAGGGGTGGAGAGAGAGGTAGGGAAGGGCATGAAAGCTGCCTTACAGCAATTCCTCATGGCCGCCACACTACAGCAGTGACCAGGAGGAGAAACTAGTGGTTGGACATCAGTGTCCTTGCCCTGGGCCGGGGTGGGGTGGAGAGAGCGAGTGAGTGAGTGAAACGGTGGGGTGGAGAAATAATTGTTTGACATGGGGGAGGGAGAGATGCAGGAGGAAAAGAGAGGGAGAATTGTTTGATATGGCTATGGTGGAGAGAGGAAAGGAAAGGCTGCAGAGGAGTGGCAAAGGACGATAGAGGAAAAAAGTGTTGGACATGACAGTGGAGGGAAGGGAGTGAGAGATGAGAGATGGAAATATTGAACATGGCTGGAGGGGAGAGAAAAAGATGTTAGACCAGGGGCTCAAGGCAGGGAGAGAGAGAGAGAGAGAGAGAGAGAGAGAGAGAGAGAGAGAAAGAAAGAGATAGTGGACAATATGGGAGAGATGTTGGACATAGAGGTGGAGCAAAGGGAAGGAGAGATGCTGCACAAGAGAGGGGGAAGAGGGAGATATTGGATCCAGGGGCAGAAGGGAGATATGCTGGACAATGGGTAAGATATATAAATGCAGGACAATGGAGGGAGGGGGTAAAAGGGAGATGTCAGGCTATGAGAGTGAAGAGAGAATAAAGAGAGAGGGGAGATGGTAATGAAATGAATGAGAGGATAGTGATTACAGGTGGTAGAAATAGTAATGGTGCGTAGATTGAAGATGGAAGGGAAGGGAAGGCTGGGAAGGAATGAGTTTGGATATGGGTGAGCTAGTGGGTGAAAGGAGATGAAAATTTGATAGATATCTGAAAAGTAAAAAGGAGGAAAAAGTTTAGAAAGAGGGTTAATTTTGAGTGGAGAGAGGCAGAAAAAAACAGAAAGGAAAGAGCTAAAATGGAAAGATCAATATTTCAGAAGCAGTTGTAGTGAGGAAATGGAACGAAAGGAGAGAAAAGACAAATGGACAACAGTTGCTTGAAGAATTAGCAGAAGACGATGGGAAAGTGGGAAGGAGAAACTGAAACCAACATGATAGAAAAATAAAATGTCCAGACAACAAAAGGTAGAAAAATAATTTTATTTTGAATGTTTTAAATGGAATATGTTCAGTTTTATTGTGTTCAGTAGAAAAGGAAATGCATTTTTGTTTTTATTTCTCCAGTGTTGCACTAAATGTTGAGGTTCTCAGTTCAATTTTTGTCTACATATTTTTATTTCTAATTTGTAATCCCTTGTTCTGTATTTGGTGATGGTCTGTCAGTGTGAGACTGTAAGGGCAGATGGGGAGATTAAAGAGGAGAGGGCTTCTTTATTTTCTGCCCTGGGCCCCAGCATGGCTAACAGCAGCCCTGACCCTTGCTGTAGCTGGTGGGGATCCCCAAGCCCTGCTAGCTGAGGACCTCCACTGAAGGTGGCCAGAAATCCCTTCTGCTGAGCTTGGCAGATGGGGGCAGCATCCTTGAGCCACTGACTACTAAGCATGCATGGGGTGCCACTATCGTTGGCTCAAGGAGTTGTTGCTTCCGACCAAGCTTGGTAAAAGTAAATTCTGGCCATTTTTGGTGGAAGTTTTCAGGTGACAGAGCTTGGGGATCTTCATCAGCTAAAGTATTTATCTTTTGAGTTGGGAAATGCTGGGGGAGGGGGTTAGAGAGAAAATTTTGTGCCCGCCCACTTTGGGTTCAGGCCCACCCAAAATTGGCTGTCTGGCTACGCCACTGATTCTAAGACTATATTTTCGCCATTTAAATGATTTATTTTTGGGGCAAAAAATACAGATTTTCCCCGACTTAGCAAGGAACACGCAAAAGAAAAGAAAGGAATTTTTACTTTACAAACCTAGAGCTTTAAAATTGGGTTCTACTTTTTTGCTGAAGTTCCCATGCAAATGTCATATAATGTTTGGTTTAAATAATTACACATTTTTACCCCTCAAAAACTATTACAATTCATTTCATCTAAGGAAAATGTTCAAGTACCTAATGTGTTGCCTCCCTAATTAAAGCGTTGTTACGTTGGCTGTAGAAATCAGCTATGTCCCTACCGTTATAAATAATTGGCTTATTTTTATAGGCATGGTTTTTCCTTTCAATTTCCTAGTATCTTGTCTCAATTTATTGGGGACTAATAATAATCTGATATTCTTTACTTGGAACCAAATTTGGTAATAAGTAATTTCGTTTTGCTTGTTAAGTTGTATTTCTGATATTTCCTGGTTTATGTCATGAGATGTAAATGTGAAAATTTATAAATAAAGAATTAAAAAAAAAAAAAAGAAGATGGGTTACTATCACATCTGACAGTTTAATTAATAGAGGAAAGGTGGCCACTAGTCGATAATTGGAAGGCAGACTTGGGTCCAGTTTAAAAAACTTTTTTAAATAGGTGTCAAAACAATACCATACAATTTAATATGGAATTGACCAAGATTCAACAGACTATTTGGAAATACCGATGGCAAACTTCACCCATTTGAAAGAGTAACACCGCTTAGTGGAATCTTACCTAGAAGCCAGCAAGACTCTGGAGACATCCTCAGGAAGATGCAAGGAAGCAAATTCTAAGCTATCAATATCCAGGCTGTGAGGGCTAGAGACCGGAGGCTGGGATGTAGAAGAGACCCCTTGATCTGTGCGATGATTGGCCTTTAGAAGGGCGGAGAGTTCCTCTGCAAGTACCTGCTTGTGCTGAGAGCTGAAGTGGGATGCACTTGTTGGGCAATTTGGTGGACATTGATGCCAATGCAGGGCATAACCGAGATGGACAATTTGGAGAACCCACAGGTTGGAGGTTAAAATAGGCCACCTTTCTTGGAAAATATTCAGTCTCCCCTCAACCAACAGGTCGTCCAGGATGATTACCTTTACTGCAGCTATGGTTTGCTGGAGCCAGTCAAAAGCTCATCCCCATCTTTGAATGGGGAGCTGGCTGGGCCTTGGGTGCACACTGTTGGTAATGAGCACACTAGGACTGAGCCTGCTGAGGCTGGCAAGAAGAAGGAGCATACCTGTATCCTGAGAGCAGTAGGGACCCTTCTTCAACTTGCCCAAAAGCGTCCTGGATGAGGAGGAAGGTGCAGAAGACATCTGGTGGGAGAGAGTGTCAATGGTGTCAGTGTGTTTCTTGATGAGGTCCGTGACCTCCTCCACTTTCCACCTTATAATTGAAAGAGAAAAATGCCTAGATTTCGACCCAAATCGGGAGATAGGCGTTTATCTCACAAAAACGAATAAATCGGTATAATGGAAAGCCGATTTTGGACGTTTTCAACTGCACTCCATCGCGGAAGCGTACAAAGTTGACGGGGGCGTGTCGGAGGCGTGGCGAAGGTGGAACTGGGGCATGGTTATCGGCCGAGGAGAGATGGGCGCCTTTCGCCAATAATGGAAAAAAGTATGCGTTTGTAACTAGAATTTAGGGCACTTTTCCTGGACCCTGTTTTTTCACGAATAAGGCCCCAAAAAGTGCCCTAAATGACCAGATTACCACCAGAGGGAATCGGGGATGACCTCCCCTGACTCCCCCAGTGGTCACTAAGCCCCTCCCACCACAAAAAATGATGTTTCACAACTTTTTATTTTCACACTCAAATGTCATACCCACCTCCCTGGCAGCAGTATGCAGGTCCCTGGAGCAGTTGTTAGGGGGTGCAGTGGACTTCAGGCAGGTGGACCCAGGCCCATCTCCCCCTACCTGTTACAATTGTGCTGCTTAATGCTTAGTCGTCCAACCCCCCCAAACCCACTGTACCCAAATGTAGGTGCCCCCCTTCACCCCTTAGGGCTATAGTAATGGTGTAGACTTGTGGGCAGTGGGTTTTGAGGGGGATTTGGGGGGCTCAACACACAAGGGAAGGGTGCTATGCACCTGGGAGCTCTTTTACCTTTTTTTGTTTTTATAAAAGTGCCCCCTAGGGTGCCCGGTTGGTGTCCTGGCATGTGAGGGGGACCAGTGCACTACGACTCCTGGCCCCTCCCACGAACAAATGCCTTGGATTTATTCGTTTTTGAGCTGGGCGCTTTCATTTTCCATTATCACTGAAAAACAAAAACGCCCAGCTCACAAATTGTCGACTAAAACATGGACATTTATTTTTTTCGAAAATACGGTTCGGTCCGCCCCTTCACGGACCCATTCTCGGAGATAAACGCCCATGGAGATAGACGTTTTCATTCAATTATGCCCCTCTTTGTCTCTTATCTTTCTAGCCCTTGGCATCCACCAATCTCTGCTGCACAGCAGGGTCCAAGTCAGAGATACACAGTCATGAGAGTTTGCACATTGCTATAATCTGGGCAGAGATCCTGGATGCTACATCAAAGGTGTCATATGCACCCCTGGCCAATAACTTTCTACATGTCTTCTGCTGCTTGACCAACTGGCGAAGTGATTCGTCCTGCTTCTGTGGGAGAGAATCCACCATATCAGACATACTGCGCACCAGTTCCGCAAGTACAGTCTCATGTAGGGCTAATAAGATTAAATATGGGAGAAGAGCATAGAAGCCTGATACATTTTTCGCCCAAAGAATCCAGAGTTCTAGCTTTTCTGCCTGGGGGTGCTGAAGCAAAGTCTGTAGAACTCTTTTGAGCATTGATTCCACCACCAGGGAATGATGAGGCAACTGAGGCTTCTCAAACCCTGTGGAGCTCTGGATCCGATACATGGTGTCTATTTTCTTGGGCAGGACAGGGACTGACAGAGGGGACTCCCAGTTCTTCACCTGAACATCTTTCAGGATCCAATGAAGAGGGACTGTTGTGGCCTCTCTAGGAGGAGATTTATAGACCAGGACCCTGAATAACTCAGCCTTGGGTTCATCCTATGTCTCCAAACAAATGAGAATGGCAGCTGCCATTTCCCACACAAAAGCTGAGAAGGAAAGGCACTCAGATGGAGACTTCTTCCTTTCCTCTAGAGGGGAGGGGCCATATGGGATGCCATAGGACTCTTCTGACGAGAAATATCGTGCATCCTCATCAGACTCCCATGAGCTCTCCTCATCGGTGTCGGTGAAAAACTAATGGAAAGGGTGAGACCAAGTCTGCTTTGAAACAGAGGAGCTATGTCCTTGAGAAGGATGTCAAGAAGTGGGTTCCAACCATGACTCTGGCGAAGCTTCCTCCACTGATGTCGAGGGGGTGCCCACATGGGCATCTGTCGATACCGATGCTGCACATGACACCGGCATCGGAGACTTCACCACAGGCTAAGGGCCTTGCAGGTCAGCAGGAGGTGGCACTGCTGGTGCAAGCACCCCAGATGCCGATGCACACTGCTATAAAAACCTTATCAAGAGCTCAGGGAGCATGGACTAGATGTGGTTATCGAGAGAGGCCATCGGGAATGGCTGGGGTGCCAGTTCAGAGAAAGAGTGTTGAACTGCTGGGGCCAAGATAGGTTCCTCTTCCTGGCCGCATGCAAACCCATGCATCGTCACCTCCTGTATGGAGGGAGAACAGTCTTCCTGGCGCTGACGCTTCTCAGGGACAGTGTGTGCATGTGTCAGGCACATTCCCTCCCCAACCTTCCCCATTAACCATAAGTGTTCCATTGAATTCAGCGATTTAACATGTATAAAATTTAATACAATTTGTTTGAAACATTGAGACACTATTTTTTTGTGTTACTGTTGTGATGTGGGCCCATCTGTGAACACCTTTGCGCGCATCTTTCAGCATCATGCTCAGGCTTCTTTGATACTTTCTTATCTACTGTCCTGCCCTCAGCCCCTCCCCTTCTCTTCACACTCTTCCCTTGCTTTTTAGGAACCATACCCTTTAGCAAAAAATAAACCCAAAGTACCCAGTCTGATAACCCCCTCCCCCCCCCCAAGACTTTGTCTGAATGCCTAAAACCCCTTAAAATACTCCACTCACTCACTCACAAGTCAATCTACAGACCACCCCTTTCCTACCAGCCAACTCTACTCCAAACCCTGCTAAACAGAACAATAGATCTCCTCTCTAAAACCGGCAGACACTAGGACTTGCAGGGGGCCAGTGACAACACTGTCGTAGGGCACTGGCAGTGCTGCCACACACACACCTGACACCTGAACCTGGAGAGGAACCAGGGAAAAGGAAATGTATCGGAGCCAGCACTCGAAGCCTGTTCAGGGGTGCCGACCTTGCTTCTGACCACCTGAAACAACCAACCCCATCAGCCACCAACAGCACTCAGATAAGGAACAAAATCAACACTTCACTCGAGCCTGGGCTCTAAAAAATGACTCCAAGGACACTTCCCCACTTGTCTGACTGCTCTCAGCTCTGAATTGATTGGCTGCACAAAAAACTACCTGCCAAAATCTGTCCAGAGCTCATACTGCTGTCACAGCTTTCTGTTGCTGAGCCATCACAGCTTACCGGAGATGGGAAGGCGGTAGAATGAGAGGACATGAAATGAGATTGAAGGGGGGCAGACTCAGGAAAGATGTCAGGAAGTATTTTTTCACGGAGAGGGTGGTGGACGCTTGTAATGCCCTCCCGCAGGAGGTGGTGGAGATGAAAACGGTAACGGAGTTCAAACATGCGTGGGATATGCATAGAGGAATCCTGTGCAGAAGGAATGGATCCTCAGAAGCTTAGCTGAAATTGGGTGGCGGAGCAGGTGGGGGGAAGAGGGGTTGGTGGTTGGGAGGCGAGGATAGGGGAGGGCAGACTTATACGGTCTGTACCAGAGCCGCTGATGGGAGGCGGGACTGGTGGTTGGGAGGCGGGAAATACTGCTGGGCAGACTTATATGGTCTGTGCCCTGAAAAGGACAGGTACAAATTCAAGGTAAGGTATACACATATGAGTTTGTCTTGGGCAGACTGGATGGACCATGCAGGTCTTTTTCTGCCGTCATCTACTATGTTACTATGTTACTATGTTACCACCCCTCTCCCACATTAAAGCCCACATTAGGGTGTAGGTGGCGGCTCAGCAATGTTGAGGAGCCCCATGGATGAATCCAGGGTGAATATGCAAAACTATCATATGTGCAATTTTTGCATTACATAAGATAGATATATTTCAGTACTCTGATCTTTGCCAAACTGTTGTAACTTCTGAAAGGATGTATATGAAGTAAAAAATTAAAATGTGACAAATTATTGGTGATTTATAATAAGTACCTTAAACTTCACTTCTCGTTTTCTCTGTCTTGCATCAAGCACACATACAACACTTTTGCGTTTGAGTGATGATATATAAAACTTATAAAATAAAAACATTTAAACAAGATAGTATAGTAAATATATGATCAATAGCAGAATACATAACATCAAAGATCTTTCCATTAATTTGAAGAAAATCCTCTTGAGAGGGAAAAAATGTCTTTGCACACAAACCAAAACTTTCCTTCCTGATTAAGCCACTCAGTTAACAAAGGCTGTATTATCCCACCACAGACATTGCCAACCTGATATTTTATATACAGTGGTGTAGCTACGGGGGGTATCTGGGGCACTTGGGCCCCTCTACTTTGGGCTCAGGTTCACTCAAAATTTTTGTATTGCCAGTTGCTATAATTGGCGGTGATCGCCAGGCCCTGGCGCAGAAGAGGTCCTCCTCTGGTGGCCAAAAACTCTCCAATGAAAACACAGCATGTTGGGGGGAGGGGCGGCACTATGGCCACACATGGAAAATGCTGTTGATTTCCTGCATTGGAGAGCTTCTGGCCACAGGAGGAGGACCTCGTCAGCTGGCAGGACTTAAGGATCTTCGCCAGCTTAGGTATTTCGGGGTCATAGGGAGGGGGTATGAAGAACAAGGAGGGGGCAGAGAGTGGAGGTAGGCAATATTTTGTGCCACTCAACTTTGGGCTTAGGCCCCCATCCAGACTGAATATCTGGCTACACTACTGTTATATGCATAGGCATCTTATGAGAAAATATATCAAATAAATATCTGTAAATGCATTAGAAACCAACCAGTAAAATTTCATTTTCACTAGTTCAATAATTTCAGTCCCTAATACATAACAGCCGAATGCATTATTTATAAGGTAACAGAAGAAGGGTCCATATCAAAGAGGGTTTTTTTATTTCTTTTTGCAATTCCTGATACAAGAAATACTTTGTGTTATCATAATTATATATATATATATATATATATATATATATATATATATATATATATATATATATATATATATAAGAAATCCTTTAAATTATTTACTACTACTTGAAGTCTTGCTGGATGAGAGATTGCAAAATTTCTGCCTTACCGGTGTCCCTACTGACTTCCTCAAAAATTAAACTTTTTTTTTTCATTTCATTTGCATCATTTTAACTAGGTCATAAAAGAAATATAGGCTATTGCTCCAAAACAATGAGATTTTGAGGTCTTTTATTAAACCTGTTAAGTTTAGGCACTTAATAAGCCTTAATAGCAAAAATTAGTGTATGTAGCTACAAAGGCTGTACTTCTATTTGATGAAGGTGTGCCCAGAATATTCTCTGCAAATAACACAGGGGCATGCACATTGGCATGCATAGCTATGTCTATTCCCCTCCATGCCCCACATGGTTTCTGTCCCCCCCCCCCCCCCCCCCTGCACACACACACACACACACACACACACACACAACCACCACCACCACTTAGGGCTAGATTTTATATGTCACACCTAAAAAAATGGCGCTGAAAAAAATACTCTTAGGCATATTCTATAACCTATGCCAAAATTTAGGCACGGTTCATAGCATACGCCTAGTGCCCATCCACATGACTAAATTTAGTTATGGGCAGTTAAGCCAAGTTAAATTTTGTGTAAATGCCTGTGCCTAAATTACGCATGGACCAGGAGTATTCTATAATAACGTGCCCATGGCCACGCCCCCTTTTACCTATGCAACTTAGAATTTACAGGCAGCACATTAAAGAATACGATAAGACAGTTCTGCGCATAAATTCTAATTAATGCCAATTGTTGTCAATAATTGCTTGTTAATTGGCAATTATCAGCACTGATTGTCTTGTTAACAAATTAAGGGGCCCTTTTACTAAGCCTCATAAGCATCTACGCGCACCCAACATGCACCAAAATGGAGTTACTGCCCGACTACCACGCGGCTCTTGTGGTAATTTCATTCCAGACGCGCGTCATTTTTTATTTTCGGGCGCGCATAACAAACACGAGCAAAGTGGCATTTGACGCATGTAGGTCATTACTGCCCAGAGTCTTTACCACTAGGTCAATGTCTGGCGGTAAGGTCTCGGACCCAAAATGGATGCGCGACAATTTTGATTTTGTCGCACATCCGTTTTTGGCAAAAAAAGGCCTTTTTTTACAGGCGCACTAAAAAATGATCGGCATGCACCCAAAACCCGCACCTACACTACTGCAAGCCATTTTTCAGTGTGCCTTTGTAAAAGGACCCCTAAATTGTGTACACAAATTCTATACACTGTATAGAATCCGGGGGTTAGCGCTGAGTATCAGCATAGCTGATTAACTTTTTAGCAGCCCAAAGAAACCCAGATATTCAATGCTGGTTGCTGGATACTGCCTGGCATTGAATATCTGGGTTTAATGCCAGCAGCGGGCAGCAAACGCGCTGCCCACTTCCAGCTGAATATCGGGCCTCGTGTGTTTATTAATAATTATTATATATGTATTGGCATGTACTTATATTCTAGAGGGTGAATATTTTAACCATCACTTAACGCATTTTACATTTGAATGAGCATATAAATATATATTTGGAATATATTTGATTATGCAATCTGATTTACTGTAAAATGTATTGAGTGGTAACCAAAATCCTGTGCATAATCAGGTCTGAGATGGAGCACACTTGAAGATAAGTGCTGTCATATTATGCTATTGTACATTGACGATTATGCACAGGATTTTGGTTACTTTTGCTGCAAGTATTTTGTTACACGTATTGAAAGTGTTTTGCTACAAGCATTGAAATTTCATAAAAAATGTTTTGGGAGGTTTTTGCCGATGATTGGTCTTAGTCAATGTGCTGCTGTGGTACTCTTGTCTTAGTGACGGAGCTGATTCGATAACGTCTGATTTCCACAGCATAAGCTTGTGACTGCTGAGGCTTTTTTTCCTCCGGATAGTATATATATTGATAAATTTAAAAATCCAGCATTAGAATGTTAAAAAGAAAGAACTGATTATTGCAGTGGCATTGCAAAGGCGGCTGCCACCCAGGGCGGTTCATCGTTGAGCACCCCCCCCCCAGGGGCAACACGACACCCCCCCCTTCAGTGCATCGATACCCCCCTGGGTGCAGCATGACACCCCCCCTCGACGCATTAAACCCCCCCCCCCCCCCGAGTGCATTCTTACCTGCTGGGAGCTGCGTCGGTTCTGCTGGTTCCCTGCTCTCTCTGCCTGGAACAGGAAGTAACCTGTTCCGGGGCAGAGGGAGCAGGGAACTAGCGGAGCCGACACCCCCCCAGCGGAGTGCACCTGGGGCGCTCCGCCCCTCCTGCACCCCCCTTTCTATGCCACTGGATTATTGTTTTTGCAATTTTTCTATAAGTGAATTGAGTTCCATGTTCTTTGGTTTTAAGCTGAGCTTCACATGTAGAATTGTTCTTTGGTTTTTATTTTGGGGGATGGGGGGGTGGGAGGAGGTAACTATGGAGGCAAATCTATAAGTGGATGCCTCCGTTTAGATGCCCTGATGCATGCCTTGTATTTCCCTGTCTGCAGTTATGTCAGTAATAGACCTGAAGTAACTGAAGCCACATAAATATGCATAACCTATGTCCTTGCCCATGATCTGTCCATTTATGCAGTATGGGGCATATTTAATAAAGAGCATTAGGGTTTTATTGCTTGATGCAGGTTAACAGATAAAAACAACATGCTTGAAGTGCAAAGACTCTGCAGTAACTGGTGGGGGCATGTCCAGCATTTCCCCTGCAGTAAGGGCAACTGTGCTAAGACATGAACAGGTACCATCAGGAGCATATCATCAGCATATGAAAAGAATTTAGCCCCAAAAGCAGAAAGACATCATATATATGTTCAATAATATGAGAGACAATGATGATCCTTGAGGTACTCCACAAGGTGGAGTCCAGCTGGTGGAAACTTGATCGGCCATTTTAACTCATGAAAGAAATTCTCCTATCCAAAATAAAACTTTACCAAAGATTCCCAGTGAACTCAATTTATACAATGATATGTCATAAACAACTGTATCAAACACGGCACTAAAGTCAAATTGTAATAAAATAGCTGGATTTTACCATAAGAAAATAAAGATTTTATCTCAGAAACAATAGCAAAACAGGACAGATTCTGTTGAGTGGTATGGTATAATACCAAATTGTAAGAATGTAGACAATCAAATCTTATTAAATAATCTGCCAATTAGTGTCAATAATGGCTTGTTAATTGGCAATTATCAGTGCTGATTGGTTTAACTAAGTTGCACGTGGAAATCCAAAATACAACTGGATTTGAATGCACAATTTAACTTACTGTACACTGCTTTGCGTGAATTCCTTCAAAAAGATAGTAAATAAATAAATAAAGTCACGCTATATAGAATTCTGGGCTATACACAGGGGCGCCGAGAGGGGGGCAGGGGGGACAAAATTCTCCGGGCCTGGGCCTAGGCCGCCGGCGTTGTAGTCCCCGGTCTCACCTGCCTGCCTCCTCGGCTCCGGGCCCCCTGCGTTTGAAGCGGCACTCACAGATCGCCTCCCTTCAGGCTTTCCCGCCCTGTGTCCTGCCCTCACGGAAACCAGAAGTTACATCAGACAAGGGTGGGTCAAAGGGAGGGAAGGCCAGAAGAGAGGCGATCTGCGACTGCCGCTTTGAATGCAGGGGCCCGGAGCCGTGGAGGCAGGCAAGTGAGACCGGGGACTGAAGCGAGGGGTGGCAGCGACGGGGGGCGGTAGCAGCATGGGGGGCGGAGGTGAGGTGGCCTTGCCCCGGACCCAGCCTAGTCTCTCGGCAGCCTTGGCTATATATATATATATATATATATATATATAATCTGGGGATTTGTGTGCAGATACACCTAATGCCACCTATTGCTGATACCTACTATATGCTGACTGCAATGTGCAGTCCACGCCCATTCTCTGCTCATACTCTACAGTCTCTGCCCCTTCCTGTATTAAGCAGTTAGCACTGGACTTTAGGACTAGAGTCTGTAAATGGCACCCAAATTTGGGTGCCCAAAAAAATAAGCACTAAGCACTGTTCTATAAATGATGCTCTGAGTCGGGTGCCGTTTATAACATAGCGCTTAGTGCTGGGATCCACACCAAATTTGGGGTGCGAGAATTTATCCCAACTGAAATCTGGTGTAAATCCTCATAACTAAATTAGGCACAGATCTGCCCTATTCTGTAATGATGCCTGCAAATTCTATGCCTGCTCCTGACCTGCCCATGCCCCTCCCATGGCCACGTCCCTTTCATCCATATGTATGAATTTACGTGCACATCTTCATAGAATACTGACTACAAAGATGTGCACATAAATTCAATTAGCAACAATTAGTGCCCAATTATTGCCAATTAACTGCTCAATGGTCAGTTATGTTAAATGTACATTTATAGAATATGCCTGATGCATCAGATTTTGGCACTCAATTTTGGACTCCATATATAGAATCTGGGGTTAACTGCACTGGCTGTTTTAACGTGCACTGGCACTAATAATTAAGGCATGCTAAAACCCGTGCTAACTGCTTAGCATACCTTAGTAAACATTTGCCTATGAGGGGCATTTTCGATATGACGTCTAAGTCAGACGTTAAAACGTCCAAAATCTGAATAGGAAAAACTGTCATTTTCGAAAAGGAAAAAGTCTATTTTTTTTGCTTCGAAAATGATTTGGATGTTTTGCTTTTTCGACGTTTTATTTTTTGGTCCATTTTTGAAAAAAAGGTCCAAGTATTCAACGCACAAAAGCAAGTCATTGAGATGTAGAAGGAGCCAGTATTTTTAGTAGACCGGTCCCCCAAACATCTGCTCATCATTAAATTAAAAGATTACATACATATGAAACATATTTTAAAAAAGGGATAAAATGTAATATAATCATCCAAGAAGAATGAATATTATATGGAATGTATTCTAGAGGGTGAATAAACATTTAATGCAAAAGCCAATAAGAGGATACATAAATGGATGTAGCAACAGTGCTGTGAGTTGTATGGGAAAAGGTATGATACTGATAAAAAGGTAAAAAAATAATACAAAAATGGACACGAAAATGGGGGTAAGGAGTAGTGATAAGAAGACAATGACATAGGCATGAAGAAACTAGTGCCGAATAAAGGTATTGAGGTGATGATAGCACAAGTACAGAGAACTAGGTGCTGAGAAACAATATTCTGTGAGAGAAGGTGAGGATAGGAAAACTGAATAATATGGCAGGCTGCTGAAAAAGCTGGAAGATGTATCGAGAAACTGGTACTGAAAGGTGGTATTAAACTGACAAAAACACCAGTGCAGAAGAACTGGTGCTGGGAAGCAGTGTGGTGAAATGTGAAAACAATGGAGCAATATAGCAAGGCTGCTAAAAAAAGAAGGGGGGAGAAGAGTGTGACTGAGAGTGAGAAGTGCCATATGAATAAAGGGAGACCCAGGGAATGAATGTGAAGTGACAGAGCAAAAGGAACGGGAGGTAAATGATAAACAAACAAGTGCTAAAGATAAGTGTGTGTGTAAAAAGGCAAAAAAAAGGGGGGGCTAATATGACAGAAGGGATAGTGCTGGGCAGACTTATACGGTCTGTGCCAGAGCTGGTGGTGGGAGGCGGGGTTGGTAGTTGGGAGGCGGGGATAGGGCTGGACAGACTTATACAGTCTGTGCCCTGAAGAGGACAGTACAAATAAAAAAGTAGCACATATGAATTTATCTTCTTGGGCAGACTGGATGGACCGTGCAGGTCTTTTTCTGCCATCATCTACTATGTTAGAAGAAAGACAGTGCAAGACAGAACTGGTACATACCTACGGAAACAGTCAAACACATGAGAAAAAAGTGCCAGCAGTGTTTTTAATCAAATTGTTTGGGAGTGGGAGGGGGTAAGTGACCACTGGGGGAGTAAGGGAAGGTCATCCCTGATTCCCTGCAGTGGTCATCTGGTCATTTAGGGCACCTTTTTGTGCCTTATTCATAATAAAAACAGGTCTAGCTCAAAATGTCTAAGTTTTAGTCCTGGACGTTTTTGTTTTGTTCCATTATGGCTGAAAAATGTCTATGTCTTAGGAACTCCCAAGTCCCACCCTGAACAAACCCCTGAAATGCCCCCTTGAGATTTGGAAGTACTTCTGACAGAGTTCGTAGAAAAGCAACTAAAAATAAGTTTCAAAAATACTGATTTGGACGTTTTTGTGAGACTTTTTTTGTGAGGACTGTTTTCTTAAATCATGTAATGACGTTCTCATTTCCATACTCTGTAAGCCACATTGAGCCTGCAAAAAGGTGGGAAAATGTGGGGTACAAATACAATAAATAAAAATAAAAACGTGCAAATTATTATTTATTGCATTTGTATCCCACATTATCCCACCTATTTGCAGGCTCAATGTGGCTTACAGAGTATGGTAATGACATAATTATTTCATTTCATGATAACAGGTATGGTTCTTAGTGTTTGAGGATAATTTCACAGGTAAGTGTACAATTTGTGCACCGTGTATTTTATACATTTATACATTGAAGGGGAACTGTAAATAGAGGCACCCAGCTAAAAAATTCCCTTCAATATGTACAGGTTTAGTTTTTGAAAGTTTCATGCACTGTTTTTGCTGTAAAACTACCCTCAGATATAAATGTCTGCAAGCACCTTTTTATTTAGCAACTAGTAAAAAAGGCCAGTTTCTGAAAGAAATGAAACGGGCGCTAGGAACATGATGATCTAATTGCAATTATGTTGTTAAGGGAACCATTACCAAAAATCAGGGTATATAATGAGTAATATTGTGTTTTTTAGAAATTTGTATGTATAGTATTTTAAAAAATAGAGAGTAAGCAGAATGTAAATAACTTTAATTGCAAACATAATGCTGGTTTAGATTTTTAAAATTTCTTTATAAACAATATTTTTTGTATAAACTTTGTCACAATGAGGGAAAAGCTTTCCTTGTTCAGGACCATCTATAACTTTAACAATTGCATCAGAAGACTTACGAACTCGTGTAAATGCAACATCCAGTTGTCCATGTGTAAACACTGGTTCTGGTAGGAAAATGCCAACTTTTTCAAATGCTTGTCCTTGTGACTTATTAATTGTCATTGCAAAAGCCAATTTCACAGGAAATTGTTTTCTCCATCCACCCATGTCCAGCAACCCTCCTCTCCCCGGCCCTGCCCTCCCCTCCATCCACCCATACCCAGCGATTCTCTTCTCTCTCCTGCCCCCCTCCAGCCACCCATACCCAGCGATTCTCTTCTCTCCCCTGCCCCCTCCAGCCACCCAGCGATTTTCCTCTCTCCCCTGCCCCCCTCCAGCCACCCAGTGATTCTCCTCTCTCCCCTGCCCCCCTCCAGCCACCCAGCGATTCTCCTCTCTCCCCTGCCCCCCAGCCACCCAGCAATTCTCCTCTCTCTCCTGATTACCTCCGTCGAAGCAGCCGTGTTATTGAAAGCCCTGCCCGTCTCTAGCCTTCCCTTCAAGTTCGTTCCCTCAGAGTCCCACCCTCGCGGAAATAGGAAATGACATCAGAAGGCAAGACTCTGAGGGAACAAACTTGAAGGGAAGGCTAGAGATTGGCAAGGCTTTCAATGACACGGCCGCTTCAACGGAGGTAATCAGGGGAGAGAGGAGAATCACTGGGTGGCTGGAGCGGGGGGCAGGGGAGAGAGGAGAATCACTGGGTGGCTGGAGGGAGGGCAGGGGAGAGAGGAGAATCGCTGGGCAGCACAGGCAAACGAAGGTAGTGGTGGCAGGTAGACGTCAGGCAAGCAGGATTCTACTGTGGGAGAGTGACGTCAGGAGATGGTTACAAACGCAGGCAGAGACATTGGAACGTTGCAGGAGCAAATTATTATATTAGATAATAAAAGCAAAACAACTTGTATGATTTTTCTTTGGTTACTGATGCAACCCAATAGGTAAAAGGTATTTGTGGAGTTTGTACCAAAGCGAGAAACTTTATTTATAGACCCTCCTTTTTGTATACTATATTCTCATCTGAACAGTAAGCTGTTCCAAGATTTGACTCATAGATTTAAATGTTGTTCATAAGGTTATAAATGATCATCTCTGATCTCAAGGTATTGAGTATCATACATCTTAATCACAAAGATCATTTGTACTGCATATATTTTAGGATGTCTTTTCCTACCTATGTATTCCATTGAATATATCCTCAATCATTCTGGTTGAGAAATTAGGACAGAAATTCCATCTTACATGTTTTATGATATCAGCCTAAACTGCCAATGGAAATTAATTCTTATTTTCTTTGCTTGGTTGTTCTTTACCCTTTAAGGAATCAAGAAAATAAATGGGAAATCTCATTGATAAAACATCAGTATGATGCATTTCTCCCCAAGGCTGAACATTTTCTAGCATAGAAACAGAGAAAAATGAAGGCAGAGAAAAGACAAGATGGTCTATCCAGTTTGCCCATCCATGCCATTTACTCTCCCTGTCACTCCCTTACAGATCCTATGTACTTGTCCCAAGCTCCCTTGAATTCAGATATTGATTTCATCTCTACCACTTCTAACAGGAGGTCATGCCACGAATTTACCACCCTTTCCATGAAGAAGCATTTCCTCAGGTTACCTCTGAGTCTATTCCCTTTTATCGTCATCCTATGCCCCCTCATTCAATTGAAAGAGACTTGCTTCCTGTGCATTTATGCTGCATGGGTATTGAAATGTTTCTATCATATCTGCCCTCTCCCGCCTTTCTTCCAAAGCATACATATTGAGATCTTTAAGTCTGTCCCCATACATTTTATTATGAAGACCACTAACCATTTTAGTAGCTGCCCTCTGGGGTGTCTACCCTATTGCAGATTTTGGTATCATCCGCAAAGAGGCAAACCTTACCAGGCAGCCCTTCAGCAATATCGCTTACAAAAATGTTAAGAACCTTCCCAAGAGCAGAACCTTGCAGCACACCATGGGTAAAATCCTTTTTCTCAGAATGAGTTCCATTTACCAGCAGTCCAGCAATGAAATGGGGGCTATCCAGTCTTTTGCACTGTCACAAGTTTGATTATCTCCAAGTTGGTGAGAAGCCATATGTGTGTACTCAGTACAAAGAGCTTTAAGCACTCAGGGAAATGGTCCAATCTCTAGAGGCTAGAATAAGAAATTGGAGGAGCTGAGGCAGACAGACACATTTATAATGGAGGCCTAAAGGGTCATAGTAAAGAAGTCCCACCTCCAGTTTGACAACCTCTGTGCTGTCATGGAGGAGAAAAGTATCCTGAGAGTATCACAATGGAGAAGCAGGAAGTGATCTTATAGCTAGGACCTGCCCTCCAGGGGATGCAATATCCTATCGCACCAAGCATGCGCCTCCAGGGGCTTCTGCCCAAGAGGAAAGAGAAAGGAAGGCCATTGCATTTAAAGATTTGATCATTAGGCACGCAGATACCTGGATGGCTGGTGGACATGAGGCTCACTTGGTGACTTGCCTTCCTGGTGCAAAGGTAGTGGACCTCACGTGACATTTAGATATGATTTTAGACAGTGCTGGGGAGGAGACTGCTGTCTTAGTACATGTGGGCACCAATGACATAGGAAAATGTGGGAGAGAGGTTACATATATGAGCATATGAGTAGCCATACTTGTTCTGACCAATGGTCCATCTAGCCCAGTATCCTGTTTTCCAAATAGTGGCCAAGCCAGGTCACAAGAAACCCAACTAGTAACAACATTCCATGCTACCAATCCTGGGGCAAGCAGTTTCTTCCCCATGACTTTTCCTCCAGGAATTTGTCCAAACCTTTTTTAAAACCAGATACACTAACCGCTATTACCACATCCTCCACCAATGAATTCCAGTACCATGCAGATACACTAATCGCTGTTACCACATCCTCTGGCATAGAGTTCAAGAGTTTAACAAGTGAAAAAATATTTCCTCCTATTTGTTTTACAAGTATTTCCATGAAGGGGTGAATAATCACGTGGGTATAGGTGGGCTGATTGATATTTGGATTTTCTGAAAGCGTCTGACAAAGTGTCTCATGAACAACTACTCAGGAAATAAGAGGCAGTGTCCTACTGTGGTTAAGAACTGATTAAAAGATAGTTAAGAGAGAGTAGGGTTGAATGGTCAATATTCTTAGAGAAGGGTAAATAATGAGGTTCCCCAGGATCTACGCAGGGACCACTGCTTTTTAACATTTTTATAAATGTTCCGGAAATGGAAATAATGAGAACTGAAAAATGAACTTGCAGAGCTATTGTTAGTAATATGTCATTTATCTTTAAAATCAAGAATGGTACCAGAAGAATGTAAGATGGCCAATATAACACCAATTTTTTAAAAGGGTTCCAGAGGTGATCCAGGAAATTATAGACCAGTGAGCCTGACATCAGTGCTGGTCAAAATAGTAGAGACTATTATAAAGAACAAAATTACAGAGCATATACATTAGCATAGATTAATGGGATAAAGGCAAGAAGGATTTAGTCAAGGGAAATCTTGCCTCATCAATCTTCTACTTTCTTTGAAAGGGTGAATAAACTTGTGGATTAAGGTGAGCCGGTCAATATTGTGTAGATGGATTTTCTAAAGGCATTTGACAAAGTATCTCATGAAAGAGTCCTGAGGAAATTAGAAAGTCATAGGATAGGAGGTAATGTCCAATTGTGAATTAAAAACTGGTTAAAAGATAGACAACAGAGAGAGTAGCGTCAAATGGTCAGTATTTTCAATAGAGAAAGGTAGATAGTAGGATTCCCCAGGAGTCTATGCTGGGACCACTGCTTTTTAACATATTTATAAATGATCTAGAGATGGGAATAACTAGTGAGATAATCAAATTCTAGAGATGGGAATAACTAGTGAGATAATCAAATTTGCTGATGACACAAAGTTATTCAAAGTTATTAAATCGCAAAAGGATTGTGAAAAATTGCAAGATACCCTAACAAGACTTTGAGACTGGGCATCCCAATGGCAGATGACATTTAATATGAGCAAGTGCAAAGTGATGCATGTGGGAAAGAGGAACCTAAACTATAGCTACCGGATGCAAGAAGTCACCACCCAGGATAAGGATCTAGGTGTCATCATGATACGTTGAAACCCTCTGCTCAGTGTTCAACAGCGGCTAAGAAAGCAAATAGAATGTTAGGAACTATTAGGAAAGAAATTTTAAACAAAAATGAGAATATTATAATGCCTTTGTATTGTTTCATGGTGTGACCACACCTTGAATACTGTATGCAGTTCTGGTTAGTGCATCTCAAAAAAGATATAGCAAAATTAGAAAAGGTACTGAGAAGGGCAACAAAAATGATAAAGGAGATGGGACTACTTTCCTATAAGGAAAGGCTAAAGTGGCTAGGGCTCTTCAGCTTGAAGAAAAAATGACTGACGAGAGATATGAAAGAAGTCTATAAAATACTGAGTGGAGTGGAATGGCTACATGTGTATCGCTTGTTAACTTCAAAATTACTAGGACTAGGGGGCCCACAATTAAGTTACTAAATAGTAAATTTAAAACAAACCAGAGAAAATATTTCTTCACTCAATGTGTAATTAACTCTGGAGTGTTGTAGCCAGAGAATGTGGTGAAAGCAGTTAGATTAGCAGGGTTTAAAAAAAGGTTTGGATAATTTTCTTAATGAAAAGTCCATAAGCCATTATTAAGATGGACTTGGGAAAATCCACTGCTTATTTCTAGGATAAGAAGCATAAAATTTGTTTTACTGTTCTGGTATCTTGCCAGGCTACTTGTGACCTCAATTGGCCACTGTTGGAAACAGGATACTGGACTTGATGGACCTTTGGTCTATCACATTATGGCAAGCTTATGTTCTTATGTACCTTCTGTCGCCTTTCAATAAACCAATTCCTAACCCAGTCACTTTAGGGCCCATAGTGAGGGCACTCAGTTTATTTATTAGTTGTCTATATGGAACTGTGTCAAACGCTTTGCTAAAATCTAAATATACCACATCTAGCTCTCTCCCTCGATCCAGCTGTCTGGTCACTCAGTCAAAGAAATTAATCAGATTTGTCTGATAAGACCTATCTCTAATGAAACCATGTTGCCTCGGGTCCTGTAATCCATTAGATTCTAAAAACTTTGCTATTCTCTGTTTTAAAATTGTTTCCATTAATTTACTTACCACAGAAGTCAGACTTGCCAGCCTGTAGTTCTCAACCTCTTCTTTATTAATGCTTTTGTGGAGAGGGAACATGTCTGCTCTTCCCCAGTTCTCTAGGACCACTCTGAACTCTAGAAAAGCGTTGAAAAGATCAGCTACTGGAGCTAGAACTTCTCTAAGTCCCTTCATTGCCCTGAGATGTATGCCATCCAGTCCCATGGCTTTGCCCACCTTTAGTTTAGCCAGCTCCTCAGGAATACAGTCCTCTGAAAAACATTCCGGGATTACCAACCCTTGTATTTTCCTTCTGCATTTTTGATCCTAGCCCTTCAGCTGTGAACACAGAACTGAAATATTTGTTAAGCAATTCCTCTTTATCTTTATCAGCTTCTGCATATTCCTCCCCTTCACCTTTGAGTCTGACAATGCCACTTTTACACTTCCTCCTCCTACTAACATATGTAAAAAATGTGTTCTTCCCCCCCCCCCCCCCCCCCCCAATTTACTGTATTGGTTATTTTTTTTTTCTTCCATTTGCATCATTACTTTCCTGACTACTCCACCAGTTTCTCTTAGCTTTTCCTGATATTGTCACCTCATTCTGTGATCTCTTGTAGTTCATAAAGGCTAATCTCTTTTTTCCTTACCTTTTCGGCTACTACTTTTGAGAACCAAAGCAGCCTCCTTTTCCTCTTACTTGTATTTACTTTCCTTACAAAAAGGTTTGTTGCCCTTACAATAGCTCTTTTCAGTTTTTCCCACTGCTTTCCAGCTTTTTCCAGATGCGCAATTCATTGAGGTAATCCCCCATCTGAACAAAGTTAGTTTTTTTTAAAGTCTAAAACCTGCACTTTTGAATGAACCCTCTCCACACTTACCTTAATATTAGACCACACCATCTCAGGCATGCTCAGGTTCATTAAAATGAGCATAAGTACATAAGTAGTGCTATACTGGGAAAGACCAAAGGTCCATCTAGCCCAGCATCCTGTCACCGACAGTGGCCAATCCAGGTCAAGGGCACCTGGCACGCTCCCCAAACGTAAAAACATTCCAGACAAGTTATACCTAAAAATGCGGAATTTTTCCAAGTCCATTTAATAGCGGTCTATGGACTTGTCCTTTAGGAATCTATCTAACCCCTTTTTAAACTCCGTCAAGCTAACCGCCCGTACCACGTTCTCCGGCAACGAATTCCAGAGTCTAATTACACGTTGGGTGAAGAAAAATTTTCTCCGATTCGTTTTAAATTTACCACACTGTAGCTTCAACTCATGCCCTCTAGTCCTAGTATTTTTGGATAGCGTGAACAGTCGCTTCACATCCACCCGATCCATTCCACTCATTATTTTATACACTTCTATCATATCTCCCCTCAGCCGTCTCTTCTCCAAGCTGAAAAGCCCTAGCCTTCTCAGCCTCTCTTCGTAGGAAAGTCGTCCCATCCCCACTATCATTTTCGTCGCCCTTCGCTGTACCTTTTCCAATTCTACTATATCTTTTTTGAGATACGGAGACCAGTACTGAACACAATACTCCAGGTGCGGTCGCACCATGGAGCGATACAACGGCATTATAACATCCGCACACCTGGACTCCATACCCTTCCTAATAACACCCAACATTCTATTCGCTTTCCTAGCCGCAGCAGCACACTGAGCAGAAGGTTTCAGCGTATCATCGACGACGACACCCAGATCCCTTTCTTGATCCGTAACTCCTAACGCGGAACCTTGCAAGACGTAGCTATAATTCGGGTTCCTCTTACCCACATGCATCACTTTGCACTTGTCAACATTGAACTTCATCTGCCACTTGCACGCCCATTCTCCCAGTCTCGCAAGGTCCTCCTGTAATCGTTCACATTCCTCCTGCGACTTGACGACCCTGAATAATTTTGTGTCATCGGCGAATTTAATTACCTCACTAGTTATTCCCATTTCTAGGTCATTTATAAATACATTAAAAAGCAACGGACCCAGCACAGACCCCTGCGGGACCCCACTAACTACCCTCCTCCACTGAGAATACTGGCCACGCAATCCTACTCTCTGCTTCCTATCTTTCAACCAGTTCTTAATCCATAATAATACCCTACTTCCGATTCCATGACTCTGCAATTTCTTCAGGAGTCTTTCGTGCGGCACTTTGTCAAACGCCTTCTGAAAATCCAGATATACAATATCAACCGGCTCCCCATTGTCCACATGTTTGCTTACCCCCTCAAAAAATGCATTAGATTGGTGAGGCAAGACTTCCCTTCACTAAATCCGTGCTGACTTTGTCTCATCAGTCCATGTTTTTGTATATGCTCTGCAATTTTATTCTTAATAATAGCCTCCACCATCTTGCCCAGCACCGACGTCAGACTCACCGGTCTATAATTTCCCGGATCTCCTCTGGAACCCTTCTTAAAAATCGGAGTAGTAACATTGGCTACCCTCCAGTCTTCCGGTACTACACTCGATTTTAGGGACAGATTGCATATTTCTAACAGTAGTTCCGCAAGTTCATTTTTTAGTTCTATTAATACTCTGGGATGAATACCATCAGGTCCCGGTGATTTACTACTCTTCAGCTTGCTGAACTGACCCATTACATCCTCCAAGGTTACAGAGAATTTGTTTAGTTTCTCCGACTCCCCCGCTTCAAATATTCTTTCCGGCACCGGTGTCCCCCCCAAATCCTCCTCGGTGAAGACCGAAGCAAAGAATTCATTTAATTTCTCCGCTACGGCTTTGTCCTCCTTGATCGCCCCTTTAACACCATTTTCGTCCAGCGGCCCAACCGACTCTTTGGCCGGTTTCCTGCTTTTAATGTATCTAAAAAAATTTTTACTATGTATTTTTGCTTCCAACGCTAATTTCTTCTCAAAGTCCTTTTTTGCCCTCCTTATCTCCGCTTTGCATTTGGCTTGGCATTCCTTATGATCTATCCTGTTACTTTCAGTTGGTTCTCTTCTCCACTTTCTGAAGGATTGTTTTTTGACTCTAATGATTTCCTTTATCTTACTGTTTAGCCACGCCGGCTGACGTTTAGTCTTTTTTCCCTTTTTTCTAATACGTGGAATATATTTGTCCTGAACCTCCAGGATGGTGTTTTTAAACAGCATCCACGCCTGATGCAAGTTTTTTACTCTGCGAGCTGCTCCTTTCAGTCTTTTTTTCACCATTTTTCTCATTTTGTCGTAATCACCTTTTCTATAGTTAAACGCTAGCGTACTTGATTTCCTAGTTTCACTTCCTTCAATGCCAATATCAAAACCGATCATATTATGATCACTGTTATCAAGCGGCCCTCGTATCGTTACCCCCTGCACTAGATCATGAGCACCACTAAGGACTAAGTCTAGTATTTTTCCTTCTCTTGTCGGCTCCTGAACTAGCTGTTCCATGAAGCTGTCCTTGATTTCATCAAGAAATCTTATGTCCCTTGCGTGTACAGATGTTACATTAACCCAGTCTATATGCGGGTAATTGAAATCCCCCATTATTATTGTGTTGCCCAGTTTGTTTGCGTCCCTGATTTCCTTTAACATTTCCGCATCCGTCTGTTCGTCCTGGCCAGGCGGACGGTAGTACACTCCTATCACTATCCTTTTCCCCTTTGCACATGGAATTTCAATCCACAGTGATTCCAAGGAGTGTTTTGTTTCCTGCAGAATTTTCAATCTATTTGATTCAAGGCTCTCGTTAATATACAATGCTACCCCTCCACCAATCCGATTCACCCTATCACTACGATATAATTTGTACCCCGGTATGACAGTGTCCCACTGGTTATCCTCCTTCCACCAGGTCTCAGAGATGCCTATTATATCTAATTTTCATTTAGTGCAATATATTCCAACTCCCCCATCTTATTTCTTAGGCTCCTGGCATTCGCATATAGACATTTCAAACTATGTTCGTTGTTCCTAAGTACATCATGCTTAGTACTTGACAGTATTAATTGGCAATCTTTTGTCTGATTTTTATTGTTATTTAAAGATACCCGACCTACTACAATCTCTTTTGCAACCTCACTATCAGGATACTCTATCTTCCCTGTTATGGTGATATCTTTGAAAGATACCTTATCCCGAACCATGCTCTTTTGAGCGACTGTCGGCCTTCCCCCCATTTCTAGTTTAAAAGCTGCTCTATCTCCTTCTTAAACGCCGATTGCCAGCAGCCTGGTCCCACTCTGGTTAAGATGGAGCCCATCCTTTCGGAATAGGCTCCCCCTTAACCAGAATGTTGCCCAGTTCCTAACAAATCTAAAGCCCTCCTCCCTGCACCATCGTCTCATCCACGCATTGAGACTCTGGAGCTCTGCCTGTCTCTTGGGCCCTGCGCGTGGCACAGGTAGCATTTCAGAAAATGCTACCCTGGAGGATCTGGATTTCAGCTTTCTACCTAAGAGCCTAAATTTTGCTTCCAGAACCTCTCTCCCACATTTTCCTATGTCATTAGTACCCACATGTACCAAGACAGCCGTCTCCTCCCCAGCACTATATAAAATCCTATCTAGGTGACGCGTGAGGTCCGCCACCTTCGCACCAGGCAGGCAAGTCACCAGGCGATCCTCACGTCCACCAGCCACCCAGCTATCTATATGCCTAATGATCGAATCACCAAGTACAACAGCTGTCCTAACCTTTCCCTCCCGGGCAACATTTGGAGATATATCCTCGGTGCGAAAGGATAATACATCACCTGGTGGGCAGGTCCTGGCTACAGGAGTACTTCCTACTTGAAAAGTTAGAAGCACTTGCCACAGTGAAATGTAACTGTGTCAAAGGTGATCTCTGATTTTTACAAGCTAGCTCTCTTTTGTATCAGAGATGATTCTGATTTTAAGAAGCTTAGCTCTTATTATGAGCCATTGGCCTGTATTTTACTGAGAGCAAGGGCTAGCATAACTCTTCACTGTGCATGTTCTTGCTCAGGTTCATTAAAATGAGCACGTAGTGCACGGAATTCTGAAAACAGGAGAGGAAGCAAGTACGAGACCAGCAAGGGACAGATAAACGCTTCAGCCAGTGGGGGTTGGGGACCCCCACCAGCAAAGGCATTTTGCGGCGGCGACAGCAGCAGGAGGGGGAATCAGCGGCGATGGGGAGGGAACCTGCAGTGGCAGCATGGGGGAATTGGCTACGGTGGGAGAAGTCATCTGTGGCGGTGGGGGGGGGGGTGTCAGAAGCGGTGGGGGAGGCAGGCTAAAATGTGCCCCCCCAGACTTTGGGCTCTGGACACCTCTCCCGCCGAGGTCTGGCTATGCCCCTGTGCACATTAGAAGTGTGGCACACATTGTTATAGAATACACTTAGCGAGTTGTGCGCCTAAATCTAATCAATGCCAATTAGTGCTAATTATTCTTTGTTAAGTTCTGTTATCAGCACTTATTAGCTTATTAAGCCAATTAAGTTGCATGCAGTGTTATAGGAGCCACTCTGATTTTAGCACACTATATAGAATCGAGGGGACAGTGTTTTACATAACACAAATCACATTAACTAGCCCTAAGAAAAAAGTAGGCTGACTCAAAAATTGTTATTATTATTAATATTTTGACATTAGACAGACATCAGGATAATCATATGTTTGCCTCAAAGGCAATTAGTTTTGAGTTAGTTCAATTAAATCTTCTCCTAGTTCATTCCTGAAAAAAATACAACATTTCCATTTCAGAGACTAAATACTGTTTTCATTCACATTCATAAACCAGGAAAGACAAAATGAAACATACTGGCTTGAGTGATATGGAGAAACTACTGCAGCTAGGCAGATTTTTCCAATAATTGCTACAAATGCAAATATTTCAAATCTATTAAAATAACAACATTGACAGCAACATTTATATACAATAGGCACATCTAAGAAAAAGCTATAGTATCTCTCCTTCTTGTTTGTCCTTAAGAACAAAGCATAGCTGATAAGCACAATGATTGAGGGCCACTCAGAAATCCAGACATGCCTCTTTTCTCGCTGTCAAAATACAGGCAGTAATTGATGGACGTCAGCACAGTTCTTATGAGCCACTGCACTTATAGACCTTAGTTCAAGGGAAAACACTGTGGGGTGTCCATGAATAATGCACTGTAGATTGCTGAGCATTTGAAAGGCAAGTTATAATTCCTTTATTTTCTAAGAGCTTGATTCGTACCTGAAAACCATGGGTAACATCACAGAAAATCATTAATAACAAAAATGTTTGATGCATCAAATATTTACAAAACATATATTGAAAACCATGAGCCGAATATTCAACAAAAGCTGAGCTCCTAAATTTAGGCTTCCAAGGGCTTCTTTCACAAAGTTGCACTAGCGATTCCTGCGCGGCAAATGATAGCAAACCCATTCAATCCCTATGGACTTCCACTCGTTTGCCATGCAGGAATCGCTAGCGTGGCTTTTTAAAAAAGGCCCTAAGTTAGGTTTCTAAACTAGTGCCTATTTTCAGCCAAACTTAGGGGCCCATTTACAAAGGTGCGTGCAGCGAGTGTCAAATCGGAATTACTGCCTGGCTAGTGCATGCGCCTGGTGGTAATTCTGAATTTGGCACATGCTGAAAACCCACAGTAGAAAATAATTTTCTATTTTCTATCATGGGGCGTTCCAGGCGGTAATCAGCAGTTGGTGCATGCTGGATGATTAACAGATGGGTAATGTGTGAGCCCCTACTGCTTAGTCAATTGGTGGCATTAGATGCGTGCTAGTTTTAATTTTGCCACACGTCCATTTTCTGGAACTCAAAACCCCCCTTTTTTTCCAGACGTAGTAGAGAAATGGTCCAGCGAGCATCCAATACAAGCGCCCACACTACCACAGGCCACTTTTTGGCGTGCCTTTGTAAAAGGGCCCATTAGGAATTAAAGTGCTTATTTTAGAAACTCAGTTCATGTTTTGGACATCCATAAACCAGCACTTAGGTGTCTCATGCATAAATATCTGAGTTCTGACTTTGCAAAACTGGAAAATGAGCATCTAAAACTGAAGAGCTTCCCTAATGGCAAGAAGCATGGTCTGGGTTTGTTATATGTAGAACTAAGTTAAGCCTAAAAAATAGACCTTTATTCCGTATTTCAGAAAGAGAATGAATGTCTGTGTCCAAAAAGATGGACATCGGGATTTAGACTCGCTACCTGGGACATCCAGGATTCAGAAAAGTGCTCCTATTGAGCAGTGCTATATTGGAGGGATTAAGAGAGGAGGTCACTTCCTTTATCCTCCAGTGGTTAATGCTCCAAGTGAAAATGACAAAGGATACTGGGATTTGTGTCAGCTTCAGGAGAAATAAACATCTATGTTTCTAAAATGGTGATTTTAACCATTTATGTTCCAACATATAAACATCCATCTTGCCATTTCATAACATAGATATTCATATGCTGGTACAGAGGTATTTAAGCTCCTCTGCTGCCATGATAATATTTTAACATCTTTTCTGAAATTGATGTTCATCCATTTCATCATATAGTTTAGAACTTGCCCTACGTCAGCAGATCCTGTTCTAAGATTCTAGCGGAACTTCAGATGTCTTTACTTGGACATCTAAATTCCGATTTGGACAACCTAATGCCGCTCAAAGTTTCCAGGTGAAAATTCATTTTAATTTAGGAGAATAAAACTTATGATTGTAAATTTAAGCCTGATATTCATTTGCCTAGTTTCACTAGCCTAATTTATGAGCCTAATGCTGAAAATCAGTTGAGATTTTCCATAACCTAAACCTGCCCAACCCTAGCAGTTAGAAGCATAATCTTTTAAATATCATTTTCTCTAAGACCTACATATTTTATTGACCCATTTGGGATGCTATAGAGGTCTATTTTTATGATTTTGATGTGACAAGGTTGAGGATATGTAAATGATGCATTCATATATATAATTTGGGTATTTGGATGCTGTGTAGATGTTTTGTTGCTTTCAGTTCTCCAGAACATAATTATGACTCATTCAGGAGTTAATGATATTTATTCATGAATGTAGTATAATTGAGGGGGTAAATTATATGTAGGATTTCTTGATTAGATGATCATAGTAACAGGAACATAGTATATGACAGCAGATAAAGACCTGTATGGTCCATCCAGTCTGCCCAACAAGATAAGCTCATTAGATATGGTATGTGATACTTCATACATATACCTGATCTTGATTTGTCCTTGCCATTTCACAGCATAGACCGCAGAAGTCTGTCCAGCACTGTCCGTGTTCTAAAATTTCTGATGTTGTCATTGAAGCCCTGAAAAGCTCCATTCCAGCCCATCAAAGTCTGTTCAGCCATGATCAGGGCACAAACTGTAGAAGTCTACCCAATAACCCATGTTGTTATCTAATCTTTAATAAGCTTCGTTGGATCCATTCCCTCTAAACAGGATTCCTTTCTGTTTATCCCACACATTTTTGAATTCCATTACCATTTGCATCTCCACCACCTCCTGCAGGAGGGCATTTCAGGTATCTACCACCCTCTTGGTGAAAAAAATACTTCCTGACATTATTCCTGAGTTGGCCCCCTTTCAACCTTCATTCATGTCCTCTAGTTCTACTGCCTTCTCATCTTTGATGAATGCAGTATTGGGTAGCTGGTTGTAAATAAAGATGGCACTTGGTTCTGCTTGTAGATACAATTTGAGTTTGAATTTGTGTCTGAGTTAGGTAGTTTGCACATGGGGATTTTGAGTGGCTTGTTGAGGTCAGCAATGGTTGAGAAGTCAAAGTATTTGCATGTTCATTTTCTGTTACATATATATGTGTCTGGGTTACAGGCTTATTTTTGAAAGAGAAGGGCGCCCATCTTTCGACACAAATCGAGAGATGGGCGTCCTTCTCACAGGGTCGCCCAAATCGGCATAATCGAAAGCCAATTTTGAGCATCCTCAACTGCTTTCTATCGCGGGGACGATCAAAGTTCACGGAGGCGTGTCGGAAGCATAGCGAAGGTGGGACTGAGGCATGCCTAACATATGGGCATCCTCGACCAATAATGGAAAAAAGAAGGGCGTCCCTGACGAGCACTTGGGCGACTTTACTTGGTCCATTTTTTTTTATGACCAAGCCCCAAAAAGGTGTCCGAACTGACCAGATGACCACCGGAAGGAATCGGGGATGACCTTCCCTTACTCCCCCAGTGGTCACTAACCCCCTCCCACCATAAAAAAAAACTTTTAAATATTTTTGCCAGCCTCAAATGTCATACCCAGCTCTATCACAGCAGTATGCAGGTCCCTGGAGTAGTTTTAGTGGGTGCAATGCACTTCAGGCAGGCGGACCCAGGCCCATCCCCCCCCTACCTGTTACACTTGTGGTGGTAAATGTGAGCCCTCCAAAACCCACCAGAAACCCACTGTACCCACATGTAGGTGCGCCCCTTCTCCCCTTAGGGCTATGATAGTGGTGTACAGTTGTGGGGAGTGGGGTTGGGGGGTTCAGCACACAAGGTAAGGGAGCTATGCACCTGGGAGCAATTTCTGAAGTCCACTGCAGTGCCCCCTAGGGTGCCCGGTTGGTGTCCTGGCATGTCAGGGGGGACCAGTGCACTACGAATGCTGGCTCCTCCCATGACCAAATGGCTTGGATTTGGTTGTTTCTGAGATGTGCATCCTCGGTTTTTATTATCGCCGAAAATTGGGGACGACCATCTCTAAGGTCAACCTAAATTTTGTGATTTAGGCGTCCCCGACTGTATTATCAAAATGAAAGATGGACGCCCATCTTATTTCGATAATACAGGTTTCCCCGCCCCTTCGCCGGGAAGTCCTGCGAGGACGTCCTCAGGAAAACTTGAGCCCCCCTTTTTGATTATGCACTTCCACATATTATACAGCTTTCCTGAAATCTGTAGTATATATATGTCTAATATTTGGTGGTTTAGATATACAGTGGTGGAAATAAGTATTTGATCCCTTGCTGATTTTGTAAGTTTGCCCACTGACAAAGACATGAGCAGCCCATAATTGAAGGGTAGGTTATTGGTAACAGTGAGAGATAGCACATCACAAATTAAATCCGGAAAATCACATTGTGGAAAGTATATGAATTTATTTGCATTCTGCAGAGGGAAATAAGTATTTGATCCCCCACCAACCAGTAAGAGATCTGGCCCCTACAGACCAGGTAGATGCTCCAAATCAACTCGTTACCTGCATGACAGACAGCTGTCGGCAATGGTCACCTGTATGAAAGACACCTGTCCACAGACTCAGTGAATCAGTCAGACTCTAACCTCTACAAAATGGCCAAGAGCAAGGAGCTGTCTAAGGATGTCAGGGACAAGATCATACACCTGCACAAGGCTGGAATGGGCTACAAAACCATCAGTAAGACGCTGGGCGAGAAGGAGACAACTGTTGGTGCCATAGTAAGAAAATGGAAGAAGTACAAAATGACTGTCAATCGACAAAGATCTGGGGCTCCACGCAAAATCTCACCTCGTGGGGTATCCTTGATCATGAGGAAGGTTAGAAATCAGCCTACAACTACAAGGGGGGAACTTGTCAATGATCTCAAGGCAGCTGGGACCACTGTCACCACGAAAACCATTGGTAACACATTACGACATAACGGATTGCAATCCTGCAGTGCCCGCAAGGTCCCCCTGCTCCGGAAGGCACATGTGACGGCCCGTCTGAAGTTTGCCAGTGAACACCTGGATGATGCCGAGAGTGATTGGGAGAAGGTGCTGTGGTCAGATGAGACAAAAATTGAGCTCTTTGGCATGAACTCAACTCGCCGTGTTTGGAGGAAGAGAAATGCTGCCTATGACCCAAAGAACACCGTCCCCACTGTCAAGCATGGAGGTGGAAATGTTATGTTTTGGGGGTGTTTCTCTGCTAAGGGCACAGGACTACTTCACCGCATCAATGGGAGAATGGATGGGGCCATGTACCGTACAATTCTGAGTGACAACCTCCTTCCCTCTGCCAGGGCCTTAAAAATGGGTCGTGGCTGGGTCTTCCAGCACGACAATGACCCAAAACATACAGCCAAGGCAACAAAGGAGTGGCTCAGGAAGAAGCACATTAGGGTCATGGAGTGGCCTAGCCAGTCACCAGACCTTAATCCCATTGAAAACTTATGGAGGGAGCTGAAGCTGCGAGTTGCCAAGCGACAGCCCAGAACTCTTAATGATTTAGAGATGATCTGCAAAGAGGAGTGGACCAAAATTCCTCCTGACATGTGTGCAAACCTCATCATCAACTACAGAAGACGTCTGACCGCTGTGCTTGCCAACAAGGGTTTTGCCACCAAGTATTAGGTCTTGTTTGCCAGAGGGATTAAATACTTATTTCCCTCTGCAGAATGCAAATAAATTCATATACTTTCCACAATGTGATTTTCCGGATTTAATTTGTGATGTGCTATCTCTCACTGTTACCAATAACCTACCCTTCAATTATGGGCTGCTCATGTCTTTGTCAGTGGGCAAACTTACAAAATCAGCAAGGGATCAAATACTTATTTCCACCACTGTATCTGGGTTGGCCTGGAATTGTTTTTATTTTATAAAATTGTTTTTAATATGTTCATATTTTCAGCAATATACGGGAGAACTGTAGATATTATTTTTGTACTGTTTAATGTGTTTAATTTTTTTTTCATTATGTATGTCAATTTGTAAATCACCTAGCATTTTAGATAGAGTGGTATAGAAGTTGTGATAACAAACAAACAAATAAATGTTTATGTGCTTGCTTTATAGAAAATAATTTTAGGAACTTTTTGTCAGTTTTTCACCTCATTTTAATAGTAGAAATTCAAAGAGGAAGGCTAATAATATAGTTAGTTTGAAGTCATAGCAATTCTAAGGTTTTTGTTGGCCATGGAAAAGAGCTTAGCTATATCTGTTCACTAGCACCAACATTGTAGGATGTGCATATGGTAACTCTGCAGCCTTAGAAGCTAGAGCCAAACCCAAATTTTCATAGCACTGCATGCAAGCAGGACCATTCCACCTGGGCATCCAAATAGCAGATGAAAATTAATGTGGAGAAATGCAAAGTGATACATATTGGGAAGAATAATCTGAATCATTGTAACCTGATGCTAGGGTCAACCTTATGGAGTCAACACCCAAGAAAAAGATTTAGGTGTCACTGTAGACAATATGCCAAATCTTCTGGCCATTGTACTAGGAACTTTTACGAAAGGGATGGTAAATAAGACCGAAAATACTATAATGCCTTTATAATGCTCCGTGGTACATCCACACCTTGAGTATTGCGTTCAGGTCTGGTCGCCGTATCTCAAAAAAGATAAAGCGGAATTAGAAAAGTTTCAAAGAAGAGCGACCAAAATGCTAAAGGGGATGGAACTCCTTCATATGAGGAAAGGCTAAATAGGTTAGGGCTCTTCAGCTTGGAAAAGAGATGGCTAAGGGGGTGGGGGGTATAATTGAGATCTACAAAATCCTGAGTGGTGTAGAACAGGTAAAAGTGAATTGATTTTTCACTATTTCAAAATGTAGAAAGATCAGGGGGAAATACTTTTAGAACAAATAGGAGAAAATATTTTTTCACTCCAAGAATAGTTAAACTCTGGAATTCATTGCCAGAGGATGTGGTAATGGCGGTTAGCATATCTGAGTTAAAAAAAAAAGGTTTGGACAATTTCCTGTAGGAAAAATCCTTAGTCTGTTATTGAGATAGACATGGGGGAAGTCACTGCTTGCCCTGGGATTGGTAGCATGGAATGTTACTACTAAATGGATTTCTGCCAGGTACTTGTGTGTTGGAAGCAGGGTACTGGGGTAGATGGAGCATTGTTTGACCCATTATGGCTATTCTTATGTTTTTTTTTAATGAAAAACTTTCTCTGCATCAAGAGAAAGCACCTCATGGTGGTCCAATCCCTCCCTCCCCCATCCCCCATGAAAGTAAAGTGTTAACCAGATGCCTAATATACCCTGATTCACATTTGCCCATAATAAATCCAGTCTGGTCAAGGTGGATTAACTGTTGCAGCAGCATTTCAAGATGTGAACTCAACATAATAAAAATTTTAGCATAAATATTTAATAGGTAGGTCTATAATTCCCACAATATAAGGGATGTCATAAAATGCCTAGCCACCTGTCTGAGATTACCTTGCGGCCACTTAGAAGGTCTATTCCAAGCACAGCTCAGGTCCACCTGCACCTGCCGCTCGTGCTCTACACTAGCACCCTCCTCCCACTGACTAGGTCACAACTGCCTCTAGGTGACTCTTTCGCTCTAAAATTATCCCCAGTGATTTCTAGGTTACTGGAGCCACACTCCCAGTGGTCCCACAGTTCCCAGAAAGCACTCACAGACCCAACACACAAACCACTAGGATTCTTTCAGTCCAGACAGGCAGAACGAGCAAACAAATGTGTTTATTCTCAGAACTTGGAACAGTGGACAAAAAAATGTGCAATTAGCAAACAGAAACAAGTAACTGAAAATGGATCAATTTGAAAACTAACTAAACATTTGCATACTTCCTAGAAAATATCTGGGGAGATCAGGACATATATAGCTGTTTACTGGTTGTCAAATATAACTTTTTTACAGGGCTTCAGCAAAGAGCTCTCTCTCTCTCTCTCTCTCTCTCTCCTCCCGGGCTGAAACTGAAGCAACAGCCAGCATCTGCTGGGCAATTTCAAACTCCAGACCAATCAGAGCCCAGAACAGTCAAGTTTCAAATAAAAACTGGTTACATCACTACAGGCACTTCCTATTATCTGTGTGCCAAATAAAAGAAAGAGAAATCAATCCTCTGTAACAGCTTTAAGTATAAACATGCACCATCTACTGGCCAAACAGGAGAAATACACTTCAGACATTTTTAAGACAGGAAAATATCCAATACATTTTACAGGCTTAAAACACACTGGGGTCCTTTTACAAAGGCGTGCTGAAAAATGGCTTGCAGTACTGTAGGCTCGGGTTTTGGATACACACCGATCAATTTTTTAATGCGTCTATAAATAAAGGCCTTTTTTGTCAAAAATGGACATGTGGCAAAATCAAAATTGCTACGCGTCCATTTTGGGTCTAACACCTTACCACCAGCCATTGACCTAGCGGTAAAGAATCTGAGTGGTAATGACTTACGCACATCAAATGCCACTTGATGCATGGCTGTTACGCGTGCCCGAAAATAAAAAGTATTTTTCAGATGCACGTATTGGACACACGCCAAAAATGAAATTACTACAAGAGCCACATGGTAGTCAGGCAGTAAGTCCATTTTGGCGTGCGTTGGGCATGCGTAGACACTTGCATGGCTTAGTATAAGGGCCCCACTGTTTCTTCACAAGGGATCCTTCCCTTCTCTTAGAATTTAATAATTGTGGCAAGGATTGATATGATAAAAACTCTTACAAAAAGTGTATGATCTTCTCTTGTAATGTTTTATAAAATTATATGGAGAGACTAGCAACACTTGCAGATTTATTATTTTTTATACTGGCTTTAGCTCTACTTTTAAGCTCTACAAAAGGCCCCTGAAGCCCCTCTGCTGACAGAAGGTCTAGCCTTGATAACTGTCTTGTGCCAATCCATCTCTTTACCTCCTTTGGGAGGGGGTTCAGAAGTTTGGACATATATAACAGCCTATAGTATTCTATAAAACAGGTAGACATAGAGGGGCATTTTTGATATGATGTCTAAGTCTGGTTTGGGAGGTTTTGCAGAAAATGTAAAAAAAAATCGAGTGATGAATAGAGTGATTTTCAAACCTGCAAAATGTCAATTTTTTGTTTAGAAAATGTCCATTTTCTAGACTTTTTATGCTTAGTACATCTCTCTTTCTCTTTAGGTACCATTTTTGGAAAAAAAAACTTCCTATGGAAAAATGCATAAAAACAAGTTATTCGGATGTCTGGGGGCCAAATAGACTGGCCAAATAGACATTCCAGCAGAGCACTGGGGCAGCCTAGGGGAGTTATTCTTCACTGTGCACTACAATATCCCTCAAGCCTGTAGTTGTCACCTATATGTAGGTATAGGAGTTATATAGTAGTTTTTGGAGAGCTAAGACTTTCCACCACAAGTGTACCAGTTCGAATGGGATACGGCACTGGATCCCCTTCTCTGTAATCCACAGTACTGACCACTAGCCTACTGCTGGGACCTGCTTGCTGCTCTAATAAGAATGGCCATCATATCTGAAGCTGTTTTATCTTTGGGGGGTGGGAGGGGGTCAGTTACCACTGAGGGAATTAAGGGGAGTCGTGCCTTAATCATTCCAGTGGTCATTTAGGGCACCTATTTGTAACTTAGTCATGTTTCAAACAGGTCTAGACAAAACCATCTCAATTTTTGCCCCAGACATTTTGGGTTGGTTCCATTATGGCAGAAAAATGTACCTTTTGGGAATGCCCAAGTCCCATCCAAAACATGCCCCCCAACAAGTCTCCTTGAAATTTGATTGGACTACAGAGAAAAACAACTCAAATCAGGGTTTTGACAATCACAACTTAAAAACATCCTTCTGCCACTTTATGACATTTTCAGATATTTTTCTTTTTTGAAAATCAGCACCATAGATTCTTAATTGTAGTAATTCCTGTATATTATAGGACCTATCCTCCTTTGTATTCTATGGGGTCCTTTTACAAAGGCACGCTGAGAAATAGCCTGTGGTTGTGTAGGTGCAGGTTTTGAGTGCGCACAGAATCATTTTTCAGTGCACCTGTAAAAAAGGCCCTTTTTTGCCGAAAATGGACATGTGGCAAAATCAAAATTGCCACGTGTCCATTTTGGGTCTGAGACTTTACCACCAGCTATAGACCTAGTGGTAATAAATTTGGACAGTAATGACCTACTCGCGTCAGATGCCACTGGGCGCACGTCCACTACGTGCGCCAGAAAATAAAAAAATATTTTTCAGATGCGCATAGCGGACATGCACCAAAATTGAATTACCGCAAGGGCCACAGGATAACAGAGCGGTAACTCTAATTAGGCGCACATTGGGTGCACATAAGCACCTATCCAGCTTATTTTCAAAAGAGATCGTCGGCTATCTTCCAACACAAATCGGGAGATGGCCAGCCATCTCCTGAAGCCGGCCAAATCGGTGTAATGGAAAGCCGATTTTGGCCGGCTCCAACTGCTTTCCTTTGCAGAGCCGGCAAACTTCAAGGGGCCATTTCGACAGGGTAGCGAAGGCGGGATGGGGATGGGGCATGGTTACGAGATGGCCGGCTTCAGCTGATAATGGAAAAAAGATGGTCGGCTCTGACGAGCATTTCGCCGGCTTCACTTGGTTCATTTATTTTCAGGACCAAGTCTCAAAAAAGTGCCCCAATTGACCAGATGACCACCGGAGGGAATCGGGGATGACCTCCCCTTTCTCCCCCAGTGGTCACCAACCCCCTCCCACCCAAAAGAAAAACAAAAATAAAACTTTTTTGCCAGCCTCTATGCTAGCCTGAAATGTCATACCTAGCTCCCTGACAGCAGTATGCAAGTCCCTGGAGCAGTTTTTAGTGGGTGCAGTGCACTTCAGGCAGGTGGACCCAGGCCTATCCCCCCCTACCTGTTACACTTGTGGTGGTAAATGGGAGCCCTCCAAACACCCCCCCAAAACCCACTGTACCTACATCTAGGTGCCCCCCTTCACCCATAAGGGCTATGGTAATGGTGTAGAGTTGTAGGGAGTGGGTTTGGGGGGGATTTGGGGGGGCTCAGCACCCAAGGTAAGAGAGCTATGCACCTGGGAGCTATTTTTTTTTTAATTTTTAGAAGTACCCCTAGTGTGCCTGGTTGGTGTACTGGCATGTCAGGGGAACCAGTGCACTACAAATGCTGGCTCCTCACACGACCAAATGCTTTGAATTTGGCTGGGTTTGAGATGGCCGGCATTAGTTTCCATTATGGGCGAAAACCGATGCCGGCCATCTCAAACCTGGCCATCTTTGACATTTGACCGGCCCCAACCATATTATCGAAATGAAAGATGGCCGGCCATCTTTTTCGATAATACAGTTGGGGACCGCTTTTTACAGCGCCGGCCTTCTAGATGAGCGGCTATCTAGATGGGCGGTGCCGTTCGATTATGCCCCTCCACGTGACTTAGTAAAAGGGGCCCTATGTTTTTGAAGTTAACACCACAGTAACTTACTGGCTTTAATTCCATTCTCATAAAAATTATGCCCAGAGAGTTACATTGAATAAGCAACGGTTTCTATTGATAGAGATTTCAATTCACCTTTTACCTACAACAGTGCTTTGAGATTGCTGTCTCCTTGAGTCCTTTTACGAAGTTCTTCCAACCTAGTTATATTTTTAGTGACTCCTGCTCCTTAGCTTGTTTTTGCTTCTTGAACTTGGATGTCAGAGAAATAATGTGAACTTTTGCAGTATCCCACAAGGCAAAAAGAGAAGTTTTGTGGGACTAATTAAGAGCTTCTTTTACAAAGCCATGCTAGCGATTCCTGCGTGGCAAATGAGAGGAAGCCCATTCTCTTCCTATGGGCTTCCTCTTATTAGCCATGCAGGAATCACTAGTGCATCTTTGTAAAATATGCCCTAAATGAAATATATTCCTCCTACTCACTTTCAATTTCTTAACAAACTTGGGGTTTTTGAGCAATTTCATATGTGTAACATAAATTAACTTGGGATTATAGTGTATCCTTTCAATGTTATCCCCACAAATTTTTAAAAGAGCAAATCATGGTCAGGGATCATGTAAGGGGCATAATTGAATGGGGTGCCCAAGTTTTCCTGAGGGCGTCCTCATAGGACGTCCCCGCGAAGGGGCAGGGAAACCCGTATTATCGAAACAAGATGGGCAGCCATCTTTCGTTTCGATAATACGGTCAGGGACGCCCAAATCTCCACAATTAGGTCAACCTTAGAGATGGTCGTCCCTGATTTTTGGCAATAATGGAACCCGGGGACGCCCATCTCAGAAACGACCAAATCCAAGCCCTTTGGTCATGGGAGGAGCCTGCATTCGTAGTGCACTGGTCCCTCTGACATGCCAGGACACCAACCGGGCACCCTAGGGGGCACTGCAGTGGACTTCAGAAAAAGCTCCCAGGAGCATAGCTTCCTTACCTTGTGTGCTGAGCCCCCTAAAACCCACTCCCCACAACTGTACACCACTACCATAGCCCTTAGGGATGAAGGGGGGCACCTAGATGTGGGTACAGTGGGTTTCTGGTGGGTTTTGGAGGGCTCACATTTACCACCACAAGTTTAACAGGTAGGGGGGGTGAGCCTGGGTCTACCTGCCCGAAGTGCACTGCAGTACCCACTAAAACTGCTCCAGAGACCTACATACTGCTGTCATGGAGCTGGGTATGATATTTGAGACTGCAATAGAGGCTGGAAAAAATATTTTAACATTTTTTTTAGGGTGGGAGAGGGATAGTGACCACTGGGGGAGTAGGGGGAGGTCATCCCCGATTCCCTCCGGTGGTCATCTCGTCATTTAGGGCACATATTTGTGGCTTGGTTGTTAAAAAAAAGAACCAAGTAAAGTCGGCCAAGTGTTTGTCAGGGACGCCCTTCTTTTTTCCATTATTGGCCGAGGACGCCCATGTGTTAAGCACGCCACAGACCAGCCTTCGCTATGCTTCCGACACGCCCCCGTGAACTTTGGTCATCCCCACGACGGAAAGCAGTTGAGGGCGCCCAAAATCGGCTTTCGATTATGCTGATTTGGGCGACCCTGTGAGAAGGACGTCCATCTCCCGATTTGTGTCGAAAGATGGCCGCCCTTCTCTTTCGAAAATGAGCCCAATAGGTTTCCCACAATACACTCACCTTTAACTGTGCTTTTTGAATTTGGGCTGGTGACTTGGTGGTTACTGACTTTTGGAATTGAACCAGAGCTTTTTCTATGCAGGTATTGCATTGAATCTGTGAATGTATTTATGAAAAGTTATGTGACCCCTGATGGAGGTTTTTCCGAAACTTGGCCAGGTTGGGTCCTGTTTCCTTTAATGTTGACATTTGGATAAACTCTTGCTGTGTTTGTCCTTCCTTGAATCACTGCTCTGTTTGGTTGTCTGTTCTGCTTCTGCAGTAGACTGTCTCCTGTTTGTTTCTGCTGTATAACATCTCATGAGCCACTGTGTTGCCTCTTTTGAAGCAATGATGGTTCTCTGCATTTAGCATCATATTGTGTTCGCTGTAAGTGCTTTCACTGAGCATATATTTTCACAATTCATATATTTTATGTAGCATTTGATTTTACATGGTATAATATTATTAGTAGTAATGATAGTATTATTTGAATTATTTAAGTGGTAGCTGCTCCATCTAGCAAGTGAGTATTTCCAGATGTTGCCAAGACTATGCAACTCAGATGAAAAGCTTTTTTAGCTTTGAAATCTAGAGTACTAGCCTTGGATGCTACTTTTTCTCTTATTTATCTTTCTAAGTGTTTGCTTACTTTTCAGGGTAAAGATTATATTTTTGGGGACCCAGTGCACTTACAGCAGTTTCTTAAGGGTAAGGAGAAATAGCACTTTAGATTGTACTACTACTACTATTTATCATTTTTATAGTGCTACTCAACATACACAGCACTGTACAAATTATAGATATTATATTTATGGTGCCTAAAAAATCATCAGCAAAAAAAGTGCTATTCTATAAGCCACACTTAAAGTTTGGAGTGGTTTATAGCATAGCACTTACACCTGGGAATCATGCTTACTTTACATGCTGCCATTTTCACTAACTGAAACGGGGTACAAATGTATGCATCTAAATTAGGTGCACCTAATTACCCCGTTATTCTATAATGTCCGTAAATTTTAGAAATGCCCCATTATACACATAACTCACCCATTTCTGTGCGCACTTTTCAGGTTGTATGTGAACTATACAAGTAAATGCCAATTAAATCTAATTAGTGCCAATAATTGCTTATTAAAAAGCCAATTCTTGGTGCTAATTAGCTCATTAACCCATTAAATTGTATACGTAAATTGAGCATTCATCCAAATTTGTGCATGCAATTTTAGATGGCTTTTATAGAATTAGAGGGTATATGCAGGGTCATTGTCCGTAGTGGGCTCACAGTCTAAAGTTTTTGTACCTGTGATAATGGAGGGTTAAGTGACTTTCCCAAAGTCACAAGGAGCTGCAGTGGGAATTGAACCCAGTTCCTCAGGTACTCAGCTTACTGCACTAACCATTAGGATTGTGAGATTATATAGTTAATTTACTTTTAGGTTACTTAGGTTTAATAGCCTATTTGCATTTCTTTATCTATTTCAGGAAAGCTGTAATGTCTACCTCTCGTGATGTGGGCTAGTTGGTTTACCTAATTTTCTAGCGTTTAATCCTTTATTTCTTGTAAATCCATTTCTGTACTATTTCTGTATTAATATGGATCTGTATCTTTAAAATGCAAATAAAAAATGTATTGTGATAGATGTATTGTACTGGTGTAATGACTTTTGTTTATACTTGTTGAATATTTATTTCAGTGATAGTCTCTAGGTATAAAGGAAGTGTATCAGGAAGAAGTTACAAGTGGTCTATACTAGATAATGGATGATAGCCCTACCTTGACCCATATCTAAGCAAAAATAGGGGGCATGTTGCAGGGTCGGCAACTAAGCCAGAGGGAGAGAACTGTGGTTCCTGGCTATTTTACAGATGGTGGAATGAAAATAATTAAGGCAGTGAGAGAAGGGCTTTTCTTAGTATCAGACACTTGCACATTTGCAGCATTTGATGGTAAGAGACTTCTTAGTCCAATGGAGCAAGGAAAGCAGCAGCTCTGTTCTGAAGCTATTGATCAAGAAGTGCCAAAAATAGCTGTGTATTTCCACTGAAGTGTGAAGGATGGGCATGAGTTGCATGAGAAGCAGGAAACAGTAGGGCACCTGTGCACCTAATTCAGAATGTTGGTGCCATGTGGAATTCTACTTGTCTGGTGCTAGAGATATTCCCCCTTGCAATTGCATACTATCATACTTATTTAGGCCCTTATAGACTAGCACTTAGGATGCTTATGTATGTAAGGGCTACTTTTTGGTACATATAAGTGCATAAAGGGGTGCCTGACCTCAGGCACCTAGTTATAGAATTACCTTTCACCTGCCTTTGATTTATAAAGACAATTTAATCTTGTTTAGAGCTTAGAAGCCATTTTACTAAGATACATTATGAAATGGACTTAGCATGTATTAATGCGGGGCTTTCTTGTGAGCCAAGCCCACTGATCATGTGGCCTAAAAATAGGACTTTTTTTTTACCAGGTGTGGCACAAATTTTTCCATTCATATGCAAGACCTGCAAAACTATTAACGTCCTGCCTGAAGTGCACTGCACCCACTAAAACTGCTCTAGGGACCTGCATACTGCTGTCATGGACCTGAGTATGACATCTGAGGCTGGCACAAAATATTATTAAAGATATTTTTTGAGGGTGGGAGGGGGCTAGTGACCACTGGGGGAGTAACGGGAGGTCATCTCCGATTCTCTCTGGTGGTCATCTGGTCATTTTGGGCACCTTTTTGTGTTCCTTGGTCATAAGAAAAACACAACCAGGTAAAGTCGTCCAAGTGTTCGTCAGGGACGTCCTTGTTTCTTTCAATTATGGGTCAAGGACGTCCAAGTGTTAGGCACACTCAAGTCCCGCCTTCGCTATGCCTCTGACACACCCCTTTGAACTTTGACCATCCCTCCAACAGAAAGCAGTTTAGGACGTCCAAAATCAGCTTTCGATTATATCGATTTGGACGACCCTGGGAGAAGGACGTCCATCTTCCGATTTATGTGAAAGATGGGCGTCCTTCTCTTTTGAAAATGAGCCCGTTAGTATCCCTTGCCCCAGATACAAAATAAGTACCTGTATATAATATGTAAACTACTTTGATTGTAACCACAGAGAGGCAGTATATCAAGTCCCATCCCCTTTTACTTTCCCTTTAAGCACACATTAGCTCTTAACATGTTATAGAAAAAAGCCCCCGTAGTGTTAATGGATAGAAACTCTTGAGGGTTTGAGGAGGTCAATCCTAGTCAAAATCTGGGTAACATTTTCATAGATTAATTGAGTTACTTGCAGGTCTGTATAGTATCTTGTATTGCATCTGTTGCAGTCCAGCCTCTCCAGCAGTCCACCTACGAGACAACATGGTTTTACCAAAGGTAAATCATGCCAAATGAATCTCATTGAATTCTTTGACTGGGTGACCGGAGAATTGAATCAGGGACGTGCTATAGACGTAGTCTACTTAGATTTCAGCAAAGCTTTTGACACGGTTCCCCACAGGAAGCTCTTGAATAAACTTGACAGGCTGAAGATAGGACCCGACTTGGTGAACTGGATTAGGAACTGGTTGACGGACAGAAGCCAGAGGGTGGTGGTTAATGGAATTCGCTCAGATGAGGGAAAGGTGAGTAGTGGAGTGCCTCAGGGATCGGTGCTGGGGCCAATTCTGTTCAATATATTTGTGAGTGACATTGTCGAAGGGTTAGAAGGTAAAGTTTGCCTTTTTGCGGATGATAGTAAGATTTGTAACAGAGTGGACACCCAGGAGGGAGTAGAAAACATGAAAAAGGATCTGCAGAAGCTAGAAGAATGGACTAAGGTTTGGCAATTAAAATTCAATGCGAAGAAATGCAAAGTGATGCACTCAGGAAGTAGAAATCTACAGGAGACATATGTGTTAGGTGGTGAGAGTCTGATATGTACAGACAGGGAGAGGGATCTTGGGGTGATAGTATCTGAGCATCTGAAGGTGATGAAACAGTGTGGCCATAGGTAGAAGGTTGCTAGGCTATATAGAGAGAGGTGTGACCAGCAGAAGAAAGGTGTTGATGCCCCTGTATAAGTTGTTGGTGAGGCCCCACCTGGAGTATTGTGTTCAGTTTTGCAGGCCGTATCTTGCTAAGGATGTAAAAAGAATCGAAGTGGTGCAAAGAAAAGCTACAAAAATGGTATGGGATTTGTGTTACAAGACGTATGAGGAGAGACTTGCTGACCTGAACGTGTATACCCTGGAGGAAAGGAGAAACAAGGGTGATATGATACAGATGTTCAAATATTTGAAAGGTATTAATCTGCAAACAAACTTTTTCCGTAGATGGGAAGGCGGTAGAACGAGAGGACATGAAGTGAGATTGAAGGGGGGCAGACTCAAGAAAAATGTCAGGAACTATTTTTTCACGGAGAGAGTGGTGGATACTTGGAGAACTCTTTTATTAAAAAAGAAACGCAAAGCCATACAGATACATATAACCCCAAACCAAATATATACAAACAAGTCCCCCACCTTAAATCCACCTATCTACCTATATACACTGTCAACCCCCACCCATCCTAAAATGAAATTAAATGAACATAAAATTCAAATAAAACTCGAAGCCAATTCAAAATAAACTGTCCAACCCCTCTATGGAGGTTTCAAGTGCACATGCCTCCACCAAACATTGGTTCTTGCTATCCCCTCCGCCACCCGTTCCCACTGGGCTACCCCCTGGACCGCCCGAACCACCTCCCAACTAACGCTGTCGGCTGATCGGTAGTCCTGGTGCAAGGAGACCCCACACCGAGCCATCCAGAGGCTAAACCGGAGTATCACCGAGATGAGGAACTCAGTCACCGGATCTAACCACCCACCTCCCCCCTGCCGCCCGTAAACCCAATCTGCATATGAATATGAGTTAAAACTCGGGATGTGTAATAATGCTGCTACCCTGCCACATACCATTCGTGTAAAAGGGCATTCCCGTAAAAAATGTTCCATCGTTTCCTCCCTCCCCACGCACTCCCCCCTTGGGCAATCCCGTTCCTGCACATTCCTGTAGTTAATATTCCCTCTGACATACAATTTCCCGTGAAAAGACAGCCAAGCAATATCTCTGTATTTCGGCGGGATCCTCCGTGAGGCCACCAACCGCAAGCCCTGCCTCAGCACTGGACCAGGTGCATCCTTCAGTACCAGGGGCGATGAGAATGTTTGGGACCTCACCCGTTCCACCCATACCTCCCTCCTCCCTGTCTTTATTTCCTCTGCCAAAATTCCCCAAACTCGTACCAGCTGAACTAAGGGCCTATAGTACCCAACCTGGTCCGGAGCCCCCTTCCTTACCACCCGCACCCTCCTTCCCAACTTCCACGGGAGCCAGAATCTCTCCCACCAAGACAGAACGCTACCTGCCCATCCTGGCGGATCTCTGTCCAGTGCCCATCCCAGGTTAAACTGAATAAACAGGGAGCTAAAGAAAAGTACAGGGTTTACCATCCCTACTCCCCCCTCTTCCCGGGCCAAGTATGTGATGTTACGCTTGACCGGGTTCAGCCGATTCCCCCACAACATCTGAAAAAAAACACTATATAGGGTGGTATAACAATGCACTGGCAACAAACAAATATAACTGATAAACAAAAACATAGGCACCAGGTGAGATTTAATCAGCTGAACCCGGTCAGTCATGGACATCCTCCACCCTTTCCATCTGTCAACCTTTTCCTTAGCTCCCTGTATGCACCGCTGCCAATTAAAGGTTGCATAATCCCCCTGTTCAAAATATACCCCTAATACCCGCAGTCTGCTAATGGCCTCCGGAAACTCCCCTCCCAAATCAAAAGAGCCCCCTGGAGGACCCACCCACAGACTCTGACTTTTCTGGAAGTTTATCAAAGCCCCTGTAGCCTGTGAGTACCCAGAAATGACCCCTTTCAATTTCTCCCCCTCTGTTGTGTCCGCCACCCACACCGTGACATCATCAGCGTAAGCCACCACCCTTAATTGAGACCCTGTACACACCTCCACCCCCCGAAGTCCCTCCTTCCCTCCCTGCTCTAACCGCCTAACAAAGGGATCAATTGCAAAAGCATAAAGTACCGGGCTTAAAGGACATCCCTGCCGCACCCCTGCTGTCACCCCGAACCTATTCCCTTTCCAACCGTTCACCAGGGGAAAACACCGTGCCCTCGTGTACAATAAACGTAATTGAGCCACCCATTCCCTAGGAAACCCATAGTGCTCTAAAACCTGCCAAAGAAACGCCCACTGTACCCTGTCAAAAGCCTTATCCTGATCTAATGCCACCATTAGTCTTCCTTCCCCCCGACTATGTTCCACCCCTTCCCTTACCCAAGCTGCTGCCTCCAGAACCCCCCTCCCCTTAATCCCACAGGCCTGTGAACTTGCCAACACCCCCCCCCCCCACCACCTCCTTCATCCTATTCAGAAGCATATGCGCGAATATCTTCCGATCACCATTGAGCAGGGCAATCGGACGCCAGTTGGCCAAGGACTCTGGATCTTTTCCCTTACTCAGAAGAATCAACGCTGCCTCGGTCAGGGATTGGGGTAAAACCCCCTGCTGACGTGCAGCCTCCCAGACTTGCAGCAGGATTGGGGCCAGAAGGTGCTTAAATGCCTGATAGTACTCTGTTGTGAGTCCATCTGGCCCTGGTGCTGTCTTCCTCCTTAAGGCCCCAATGGCCTCTTCTACCTCCCCCAGCGACCAGGGGCGCAACAGGGCCTGAAGAGACGGGCCCCCCCTTCCCACCCCCGGTGTCCCCGCAATATAGTGACCCATCACTTCCTTATCCACTTGCTTATCTGAAAAAAATCGTGCAAAGTGCTCTTCCACCACCTTTAGAATCCCCTCCTTCGACACCTGAACTACCCCTCCCATGTCCCTTAAACCCCCCACAATCCTATGCTCCCTCCGCTCCTTGCAACACATAAATGGGTCTGGGCTGACCAATTTCCCAAAGTCCCGTTCATAGACCAAGGAGGCATATCGATCATACTGGACCTTTTCAAGTTGCTCCTGCAAATCCAGAATATCCTCCTTTCTCCCTCCATTGGAGAGTAGATAGTCCCTTCGTTCTTAATGGCAGTCCCCAGCCGAGTTCTCTCCCTTCCTTCTCTCCGAGCTTGACGGGTGAAAAAAAAACCTCGTCCGCCTCTTCACTAACTCCCACCACTCTCCAATGGAGGAAAAATACCCTGGATCGAAAGCTGGTCACTCAAAAAGGCCCGATATTCCTCCTTGACCTTCTCATCGGTAACCCATTTAAGGTTAAGCCGCCATAACCCCCTCCCCGGCCTATGCCCCGCCCAACCCCCCACCTCCACCAACACCAGTTTATGGTCCGAGAAGTCCACGTCCACCAACCTGGGCCCCCGAACGCATGCCCCTTCCCGGACCAAAAATCTGTCTATCCTGCTCCTACACTGTCCTCGTGCAAATGTGAAACCCTCCACCTCTGGTGAAAATTCAAGGTGCACATCTACCAACCCTGCCCCTTTCATTATCCCAGCTAGCCGTATCCCATCATACCTCACCTGCGTTGCCCTTCCTCCACTATCCTGTTTCCTCAAAATGGTGTTAAAATCCCCCCCCCCAAACCACCTGACGTGCCGTGTATAAATAAGGTTTAATTTTACCAAATAACCGTGAACGTTCCCTCTTACTTTGTGGCCCATAAACATTAATAATCCGGGAAGCCACCCCGTGCCACAAAACATCCACCACCAAACACCTCCCTACTCCTAATTCCATCACCCTTTGAATCTGTACCTTATGTGTTTTAAATAATATCCCTACCCCCCCATACCTGTCCCCTGCCAAGCCCCAAACCGAAGGCCCCCATCTCCAGGCCCTCCTCGCACGCCTGATTGCCTCCATAGTTTGCAAGCGTGTCTCCTGGATTAGGAAACAGTCTGCCTGGATCGTGGAGAGGCCCTCAAAGGCCAAACATTGCGCCCTCTGGGAGGCCACACTCGCCACATTCAGAGTGGCAAATAATAATATAATACCTGCCATTATGTAGGGAAAGATGACTGTCTCCCAACCTCTTCCTGCTGAACTGCTTCCTTCACATCACCCCTACCTAGAGCCCAGACCCCTTCTTCAACCACTTCTTCCTCCGCCCAATCCCTAACCCCGGCTTCAAAACCTCCCTCCTTCCCGCCCTTCTTCCTTCCCTTCTTCTTCTTAGACTCATCCAACCCCCCCCTCCTCTTCAGACAAAGACAAACCCCCCCGCCCTCCTTCCTCTATTTGCCCCCCCTCCCCCCTCTGATCCCCTCCCACCCCCTGAACCTTCCCCCTCTCACTCCCGTGATCCTTCCCCTGTAGAGCTCGAATTCTATCCGATCGCCTCATAAGCTTCTCCCCCTCTCCTGCCCCCCCTCTTCCCCCCTCCCCGTCCAACCCGCCCCCACCCTCCACACTAATTTCCATCCTCCTAACCTTCCCCCCCTTCTTCTTACGCTTACCCCCTCTCCCTCCACCCCCTCTAATTTCCTCTTTCCTTCCTCCCCTCCCCCCACAACCCCACCGACCCCTTCCCCTTCTTCTTCCACCACCTCCTCTTCCTCTGCCAAAACCTGAAACCGGTTTCCTGTCTCCCTCTCTTGCCGAGCCCCCTCTCCTGACCCCCCTGAAATCCCTCTACCCTTCCCCTTCACCCCCTTCTGCTTCTTGGGGACCTGGGCCCATTCATCTACCCCTTCCAGCCCTTGCCCCTGTTTCCTCACCTGTGCTGCTGCCTCTGGAACCCCCACCTCCACAACCTCCCTCTGTGCTCCCCTTGCCCCTGATCCCGACCCTGAACCCCCCCTCCCCCCACCCCCTCCTCCTGCACCTCCTCTTCCCTCCCCTCATTATGCGACGCCCTAGGGCAGTCCCGGAAGGCATGCCCCAGACCATCACAAAGATTGCACCTGATCGAAGAACACTCTTCGGTGGGATGATCTTTCGATCCGCACTTAGCACATTGCTGTACTGGGCAGGACATGCTAAAATGGCGGAAAGACCCACACCGAAAACATTGTCTTGGCTGTCCCTTGTAAAAACACAGGATTCTGTCCCTTCCAATAAAAGCCGCTGAAGGAATGTGTTGTACTACCTGCCCTACCTGGTGAAGTTTAACCAAAGCCCCCCACCCCCCCGCCCAGACTCTACTGGGATCTGGGAGCTTGGTCAATGGAGTCCTCAACTCGGCATACCTGTGCAGCCAAAAGGCCAAGTCTGCCCCTGAGATGGACTCGTTACGGACTAGCAGAGTCACCTGCACCAGATCTGGCCGACTGATGGGAACTACCCTATAATATTTCCAATCCCCCCTTCCTCTTACCCCCTCATACTTTTCCCAGAAGACCTCCATGCCTCTCTGGGTCAGAAAACTGACATCGTATTCTGGGAGATTAACTGGATGAATACAGGCATAGAGGTCTTCTGGGACAAACCCTAACCCCAAAACTAGTTTCAACACTGTATCACGTGAAGGCATACCCCCCTCCCCCACCCACTTGATTTGGACCACATTCCTTCTCTTGGGCGGTTGCCCATAACCCCTACCTCCCCTGAACCCAGCATCTGTGTCATTACTAAAGGAAAACTGCCCCTTCCCTCTTCCTCCTTCCCTATTAACCACATCTGCAAAGGAGGGCTGACCCTGCCTCCACTGACTTCCCCTCCTCCCTGAGCTTATCCCTTCCTTGCCTGAAGATCCCTTCCCCCCCACCTGCTGATCCTGCCCACCCCCTTTACCTTCCCTTACCATCTCCCCATCAACCCCCTCCCCCCTTCCACAAACTGGAACAGCAACCCGTTCACCAACCTTTTCACCAACAGAACAGTTCCCCAAACCCTCTGCCCCTTCCCCCTTACCCCCCTCCCTCACATCACAAATCAACATATCCTGAACATCATCCCCTCCCCCTCCCCCCTGCCCACAGTCAGTGCCCAGAGAACTGAGCCCCCTGGAATCTATAACCAGTTCTGAACAGTCCTTAGCTTTCACAATGCTTCCCTGGGAGTGAGCTCCCTCTGCCTGGGTTGCAGATCCCCCAGCAATATCTTCTGTCAGAGAGACTGCTGATACACTCTGAGGAGAGCTCTGTTCTCCCTGCACCAGCAGGTCCCGCGTGAGGCTGCTTACAGTTTTTACAGAGCCAGAGTTCATCTCATCTTCCCTTCTGTGCTGGGGATTCCCTGAGCCTGGTTGTACTGCTGAATCCACCACTTGTGGCTGTAAACCTGGTGCCTCAATCAGGGAGCTAACTAAGCTCACCTGTGTCTGCAGCCCTAAGACCTGCTGTTCATTAGTGTCCACACTCCCAATGTCAGTATGCTTTCCAGCTTGCTTTCCAGTGTTCACCTTCCCTGTCAAACTGTTGCCTGCATCAGTGTTGGGTAGTGCAGGCACTTTTTGTGAAATAACACAAAACCCCAAGTCACCGTCCTCAGTTTCAAAGACAGCAGAATGTGTAGGCTGACTGAGTTCCAACTCCATTGTGTTTTCAGCCATAGTCTCTGCAGCACCACCTGAGGTCTCTTCAACTCCTTCCCTCTCTTCCCTGGCAGCTGCCTCTAAGGTAAGGTTTGCAGGGTTCTGAGTTGCTAGATTCTTCATAAATTGTAAAGTGTCTTGACTGCTTGTCCCCACCACATTATCTACTGCAACCTGGTGTTTTGTAAAACAATCCTTAGATACCAACTCTCCTGTTTCCTCTGGCTGATTCTGGTTTGGCACTATCCTGGGTTGAAATCTTTCCCTGGTAATATAGAGTTCCCTTAAAGGGTTATCAGAGCCCTTCTTCAGGGAGTCCAACACCTTTCTTTTCAGGCAAAGCTGCTTTCTCAAACGAGCTTCTTCCTTTCCATACAGACTCTTCTGTGCTGCTGGGGCCAACTTCTGCAGGGTTCTAGCCCTGTTTAGTTTTTTCCCCAGCACTTCCACCTCCTTCCCCAGAGCTTCAATCCTCCTCACCCTGTCCACGATACCTCTGGCTGAAGAATCAGGGCTGCTGCTTCCCAGCTGCCCTACCCCCTCCTCCTCCTCTTCCTCAGACCACTCATCCTCACTGTACAACGGGTCCAGCACCGGCTGAAGCTGCTGACCCTCTTCCATCCTCTGTTCTGCCACTTTCTGGGCCTGCGGGACTCTCACCCTCTGCCTCCCCCTCCCATGCTCTTCGTGCTCCTTACCCGGTAACCGCTGGGTCATGGGAGGGGTGCTGGGTCCACTGTCCCCCCTGGACCTCGAGGCTCCACGGTCCAGGGGACTCCGCTCTCTTCTCCCAGGGGCCAGGCTCGGCTGAGAGCTGCTTCTCCGTCTCTCCTGGTAGCTGGGCCCGGCCGTTTCCCGAGCCGGGCCCTGCCCTGAGGAGCACTCCCCAGAGCCCTGCCTCATGGCTGGGAAGGGAGCTAGGCCTTGCTCCCCTCCCTTCCTCCAACCACAGAGCCTCCTGTAGTATGTCCTTCTCCTTCAGTGTCTAGCTACACACTGACTTGGAATGCCCTCCCGTGGGAGTTGGTGGAGATGAAAACGGTAACGGAATTCAAAAATGCGTGGGATAAACATAAAGGAATCCTGTTCAGAAGGAATGAATCTTCAGAAGCTTAGCGGAGATTAGCAGAGCCGGCAGTGGGAGGCAGGGCTAGTGGTTGGGAGGTGGGGCTAGTGCTGGGCAGACTTCTACGGTCTGTGCCCTGAAAATGGCAGATACAAATCAAGGTCAGGTATACACAAAGTAGCACATATGAGTTTATCTTGTTGGACAGACTGGATGGGACCATTCAGGTCTTTCTCTGCCATCATCTACTATGTTACTATCCAACTTATTTTCGAAGGAGATTGCCGGCCATCTTCCAACACAAATCGGGAGATGGTGAACCCAGCCAAATCAGTATAATTGAAAGCCGATTTTGGCTGGCGCCAACTGCTTTCCGTCGCAATGCCGGCCAAACTTCAAGAGGGCGTGTCGGTAGGGTAGCAAAGGCAGGACGGGGGCATGCTCACGAGATGGCCGGCTTTGTCCAATATTGGAAAAAAGAAAGCCGGCCCTGACGAGCATTTCGCCGGCTTCACTTTGTCCCTTTTTTTTCAGACCAAGCTTTAAAAAGGTGCACTAACTGACCAAATGGCCACCGGAGGGAATCGGGGATTTACCTCCCCTTACTCCCCCAGTGGTCACCAACCCCCTCCCACCCTAAAAAAAAATATATTTTTTGCCAGCCTCTATGCCAGCCTAAAATGTCATACCCAGCTCCCTGACAGCAGTATGCAGGTCCCTGGAGCAGTATTTAGTGGGTGCAGTGCACTTCAGGCAGGTGGACCCAGGCCCATCTCCCCTCTACACTTGTGGTGGTAAATGTTAAGCCTTCCAAACCTCCCCAAAACCCACTGTACCCACATGTAGGTGCCCCCCTTCATCCCTAAGGGCTATAGTAGTGGTGTACAGTTGTTAGTGGGTTTGGGGGGGGATTTGGGGGGTTCAGCACCCAAGGTAAGGGAGCTATGCACCTGGGAGCTATTTTTGAAGTCCACTGCAGTGCCCCCTAGGGTGCCCGGTTGGTGTCCTGGCATGTCAGGGGAACCAGTGCACTACAAATGCTGGCTCCTCCCACGACCAAATGCCTTGGATTTGGCTGGGTTTGAGATCACCGGCATTAGCTTCCATTATCGGCGAAAACTGATGCCGGCCATCTCAAACCCAGCGATCTCTAACATTTGGCCGGCCCCAACCGTATTATCGAAATGAAAGATGGCCGGCCATCTTTTTCGATAATACGGTTCGGGACTGCTGTTTGCGGCGCCGGCCACATAGATGGCCGGCACCTTTCGATTATGCCCCACGGTTACTATGTTGTGTTACCTCATCCAACAATATCCCTAGCTTTTAATGGTACTAAATATCTTCCCATATCTTTAGCCAAGATATCTGCAAGGGCTGTTGAGTAGTTGCCATTAAGAAGTTCCCTCCCAATTCTATACCATCTAGCTATGTTTTCTGCAATCTTTTAGAATTCTAATTTTTATGAACTCAAAATAGTGCCTAACCTTTAAAAACTGCTGCAACTGGGTGTTAATAGGTGTCTTAAACCAGATAGCGGCCCTTTTACTAAGTTGTAGTAAAAAGGACACTGTGCTAACGGCAGGGGCTCTTTTTGCCACGCGCTGAGGCCCTTTTTACAGCAGGAAGTAAAAAGGCCAAAAAAAAAAAAAGAAATGGTCATGTGGTAAGATTTCACTTAGTGCGTGGCCATATGGGGGGGGGAGCACTTACCGCCACCCACGCTAACTCACCAGGTTAGTGCCTGCAGAAATATCTTTTGAATATTTCTGCTAGCGCTGGAAGTCAAACTATCACTGGTACCCACGCTGGGCTGGCGGTAGCTCCAGATTGGCGTTTGCAACTTAGTCAAAGGGCCCCATATTTAGGAATCTTTGGAGCAAGTGAAGACACTGCAAACCCGAGGGCCCTCTTTCAATTTGCAGAGAACTGGGCTGTTCTCATCCTCTATGTATTTTTCCCCTTGAGGAGTAATTAAATGAAGCTCTCCTGGTCCTTCTCTGTAAGAACCTACTGTGGGCGTACCAAGAACTGCTGGAAATACTTCAGAAGGAACCTCTCTAATGCAGAACTGCCAAGTTACTCAGGCCAATCCTGATTTTTTCCTTATACCCCAAAGCAGTATGGCATTTATAGCCCTTGATTCTGAACAGTGGCGTAGCCAGACAGCCAATTTTGGGTGGGCCAGAGCCCTAAGTGGGTGGGCACAAAATTTTCTCTGCCCCGCCCCCTTCCTCCCCCTATTCTCCACCTCTCCCCCAGCACCTCCCAACTCAAAATAGAAACAGAAACACTTTAGCTCATGAGGAAAGTGACATCCACTATGCACATTTCTCAAGCTATCATATTTCATTTAAGATTCAAAATAAAATGCCTTTTCTACCTTTGTTGTCTGGTCATTTTCTTTTTCCATCATGTTGATCCAGTTTCTCTTTTGAACTTTCCAATCTTTCTGCTATTTCTCCTTCAAGCAGCTGCTGTCCATTTGTCTTTTTCTCCTCTCTTGTTCCATTCCTTCACTTCACTTGCCTCTGACATATTGACCTTTCCACTTTAGCTCTTTCCTCTCTTTTTTTTTTTCTTTTCTGCTCTGTCCACCCAAATTTTATCCTGTCTAACCCCTTTTCCTTTGTTTTACTTTTCAGTTACCGCTCAGATTCCTTTTCACCCACTAGTTAGTTCTCCTATTCCCCATCTCTCTACTTCCCCAGCCATCCATTCCCTTCCATCTTCAATCTATTCCCCCTTACCATATTTCTTTCCCCTGTAATCACCATCCTCCACGCGTTCATTTCCTTGCCACCCCCTTGGCCTCTCCCACATGGTTCCACATTTCCCAATGTCTCTCTCCCTCCACCCTTCTAGCCCAGCATATGCTCCCTCTCTTCTCCCCACCCTTCACCCTCTTCCAACATCTTCCTGTCACTTCTCTCTTTTGTCTTGCCCCCCTCTCCTGTGGCCAGAATTTCCCCCATCCATCCTGTTTCTTTCCACCCCCCTCTCTCCCCCTTCGCAGCATCTCTCATCTCTTGGCAAAGAACAACAATGTGGATGCAGCAGCTCACAGGTTTGCTTGCTGTGTTTTGAATGAACGGCGACGCGATGGCTGCGCAGGGGAGTGGAAACAGAAATTTACCAAATGGCTTCCGTGGGCTGGCTCACTTGCACTCCACTCCTGAGGTTGCAGCGGTGAACTGGCGGGCAGGCGCTATGCTCAAGTAGTAAAAGCAGCAAGCCGGCAGGTTTGAGTTTGTCCTTCGCTTCCCTGCCTTCTCTGCGTCCCGCCTTCCTGTGATGTCATTTCCTTTCAGGCGGGCGGGATGCAGAGAAGGCAGGGAAGCGAAGGACGAACTCAAACCTGCCGGCTTGCTGCTTTTACTACTTGAGCATAGCGCCTGCCCGCCAGTTCACCGCTGCGGGCGAGGATTCGAAGATACGGACAGACAGACGGACGGGGATGGACTCGGACTCTGGGTGGGTGGGCGGGTGGGCCTGAGGCTAAATTGGGTGGGCCTGGGCCCATCCAGGCCCACCCGTAGCTACGCCCCTGATTCTGAACCTTTGAAATCCATGCTATAGGTCCTATAATGCATCGTGATAGGTTTATCAGAAACCCAGTTCAGATCAAAAAGTCTTCCTCCAGAACCTGGGCAACTTAGCAGCTCTGCTGAAGCTGCAGTTCACACTCAAATTTAGCTATCTTTCTATCAGATTTTATTTTATTTAGGAGACTGATGTCAGTTTATCAGTATCTTTATTTGGGTTGGTTCATTCTGTCATAGAAATACCAGCAAAGCAGGAAAACAGGAGAGATCACAAAAATGAACACACAAAAACAAAAAGATCATTCCAAAGTAACTTAAAGTAAGTTTCTTTAAACACAATTTATTAACAAACAATTCCCAAAGGATACTCAAAAATTCACATTGACATAAACCCCCCAAGACTTCAGTGTAACATACTCAATATATATATATATATATTCAAGAACAATGCTTTCTAACAAGAATGAAAGTTCATAAGTTTGAAGCAATATTCTAAGCTTTCTCAGCAAAAAGATTTGTGCAGAATTCTTTAACGTTGTTCAAAAGCAGCACGAGAAAAAGAACAAGTGAAACGTGTCCCATGGGCAGGGGAGTGTAGTGCTCAGCTGATTGCTTTAATAGTAGCATGTTTGTGGCAGCAGTCAAGGCACTATGAATGTCAATGCTGGATGAATTCCTTTGTTGGTTCTGGCTTTAAACAGTGATAACAAAAAAAAAAAACTTTGTTAAGCTCCAATGCCTGATAAATTCTCTTGCTGCTTTTCAACAATCTTTTTGCTGAGAAAGCTTAGAACATTGCTTCAAACTTAGGAACTTTCATTCTTGTTAAAAAGCATTGTTTGTTCTTGAATATATACATTTTGAGTATACTGAAGTCTTGAGGGGGGGTTATGTCAATGTGAATTTTTTAGTATCCTTTGAGGATTGTTTGTTAATAAATTTTGTTTAAAAAAAAATGTACTTTAAGTTGCTTTGAAGAAACCTTCTTTGTTTTTGTGTGTTCATTCTTTCATAAACTTTCTAGCCAAAGTATGGGCAGCTACTAGACAAGGATGCTCAAGTCTTGTATACTAGACAAGATGAGAACTACTGTAGGGTGGCTCAAGTAAAGAACCTGGGGGCCCCGTTTACTAAGGCGAGCTGAAAAATGGCTTGCGCTGGTGTAGGTGCCTGTTTTGGACGCTTGGAGGTCCATTTTTTAGCACGAATAGAAAAAAGCCCTTTTTTTGTGGATGTGTGCATCCATTTTCGGCCTGAGACATTACCGCCATCCATTGACTTAGCGGCCAGACCTCATGGTGGAAGGGGGCCAGAGCCCGAAGTGGGGGGGGCACATTTTAGTCTGCCGCCCCACCGCCTCGCCCCCTGCCACCTCAACGCTCCTCCTCACCTCCTCGTCGCTCCCCCTCACCTCATCGCTCCCCCTCACCTCCTTGCCACTTCCCCTCACTGCCTCGTCACTCCCCCTGCAAAAGCAAATCCCTTTGCTGGAGGGGGTCCCCAAACCCCACCAGCCGAAGCCTTCGGCGTAGCCATGTTTGCTGCCCTTCTCTTTCTTCTTGCTGATGTCCTGTGCACGCTCCTTTATGTGAAATTGAGCATGCTCAGCTTTACTTAAAGGAACGTGCAGGACATCAGGAGGAATAAAGAGCACAGGGCAGGGAACGTGGCGCGCTGGAGACCGGCGCTGAAGAAAACTTCGGCTGGTGGGGGTTGGGGACCCCTGTCAGCAAAACCAGGGGCCCAGATGAAATTTGTGGGGGCCCAGGCTCCCGTGTGGCCCCACCTAGCTACACCACTGGTTGCATTCTGGGAGGTGTGCTGTGTCCAGATCCTCAAGCTCTTAAGCTTGCCAGCATATCCTATTAAATTTATAGCAATCCTTAAGCTGCTGATAATAATTTCCTCTGATTATCAATTCTTCCTGTCCTCCAAAAATAATCCCCTAAGTACCTCTTTTGCAAAGGTGCGCTAGCACTTTTAGAGTGTGCTAAAAATTAGCGTACGCTAACCGTGTAGATGCCCATAGGAATATTATAGGTGTCTACATGGTTAGCATGCTAGTGCATCATTGTAAAAGACTTCCTAATAGTCTCTTGCCACCATAACACCCAGCTCCCTCTTTCGTTTTTCTGCAAGCCAGCTGCATCTGTCCACTTTCATGACTGGATTCTCATCTTAGGAAATGATCATCCATGCTTGGATACTCCTGCAGCTGCAAAACAGTGGAGATGACTAAGGACCAGTGTGTAGTCAGAAAGGTCTCTTAAAAATCTTTTATTAACAAATGATGTAATTTTAGTGTTTATGTTGAACTTGTCATTGTTGAAGACGGTCTGTATGTAGAATTGCTGAAGGGAGCTGTTTGTTCTTTTTTTGCCTTTACTCTTGAGAGCATCTGGATTATTGGACCCCTGAGGCAGACATTGTTACGCTGAAACACGGCCCGTGTTGGGCCATTATGAATAAGGGGCTCTCGATTGTTCCAGTCTTGAAGGCCCTGTTATACTTTTTTTCTTTTCCTCTTCATGTTTGTGTACTTTTGAACCCTCTCTTTTGTTACCTGAAGAATAAAACCAAGTCAGAAACCGGATCCAGAATTAGGAACCTAATGTTGTTAGCTTTGCCTTCTGTCAGACATGTTACCACATTTAATTCCTCTCTTTCATTTTCAAGTTGCTTCCATATGGGACTCATTACTGCTACGATTTCGAGTCTTGACCAATTATGCTTTTAGGAAAGTTCTTAAGACATTTTTATTTATGGAATTTAATATGAGTTGATTGTAATCTCAGACTTTGTATACTGACTTGTAACCAGATATATATATTGTTTTTTATTGTGATCTGCATCAAACCATTCGTGGTATTTGCGGGATATAAGCAGTGCATAACACAACATAACAAAGGTTGAATATTTTTATTATCAATGTAAAATATCTTAGGATCCAGCTCAAAGTTTCAGAACCTGAACAGATGGCCTACAGTGCTTTAGGGTGAAGGTGGGGGGGGGGGGATCGTATAATTAGATTCCTATAAATAAGCAACCTGGTGGCACCTGATAAAAGCTTATTCTATAAAGGAAAGTAGGCACCTACTTTCTTTTAGAATACTAATATAACAGGCAAGATATATTCCAGTAACTTAGGTTCGAGCATTTAATAGAGCTCATATAACTGCAGGTGTCTAAGTTCTGGAGATATGAGTGAAATGTATAGCACTTGACCCTAAATATTTTCCATTAAGGAACTTAAAAAAATGTACTTCTAAGATGTAAAGTATCAGCATATTCATTTTTAGTAAGTTATTAATTTTTATGATAGAATAATGCACTGGGAGAGTCCCTACCCCACCTTGCCCAGGTGTCCCAGATTTGCAAACAAAAATCTAATAACTTTACCTGAGTAGGCACGTGCCTAATTTTCCTATGCCTTAATCCGATCCTGGATGCTTGAATCTTGGAGAGCTTATCATCCAGCACTGCAGTAAGATTTTCTATCAGATCTGCCTAACTGCTTCTACCTGCAGTGTGATCACAAGCAGCAAAGGCTTTGCGTCCATCTTTCACTCTGCTTGTTTGCATTTTTCTCTTGATGCTTTTCTGCTATCAAGTCGACATACCCACCCAAGAATGGCATTTGGTTTCTGTCACCCTGTTCTCTGACATTGGGTCTACTAATCTGATATTTTATTAGCAAATTTTGGAGTACCTACCTGGAGCTCACCTCCCTGGAATCCATTCAGCAATTTGTTATCATGCGACCCCAGAAATGATCTCTCCTACATCAAATGGACAAGACAAGTTTTCTGCAGGGTAAGCAAAGATGACACTCAGAGCTATATATTGAGAAAACAGCAAAAAGGAAGATGGTATCTTTGTATTACACAGCAACTTTGAATTCTCGTGAATGGCATGGATCCCACTGTCTCTGTATTTGGCCTTCAAAAAATGAGTTAATAGACCACCAGCCTTATTACACCTTGAATAGTATTGGCATGGCTTGCAGAAACCTCCTGATTTGCCATTGACTTAATGTGTTAGACTGAAATTTAAACTTATACAGCTTAGAAATGAAATCAGATCAATTTGTACTAATAACATAAAATAATATCAAGATTTATATTCCACTAATACCTTTGCAGTTCCAAGCAGATTACTAATCAAAAAGAAACCAGCACAGTTACTGGAAATCACACAGTTAATGAGTATTAAAAACATTTATGCCAGTATTCCTTGAAGCATAATTTTAGAAATTATAAAAAATATTCATAACCACTAATTTTATTTAACCCATCTCTATGAAAAAGAATAGTTTTAATTTTCCTCCTAGAACCTAACAATAACTGTGAGAAATCCTTAAAACCTTATGTTTCTCTTTCTAGTCTGGCATCTTGAAAGGCAAGTAGATTTTCAGCCTGTTTTTGTCTTTAATAGTAGGGAAACTAACCCCCTTGTTTACTAAGCTGCCTTAGTGTGGCTTAGTAAACAGAGGGAAAGGGAAATGGGACTTGATATACCGCCTCTCTGAGGTTTTTGCAACTACATTCAAAGGGGTTTACATATATTCAGGTACTTATTTTGTACCAGGGGCAATGGAGGGTTAAGTGACTTGCCCAGAGTCACAAGGAGCTGCAGTGGGAATGGAACTCAGTTCCCCAAAATCAAAGTACACTGCACTCCTCCACTCAAAAATGGGTTACAAACACTTTCTCTACATGACCTGATGGAGGCAGTAGAATTGAAATGCTCATACAGATAGAGAGGAGCTAGCCCAAACAGTATTTTATACAAAATATGAAAGAATTTAAATTGAATTCTGGCTTCTATAGGGAGCCAGTGCACAGACATAAAATTGAGAAATACAATAGTATTTTTCAAGGAGAAAATTAGTCAAACAGCTGTATTTTGAATAGATTTTAATTTTTTTCAGTGATTGATTAGAGCAACCTAGATAAACAATAAAGCAGTAGTCCAGTGATGAAAACTACAAAGCTTGAATTAACAATCTGAATTGGTATAGTGTGAAGAATTTCCATACTCGATGCAACTTTCTCATGAGGCAGAAAGTTTTTCTGATCAAACAACTGATCTGAAATTCCAGGGATAGAGATTGATTCAGAAATATTCCTATACCCTTTCACTCCAGGGATAGACACAGAAACAGAGAAAAATATAGGCAAAGACCTTTATGACCTATCCAGTCTGCCCATCCATGCCATCTACTGTCCCACTCAAATCCTTACAGATCCTATGCATTTGTCCCAAGCTCTCATGAATTCAGATACTGATTTTGTCTCCACCACTTCTACTGGGAGGCCATTCCAAGAATTCACCACCCTTTCCGTGAGGACGTATTTCCTCCAGTTACTTCTGAGTCTATCCCCTTTTACCTTCATCTTATGCCCACCTCATTCCAGAGCTTCCTCTCAATTGAAAGAGACTCACCTGCTGTGCATTTATGCTGCATAGGTATTTAAATGTCTCTATCATATCTCGCGTTTCCCATTTTTCTTCCAAAATATACATATTGAGATCTTTAGGTCTCTTACCATATGCTTTATGATCAAGATATGCTTTACAATCAAGCTATGGCATGGAGGAGTGGCCTAGTGGTTAGGGTGGTGGACTTTGGTCCTGAGGAACTGAGTTCAATTCCCACTTCAGACACAGGCAGCTCCTTGTGACTCTGGGCAAGTCACTTAATCCTTCATTGCCCCATGTAAGCCACATTGAGCCTGCCATGAGTGGGGAAAAGCACAGGGTACAAATGTAAAAAAAAAGACCACTGTCCATCTTAGTAGCCACCCTATGGGCTGACTCCATCCTGTTTATCTTTTTGAAGATGCAATGTCCAGAATTGAACACAGTATTCTAAATCAGGTCTCACCAGAGAGTTATACAGAGGCATGATCACTTCCTTTTCCTACTGGATATTTCTCTCCCTATGCACTCAAGCACCCTTCTAGCTTTCACTGTCATCTTTTCTACTTGTTTGACTGCCTTAAGATCATCAATTCAATCACGCCCAAGTCCCGCTCCTCTTTCATGGCAAAAGTTCTTCACCCCCTACACTGTACCATTCCCTCAGGTTTTGCAGCCCAAATGCATTACCCTGAATTTTTTAGCATTAAAGTTTGGTTGCCAAATTCCAGATCATTCCTCCCTTAGTGAAGCCCCCCCTTATGTTACCCACACCATCAGGGGTGTCTACCATATTGCAGATTTTGGTATCAAGTGCAAAGAGGCAAATCTTATCAGACAGCCTTTCAGCAATATCATTTACAAAAATGTAAAAAAAAAAAACAACAACCCAAGAACTGAACTTTGTGGTACACCACTGGTAACAGCCTTTTCCTCAGAATGAGCTCCATTTATCACTATTTTCTGTCACCTTCCACTCAACCAGTTAGCTTAGCAGGTTTTTAAAACATTTTCCTAAATGAAAACACAATAACTATTATTAAGTTGGACTTGATAAAATCCACTGCTTATTTCTAGGATAAGAAGCATAAAATCTGTTTTACTGTTTTGGGATCTTTCCAGTACATAAGTAAATAAGTGCAAAAGTATTGCCATACTGGGAAAGACCAATGGTCCATCAAGCCCAGCATCCTGTTTCCAACAGTGGCCAATCCAGGTCACAAATACCTGGCAAGATCCAAAAAAAAGTACACAACATTCTATACTACTTATCCCAGAAATAGTGAATTTTCCCCAAGTCCATTTAATAATGGTCTATGGACTTTTTCTTTAGGAAGCTGTCCAAACCTTTTTTTAAACTCTGCTAAGCTAACCGCCTTTACCACATTCTCTGGTAATGAATTCCAGAGTTTAATTACACGTTGAGTGAAAAAATGTTTTCTCCGATTCGTTTTAAATTTACTACATTGTAGCTTCATCGCATGCCCCCTAGTCCTAGTATTTTTGGAAAGCGTAAACAGACGCTTCACATGTACCTGTTGCACTCCACTCATTATTTTATAGACCTCTATCATATCTCCCCTCAGCTGCCTTTGCTCCAAGCTGAAGAGCCCTAGCCACTTTAGCCTTTCCTCATAGGGAAGTCGTCCCATCCCCTTTATCATTTTCATCGGCCTTCTCTGCATCTTTTCTAATTCCACTATATCTTTTTTGAGATGCGGCGACCAGAATAGAACACAATATTCGAGGTGCGGTCGTACCATGGTGCGATACATCCTCATTTTTGTTTTCCCATTCCTTTCCTAATAATACCTAACATTCTATTTGCTTTCTTAGCCGCAGCAGCACACTGAGCAGAAGGTTTCAACGTATCATCAACGATGACACCTAGATCTCCTTCTTGGTCCATGACTCCTAACGTGGAGGCTGCATGACGTAGCTATAATTCAGGTTCCTCTTTCCCACATGCATCACTTTGCACTTGCTCACATTAAACGTCATCTGCCATTTAGACGCCCAGTCTCCCAGTCTCGTAAGGTCCGCTTGTAATTTTTCACAATCCTCCTGCTATTTAACGACTTTGAATAACCTTGTGTCATCAGCAAATGTAATTACCTCACTAGTTACTCCCATCTCTAGGTCATTTATAAATATGTTAAAAAGCAGCAGTCCCAGCACAGAGCCCTAGGGAACCCCATTAGCTACCCTTCTCCATTGAGAATACTGACCATTTAACCCTACTCAAGATATGGCATGGAGGAGTGACCTAGTGGTTAGGGTGGTGGACTTTGGTCCTGAGAAAGTGAGTTTGATTCCCGGCACAAGCAGCTTCTTATGACTCTGGGCAAGTCACTTAACCCTCCATTGCCCCATGTAAGCTGCATTGAGCCTGCCATGAGTGGGAAAGCGCGGGGTACAAATGTAACAAAAATAAAATATTCTCTGTTTTCTAACTTTTAACCAGTTTTTAATCCACAATAGAACACTACTTCCTATCCCATGACTCTCCAATTTCCTCTGGAGTCTTTCATAAGGTACTTTGTCAAACGCCTTCTGAAAATCCGGATTCACAATATCAACTGGCTCACCTTTATCCACATGTTTGTTCACCCCTTCAAAGAAATGTAGTAGATTGGTGAGATATACTATCAGATTTTTTCAGACAATAAATCAAACAAAGAACAGTATTCTGAACTGTCTGCAATCGCCTCAGTCACTGTTTTGAAATACCTAAATGATATTACAGTAGTCCAACATACATAAAGTCAAGGATTATACCATTAGCCAGAAATGGTCTTGATCAAAATATTTATGCACCTGTCGAAGATTACGCATAACAAAAGAAGATCTTTATGTTAATGTATTAACTTGAAAATCAAAAGATAGTTTGGAGTCTAGTAGGATACCTAAGATTTTTATGGATGAAGAAAACTGATATAGAGTCTGGTTAACTTTTATACTATTTTCCTCTTCCAGGCTCATTTTGAAGTTTGATTACAATGTTGTCTGTTACTCTTTTATTAAGCTTAGATGCAGGAATGTAGTCTAAGATGCATGGTGCAACATTGTAATGACGTCCAATGCGATGGAGTAAACACACTGTTGCTTGTTTAGCTAGTGTTTCAAGCTGCTCAGCTCCTTCTGAGTGGCAGGTAACTTAAGAAATATAACAATCAGATTAAAAGTTATTGGAAGCTGGGATGCAGTCCCTAGATTTGAATCTAAATACTTGGCTTATCCATTATTGGATCCTAGCACATATTAAAATCACCTCCTAAAATAAGCTAACACAAGTTGCTGTGCCAGCTTGTGAAGATCATCCAAACTGAGAGCATAAATGTTATCAGGAGCATAAGCAAATTTATGAATTTTGGCAACCAAATACCCCTCCAAATCAGAACAAAAGAAACAACTTCAAACTCTATATAAATGGCTACCCGGATGTGTCTGAGACCTTACCGCAAGCCATTGACCTAGCGGTAAGATCTCACGCAGTAACCGGATGGTAATGGTCTACGCAAATCAAATGCCACTTGACTTGCGTAGCTACCGCACGCCAGAAAATAAAAAATATTACCACAAGGGCCATGCAGTAACCAGGCAGTAACTCCAATTTGGCACACGTAGGCACCTACGCGGCTTAGTAAAAGTGCCCTAAGGGGATCAATGGCTTGTGGTAAGGTCTCAGACACAAAATGGACACGCTGTAACTTTCATTTTGCCGCATGTCTGTTTTCAGCAAAAATAAAAAAGGCATTTTTTGTAGATAAGCTAAAATAAAAATTCTGCGCTTGCCCAAAACACGCGTCTGCACTACCGCAGGCCATTTATCAGCACACCTTAGTAAAAGGACCCCTTAATTTCTAAGCATTTTTTTTGTTTATACTTTAGGAATAAATAGGATTACATGTGTTATCTTCAGTGTTTTTACAAATCAAATAAATGGTCATCTGAACTTCAATAGTACTATTCTAACCCACAACCATAAAAAAGATTAAAGGCATACAAAGCAGAGTCTGCCTGTTCTGCTGCTAGGCAAAGCAAGCATTGTCACAGCTGTCCAATCTGATTGATTATACCTCAAAACATTTTGAAGGATATAAAATGTATTTGATGTTTTTGAACCACAGCCATCAGACAAATTTTGTTCCATCACCTATGATATGTAGAAACCCCACCCATGGGATTAATTTTACAAAATTCTCAATTTGTATTAAGTTTCAAAGTTTTTTTTTTCCCAGAACAAGTGTGAAATCTGTTATAGTAAATTACTTTCCCAGTTCTGAAACATTGTACATGATTACACTAATTATAAAAAATAGCCACAAAAAACTAGTCAGGCATTTAACACTCAAGCTGTTTTCAAGTGCCATTTGGGAGCTGTTTTTATGGGAACAAAAAGCTGCATTTTACCAAAGTAAAATAGAATTGGTGATCTTGGGCAAGTCACTTAGGGGTCCTTTTACTAAGCTGCAGAAAGTACTAGTGTGTGCTTATCACGGCTTAAAATAGCTTACCGCTTAATGCATGTGGAGGGGCATAATCGAACACGAACGCCCATCTCCATGGGCGTCTATGTCCAAGAACGGGTACGTGAAGGGGTGGGACAGACCGTATTGTTGAAAAAAATGAGCGGCCATCTTTTTTTTTAATAATACGGTTTGTGCCGGGCAAATGCATCGGAGGTGTGCAGATTTGAGCTAGGCGGTTTCGTTTTTCAGCGATAATGGAAACCGAAGGCACCCAGCTCAAAAACGAACAAATCCAAGGCATTGGGTTGTGGGAGGGGCCAGGATTCGTAGTGCAGTGGTCCCCCTCACATGCCAGGACACCAACTGGGCACCCTAGGGGGCACTTGTAACAATTTAAAATCAAAAGTAAAATACCTCCCAAGTCCATAGCTCCCTTCCTTTGGGTGCTGAACCCCTCAAATGCCCCCCCCCAAAACCCACTGCTCACAACTCTACACCATTACTATAGCCCTTATGGCTGAAGGGGGGCAACTAGATGTGGGTACAGTGGGTTTTGGGGGCGGTTTGGAGGGCTCCCATTTACCACTACAAGTGTAACAGGTAGGGGGGGATGGGCCTGGGTCCACCTGGGTGAAGTCCACTGCACCCACTAACAACTGCTCCAGGGACCTGCATACTGCTGTGATGGAACTGGGTATGACATTTGAGGCTAGCATACAGGCTGGCAAAAAAAGTTTTGAAAGTTCTTTTTTTTGTGGGAGGGGGGTTAGTGACCACTGGGGGAGTCAGGGGAGGTCATCCCCGATTCCCTCCGGTGGTCATCTGGGCAGTTGGTGCACTTTTGGGGGGCTTGTTCTTGAGAAAAAAGGGTCCAGAAAAAGTGACCCAAATACGCGGTAAAAATGCCTTTTTTTTTCGATTATCAGCCGAAGGCGCCCATCTCTCCTCGGCCGATAAACACGCCCCAGTCCCGCCTTCACCACACCTCTGACATGCCCCCGTCAACTTTGTTCGTTCCTGCGATGGAGTGCAATTGAAGAAGCCCAAAATCGGCTTTCTATTATACCGATTTGGGCGCCTTTGCGAGATGGGCGCCCATCTCCCGATTTGGGTTGAAATATGGGCGCCCATCACTTTCGAAAATAAGACAGATAGAGGCATATTTTCAAAGCACTTTGGGAGGCTAAGTTCCATATGTTTCTATGGAACTTTGGGAGGCTAAGTGCTTTGAAAATAAGCCTCATAGTCACCTTGTGGTAAGTGAAGGGTAGGCATTTCTGCGCTAATCAATTAGTGCGTTCATGTTACTGTACACTGACTGGTTAGCACAGGATTACTGAGGGGCCTTTTTACCAAGTTATGGTAAAAAGGGCCCCTGAATGAGCCCATACCTCTCACATCAAAATTGTCAGTAATTGGTCCTGCGGTAGTTCTTTTTTAATGCTGTACGCTAATGGCAACATTAGCGCATGACCATTAATAGAAAAAAAATCCGCTGGTATCTTGGATACTGTTTTTAAATGCTTCTCCTCATTTTTTGAAGATCACTCTTTTTGTATCTCTTTATCCGGCTGCTGTTCTCATTCTTTCCCTCTTCACTATGTTGTTCCCCAGGGTTCTTTGCTTCTCCTACAGTGGGGGAAATAAGTATTTGATCCCTTGCTGATTTTGTAAGTTTGCCCACTGACAAAGACATGAGCAGCCCATAATTGAAGGGTAGGTTATTGGTAACAGTGAGAGATAGCACATCACAAATTAAATCCGGAAAATCACATTGTGGAAAGTATATGAATTTATTTGCATTCTGCAGAGGGAAATAAGTATTTGATCCCCCACCAACCAGTAAGAGATCTGGCCCCTACAGACCAGGTAGATGCTCCAAATCAACTCGTTACCTGCATGACAGACAGCTGTCGGCAATGGTCACCTGTATGAAAGACACCTGTCCACAGACTCAGTGAATCAGTCAGACTCTAACCTCTACAAAATGGCCAAGAGCAAGGAGCTGTCTAAGGATGTCAGGGACAAGATCATACACCTGCACAAGGCTGGAATGGGCTACAAAACCATCAGTAAGACGCTGGGCGAGAAGGAGACAACTGTTGGTGCCATAGTAAGAAAATGGAAGAAGTACAAAATGACTGTCAATCGACAAAGATCTGGGGCTCCACGCAAAATCTCACCTCGTGGGGTATCCTTGATCATGAGGAAGGTTAGAAATCAGCCTACAACTACAAGGGGGGAACTTGTCAATGATCTCAAGGCAGCTGGGACCACTGTCACCACGAAAACCATTGGTAACACATTACGACATAACGGATTGCAATCCTGCAGTGCCCGAAAGGTCCCCCTGCTCCGGAAGGCACATGTGACGGCCCGTCTGAAGTTTGCCAGTGAACACCTGGATGATGCCGAGAGTGATTGGGAGAAGGTGCTGTGGTCAGATGAGACAAAAATTGAGCTCTTTGGCATGAACTCAACTCGCCGTGTTTGGAGGAAGAGAAATGCTGCCTATGACCCAAAGAACACCGTCCCCACTGTCAAGCATGGAGGTGGAAATGTTATGTTTTGGGGGTGTTTCTCTGCTAAGGGCACAGGACTACTTCACCGCATCAATGGGAGAATGGATGGGGCCATGTACCGTACAATTCTGAGTGACAACCTCCTTCCCTCCGCCAGGGCCTTAAAAATGGGTCGTGGCTGGGTCTTCCAGCACGACAATGACCCAAAACATACAGCCAAGGCAACAAAGGAGTGGCTCAGGAAGAAGCACATTAGGGTCATGGAGTGGCCTAGCCAGTCACCAGACCTTAATCCCATTGAAAACTTATGGAGGGAGCTGAAGCTGCGAGTTGCCAAGCGACAGCCCAGAACTCTTAATGATTTAGAGATGATCTGCAAAGAGGAGTGGACCAAAATTCCTCCTGACATGTGTGCAAACCTCATCATCAACTACAGAAGACGTCTGACCGCTGTGCTTGCCAACAAGGGTTTTGCCACCAAGTATTAGGTCTTGTTTGCCAGAGGGATCAAATACTTATTTCCCTCTGCAGAATGCAAATAAATTCATATACTTTCCACAATGTGATTTTCCGGATTTAATTTGTGATGTGCTATCTCTCACTGTTACCAATAACCTACCCTTCAATTATGGGCTGCTCATGTCTTTGTCAGTGGGCAAACTTACAAAATCAGCAAGGGATCAAATACTTATTTCCCCCACTGTATGTTATTTAATATTTTTCTAGTCCCTTTAGCCACTCTGATCCAGTGTTTTTCTATTAGATTCTATATCTTCACAGATGATATTCTCCTGGTCTCTCACCATGATCCTTCTAATCCTGATCTTCCACACCTCCAGTCCTGCCTGAATGTTATTTCTATATGGCTGACTTCTAACTGCCTGCATTTGAACTTACCTAAATCTGTAGCTCTCTGGATCACAGGTAGTTCTCCTTTCCCTTCATTGTTTCTTCCCTCTCTGGTGTCCCTCTTGGACTGGTCGATTCCCGCAAATATCTGAGTCATTTTTGTCCCTCAGCTTTCCTTTGTTCCTTATATCTCTGCTCTGTGAAGTCTTGTTTTTTCTCTCTTCATAGAATCTGTACCATTTGTAGTTTCCTTGATGATTCCTCTTGCACTACACTTCTGTCTTCACTAGTGTCATGGCCTCCGCCATGCCCTGACCCTGACTGCAACCCACCTACTTACAGGACCATGGCCCAGACTCACAGCCTCTCTGATGCCGGCATCTCCCACTCTGACTCCATGTGTCACTTGGGGCACCAAGTCCCCACCAATGCGGGACCGCCACAGATGACATCATGGCAGCCTGGACACTAGGCACATACTCACCCCATGCATCCTTTTGTAGGAGGGGTGACTTGGGCGTGTCCTGATGACATCAGTGAGACAGAATTTTTAAACTGGACAGCACTTCCCCCACTGCCTTTATAACAATCAGTTTTCCTTGCTGTGTGCTGCCTGACCTCCAGGAGCCCAGAGCCAGCCAAGTCCACCTTGGTTCCAGCCACAGTTCCTACATTTCCTATTCCAGTTCCATTTAAGTCCACTTTGGTTCCAGTCTCAGTTCCTGCTCTTCCTGTTCCAGGTCCAGCCCAGTCCACCTTAGTTCCAGCCACAGTTCTTTCTGTTCCTTTCCCAGTTCCAGTCTCAGTTCCTGCTCTTCCTGTTCCAGACAAGTTTGCCTTGGGCCAGTACTGGGGTCTGCTGCTTCTGTCCCATTTCTGTCCTTTCACCTGGTTGTCTGTGTCAACCTTCAGCTCAGCAGCCTTTCCCGCGATTTACTACTACTACTACTACTACTACTATTTAGCATTTCTATAGCGCTACAAGGCATACGCAGCGCTGCACAAACATTTGTCTGCCATTGGCCTAAACCTCTTGGTCCTTGGGTCAGAGACTCTCCGGCTGCCCAAAGGCTCATCCTCCAACCTGTAACAACTAGTTCTTTCTTGACTTGACTACTGTAATGTGATTTTGACGGATCTTCCTACAGACTCTCTCTCTCACTTTCAAACAGTCCAAAATACCTCTATCCGCTTGCTTAGTTGTGCCTATCATTCTGATCACGTTTCTCCTCTCCTAGCGCACCAACACTGATTTCCTATTCTCTTTCATGTTCAATTTAAGCTTCTTATGTTGGATTTTAGGGCTCATCATTCTGGCACCCCCTTCCTATCTCACTGTCCTTATTTCCCCTTATACCTCTTCTCATTTCTTCTGCTCATCCTCTGCCTCCTGTCCCTCTATTCCCTCAGTTCACCTTTCTTGCTTGGAATCTACTCATCACTTTTCTTTGGTCCCCTCTCTTTGGAATACCCTCCCCTACACTCTGAACAGTCGTTCCCCCTCCCCCCCCCATTTGTCTTTGTTGAAAGACCATTTGTTTAAAGCAGCCTTTCCTTTTGCTGTTTACCTAAGAGATCCTCGTCCACAGCCACAGTCTATCTAGTGTTCTTTCTCTCTCTCTCTCTCTCTCTCTCTCTCTCTCTCTCTCTCTCTCTCTCTCTCCCTCTTTCCTCCCATATTTTGTAGCTTTTTAAATGTTGTGATTATGATGTGAAGGGTAGAATATCAAATGTTATTAAACTAATCCAACACAAACTAGAAAATCAGCTATATGCCATCTAAAGTAAAAATGGCCTTAGTGTGCAGGAAAAAAAACCCATAAGGGTGCACTAAGGTCACTTTTTATCACACCTTAATAAAGAAGTGGAGGAGTGGCCTAGTGGTTAGGGTGGTGGACTTTGGTCCTGGGGAACTGAGGACCTGAGTTCAATTCCTGGCACTGGCAGCTCCTTGTGACTCTGGGCAAGTCACTTAACCCTCCATTGCCCCATGTAAGCCGCATTGAGCCTGCCATGAGTGGGAAAGCACAGGGTACAAATGTAAGAAAAAAATCCCTTAACCAACCATTTCCTAAGTTAAAAAAAAAATTTAGGTTATAAGCTCTCTGAGGACAGGGAAATACCTAATGTACCTGAATGCAATTCACAGTGAGCTACTACTCAAACGGTAGAAAATCTTTTTATAATCTTCAAGAATAAAAATTCCTAGTGAAGGAAAGCACTGAGCAAAAGATAATGGAACCTGAAAAAATTGTGAAAGTTTTCTGTTAGAAAGTTCTTGGTAGATTAAGAGGGGCATTGTCAATATGCCAACCAAATGGACAAAAAAAAAAGAAGAAAAGTTTATTGGAAAACATTTTTAAAACCATGTCCATAATGGAAGAAGGAAATAAACGTTTTCCGATATTCAAAAATGTTTTGTAAGAAGACGTACTGCAAATGTCATATATGATTAGAGATAAATGTCACTGCCAATCGGAAATACACTATGCAAAACGTGCAATAACGACACTGGTCCTCGTGTCGAGAAAACAACATCTGCAACAGCAGCATGTTCCTTTCATGTGTAAAACATGCATATATACCTCTGCATGTGGAGGAACATTCCTCAGTGTGCCCAGTTATGTTTCTGCACAGGCAGACAAACTTTTCTGTGCAGAGTCAGAGCTCTTGGTCCTCATGTAGAGAGATTTTCAAGTGCCGCTGCCACCTGCCACCCCATAATGTCTCCATGAGGGCATGGAGATCCATAAGGAACAGCTTGGAAAGGTGAGTATGAAGCAGGGCCCCCCCAGGACAAGCACCATAAATAGGGGCAGGGTCACATACAGTGATTTCTTGATTTTTCATATGAAAACAAAACATTGCTGAACTCAGAATGTCCAGAACATCCAATGATAAGTAATTATGGGGCCCCTTCCACTAACCCTTCAATGTTGAAATGAGGGGCTGCACACAACTGCCTCCCCACCCCAGTGCCAGCATACTGCCCCATGCCTACACATTAATGGGAATGTTGGAAGCACCTCGTTAAAGTACATTGAACCACCCAAAGGAACATTTGGTTTACCCCACTGCCCAACCCCACCTCCAGCAAAAGTGCACATGTTCCACAGAAAGGTCACCATGTCATCCTCTGTCCACATGGCCACCTCAGCTCACACAGCACCTGTGTCTGTGTACTGCAATCCCATCCCCTCCCCAACAAATTTGGCTGTAGCTATCTGTCACAGGCTATGTGAGGGAGCATGTCTTCACCAATTTGTTTTTGTAGACAATTTGGCATACATAGAGACCTTGAAGTGTTCATGTCTCATTATCGGAAGATATGGCTAGAAGATCCAGGCCTCATCTGGCACAAGAAGAAGTGCCTCAGGACCCAATGTAAGTACCACCAACATTGCACCCTATAACAACTCTGTCCTGGATCAAGGTCTGAGTATGCAACTGCCTTCATTACAGTGTACCCACAATCCCCATATCAACTAGAATGTGTTGCAGCCGAACCCAAATTTATGATATAACATGGAAAGGAAGGGGGAGGAGATAAGGGATGTTGGATAGCACTCTCCTATGACCCAAAGAAAAGTGGTCACTATCAGGCTTATTTTCGAAAGAGAAGGGCGCCCATCTTCCAACACAAATCTCAGGGTCGCCCAAATCGGCATAATCGAAAGCCGGTTTTGGGCGCCCTCAACTGCTTTCTGTCGTGGGTATGACCAAAGTTCACAGGGGCGTGTCAGCAGTGTAGCGAAGGCGGGACTGGGGCGTGCTTAACACAGGTACAAACTTAGATTGTGAGCCCTCCTGGGACAGAGAAATATTCAGAGTACTTGAATGTAACTCACCTTGAGCTACTACTGAAAAAGGTGTGAGCAAAATCTAAGTAAATAAATAAAAAAATTAAAAATGGGCGTCCTCGGCCGATAATGGAAAAAAGAAGGGCGTCCCTGATGAGCATTTGGCCGACTTTACATGGGCCATTTTTTCTTGTGACCAAGTCTCAAAAAGGTGCCCAAACTGGCCAGATGACCACCGGAGGGAATCGGGGATGACCTGCCCTTACTCCCCCAGTGGTCACCAACCACCTCCCACCCTAAAAAAAAAAACTTTAAAAAATTTTTGTGCCAGTCTCTATGCCAGCCTCAAATGTCATACCCAGCTCTATCACAGCGGTATGCAGGTCCCTGGAGCAGTTTTAGTGGGTGCAGTGCACTTCAGGCAGGCAGACCCAGGCCCATCCCCCCCTACCCGTTACACTTGTGGTGATAAATGAGAGCCCTTCAAAACCCACCACAAACCCACTGTACCCACATGTAGGTGCCCCCTTCACCCCTTAGGGCTATGGTAGTGGTGTACAGTTGTGGGGAGTGGGTTTTGGGGGGGGGGTCAGCACACAAGGTAAGGGAGCTATGCACCTGGAAGCAATCTGTGAAGTCCACTGCAGTGCCCCCTAGGGCACCCAGTTGGTGTCCTGGCATGTCAGGGGGACCAGTGCACTGGCTATTTGTGTATTCAAGACATCTGTGGCCCTTTCACTGTGCCCTCAAGACCACTCTCACTATCCTTCCTCCTTTAGCCACGTGTGTGGCTATGTGGTATCCTAGCTTCTGAGGTTACACAGAGCACCATGCCCCTCAACTTCTGCAGTGTGGGATGTGGGAGGCATACATCATATGGTGGCACGACAGTGACAGTCCTCATCACCTGTGGTATACGGGTGCACAGGGAAGGATATGTTCAGGAAGCTGCAGCAGACTGATAGGTTAGCTAATGCAACAGACACATTTCTTCTACTTTCCATATGCAGATGAGGACTCAGAATCTGAAGGAGAGGTCCGAACCAGCAGCCAGCACATGCACCTCAGCAGGAGAATGGGGATCCAGTGGCAGCAGAGGGGTGACAGGAGGGTAAGTGGCAGCAGAACAGCATGCTGACCACACCATCCAGGAGCCACCTGCAGGGGATGAAGAGTAGGAACTATTACTGGTGGACCCCCCTCCCCCCGCAGCCAGAATTGCCAGATTCCCCAGTAGAGGCTGAGGAGCAGATCAGGGTTGTTCATTTAATTAATTTAAAAAACTGATAACCTGCTTAGAACCTAAGCAGCTACCATAAAAACATACATTATAAAAGTTACAAACAAAATATAAACAACAATACAGATGTGCTCCTCTATCATTTTTCTGTGTACTACCATTAAACGTTGAAAAATGCCTGGACAAAAAACTGTCTTTATCAGTTTCTTAAATTGCAAAACATTTGAGCATAAACACAACTGACCAGATAATGCATTCAACTGCATGGGCTCTGCTATCGAAAACACTGACCCTAGTCACAGCATAATGTGTAGTTGTTACCAAATCCAGAGCATTGCAGAATCACACCTTAAACCCCTACTGGAAGAAAAGATCTTAATAGGAAATCGAACATACCGTGGTACCCTAACATACACAGATTGATGAATAATGATGAAATATAAACATTGGAGTGGAGGAGTAGCCTAGTGGTTAGAGCACCAGTCTTGCAACCCAGAGGTGGCCAGTTCAAATCTCATTGCTACTCCTTGTGATCTTGGGCAAGTCACTTAACCCTCTATTGCCTCCAGGGCCGGTCCTAGGGTCTCTGGCGCCCCCCTGCAGACTATGAGTTGGCACCTGTGCGCCCCGCCCCCCCCCCCCCCAGCATCTCCTTTCTCTCTTCTCCCACCCTGCCCCGTCCAGCGATTCTCCTTCCCCCCATCCCCCACCACCCTTGGTGCTTTAAATCTTTAATTTACCTCCGGTCCAGCAACCGCGTCATTTGAAAGCCTTGTCCCGTCTCTAGCCTTCCCTCCCTTCGTGAGCTCGTTCTGCAGTCCCGCCCTCGAGGAAATGACGTCAGGATGTACATACTTATCAGTAAAATTTAATAACAAGGTGCTATGAGTATCTACAGAGTTTCCTACCTAGTACCTAGGCTATTTAAACAATGAAACTGAATAATTTTCATGGAGTGTCCCTTATTTATTATGATTCTACAGCATTATTTGTAAGGACCTTTTAGCTTTTATAAAAATAATCACAATGAACATGAGGGAGGATAGGTGGGTAGTATTTCATGAGCATGAACCATCCCGTAATCTACATGCAGGACTTAAAAATCCTTATATGGATCCCAGGGGAATCTGTTGTATTGTCTGCTTCTTGTGTTAATAAAGTTGTTTACATTTTTGTGATACTCAGGAACAGAGAGGGAATACTCTATTATTCCTTGCCAGTTAAAAGTGATACTGAAGCTGCACTCAGAAGAAGTGCCCTTCCAAAATTTGGACCAGCAAGGATATCCTGAGCTCTACAGGCATGCCAATGGGAAACGAGGTGGTGACAGTGTTTGTGTTGGTTGCGGCAGGGGGAGGTGGCTGGCCACCAGGGGGAAAAGAAATAGCTACTAATCAGTAAAATGAAAAATAGATCTCAGCATTATGATAGTACCTTACCTGATTCATGCTATCTAATTTAATTTGAATTTATTCTGCCATTATTTTATTGGAGAAAAATATATTCATCTTTATCATGTGGTAAGTACCTGCATATAATAAATGTAAACTACTTTTGTTGTACCACAGAAAGTCAGTATATCAAATATATGACCCTTTATATGCTATGATATGATGGATATTCATTTAGATTCCAGTGACAAACTGGAATCTCAATGCCTCCTGCACCTTAATGTAACTTACCTTGTGCTACAGATGAAAAGGCCTGAGCAAAATGCAAATCCCTACTGTCAGCTTCTTCAGCCCCAGGAGCATCACTCAGAGAGACACTGAAAGAGAGAAAGAGAGAGAGAGAGGTGACATTGCATCTTCTAGCCTCAACTATCAATCCATTAAGATTTGGGAATTATTTTGATCATCCTTTGGGGTGATTCAATTGTGTGTGTGATTTTAGTTAAAGTTAGTATAACTGCAGTATTTGTGCTGGTGAAGAGTTGTACTTTTTAGTGTTTTGTTTACATGCAGTAGTTTTAAAAGTTGGATATTGGTAAATACCATGCTTAGTTGAACAAATTAAATGAAAATTCATTAACTTCAAACAAACAATTGAATTCTTTATTCTTAGATTAGCACCTGGCATTAAAAATTGAAACTAAAACTGTCAAACTAATTGTGATTAATTGCAGCATACCATGTGATCGATCCAGATGGTTCAGATTACAGTGGATGCATATGACTTCACAGTAACAACCATTCATTGGCTTCTAGTCAACCAAAGGATCACTTTCAAGATGTGTACCTTGATTTTTAAGAAATAAAAGGACATAAGTGCTGCCATACTGGGACAGACCAAAGGACCATCAAGCCCAGTATCCTGTTTCCAACAGTGGCCAATCCAGGTCACAAGTACCTGGCAAGATCCAAGAACAGCAAAACAGACTTTAAGTTGCTTCTCCTAGAAATAAGCAGTAGATTTTCCGAAGTCCAGCTTAGTAAGGGCTTATGGACTTTTCTTTAAGGAAATTATCCAACCCTTTTACTCAGAAGCTTAGTGGAGATTAGATGGCAGCATCGGTGGTGGGAGGTAGGGCTAGTGGTTGGGAGGCGGGGCTAGTGCTGGGCAGACTTCTATGGTCTGTGCCCTGAAAATGGCAGATACAAATCAAGGTCAGGTATACACATAAAGCAGCACATATGAGTTTATCTTGTTGGGCAGACTGGCTGGACCGTACAGGTCTTTCTCTGCCGTCATCTACTATGTTACTATGTAGTTGCATTAAGCACTTAGTGCGGGTTTTACCATACGGTAGTCATAAGCAAGAACCCACGCTAACGCCTACTGCACATTAAAATCAGGCAGCTTGGAAAAACTCCTGTGCTAGCTGGTGAGTGGGTGTGGCAGGGACAGAATGGAAGATTGGCCTGCTGCACAGCTAGCATGTGAAGCAGTACCACACATTAGCTGTAATGACTGCCAACAGTGCAGCTACACTTACCCTGATCTCAAGAGGAGGCAGTTGCTGTGGCTGCACTATTAGGAGTCTGATAATGCAGCTGCCCCAGTAAAGCCACTGTGACAGCGAGCCGATCCTCCAATCTTTCCCTCAATCCAGTCCCCTCAGCCAAATCTGATCCCACACCATACCCTTTTTGAACCCAAAAGACCTATCTGGGGGCCATCTCTGGTTTAATAGGATGGGAGCAAGAGCTCTGGGTGCAAAACGGTACCCACTTACCCCTAGTAGTATTCTCATTGTTCTACCAAGAGGATCAGCCTATGCATATGGATGGACAGACAAGCGGATTGACAGAGTGGCCCTTAACAACATACCTATTAGTAAATAATCCCCACACTCCTAACACCTTATATCCCGGTCTGTGAACCATTTTGAAATGTGTCTAGGCAATTTTCACATTATTATTCCAATCACAATAATTTTTATTTTATGATTGGAAGATCAAAAACTTGCTCATTTTCATTGTTATATAAAGCACCTACTATATAAAAAAAATGTATTTATTTATTTATCTATTTACAACTTATAGCATGCCTACAAACCTAGGTGGGTTAGATTATTAAAACATACACAGTAAAGTAAAAACACACAAACAATAACAGTGTTGCATGGTGAACTCAAAATAGTCACTGCTGTATACAGTTATCTTTAAAAAGGTACTGCTACGCACAATCATCCAGTCAAAAAAGCATGCAAAATAAATGTGTCTTCAGAAGTTTTTTGAACTGTGTCATTCCACCGCATAACTGGAAAGGTCCTGGCAACTTATTCTAAAGAATTGGACCCGCTACAGAAATGGCAGTTGCTCTAGTCTCAGCATACCGAGTCTAAACTATTTTATCAATAGGCAATCGCATGCCAGTCTCAGATCTCAAACAACGCTGTAGATGCTACACATATATTGCCTGAGACTAGCACCAAGGCATTTTCACATGCACTGCTTGGTAAATAAGTCTCAAGATTATATAACAAATGCAAAATTCTACTGGCAGCTAGTGTAGCTGTTTGAAGACTGGCCTAATGTGATGAAATCTGCCCCCCCCCCCCCCCCCCCGATAAATCTACCTATCTACCTGCTGTGTTCTGAAAAACTTGTAATGCCTTACAGCGAGAAGCTATAATCCCAAAATAGAGGACATTTACAATGATCAACTTTAGATAAAACCATACTCTGTAAATCAGTCTAAAATCATAATTTGAGAAGACAGGTTTCAGACTACCTAATACACACACCAAAAAACTCACAGCAAATTCATACATCTTTGCACAGGTTTCTTAACATTACCCACCAACACTGTTTCTGGCTATGACTGATCCTCCGATCTCCCTACCAACATCACTTCTGTTTTTTTTGCCAGATTCAAAGCTAATTTGTGCTGTCACATCCACCCACCCACCTTCACTAAATAGTCAACCTAAAACAGTCAATTTTAAACAACATGTGCCCTGTGTGTGTGAATTAAACCCATTAAAATATTGTCTCTCTGGTTTGAGCAGTAGTTATCTCTTCATTATTTATTTATGGCATTTATATCCCACAATATTCCCACCCACGGGCAGGCTCAATGTGGCGTACAATAGTTACTAAAACAAACAAAAGTACAAAGTACAGTATACAAGGTCACAAGAGAGAAAGAGGGAAGAGAAATAACTGAGGAGGGAAAGGGAGAGAGGAGGGGTGATAATTTTTCACTGAAAAAGTCGTGGATCAGAAGGATGTGGCCTCATGTTCCTCTTGTGTGATTTATAACACTTCCAAACAAAACACTGTTGGTCTAAATATCAAGTGTTCCTGTTAACTGTCACTAAAAATTGTGCGGAGGAAAAGACCTCAACAAAAACTGTGGTACATGGAGGGGCATTTTTGAAAGAAATGTCTAAGTTGGAATTTGGACATCTTTGTAAAACGTCAAAATTTGGAGGCAGGGAAAAGATCATTTTCGAAGAAAGATGGACATCCATCTTTGTGTTTGAAAATACCATGAATGTCCTTGGATTTGGACGTCTTTGATTTTTGGCCATTTTCAAAACCTAAAACGTCCAAATTCAAGCTATTTGGACGTGGGAGGAGCCAGCATTTTTAGAAGACTGGTCCCCCTGACATTCCAGGACAGCAATTGGGCATCCTAGGGGGCACTGCAGTGGACTTCATAAAATGATCCCAGATACACAGCTCCCTTACCTTGTGTGCTGATCCCCCCAAAACCCACTACCCCCAAATGTACACCACTACTGTAGCCCTTACAGGTGAAGGGGGCACCTATATATGGGTACAGAGGGTTTCTGGTGGGTTTTGGAGGGCTCGCTGTTTCCTCCACAAACGTAACAGGTAGGGGGTATGGGCCTGGGTCCACCTGTCTGAAGTGCACTGTACCTACTACTAAACTACTCCAGGCACCTGAATGCGCAGTCATGGACCTGAGTATGACATCTGAGGCTGGCATAGAGGCTGGCAAGTAATATTTTTAATCATGTTTTTTGAGGATGGGAGGGAGTTACTACTACTACTACTTAGCATTTAGTGACCACTGAGGGTGTAATGGGAGGTCATCCCCAATTCCCTGTAGTGGTCATCTGGTCATCTTTTTGTGCCTTATTCATAATAAAACAGGTCTAGGTGAAAACGTCCAAGTTTTAGTCCTGGACATCTTTGCTTTGTTCCATTATGGCTCAAAGATGTCCAAGTCTTAGGAACGCCCAAGTCCCGCCTCGAACACGCCTCTGATACGCCCCCTTGAGATTTGGATGTCCTTGCGACGGACTTCCGAGAAGACGTTCAAAATCGGGTTTCGATTATACCGATTTGGGCGTCTTTGTGAGATGGACGTCCAATTGCCGATTTATGTCACTTTTTGGATGTCCATCTCTTTCAAAAATGAGCCTGTTAGTGAACATTCACTGAAATAGCTCTAGTACTCAGCAGGATCACCACTTCAACAATATGCGGTGTAAAACAAAATATCACAATAAACTTTTCCTTGATAAAGCCTTCAAATGGCACATAACTTTAAACTCCCATTTGAAGACTTGATCACAGAAAAGTGTATTGTGATATTTCGTTTTGCACTGCACATTGTTATTAAGCACAGCACAGAAAAGTTGAAGAAAAATGTTCAACAATGTGGAAAGTTTTGGGCCAATGATAAAGTGGTGATCCTGTGGAGTACTAGGGCTATTTTAGGGGCCCTTTTACAAAGGTACCTAAGGGCCTATGCGTCTGCAGCATGCATCAAATCGGCATTACCACCACCCAGCTAGCGTGTGCACCTGGCAGTAAATCCGAGTTTGGCGCATGCTGAAAACATGCGGTATAAAATAAATTTCTACTGCAGGAGCGTTCCCGGAGGTAATCAGCAGTTGGCATGCGCTGGACAGTTACTGTAAGGGTAACGTGTGAGCCCTTACCGCTAAGTCAGTGGGTGGCATTAAGGGCTCAGGCCATAAATAAATGTGTGGTGGTTTTAATTTTGCCACACATGCATTTCCCTGCCCACCCCCCTTTTTTTCCAGATACAGTGGAGAAATTGTCCAGCGAACATCCAATACGTGCGCCCACACTACAGCAGGTAACTCTTTGGCGTGCCTTTGTAAAAGAGCCCCTCGGTGAATGTTCACTAAGTTGGTCTTTTCCTCCATGCAATTTTTAGTGAACGTTGACAGGAGCACTTGATATTTAGATCCAACAGTGTTTTGTTTAGAAGTGGTTCTTAGTTCTGTGGTGAAAGTTTCCTTTTTGAAGTGATTTATAACACACATTTGTATGCATGAATTATTCTGAGCTCAGAAGGGAAACAGAAGACAGCATTGAAATGAGATTTAAAAAAACACAGGCTAAATGTCTTTGGTTGCCGTTCTGATGATTTACTGAATCAATTTGTACCTAGTTTTACCTATGAAATTTATTTCTATAAGTAGAGAGGTGTGGTAGCCGTGTTAGTCCACTTTTAAAGGTAATCAATAGAAATAAAATAAAGCATGGAAAAGAAAATAAGATGATACCTTTTTTATTGGACATAACTTAATACATTTCTTGATTAGCTTTCGAAGGTTGCCCTTCTTCGTCAGATCGTAAATAGGGGGGGGGGTGGAGGGGGAGGGTGGAACATATACCTTTTTGCAAATTATAAGATGTTAAAGAAAAAATCTGTACCAGTTTATTGTTGAAACCTTTATACTTGTTTTAATAAAGACATAAAAAAATTTTAAAAGGCAAAAAAAAAATCTTTAAGGAAGAAAATTAATAAATGGAGAAGGAAAAAGACTCCCAAGGAGATGGTAGAAAGAATAAAAGCAAAAAGGGTAATATTCAGAAAATAAAAACTTTCAAAAAACCCAGAAATACAGAAAGGAATATCTGCCAAGTATAAAGAAAGAAATCAGAACAGCAACAACATGTGCAGAAAAAATATGACTAAAGGGGTAAAGTGAAAGAACAAAGCAGGAAGGGCAGAGACAGAATCCAAGTACTGCTGCTGCTGCTAAGAATCAGCCAACACCACTTAAGGCATTAAGGAACACTGAGGAAAAGTAACACATAGTTAGAATTCTCATTGAAAATTATCCAGAATCTGATCCCCTAGCAGTAGTATCTGGAGACTACAGCTAGGGGTCAGCCGGCACCATTCTGAAATAGGCAGCTGCTTGGGCAGGATCAAGAGGGGTTTGGTCATGCCCCAATTACCTCGAACTTCTTGGGATGTGTATGTGTGCCAGGGGAAATAAGGGTGGGGGGATTGGGCAGACTTTCAGTTTAACTTTGGTAAAGAGTGGAGCTTTTAGAGTTTTGTTTTATTTTTTAATATATATTTTTAATTATTATTATTGTGATGGGAGCAACAATGGATATCCCAGTTAAGTACATTGCAACCAACAGGATTAAATATAAGTATAGATTGGAGAGGATTTTTTTGCTGAGACTATCTATATCTATATATATATATATATATATATATATAGAGAGAGAGAGAGAGAGAGAGAGAGAGAGAGTACATGGGGTCACTACCTTGAAGTGACGTTACATAAGTTGGCATTTTTTATAGGATAGCAGGCACCATATTTGAATTGTATGAGAGTCAGACAAATTTCAGCTCAGAAGCACGTGTGTGTGTGAATTAATAGAGATTAATGGTGAGAGTTTGCTTAGTTGCATTGATTATGTGCTTCCTTGTGTAAAGAGATGATATAGAGGGGCATAATCGAACGTCGCCGGCCAAATAGATCGCCGGCGATCTATGTTGGCGGCGGCGCTACAAGCTGGCCGGAACCATATTATCAAAAAAGATGGCCAGCCATCTTTTTTTTTGATAACACGGTTTAGCCCGGCCAAATACCGTGGAGTTCGCCAGGTTTGAGATGGCCGGGTTTGTTTTTCTGCGATAATGGAAAGTTATGTCGGCCATCTCAAACCCCGGCCAAATTCAAGGCATTTGGCCATGGGAGGAGCCAGGAGTTTTAGTGCACTGGCCCCCCTGATATGCCAGGACACCAACCAGCCACCCTAGGGGTCACTGCGGTGGACTTCAGAAAAGCTCCCACGTGCATAGCTCCCTTACTTTGGGAGCTGAGCCCCCCAAACCCACTACCCATAAATGTACTGCACCCACTAAAATTGTTCCAGGGACCTGCATACAGCCTCTAGGACTTATTGCTGCTGTATAACTTTGGCACACCAGTTCACACCTGAAGACTAATCTCTCTGAAAAAGTCCTTTCTTGAAATAATCACGTTTACTCACAGTTAACTGCAGATCAGAGGATGTGCCCCACTGGCAAAGAGTCCCCTGGTACTAAGATTAGCAGTAGGTCAGAGCTGGCACAATGGTGTACAATGCCCTCTTTCAGCCCCATTCAAGGTAAGAACTACGTTCTCTAACATGGGTAACACAGGAAAGGGAACTAAAACTGGCTTACAAAAATGGCCACTACTGCATGGACTACAACAGGAAACAAAACAGGGCACACTCTGACCCAGTTAGCAGAGGGGGGAAAGCACCATGGGAGTAGAGCCCAGTACCCTATACCCACCACAATGCATTGCTAATGTGACTCAGCAGGGCACCTAACAGAAAAGGTGTCACACTCACCCGAGAGGCACATCGCAACCAGGGAAAGGCTGTCGGAGGATACAACATATTCTGCTGTCATGGAGGTAGGTACGGCATTGGAGGCTGGCATACAGGCTGGCAAAAAAGGTTTTTCATTTTATTTTTTTAGTTTGGAAGGGGATTGGTAACCACTGGGGGAGTATGGGGAGGTCATACCCCATTCCCTCCAGTGGTCATCTGGTCAGTTGGGGCACCTTTTTGAGGCTTGGTCGTGAAAATAAAAGGACCAAGTAAAGCCGGTGAAATACTTCTTAACACCGCTTTTTTTTCTATTATCAGCGAAAGCCGGCCATGCCCGCCCATGTCCCGCCTTCGCTAATCTACCGAAACGCCCCTTGAACTTTCGCCGGCGAAGCAATGGGAAAGCGGTGATGCTGTCAAAAATGCTGCTTTTGATTATACCGATTTTGCCGCTTTAAGAAAATCGCCGGCCATCTCCCGATTTGTGTCGGAAGATGGCCGGCGATCACTTTCGATTATAAGCTGGATAGACATTTTGTTTCAGGACTAAAAATAATAATAATAATACTTTTTTGTATTGTGTTGCATTAGATGGAATAATCTTGGCAGTTTAGAATTTGGCAGCTCCTGAAGAATCAATCTTCAAGAAACAGAGAGGAACCGTTGAGCAAAGCCAATAAAGGTAAGTTTCCTCTGTTGTCAAAAAAATATTATTAGTATTATTATAAAGTATTTGTCAGAATGTGATTTTTATGATAAGAATTTTGAAAAAAAAGAAAAAAAAGAAAGAAGAGATAGAAAAATATTAATAAAGAAGGTGGAGGTTTTTCAGACTAATGATGGTAAAATGCAGTCATGAGACTGATAAGGTACTGCTATAATACTGAAGTCCTTTCCTTGATATTACTAATCAGTAATAATTCAGCTATTAAAAGAAGCTAAGCAACAGTAATTGATTTAGTAGTGATATTACTGAACAGCTTGCAGTTTATAGTGGTATTAAAATGTATAGTTTAACACTGTGTTGGGACTGGTGAGCAGGATCATCAGACCCAATAGCCCACCAGAAAGTGGAGGTTTCCTCCATTGGTCTGACTTCTCTCCATCTTTCCCTCTCTCTCCCTCTGTTGGTCCAACATCTTTCCCCCATGTACCCCAGTCTCAGTCTCTCTCTCTCTCTCTCTCTCTCTCCTCTCTCTCTCTCCTCTCCTCCTCCTCCTCTATTCCCTAACCCCCCCCCCCCCCAGAGTCTAGCATCTCTCCTCTCTCTTTTTCCCAATGTCTGATCTCTCCTTCCACCCTTTTGCTCCCTCCTTCCCCATTCCCAAAGGTCTAGCATCTAACCTTCCCTTCTCCCCCCTTCATCTTGTGATCTGGAATCTCTTCCTCCCTCCCCATTGTGGGTACAGTACCTCTCCCCTCCCCCTATCCCCATGGGTTCAGCATGTTCCCCCCTCCTACCCCATAGGTTTGCATCTTTCCCTTTCCATTTCCCTACCCCACATCAATCTACTTGTGTGTGCATATGAAGCCCAAACCAAAACCAATGGCTACTATTGGCACTGTAGACTCATTCCATAACCGTTTCTGCCATGTATCAGTATGTGAAATATCAGGGATGGTATGTTTACTTTCCTATGGTATACTGCTTTCAGCTGGCCTGAAGACAGCCTTCATCTCTAAGGACTAGCCATAAAAGATAAAACATGGCATTTTTTTATGACATCTAGTACCCACGTGGAGGTGCCTACCTGATCAAGTCCTGTCAGCATCAATGAAGTACAATGCAACCAATCAAAACGACTGTTTTCAGAGTGTGGATGAACAGCACGGATGGCTGCAAACTATTAATCATTCTGCAGAGAAAGAAAAAGTGGGTACTCTGTCATTAAGCTTTTCTGTTTACCTGTCATTTTGATTTGCCTTTGTCCTCTGCAATTACTTTTTTACAGGCTTTGGTCCAGGACATTCATTAAAAGGCATATTAACACTGAACTGCCAACTTTGGTATTCAGCATGTGACTTTCAGACTTCACTGAAAAGTGACTTTTCCTGATTCTACTTGCCTCCAGGAAAGGACTTGAGTTGGAAGAATAAACAGTGCCTTACCATTCCTAAGGCAAGTCAAGGATTTGGTCATTCCTGGAATCAAAGTTTGTAATGCTGATATAATTATTTTAGTATTGGGGATAGTCATATGTATCTTTGTCGCTTGTGAAGTGTGAGATCAGACCAAGTTGATACTGCTTATATTTTTTTAAAATAATATTTGGCATATTTACTTTGGTTTTGTTTATCCAAGACATGACTGTTAACTAGGGGACCCTTCTACTACGGTGCGCCGAGAAATAGTCTCCACTGGTGTAGACGCATGTATTGGATGTGCACAAGTCCGTTTTTTAGCACGCCTGCGAAAAAGGCCTTTTTTTGGGTGGCCAAAAATGGACGTGTGGCAAAATAAAAATAGGTGTGCGTCCATTTTGGGCCACAGACCTTACCACCACCCATTGACCTAGCAGTAAAGTTTCATACATTAACCAGACGGTAATGGTCTACACGCGTGCAATACCCATTACTGCCTGGTTAGCGCCGCGTGCCGGAAATTTTCCGGCGCGCCTAGGGGACATGAATAAAAAATGAAATTACTGCCCTGGCCACACGGTAGCCAGGCGGTAGTTCAAAATTGATGCATGTAGGATGCACTAACGCGCCTACACAGCTTAGTAAAAGGGTCCCTTGATTTGTAATAGAATGACTGCTGTCTGATTACCACCAGGTAATCCCTAGTGCAGAACTTTTTTTTTTTAAACGTCACACCAGAAATGGCATGCAGAAGGGACAAGCACTACCACTAGGCTTCTGCGGTAGCCCGACAGTAGTGCCTGATTGGTGCATGCCAATGCCACAGTAGCTGTACTGCAGCATTATAAAAAGGACCCCTAAGTTTTGAGTTTTAAGACATGTTGGGAGCATGTGCTGCGGACCTATCAATTTACTAGCCACTGTTAGTGCTCATCCAGGGATTTCTGGTGAGAGAGATAAGCTAACTTTCAAGATAGCATATAGCTTACCTTGGATTCTCTTTTCACGGAATGTATTACATTCAGGACTTGCAGGATGTGTGTGAATCATAGCTAGATTGCTAGAGGGTTCTCAGAAAGTAGATGGAAATTGGCATTCTCTTCACATCTAAAAGACTAAGACGTGCTACATTCCCATAGATGTGCAGTTGAAGAGAAGGACTGAATTTTAAGTTGCACTTGAATGAAACATTTATTCATTTGTTTTATCTCATGAACTGGTAATCTGATTGTCCTCTACAATCTTCTGCTATATAAGCTAGTATTAAAAGACAATATTTTCTCATATAAATCTCTCAAAAATCTCTGCTTTCAAGAAACCTCTATTTAAATAAACAATTTCTGTTTCTTTGTTTTGACTTTCTATCTATTTTGTAGTTCCAAACTGTTTTGTAATTTGTGACTACACTGCTCTGATATGTTTGTGAAGGGCATTATATCAAGGTTTATTAAACTATACTAAACTAAAAAAAACTTGTAAGGAATTCACATGCTGACAGGTGGATAGAAACACATATGCAATGTTTAGGGCTGGCATATTAAATAGAATAAAATGGTACCTAGATACCAACACCATAAAGAGCATGAAAGCCTAAGGGTATTTTAATAAGACATCATCTATCCTCTATAAATTTTAAAAATATATCTGTCATAAGGATCTTTGAAATATGAAATATGACGCGTGTAGTTTATTACCGCCCGGTTATCGTGTGAGACTACTGCTAGGTCAATTGGTGGTGGTATGGTCTCAGACCCAAAATGGACGCGCATCAATTTTCATTTTGCTGCACGTCCATTTTGGCAAAAATAAAAAAAGGCCTTTTTTACAGGTGCACTGAAAAATGATTCTGAGCGTGCCCAAAACCCGCGCCTACACTACCGCAGGCCAATTTTCAGCGCACCATAGTAAAAGGACCCCTAACCCCCTCATTCTATAGGGCCTGATATTAAGCTGATGGTGATCTGTGTTTTGCTGACTGCTGCCAGCATCGCCCCCATAAATTCAATGCCAGGCCATGTATGGCACTGAATTTATGGATATACAGAGCCAGCAAAAACATAGCCAGTTAAACACGATATTTAGCACATAGGGCTTCTTTTATAAATCCACGCTAATGATTCCCACGTGGCAGATGGCAGATGAGAGGAAGCCCATAGGAATTGAAGGGGCTTCCTCTCGTTTGCCATACCAAGAATCAGCAGCATAGCTTTGTAAAATAAGCCCTTAACCAGCTATGACAAACCACATAAAGAATGGACTGACTTTTATTTGGTCTATTTATGCAATTACTTTGGCCAGTTAAGTGCTGAATATTGGCACTTAACCAGCTAAGTGCAGACTCTGGCCCTGGAATGACCCCATAATAGCCAGTTTCGAGTTAGGCACTAACTGGACATTTCCAGTGGTGGTATCCAGTTAAGTGCTGCTGAGTATGACCAGTTAGACTCGATCAAGCAATTTAACTGGCCAAGAACCCTTTCTGGCCAATTAAATAGCTTTGGATATTTGTTTATTTATTTGTTACATTTGTACCCCACATTTTCCCACCTATTTGCAGGCTCAATGTGGCTTACATAGTACCGAGAATGTGTTCGCCATTTCAGTTGATATTGAGCCCTTAATGTCTAAATCAGTGGTTCCCAAACCTGGTCTTGGAGGCAGCTGTTATTTATTTATAATTTCTCTTTCCTCTATAGCCTGTCTTTCTACGGCTTCTTAGATCTCACATCTTTCTGCCGTTTCCAGCCCTTCACAGCAACCTTCTCTCTCCAAGCTAGTAATCCTTTTTAGTCTCCTTTACCACTTCCTCTCCCTGTGCTTGTCTGTCTTTTCAACCATAACTGCTAAACTATTGCTTTCTAACAAATGTAAAACAGTGATGCCAATAAGGTTATCTGACTCACACCTCCTTTCCTTTTCTCAATGTCTATCTGCTGCACTTCCCATCCCAATTGGCATTTGCAGGCAGGAAATGTCTATCCTAGGCTACAGCATCTCTTTCCCCTTGCAGATCATTGGTCAAAAATAGTGAGCTAATAGACTTCAGCAGCTTCCTCTTCTCCTCTTCCAATGGTCAGACACAAACAGCCAACAAAATTGCAAGTGAAGCGGTCACAGCATGTGAACTACAGATGTCTTCCTTCCTTCCTGCCATCTACTACGTGTCTGGAGCATTTTACTTTCTGCTCCAAATCTAGAGAAATGCGCAGAGATTATTAGAGCTGTTCAAGCAGCCACAGGACTCTCAGAGCTGGCTCCCATGTCTCCAGTACACTTCTTTTAGGCAATTTTGGGACCAGGGTAGCTGTTAGGGAAATACAGCGGTTATTACCTAGAACTGTATTCATGCCCTCTATGAGACACTGTATGCAATACACAAGCAGCACAGCTCTGTAACTAGGCCTGTGCACTTACACATGCCTTGCACATAAAAGTAATGCAATAAACCCAGCTGTTCTCTGTGATTTCTTATCTTTGTTACTCTTTGATTTCCAAAAATAGTTTCAATTCAGTTCCAACCAACATAGGGGCCCTTTTACTAAGCCGCGTGCCAAAATGGAGCTCTACCCGGCTACCGTGTGGGTCTTGTGGTAATTTCAATTTTGGCGTGTGTCCGATATATGTGTCCGAAAAATATTTCAGACACGCACCAAGTGGCATTTGATGTGTGTAGGTCATTACCGCACGGTTACCGCATAAGACTTTACCGCTAGGTCAATGGCTGGCAGTAAGGTCACAGACCCAAAATGGACGCGCGCCAATTTTGATTTTGCTGCACATCCATTTTCGGCAAAAATTTTAAAAGGTCTTTTTTTATAGGCGTCCTGAAAATGGATCTGTGTGCACCCAAAACCTGCGCCTACACTACCGCAGGCCATTTTTCAGCACTCTTTATTAAAAGGATCCCATAATAATTTCTTTAATAATAATCAGTTTTTTATTTTTACAAAATCCAATATATGTTCTCAACTTGTATAAGTATTCTTCAATATACAAAGACGTTTTAAAATCTTTCAATTATAGTCCTTTAGCAACACTTTTTTCACATTTTGCAGTGCAGGGACGCCTCCACCAACATGTGGCATATTTCGCAAACTGCTGCCTCAGGATGTGGTCCACCAAAGCTAAAAATTAGTTATCAGTCAGAAATGTGATTACACAATCATAAAATCAACTAAGTGTAATAAACTTTACATACCTTATTGTCAAAAGTTCACACATACTGCATTGGTGCGTGCCATACTCTGTTACTATCGCACCAATGATCAGCTCAATTTATATAGATCACATGGTTCCATGTACCAATGAAAGTACTGCAACCTAATGATGTCATTCAATTAATTTGCATAGCTGCGGTCCAATCTATTTCCAGATTCAAACCTCCTGGAGATACAGTCCACAATGTAAATATCCACCATTGTTCTTTGTAATTAAGTAAACTGTCCTGCTTATAAACGAACGAGAAAAACGCCCAAGTTCCGACCTAAATCGGGAGATGGACGTTTATCTCACAAAAACGAATAAAGCGGTATAATCGAAAGCCGATTTTTGGACGTTTTCAACTGCACTCCGTTGCGGATGCGGACAAAGTTGATGGGGGGCGTGTCAGAGGTGTGGCGAAGGCGGAACTGGGGCGTGGTTATCTGCCAAACAAAGATGGGCGCATTTCACTGATAATGGGAAAAAAGTATGCGTTTTTAGCTAGAATTTAGGACACTTTTTCTGGACCCTGTTTTTTCATGAATAAGGCCCCAAAAAGTGCCCTAAATGACCAGATGACCACTGGAGGGAATCGGGGATGACCTCCCCTGACTCCCCCAGTGGTCACTAACCCCCTCCCACCACAAAAAAAATGATGTTCACAAATTTTTATTTTCACCCCTCAAATGTCATACCCAGCTCCCTGGCAGCAGTATGCAGGTCACTGGAGCAGTTGTTAGGGGGTGCAGTGGACTTCAGGCAGGTGGACCCAGGCCCATCCCCCCTACCTGTTACAATTGTGCTGCTTAATGCTTATTAGTCGTCCAACCCCCAAACCCACATGTACCCACATGTAGGTGCCCCCCTTCACCCCTTAGGGCTATAGTAATGGTGTAGACTTGTGGGCAGTGGGTTTTGAGGGGGATTTGGGGGGCTCAAACACAGAAGGGAAGGGTGCTATGCACCTGGGAGCTCTTTTACCTGTTTTTTTGGTTTTGTAAAAGTGCCCCCTAGGGTGCCCGGTTGATGTCCTGGCATGTGAGGGGAACCAGTGCACTACGAATCCTGGCCCCTCCCACGAATAAATGTCTTGGATTTATTCGTTTTTGAGCTGGGCGCTTTCATTTTCCATTATCGCTGAAAACAAAAACGCCCAGCTCACACATTGTTGAATAAACATGGGCGTCTATTTTTTCCCAAAATATACGGTTTGGTCCGCCCCTTCACGGACCCGTTCTCGGAGATAAACGCCCATAGAGATAGGCGTTTTCGTTCAATTATGCCCCTCTATCTATATCACCTCCCTCTTTACCCAATTGTATTTGGTCAATGACTCACCACCTTATATCAGTCCATTCATGATGTTTTTGTTATCAGTGATTAACAATGGGAGCTGTCAAAGTGTCTGTGTTAATTCTAGATTTATGTTCATTCGATCTTTGCTTTATCGGCCTTCTAGACTTCCCTATATAATATAACTGACAAGGACATTGTATCACATAAATAACATTGCTGCTATTACAGTTGGTATTGGTTCTTGCAGCGAAGTTGCGTGTCTACTCATCATTTGCCAATGGGTTCCCTCCACAGTTAATGCACACCACTGGCAATTACCACGCTGAACAAAGCCAATTAAATTCTCTTCACAGTGCAAATAATCATGACGCTTATAGGTAGGCATTTCCCCAATAGTTCTACCTCTCCGATAAGCTTTAAGGGGATGTTCCTGCAAAACAGGATGAACCTGCAAGATCTCCCAATATCTATGAATCAAAGGCCGTAACTCTAGAATTACCCATCATATCGGTAGTACTGCTACAACCCTATTTTCAGAGTCTCTGTAGGAATTTGTAGAAAAAGATCCCTCTGTGCAAATTTAGCCCTAAGGTGCGCTCTCTTAATAACTTTAAGGGGATAACCCCTACTAAAAATATTCCATGAAGTTCTCTTGCTTTATTTCAAAATCCTGCTCTCAGAACATATGCACCATATTCTAAGATATTGGCTGATTGGAAGGCTAGCTCTTAATCTATAAGGATGGAAACTCTGAAAATGCAATAGGGTATTCCTTGCTAACTCTTTATAAAACACAGTAGTATGTAATTGGCTATGTTCAACTATTATTTTCACATCCAAAAACTCAATTGTTTCTTTGTGGCAAACCATAGTAAATTGTAAAGCTGTAGACACAGTATTAAGACATGCAAAAAACTACCTTAGTTGTTCCAATGTCCCTTCCATAAGAAAAAAATATTGTCTAGTAATCTCTTCCAAAAGATGACATGAGTAAACCAAAGAGAGGGATAAATTATTGTTTGTTCAAAATCTGCTACAAATAGTGTCGCTACTGAAGGCCCCCATAGCGACCCCCTGTGTCTGTAAATAATAATGACCATCATAGAAGAAATAATTTTTTGTAATAACTAAAGTTGCCAGTTGCATCAAAAATTGAGTTGTCATGCACTGAAGAGGATCACAAACTGATGTGGAGGGGCATAATCGAACGAAAACGTCTATCTCCATGGGCGTTTATCTCCGAGAACGGGTCCGTGAAGGGGCGGACCGAACCGTATTTTTGAAAAAAATAGACGTCCATGTTTTATTCGACAATTTGTGAGCTGGGGGGTTTTGCTTTTCAGTGATAATGGAAAATGAAAGCGCCCAGCTCAAAAACAAATAAATCCAAGGCATTTGTTCGTGGGAGGGGCCAGGATTCGTAGTGTACTGGTCCCCCTCACATGCCAGGACACCAACTGGGCACCCTAGGGGGCACTTTTACAAAAACAAAAAAAAGGTAAAAGAGCTCCCAGGTGCATAGCACCCTTCCCTTGTGTGTTGAGCCCCCCAAATCCCCCTCAAAACCCACTGCCCACAAGTCTACACCATTACTATAGCCCTAAGGGGTGAAGGGGGGCACCTACATGTGGGTACAGTGGGTTTGGGGGCGGGTGGACGACTAAGCATTAAGCAGCACAATTGTAACAGGTAGGGGGGGATGGGCCTGGGTCCACCTGCCTGAAATCCACTGCACCCCCTAACAACTGCTCCAGGGACCTGCATACTGCTGCCAGGGAGGTGGGTATGACATTTGAGGGTGAAAATAAAAAGTTGTGAAACATCATTTTTTTGTGGTGGGAGGGGGTTAGTGACCACTGGGGGAGTCAGGGGAGGTCATCCCCGATTCCCTCTGGTGGTAATCTGGTCATTTAGGGCACTTTTTGGGGCCTTATTCGTGAAAAAACAGGGTCCAGGAAACGTGCCCAAAATTCTAGCTACAAACACATACTTTTTTTCCATTATCGGCGAAAGGCGCCCATCTCTGTTCGGGTGATAACCATGCCCCAGTCCCGCCTTCACCACGCCTCCGACACGCCCCCGTCAACTTTGTATGCTTCCGCGATGAAGTGCAGTTGAAAACGTCCAAGATCGGCTTTCGATTATACCGTGTTATTCGTTTTTGTGAGATAAACGTCCATCTCCCGATTTAGGTCGGAACTTGGGCTTTTTTCTCGTTCGATTATAAGCAGGAAAGTCTGCTGAATGATATCTAATACCATTCTGTTGGGGAATTTGGATAAATAAGGCTACCACTTCCATAGTCACTAATATGGTATTAGTCATAATTCTTGTGGATTGTAAACACTGTAAAAAGATGTGTCGTGCCTTGTATATAAGATTTTATTAGCTTTGTAAAAGATTATATACCCGAATTCCCCAACAGAATACATCATCTCAGAATGCCCTTAATGGAATAGTACTTTCCCCAAAATTCTAAATATGGTGTCTTCATTTCCGCACAGAAGTCAAAGCATATTCTACAACAATGTGCATAACTTAATTGGTTAACTAGCTAATCAGCACTGTTACTTGGACATTAACAAGCAATTATCAGCACTAATTACCTGGCAGAAACCCAAATAGTAGAACAATTCCATGGTACCAATCTCACTCCCCACGTTTGCGGTTACAGCACAGTACCCTGGATTCTACATAGCACACCTAAAGATTGGTGCTGAACTTGACGTGGATTCTGTAACAATGTGTGTAGTTTAACAAGCTTAATAAGCTAATAAGCACTGATAACAGCACTTAACAAGCAATAATGAGCACTAATTGGCACTGATTAGAATTTATGTGCACAACTCGCTAAGCATATTCTGTAACGAAGTGCACTAAACTTCTAACATGTGCAGGCAAAGTGGGGAGTGGTTATGGTTGGGGAAATGGGCTTTTTATGGGCGTTCAAAATTTATGTGCCTAGTTATAGAATATGGCGTAGTGCCTAAATCTACATGCAGGGATTTACACCCTGGTGTAAACGGATGCGCATAGATTTAGGTGCTGAAATATGAACTAAGCATATTCTATAATTGGCGCACAAATCTAGGCACCGATTATAGAATACGCTTAGTCGGCACTGATTTCAGCGCCAATTCTTTTAGGTGCCATATATATAATCTTTTCCAGTACACGCAAAATCACGTACTGTGAGATATTTTTTAAAAACCCTTGTTTTCTAATGGACATTTATTTTTATGTACATCTTTGAACTTTGCACAGTAATGGTCTTTATTTTATACTAAGGTAATGAAGATACATGTAATCTTAAATATGAAATCAGATTTCACAATACCACCACACCGAGTAAAACACTATCTGTTGATGATGCATTCACTGTACTAATTACAGATTAACTGTATCATTCAAGGTAAGGTTGCAGGTCTACACCATTAATTTACATATTTTTTTCTGTTCGCTATGTTTGCATTTAATTATCTTTCTTCATCAATTATATTTTCTCTGTAAATCTCTTACTGAACTTTCCATAATTCTCTGCAAATCATTTTAATTAGTGTTGTGACAGAGCCTATGGCAAGGATATTCACCATGGAGTAATGTGAAAATGTGAAAAAAAATAGTTAATAAGAAGACCAATAGATACAAGTCAATTTCTTTACTGGTTGAAAAAGGAGTATTTGCTGGCCGATACTCAAAAGAACCTATGCCATTGGCAGCCAATGCTAACTGCATAAGAGCTTTAAAAAAAATAGTGTTGGCTAATGGATACATTTTGGCAGGGCAATTCAATGTCTGGCCAAGATCTGTTTAGATGTATTTATTTATAGAAAATTTTATACTGCCTTCCTGTTCCAACCAGTAAATCAAACCAGTGCACAATAAAACAGTTAAAATATAGGACACTTTTTACTCAACAACAGAGAAAGGACTTCACAAAATCCTGAGAGACCTTCAATCTACCACTGAACTCCTGCCCATCAAAGAGAGTGCAGAAGGCAAGTCGGACCTCATATAAATAGCCACAAAAATCATAGAATTCTCTATTTCTAATGGGCAAATACCAACAGCATTGAAAGGGGCAGTAGTGCGTCCTCTGCTAAAGAATAATAACCTTGACCAGGACTACTTTGCAAGTTACAGACCAGTAACTTTCTAAGAAAATATCTAAAACAGTCTGCATTCAGCTCACGACTGGCTAAAAGAGAGAATTGGCTAGATCAGTGTCAGTCTGGATTCAGACCTGGTTATGGAATGGTTCTCATATCCCAACTAGATGGCCTTCACAGAAGGCGAGACAAGGGATTCACCTAGGTGTTATTACTGCTGGATTTCTCAGCTGCTTTGAACACTGTACATGTCAATATCATGCAACATGACTGGCAGAAACAGGTGTCAGTGGCACAATACTTATTTGGATTAGATCCTATCCGTTAATTATAAATCTATACAGTCCAGCCTCGTTGCCACCATGGGTGTAGACCTAAGGGAAACCATGAGGATCAAAATACTATCACCTATTTTGTTTAATATCTAACTTAAGCAGGTGAAAGCTTGGCTCTTTACCCAAGGCTTTAAAGGAAGAGGCAACTAGTAACATACATAGTAACATAGTAGATGACGGCAGAAAAAGACCTGCACGGTCCATCCAGTCTGCCCAACAAGACAACTCATGTGTGCTACTTTTGTGTATACCCTACTTTGATTTGCACCTGTGCTCCCCAGGGCACAGACCGTATAAGTCTGCCCAGCACTAGCCCCACCTCCCAACCACCAGCCCCGCCTCCCAACCACCGGCTCTGGCAGAGACCGTATAAGTCTGCCCAGCACTATCCCCGCCTCCCACCACCGACTCTGGCACAGACCGTATAAGTCTGCTCAGCGCTATCCCCGCCTCCCAACCTCCAGACCCGCCTCCCAACCACTGGCTCTGGCACAGACCGTATAAGTCTGCCCAGCGCTATCCCCGCCTCCCAACCTCCAGACCCGCCTCCCACCACCGGCTCTGCTATCCAATCTCGGTTAAGCTCCTGAGGATTCTTTTCTTTCTGAACAGGATTCCTTTATGTTTATCCCACGCATGTTTGAATTCCGTTACCGTTTTCCTCTCCACCACCTCCCGCGGGAGGGCATTCCAAGCATCCACCACTCTCTCCGTGAAGAAATACTTCCTGACATTTTCTTGAGTCTGCCCCCCTTCAATCTCATTTCATGTCCTCTCGTTCTACCGCCTTCGTATCTCCAGAAAAGGTTCGTTTGCGGATTAATACCTTTCAAATATTTGAACGTCTGTATCATATCACCCCTGTTTCTCCTTTCCTCCAGGGTATACATGTTCAGGTCAGCAAGTCTCTCCTCATATGTCTTGTTACGCAAATCCCATACCATTCTCGTAGCTTTTCTTTGCACCGCTTCGATTCTTTTTACATCCTTAGCAAGATATGGCCTCCAAAACTGAACACAATACTCTAGATGGGGCCTCACCAACGACTTATACAGGAGCATCAACACTCCCTTTCTTCTGCTGATCACACCTCTCTCTATACAGCCCAACAACCTTCTAGATACAGCCACCGCCTTGTCACACTGTTTCGTCGCCTTCAAATCCTCAGATACTATCACCCCAAGGTCCCTCTCCCCGTCCGTACCTATCAGACTCCGCCACCTAACACATACGTCTCCCGTGGATTTCTATTCCCTAAGTGCATCACTTTGCATTTCTTCGCATTGAATTTTAATTGCCAGACCTTAGACCATTGTTCTAGCTTCTTCAGATCCTTTTTCACGTTTTCCACTCCCTCCGGGGTGTCCACTCTGTTACAGATCTTAGTATCATCCGCAAATAGGCAAACTTTACCTTCTAACCCTTCGGCAAGGTCACTCACAAATATATTGAATAGAATCGGCCCCAGCACCAATCCTTAAGGCACTCCACTACTCACCTTTCCCTCCTCCGAGCTAACTCAATTCACCACCACCCTCTGGCGTCTGTCCGTCAACCAGTTCCTAATCCAGTTCACCACTTTAGGTCCTATCTTCAGCCCATCCAGTTTATTTAAAAGCCTCCTGTGGGGAACCGTGTCAAAAGCTTTGCTGAAATCTAAGTAGATTACGTCCATAGCTGGTCCGTGATTCAATTCTCCTGTCACCCAATCAAAGAACTCAATGAGATTCGTTTGGCACGATTTCCCTTTCGTAAAACCATGTTGTCTCGGATTTTGCAACTTATTGGCTTCCAGGAAATTCACTATCCTTTCCTTCAGCATCGCTTCCATTACTTTTCCAATAACCGAAGTGAGGCTTACCGGCCTGTAGTTTCCAGCTACTTCCCTATCACCACTTTGTGAAGAGGGACCACCTCCACCATTCTCCAGTCCCTCGGAACATCTCCCGTCTTCAAGGATTTATTAAACAAATCTTTAAGAGGACCCGCCAGAACCTCTCTGAGCTCCCTTAATATCCTGGGTGGATCCCGTCCGGATCCCATGGCTTTGTCCACCTTTAGCTTTACAAGTTGTTCAAACCCACTCTCTTCTGTAAATGATGCTGTATCCACTCCATTTCATTTGTACTTTTTCAGTCCATCGCGGTCTTCTCCAGGATTTTCTTCTGTGAAAACAGAACAAAAGTATCTATTTAGCAAATTTGCTTTTTCTTCATCACTATCTACATAGCGGTTCGCAGTATCTTTTAGTCTCACAATTCTCTTTTAGTCATTCTCCTTTCACTAATATACCTGAAGAAATTTTTGTCACCCCCTCCTTACATTTCTAGCCATTAGTTCTTCCGCTTGCGCTTTCGCCAGACGTATCTCTCTCTTGGCTTCTTTCAGTTTCCTCCGGTATTTCTTCCCGTGTTCCTGTTCTTGAGTTTTTGTGTATTTCTGGAACGCCAACTCTTTAGCCTTATTTTCTCAGCCACTTGTTCGGAAAACCATATCCTTTTTTCCTTTTTCTCTTGCTTTTATTTACTTTCCTTACATAAAGGTTTGTGGCCCTATTTATAGCTTCTTTCAGCCCTGGACCACTGTCCTTCCACTTCTTGTACTTCCTCCCAGCCCATCAGCTCCTTCCTCAGATATTCCCCCCATTTTAGTAAAGTCAGCACGCTTGAAATCCAGGACTTTGAGTTTTGAGTGGCTGCCCTCCACTACAGCAGTCATATCAAACCAAACCGTTTGATGGTCACTGCCACCCAGGTGGGCACCCACTCAGACATTTGACACGCTATCCCCATTTGTGAGCACCAGATCCAGCGTCGCTCCCTCCCTTGTGGGTTCCGTCACCATTTGTCTGAGCAAAACACTTTGGAAAGCATCCACAATCTGTCTACTTCTCTCCGATTCCGCCGACGGAACCTTCCAATCTACATCCGGCAGATTGAAATCTCCCAGCAACAGCACCTCCCTCTTCTTTCCTAACTTTTGAATATCCGCGATCAGATCCCTATCTAGTTCCTCCAGTTGTGTCGGGGGTCTGTAGACAACACCCACGTGGACTGAGGTTCTATCATCTCTTTTTAAGGTGATCCATATCGCTTCTTCTTTTCCCCAGGTCCCTGTCATTTCAGTCGCCGTGATATCATTTCTGACATACAGAGCTACCTAGCCAGTCACACATATTAACTACATATGCTTGCTTATCCACTACTAATCTAGCTGAATCATTTTTTGCATCTTTTCTGATGTCACATGAAATATTTCATTGTTAGTCAGTCTTGCTTTCTAAATAATTCTTATCTATATCATTCACCTAAATTTTCACCCTATGCTGCCTTTTAAGATGTTTTACTGTGTACTGTTATTTGAATATTTTTACCTCTATAATTGTCTAGTGCCTATGTTTGACTTATTCTGGTTGTATACCACCTTGTGTGAATTTCATCAACAAAAAAAGGTAAACAAATACTAATAAATAAATAAATAAATGGCTATATATGGAATACTATCAATGAAACATACAAGAATACTAACAAAAAGGTTTTAGGTCCTAATATAAGAGGGGTAGGGAGTGCTGAAGGCAGGACCAAAATGTATGTGGATAGTGGCGATATTCAGCTGCTATATGGGGAAGGCACAACAACAGCACTGCTAACTTTGTATATGGATGTTATCCATTTAATTTTAGGTTTGCATATTTAGCATTCTGAATGGATAAGGCTGCTGAATTTCAAGCATAAGGATAAGATAATATATCATCTACTTTATGTAGTAGTTACAGGTTTGAATACTGATCCTAATTTTTGCTCACCGTATATAAACTAAAATAAAACACAAGTTTTCCATGATATTTTCCCTATGCATAGAAGCACAATGAGTAATCTCCACCAATTAAGCTATTTATATAGGTATTGTAAAATTCATAATCTGTAAGGGGCCTGTTTAAGTGTGATAAGTTTTTGCGCATACTACACCGAAAGAGCAAAACTCAAGGTACAATAAGTCTGTGTAGTAAATGAAATGTTAAGTAGTAGTAGTAGTAAATACCAGGGAGCATTTACCACACAGGGTAGAAACTTATTGCATAGGCCCGGACTCTCTGCCTTGGCAAATATTGTGCTATCTACTGAGGCACTGATGCAACTCAAGGGTTAAATTTTTGCTTTTGTTTTTTTTAACCTTTGCCAAGGCCATTGTGAGATATTGTGCCAGATTGGCACAATTTGAGGCAAACGCTGAGAAGGTCTGGGACTGGAGGCAGAAGACAGGACAGCATTGGAATCTGTATGGCTGAGCATGTGTAAATGTGTGATGGAGTACTGCTATATACTGTACTGTGGCTGGGCTGCCAGAGATAAGTGAGCATGTGTGAACATTCATGCATGTACGGTTGTACTTTGGAGCTCTGGTAGGCCTCAGTTGAAGCCAGGGCCTTGATTTCTTGGCTGCCTGATAGGTCTGTTGGAAGAATACACTGTTCCCATTGCTAAAAACAAGTCTTCACTAGACTGGGTCACTAGTCAGGAGGGGCACCGTGGACCCCTTGGAGATAAGGTAAGAAAGAGGGAGCAGTGCAGAGCTAAATAGAGAGCAGCGTGGCAAGGGCCCTGAATCCCACCGAGTGCATTCTTCTGTGTGTGTGCTTGCCTGTCCAGAGAGGAGAAAGCTGGCCATGTGACTGCCTGTCCTGAAAAGAAGAGGCCTATCCGGAAAGGGAAGAAGCCCCACAAAGAGAGAGACGAGAGACACCCCCCACACTGAGTGCCCAGACTCCAAAGGAACTTTTTTAGAGTGTCTGCCAGCGTGAGTGTCTGCCTCAGGAGGATCCAGCACAGAAGCCTGCTGGTTTGAGTGTCCACACCTAACAGAGCCTGCCCTGGAGAAGGAGCTGCCCAGCCTAAGCCTCAAGCCCTGCTAGTGCCTGCAGTTAAGGGCCTGCCTGTAGGAGGTTTAGTTTAGCAGTCCATCAGTTTGAATAGAGGGTGTATAACAAAATAAAAGAAAAGGGGTCATGTATTGGGAAGGCTAGATAGGAATTTCCCTCGCTTATCTTTTTATTTGACTTTAGTTAGCCCACAAGGTCCCTTGCCAAAGAAAATACTGATTGAGGTTAGCACACACAATGAGCACAGGGAGTCAGGATTTTCATTTTTTTTTTTAGTTCTTTGAGTCAGAGCAGTAGGTATCCTGGAGTTCCTGAGCCAGTGAGCTGACCTCACCAACCGAGGAGATGTGGATGTGGAGAAAACCAAGGTACCCAACGCAAGAGAGCAATGATGCTAGCAAAGATTTGATAAACCGGTAACATTATTGTGTGCACACAAATTGAAAAAAAAAAAATATATATATATATATATATATATATATATATATATATATATATATATATATATATATATATATATATATATATATATATCAGATCTGACTACAATTTGGGATGTTTTATGTTATTGCAGAAGTGGGGTCAGGGTCTTGGTAACTGTAATTGTAGTTTTGAACATCTTATTGCCTTTGTAACTTATCACAAAGTATTTAACACCTTGCACTATTTTTATTTAATACTAGCAAACTTTAACAATTGGTACCAATATTAAGAAACATATCCAAATGTTTCTATTTATTTTACCATTTAATAAAATATTTAATATTTTTCTTGTCAAATCCCTTGGTGGTGTGGAGTTTATTTGGGAACCCCCATTTGAAACTGTGACATTCCTATATGTTTCTTTCTTTAATTATTGTAATTACCTGCTCCACAACTAGGGGGTTTACATTACTTTGATTTGTTTGTAATGAAAGGCTGTTTAGAACTTTTAAGTTCATATTTGAATTAGTTTCATACAAGTCTAAGCATGCATGCAAAACCAGAATGTCTGAACAAGTGCAAGCTTCTGACTGGCTCCCTGTTCTCTGGCGAGAAAATATTGTGTAGGGCAAGCAGCGGTGATCCTAGGTCAGCTGCCACCCGGGGTGGATCGCCGATGCGAACCCCCCCCCCCCCCCGGGTGCAGCATGACACCCCCCTGGTGCAATGACACCCCCCAGAGCATCAACCCCCCCACCCCCCGGGTGCATTTTTGGCTGCTGGGCGCAGCTGCACGGCTCTCGGCTCCGCTGGCTCCCTGCTCCCTCTGCCCTGGAACAGGAAGTAACCTGTTCCAGGGCAGAGGGAGCAGGGAAACAGCGGAGCTGACAGGCGTGCGGCTGCTCTCTGCACCCCTCCAGTGGCGTGCACCCGGGGCGGACAGCCCCCACAGCCCCGCCCTTTCTACGCCGCTGAGGGCAAGTCCTATTGCTAGGGAGATGAACAATATTGACATGTCAAGTGCGTTTGACATGGTTAACCATAACATACTGCTAAGAATCCTAGAATATTTCGGAAGCAATGGGAATACTCTCAATTGGATCAAGGGTTTTATAACCACAAGCGCATATCAAGTGAAATCAAAAACAAACATATTGTCACCATGGAAACCAGAATTCAAAGTACCACAAGGATCGCCACTATCACCAATCCTATTCAACCTCATGATGACCCCACTAGCCAAGACCTTATCCACCCAAGGCCTTAACCCATTTGTCTATGCTGATGATGTTACATTATACATCCCCTACAAACATGACCTAGCAGAAATCACCAACGAAATCAAGCTCAGCTTAAACATCATGAATTCATGGGCAAATGCATTCCAATTCAAACTCAATAGAGAAAAAACACATGTCTCATCATATCATCCCAACACAATACATACAAACCAACAAACATTAGCATCCCAGGATACACGCTCCCTATCTCAGTCAGACTGAAAATTCTGGGAGTAATAATTGACCGTAATCTATCTCTAGAGACCCAAGCAAAATCCACCATAAGAAAATGGTCACTGCAATGTGGAAACTCAAACGCCTGAACCCATTCTTTCTGAAGGAAATATTCTGCAACCTGATACAGTCAATGGTACTAAGCCACGTAGACTACTGTAATGGAATCTATGCGGGATGCAAGGACCAAATCATAAAGAAACTTCAGACTTACACAGCAGCCAGGCTATTATTTGGAAAACTGCGTTCTGACAGTCCCAAAACACTCTGAGAAAAACTGCATTGGCTACTAATCAAAGAACGTATCACTTTCAAAATCTGCACGACCGTTCATAAAATACTTTACGGTGAAGCACCGGGATACATGACAGACCTAATCGACCTGCCAGCCAGAAAGATTACAAAATCCACACGATCATATCTAAACCTCCACTACCCAAGCAGCAAGGGACTCAAGTATAAATCCACCTATGCATCCAGCTTTTCCTACTTAAGCGCACAAATATGGAACGCATTGCCAAAAGAAGTAAAAACTACGTTCGACCATCTTAACTTCTGGAAAGCACTAAAGACGGAACTGTTCAGAAGAGCATACCCCACCAAGCCAACATAAAACACCTGGACAATAGCGACAAATCATAACCAAAGACCGCAATGAACACTACTTGTACCTCATTCCACCACATTATCACTTTGTATTCATTCATACCATGTGTTTGTTCAGACCGGAATCGGCCAACGCTGCTAACGGTAATATGTAAGCCACATTGAGCCTGCAAATGGGTGGGAAAATGTGGGATACAAAAGCAACAAATAAGGAGAAGGACTGAAGAATTAACACAGGCAGGGAATATGTAGGAACGTCTTCTGTAAAAGTGTGGAAACTGAAGTTAAAAGTGATTGAATTTGTTTCTTGTGAAGTAGAAACTGGTGAATTAAAGATTTGTTTTCTGAGAATTTAAGTGAGAAAAATTGACATTATACTTACTTAGAAGTTTCTAAAGTCTGGACCTATTGCCAATTATATCTGATATTGGAAAAGTGTTAATAAGGGGTGGGGGAGGGTTGTGAATGATAGCGGAAATTTGAAAGAATTTCTATAGGTTTTCCCCTTTACTGAACAACTAAATGTAAAGCCAGTAATGAGTTTACATCTTGACAGAAAGCTGTTGAGCTGTAATTGAGCTATTGATCATTAAAAAAAAAAGTACATGCCTGATAAAGGCTGCTGGCTAATTAAAAATTCTGGATTAGTCCAAGAAAGAAAGCTAAAATCCTGTTAGCTGGCTCATATCAGATTCATAGGAGTTGAATTGAGAAAGCTAGACATCTGTGCTCAGGGTGTACTGACATCCTGTGTGTGTGTGTGTGTGTGACATTCTGTGTGCTAGGTATCATGGAGAATTGGTGAAGGTGCAAGCTGTGAATACAGTCCTTTTAGATTAGGGAAGCATGTATCTAGAATAGGTTTAACTAGACAGTAAAAGAAAGTTTGAAGTTTACCAATTGAGACTCCTGGTTATTATTTGAAAGTTTACTTTTGCATCCCTTCAGCCTACTGGAGATTTTCTTCAGCCCCAATCTATGCCCAGCTCATCTAAACTACAAAAATGTTTTGTACAGCCTGGTCCTGGGCACCTGACCTGGGGAGCTTAGTCAGTGACCCTGACTGAGGGGTAGACCAGGGTTACAATTACAAACAAGGTATTCTTTGCCTGCCTCACAATTCTTCAATTATATTCATAGCAACATAGTAACAAAGAACTGAATGGTCCATCCAGTCTGCCCAACAGTCACATTCATTCTCAATTCTAGATTAAATCAACAATGAACGTGATATTATATACTTGATCATGGTCTTTCTTTGTTGTTTCTGGGACATAGACCGTAGAGGTCCTCTTGGCTCTATCCTTATGTTTCAACTATGCTCTTGTATTTCAGCTACAGCAATTGTTTCCAAAAGCAGTGCTTCTACTTCTGAACTACTCGCTAAGTTGACAGAGGGAATTTGGAAAATTGGCCTACAGATTTTATAAATGTCTAGGTGAGAAGCTTTATTCCCAGCCTAGAAATTTACAATATATATGGGCACAGGAAAACAACATTGGTCAGTCAGTTAACAATGGTCCTATTTCTGGTCAAAGGTTAATAGACCCTTAGCATTGGCCCCTATCTTATGATCTTCATTTTTTTTATGATGCACAGAACTCTGTGGATACCAATGAAACATAGTAAGGTGGAAAATGATGCCTCTAATCTTTGTTGATTGTGGCAGTCTACTATTGGCACAATCACACATATGCTGTTTTCCTGTGCAAATCTATAAACGAAGATAAGAATAGCCATGCTGGGTCAGACCAATGGTCCATCTAGCCCAATATCCTGTTTCCAAGTGGCCAATCCATGTCACAAGTACCTGACAGAAACCCAAATAATAGCAGCATTCCATACTAAAAATCCTAGGGCAAGCAGTGACTTCCCCTATGTCTATCTCAATAACAGACTATGGACATTTCCTCCAGGAATTTGACCAAACCTCTTTTAAACCCAGCTATGTTAACCATTGTTACCACATCCTCTGACAACAAGTTCCAGAGCTTAACTATTTGTTGAGTGAAAAAATATTTCCTCTTATTCGTTTTTAAAGTATTTCCATGTAACATGATGTATAGGACGCTCTCCTGGTCTCCCTGTTGTCTTTTTCATACCTGCCTGACACCATAAATGCTATATGAGGTGAGAAGAATTTACCTTGATAGCTGAGTATGCATCCTTTGAATGGTTACAGCAGGACAAGGGTGATCATAATTACCAAGAAGGGCAGTTTTCTAAGATTCAAAACCTTTCCCAGTAATGCTTAGTGCTGTCCTTCTCAAGACAGGCATAGAACCTCTAGAAGGGAGAAAACCTGGTGTGGCCTCAGGAAAGGAGGTGTTCCACACCTATAGGGCTTTCCTGGAGGGAAAGGAGTTAGTCCTTAGGGACGAGCCAGGGTTTAGGTTAAGCCCTGTTCCCCTGACTCATTAAACAATATACCCTGGAAGCCAAAGTGAGGCTAGGGAAACAGGTGGGGCCTGTTCTCTCAGGAAGGAGTTGCCAACCTCGCTTATTTCCCACAAATATGGGCTTGTTTTTTTTCTGAACTTGCTGGTTTCTTTGTGATGTCATGGGTAACTTGTTTTTGGGCTTGGAACAACTCACAGAAAAAAAATGCAAGTTCAGAAAAAAACTGTGTCCGTCACGTCTTCTCTTTGCTGCTGCGACCTCGATTTTGCTTTCAGATAGTTTCAACTGATAGACACACATCGAGTTGCTTTTCCTGCTTTAGATTTTACTCCTCCTCCTCCAGCCAATGTCACCCTGACAATTACAAGTAGGTCTCACATACTTCTCAGTCTTTGTAATTGCTCTGTTTTCTTTTTGTTTTCTCACAACCAAACTATGATTTTTAAAAAATGAAATCCTACTCCAGAATTTCATGCGAGGTATTCAGTCAGATTGCTTGCTACAGTACTTAGAGAAGCATGTGCTGAACAGAGATCTGGTCATCTTTGCCAACTTTTGAATCAAGGCAGTTACTGCCTTTTGAGATAAACAGTGTGTATGGACCCTGCTGTATTTAGTGGAAGTCAGTATCTTTGCTTAGGGTCGTTTGCTTGCTAGTCTTAAAGCTGGCCAGTGTGGTACCCAAATTGGACCTAAGGTAGGTTGTGGTTGAACTATTTTAGCTTTTTGATAGGGAATGACCACGGGGTTTCTTACTTGGTGGATGGTGGGGACTTAGGATTTAATTGTCTCTGATCTTAGAAATGAATTTAGCAGACAAAGGGATTTAAACAAAAATAAAGGCCTTAATTAGCATAGACCTCTAATTCACTGTCTGACATGGTGCTAAGTTTTGTGATAATGCTTAATTTTATTTCTGCTAAACCAACAGCATCTTGTACCCCTGCTGTCCATTCTCATAACTGTGTGGTTATTTGTGTTCTCTCCGGTGTGTTAGGCACTGTTGTAGCTAGGATCCTTCACTGTTAAAAAAAAGGGCTTAATTTGTGCTTGTTTTTGAACTCATATCGCTTATTTTGGGCTTGGTTATTTAGCAAAGCATGCTTCTTTTCCCACAACTGCCTGGCAACACTGTGCCAGGGTAAAAAGCCTGCTGTAGCCTGAAGATGAGACAGAGGAGAGGACGGAACAAGGAGAGACCTGCATGAGGGGATGTCTGGCTTTCTTCATAGAGAACTGGCTTCAAGGGTAAACCAGCTACCCAACCCGGAGAAGGAGGACCCAAAAGAAAAGGCAGTGCCCGGAAGTGGTAGAAGTGGAAGCAACTGGAGCCCGGTTTTTACTGGGGAAATGCTGTTGTGAGACAGGGACTGACCTGCCTGAAGAGAGAGAGAGGGGGGAGGGGGGTCAGAGAGCAACTGCCTGAATGAAGTTTGCTCTGGAAGAGGGAACAGTTGCCAGTGAGTGGAGGAGAATATGGGAATTTCTCCATTATAGGCATGACCTCAGTTTCAGCCATGTGGAGGGTGCTGAGACTGTTCCTGAGCAGTACTAGCCTGCAGCTGTGATCAGGATGGGAAAATTACCTGGTCAGTGAGAGGTTCACTAAGGGCCCAGGTCTAGGCTATGTCTTGGACATACTGGTTCAAACCTATGGGAAACTTATGAACTGCCATGGACTCAAACTGCAAGTTTGGTTCTGAAAGAAAAGTTAAACCCTTCCTGTGCTGTTTTGCATAAATCCTTTTGGCAAAGCTGAGGGAAGCAGTGAGTGTCGTGCTTAATAATGAATTTGCTGTGTGAACCATGTAGTTTGCTTTTTTCCTTTTAAGTCCTGAGCCCACATTTTATAAGGACTTGTGCCGTGTTTTGAGACTTAACTCTGCTTATTGAATTTGATTCTTTTTGTTGAATATTCATGTTTTGGAACCTGGTTGCTTTATGAATGTCTGAGCTGGAGGGTTGGAAATCCCGGACAGGAGTTGGATCTGGATTTGTGGATGTTTCCTGGTTTCTTCAACGGGAAGTGTAAGAGTGCATAGACCTGGTGATGCGGACCGTGCCGGCAACACTGCAAACTTCATTGAGTGTCCCCTAGACTTTGTACGTTTTGAAAGAGTAAAAAATAATTCACTTTTACCTGTTCTACACAGGATTTTATAGACCTCAATCATATCCCCCACCCACCCAGCTGTCTCTTTTCCAAGCTGAAGAGCCCCAACCTCTTTAGCCTTTCCTCATGTAAATGGAGTTCCATTCCCTTTATCATTTTGGTTACATAAGTACATAAGCACCACCATACTGGGAAAAGACCAAGGGTCTATCAAGCCCAGCATCCTGTCTCTGACAGCAGCCAATCTAGGCTTCAAGAACCCAGCAAACCCCCCCCCCCCCCAAAAAAAAAAAAAAAAAATTAATAATGTTCAATGGACTTTTCCCTCAGGAATCTGTCCAAACCCCCTTTAAATTCCATAAGGCCAGCTGCTGTCACTGCATTCTTCAGCAACGAGTTCCAGAGTCTAACTACACGCTGAATAAAGAAAACTTTTCTCCTATTTGTTTTAAATCTACCATATTCTAGCTCCATCTTGTGTCCCCTGGTTCTATTATTGTCTGAAAGTGTAAACAAATGCTTCACATCTGTCCGCTCTAATCCGCTCATTATCTTGTAGACTTCTATCATATCACCCCTCAGCCGCCTTTTCTCCAAGCTGAAGAGCCCTAACCTTCTCAGCCTTTCCTCATAGGGAAGTCATTCCATTCCCTTTATCATTTTCGTTGCCCTTCTCTGCACCTTCTTTAACTCCTTTATAACTTTTTTGAGATGCGGCAACCAGAATTGGACACAATATTCAAGGTGCGGTCGCACCATGGAGCGATACAACAGCATTATAACATCCTCGTGTTTGTTTTCCATCCCTTTCCTAATAATACTCAACATTCTGTGCGCTTTCTTAGCCGCCGCAGCACACTGAGCACAAGTTTTTAACGTCTTATCAACAATGACTCCCAGATCCCTTTCTAGGTCCGTGACTCCTAACGCAGAACCTTGCATGACATAGCTGTAATTCGGGTTCCTCTTACCCACATGCACCACTTTGCACTTGTCAACATTGAACTTCATGTGCCACTTGGACGCCCAATCCTCCGGTCTCGCTAGGTCCTCCTGTAATCTTTCACACTCCTCCTGCGACTTGACGACCCTGAATAACTTTGTGTCATCTGCAAATTTAATTACCTCACTAGTTACTCCCATCTCTAGGTGAATTATAAATATGTTAAAAAGCAGCGGTCTCAGCACAGACCCCTGCAGGACCCCACTAACTACCCTTCTCCACTGAGAATACTGACCATTCAACCCTACTCTTTGCTTCCTATCTTTCAACCAGTTCTTAATCCATAGTAATACCCTACCTCCGATCCCATGACTCTCCAGTTTCCTCAGGAGTCTTTCATGAGGCAATTTGTCAAACGCCTTTTGAAAATCCAGATACACAATATCCGCCAGCTCCCCATTGTCCACATGTTTGTTCACCCCCTCAAAAAAATGCAGTAGATTGGTGAGGCAAGACTTCCCTTCACTAAATCCGTGCTGACTTTGTCTCATCAGCCCATGTTTTTGTATGTGCTCTGTAATTTTATTCTTAATAATAGCCTCTACCATTTTGCCCGGTACCGACGTCAGACTCACCGGTCTATAATTTCCCGGATCACCACTGGAACCTTTTTTAAAAATTGGCTTAACATTGGCTACCCTCCAGTCTTCCGGTACCACACTCGATTTTAGGGATAGATTGCATATTACTAACAGTAGCTCTACAAGTTCATTTTTCAGTTCTATTAATACTCTGGGATGAATACCATCAGGTCCTGGGGATTTATTACTCTTCAGTTTGCAGAACTGACCCATTACATCCTCCAAGTTTACAGAGAATTTGTTTAGTTTCTCCAACTCGCCTGCTTCAAATACGCTTTCCGGCACCGGTGTCCCTCCCAAATCCTCCTCGGTGAAGACTGAAGCAAAGAATTCATTTAATTTCTCCGCTACAGCTTGATCTTCCCTGATCTCCCCTTTAACACCATTTTCATCCAGCGGCCCAACCAATTCTTTAGCTGGCTTCCTGCTTTTAATGTATCTAAAAAAAATTTTATTATGTATTTTCGCTTCTAATGCTAACTTTTTTTCAAAGTCCTTTTTGGCCCTCCTTATCTCCGCTTTGCATTTGGCTTGGCATTCCTTATGTTTCATCTTGTTACTTTCAGTGGGTTCTCTTCTCCACTTTCTGAAGGATTGTTTTTTGTTCTAATGACTTCCTTTACCTTACTGTTTAGCCACGCCGGCTGATGTTTGGTCTTTTTTCCCCTTTTTCTAATGCGCAGAATATATTTATCCTGTACCTCCAGGATGGTGTTTTTAAACAGCATCCACACCTGATGCAAGTTTGTTACCCTGCAAGCTGCTCCTTTCAGTCTTTTTTTCACCATTTTTCTCATTTGCTCTTCTTTGCACCTCTTCAAATTCTGCTATATCTTTTTTGAGATTCAGTGACCAAAATTGAATGCAATACTCAAGGTGAGATAGTACCATGGAGTGATACAGAGGCATTATAATATTCTTGGTCTTATTTTCCGTCTCTTTCCTAATAATTCCTAGCATTAAGTTTACTTTTTTGGTTGCCGACACCACACACTGGGCAGAAGATTTAAGCAAATTGTCTACAATAACACCTAGATATTTTTCTTGGGTGCTGACTCCTAAGGTGGACCCTAGCATCAGGTAACTATAATTTGGATTATTCTTCAAATGTGCATCACTTTGCATTTGTCCACATTAAATTTCGTCTGCCATTTGGAAGCCCAATCCGCAAATTTCCTAAGATCTTCCTGTAATTTTTCACAATCTGTATGTGTTTTATCAGCTTTGAATAGGTTTGTGTCATCTGCAAAATTAATCATTCCACTTGTCATTCTGATTTCCAAATCATTTATAAATATGTTAAATAGCACTGGTCCCACTATAGATCCCTGCAGCACTCCACTATTTACCTTCCTCCATTGAGAAAAATGGCCATGTGGAGTGGAGGAGTGGCCTAGTGGTTAGGGTGGTGGACTTTGGTCCTGGGGAACTTAGGAACTGAGTTCAATTCCCAGCACAGGCAGCTCCTTGTGACTCTGGGCAAGTCACTTAACCCTCCATTGCCTACCATATTGAGCCTGCCATGAGTAGGAAAGCACGGGGTACAAATGTAATTTAAAAAAAAAAATTTAACCCTAGCCTTTGTTTTCTCTTCAATAACCAATTTCCAATCCACAATAGAAGACTGCCTAATATCCCATGACTTTTTGATTTTCTCAGGAGTCTCTCATTTGGAACTTTGTTTAAAGCTTTCTGAAAATCTAGATACACTACATCAACCTGCTCACCTTTATCAACATGTTTATTTGCGCCTTCAAAGAAATTAGATACTCCGTTGGTGAAGCACTGGCAGGATAAACAACAACATAGGCTGGAAGATCTGAGATTTGTGGTTTTACAACAGATAGACTTAAGCAAAGGGAGTGTGCTGCATAGAATGACGCAAATTGAACAACGTCTGATACACGATTGGAAAACAGTGACACCTACAGGGCTTAATAAAGAAGTGGAGTGGGGGAATCTATAAATGGGTAGCAACAGACTCAGGAAGCCATTACTCCTTTTCCTTTTCCCCCATCCTCCCACCCTGTCAGACTGTCATAGTAATGCTTGAATGTTTTCACTTATATACACTGTCAGCTAGCACATTTGCTTATTTCCGATCTGACGAAGAAGGGCAACCTTCGAAAGCTAATCAAGAAATGTATTAAGTTATGTCCAATAAAAAAGGTATCATCTTATTTTCTTTTCCATGTTTTATTTTGTTTGATTTCTATTGATATCCTTTTCCTGCGTAAGGCAGAGCAGTAACGCTGATCTTATTTCCGGCATTCCATGGAGGGAGCCATCTTCAATGCTGTGTTTGGCACCTAACTCTTGCTGTTCAGTAAATCCAGACTGCCCCAATTTGACTGCCCCTATCGGACTGACTGTTCACTTGTCTTTTAGATTGTAAGCTCCTTGAGCAGGGACTGTCCCTCTATGTTAAATTGTACAGCGCTGCGTAACCCTAGTAGCACTTTAGAAATGTTAAGTAGTAGTAGTATCTTGGTAACAGCCTGAAGAGTTTGAGTACTCATAATAGCTGAGGTAAATTAGTTGATGTATTATAATAATGGATGTATTTTGTTAGGATGGGGATGGAACCGATACACTTGCTTTGTTACTGTGTGTAGAATTGAAGCCCCTGAAGACGCCTAGTGCGAAACACATCGGGCTTGGAGCAATCACGTCTGCGAGGGTGTGGATTAACAACGCTGACTTACAAGATGCTCTGAAGGGCTTGCATTGATTACGTTAGTAAACCTATGGATACGGAAGAGTTTTTTTATGGCACCACTCAAGAGAATATGATGAGCATGTACAATGGTTGAACTTTGCTTATGAGACATTCTTGACTGGAATTTATGACTGCTGATTAAAAGACAGTCTATGATTATAGGAGGACTACCTACAAGGATGTTCTTTGCTACATGTGCTGTGTAATAATAACCAAATTGTGATAGGAAATGTTATGCTCAGCAACGTATTTGTATAGATCTGGGTTATCATTGAGCTAAGTGGTGCGCATATGCTCTATGTGTATAGGTATGAATGATGTTATGTATGATTATTAAGTTCGTGGTCTAAGGTATGCAGTATAAGCAGGAGGTATATCCACATTGAAAATATTAATGATTTAAACTGATGTGTTAATATAGATATTAATATAATTTGCAATAAGCAGTAGCTTTAAAACAACAGACTGGTACGTGAGGTATTTTATGAATATTCATTGTGGATATTCTGAAAACCTGACTGGCTGAGGTATCTCAGGACCAGGTTTGAAAACCACTGCTTTAGAGTGCTTTTTCAATCTTTTTTTTTTGTCACAAATAGATTACTACAATTCTCTTTATGCTGGAGTTTCAGTAAAACTTGTGATGAGGTTTCAATTGGTACAGAATACAGTGGCAAGATTGATGTATAGAAAGTAAAGATATGATCATGTGACTCCTCTGTTTGTGGATTTACATTGGCTTTCTGTTGAGATGTGTGTTAAGTTTAAGCTGGGCTGTTTGGTCTTTAAGACTTTGTATGGAGAGACACCTGAGAGTTTCCCTCAGTTTATTTTTTTCAGTTGTTATTATGTGGTTTTACTAGTCATAACCATGGTTGCCTTCTTTTGTCTTATCTGTCAATGAATGAGGTGAAGTTAAAATCAATAGACGGGAAATCTTTTTGTTAGTGTGCGATTAAGGTCTGGAATTCATTACCACTGGATATTTGTTTGACGCCTGCTTATTTGATTTTTAGGAAAAAGTTGAAGACTTTTTTTTCAGATAAATGAATTACCTTGATGACTAATTGTTGTTAAGAAATGTATCCACTTTGTTATGCCATGATTGCTATGTATTTTTTGTGATATTTTGTGACCCAATTTTAAACCTGGGTTATAGGGATACGGTGGGATGCACATCCATAATATAACAAAACTTGATAAAAACTAGCAATCCAACAAATCCTATCCAATGGTAAAGGCACGTATGTGCTACAGGAATACAATCTACTTCTGATAACACTATGATACATGGTGTGGAAGTGTATATGTAAATGGCTTCTCTAGCTTGCAGTGCCATGAGAAGTGCTGGTAAAAGGTGATGATGTATCGTGAGTGTGAGTTTATTTAATTTATCAACTTGTTTGCCAACAAACATTGAGTGAGGGTATCAGAGGGACCATTTTAATTTTGACACTGCAGCCTGGAGGAGGAAATTTCACTGGTTAAGGCTACAAAGATCTTTTCTAGAGCAAACTGGATCTAGTGAAAGAAGCAAAGGCTAAGACATTTTTGGGGTGGGGTGGAGTGTGGTGGGTTGGGGTAGGGGTAGGGTAGCAAAATGTAAGCCCATACACTTCTAAAGGGTGGAAGATAGGGTTTTGTGGGATTTGGACAGGCTCTGATACACTTCCTTGTCGCATGGTGAGTGGAATGTGGGATTTGGACAGGCTCTGATATACCTTCCTGTCGCATGGTGAGTGGAATGAGGTTCCCTATACTTACCTGTAACTCAGGATATGGTGATATTACCATGGCCACACAGTTTTTGTTGTAGGCATGGTAATGGTTATACATTCTATTATTAGTTTGGTGTATCAGACATTAATCCTGGGTGTATCGTGGTTTTAAAACTGGAAGATAGCTTGTTTTATTATGCTGGTTTTAAATGTAGCTAAATTCACAGATTCCTAAGTGACTTTAATCTGGCTGAAATAAGTTCATGTTAACATGCTTCCATCTGGCAACTGATATTAGGCATGTTTGTCAGTTTGTCTTGTAAATATTTGGCAGTCAATGTATTTAGAAAGGTATAACAGCCTTGCATGGACATCCAAGTTATAATTAGCCTGGTAGGAAACAGGCCTCCAACATTTACTTTATGACGCTCTTCTGTGAATGCTCTGGATAGCACTTGAAAGAAACATGAAATTCACTTTCCAAATAACACTTGGCCCAGTATAGACATCACCAGTTATAGAACTGGGTAGATTTGCAGTGTGTGTATTAATATACCTCATCACCTGCAACATAGCTTCCCTATCTGAACTAATACATTTTACAGTCCCATCTATTTTCTCCAGTGATGTGATAGAACAAATGCATTTTTTTCAATAAATAAGAGTGCAACCTAACCTTGAGTATTACATTCAGTTCTGGTCACCGTATCTCAAAAATGATATAGCAGAATTAGAAAAGATTCAAAGAAAAGTGACCAAAATGATAAACGGGATGCAACTCCTCTCATAAGACTACTACTACTATTAAACATTTCTATAGCGCTACTAGACTTACGCAGCGCTGTAAAAATTAACATGAAAAGACAGTCCCTGCTCAACAGAGCTTACAATCTAAATTGGACAGACGAACAGACAGCTAGGGGTGGGGAAATTGCAGTGGTAGGGGTGATAAGTGAGGGTGTTGAGTAAGAGAGTCATGGTTAGGAGTCCAAAGCAGTAGCAAAGAGGTGGGCTTTAAGCCTAGACTTGAAGACAGCCAGAGATTGAGCCTGACGTACCGGCTCAGGGAGTCTATTCCAGGCATAGGGAGCAGCGAGATAGAAGGAACGGAGCCAGGAGTTAGCAGTGGGGGAGAAGGGGGACGACAGGAGACATTTACCCAGCAAACGGAGAGAAAAGGCTAAAGAGGTTAGGGCTTTTCAGCTTGGAAAAGAGATGGCTGAGAGGGGATACGATTGAAGTCTACAAAGTCCTGAGTGGTGTAAAACGGGTAAAAGTGAATCGATTTTTTATTCTTTCAAAACGGACAAAGACCAGGGAACACACAATAAATTTACATGGAAATACTTTTAAAACAAATAGGATGAATTAATTAAATGGGGTAATTTTCTAGAGCATTTTCCACAGGAAAGGGGCTTTAATAAAATTATGCAACCATATGTGCACATAAAAATAAGGAGCACCTTATATCCAAACTTAGGCCTCCTTTTATAAAACCACACTAGTGGCTGTCAGTGCGATAATGCCAGGAAAAGAACACAGCGAAGGTGACAAGATGGATGATGCCAAACAAACTTCTACTGGACTCACACTCTCATCAAGAAGCTCAGAAGCTTTTCTCAATTTTCCTAAGGAGTTGTTAGAGAAATCCAGTGTTTGCACAAGACTCTCCTTATGAGAACCAATAGCACTTTGTCATACAGGGACTCCTGAGGCAGGCCTCCAGTTTTTTTTTAAGAATAAACTCTCGCTGTGAACTTTTTTCTGAGTCCAGTAGAAGTTTGTTTGGCGTCATCCATCTTGTCACCTTCGCTGTGTTCTTTTCTTGGTTTTTCCATTGCGGAGGTCCGCTTTCTTCTGTGTTTGCCGTTCTCCAGTGCGATAATGCCAACACAGCCCATTCATTTTGAATGGGCTGTGTCAGCATTGCCATGCTGCAGCCACTAACACAGCTTTGTAAAAGGGAGCCTTAGGATGTAGTCCACTATAATCACTTGCACCATCAATACAATCACTTCAGAAAAGTGGAACTTAGACTATATAACCATTTATTACAGAAAAATAGGAGGAAAAGACCTCAGAAAGCTGGTGACAATAGAAATGTCTCTGTTGCTGCCAACCTGCTAAAATCAATCACTGGTCAAAAAACCTCCCATTTCAATTTTTATGAAAATCTCTCTCAATATTCAACAGAGTTCAAATGATACTTTAGGTGTCATTCATGCACTTTTTAAATGTTTGTATGCTCTTCCTGAAAAAGAATTATTTCATGCATGAAAAGAAAAAGCACTTGTTTCAACATAAAGATCCCTACGGGGACCTGTTTCACTCTTGTCTTCATCAGGGGATCAATAGGTGTTTCAATCATCTACAAAAAAATACACAAATTCTACAGGTGTAGGTATTCCTAGAAGCAGAGTTTGAGCACAGCAAATACATGCGTAGAATGCGTTCACACATTTACATCTTATTTGGAGCAGGTAGAAACCAGAGGCGTAGCCAGACAACAGATTTTGGGTGGGCCGAGGCAAGAATTGGGTGGGCACCAAGTGTTCTCCCCCCCCCCCCCAAAAAAAAAAAAAAATATCTCAGCTGGTGGGAAAATACTTCTTTCCACCTTGGCAGCAGGCATGCACTGGAAACTGAGCATGCGCAGGTGCCGGTGTCATGGAGAGTAGCGTTTTCGTTACCATCAGGGGAAAATCTTCAGCTGGTGAAGCTTGGGATTCCCACCAGTTACCACTAAACATATGCTACTGTTGGGTGGGCCTGAGCCATAAATAGGTGGGCCCTGGTCCACCCAAGCCCACCTGTTGCTACGCCACTGGTAGAAACAATACATGCATAGGCATTTATGCCTTATTTGGGCACATATAAATCATATGATCTGTCCTACTAAGGTATATATAAATCACATTTTCCTGTTTCAGTATTATACAGTCTTTGTTCATTTTATTGATGATGGATGTTTTGTTGGTGTCCACCTTGAATAGTTGCTTGAGTGGACTAACCAGATTATAAATGTTTTATGTTTTAAATAATAATAAAAAAAGAATTAAATGAGTGTCAATGTGCATTAATGTATGTTGACAGCTTAATACATGTTAGTAAATCTAGCCCTTCATGACTGGGGATCCATGACTAAAATTAATCTTCCATAGTAAGCTGGATAAACCTTTCTCTTCCCAAAGATTGTTTCATAATAATCCATCATGTGTTCCGCTTCCTAATATCATCCATTATCCTTTCCTTTAGTCTCATGCATTACACCAATATTTCTCATGCCTCACACTAACACTATCTGCTTTTGTCTCACCTAGAATATAAACCACACTAAACCCTGGAAAGGAGATATTAGCATATACAAGAATTGAATTGAATAGTGACCCCTAGTCCTCCTGGACCTGTAGCTGCTTGTCTCCCTACTTTTATCTCTGCTCTGCACCAATATCAGCCTCTCTTAATTCTTTTGCTTTCAAACTCTTTGCAACATTAAAAACAAACACCCACTTTGCTATGCAACCTATAGAAATAAAAGAAAATAAAGCATAGAAAAGAAAATATGATACAGTTTTTATTGGACTAACAATACATTTTTTAATTAGCTTTCGAAGGTAACCCTTCTTCGTCAGATCAGAAATAAGCAGTATATATAAGTGAAACATCAAAGCATTCCAGTGACAGTCCCATAGGATGAGGGTGGGGTGGGTTTGGTGAGAGACAGGGAGATTTGCATGGTGATAAGAGGGTGACAAAGCAGTAGAACTTTTATGATTTTTAGTGGGCTAGAAAACCCAGATCTGTCTGGCGGGTGTCAAAATATTTAATCATTCTGATTTCAAAGGTCTTACATTCCTGGATTGTCTTAAAGTTTCCTTTTAGTATTCTCACCATAAAATCATTGATACAGTGTTCAGGTTTTGTAAAGTGCTGCCCCACAGAGGTGAAATCCTGGATGGCACTGACATAAATCTCTTCTTTAGCATCTGGCTTGTTTCTCCAGTATAGTATCCTTCATTATACTTTTTACATTGATATATACCACATTGGAAGAAGCCCATTTTATTCCTATGGGCATCTTAGCATTTAACAAGTGATAAGCTTTAATAAAAGGAATCCTTAGTGCCTGACTAGAAAATTAAAAAAAAAGAAAACGGCCAAGAAATATGCCACATAATATCTGGGCTTTGGACTTTCTAATGTCCTGTGTTAGGACATGTTAAGCCCAGATTTCAGCACACTTTAGTTAAAGGACCCCATAACCATATAAAGATATTCTGTAATCTTTAACATACGATGTTTAGAGGTCCTGAGGTAACAACACATCTCACTTTAAATCCAGTGAAAAATAATCACATTTCTTTATCTGATTACCATCAACTGAATATCAGCCCTAAATGTGCATAGTTTTCCCACTATACATTACATGCTATAAAATCACCAAAAGTACCCATGGAGTTGGCACCTGCAAGGGTTCCTCACAATTTCCTCCTTTATCAGGAAACCTATATCTTCTTGCATCATACTGACAAATAACACACTTTTGAAACCATCAGTGTTTGCTACTTTGTACAAAATGATATGACAGTTTAAGCATCAATCAGGGTCATTCACAGGTGCATTTTCAATATGACGTCGAAGTCTGAATTTGGACATTTTACACAAAATGTCCAAATCCAGAAAAGGAAAGAAGGTCATTTTCAAACAAGAAAATACTACGGAGGTTTTGTGATATGGACGTTTTATTTTTTGGTCCATTTTCAAACAAAAACGTCCAAATGCAAAATGTTCAAAATAGAGGAGGAGTGGCTTAATGGTTAGTGAAGTGGGCTTTGATCTAGCAACATGGGTTCGATTCCCACTGCAGCTCCTTCTGACTTTGGGCAAGTCAAATGCACAAGGGGAATTGGACGTTTTTTGTAAAATGTCCAAAATAAGAAAAGGAAAGGTCGTTTTCTACAAAAAAAAAGTCTATATTTTCCTTTTGAAAATGTTGTTTCCTTTTGAAAATGTTGTTTCGAAAAACGTTTTGTGATTTGGATTTTTTATTTTTTGGTCCATTTTCAAACAAAAAACATCCAAATGCAAAATGTACAAAATACACAAGGAAATCCACAATACAGTGAAACCATTCACATGTTCTAAGTTTGGTAAAAGCTTTGGTTGAAATATAAATCTCAAAGCACATCAGAAAGTCCACACGGGAGAGAAACCATTTGCATGTACAGAGTCTGGTAAAAGCTTTGGTAAGAAGGTAAACCTCACAATGCACCAGAGAATACATACAGGAGTGAAACCATTTACATGTCCTGAGTGTGGTAAAAGCTTTGGTTGGAAAGAAAGCCTCACATGGCATCAGAGAATCCACACAGGGATGAAACCATTTACATGCACTGAGGAGGTAAAAGCTTCAGTTGCATTGGGACAGGTAATTAGGGAATGTACACTCTCGCTAAGCCAACCCATTTTTAGTGCACTGTCAAAAAGAATAGCTGAATATATGGCCGTGTACCCACAACCATTTAAGGGCCCCTTTTACAAAGCAGTGGTAAGCCCAGCGCGGGCTTACCACTCACTAAAACGGAAGTACCACTGATCTACTGCAGCAGCCCGATGGTACTTCCCACCCCAAGTGCGCCAGTGTGTACCCAGTGGAAAAGACAGTGCCACATGCTGCTCTGTTACCACCGGGTTATCACACGAGCCCTTCCCGTCACCTCAATGGGTGACAGTAAGGGCTCCCCCCCCCCCCCTGAATTGGCTGTGTGCCAAGTGCTTTACTTACCTCACAGCCATTTCCTGCAGAAAAGCAAGACCTACCTTTTACCCGCAGGCCCCCTTTTGCCACAGCTTGGTAAAAGAGGCACTAAAAATGTTACCATGAAAGCACTTACTGCCTCCTATTAAGGAGGAGATAAGTGCTCCAACTTTATACATGTACTAACCAGTTAGCATAATGATAATGTCAGTGTGTTAGTTGATTGATGCATCCATGACCATTTCCCACCCATGACACACCCCTCCAAAACAATAATAAAAAATAATTATCATGCACTTAGTGCGTGCAGATGGCAAAATTAATGTGGAACGTTTCAACATGTCCCGTGTTAGGCCATTTTTGCTGCATTAGGCACATGTTAGTAAGTGGAGGAGTAGCCTAGTGGTTAGAGCACCAGTTTTGACATCCAGGGAGGCCCGGTCCAAATCCCACTGCTGCTCCTTGTGATTTTGGGCAAAACACTTAACCCTTCATTGCCTCAGGTAAGAAATTGGGTTGTGAGCCCTCCAGGGTCAGGGAAATAGCTAGTGTACCTGAATGTAACTCACCTTAAGCTACTACTGAAAAAAGTGTGAGCAAAACCCAAATAAATAAATGTTAGTGCCTAATAAAGAGCCTATTAAATAATTAAAAAGAAGAACCCAATAGATTCCCTATTCAAATTAACTAGGAATGCTAAAAAAAAAACAAAAAAAAAACAACACCACCAATGTGGTTTGGAACTGTACCAGCTATTTGATAATGACATTCAAAAGGTACTGGGATGTTTATTTCTTTATTTACTTAAAAATATTTATATCATTATTTATTCATTGTATATACCGTTTCTTATTGCAACTGCAAAACAGAACGGTTTACATTTAAAAAATACAACTCATACATACAAACAAATAGGAACTCCAATCAATTAACAGAAAAGCACAGCAAGCCAAAAATGACAAAGAAGGACATAACTAGTATGATCTACAGATTAAAAATACCCCCACAACATAGTTGAATACCGTCTTATGTGGTGAACAACATAAATGCATTATTAAAATATAAATAACAAACCAACTAACAACTGTTAAAATTAATATAAGTTGTTTGTGTCAGGCTATATTTCTACACTGTCTTGGGTGAATCTCTTCATCAAGATTTTTTAATAATCCTAATAAGTAAAGAACATCATTAATACATACTAATGGAACACAAGTCTGTTAGGGGCCCTTTTACTAAGCCGCATAGGTGCCTACGCACGACCAACATGCACCAATTTGGAGTTACCGCCTGGATACCGCGTGGCCCGGGCGGTAATTTCATTTTTTACGTGCATCTGCAAATTAATTTTTATTTTCTGATGCACGGCAAAAACAGGCGGTAATCAGCATTTGGCACCCATAGACCATTACTGGCCAGTTTCCGCATGAGCCCTTACCACTAAGTCAATGGGTGGCGGTAAGGTCTCAGACCCAAAATAGACATGCGCCAATTTTTATTTTGTCACATGTCCATTTTCGGCAAAACTTTTAACAAGGCATTTTTTACAGGTGTGCTGAAAAATGGATCTGCACGCACCCAAAATGCTCGCTTACACTAGCACAGGCCATTTTTCAGCACACCTTAGCAAAAGGACCCCTTAATTTATGACCAATCCATAACTTAGCTAAGTCTCTCACTAAACATAGTAACATAGTAAGTGACGGCAGAAAAAGACCTGTACGGTCCATCCAGTCTGCCCAACAAGATAAACTCATATGTGCTACTTTATATGTATACCTGACCTTGATTTGTATCTGCCATGTTCAGGGAACAGACCGTAGAAGTCTGCCCAGCACTAGCCCTGCCTCCCAACCACTAGCCCCACCTTCTAACCACCGGTGCTGCCACCCAATCTCTGCTAAGCTTCTGAGGATCAATTTCTTCTGAACAGGATTCCTTTATGTTTATCCCACGCTTTTTTGAATTCCGTTACCGTTTTCATCTCCACCACCTCCCTCGGGAGGGCATTCCAAGTATCCACCACTCTCTCCATGAAAAAATGCTTCCTGACATTTTTCTTGAGTTTGCCCCCCCCCCCCACATTAATTTTTATTTTCTGTCCTCCCCCCCCCCCCCCCAAAAGGATCCGAGGCAACTTACAGCATGACAGCAACAATAAATATAAAAGAAAATACAATAAGAAATGAAACAAAAAAAAAAACCCACACAACAACTATCCCTTTCCAATTCTCCTCACAAGAGGTAGGGGACCATTCCAGCTCAATATCATTCTTACCCACTAACTCCTGAAAACATTCCTAACCCTCATTCTGGCTAGGTATGTCTGCAAGTGTTTTTCTTTTTTTGTAGTTTACTCATTACTGATCTGATCTGAAGAAGAAGGGCAGTGGTGTTCCTAGGTCGGCTGCCACCCAGGGCGGATTGCCACTGCGCACACCCCCCCCCCCCCCGGGTGCAGCACGACACACCCCCTCCCAGCGCATCAACACCCCCCCCCCACGCAGCATCAACACCCCCCTCCCCGACGCATCCACCCCCCCCCCCCCCCCCCGCAGCATCAACACCCCCTCCCCCGACGCATCAGCATACCTGGCATCAACACACGCATAAACAACCCAGAACACAACCAGTGCTATTTTTGTTTGTTTAGCTTATAATTCCTCCCTATTACAGAAATACTACCTGCATTGATAGAAGATTCAGAAGAGTGCATTCATCATATATTCAACATGTTAACTTAGAAGGCCTGTACCCTACAATCAAACAAGTTAAAATAGTAGCTTTCAAGCTGAAAGTAAATTCCACAGAGAATTCTCTGGGTTCCATCTCTGATGCCATCCATTAATCATTACCTACTATATAGCAGCTTTTATTTCATTATAACATAAATAAAGGGGGAGGAGAACAGGGGAATTTCTATTTTTCTGCCTTCGTGTAACTGGGTTATTAAATTCTTCAGATGCAATACTGACCTTTCTTCAGTAAGGCATCAGTTTCCATCACAGTAAGGCTGGGATGGAAATTAGCTAGCATTCCAAGGGGTTATGAAGTCAGTGAAAAAATACTTGCATGGCAAACCACTCATAAACTTGAATACTGTAAAAATCTTGCTGTTGAAAGCTGAAACTAGATATTCTGTGCAAATTACTTTTTATTGATAATGACTGTAACAAGAGGGAAATTGACTTGATCTCGGGAACTATTCATAAAAAACTCAGAATCTATTTTCAAATGAAACGTTCACACTTCTGAGTTGTGCTTTTTTTTAGACCAGCTACAAAAGCTTCTCTGCAATATTTTTTTGTAATTTCAAATAGACTCAAATGACCATGCTAATATGATAAAGAAAAAAAAGATAATTTTAAAAGCATTTGCAGTGGTTCCCAAACCTGGTCCTGGAGGCACCCCAGCCAGTCAGGTTTTCAGGATACCCACATTGAATATTCATGAGAGAGATCTGCATGCACTGCCTCCACTGCATGCAAATCTACCTCATGAATATTGATTGTGTATATTCTGAAAACCTGACTGGCTGGGGTGCCTCCAGGACCAGGTTTGGGAACCACTGGCATATATCTGACATTTCTTGATTCACCCAATGAAGAAATTGAGAAAAACATCATAGTAGAAAACAAAAGGGGGGAGAGCGTAAGGGTCCAGAGCCAGGTCAGTGGATCAGCATCCTAATTGGGATGATCAACATTCTAATCGTGCTGCTACTAGGCTACTGGGGTTTCTAAGGTAGACCCAGGAAGGGCTTACGGATGGAGGGAGGGCAATGGCAGGTTTTGGTGAAGGGGGGCCGGCTTTCTGTTGGGGGAGCCAGTGGACAGAGGCCTGTGCAATCTGCTTTTGATTGGCAGGAGTGTTTTGGTTTCATGCACTAGCATTTTCAGCTGAAACCCAAACATGGCCAAATCTGGATTTTGGTACAGTTTCAATGCAGAAGCTGAAACTGAACCCCAAATTTGGTTGACCTCTGAGGGAGTCAGTTGGAAAAAGCAGCATTCAGGAAGGACAAGACAATAGCTGAGAGTCTAGGGAGGTTATTTTAGTAGGATCCCTCCTGTAATTTGTGGCATTTATATGTTTAGATTGTAATTCCAGACAGCTGCTATTTTATGCATGAAAATGCCACTCAGAGATTTCAAGAGGATGTGGTTTTGTGCATAGATTGGGAAAGCCAAAACTCTCAGGGCCGCCGAGAGGGGGGGGGGGGGGGCAGGGGGGACAAAATTTCCAGGGCCCAGACCTCCAAGGGGGGCCCGGTGCCGCATTCCCACTCACCTGCCCTCGGCTCTGTCGACCGTCCACCACTGGGCTGGGCCCCCTCCATTCAAATCACAGCGCCTCACCACCTCGCTCCATGTGAAAGCGCAGCAGCGGCAGTCTGTAGATCGCCTCCCTTAGAGCCTTCCCTCCCTGTGCCCCACCCTCATCTGACGTAACTTCCGTGAGGGCAGGACACAGTGAGGGAAGGCCCAAAGGGAGGCGATCTGCAGAATGCTGCTGCTGCGCTTTCACACGGAGCAAGGTGAGGCGCTGTGATTTGGATGGAGGGGGGCGGGTGGAGGGGGTGCGGGGCCCCGGGGCGGCCTTGCCCCAGGCCTGGCCCAGTCTCTTGGCGGCCCTGAAAACTCTACACATGTATTCCCCATTTTACAAAGTCAATAGGTTTGTAAAATTGTTGCTTCTATGTGGAAGCTGCTGAGTGTGTACTGCTTAATTTTTGCAATGTCTATTGTTTGTGAAATACTTCCAGTGTGCATGCTGGCAAATATACATGCACTCCTGTACATCCTTTACATATTTTAGCAAAGAATCCGTGTTTGGCAGAATCTTTTGTAAAAATGCCATAATGAACAATTCTTTACTGGATGTCTTAATTCTGATCTTGAGAATAGTGTGCAATTCTGGTCACCGCATCTCAAAACTATGAGATTTGAGATGAAACTGTAGACTTGCATTTGCATTCTATAATGGTAGTTCTGCATGTGCATCATCCTGGCACCTAAATTTTGGCACTTTTTCTTGAATCTACACCAATGTACCATCAAAACAGCACATACTTTTGTGCTAGTCAGTATTGTATAAGAGGTCATTTACAAGTGTAAATGGTCACTTATGCACATAAATGACTAGAATACTGCCATTAACATGTGTTCCTGCTGCCTAAGATTAGGCTGCTTCTTATAAAATTACCCCTGTTGAGGATAATTTTCAACAGCCATTTATGAAAGCAAATGAGGCATCTGCCACTTGAGTTTGTAGGCCTCTTAGGCAGTGCTGTAGGCAGAAATTTTTAACAGGGGGTATGCCCCCTGCACCCACCTTTGCCCCCCCCCCCATGGTCCCCCTACCTTAAAATCACCCGCTCCACTCCACTGTTTGCCCAGGCAGTAGCAGCGGCACTCACAGGCTGCCTGTGGCCTGCATTGGGGCTTTCTCTGTGAACTATCCTGCCCTTTAGAAAACAGGAAGTTGTGTCAGAAGGGGCGAGGTAATTCACAGGGAATGTCCCTGTGCAGGCTGCAGGCAGCCTGTGAGTGCCACTGCCACTGCCTGGGCAAAGACTAGAGGGAGATGATTTTAAGGCATGGGTGGAGGGCAGTCTCACGGGGTGTGTATGCAACACATGCACCTGGAATAAATATACCACTGCTGTTAGGATCTATTGTTTCAGTTTGCAGCTGTTCTTTGTCACCCTACAGTGAGCTGACACCCTAAGCAACAACCTATTCTACTTAATAGTTACACCAGCACTGCCTTTTAAGGGAATTCTCAATACCCATCCCCTTACAGAAGAAATAATCTTTAATGGACCGTTTTCCTTCTGGTAACGGTGTCTACTTTTCACTGGGGTTAGAGATGTTCTTCCTCACCAGAGTTTCTTCTTCTGTAATGAGCTGCCAAAAAAAGTTATTGGTGTTATTAGCTCTGGTTGAAACTTGACTGAAGAGAATGAGAGGATGAGCTTTGTCAGTGTTGGAGACTTCCTGATAGATTACTCTGCATGGCTATTTGTCTTTGCCCTGATTATTTATAGATCCATAACTAGTAGATTTGGGAGATAATATTCAACCTGAGGTGGTCAGCAGTTTTAAACCACTGACCACCTTGGGCTGAACTGAGCCCAGAAATTCAATGCTGGACCGTGTCTGGGCACTGGCATTGAATAACCAGAACCCAGCATCCACCCAGATCCTTACTATGCACCAGTCAATATTCAGAACAGCATGCATTTAGCTTGATGGATAAATTTAGGACAGCCTTTTTGCTGCCTAACTTTATCCATTTACTTAACTGGTCAGCAGACTGAATATCACCACTAACCAGTTAAGTACTGGCTCCACCCAAACTCACCCGACAGATTGCTTCTGCACTAACTGGACAGTGCTGTGGTGTGGCAGTCAGAGCCAATATTCAGAGGGCCGCTGAATAGCAGTGGCCGATGTTTAGTGCCATTTAACTAAAGGGCTAGCGTGCACAATGTTCAAAGCATCATAAAACGAAGAACACAGAAAGGAAAATGAGGTAAAATTTAGAGAAACAGAGAGAGAAATCAGAAAGGCAAAAGCAAAGGAAAAAGAAAAGTGGCCTAAGATATAAAATGAGGTGACAAAACCTTCTTTTGGTATAGAAAGGCCAACGGGTAGAATTAAAAAACTGAAGGATGCTGAAGACTGATATGTGAAGAATGCAGAGCATAAAAGCAAAATGGCTCCAAACCGAATAAATAGTGTTTAGCAGGCTAACTGCTAATACTCAGCAGGAAATAGCAGTTAACTCCGTTGAATATTTGCAGTTAGTGCATAGCGATATAGCCAGTTAGCACCAATATTCAGCACTGGGTTAAGCAGTTAAATAGGACCACGCAAATAGCAATCATATCTTTAACTGCTAGGAATGCAACCATTTAGCGCTGAATATTGGCTTAACCGGTTAAGTTCCAGCAGCCCAAAATGAAACCAGATATTCAGTACTGGTAACCGGAAACAGCCCAGCATTGAATATCCAGGATTAGCGCAAAACGCGGCACTTATGCAGGCTACTTCCCACCAGCTGAATATCGGCTCCATAGTTATGTTCAGTGTTCACTATTGCAAGCTGACAAAAAGTGTATGTTTGAATTGCAGTAGCAAAATATACTTGAAACTTGATACTTGATACTGAAGAAAGCCCTGGAGAGGAGCCATGAATTGCTAGCAAACCTACATATCAAAATGGAATAGATACAGCACAATTCACAGAATAGGAAGTTTGTAAAGAACTTGCAGAGTTGAATGTGGGCAAAGCCATGTGACTAGATGGAATAGAACCCAGGATACTGATTTATTGTAAACTAGTAAAAAAGGCCCGTTTCTGTTGTGAAGGAAAAGGGCGCTAGCAATGCTTCCTCCCCCTGCCCCCCTCGGCGCATCCCCTAAGCCCCCCCTGCGCATCACACAAGCCCCTCCCCCCGGGCACATGAACCCCCCCCCCCCGCCACCCGCAACCCCCAATAGTAACGGTGTGTGGCCGCTGCTGCTTCATCTGTTGAGCAGCAGCGGCGGAAAAAAAGGACAAAAACGGGGGGAAAAAAATCAACCTGAAAAACGTGGCTCCGTAGACAGCCATCTGCCATTGGCTGTTGTCTCTGCAGCTGGTCCTCCTCTCCCCTCTGACGTCACTGCGCTCCTCCGGGGTCTTCCTCCAGGGGCAGTGACGTGCAGGGGAGAGGAGGAGCGGCAGCACAGACGACAGCCAATGGCAGATGGCTGTCTACGGAGGCGTGTTTTGCGGTGTGTTTTTTTTGGGGGGGTTCTTCTTTCTTTTTGTACTGGCCGGTGGGGGTTGCAGGTGGAGAGGGCCGGACTTGGAGAGGACAGGGAGGGCAGCGGCGGGTTTCCCAGGGCGGTTAGGGTGCGCGGGTTGTTCGGAACTCTGAGGTTGGCAGCATGTGTGGATCGATTCCTAGGAAGGGGGAGGAGTAGGGAAACAAGCTTTGTTTGTTTCCCTACTCCTCCCCCTGGCTGCTACTCCTCCTCCTGGCTGTGTCGCTGTTTGCTGCTGACGTCAGTTTGATCTACTCCATGAAGCAGACCACATCCGGCGGAATCCACGGTTCCAGGCAGCCTCAGAACGTTGGAGGTGAGAATTATTATATAGGACTGCTCAAAAGGTTACCTGATGGGCAGGATTTCAAGTATTAAATACATTTGTAAACATGGAGCTCAGACAAGTCTTTGATGATCTCCTAAAGCATTGATAATTATCTAAGATCTTATATATCAAGAAAGTCCTCTAATTGGAATAAAACCAACTTTTCCAATAATTTTGCTGGAAACAACAGTGAAGTTATTGGTCTGTAATTTTCTGGCAGAGACAAATCTAGCTTCTCATTTTTTAATAAAGGGTGAGCAACAGCACAGTTAAATGTGCTGGGAAAAACGCCTTCAGAAAATGATTTATTTACTAAGCAAATCCCTGGCTCAGCAAAATCTTCCATTAATGGTTGCATAACTAGAATAGTTCAGACATCTAAAGGACAAGATGATGAATTTAAGAACTTCAATTCCTCCTTCAGCTGATGCAAAGTAACAAGGGAGAAACTTATCCAACTGACTGAGGAGGCAACTAACAACTCATAAGAATATAATAGCCATGTTGGGTCAGACCAATGGTTCATCTAGCCCAGTATCCTGCTTCCAACAATGGCCAATCCAGGTCACAAGAACCTGGCAGAAACCTAAATAGTAGCAGCATTCCATGCTACTGATTCCAGGGCAAGCAATGGCTTCCCCATGTCTATCTCAATAGCAGACTATGAGCTACGCTAACCACTGTTACCACATCCTCTGGCTATGAGTTCCAGAACTTAACTATTCATTGAGTGAGAAAGGAAGGTCAATATTTGTTACTTTACTATATAAAGCACTGGCAAATTGTTGACAAGAAATGTCCTTTGGAGTATTACATAATGCCACAGATAGATCTGTGAATAATTTCTTCACTATTGAAAACAATTTCTTTCAATCAGATGGTACCATAACAATTGTATTATTTAATTTTTTTAACAGATATGGTATTGGTGTTGTTTTTCCTCCCTCAAATGTTCTGTATATCAAGGGAAATGTGCTATGGGACAAAGATGAGAGTAACAAGGATTTAGGATGTTTGAATGGTAGTTACCAATACAATAAAAATTTATATTCCACTATCTACCCACAAAGGATCAATGTGGATTACAATGTAAGTAAAAGACTAGGCCATCACTAGGAAAAGTACAACAATCATACGAATATCTTATTTACCCAAACCATATCAATAAATTGGTCAAAAACTAGATCAAATACATAGAAAATAAATGAGCTTTCAACAATTTATGAAATTTAAAATAAGAAGACATCACTCTTAACTCCAAAGGAAGAGAATTCCAACATTGTACTGAACAGCATACAAGACTGGAATTATGATAAGATTTATACCTCACATTTTTTACAGACGGAAATTGCAATAAACAATGATCCTTCAATCTTAATGAGCAGATTGGTGTTCCTAACATAAATAGTTCAATTTAATAATCTGGAATAAAGCTATAAAACAGTTTGTGGGTAAAGCTTTCTATAGAGCTTAAATTTGCATCGTGCCTCAACAGGAAGCCAATGCAAAGAACGCAAAAAAGGAGAGACATGATCAAACTTATGTCGTCCACAAATCGTTTTCACCCGCATTGTCCAAAATCTGTAAATGTCTCAAAGATAAATGAGAATACCCAATGTAAAGTGCATTACAATAATCTAGTTGAGAGAGCACCAATGCCTGAATTACTACCTGAAAATTTGATGCATTGATCAGACTTTTAATATGTTGAAGCTGTCTCCACCTATAAAACACTGTCTTAACCAGTTGTAAAATCTGATATTCTATAGTCAAAGTGGAATCTAAATAAATTCCCAATATCCTTAACGAAGTTTCCAGAGAAAAGTTTGAACCTCGAATATTCAAAATTGAAGTTGATAGAACCTTAGTTGGGGGAGTTAAGCATAACATTTTGGTACTAGCTATATTCAATTTAAGCTTATAACATAAGGCCCATAGTTCTATAGTATCCAAATAGATAAAAATTTAATCAGTACTATCTTCAATCGCTTTTATTTAATGGAATTAAAATTGTTATCTATCAACTAACTGAACCAATTAGAACTTGGGTTGTTTCTCTCACAGTGTGAAAAAAAATAAATCAATTATCAACTGCGGACCTCAAACCTTCCAAGCAAGGCAATTCTACTTAGAATAATTGCTCCAGTCAAGAGCGCCTTTGCCTATATATGAAGCAAATCCTATCACTGGTCTCATTATTTTTCTTCAACCCAGTAAAAAACAAACCAATGTATGGAGAAAAATCATTGGTTTCTCAAAAAAACCCATTTGAACTACTAACTCCAACTACTGTGAGAAAAAGTGCCCAAAACTATTTATAAAAGATGTAATCCAATTATGTTAACTAATCTAAAGCAAGTCTGTAGTCAATAAAAAAGACCCTCTGCCCAAAACTATGACTTATCTTTTCACATCATGGGTTATTGTGTCCGTATTACATGGCAGTGTTCAGTCCTACTGACTGGAGATAATGGTCGTTGCTCTGCCTCCGCCGGTAAATGTCTATCTTCGCATCCAGCGCCGTTGTGAATATCCTCAGACTTTGCTTTCTCGCTCTATCATTACCTTCTTCAATTACATACGTCTACTTCCTTTTTCAATTCTATACTTCTACTTCTACAAGAGTGCCTTGTTTCGCGAAGCTTGTTTGCTTGGAAGCTTTGAGGTCCACAGTTGATAATTGATTAATTTTTTTCACACTGTGAGAAAAACAACCCGAGTTCTAACTGGTTCAGTAAGTTGATAGGTTTGAATTAATTACCAGTTAGTCCCCATTTGTATTATTAAAATTGTTATGTCATCTGCATACAAATAGATGGCATTTTTTGAAAAAATCAAAACAATGTACCCAATGTTGTCATCAAAGCATTAAACAAAATGGGGGATAGGGGAGAACCCTGTGGAACCTCCACTATAGACCTCCATGATTGTGACATCATTTGTTCTTTGCAAACCCTATAAATTCTATTTTCCAAGAAGGCCTAAAACCACTGAATCACATTTTCTGTAATTCCCAGGTCTCCCATAACATCCAATAAAACATCATGATTCACTAAATTAAATGCAGATGCCAAGTCCAACTGCAATACAATAACTTGATAGCCTTGGGATAGCAGAGCTCTAGCCTTTGCCAATAATGAATTCAGCAATGTTTCTGTGCTGAAACCTTGTCTAAATCCAGATTGCGTAGGTAAAAGCACATTATGTTGATCTAAATAATTTTATAACTGCTTCGCTATCACGCCTTCCATCATTTTTACAAACATTGAAACATAACTATAACTACTTGGTAACATGAGGTCCACAGAAGGATTTTTCAGAATAGGTTTGAGTATAATATCTTGCATAATGTTAGCATATAACCCCTCTTTTAAGTAGTCTGTTATTATTGTATAAAGCCACACCTTAAACACAGAAGGAGCAGTTGACACTATAAACTGTGGACAAATATCCAGTTGACAACATGATTTGGAAAACTTGATATATAAGGATATAAAATCTTCTATACTTGGCAAAGAAAAATCTGTCCAAAAGCGATCTACTAGAATAGCTAATTCCCTCAAAGTTTCTAAATCAACTAAAGCCAAAGGCTGAGAAGAAAGAGGTATCTGCTGTATTAGTAATGAAACTTTCTCCTGAAAATAATTTTCCAGATCCTGTACAGAGAGAACTGAAAATGGAATAGGTTGTAATACTAAAGGTAATTTCTGTTTGCATAGGGCCCCTTTTATGAAGCTGTGGCAAAAGGGGCCTGTGCTGGCATCGGCATATGTTTTTTACGCATGCCGAGGTCTCCTTTTACCACCAATTTTAGTGGGGAGCACTTACTATCAACTACTGAGGTGACAGTAAGGGCTCCTACACTAACCCAGCGGTAACCAGGCAGCGAGCAGTACTGCTCGATTACCGCCTGGTACATACCGGTGCTACAAAAGTAAAAATATTTTTGTAGCACTGGATATGATTGTAAGCTCCTTGAGCAGGGACTGTCCTTCCATGTTAAATTGTACAGCACTGCGTAACCCTAGTAGCGCTTTAGAAATGTTAAGTAGTAGTAGTAGTATATGATGTTCACTGGGGGTAGGCACTACCACCTGGTTGCTGCGGTAGGCCGGCGGTACTTCCCTTTTAGTGAGCGATAAGTCGATGTTGGGTTTACCGCCGCTTTGTAAAAGGACCCCATAAAGAATTAACTATTTGAAATAGTTGTTTAGTATTAGAATTTGCTGATAATATCAACGAATCATTGTATTCACATCTGGCCCACCTACTCTTGATTTTATAATTATGAACTACTCTTCTCCACTCGGACCTATCCGTGGGTTCTTGAGTCTTCACCCATTTTCATGCTAAACGTTGGCAGGACTGCTTCAACTCTAGTAAATTCGGATTAAACCAAGGGGCATTAACCCATAGCAAACAAAATTTTTCAGATACAGGTGCAATTTGATCTAATGTTGATTTTCCAAAATATTCCATTCATCAAACATTAGGTAACCCTCTAATCCACCTTCCAGACTTGGAGTGATTAAATTTCAAAACTGCTTAGAATCTATTTTTCCTCTAATCTTGATTTTTTTTTTTAGGTCTACCTATGTGTTTCACATTGTTAGTACTTTTCCAGTTTAATATAAATTCTAATAAAAAGTGAGCTTATCAAACCTTTGGTGTCCAACTGGGATCACTTATGGTTATCATTTTAGAATTATTACCCATAAAGGCTAAAAACAAATCAAGTTGATGACCCTTTACATGGGATTGTGATGCATTATAAAATGTAAGGCCCCATGTTTCTAAAACTTCCATAAAATCCTGGATTCTACTATCTCCCTGAGATTCTAAAGGTAAATTAATATCCCCCAATACCAACAAAACATCATTCTTTACCACTATAATGGCTAAAACTTCATTAAAAGTATCTCTAATAGTGGACCATGCACCTGGAGCTCGATAAATTAGTATAATGCTACCTATCTTCTGTTGTCAGAAAGTATCCAAGATTTCACAGGTCATTGTCTCTAGCCCTTGTGTTTGAAAGCAATCTTCTAAAGAGACTATAAAGAAAGATGTATCCAATAGTGCTAAGCCTCCTCCTCTTTTATCTAAATGAGGTCTATGAACAATCTTGCAACCTAACGGACACTAGTCCAAAACAAGTGGATCATTTTCTATTCTAAACCACATTTCAGTTAGCAATACAAATCCAGGCTGAGCAATCTCCAGCCAATCCCTAATTATTTCCAGCTTATTATAAACAGACCTTGCATTTATATAAAAACAGGGAATGGGCGCTATATCTAATGAATTACTATAAGCATAATTTTTTGCTCTGGTCTAAAACATGATTGATTTTGCTTAAATCCATATTAACTTTTTTTCAAGGTCTGTATCCAATATTAACTGAAATTGATCTTGATACTTTAAAACAATCAACCATATATCTATAGTTAGTAATAAAATAATTTTTTTTGCTTTCTTTCTGAGACTACCACATGAATTTTTTTAAACTCCTCCGCCTACCTCAGAACCCCCCAAAACAAAATCTAAATAGAAAATTAAACAAACTGACCACTACTTCATGATTATAGCTTAATCGGTCTAAATCTTCCACCACAAAGGCTGCCAACAAAGGTACACACTAAGGTGCGTAATATGCCCCTTAAGCATGCCCCTTCAGCGACCCACCTAATGTGGCATGCCTTAGACTGATCTGATTGAAATACTCCTGCCACAGCATGCTGAAGCACTATGATGTCAGAAGTGGGTGGATCCTAGCACCGCTCTACCTGATGAAAATTTGTAACAAAGTCCAGGAAAAAGCAACAGAATGTCTCTAAAAGCACAGCATTTCACATTCCATTTAAGCCCTGTTTGCCTCCATCCCATCCCCCACCCCTATACACACACACACACACACACACACACACACACACGATCTCTTGCTCTCTGGGGGAGGGGCTCAGACCCACTATCTCCACAGGATACAAATCCACTGATTTAATGCTCATTAACCTATGAATAAATGTGGATATAAATTTACCTATGTCAAAATGGCCTAATGCAGGTTAAAACATTTTATTAACATGATTTTGTGCAACAAACTTGAAAAAAAAAAAGAGTCTTAAAATTGACCAAAAAGGCCAAACTTCTGACTATAAACTGATTTTTCCCCTGTGCACATCTCTAAGTTGCAGTCTTTTTATCTCCTCATTATCCTGTTTTTGGAGACAGCACAGAATGCAATGGAGCAGAATAAAAATTAAGGGACCCCATATTCAGCCAGCGAGGATCAGAAGTTTGCTAATTACCATTGGCATTAAACCTGGATATTCAATGCCAGGCCATGTCTAGGCATTGGCATTGAATTTCTGGGTTTCTGGAGCAGGCTAGCTCATAACTGATTAAGTTTGATATTCAGCACTTAAACTGGCTACGGGTTACATCATAAAGATAGAACTGACTTTTGTGCAGTCCTTTTTATGCAGTTATCCTAACCGGTTAAATGCTGAATACTGGCACTTAACTAGCCAAGTGCCTACTCTGCCCTTGGAACACTCTCCAAAATAGCAAGTTTTCAGTTCAGTGCTAACTAGTGGCATAGCCAGAGGAGGCCTTGGGGGCCTGGGCCCCACATTTGGGTTTGAGGACCCCCAAGGTCTGCAGGTTTGGCTGGCAGGAGTCCCCAAGCCCCACCAGCAGAAGCTTTCCTGAGGCAATATTTGCTGCCGTGCTGCCTGTCCTGCTTTTCGCCTTCCCATGCACATGCTCATTTTTAGTGAAATTGAGCATGTGCAAGCTTCATGCGCACTCAATTTCACTAAAAATGAGCATGCGCACTGGAAAGGGAAAGCAAGGCAAAAAGCACAGCAGTGAATATCGCTGAAGAAAAGCTTCTGCTGGTGGAGCTTGGGGACTCCTGCCAGATCAGGTATGTGGGATTACAAAGGGGGTCATAAGCAGCGGGGAGGTGGGGCAAAATGTGCCCCCGCCCCTCTTTGGACTCATCCCCCCCTCCCAAATCAAGGTCTGGCTATGCCTCTGGCACTAACCGGTTATTTTCAGTGGCACTAACTGGTTAAGTACCGCTGAAAATTAGCGGTTAGGCCTAAACAATCGATTTTATCTGGCCAGTTAAATCACTTTGAATATCAACTCCATGGTGTACTGCTTTCAAAGCATAACCAAGACAGCAGCAGCAAAATTGTCTCCTTTCAGAGCAGCAGTAGAAGCATTCTGCCCCTGGCTTCGCATTCCCCTTTGAACTAGGACTGAAGCTTCAGTGGGTGAAGGAAAGATTCAGTGCAAAATCGCAATTAAAGAAGTATGCTAAAATTCTGTGCTGTTTGCTGCCTTGGAATAAATTCCATATGCAGCTCATTTGCATCACTAGCATGGGAAATGATCCAAAATTAGCTTGTTATTTTACCCCCTGCTTAGGGCAGATTTTTCTGCATTAAAACACTTCCCGTATCAAAAGTAACTCTAGCATAGATAATGTGGACTCATGCTGAAATAAACCACTATGCTAAGTCTACCACAGTTTATTACATTGACCTATTTATGAAATCAAATAGGCAACTAATCAGGAAAGCTTTTGGGAAAAAAGGGATTTATACTGAGAACACAACATGAGAACTGGGATATGCATTGCTTTGAAACAACACGGGAAATGTCATTTTTAAAAATCCTTTGTTGTAAATAGTGTACATTACTAAGCAGGGGCATAGCCAGACCTCGCAGTGGGAGGGGGCCAGAGCCCAAGGTGAGGGGGCCACATTTTATTCTGCCACCCCACCGCCTCGCCGGGTACTTTTTACTAAAGTACAGTAAAATCTGGGCTTAACACGTTATAACATGGGACTTTACTCACCCTAAACCAGATTTAACACTGTACTTTTTAAAGGGCTTTTTCATTTTTGTTATTTGCAGGCTATGCAATAATGTTCCCCACAGAAAGTTAATGCGGGAGCAATTAGGGCCCCTTTTACCAATCTGTGGCAAATGGGGGCCGGCGCTGGTGTTAGCGCGTGTTTTACATGTGCACCAAGGCTCCCTTTTATCACAGCTGGTAAAAGGGAAGTCTCACCTTCCTGCAGGAAATGGCCATGCTGCAAGTAAAGCACTTTTTGCGCAGTCATTTCGGGGGGAGAGCCCTTACCATCACCCATTTAGGTGGCGGTAAGGGCTCCCGCATTAACCCAGCAGGAACTGGGCAGCGTGTGGCACTGCCTGATTACCGCCAGGTACACTCCGGTGCTACAAAAATAAATACATTTTTGTAGTGCCGGAAATGACGGCACACTAGGGGTGGGAAGTACCATTGGGCTGCTGCGGTAGCCCAACAGTACTTCCTGTATAGCGAGCAGTAAGCCCACATTGGGCTTACTGTCGCTTAGTAAAAGGAGCCCTTAGTGTCTCCTATTTAGGAGGTGCTAGGTGCTCCCATGCTAACCCTGTAGCGAAGTAGTGTGCACTAATTATATTGCTCTAGCCAGTTAGTGCTTCCATGCCCACTCTCAGACCATGCTGCACCCCCAGAGAGACAATTTCTTAAAAATTCAACAACACATGGTTTAGCATGTGTAAACAAGAAAAATACTGCAAAATGCTGTAACACATTTTTCTTGCTTTTGTTTAGAATTGACCTCAAATGCTTTTTCACATATTTGCAGGAAAGTTAAATGAGTTAGAAATTGCACAGAACACATTTGGTTATTTGCCTAGTATATGGTCTGTGAAGGCGCTGGAGGCTTGAACTGCTAAGGATACATTCGTAGTAACAAAATCAACTTGCATGTTAACTTGACTGAATGAATCAATTTATGCATTAAACGCTGTTCCCCAAATGCTATTAACTCTGTAGGAAGATGCTACACTTGACAGGAAACAACAACAGAAAGCTTGGGAGGAAATGTGCTGTGTACATGGTTCTTTGGTATTACTTACTACAATCTTTTCATAATGAATATTATCTTCATCTATTCAGGCTAATTTCTTTACTGCTCTTTGCCAACCACTGTTAAAGATTGCAGTTTCCTTATCTCTCAACCTAATTTGCCTAAAGTTACTGAAGTGATTCTCTACCATAGCAGTTTTGATACACACACATTGCACATAGACAGAACCTCAGCTATATCAGAAAAAGAACCACAAATTAAAACTGGAAACATGCAGACAGAAGCTGAAATACAACACACATAAAGCCAGACTCTATGAACAATGCAATAATGGAAAAAGTAAAACAAGACAGAGCTGGTTCAAAGGGTTGTGGCACCCTTGTCAACTTTAGCTTTAGATACCTTCATATCAGCTCCCTCTACCCGCTTGCATCAATTGCCTTCCAGCCAGTTCCACCTGCCTGCTTCAGCTACTCACCTGCCTACCCACATCAGCTCTCTTCCAGTCATCTCCCACCTTCCTGCCCGCATCCATCAGCTTTTTATGTATCCTTTAAATAGCGTTGATCATGTGTTCTTTGCTTTCTTCCCTGTACTGCCACCTACACCACCATGGGTTTAAATGTGAGAACAGGTGGAGGTGCCAGCAGCAGTACAGAGAAGAGATCAAAGTACAAATGCAGAGCATCATGCTCCTGCCACTGTGAAGGGTGAGCCTGTGAGGCAGGCTTTTGATGCCCTTGAGCTTTGGTGCCCTAAGCCAGTGCTTCATTTGGCTCATGTATTAAGCTGGCCCCCCGGAAACAGAAATGCATATCCTCCTATGCTTTGCAAAATACAAACATAAAGGTGAAGTACATTTCCAAAAACTGACATATTCCAATTCCCAAAAATTGAAAGTATTTTTCTTCTTTTCACCTTTGTTGTCTAGACATTTTGTTGTCTTTTTCAATTTTGTTGGTCTTCTCCTACGTTTTTTTTCCCAAGGGTTGCCCCTTCATTTCTTCTCTCCCCTCCTGTGAATCAGCTATGATGCAGGCATATGATTCTCTGCTTACATTTCAACTTTACAATCAACTTTCCATATCACCTATCATTTTTCTCTGTTAATCTGCTTTGTACCCTTCGCTGTTACTGTATAACTGCTGCAACCTGACGCCTAGCTGCGACAGCTGTTTAGTACACGGGTGGGCGGGTTGGGACAGCCCTGCTTCTCCTGTGCTGGCTAGCTCAAAAGGGACCTTCTTTCCTTTCACCTATGCCTTTTGTGTCCGTCGCCCCCCCCCCCTGTCCTTTTTTCCTCCTTAACTCTTTCCCTACCTTCTCCCTTTAACTATTCTCTGTCCCTAGCCCTCTCTGGACCCCTCGTCCCCTCCCTCCCTTCCCCTTTGTCTTAGCTGGCCCTCCGTCCGTTTGTGGGCGGCATTCCCCTACTGGGATCTGCCTCTTTCCATCCCCCTGTTTACTATGCCATGCTAGCGGCTGCCAAGTGCTAATGCTAACACAGCCCATTCACTTTGAATGGGCTGTGTCGACATTGCTGCATGGCAGTCGCTAGCACGGCTAAGTAAACCTGAGGCTGAGACAGAAAAAGGTGCCCTAACTGGCCAGCTGACAACTGTAGGGATTACTGTATGACCCCCTCTTAATCCCCCAGTAGTCACTGACCCCCCCCCCCCCCCAAGTTATGACAGTGATAATAGATACCGGGCTCTATGACAGCTCCAGATATTATGGCCATTCTTAAGAAAGCAGAACTCTGCTGCACGTCTTATATTCCGCCAGATCCGATATACTCATATCACCCCTCTCCTCAGGTCACTTCACTGGCTTCCAATCAGATACCACATTCTGTTCAAGCTTCTCCTTTTTACCTACAAATGCACTCAGTCTGCTGCCCCTCACTACCTCTCTACCCTCATCTCCCCTTACGTTCTCGCCCGAAACCTCCGTTTACAGGACAAATCTCTCCTCTCATTACCCTTCTCCACCACCGCCAACTCCAAGCTCCGCTCATTCTGCCTCACCTCATCCTATGCTTGGAACAGCCTTCCTGAGCCCTTATGCCAAGCCCCCTCCCTGCCCATCTTCAAGTCTTTGCTTAAAGCCCACCTCTTCAATGCTGCGTTCGGCACCTAACTCTTACCTTTCAGGAAATCCAGACTGCCCCAATTTGACTGCCCCTATCAGACTGACTGTTCACGTGTCCTTTAGATTGTAAGCTCTTTGAGCAGGGACTGTCCTTCTATGTTAAATTGTACAGCGCTGTGTAGCCCTAGTAGCGCTTTAGAAATGTTAAGTAGTAGCAGTAGTAGTAGTAGATGGGGTAGCCTAGTGGAGAGTGAACAATGGGACTCAGGTTCAATTCCCACTTTAACTCTTTCATTCCAGTACAAATATTTGAGCTGTTCTGGAACATAGAAATACTTCCTCTATCTAAGTATATAAGTGACCTGCAAGTCTGGGTGCTAATGTAGTGGTGGATTTTTAGATACAGTAGGTTTGCTCTGTTCCTGGAGAGCTCATCATACAATATGAAGGGATTTAGGTGAGATTTGTAACCTGAGTCCCTTTATCTGATGTCTACTGCACTGACCACAAAACTGCCCCTCTGCACTGCTGGGATGTCTGTGTGGTCAGTTCACTAGGAATGCTGCCAGATCTCTCTAGGTCTTGTTTTTCTATGCTTTTCCCTGGGACTTTTTTTTTTATTTATTTCAAAAATGATACAGATGGACGTGTTGAGCATGAAAATGTGTAGCTCAAAACTATAATCAAACCTGAAATGTAGTCATTTGTTTGGTTTGGTTATAGCTGTGTGCTAGATGCTAGATTGAGATGTTTTCACCAAAACATCTCAAATCGGTCATAAACGTCAAATCAAAAATGTCCCTCTATGTGTTCTATTAATAGAAAGTATCTCCGATATATTCTTACTCTGCTTATATGCAAATTTTGACAATTGTGCAAATTCTGGATGAAGCTTCAAAAATTTTCCATTGTTTACATATTTATTTTTATTTATTTGTTGCATTTGTATCCCATGTTATCCTACCTTTTTTGCAGGCTCAATGTGGCTTACAATACATCATGAATAGTGAGAATACATGAGAAAGTATACATTTAGTATAACAGAAGGATTTTTGATTTTCTAGAGCTTGTTTTGAATATGATAATACACAGAATATGGGGTCCTTTTACTAAGGTGCACTGAAAAATGGCCTGCAGTAGTGTAGACGCGTGTTTTTGGGCGCACGCAGAATTATTTTTCAGCGCACCTACAAAAAATGCCTTTTTGCTGAAAACGGACATGCAGCAAAATCAAAATTGCCGCATGTCCATTTTGGGTCTGAAACCTTACCGCCACTCATTGACCTAGCAGTAAAGAATCCGAGCAGTAATGACCTATGCGCGCTAAATGCCACTTGGTGTGCGTCTGTTATGCTCACCCAAAAATAACAAAATATTTTTCAGACACGCATATCAGACGCACACCAAAAATGAAACTACCGCAAGAGCCATGCGGCAGTCGGGTGGTAACTCCATTTTGGCGCGTGTTGGGCGCATGTAGACACTTCCGTGGCTTAGTAAAAGGGCCCCTGTGTTTTTTCTTGAACACCAATAGGTTGGTTAAAAAGATGGACTCGGTGACCATAAGTTGCTCTTTTGTGTTCTTGCTGTACTACTTTCCATAGATAGCCATGCTGAACAAATCTGCTGGAGAATGCTTTTTAAAATCTTGAAATGAAGAACAAAGCCTTTTCATCTGCAACAATTGACCCACAGGAATACTATTGCACAAACTTCTCGAGTGATGGCTCTGAAAATGTAACACTGTGTTCTGATCTGTAGATTTTCAATATACAGAAGTAGAGAAAATACTCCTGTCTTAAGCCTTTGCCCAGCTTTTGAATTTTCAGTGCTGCACCCTACACTGCATGATTTTTGGGTATTCACGTCTTTTTAAAGGTAAGACCTTTTCTTTTCACGATCCTCCTTGTCTTTTTTCATGCCACTTGATATATTCTTCTACCCCCCCTCTTTTTTGGGGTCTTTAGTTTTTATGCTTCCTGGGTTTTTTTTCCCTCTCGCTCTTGTCGTCTCTCAGCACACTTTAGATCACTGTGACATTTGTTTCATTCTTTTAGATCACAGTTATAGACAGCTTATTTGTCCTTTTCACTTTTTTTCTCTTTTTTTTCTGTATCATCATACATCACATTTTTACCATCCACTTTCCCACATTTTGCCTCTGATATTGGCCCTGTTTGTTCTTCTGTGCATCAATCACCACTTCAGGCATGCTCCTTCCCCAATTTTTCCCCTGTCTTTTTTTATCAATTAATGAAACCATTTTTTCATTACACTGCAGCACCTACTTTTCACTATACGCGATGTTATTCCACATGTGTTCTCCATTTCTAATTTAATTTCTACCCCATTTTCATTGTGCTTGTCTCTTTCTTTTATAGATGGTTATCCTGATCTTTAAATTTTACCAGTGATTCCATATACAGGTCTGTGTCTATATATTGAATTTACCCTTTGTTCAGTTTTCCTATTTAATCTTCTCTCATCTTTCAAAGGTCACTTTTGAGATTATTTCATCTTGGTTAATATACATTCATTCATGTCCTTAATATTTATGCACTTTATTTATTTTGAGATCAAGTTGTCTGTTATTTATTTATACCATTTTTATATTTTTCCATATGAGTTATAAGTTATTTACTTTCATCATTTTTATGTATTTGCATATAATTTATATGATAATTTTAGTCCATCCCTTTATTCCATTCTACTTTAACATATTTTAAATATTATTTTACTACCACGTTTTAATCTTTACATGTATTTACTTCTTACTGATTTGTTTTATATGTCAATATATTTTTATATATATGACCCAATTTCTAGACCCCTGATGCAGGCACTTTGCCGAAACACAGTACTCTGTCTGGTCCTTGAAGAATTAAAGGCTTTTTCAAGAATAAAGACTTTGATATTTAGAATTCTTGTCTCCTCATCTTCTGTGAAAGAGCCCTGCTACCCTCACTACTCCTTCCGCTTGTTCTTCTCCAAGTAGTGACATAAGGTTCTCTGCTTTTGCGGGTTTCCCATTCTTAATCCAAGTATTGAGATAATGGTTCAAATAGCGATCACCTCCTCAACACTATGTGATAACCTAGAGGTTTACTAAAGATTTATGCATCTTAAGGATGAAATAAATAATTGGCACAATCAGATGTTGATTACGTAGGTACTTATATTCCTTGTAGGAAATAATTCCTTGACTATAATCTGAGTTTCCTGAAAAAAACCCAAAAAAACCACCTGTGAGAAATGAGTCATATGAAACAGTGGGCACAAATAACCCCAATTCTGACTGTTGTAATGATGGTATGTGTTTAAAAGACAAATTAACTATATCCATTGATGATTCTGCATTTGACAGCATGTCTTGTTCAACTTGGATAGGGGCAGTGCCATAACTGTGTTGAATTAATGACCGGCAGATGTAAAAGATGCTGGTAAATTGGAGCTTAAAGAATCCACTACATTACTGTTACTTGACATATTGGTGCTTAACTCATCACCAGAGGAGTCACTTGATAAACTTATAAAAGTGACTTTTAAAAAATTTTTATTGTTTCTATGAGATCTCCAATTGCTATCCATTCAAGGATACACAAATCCTTTAGTGTAATCCAGTTCATCCCTCCTAAATTTGGCAATTTTTTGTGTTGTATGTCTTGTCTATAAGTTTCCATTTGCTGTTGATGTTCTTGAAAATGTTGCTTGAATACTATAGTTATTACTGTTTGTGTAATTGTTTCTAATTTCAAACTCAGTTCATGTTGTTGATCTTTGATCATTTGACTAAGCACATCTGTTGTAAGTAGCATCAAATTCAATGAACATCTGGTGATTATTTCATTCCATCTTTCTACATACTTGCTCTGCATTGTACAAAAACCTTGGTTCCTTATTTAAATTAAGTCCTCATCAAGTCCTCTTGGGGCTCGTTGAATGTGACAATATTTCACAGTTATAATCAAATATTTACTCAGTTTTTGTATTTCTGAAAAATTCAGTAACACATTTTCATCTGTTGATGAAAACAACTGATTTCCTGGCAACAAAGAGGAAATTGGGTCTGCAGACAATCCTGATTTAGAGTCTCATCCTGCACCAGTCAATATTTCCTCAATAACAAACAATAATGGGGAAAAAATGGAAAAAAATTGTTCCTTATATATATCAATAAAGAACAAGGAAGCTTAATAATTATAAATATATTTTTTAAAAATTGTGTGTGTACTCAGAATCATTAAAACTGTTCCTGCACTGGACTGGTTGTTATAATGTCATCACTGCACAGCTTTAACCTCATAAATCAAGTGAATAAATAGATGTTACTTATCTTGAGTAATCAATCTGCAATAGATGATATAATGTAGCTGTACTTGAAACAAGTGCAGGCTCACTTTCAATCCCTAACCCATGTAAATCTGTGATGTGGCTTGAACCTCCAATGCTAGATAAAATGATGATGTCAAACATAGGCGGTCGGTGGCCCAACTGTTTGGGGAGGCTAAAGGGGGTGGGGTTAGGGGTGGGGCCAGGGGTGGAGCTTAAATCCATAATTGTCTGATAACACACAGAAAAAAAAATAAATAAAAATAAAAGTTACAATTAATACCTTTTATTAAATTTAGATATTAGATATGTATCATATGTCAAAGAATAAAGTGGTTGCTCAAAGCATATACTAACCACAATCGCTGAACTTCAAAACACTATGCACAACTTTGTGCAAAAACACACTCAGAACCTTACTGTACCATAAATATTACACTGGGCAGAACCTAATACACCAATATACCACCCATACGGAAAATGCAGACCGTCAACAATATGAAACAAGGGATCATAATATCACAATTCTCATGTAGAGCCACAAAACATCCTAATTCATATTTAATGTGGGATAAAATGCCATACATAAGTAAATAAATATAAACATTTAATGTTGAGCACCTGATTCTCAAAGTGGACATATTCCAAACACAATAATGAAAATAAAATGATCTTTTCTACCTTTGTTGTCTGGTGACTTTGTTTTTCTGATCATGCTGGCCCAGTATCTGATTCTGCTGCTATCTGTCCTCTTAACTCCGTTTCCAGGGCTTCCTTTCCATTTATTTGTTTACTTTCCGCCTTTCTTCTTCAATTCTTGTCCTACATCCGTAAGTAAACGCTGGATCCTCCGCAGACTTGACTGTCCAGTAGATCCAGCTTCTGCCTATTTCCTTCATCCATGTGCAGTTTTTCTACTCTCTTCCTTTTCCCTCATCTTCTTCACTCCTCCCTCCCCCTCCATCCATGTCCAGCATTTCTTCTTCTCTCTCCCTTCCCTCTCCTCCATCCATGTAATGCAACCCTCCTCTCCATCCGCCCACCCATGTCCAGCAACCCTTCTCTCCCCTGCCCTCCCCTGCCCTCCATCCACCCATGTCCAGCAACCCTCCTCTCCCCTTGCCCTCCCCTCCATCCACCCACCCATGTGCAGCAACCCCTGCCCTCCCCTCCATCCACCCATGTCCAGCAACCCTCCTCTCCCCTGCCCTCACCTCCCCTCCATCCACCCACCCATGTCCAGCAACCCTGCTCTCCCCTCCATCCTCCCATGTCCAGCAGCCCTCCTCTCCCCCCTGCCCCCTGCCCTGAGCCCTCCCTGCCCACCAGCGACTCTTCTCTCCCCTGCCCCCCCAGCCATCAGTAGCTTTTGCTCCCCCCCCCCCCCCCCGGGGTCCTGTCTTTTCAGTCCGCTCTCACCATCCGCGTTCTCCCTCACTCCGACACCGGCGATTCACATAGAAGCCAGCCTTAATCTGCCTGTGTCGGAGCCTCTCCATTAGACGCATCCCACCTCTGCGTAAGACAGGAAGTTGTATTACAGGAGGCAGGACGCGTCTGAGGGAGAGGCTCCGACGCAGGCAGTTTAAGGCTGTCTTCTATGTGAATCGCGGCGTCGGAACGAGGGAGAACGCGGATGGGTGAGAGCAGCTGCAGTGGGGGCGGGGGAGGCAGAGACCGGTCATCTGTTTGGGGGAGTGACCGCTCCCCTTGCGCCCCACCTTGGCCAGCAGACAAGGAAGTCCACGATTTGGCTGGGGAGGCTTAGCCTCCCCAAGCCTCTTATACAGGGCGCCTATGATGTCAAATACCCCTTTGCTCAAATTGGATCAGTAAACTATAAAATGTTTCATCAAGTCTTGGTCGACTTAGTACTGTGTCCCGTTATTGCATCCTCAGGAGACAAGAGTATAAAAACAAAATCTAAAATCACCGTGTGATAAACTTTATCTAATGAAAAATAGAATATATGTACTTATCAATGATTCCACTGTCATTATAAATAAATCTAACTTCATATACCCTAGAAAAAAAATGTTCATTTCAAATATCAAAGCGGCTATGCAGAGGAGGGGCTGCTATTGTTGGTTAAAGAACTCCGACAACAAGAATACTAGAAACTGCTGCTCTCTCACGTTGTTGATGATATATTATTTTCCCATGGGGCTATTTAAATGTTGTCATTAATTAAACAACAAGCCATTCTATCTCTTTATTGAGACCCTTGGGCTGAATAGTGTCCCATAAAAAATATAAACCTTCTGGATTGCAAAACATCATATCAACCTTTGCATAAATTGGGTTGAGGCACCCTTGGTAGATCACTGGCAAAAAGCTCATCTCCAGATAGGAGACCTTCACTTTGTGGTACTACTGACAGTAAATTTACTTCAAAGAGGCAATGTTTCATAGGTTTTAGTCTGAAAGAAACAAAGGGTTATTTTTATGTGGGACAATAATACTGGGTTACGCTTGTATTCAATAATGGAACCTGGGTGTCCAGGTGTCCGTTATAGAATAAGCTCCTCTGCACAACTTTGGGGTTCCTAAATGGAAGTGTCCAGTTGTAGAATTACACTTTTAGTACTAATTGGCCAAATCCACTGTCCACTTGAAATGATGAGTTCAGTGTCTTAGAAAAAGTGTATTTCTTATTTACTAATTAATATTAAAGTTAGCCATTATACATGTTAATGATAATTTTAGTGCAGGAATTTGAAGTGATTTTAGGGCCACTTTTACCAAACTGCGGTAAAAGGGGGCCTTCAGTGGTGTCAGAACGTGTTTTTGATGCTTGCTGAGACCCCCTTTTACTGCAGCAGGTAAAACGCTGCTTATTTTTTTAAAGAAATGGCTGTGCTGTAAGTGAACCACATGCCGTGTGGCCATTTCCAAGGGGAGCGTTTCCCGCCACCTACTTAGGTGACGGTAAGGACTCCCATGTGCCTAATTACCGCTGGGTAAGCCATGGCACTACAAAAATACAAAATATTAGGGGTGGGAACTACCACCAGGCTCCTGCAGTAGCCCGGCAGTAGTTCCGTATTGGCACGCTTCAAGCCCATTGCTGCGCATCAACCTTTTAGTAAAAGGGCCCCTTAGTGCCTGATTTAGGACTTCTTTTACCAAATTGCAGTAAAAGAGGGCCTGCAGTGGCATTAGTGTGTGTTTTTGACATATGCTGAGGCTCTCCTTTACCACAGTGGGTAAAAAACTGGGGGGGGGGGGGGGGTTGAAAAGAAATGGCCATGTGGTAAGTGAAACACTTGCCGCACGGCCATTTCTGGGGGAACCCTTACTTCCAATTACTTAGGTAACAGTAAGGGCTCCCATGCTAACCCAGTGGTATCCGGGCAAGCCCCGGTGCTACTACAAAAATTAAAAATATTTTTGAAGTGTCGGAAATGGGACACGCTGTGGTTCTGGATTGGCACATGGCAAGCCCTTTAATAAAAGGGCCCCTTACTGAATGGTATAAAGTTTTAGAGGAGTAAGCTTTCACTTTGCTTTCCTTTTTCCCATATTATGGAGATACTAAGATACTTTCAAAGTGTTAAGCTGTCAGATTCAACAGAAGCTTTGTTTAGAGGCCAGTGATAAGGTCTATCATCTTGAAATTATCCTGTATTGTATTAATATCTGTGACGCAATCAAATAGTATAAAAATTCATATAAATTCAATAAAATTTTATAAGAAAGAAGAGTAAAAAGTTTGAAAGATTTCTTTCGTAACAATTCAGTTTCTAGGAATCTCTCATGTACATGATCTTTACAAATTCGTATCTTGAATTATTTATGGCTCAAAAGTCTATCAGCCTTGTTACCCTTGTTACAATATAGTTTTTTTTTCCTTGGGCTAAATTCATTTTTCTATTGTAAGAGTTTTATCAAGCTGGCCTCTGCATTCTGGAGTATTTTATGCATAAGAACCTCCTGGGATGTTATATTTTATTCATATAATTCAAATGAATAAGCTCTCTTGTCGTTTTCATTTCCCTTAGCTTTGGAGGTGTTCCTGTGAGTTCTAAATAAAGACATTATCCTGCCCATAATCATAGCTTTTGCAGCATTCCAGAAAGTGTCCACAGAAACCTCACTGTTGTCATTAATCAGAAAACATTCATCAACTCAATCCTTCATAAGAGATTTAAAAGCAGCATTCATCAATGAACTAACATTAAATGTCCATATTCTATGAGTATCAAGGTCAGGTCAGAAATGGGAGTAGGACTGAAAATTCTAACAATATGATAAGGCCACAATACTAGTTTTTGTAAAGGTTTTGGTTAATATAATGAGTAGGCTGCACTTCAACCTTCGGTATCCTCCTTGGAATCTCTGGACCCTTTTAGTTAGGCGCACCTAAAAGTGGCCTACGTTGGTGTAGGCACATGTTTTGGAAGCACACAGGTAAATGTTTCAGTGTGCCTGGAAAAAAGGCATTTTGTTTTGTGGCCTAAAATGGATGGACGGCAAAATTAAATCCAGCGCGCATCCATTTTCAGACTGAGACCTTACCGCTACCCATTGACTTAGTGGTAAAGTCTCATACGCTAATTACCACTGTGTAAGCGCCACATGGTAGAAAATAGAAAATATTTTCTACCGCGTGTTTTGGGCATGCGTTAAAAATGGAATTACTGCACATGGTAACCGGGTAGTAGTTCCAATTTGGCATGCGTTGGACGCACGTAGGCACCTACGTGCCTTAGTAAAAGGACCCCTCTATGTACTACCTTGTAACATGTATAGTAACATAGTAGATGACAGCAGAAAAAGACCTGCACGGTCCATCCAGTCTGCCCAACAAGATAAAATCATATGTGCTACTTTTTATGTATGCCTTACCTTGATTTGTATCTGTCATTTTCAGGGCACAGACCATAGAAGTCTGCCCAGCACTAGCCCCGCCTCCCAACCACCAACCCTTCCTCCCCCCACCGGCTCCGCCACCCAATTTCGACTAAGCTTCTGAGGATCCATTCCTTCTGCACAGGATTCCTTTATTTAATCCATTCCCTCTCCCTGTTTCATTCCTGTGACATGTAGTAAGAGAGAAATCCTTCAATATCTGGCAAAAGAAAAGTTATTTTAGAAATAGAAATTTCAGTTGGGTTTCCCATATCCCTTTCTGTAAATGTATAGTATACAAAACAAATGCTCACTTAAGAGCACAAAAAAAACCAAAACTTTTCCTTTACCTCCTTTTCGAGTTCACAGTACACCAGTAAATTCAAACAGACAAGAAATACCTCAATGAACTCTCCATTCCCTTCCTTGGTGACTTCTTTGGCACAACCGTACCTATCTCTGAAGCACCATATTTGCATGCAATTATGGTTCCTTAGAGATAGGCACGGTTGTGCCAAGGAAGTCACCAAGGAAGTTATGTATCAGGAGTTTCCAGTTGCCACTTCAGACTGGAGATTCCACCATATAGCCTGCTTACGGAGTCCATACCTGGATTTTCATTAGCATTATCTGGATAATGCCACTGAAAATCTGGTAATGCCAGAGTGGCCCAACAGTGAAGCTAAAGCAGAACCAGGAGTTACCTGGTTAGTTAAGATATTCACAATTTGCTAAGCAGGCAAACATCTGGATACAGTTAGGACAGTGGAATATCACCAATACCTGACCACCATCTTCAGAACAGACCTAAGTAGGGGCAAGAAAATCTTGATCCTACCATTTGATATGTCTAGTGCTTCTGATATAGTGGACCATGATATTTTATTGGGCCTGATGGATCAGTTTGGCAGTGGCAGAGAAGTCCTGCAATGTTTGACTGGTTTCTAAAAGTCTAGGCAATATCAAGTTAAGTTATCTGGTAATTTACCTTTGCCCTGGATCTCTGTATATGGGGTACCCCAGAGTTCCCCACATTCTCCCATTCTGTTTAACATAATGATTGCACCCCTAGGTAGATTTCTAGATTTGCATGGCTTTAACGCCTTTATTTATGCTGATGATTTTACACTTTACTTACCATCTATGGAGAACTTAAATTAAGTCCTGCCTAGAATTAAATCTGTCTTAGATTTGATGGAATTTTGGACTGCTGTTTTCAAATTGAAGCTAAATAGAAAACAAAACCAAGTTCCTAATCCTAACTAATTCTGTCCGTTGGGGGGGGGGGGGGAGAGGTTTGGGTGTTGGGTGGGGCTGAAAAAATACTGCAGCACTGGATGGAGGGATGAGGGTGTGATTGTAAATGAGGGTAAGGTGGAAGAGTGGGGATATGGGGAGTAGGTGGGTTGATAGTAGGGACATATAAATTGAACAGGGATAAGGAGGACCCCAGGTACAGGGTGACTGGGTGATGGGGAAGGGCAGATGATGGGTGATGGAGAAGGACAGATGATGGATAGAGAATGGAGTGGGGAGGGGGAACAGATGCCAGGTGAAAGGGAGAAGAGATGGGACAGATGCTGGATGATGGGGAAAAGGAGGACATATGCTGGATTAGAAAGAGAGAGTGAACAGATGTCAGATGGAAAGAGGGAGAGGAGGGACAGACACTAAATGAGGGAGAGAGAAGGGATATATGCCAGATGGAAATGGGGAGAGACACTGGATGAAGGGGAGAGAGGGGATAAAAGCTGGATGGAAGGGGGAGAAATGATGCAGATGTTCAATGGAATTGGGGAGAGAGAGGGGCCTGAGTGGATGAAAGTGAGGAGAAAGAGGGGCCGGATGCTGGATGGAGGAAGGAGAAAAAGGAGAGACTCTGGATGGAAGTGAGGAGAGAGAAGCGTCAGATGCTGGATGGAAAGGGGGAGAGAGGGGGCAGACGCTAGACGGAAAGGAGAAAGAGAGAGAGGAGGCAGATGATGGATGGAAAGGGGGGAGAGAGAGGGATAGACGCTGGCGACAGTTAAGAAGAGATTGAGGAAATAAGAAACAAGAGACTGGGACCAACACAATTAGAAAAAAGTAAACGGCCAGACAACAAAGGTAGAAAAAATGAATTTTATTTTTAGTTTAGTATAAAGTAGTGTGGTAGCTGTGTTAATAAAGAAAATGGAAATAAGATATCATTATTGGACTAATTTTAATACATTTTTGACTAATGTTTGGAGACCTAACCCTCCTTTCTCATGTCAGAACAGAATACCTTAATAGCAGTATACTGTCCTGACCTGAGGAAAGAGGTTTTGGCCTCTGAAAGCTAACTGGAAAATATATTTGATCCAATAAATTGGCATCATCATATTTTCCATTTTTTTTTTGTTTTATGTGTATTTGTTAACCTATAGTATAGTGATTGAAATATGTCAGTTTTTGAAATTTGCATCTGCGGCATGGGAGTAGCATCAGCGCAGCAGGTAGGAAAGAACTGGGATGGTGGGGGTGTTGGCTACGGCGGTAGGGGGTGTCGGGCAGTGACTAGGCGGGGGGCCCAGATCACTCTCAGTTCGTCCATGCTAAAAATAGATTGCATTTGTTCTGTTTTTGCTACTGTTCATGAATTATTTTCATGTTGTAAGCTGTTTCAAGTCCCTTTTGTGGGAAAGGAACAGACTATAAAAACTTAACTTTATGTAACATCATGTTATGAAAATCAGATGCTCAACATTCAGAGTTTCTATTTATTTATTTATTTACTTATTTATGACATTTTTATATCCCACATTAAATATGAATTAGGTTGAAATCTGGGAGCATTTAAAATCTTTATTTTCTCCTGTGTCTACATCAACAAAAAACAAGGTGGTATGTGGGAACTTGCTTCTTTTCTATTGTGGATTGCAGTGGTATATTATAAAAATGCACTTTCATTTTTTTTATTACTACTGTTTGACAGAGAGGTATTCAATAATGAGGGAAGGGCTTCCTTCATGCAGAAGTTCTGTCCAGCATCAGTCTAAATGTGCCAACATTGTCCAGTTAAGCACACTATTAGCCACCAAGTTCATAGCTGCCTGCTATGTGAATATTCCATTATTGTTTCATTATTGCTACACCACGTATTACATATTATGGGCCTTTGCTTTAAACTTTGATTGCTTTAATTTGTTTATCCAGAGCTTACATGCACATGGTTTTGCTTTTTAAACCCAAAGGTGCAAACCAGTGAGTGCTTGTTAGATGTAGTCCTTAAAACAGTTTTTAAATGGAAAATACTTTGAAGATTGCCCAAAGAAGCACTAGGGTTGTACTGAATATTCACGAGAAGTCACGGTATGCTGCTCTGAGCCAGAAACATGCATTGGGGAGAGGCAGCAGTCCATTTATTTGGTTCGTGGGGCTCAGCATCCCTGCCAGCAAAGGTATAACTAGTGTGCCCACATGGTGGGGGGATGGAGAGAGAAATGTGCTCCCCCCCAAAAAAAAAAAAAATTGCAGGGCTGGATTCACCCAGAAAGAGAGCCTGTTGTAAAAAATTTCCCAGCACACCACTGGTTAGGGCGCACTAATGTTTAGCACATGCTAAAAACACTAACATACCTCTAGCACAGCTTATTAAACAGGGTCATAATAGTTGTTGTATTGTCACACATCTAGACTTGAATTCCTTATGATGCATTCTCTGCATGGCCATTACATTATGCAGGAAGTCTCTGGAAGAATTTTCACATTTCACACAGGGCCAATTTGACTTCTCTTTGAGAAGTCTGAATCATGAAAAAATGTCCAGCAGTTAGTCCTACATATCTTTATTGCAAACAAGTGTTTGCTTTGTATAAACAGCTTAATATGATGCTTTTAATAAGTTAATCGACTTTTTTTTCAAGTTGATCTATAATAAAATTAAAATTATTTTTGCTTATTCAAAACAACCCATGTCAAATACATGTGGTCTAAAGCAGTGGTTTTCAACCTTGTCCTCAGGGATCACCTGCCAGTCAGGTTTGCAGGATACCCACAATCAGTATGCATGAGAAAAAAAATGCATGCAATGGAGGAAGTGCATGCTAATACATCTCTTGCATTTTCATTGTGGATATCCTGAAAACCCAACTGGCCAGATGGCCAGAAGGCGGTTAGCTTGGCAGAGTTTAAAAAGGGGTTAGACAGTGTCCTAAAGGACAAGTCCATAAACCGCTACTAAATGGACTTGGGAAAAATCCACAATTACAGGAATAACATGTATAGAATGTTTGTATGTTTGGGAAGCTTGCCAGGTGCCCTTGGCCTGGATTGGCCGCTGTCGTGGACAGGATGCTGGGCTCGATGGACCCTTGGTCTTTTCCCAGTGTGGCATTACTTATGTACTTATTTGCCTGAGGACTGGGTTGAAACCTACTGGTCTAACATGGGCTACTCTGGGGGTGGGGAGTTGGACTTTTTTTGTTTCGAAAATGAACCCCTACATCTCTAGAGACTAAGAAGCGCATGCCTTTTCAAAAACTGATACAGAAATAAAAGTATGCTTTGAAATATCTTGCAAATGAAATGAATAGTCCAATTAAACCTGCTCACAAGAAAGGAAGATTTGTTGTAGAGCACAGACAAGTACATATTGAAGCAATTCAAGTACAATTGTCTGATTTCAATTACTCTTTCCCTTTTTTCTTCCAGATACAGAAGGTTAGACAAATTGTTTTATTAGAGGATTTGAATAAATCTTGTACTGCTACCAGTGAATCTGATTTCTTTCATTAGAAATGTGCAGTTACTCCTTTAGAGAGTAATTCTATGAAGCGGCTATTCTATAAATAGATGTCCAGAAGTGTGCACCACTTATCCAATCATTGGTGCCAATAATTGGCAGTGATGCACATACGTGTTAGAACAGGGGTGGGCGACCATGGTCCTCGAGGGCCATCACCCAGTCGGGTTTTCAAGATTTCCACAATGGTTCACTAACAAAGCTTACCATTCCAATAAATCTTCAGTGACACTATAAGGAATTCATTGACATACTGGTCAACTGTATAGACCTCCTGCTTAATTGAGAGAAAGGAGGTGGAAACTGAAACAGTATGGTCTGGGTCATCAGAAATGCACTTAAATGCTGAAACAGAGGTATCAAAATTAAAAACAAAAAACAGATCTTACCCAAGTACATAAATGTATAAGCATTGCCTTACTGGGTCCACCAAACCCAGTATCCTGTTTCCAACAGTGGCCTATGCAGGTCACAAGTAAGAGCATAAGAATAGCCATACTGGGTCAGACCAATGGTCCATCTAGCCCAATACCCTCTTTCCAACAGTGGCAAATCCAGGTCACAAGTACCTGGCACAAATTCAGATAGTAGCCATATTCCATGCTAACAATTCCAGGGCAAGCAGTGGCTTCCCCATGTCTGTCTCAATAACAGACTATGGACTTTTTCCTCCGGGAACTTGTCCAAACCTTTTTTAAACCAAGATACACTAACTGCTCTTATTATATCCTGTGGCAAAGAGTTCCAGAACTTAGCTATTCATTGAGGGTCCCTTTTAAAAAGCGACAGTAAGCCCAATGCCGGCTTGCCAGCTAATCTGGAGCTACCGCAGGCACAACACGTGAGCAGGTGGTAGTTCCAACTCCAGCATGTGCCATTTTCCATGCTAGGGACAATCGGCACAGTGCTAACCCAGTGGTAATCGGGCAGCACCGTGCACTACCTAGTTACCACCAAGTTAGAGCGGGAGCCCTTAAGTGCTCCCCCTTGCATTGCCATGTGGTAAGAGCAATCTTTCCGCATGGGCATGGCTATTATAAGCCTTTTTTTTTACCCACCATGGTAAGTGAAAAAAATTTCCTCCTATTTGTTTTAAAAGTATTTCCATGTAACTTCATTGAGTGTCCCCTAGTCTTCGTATGTTTTGAAAGAGTAAAAAAATAAATTCACGTCTACTCATTCTATACCACTCAGGATTTTGTAGATCTCAATCATATCTCTCTTTGGTCATCTCTTTTCCTAGCTGAAGAGCCCTAACCTCTTGGCAGGATCCTAAAGGAGTAAAATTGGTCTTATGCTGCTTATCCCAGGAATAAGCATTAGATATTCTCCAAGGCCACCTTAATAATAGTATATGTACTTTTTTCCAAGGTCTTGTCCAAACCTTTTTTAAACACTGCTACACTAACCTCTTTTACCATATTCTCTAGCAATAAATTCCAGAGCTTATTACTGTTCAGTGAAAAAATATTTTCTCTAATGTGTTCTAAATATACGGTTGCATTCCCCCCTAGTACTTTTGGAAAGAGTTAATAAGCAATTCATGTCTTTTCATTCCACTACACTCATTATTTTATAGACCTCTATCATATCTCCTCTCAGTTTATTTATTAGGATTTATTTACCACCTTTTTGAAGGAATTCACTCAAGGTGGTGTACAGTAAGAATAGATCAAACATGAGCAGGAGGCAAGTTGTCTCTTTTCCAAACTGAAAAGCTCTAACCTCTTTAGCCTTTCCTCATAATGGAGTCATTCCATACTACTACTACTACTTAACATTTCTAAAGCGCTACTAGGGTTACGCAGCATCCCCTTTTATCATTTGGTCTCTTTTCTCTGTACCTTTTCTAATTCAGCTATATGTTTTTTGAGGTGCAGTGACCAGAATTGCACATAACGCTTGAGGTGTGGCTTCCATTTTTTTTCCCTAATAATTCCTAACATTTTATTTGCTTTCTTGACTACTTTTGCATGCATGACATCTAGATCCTTTTTCCTGGTGGCGACTCCTAGGGCCCTGTTTACTAAGGTGCACTAGTGTTTTAATTGCATGCACAAAATTAGCGCATGCTGTGTAGGCTCCATAGGAATATTGTGGGCACCTACACAATGCATGCTAATGGTTAGAGCAAGCTAAAAATATTAACGCGCCTCTAGTGTAGCTTAGTAAACAGGGCCCCTAATATGGAACCTTGCATAATGTAGCACTCGCTCACCTATTTAGATTAATTTTTGGTTGACCTACTGTATGTCCCTCCCCTACATTTTCATTTGGATTTGACGTCTTTATAGGGATTCCCTCCTTGATCTTTGAGATGCTGGAAAACAAGAAGTCTAAAGAAAGCAAACAATTGAACACTGATCAAAAAGCCCCTACAGGCATCTGAGTCCACTGATAAATGCAGGAAAGTCTCAACCTGAGGCTCCTTATGATGTGCAAAAGCTGTGAGAGACACGAAGCATGTTTTTGACGTCTCTTGTGGTTGTTCTCCTAAAGGTCCAGTAATAAATTCACCTGTTTAATCAGACAGTCCAAACATTGGCTTTACTGATCCAGGAATTTCCCACGGACTGCAAAAATTGTGAGCAGCTTAATGGTTCTTTGTATATTTTAATGGGATAATAAACAATGTTTTGTACACTGCAGCTTCCTATCATTCAGCTTCCCATTTTAGAATATATGGTGCTTTTTATACTGTTGTCTTTTACCTATTTATTTTGCCTTTCTTGAATACCCAGTGCTTTTTAGACTGTAGTCCTTTACCATTTAGTCTCCATTCTCCTTTATCAGCAATATATTATTGTGTGGTATGCACTTTTTATTTTTTATTTTTTCACTTTCCAGCCGATATTTAAAACTATTTAACCGGCCAGGAATGGTTCCTAACCAATTAAATAGCCTTAAGTTGGCTAAGCACTAATATTCAGCAAGTGATAGCTGGCTATCTAGGCTGAATATTACCGCTTACCACCCGGATTCTATATAGCATGCCTAGAGAAGCACGACAAAATCCAAGCATATTCTATAACAATGCACGTATCCTAATTGGCTTATTAAGCTAATCAGCATTAATAACAGCTCTTAACAAGCAATATTGAGTACTAATTGGCAATAATTAGAATTTATGCACATAACTCACTAAGCGCATTCTGTAATGCAGTGCGCCTAACTTCTAATGCATGCAGGCAAAAAGGGGCGTGGTTATGGGCAGAGAAATGGGGCATTTCATGAGCGCTCTGAAATTTACATACATAGTTATAGAATATGGCCCAGTACACCTAAATCTACATGCCAGGATTTATGCCACGTTTTTGTTGGTGTAAATGGTGTTGCATAATTTTAGGCGCTAAGATATCAACTAAAAGTGTTTTATATGCTGTGCCTAAATCTAGGCACCACGTATACAATATGCTTAGTCGACATTGATTTCCACACCGATTTTTTAGGTGCCATATATATAGAATCTCCCTCTTAGCGGCTAGTCTGGTCACTGGCTATGTCACACAACAGAGTTAGCACCAATATTCATTGGCTGACCTGCTAAGTTTATCAGCCAGATAGACCCTCATAAATAGCAGGTTTAGCTTTGGCCACTATAACTTAGTTGATCAGCTGATGAATATTGGATTAACTGGCTATGTTTTTAGTGACCAAGAAAAATCCAGAAATTCTGTGCTGGTCGCTAGATATAGCCATGGCATTGAATTTCCAGGTTTGCTACCAACCGCAGGAGTTAGCCGGGTTCCCTCCTGTGGTCTCAATGTTGGCCTCTTTGTGTTCTGTGTGTAATATATTATTTTTATTGCACAGTGACATACTTGATATACAATTATTATTCTCTCTTTGGGTACTTATTTAAAAAATATTCCCTTTATCTTATTATTTCAGTCCCATATTCTTTTCTTTTCTTAGGTCCTCAGCATCTTTCCTTTGGTGTTTTCACAGAACTGTGCTTTAACTTTTTACTTTCTCTAGCCATTACTATTAATTTATTGTTCTGTCACTTTACTACCCTCCTTTTTACATTTTTCATTTGTGGTTTCCCTCTGGTTATTGTAGCTGTCCTGTTTTATATATTTCAATGATTTTTATTAAAGATGACCATCATACACTTCTTCATAATAAAAAATGTCCTTTTTCAATTAACAATGTGTGCCTTCGTTTATACATACACGTTACTCTGATTCTTGTAATCTTGCTGTCCTGTTTTATATATAATGAGGTCTACTGTACATTGAGAGAGGTACTCCTCTTTTTTTATACATTTTTTAGTTTTACTTTTTATACATGAGCCCACGCAACAGCACTGTGTTTTATGCACTGTTTAGACTCAGTTAAACGCAGTTCCTATTTGGGACCAAAAAGTGGCACTTCCCCTTTTGTTCTACTTTTTTCCCCTCACAAGATAATTCAATTCATTCTTACAATGCATCATGAGTCAGGCCAATACACATACACATGTCTTATGGCAATGTGATGTTATTACCACTCAGTGAAAATCCACCTAGGCGAAAGATCGCTGAAATCTCACGAGAGATACATAGAATTAAAAGGGTAGTGGGAAGCAGACTACAAGCTCAAGAGACCAGGATGACAATCATGGGTCTAAAAAATCTTTATTGTTCAAAGAGTCGACACAGTACCATGTTTTGGCCACCGGCCTGCCTCAGGAGTCTTTTCTACATGAATATATGTGGAAATCTCCAGTATCACGTGTTTCTTGGGTAATGTTACCAATGATTGGTCTTGAAAAAGACCTTTGGCAAATGCTGCAAATAGCATCAAAGACTGTGCGTCTTGTATAGTTTTTGATGCTATAGTTATAATCACTGTTTTTACTTTCATGTCAATTGGTTATCACTTTGCACATTATTTATACTTGTTGATAACTGATATATGATTATCAAGTTTTTTTAATTGTCAGAATTTTAGAGTCCAAAAAATAAAAAAAAGGGGAACAGAACAGAACAACTTCCCAGAAAAAAATCAAATGGACATCAAAGGGGAAGTTGAAACAAGTGGCAATATACATTCAACTACATTGACTGACACAATTTAGAAAAAGGACACTCGGGGCTCTTTTACAATGGCTCACTGAAAAATGGCCTGAGGTAGTGTAGACGTGTGTTTTGGGTGCATACAGAATCATTTTTCAGTGCACCTGTAAGAAATGCCTTTTAAAGTATCACGCGGTAAACGGGCAGTAATGACCTACGCACGTCAAATGCCACTTGGCGCACATCCAATACTCGAATCCGAAAATAAAAATTATTTTTCGGACACGTGTTTCGGACGCACGCCAAAAATGAAATTACTGCAAGAGCCACGCGGTAAGCAGGCGTTAACTCCATTTTGGCACACGTTGGGCGTGCATAGACGCTTATGCGGCTTAGTAAAGGGGCTTCTAAAAGCTAGGAGTCATCAGATAAGTATGTAAATGAGCTGTCAGATCTCTTATAGCCCCAGCTATTTCAGATCCAAGCTCTTTTCAAGCTGTCAATCACTTGCCTCCATAGCTTAAAGGACCAACTTTGAAATTTATTCCATTACACATCACAGAAACCTTTTTTTTTTACCACAACAAAATGTAATCAAATGTAATGAAAAGTATCACACCACACAAGTGGATACAGCGCTGTATGATTCTTGAACAGCTTCTGATGCCCTCTGCAGTGAAAAAGACATTTTGATCTAACCAAACTTGCATTGAGGGATCAGAAAGCAGCCAAAAAATCTAAATCTTCACATTCACATGCTGTCCGTGCATGTCAGCATGTGAATGCGAAGAGTTAGCTTTTTCAGCTGCTTTCTGATCCCCCGATGCAGGTCTGGTTAGGCCGAAACACCTTTTTCACTGCAGAGGGCGTCAGGAGCTGTTCAACAATCATACAGTGCTGTATCCACTTATGTGGTGTGAGATAAGTAGTCGCTGTTTGATTAGAGTTGATTACATTTTGTTATAGTAAAAAAAAATGCTATGATGTATAATAGAATAAAGTTTGATGTGGGTCCTTTAAGTTATGGAGACAAGTGATTGACAGTTTGAAAAGAGCTTGGATCTAAAATAACTGGGGCTATAATAAATTCGATAGCTCATTTAGGGGCCCTTTTACAAAGGCATGCCAAAAAGTGTCCTGTGGTAGTGTGTATTGGACGCGCACTGGACCATTTCTCCACCGCGTCTGGAAAAAAGGGGATTCTTATTGGGCCGGGAAATGGACGTGCAGCAAAATGAAAACCAGCACGCCTCTATTTATGGTCAGAGCCCTTAACGCCACCCATTGACTTAGTGGTAAGGGCTCACACATTACCCACACAATAACCATCTAGCGTGTGCCAACATGCTGATTACCACCGAGAACGCCCCCGCAGTAGAAAATAGAAAGCTATTTTCTACCATGTGGTAGCCAGGTGGTAATTCTGATTTGGTGTGCTCTGAACGCATGTAGGCCCTTGCACAACTTTGTAAAAGGGCTCCATATATACTTATCTGATGCCTGCTAGCTTTTTGCATCCTTTTTTAAGTTATGTCAGTCAAGGTAGTTGAGTGTGTATTGCCATTTGTTTCTACTTCCCCTTTTATGTCGATATAATTTTGGTGTCTATCATATTCATTTATAATACACTTTTTAAAAACTATTATTGCACCAATTGCTCATCATAGTTGTATCAATACTTATTAGTATGTTGTCACACTTTCATTTTGGGGCCCTGTTACTAAAGCACGGCAAGCCCACCATGGTCTTGCCGAAGCCCACCATGGTCTTGCCGTGCAGCAATCCGGTACTATGGCTCAGCTACAGCGGGAGCCTGGTTGTAGTGCCTGCCCCCACTGTGTGCCATTTATGGTGCATCAGAACTTTGGGGGGTTTCCTTTCTATCTTAATTTTATTTTCCTACATTTTATATTGTTATATATATTCCATTTATTACAATTTTAATATCTTATGTTTATTTTAATATTCATGTTTATTTTTTTATTTTCAAATTACATGTCACAGAAAATTAACACTGCAATAGCACATATTCACAAAAAAAACATTAGTAAAAAAAAAAAGATAACGGAAAAAAAGTAATCCATTAATCATGTTTATTTTATGAGGACTCCTGAGAAAAGATTGTTAGCCGAAATATGGCCCATATTTGGTTCGCAGTGTGACTTGTGCTCCATGCTGGAACCCAAGTGTTTTCATTAAAGGACTTCTTGCCATCCTGATTGATTTGCGTGGACATTCCCACTGTTTTTTTGTTTTTGTTTTTTCTTTTTTGCTTGTTTTTTTTTCTCTGGGAGTACTTTGGCATGCAGCAATCCCAATGGTACACAGCAAGCCCTTTGTAAAAGGATCCCTAAATAGGGTGAAGCCAAAAGGCAATAGAAGTAGAAGACTAGGCTTGAACAATGATGGGGTTCTTGAAACAGAATTGTCACACTGAGGTGCAGGAAACAACCAAGTTTTGCAACTCATTCGCTGTCAGGCATGAACAAATTGTATTTGAAAATAGGAACATAGGAAGACACTGGGTCTGTCTGCCTTCCTGATATGTTTTTTTTTTAGATGTTTTTTCTTTTTGTATGAACTGATATAGAATACTGAAGTTTAACAATATATATGCAAATGATCATGCTTTTTTGTTAAACTTGCATGAAAGAAAACAATATTGCTGATTTGAGTGAAAATTGCTTTTTTTAAATATTAAATTGTGTGGCTATGTAGTTATTTTATTGCTTTCATTTTTGTTTCCTTAGATAGTAAATTGCACTGCAGTATAGGGAAGGAGTTCTCTGTAAACCGAGGATTCATCATTTTTCTTCAAGACATTATTTGCCATGACTTGTTTTCTTATAATATGTATATGTATTCTGAAATGACATAAGTCATGATGGAAAAATTGTAAGCCACATTGAGCCTGCAAATAGGTTGGAAAATGTGGGATGTAAATGCAACAAATAAATAAATATCCAGGATTCCTGGAAATATGTACAGATGCAGAACAGGCAATAAAATAGCTGCCATCATGAAGTGTGGGTCATACAGATGGAAGAACTAACAGCTAGATCTAAAGGCCCGTGGAGGGACATTTTTGAAAGGAACATCCACGTTCCGATTTGGACATCCTTGCAAAATGGCAAAATACAGGGGTGGAGAAACTTGTATTTTTGAAACAAGATGGACGTCCATCTTTCGTTTCGAAAATGCCGTCAGGGACGTCCAAATCCTTATATTTGGACGTCCCTAGATTTGGACGTCCCTAGACATGGACATTTCTGACTTTCAGCAATTTTCGAAACCAAAGACATCCATGTCAAAAACGTCCTAATGCAAGCCATTTTGGTGTGGGAGGAGCCAGCATTTGTAGTGCACTGGTCCCCCTGACATGCCAGGACACCAACTGTACACCACTACCATAGCCCTTACAGGTGAAGGGGGGCACCTATGTATGGGCACAGTGGGTTTGTGGTGGGTTTTGGAGAGCTCACTGTTTCCTTCACAAATGTAACAGGTAGGGGAGTATGGCCTGGGTCCGCCTGTCTGAAGTGCACTGCAGTACCCACTAAAACTTCTCTGGGGACCTGCATATTGCTATTATGGACCTGAGTATGACATCTGAGGCTGGCACCACATATTTTTAAAGATGTTTTTTGAGGGTGGGAGGGGGTTAGTGACCACTTGGGGAGTAACGGGAGGTCTCCGGTGGTCATCTGGTCATTTCAGGCACCTTTTTGTGCCTTATTCGTAACAAAAACAGATCAGGGTGAAAACGTCCAAGTGTTCGTCAGGGACATCCTTGTTTTTCTCGATTATGGGTCAGAGACGTCCAAGTGTTAGGCACACCCAAGTCCTGCCTTTGTTTACACCTCCGACATGGCCCCTTGAACTTTGGATGTCCTTGCGACAGACTTCAGCTAGAGACATTCAAAATTGGATTTCAATTATACCGATTTGGACGTCCCTGGGAGAAGGACATCCATCTTCCGTTTTATGTCGAAAGATGGATGTCTTTTTCTTTTGAAAATGAGCCCAATAGTAGCCCATACTGATGGAAAGCATGGAATGCCTATTGAGGCCATAAAGTTTTCTAAACAGTCAAAATAAAAAATGAACTTTTTGGACACAATAAAAAAAATATTTTATTTGGTGAACTAAACACTGCCTTCCAAAGTAGGAATCTCAACGAAACTGTCAAACATAGTGATGGGAATACTAGGGCATGCGCTGAAAGAAAGTTTTTTGCAGGAGAATGACTCTAAACATTCAAATAAATCTACTATAAAAGAATGGTCAAATCTCCAAAAGAAGAGACTGATCAACAGTTTCAGGAAATGCTGTGTTGTAGTTATTGCTGCTCAGTGAGATACTAGCTCTTGTTGAATGAAGGGTTTGCAACGCATACTTTTTTTTACACATAATTCCTTACTGTTGAATCTTTTAGTTGTACAATCAAAATATATCTTTTTGTCTGAGTTATTTGTTCAGTGGAGTTGTATTTTTTCCTTAGCATGGATTAAAATAGAATCTAATCATGTTTGAAGTATAAATTGTGCTATAAAGAAGACCATCCTAAAGGATCCACAAACTCATTTTAGCACTGTATGGTTGATGAATGTTGACTGAGGATTTTGAATTTAATGGGTAATGCCTCAATATTCTGGAACCAATTATCTTTGCTGAGAATGGAAATGAATTATCAAGCCTTTCATAAGCAGTTGAAGATGTAGTTATTTTCTCAGTATTTTTAGGTTTGACAGTAATTGGGGGACTTAAAGACCCTTTGCATTAAGCAGCTAACGTGGCATTATCAGTGTAGTAGACTATTTAAAACATATTAACCTACAAATTAACACATGATTTGTGTGTTTGAGACGTTCTAATACAGATTAAAGTTTTCTTTAAAATGATGTGTGAACAGAACCAACAAAATGTTCAAAAACATGAAAAAAAAACCCAAATGAACTGAAAATGCACCAAACTTGTTTTGCCTGTAGGTATGTTTACATTTGATTTTCGTTTGATATACCACTATGTAAAAAATACTAACATAGAGGTTTATAACATAGAGGTTTATAAGAGGTTGTATAGGTGCAGAAAAAAGGCCTGCTCTCTGTCTCAAATATCGTGCCCTTTTTCTTCTCAGGGTTTAGTTTCATCTTGTTCTGAGCTAACTAAGATGCAATCTTGTCAACTTTAGTTACTGGTGTGATTAATTGATTCACTAGTGAGTTTGGAAGTACATGTAAATCTCAGTTATCTATAAACTCTCATATTCCTAAGGTGGGAAGGTCATATTTTAATAGCGTGTTGTCAATATACCAATTATGTATATACTTGTAGCCCAGAGCTTACATGCTGTTATGATTGAACTACTATAAATTGCTCTAAGCTGATATAATTAATACAAAATATAGAAGTACAGCTTTTGATATGAGTGAATGCATTTCGTTAGGTTACCCCCATGTTATGAAAATTATGCTAGCTGCCTTTAAATATAGAGTTTTAAAATTCTCTGACCCTCGGGTACTAATCCATGAAAATGTTTGCAGGTTAAAATCTGTTTTAGCAAAATTTAGTTACAGGATACAAATTAACTCTTGGTTCATTTGTTTTCTATAGGAAATTTTTCAAATGTTTCCATGAAAGGGGAGCCCTGCACATTTCCAATAGTAGCAACACGTGAAAAATTTTACCTAAAAAAGGCCCTTTTTGTGCAATAGTGGTATAATTTAAAGGGCCTTACTGGCTCACTTTGATGGCCCCTCTGGACTCTTACAATGGCCTCGGATCCCTAGTGGGCCAGCAACCTCTATAACCTCCCTTCCCAGCCCTGATGTGGGAACAAATGAATAAAAATGTATTTCCTTCTCTAGGTGAGAGGAAGGGATAGTAGATGGCATGTAAGGGTAGACTGGATAGGTCCTATTGTCTTTATCTACCATCATTTTCTCTGTTTCTGTGTTTCAAAACCCTGGTTCTCCATTCTGCTCCTATCTCAGCAGTTGTCAGTTTTAAAATGGTGCCACATGACCTCTAGAGGTTAGGCAGTGACAATTTAAGTAAAACAGCCACTAGGACAAGAGTGAGTGGGGATCAATCACTTCTGGCTCCATCACCTTCTGGTCAGCTAAATTAGCTCTGGATAGTCAATGCCAAAGCCATGTCAGGACACTGCCATTGAATATCCAGGTCTGATCGGACTTGTGTTGTCTACTGGGACTTATATGGTCCTGTCTGATATTCATCTGGGATCCACATAAGGGGATAAGAGGTCCCACCCCAACAGAACCCAATCCATTCTCCTGACCCCCCTCCCCAGCAAAACAAGTTCCCTCACCATCACATCTGCTCAACCTCCTGTCCCTCCTAACCAGACAAGCTTTCCCTCAACAACACCTGACCCCCCCTCCCATCCTGAGTTACCCTTCCCCACATCCCAATAGGCCCTCAACAGGCCTACCTGTCCATCCCTGGCAGTTCAGTAGGTGATCAGGACAGGAGCGAACCCAACTTACTCCTGCTTATAGCGGCTCAAGTGGCAAAATGGCTGCCACCACCTCTAGCTATACTAGGAGCAGACCTGCCTACAGAACTGGAAGATTTGTGAATCAGCACTGTGTATCACAAAGAACAGGCATGAACATTTGACTTAGATGGTGAAGTGTGACAGTGAGATTTCCTGCAGGAAGACACTGTCATTAAGGATGTAAAATGTATTTCCTTTTATTAGAAAGATACTTGCTCTCCTATTAGATATCCTAACCAGTAAGCAAGAACTACAGCAGACTTTGGAGAATTAATCAGTGAAAGGTAAAGAATATACCATACTGGGACAGACCGATGGTCCATCCAACCCAGTATATTGTTTACAATAGTGGCCAATCCAGGTCCAAGCACCTGGCAATATCTCAAAAGAGTAAAACAGATTTTATACTTCTTATACTAGCAAGCAATGGATTTTCCCAAGTCAATCTTAATAATGGCTGATGGACCTCTCTTTTAGGACACTGGTCTTCATTAAATTTTAAGCCAGAGCCACTTTGGATCCAAATTTACTAATTAGTAGTTTCATTGCGTACCCCCTAGTCCTAGTATTTTTTTGGAAAGAATAAACAAGTGATTCACTTCACGATTCATATCTCTTTTAGTGTTTTTCAAACATAGGAAGTACATGCCTCACCAAGAGAATATATGATAAATAGGAGCCAGGACTAATCTCATAAGGACCATCCATAGGGCTCTAATGTTCAGTAATTATGAGCGCATGTGTTTTGCATGTACAATTAACAATGTGCAAGGTTAAATAACTATTCTGACTAGAATATTTTCAGAATATTAAACTTTCAAAATCCCAGAGAGTGGGAAACACACTTATCTGGGAGGGGGAGATCAGCAGACCTGTATAATTCAGAAAGTACAAGAGAATGCCATAATGAATATTGTTTATCTGAATTTGTGGGTTATAAGTGTGATTATTTAAGAGGATTTATATGGATTGAGAGCCTGTAGTTCTACCACTGACTTAAAGCTCCCTTTCTCTCTCTCATTCTCTGTTGATCTGTGTAGAAACCATAGGGTTGATATTCAGCCGGCGGTGCTCAGCACTTTGCTGACCACCACTGGCGTTATGTCCGAAAATTGAAAGCCAGGCCATGCCCAGGCTTTGACATGCAATTTCTGTGTTTGTGGAGCAGGGTCATGCACTTAGTGTAGTATAAGGGGTGAAATACTTCTGTGCATAAAGAAGAGCAAGACTTGGGGGTTATCGTATCTGATGATCTTAAGGTGGTCAAACAGGTAGAAAAGGTGACGGTCAAAGCCAGAAAGATGTTTGGGTGCATAGGGAATAGAATGGCCAGCAGGAAAAAAGAGGTGATAGTGCCATTGTATAAGTGACTGGTGAGGCCCCAATTAGAGTACTGTGTGCAATTCTGGAGACCACACCTACAAAAAGATATAAACAGGATGTAGTAGGGCCAGAGGGCAGTTACAAAATTGGACAGTGGTCTCTGTCATACAGCATATAGGGACAGACTTATAGACCTCAATATAAAATATATATATATATATATATATATATATATATATATATATATTCTGGAAGAAAGGCAGGAGAGAGCTGATATGATAGAGAGCTCAAAATACCTTCATGACATTAATGTATAGGAGGTGACCCTTTTTTCAAATGAAGGTAAAACTCTGGAGTGAAAGGGCATAGGATGATGTTAAGAGGTTATAGGCTCAGGAGTAATCTAAGAAAATACTTATTCACAGAAAGGGTAGTGAATGCGTGGAATAGCCTCCCAGTTGAGGTGGTGGACAAAGGACTGTGTCTGAATTTAAGAAAGCATGGGACAGGCACATGGGATCTCTTAGGAAAAGGCGGAGATAATGGTTGCTGAGGATGGGCAGACTTGTTGGGCCATTTTGCCCTTTTCTGCCATCATGTTTCTATGTTTCTGCATACAGTTCAAACTCCTCTTATTGACCTATAAGTGCATTCACTCTGCAGCTCCTCATATCCTGTATCCTGTAACTAAATTTTGCTAAAACAGATTTTAACCTGCAAACATTTTCATGGATTAGTACCCGAGGGTCAGAGAATTTTAAAACTCTATATTTAAAGGCAGCTAGCATAATTTTCATAACATGGGGGTAACCTAACGGAATGCATTCAGTACCTCTCCACTCTCATCTCTCCCTACATTCCTCCCCAGGAACTCCATTCACTGGCTAAATCTCTCTTATCTGCACCCTTCTCCTCCACTGCTAACTCCAGACTCTGTTCCTTTTATCTTGCTGCACCATATGCCTGGAATAGACTTCCTGAGCCGATACATCAAGCTCCATCTCTGGCCGTCTTCAAATCTAAACTAAAAGCCCACCTTTTTGATGCAGCTTTTAACTCCTAACCCTTATTCACTTTGTTCAGAACCCTTATTTTATCATCCTCACTTTAAAAGTCACCCTCAATGAAACAAATCATTCATTAAACCACCCAAGTACACCAAAAAACACCTCTCACACGACCTTACCTAACACCTTCAATCTAAATCCTCTTTCACTTCTGTTTATGATCGACTGTTTTTAAATCATGTAACGACGTTATCATATCTATACTCTGTAAGCCACATTGAGCCTGCAAAAAGGTGGGAAAATGTGGGGTACAAATACAATAAATAATAATAATAATAATATTCCCTTATCTCTTGTTTGTTCTGTCTGTCTGTCCTAATTAGATTGTAAGCTCTGTCGAGCAGAGACTGTCTCTTCATGTTCAAGTGTACAGCGCTGCGTACGTCTAGTAGCGCTTTAGAAATGATAAGTAGTAGTAGTTTCTATAGCTAGTTAAGTGTGATATTCAGCACTTAATTGGCTATGGTGCACCGCATAAAGATAGGACTGACTTTTTTGTGGTCCTATTAATGCAGAGACCATGGCCAGTTAAGTGCTGAATATTAGCACTTAACCAGCCAAGTGCTGACTCCACCCCCAGAACACTTTCAAAATAGCCGACTTTGAATTTGGCACTAACCAATGCATTTTTTATAGCAAAAAAGGTGCTGGTACTCAAATACCAGACTACTCTTCAGGGGTGGGGTGATCACTGAGAGACCCACCCCACAATAGCTAGGCCCCCTGCAACCAGTCACAGAATCTATGACAAGGCAGAATTGGTGTGTAGAACCTGAACTCTTTCATTAAAACTTGAGGGCCATGGGTCAATTTTAGCAGACAATGCAAAAGGTGCCGGTACTCAGTACCTCCAAGTACCCCCACAAACGCCCTGGCACTAACTGAACATTTTCAGTGGCACTAACCAGTTAAGTGCCATTGAAAGTGACCAGTCAGGCCCAAACAACAATTTAACCAGCCAAGAGCCATTTCTCGCCAGTTAAATCACTTTGAATGTTGACCCCCCATATTTTTATTGAATGTATATACAAAGGAAAGACGTGTTAATACATGTTACTATGCTCATGTATAAATATTTGACATGATCTGTTTCTTAACAAAAGTCTACTGCCTGCTTTTGCCTCAGAAACAAACTCAGATTTTGAGCCCTCCAGTAACAGAAAAATGCCTAGCGAACCTGAATGTGCACCTTCCAATAGCTTTCAGGCTTGCAGGTGATATGCAATATGGAAACTCAAACGAATAAAACCTTTCTTCTCGAGGGACACTTTTCAAAACCTAATACAATCAATGGTCCTAAGCCATGCAGATTACTGTAATGGAATCTACGCGGGATGTAAAGTACAATTCACAAAAAAACTCCAGACCGCCCAAAACACAGCAGCCAGATTGATATATGGTAAAACACGATTCGAAAGTGCTAAACCCCTAGGAGAAAAGTTGCACTGGCTCCCAATCAAAGAACGGATCATCTTCAAAATCTGCACTTTGGTCCACAAAATTATCTACGGCATAGTCCCAGGATACACGACAGACCTAATAGATCTACCAACCAGAAACAGAATCAGATCATCACGATCATACCTAAACCTACATTATCCAAACTGTAGAGGACTAAGATACAAAACAACTTACACATCCAGCTTCTCCTACATAAGCGCATGTTATTCCCGGAATTGTGGATTTTTCCCAAGTCCATTTAGTAGCGGTTTATGGACTTGTCCTTTAGGAAACTGTCTAACCCCTTTTTAAACTCTGCCAAGCTAACCTCCTTTACCACGTTCTCCGTCAACGAATTCCAGAGTTTAATTACGCGTTGGGTGAAGAAAAATTTTCACCGATTTTTTTTTAACTACAGTGTAGTAAATTTAAAACAAATCTGAGAAAATTTTTCTTCACCCAACGCATAATTAAACTCTGAAATTCGTTGCCGGAGAACGTGATAAAGGCAGTTAGCTTGGCAGAGTTTAAAAAGGGGTTAGACGGTTTCCTAAAGGACAAGTCCATAAACCGCTACTAAATAGACTTGGGAAAAATCCACAATTCTGGGAATAACATGTATAGAATGTTTGTACGTATGGGAAGCTTGCCAGGTGCCCTTGGTCTGGATTGGCCGCTGTCGTGGACAGGATGCTGGGCTCGATGGACCCTTAGTCTTTTCCCAATGTGGCATTACTTATGTACTTATGTACTTATTATCATGGCTCCCCTTGGCAACAAACTTGAGAAGAATGGCATGAAAACACATATCTATGCAGACGACATCACAATTTATATTGCCTTCTGAGGCGACCTAACAGACATCAAGAATACAATTCAGAAAAGCCTAGACATCATGAAGACATGGGCCTTGACAATCAAATTAAAACTGAATAGACCCTTCCATCCAATATCTTGCAACCATTTTACAATTGACCAAACCAGCTTCCCCTTAGAACACAACTTCAAAGTACTAGGAGGGATACTTGACCAAAACCTAATATTCGATGATCAAATAGCAGCCATCACCAAAAAAGCTTTTAGATCACTCTGGAAATTAAGAAGAATCAGGAACTTCTTCCCGATATCCTTTCCATCTTCTGGTCCAAACGCTGATATTATCCTAGCTAGATTATTATAATGGGTTACACGCAGGATGAAAAGACCTGAGTCTAAAAAATACAACTATACAAAATATGGCGCTATCTGCTACAAACAAGCATGTGATGCTGGAGTTCTAGAGAACCTCCCATTCAGGCACCCACAGCGTCATCTCTGCTCTCCCATCAACCAGCATAGCAACCATCCATTGATGTGCGGAACAGGCTGCAGAGGTCCACACCTCAGCCGGACGCCTCCAGGCCCTAGAGAACCACTCCCCATAACAAGGAACCCCACTGGCATGGCCCCCGAGCCCACAGTCGCACTCACCATGAAGAAAATGCAAAACGTCCATAAAACTTAAGCGGAGGAAGGAGCACTGTCCTCAGGCCACAGAAACTGCCAAGGTGCACATGAACATAGGCCCGCAGTGCAGCCAATGCAAGGTGGCATTTTAGCAACAGTTTCCCACAGTGAGATGGCCAGGCAACAACTGCTCTGCAGCGATGAATAGATATGCATGACCTCGGGGACAAGGTATGCAAGACATCCTCTCTTTATTACCCAAGGTAGACCAGCTAAGCAGCAAGCTCCGCTGGCTATGTAATTGATGGCATCTGCGCACCACTTGGTTTTTAAAAACTCAGTCCTTGCTTTCCATTGGCTATCCCTATCTAACTCCCCCTCCCAACTCCTCCTCTCCTTAGAAATGTTAGCCCTGTTACCCCTTTTGTGGGAGCCTTCTTTTTCTCTACGGGCTCCTCCTGAACCTACTTCTTTTATACAAGCCAAGTAGATGGTATAGTTCCACCAAATACCTAGAAAATCAAGTTAAATATGATGTTTGCTACAGAAAAATAAACCATTGTATCTTGATAACTTTACATGTTCAGCTACTTAAACATTCTCAGGGTTTTTGGCAGTATTATACCCATTAGCATAAGAAAATAAGAATAGCCATACTAGGTCAGACCAATGGTCCATCTAGTCCAATATCCTGCTTCCAACAGTTGTCAATTCAGGTCACAAGTACCTGGAAGAAACCCAATTAGTAGCAACATTCCATGCTACCAGTCCTGGGGCAAGCAGTGGCTTTCCCCATGTTCATCTCAATAACAGACTATGGACTTTTCCTCCAGGAACTTGCTCAAACCTTTTTTAATTCTAGATACACTAACTGCTGTTACCACATCCTCCGCCAGTGAGTACCAGAGCTTAACTATTCTTTGAGTGAAAAAAATATTTCCTCTATTTGCACATAATTTCATTGAGTGATCTTTGTACTTTTTGAAAGCTTGAAAAATCAATTCACTTTTACCCGTTCTAAATCACTCTAATTTCGCTATATCTTTTTTGAGATACGGTGACCAGAATTGAATGCAATACTCAAGGTGAGGTTGCACCATGGAGTGATACAGAGGCATTATAATATTCTTGGTCTTATTTTGCATCCCTTTCCTAATAATTCCTAGCATCTTGTTTGCTTTCTTTGGCTGCTGCCACACACTGGGCAGAAAATTTTAGCATATTGTCTACAATGACACCTAGATCTGCTAGTAACATGGCGTAAGTGGTTATGCCTATCCGTAGGTGCATAGATACAGTACCAGCTTATTCTAGCGTTCTATAATGAAAGATGCCGTTACAGAATTTGCACTCAGCACCCTACATCTAGGCATTTAACTGTGGCACCCATTTATAAAATTGTCCCATGTGCTTACTTTTACAGTTGTACATCCTATTGAACTTGACTCAAGAAAGTACAGAAAATGATCTTTAAAAAGTTACAAAATGTCATAGTGGTTGTATGAATGATCTACAGATGATTTAACATAGAAAACAATCTTAGAATTGCAATTACAAGTGAACACCTTTGTGATAATAACTCTTAATCACACTTTATAGCCTATTATTTTAAAGAGAGAGTATATTAAAAAAAATAATCACTAAAATGTTTAAGAACTCTTCTATCCAGAGAGGCTCAAATTAACATTTGATCTTTCCTTGTGGTGCTTTTGTGCAGGCTAATTAGAACACAGAGTGAGACGGATGCTGCAATCTTTAACTAATTGTATTTTTCTAATAATAAATTCTGAACTCCTCAGGGCACTTTGCTTTCTTTTACGCCTTACTTTGTAAAGCGGATCATGCACTCTTTATAGAGGAAGACCTAAATAAAGTTTTAAGCAGTTGGAAGTTCTACAACCTTAACATGTATTTCTGAAGGCATTCTGGGAACAATAGTATTGTTCACTGATGTTGCGGATATGGAGTTCTATATGTATCTGACAAACAAAACACAATTTGTTATAAGCATTGTCAGAGGAAGAGACCTGAAAAATCCTGAAAGCTTGCATTAGAAAATACTGTTAGCACTGGTCTTCTATAGCATTGTCACTAGTTACTTGATTGATTTTCAGTAATGAATGCTATATCTTTTAGACTGATGGAAAAACAAACCTATTTCGAGCAGTTTTTTTCAAGTATTGCAAAACACTGACGGGCCCTTTTATTAAAGGGTTGGCGTGCAACAACAGGCTTGCCGTGCACCAATCCTGAACTATTGCAGAAGCTCATCAGCATATGCCATTTCCGGCACTACAAAAATATTTTCTATTTCTATTTTTTAGCACCAGTGCTTATTCGGCAGTAATTGGGCAACACCGTGTGCTGCCCGGTTACCACCAGGTTAGCGTGGGAACCCTTACTGCTGCCTCAATGGGTGGTAGTAAGTGCTCCCCCAGAAATGGCCGTGCGGCATATGGTTCACTTACCACATGGCCATTTCTTTTTGAAAAACAAATACAGCCTTTTACCCGCTGCGGTAAAAGGGGGCCTCAGCGCATGTCAAAAACACACCCTGATGCTACCACAGGCCCCTTTTTACCACAGCTTAGTAAAAGGACCCATGAAATAGCAAAAAATGTAATGCAAAGATGACCATGCTTGGACTGTCAAGATGCAATTATGTACAAAGTGATGTAATTTTTAATCCACTTTCAAAATTGGATATCGGGAGGTGCGGGAGGTGGTGGAGATGAAAACGGTAACGGAGTTCAAACATGCGTGGGATATGCATAGAGGAATCCTGTGCAGAAGGAATGGATCCTCAGAAGCTTAGCTGAAATTGGGTGGCGGAGCAGTTGGGGGGAAGAGGGGGTGGAAGAGGGGGTGGTGGTTGGGAGGCGAGGATAGGGGAGGGCAGACTTATACGGTCTGTACAAGAGCCGGTGATGGGAGGCGGGACTGGTGGTTGGGAGGCGGGAAATACTGCTGGGCAGACTTATATGGTCTGTGCCCTGAAAAGGACAGGTACAAATTCAAGGTAAGGTATACACATATGAGTTTGTCTTGGGCAGACTGGATGGACCATGCAGGTCTTTTTCTGCCGTCATCTACTATGTTACTATGTTATCTATTGCATGCAGCAGGACAATCCTGCACCGTTGAACATTTACTTACAGACAGACAATCCTGTACCACAGAGCATCGGTGTATCCACTGTTTAAACAGACTCCTGATGCAGGCCTAGCGGCTGAAACACAACGTTTGTGTCGAGTCTTTCTACTCAATAAACTTTTTGAAATCAAGTATACATCTTTCCAGTCTTTGGCACCCGTGGTCCAACTCCCACTTTTCTTGTCTTATCTGTATGTTCTCCCGTGGGACGTTTGAGTTCTCCGCCTCTGGTGGATTCTCCTCAACAAACTGATGTAACAAAACATGTCTTATGCAGGTTCAATCACAGATGTACACTGATTTCTTTTGACAAGGATTTCAAATATCATTGACATTCCTTGTGTTCTCAGGCAAGTTACTTAATCCTCTACTGCTTCAGGTCCAAAATGTAGGGGTCCTTTTACTAAGCAGCAGTATGCACTAACGTATGCTTACCACATCGTAAAATGGCCCGCAAGGTTAGCATGAAAGTCCTTACCGCCTCCTAGGGCTCCATCTGTAAATGACTGCATGGCAATATTTTGCTTACCGCATAGCCACTTACCAGTCCTCCTGAAAAAAAGGCCTTTCTACCAATGACAGTAAAAGGCGGCCTCGGTACGTGGCAAACCCACGTGCCGACGCCACTGTGGGCCAACTTTTACTGCCATTTGATAAAAGGGCCCCTTAGTGCTCTTCAAGCATAGGAAGAACATGTCACCAAGAGAAGATATGATTAAGAGGAACCAGGACTAATCTCATAAGGACCATCCCAAGTGCTCTAATGTTCAGTAATTATGTGCTCGTGTTTTGCACGTAAAATTAACAACACACAAGGTTAATCAACTCTTCTGACTACAGTATTTTCAGAATTCAGGGGGTAGTTACTCATGTTATATTACTGTAATGCTTACGTTATCACAGGTCACATGAGATGCAAAACATGAAAATACATGCAAAATAACATACTACTATATAAATTTAATAATGCAGTTTGTGATGAATACTGCAAAGCATGTTATGCCTGGAAAAATTCCTCTAGCAAAAAGCTGGTGGCATTTATCCTTCTTTTTTTGTGGTATTTTTCCATGTTGGGAGTAGTGGGCCACTAGGCTGTGGTCTGATGCTCCTAGGAAGAAGTTTAAATGAGCCTAGTGCAACCATTTGATTACCCTTCCCTGCAAAGAGCTCTCCTCCCAAAACATTATGCCTCCTCCCTGAAGAACTTCTTCCCCAGCACAGACCTTCCCCCAAAGAGCCTCCTCCTCTAGCTTAGATCCTCCTCCCTAGGACCCCCTCCATCCCCATCATTACACCCTGGTGTCTAGTAGATTTGGGGCAGGATCGATCCCCTGTTGCTCTGCGCGTATTGCTGTTGCTGCATTTTATGTTGATGGTTGTACATGTGCATTTCTCTTGTCAATAAAAATTATTAACAAAAAAAAACAAAAAACTTGGCACCAGCAACCCATAGCAGTAGTCTTATGGTACTACCTCTAGGTGTCAAGCTGCCTTATATGGACAAAAGGCCCTTAAATGGCAACTTGACCTCCTAGCAGTAGTATTGCGAGACTACCACTAGGAGTCACCTCTGCCATTTTGAATTCGGTGCTAGCAAGAGGCAGGAATGGCAAAGGATCATTCCTGCTCTAAACCACAAATTAATCACTCCCATGGTAAATTAAGATGCAGTAAAAGCCCAACTTCTACCACACCTTAATAACTACTCTATTAATACACTTATTATAAATAGTCTTCATCATCTGAATGATTCAATGAAATCATCTGCATCAATGATATCTCCTCCTTCAAGCAACATGCTATACTACATCATGCTTAAGTCCAGTAGTATTACCTGTAAATTCAGGTCAGAACTCTGTCATAGCAGCATCCAGGAAAGAGAAGAGGAGAAAGTGAGCCTGGAGCAGAGCAGAGAACAGTTACTCTGCTCCCTAATCCAGCCCATGTTTCTATTGCTCCTGTCCCTGGTCCACTTGTCCCCTCCCAACTTTACAGTTCCACTTTCTTTTTGTCTACAAACTAAGCTCTGAGTATATGGTTCTTAATTTTTCAGAAGGCATTTCAATTTTTTGCTATCTTTGGGGGAAGTAACTAGTTATTATGAATATTGTTTATTTCTAAACCTCTTTATTCTAATGCCTGCCTGAGTTGGATTATCGCAAGACCCTATTTTTTTTCCATGATGGCAATAATGACAGGCAGATCCTCCATAATTTGATTCATTTTGGGGAGCTACTTTGGAGAAGGGTTGACACTTTTTGTTTATCATTTTGAGCCAGGGGATTTGTTTAGCATGTTTGGGCTAATTCATTTTCCACTCAGTTTGATACACGGAGTACATTGAGTCAAATAACTAGAACTCTCAACCTTTTTATAATTGATCTGTCAGGCTGGAGCTTCCTCTGAAGGCTATTAAAATATTGTGTTTAAATGTATATGGTATTAATCATCCAATTAAATGAAAGAAGATATTGCAATACACTCACATAAAAGAAATGCAGACATAATTATGCTGCAAGAAACCCATTTGTCTTTTAAGGAAAGTCTTAAACTTAAAGATAAATGTGTTAGAGAGTGTATCTTCTCTGCCACTACTAATTAAAAGAAGAGTGTTTGCATCTTAATCAATAGGCCATGAATGCATAAGTGCTCTCACAGGCTTCTGATGTCCCAAGCAGATGGGCGCAAATTTTAATGTCAGTTGAATGTGGATCCATCATTTATTTTCAACCTATATGCACCTATGATTATTTCACCTGACTTCATATATGGGGTACACCAACACCATTTAGAATATAGTGGTATGCCCTAGGGTTGAATATGGCCAAAAAAAAAAGTTTACATTTTTTTTCCCGATTTATGTATAATTTTTTTTCTTCATTTCACCCATTTTTGGGGTGTGTGCATTGTATGCAACACAAGGACTTTTAATGTGAGCAAGTGCAAAGTGGGATCTTGCCAGCTGACTGTTGGAAACAGGATGCTGGGCTTGATGGACTTCAGTCTGTCCCAGTATGGCAGTGCTTACGTACTTATGTATTTATACTTCCAATAAATTGTGTACATGCTAATTCACAGGTGTAAATTCATACAAATGATTTGCATGCACTTTACATTTTTTAGGCAACCTATATGAACCAAGTGCTTGCTCATGAATGCACCCCCCGAAATAAGCCCATAGTACTTGGGAGAGACTTCAACCAACCAATAGACCTGATATTGCACAAATACCCCAGATTCTATATATGGAGACTAAAGTTACATGCTCAAATTTGGCATGTGCGGCCAAATTGCACATGCAACTTAATCATTAACAAGCATCGGTGCCGATAATTGGCCAATAATGAGCAATTATTGGCACTAATTGACATTAATTAGAATATATGTGTGCAGCTTTCTCAGTATATTCTGTAAAGTGGTGCCCATAAATTCTAATGTATGGATCTCAAAAGGGGGTGTGGCCATGTGAAGGGCATGGGTGGGTCATGGGCATTCCTAGAAACTATGCGCACTGTTTCAGAATACACCCGATTTGCACCTGTTAGGTGTAGGCATTTGCACCAGGTTCTAGTTGGCGTAAATGGTTGCGCCTAAATTTAGTTGTGGGTCCAGGTACTGCACGTATTCTATAAACCATGTGTAACGTTAGGCGCATGTTATAGATTTTTTCCACACCAATTTTTTTCAGCGCCATATATAGAATCTAATCCATAAAGTGTAAGATGCCAGTAAATAAGACTTTAGGGCCCCTGTTTTCAAAGCTGCACTAGCAGCAGGCAGTACAGTACTGCCGACACAGCCCATTCACTTTGAATGGGCTGTGTTGGCAATGCCGCATGGCAACCGCTAGCTCAGCTTTGTAAACAGGGTAATAGGAGTCTTATGTTAGAATTAGGGCTAGCAAATGTGTGGAGGAGGTTATTCCATCCTAAGGAAAAGATTTTATTTTTATTTTCCATATCAAAGAAATTGAATTATTTTTCAGAGATTATCCAGGTACCATGATTTCATGCTAGCAATTTACTCAAGGGGTCTTTTACTAAGCCATGTTTGCATTTTTAGCTTGCAGTAGAAATCAGTTGGCGGTAAACGCCGAGATGCCCATAGGAATATAATGGGTGTCTCAGCATTTTCCGCCAGCTGATTTCTAGCAAGAGCTAAAAACGCTACCGTGGCTTAGTAAAATACCCCCTCAGTGAGTATTTCTCATCAATGACCTATATGGCATTTTAATTTGTTAATGCTAGGTGTCGCCTGTTTTTTTCACTCAGCTAGAAATTAAGGAATTTTTATGCACAATGATAATGATGGGGGTTCAGACACCACACTTTGAGAAGCCTTTAGACCACAGTGAGGGGTAAAATAGCTAGTTAAAGTTCTCAGAAAAATAGAGGGAAAAGACCAAGCCCTTGAAAATTTAGAAAAGGAGATACAAATCCATAACCCCTTTAAATGTACTTGTAAGTCAGTATGAGAAAATTTGAATTGTTTGCAAAATCAAATGGGGAGTCAATGAAGTGACTTAAGAAGAGGGGTTCTGTGAATATAGTTACATTGGTGGAAAATAAGTGCATGGAATCTTGCTACTTTTGGGGATGCTGGCAGGTACTTGTGACCCGGATTGGCTTCTGAACTTCATAGGTTTTTGGTCTGACCCAGTACGGCAATGCTTGTATCAGGGGCAGAGGAGTACTTCTTTGTTTGGGGAGACCAAGCTCTTCCCCCAACCCCACCCATGCTCTACATCACCCCTTACCTGCCATCCCATAGTCACCCCCTTCTATGGCATCCTTACAATATTCCTATAGGTGCCTACACGGTTAGTGTGCGCTAATTGTAGTTGCGTTAAAAAAGCTAATGCGCCTTAGTAAATAGGGCCCAAAGACAGCAGATGTAAATTTCAAAAACTGACATATTCCAATCACTAAATATGAGTTAACAAATATAAATAAAACTAAAAAAGGAAAATATGATGATGATACCATTTTATTGCACTACATACATTTTTCATTTTTCATTTAGCTTTCAGAAGTCAAAACCTCTTTCCTCAGGTCAGGACAGTATACTGCTGTTACAGTATTCTGTTCTGAGAAAGGAGGGTTTGGTCTCCAAACATTAGTCAAAAATGTATTAAAATTAGTCCACCAAAAGAAATCACTTTATTTCCATTTTCTATATTTATTAATACAGCTACCACACTACTTTATCCTAAACTAAAAATAAAATTCAATTTTTCTAACCTAGTTGTCTGGCTGTTTACTTTTTCTAATTGTGTTGGTCCCAGTCTCTTGTTTCTGCTTTCCTCGTTGTCTTCTTAGCTCTCTTGCCAAAATGTCTTGTCTGTTTGTCATTTTTCTCTCCTTTCTTCTCCTTTTCCTTTCAGCTTTCTTTAATATGTTTTTCTGCATCTGTCCAGGATTAATTTTTTTCCTAATATACAGTCTTCAATTTCCCCCCGTTTTGTTTCACCTGTGTCTACCTACAGTTTGACATTTCTTTTCCTCACTCTGGCTCTCCTATTTCACTTCCTCTTATTTCCCAGTCTCCCACTAACTCTATCCTCATTCTTCCTCCCCCATCTAGCATTTACCTCTTCTCTCTCCCACTTCCATCCAGCATGTGCTCTCTTTCTCTACCCACTTTCTTCCAGTTTGTGCCCTCTTTCTATATCCTTCTTTCTGTGTGACCTCTTTCTCTCCCCCTTTCCATGTCTCACGTAACAGTAGTGTTAAAAAGTTGTTGTACAGGAAAAAAAAAGGAAACTCATGTGACATCACTAGAAGCACGCCTATGGCATGCTTGTTGCCTTTTTCCCCCCAGGCATGCATAGAATATCAACGCTTTCCTCAAAGTATTCTGTACATGTGCTAGGCAGTTTCCCTACTGAGCTGCTTACAGAATTTCCATGCATCTCGTTTGCATGCAGTTTCCTTTGAGCATCAAAATCAGTAATTTCAAACACAGATATAGATGCACTCGGTATTTAACAGCAATTTTTGAACGTCGGGCCCAGAGTGTGTTGCTGGAGTAGTGGAGAACCAATGATCAGCAAAAGACTTACCTGCATAAATTTTGGGATGTCTGTCAAGTGATTTTAGAAGCTTTTTACTAAATGGCGTCAACAGAATGCTGACTATCCAGCTTATAATCGAAAGAGAAAAACGCCTATATTTTGACCCAAATTGGGAGATGGGCGTTTTTCTCGCAAAGGCGCCCAAATCGGTATAATCGAAAGCCGATTTTGGGCGTTTCCAACTGCACTCCGTCGTGGAAACGAATAAAGTTGATGGGGGCGTGTCGGAGGCGTAGTGGAGGTGGGATTGGGGCGTGGTTATCAGCCAAGGAGAGATGGGCATCTTTAGCTGATAATCGAAAAAAAGGCGTTTTTACCGCGATTTTGGGTCACTTTTTTTGGACCCTTTTTTTCACGAACAAGTCCCAAAAAAGTGCCCCAACTGCCCAGATGACCACTGGAGGGAATCGAGGATGACCTCCCCGGACTCCCCCAGTGGTCACTAACCCCCTCCCACCAAAAAAAACCAACTTTAAAAACTTTTTTCCAGCCTCTATGCCAGCCTCAAATGCCGTACCCACCTCCATGACAGCAGAATATGTTTGATCCTCTCACAGCCTTTCCCTGGGTCAGATGTGGCTCTCGGGTGCACTACAGGGTCACATCAGCATTGCATTGTGGTGGGTGTAGGGTATTGGGCTCCGTGATTTCATTAGCTTGTGTTACAGTCTCACGATGTTGGTAGTTGGTAGGCTCTTCTCCCATGGTGCTTTTCCCCCTGCCTACTGGGTCAGAGTGTGCCCTGTTGTGTTTCCGGTAGTCCATGAGGTAGTAGCCATTTTTGTAAGCCAGTTTAGATCCCTTCCATGTGTTAGCCACGTTAGAGAACTTAGTTCTTCCCTTGAATGTGACTGAAAGAGGGTATTGTACAGCATTCTGCCAGCTCTGACCTGCTAATCTCACTACCAGGGAGACTCGTTGTCAGTGGTGGGGCACAACCTCTGATCTGCAGTTAACTGTGAGTAAGCGTGCTTATTCCAATAAAGGACGTTTTCAGAGAGATTAGTCTTCAGGTGTAAACTGGTGTGCCAATGTTATATAGCAGTAACAAAGTCCTAGAGGCCTGCGTGTATGCAGGTCCCTGGAGCACTTTTAGTGGGTACCGCAGTGCACTTCAGCCTGGTGGACCCAGACCCATCCCCCCTACCTGTAACACTTATGCTGGTAAATGGGAGGCCTCCAAAACCCACTGTACCCACATGTAGGTGCCCCCTTCACCCCTAAGAGCTATGGTAGTGTTGTACATTTGTGGGTAGTGGGTTTTGAGGGAGGGGGGTTGGGAGCTCAGCACCCGTGGTAAGGGAGCTATGCATGTGGGAGCTTTTTCTGAAGTCCACCACACTGACCCTTGGTTCCCAGTTGGTGTCCTGGCATATCAGGGGGGCGAGTGTACTACCAATCCTGGCCCCTCCCATGACCAAATGGCTCAGATTAGGACGTTTTTGAGCTGGGCGTTTTTAGTTTCCATTATCGCTAAAAAAAACAAACGACCAGCTCAATAACGTCCATTTTTTCGAAAATACGGTTCGGCCCACCCCTTCACGGACCCATTCTCGGAGATAAACGCCCATGGAGATAGGTGTTTTCGTTCGATTATGCCCCTCCACGTGAACTGTTCCATCACCTCCACTGAGCATTGCTAACAACTAAGGAACACTTTGTAGAAGAATTGTGATTATCATGCTCCAGTAAGAAGAACCAACTAAAAGAATTATCAGTGGGTACTTTGGTCTTTGCCATGGTAACATTGTACATGGGATCCATTCAAAAATGGTAAGAAGATAAAGCATACTTGCACAGGTTTTTATTATATTAACTCTTTTGAACAAATCTTGTTTATCCACCAGTCCAAGTGCTCTTCAGTTTGATCTGAGTTTTATCAGTGTTGTAATAATAAAAGAGAAGTTTGGACCTCATTGTTTGCTGAAGTGCACTACATACAATGAAGTACAGCAAGATGGGAGATAACACTTGAAGTTTAAGAAACAAATCTCTTTGTAAAACAATTAACAGAACACCCAGCATTAAGTTACTCATAGGTAACATAAAGATGGAAAAAGCTTATGACATAAAAATCCCAATCAAAAACATGCCATGAATATGAAATTGAGCAATCCATAGGGTCCTAGACGTGTATATTTAAATGAGAATAGTGAAAGCAGTACTACAAGACTGCCATAAGTGATGACTGACACCATTTTGAAGCCAGCAGCCTATTGGTCAGGAGCAACTGGGGATCACTCTTGCCCAGCCCTTCCCTTAGACACAAAGGAGACCCTTGGAAGGAGTCTGTTTCAGGGTTAGAAGCCAGATTCACCTGCATACCAACTTTCCATCTACTTCTCTCTACTCCTTCAAAGCTAATCTCACTTTTCTTATCCTCCCCTTAGTCTTCTCATCTACATCTCTCACTCATTCAGTGGCCTCTTACTCCTTTCTTTTACTGACTCCCCATTTTCATCCTCTGTACTCATTCCCTACCTAGCGCTCATCTGTGTTTCTTTGTCTCTCATTTTCTCAGGTCCTTTCCATGTTGGTCATCCCCTCCTCCATTCAGTCCTTTCTTCGTTTATCCCCACCAAGTCTATAATCACCCTGTTCTACCACCTTCCCAGCTCTATTTGCACCCTCCTGTTTTTGCATCTTCCTCTCACTCATCTGCATGCCAATCCAACCCCACAGTCTATCACACATGGTTCCAGCATGCCCAGCATGTCTCCATTTTCTCTCTCACTTTCTCATCTAGCATCTCTTCTCTCTCTCTCTCTCTCTCTCTCTCTCATTCTCTCTCTCTCTCTCTTCTCTCCTCCTGCATGCCTAGTGTCTCTTCTATATCTCCTTCTGTCTCTATCTCTTCCTCCCCCTTGTATCCAGCTACATTTCCTTCAACGTGCACAGAAGTCCTCCACCACATTTTAACCATCGAGAGTGGTGCAGGATTATCACAGTTTTAGTCAGGAAGGGGAGGTAGTTAGGTCCAGTGGGAATCCTGCAAAACTTGCTTGCTGTTTGTGATAGAAACTATGATAGTGCTGTACTACTTTAAATGGTAGGAACATTTGACTGCCATGCTCCTTAGAGAAAATATTGGTGTCTAACATCACCCCCTTGCTTCACTCCCACCGTATCTAACATCTCCCCCTTGTTTCCCTTCCCACCCGGGGCCGTGCCAACACGGTAAGCGGGGTAAGCACCGCAGGGGGGCGCCTGCCTTCAAGGGCGCCGCTGCGGTGCTTCCCCGCCATACTGCTTGGGGGTTTAAATTGTGAAGCCGAGTTGCAACTTGCAGGCAGCGCCTCGCGTCTGCCCGGCTGCTTGTAAAACAAGTAAATCTCTTCTATTCGTCGTCGGGCCTCACTGTGTCCCGCCCTCCTCTGAGGTAACTTCCTATTTCTGCGAGGGCGGGATATAGTGAAGCCCGACGACGAATAGAAGAGATTTACTTGTATCCATTTATAGTAATAGTAGTACCTTTTGCCAAGAGAGAGTACAGAAACGATGGTACTGCGGAGCCAAGGGAACAAGAGGAGCAACAGGACTACAGTTCCCAGGTTGCTGTAGGGAGTGAGCGGGAGCTTTCTGTGTAGCTGCGAGGTGTCCGGACACGGCTCCGTTATAGCTGATTCTGGCGCTCCCGATCTTGTGCGCTGCCCTGTCTGCTTGCAGGAGCTGCCGACCGGCCGTATTAATTCGCACCTGGACTGCTGCTTGCAGCGGGGCAATCCCACCGCCCTTCAGGGCAGCAAGAGGATACCACCGCTTTCCCTCTCTTTTCCAAGCTTAAGACCGGGGTGGACAGTGCCTGCCCCTCTCCCCCCACCAGAGGCCGTGGGACCGAGAAGGATGATAGCCAGGGGCTGGCAACCGGGGCTACCACAATTTATCAACAGAAGAGCATGCCCAAGAAGCTGGATGGGATTGGAAGCCTCTAGCTGACAAGATGAGGCCGTGCAGTCTGGAAGATTACGTGGGGCAGAGTAAAGTGCTGGGGGAAAACACGCTGCTCAGGACTCTGCTGCACACCCACGAGATTCCCTCCATCATCCTCTGGGGACCGCCCGGCTGTGGCAAGGTGAGTGCTGGCTGCGGTGCAACACCTTGAGGGCTGGCCTAGGGCTCAGGTCAATTTTTGTTCTCCACTGTTCTGTCTCCCTTTACATTTACGTGAGATGCTTCTACCCCTCAAAATCCCAGTGGAGGTCCTTGCTCCCTGCTCTGTGATCTGAGACATTCGTCTGGCAAACTGTTTTAAGGTAATCAATCTCTCCCTGCCTCCTCCTGTGCTTCAACCTGGTGCTAGAGTTGTCCCTTGCCTGTCCTATGCTTGTAAAGTTTACACGCTCCCCCTTTCCTCGCCATCTGGTTGGTTTCATCTGTGTTTATTTGGACTTAGCTATGCCTTCAGTAGCAGTTTATGGCTTGTGTGACAGTATAAATTACTGCTTATGGTATAGTAGAATTGCTCTATAGGTCCTGAGTGTTTTGTATTCTCTGCATGCCTAGTACTAGATTTTGGAGGGGGGTGTTAAAAAATGACCGGCCCCATGTTCCTCACCTGTAGGCACCATGTTATAGAAAGATAGGGTATGCGTCATTATGAGTCTTATTAGGCACCTAACTGCTTTCTAAAGCAGATGCCCTGTTAAAAGTTTATATTTATTTACTTATTTATGGTATTTTATGCTAGATGGGGGGGGGCGCCAACTGATAGTCTGCAGGGGGGCACCAGAGACCCTAGGCACGGCCCTGCCCACCCCCTAGGTCCATTATCTCCATCTTGCTTCCCTTGCATTCCCCTCCCCATTGAGCATCTTTCCTTTATTACAATCCCAGTCCAACATATACTTTTTCTTCCCTCCTCGCTCCTCTAAGCATCTTCTTCTTGCTTGCCCCAGGGTAGAATATTTTTTCCTTCTTTCTCATTCCTATGGTTCAGCATGTCTCCTTGCTTCCTTTCTTTTCATCATTTTTGTTTTCTTTTGATACTACTTTGCTGGCTCTTCCCTCCCACCACAATCCTCTACCCCCCCCCCCCCCCAACACACAAAATAGGACCAGCACCTGAGAGCCACCCTTACTGCTGGGATGGGTGCTAGGTATTCCACTGCTTCCAGGTGCCATGCCCACCCCACCCTGTAGTACATCACTGTGTACATAAATGACTTGAAAACTGCCCATTCTAGATATCAGCTAATGTACAGCCTATCCAATTTCTAAATCAAATCTGCACTGCTCATGTAGTGTGTATGTGTCACACGCATATGTGTGTGTGTGTGTGTGCACACACGTGTCTGTGTATGTGCATGTGTGTGTGTGTTTAACATGTGACTTTTCTTTTTATAGAACTGTTACAAATTTCTATGAGAGATGCTTAAATAGTTTCCATGACTCTGGGCACATTTATGAAATAAATATATTCCTTCCTCAGCAGCTTTGCATTTTTAAATTAGGTTTCTATTTCTATTCAGGTCAATAGATATAACAGGCTTGATTTCTGCCCCAATAGGCATTCATAAGGTTTTACAATAGAAATTTGAGAATGTTATGTTCGCACATTATTTCTTGAGAAGTTAAGCTCTGGAGGTGGTTTGGAACATGTTTAGGGTAGACAGTATGGTGACTGAAATATGGGCAAGCAATTTTGTCCTTATTTTAAATAGACTTTAGGTCATGAAGAAATTCAGTCTGTGTGTGTTTGTTTTTTTCCACCTAATTCCAGATGTTGCCAGTGTTAGGCATGTGACTCTCTATATTGAGGAAAATAATTTTAAGATTCATGTATGTTGTAATGTTGTTTCAGCATAGCTAACCAGTCTACCTCCACTCTCTATTTCGGTTGATAACACCCTCATCGTCCCCGTCTCATCTGCCCGCAACCTCGGTGTCATCTTCGACTCCTCCCTCTCCTTCTCTGCGCATATCCAGCAGATAGCCAAGACCTGTCGTTTCTTCCTCTATAACATTAGCAAAATCCGCACTTTCCTCTCTGAGCACACCACCCGTACTCTCATCCAGTCTCTCGTTACCTCTCGCCTTGACTACTGCAACCTACTCCTCACTGGTCTCCCACTTAGCCACCTATCCCCCCTTCAGTCCGTTCAGAACTCTGCTGCACGTCTTATCTTTCACCTGAACCGATACACTCACATCACCCCTCTCCTCAAGTCACTTCATTGGCTTCCGATCAGGTACCGCATTCAATTCAAGCTTCTGCTACTAACCTACAAATGTACTCGATCTGCAGCCCCTCCTTACCTCTCAACCCTCATCTCCCCTTACGTTCCTACTCGTAACCTCCGCTCTCAAGACAAATCCCTCCTTTCAGTACCCTTCTCCACCACTGCCAACTCCAGGCTCCGCCCTTTCTGCCTCGCCTCACCCCATGCATGGAACAAACTCCCCGAGCCCATACGCCAGGCCCCCTCCCTGCCCATCTTCAAATCTCTGCTTAAAGCCCACCTCTTCAATGTCGCTTTCGGCAACTAACCTCTACACCTCTACCCAGGAAAGCTAGACTGCCCCAACTTGACATTTCGTTCTTTAGATTGTAAGCTCCTTTGAGCAGGGACCGTCCTTCTTTGTTTATTTTGTACAGCGCTGCGTAACCCTAGTAGCGCTCTAGAAATGTTAAGTAGTAGTAGTAGTAGTAGCAGTCTTGGTTTTCCTCTCTGCCTGCATGGAGTTATAATCTTGCTTTCTGTGGGCTTTTTATAGATACAATTCTCTGTAGCAGCAGAATACAGTATTATATCTTACTCAAATCCAATTTTTATTCATTTTTAATATGCTGTGCTCAGTAACTCTGCCGTGCCCATTAAACCAAATAATCTGGATAGGGCACACAGTCGCCAAACATCATAGCACACACCCTTCCTTCCTTCCTTCCTTCCCGCATTCACACTTCAAGCTACTCGCTCAAAGTGCTACAATCACTGATATACTCTAAGGTTGGACTTATCTTAGTTGACGTTATGCTACTACCACTAGGATGCATTCTTCCATATGAGATGGCAGATGGTAGGAGTGGCAGAAAGAAGGGTTATACCAGGGCAGGGAGAAGAGGCCTTGAATCTAACATGGGGGCTGGGGATGAGAGAAATTAAGATGGGCTTTTTTGAATTTATGTATTATTATACCATGTTTAATTCAGTAGTTATGTTAGGAGATGTTAATTTACATTTAGAAGATCAATCTCACTCTGATGCAATGAATTACATTTAGAAGATCAATCCCACTCTAATGCAATGAATTTTATTAATGACTTGGATTCACTATCTGAAATTCTGTAAATTAGAAACCACTCATGAGAAAGAGCACTGCCTAGGCTTTTACTCAGTGATGACAAATGGAGTCCATTGGTATGGTCTGATCACTATCTGTTAGAATTTTGCTTGTTATTAACTCTGAAATACCAAAACCTAGACCTAGTTTTAAAATTATGAAAGAAGAAAAGATAGAAATGGACCAATTTTGATCTCAGGTTCTTCCACGGTTAGAACTTCAGGATGTGATTTCAACTATATTGATGAAAAATTGGTGCAAATCTACCTCCTAGGCTGTTGAACACTTAGCCCCTTTGAATATCAAAACAGGTAAAAAAAAACATATGGGTCCTTTTACTAAGTGGAATTAAGCACTAACCCGTGCTTACTGTGCGGAAAAATAGACTACCATGGGGCACGCTCAGTTATCCCATGGTACTGTTGGCATCTGCGCATACTTCCCATGCACTAAAAAATACTTTTCATTTTTTAGCACTGGGAACATGTTTGGGGGCAGAGAGTAGGTGTGTTCAGTGCTAATTGGTTATTGCAGCCATATTGCTGCACGCCTACTGATTAGTGCATGGTTAGCGTGTAAGCCCTTTCCAGCTACTAATTAGGGTCCCTTTTTACCAAGCTGTGCCAAAAGGGGGCCTGCACTGGCATCGGCGTGTGTTTTTGATGCATGCCAAGGCCCCCTTTTACCTCAGCAGGTAAAAGGTAGGTCTTCCTTTTTTTGAGGAAATGGCCACGTAGCAAGTGAAGCACTTGCTGCGTGGCCATTTCTGGGTGGCGGAGCCCTTACCACCACCCATTGAGATGGCGGTAAGGGCTCCTGCACTGACCCAGCGGTAATCGGGCAGTGAGCGGCACTGCCTGATTGTACACACCAGCACTACAAAAATAATTTTTTTTGTGGTGCTGGAAATGATGGCACGCTGGGGGTGGGAATTACCGCCGGGCTACTACTACTACTACTGCTATTTAGCATTTTTATACTGCTACAAGGCTTACGCAGCGCTGCACAAACATAGAAGAAAGACAGTCCTTTTTAGCAAGCAGTAAGCCCGCATTGGGCTTACCGCCGCTTTGTAATAGGGGCCCTAGGTGTGAGTAAGGGTTCATGCACTAATGGCCACATGGTAATTGAGAAATTAATGCATGGCTATTAATTGAGGAAATGAAAAATTGGCCATTTTACAGCTGCGCTAAAAGTGGCCTCAACGCACAGGGAAACCCACGTGATAGTCATAGCACAGGCCACCTTTTAGGTCATACTCTAGAATTATGAGCACAACATATGAAACAAAAATGTCACAGACTGGAGCATTGGTGGAGAAGTAAGTATGATCAAGAAATTAAGCTTTAATGAAAGAATTAAGGACCTCTTTTATCAAGCCGTTCCCGTGCAGCAATGCCTATGGAGCCCATTCAAAGTGAGTGGGCTTTGTTGGCATTACTGCACTGGAAGCCACTAGCAGGGCTTGACAAAAGAGGCCCTAAATTAGAACTTATAATGACTTGCTGTCTGCTGCTAAAAAAAAAATCTATTTTTTCTTTAATTTTAGATAAAAAAAAGCTTTGTGATTGTACCATATTTGATTAAATATCCCTCGGTAGAAGAGTTAGCAGTTTATTTTTCTCATAAATTAGATACAATTCATTTTATTATAGTTTCAAAGAGTGGTGGCAAAGGAAGCTGATAAGCAAGTGAGTATAGCATCTGACAGATGCTGGAATAAATTTTCCCCACTTAAAGGAAAGCAGGTCAACATTTTAATAAATAGATTTTTCAGGTTCATATTCTCCTCTAGACAGCTGCCCCTCGTAGTTATTGACCAATGTACCATCTTTAGTAATATGCAGAATTTATTGGAAAACTACTCGAAACTGACAGTTTCACTGAAGCTATGGGTAAATATCGTATTTACTCCAGTTCCTGAGAAAGTAGATGCAAATTTACCTAGACCATCAAATTACAGGCCATTTGCTAGTATCCAGTTCTTGACTAAACTTATAGAAACCATAGTACAGAACCATAGTACAGAATCTTTACTTGTAAATGTTTATCTCAGATGCTAAAATATTTTTTACATAGAAGTACTGAAGTAATTCTTCATCAATTTGACTTGACTTCAGCATTTGATACAGCAGATTATATTCTTTTATTGATCTGACTTAGGGTCTTGTTTACTAAGCAGGGTTATAAGCGCGTTAATGTTTTTAACACGTTAACCATGTACGTGCGTTAACCATGTAGGCACCTACATGGTGTAGGTGCACTAAAAACACTAACGCACCTTAGTAAACAAGGCCCTTAGTGAAGTTAGTATTACTGGTGTTGTTCTCAAATGGCTTGGGGAATTCTTGCAATGTAAGCTCTATAGGATTAAAATGAGAAATAATTTGTCATCCAGTTGGAAGCCATCATGCAGAGTCTGAAGGGTTCTTCTTTTTCTTCTATATGAGTAGAATCCATGTGGATCTCCAGTGTTCCTATTCTTGTGCAGATATTTTAATTTCTATACCAACAGAAAAATATCTTGCCTAAAATGTTGCTCAAATTGATGATTTCATTAATATGGTGGAAAGCTGGAGCTCTTCGTTTAAACTGAAACTTAACAAGGAGGAAACCAAATTATTATGGTTAGGAAATACTAGCTTTTCTGCAGAATCAGTTGAATTGAATTCAGGTATTATTCTTCCTATTTATTTATTGGGATTTATTTCCACCTTTTTGAAGGAATTCACTCAAGGCAATGTGCAGCAACAATAAATCAAACATAGACAATAGACAATTACATCAGCAAAACTATTCAAATGACAATGCAAAGTATGGTAGTATGCTACATTACAATGTCAACACAATACACAACATTTTAATAGACAGCATAGGGTGCACGCAAAGATGAAACATGTGTAGAAACAGAGTAACAGGAGTTGGAAAATAAGAGATCTAATATAAAGAAAGCTGCATGCAAAGTCAGAAAGGTGTATGAATATAATCTCAGCTAGGGTAAACATGTCCTGCAAGTGGCAAACAGGGTGGAGGAATGTCCTAAAAAACATTCTTTGAGACATTTCTCCACAATGTTTGCTGCTTATTTGATTGCTGTGGAAGAACTTTCCCACTCATTTTGCTTTTGTTTTAAACATGTCCTGCTACAGTATGTGCAGGTGTCACTCCTTGTGTGTGTGTGTGTGTGTGTGTGTGGCTAGGAAGTTACTTCTACCATTAAAGGCCTGGGTGAAAAGCCAGATCAAAAAAAAATCAATTTTGGATAATACCCCTACTTTTGAATTGTAAGTCAATCTGATTGTAATGAAGTGGTGTTTTATTTTTTGTTTGTTTGTTTGTTTTGTTAATATATGGCCTGGCTTTAAGGCTACCATTGGAATAGTGATGGCCAAAGCTATGAAGCCTAAAACAACTGAAAAAGTACTGACTAGGCCAAACAACAAGTAAATGATTTAATATTTGAGAATCTGAAAAAAGCAGGTCTGAACAATGAGTCCTGCCACAAATTGGTACAATTTTTAAATCAAATACAGCACTTGTAATGAAAGAATGATGGATCAGATGAATAAAATGGAGCTTATAATTTTTGTATAAAATAATACAGAGGTCATACAGAGTTCATAAGATGGTGTGAAAAGTATTGCGACAGGGAGATGTGAAACTGGCATCTCGACCGTGAGATGAGAAAAAGAACTTGTTCCCAAAACATGCTGATAAGACCGCGTGGGAAAGTATCATCTCAGAAATTGAGAGCAAGGTATCTCACCATTTACTTCTATGGAGAGGTTTGTGTATAAAAGAGGGGAGATTTTGCCTTAGTGTCGGAGTCTTCCCCAACGCTTCTCTCAGACGGCAGGGCCCTGTGCAGATGAACCCAGAATCTGTTTGATGTCTGTATTTGTATCAACTTGAAGACTTGTCTTTGGGTAAGAAATAAAATGTACCTATCTATCTAAACCTATCTCTGCCTCTATTTTTATTGATTCTATCTTCTCTTTACCTTACATTTATTTAGCCTACAAGGCAGATCACATACAAGTGACACTCAGTCTTTGGAGAAACTTAGACAGATTTTTAATAGGTCTTATATGGGAACATAAATGGCCCAGAGTATACCTAGATCCAGAAAGACAGAAAGCAGTAGTTATGGGAATTAGTTTTCAATTACGGCTCCTAATGTCACCCCAGAACAGACCCCCTTGTGATTGGGTGACAATGGAGGTCAGAGAAACTATACAGAACCTGTTATATGAAATAAGTACCTTTAGTCCCCCGTGGGAAAGAGTCAGAAGGAGGTTTACAAGAGGGGGCATTTAAACAGTTTGTTTTTAGATTGAGACAGCTATATTTAGTTTGACTTTTCTACTTTAATGAGGAGCATTTTTTACTTTTAGTCCAAAGTTTAATCTTTGGACTATTGTAATTGCCTTGCGTGCAGGGTTATCTATTCAATTATGCTCCGGGCTTCAACTATTATAGAACTCCACTGATAAATTAATTTTCAAAACTCTTAAGAATGACCATGTAACATCTCTGCTGATATGCCTCCATGGGTTACCATTCCAAGCGCAAGATCAGTTTAAATTGGCTTACATGGTATATGTCATTTGAGGAAACAAGTCCTGAAAGTTTTGTTCATCTTTTTGTCTTTTTCCAGGGACCTATAAATCATTGAGGATAGCAAACAACTTATCATTGCTCTTCCCATCAAGGCAGGATTTATGCTGTAGAAAACCATTAGTTAGTTCTCTTTCATATCAAGCATCATTAATTTGGAATACTTTTGTCTATATTACTTCGCTCTCAGTCATCATATACCATTTTTGTCATCGGTTGAAGCAGGGGCGTAGTCAGACAACAGAGTTTGAGTGGGCCTAGGCAAGAAGTGGGTGGGCACCAAGTGTTCTCCCCCCTCCCCCACCACAAAAATATCTCAGCTTCTTTCCACCATGGCAGTCTGCAGCAGGCATGTGCTGAAAACTGAGCTTGTGCAGGTGCTGGTACCGTGGAGAGTATCATTTTCATTACCATCAGGGGGAAGTCTTCTGCTGGCAGAGCTTGGGATCCCCACCAGCAACCACTAAACCTGTGCTACTGTTGGGTGGGCCTGAGCCCTAAGTGGGTGGGCCGGGGCTACACCACTGGGTTGAAGACTTACTTATTCAGTAAATGTTTTCATTAACTAAGTTTTTGTATTATTAAATGGATGAATAACTTGTTCAACAGTTACTTCCTGGTTAAATACGTCAGTTATTTTATTGTAATCCACAGAGCCTACATGGGAATTGTTGAAATATAAATGTATAGATTGGATTGGACTAGAAAGGGCAGATGCTAAGAGATGGGGGTAGGAGAAGGGAACTGAGGATGAGACTCACAAGGAGGCAAGTGGGAGAAGGGGGCTAGGGGTTGAGCAGGGGCTTCGGATAGAAGAAGAAGGCTCATGATGGGGGACTGAGAAGTAAGAAAAGGACAGATACTGTGGGAGGATGGTGAAGATGGAGGGGAAGAGGGATGGATGCTGGGGTTAAAGTGGAAGAACAGCGAGGTAAATTAATATTTCAGGAAGTAAGTAGGTGGATACAGAGGAAGAGGAGAATGAAGTATGAGAGAGGAGGTAGTAGAATGAATGCTGGGTGTGAAGACAGTTGGGGAGGGGCACATGGTGGAGGGGCGAGCACATAACTGAAGGCTTGTCTAGAGCATCAGATGCACTTGGACCAGCTCTGGTTCTGAGTGCCCATCTTATGAAGGCACATATAACATGTAATCAAGGTTCAATTAAGGGCCAATTATGGGTTCACTTCCCCTCTGGTAATTATCTGCTGACTTGTCAGGACAAAGCTACTGAATGAAGGAGAAACAGTTATTTCTTTAACCAAAACCATAAACTTATTTTCACTTCAAGGGTGGATGCAGGACTAATTAAAGCACATCACAACCTCTATATTTAGTTTTCATTCTAGTGTTTTCATTATCCCAGTCATAGGCGTTGGAACAGGGATTTCTATATAAAAAGAAAAAATAAAGGCATATAGCGTAGCACTGAAATCCACAATACAGCGTTGCAAATAAAGCAAGCTCTGGAGCACTGACAAAGACATTTTGAATATAACCCTCCCCACTTCACAGACCCCTTGAAAACTCCTTAACCCCCCTCCACAAACTCCTCTTATCCCCCACCCCAATCACCTCCTAATGGAGAGAATGCAAAACCTAGAAGGTTTAATAAAACAATACAAACCTCACAGATTTCCTATTGTTTTCAATAGTGATAGCAGGATCATGCCGGCTCCTGTCATTAAACCTCCTTTGGCCCCACAATCTTTTTCTTTGTTTTTGCCATCACTGCTGAAACAGCAGCAGCAGCAGTGGTGACTGTGGCAGCGAGATGGGTGAGAATAAGGAGAGCCTGGCATGTCAGTGGCAGGGGGAGGAGAGAGGGGCTAAATTCTGAATGCTGACGGAAGGGGGAGAGAAGTGAAAGATGCTGGATGTAGGGGGGAAGGAAGGACAGATGCTGGATGAGGGGGGAAGAGGACACAGGTGATTGATGACATGGGAGGGAGAGAGAAGGCAGACGCTGAATGGAACTGGGGAGATAGAAGGGGTCAGACTCTGGATGGAAGTGAAGGGAGAGAGAGGGGCCAGCAAGCTGGATGGAGGGGAGAAAAATAGGAGAGACTGGATGGAAGTGGAGAGAGAGAAGAGTCAGATACTGGGTGGAAGGGGGAGAGAAAGGGGGCATACACTGGATGAAAAGGGGGGAGAGAGAGGGGACAGACGCCAGATGGAAACAAAGAGAGATAGAGAGGGCAGACACCAGATGGAAAGGGGAGAGAGAGAGAGCGGGCAGATGCCAGATGGAAATGGGAAGAGAGAGAGGGGGCAGATGCCAGATGGAAATGGGGGGAGACATCAGATGGAAAGGGGAGAGAAAGAGGGGGGGCAGATGCCGCATTGAAAGGGGGAGAGAGAGGGGGCAGATGTTTGATGGAAAGGGAGGGAGAGAGAGAGGAGGCAAACACTGGATAGAAATAGAGAGGGAGAGGGGCCAGATGCTGAATGGAAGTACGGAGAGAGAGAAGGATCAGATGCTGGGTAGAAGGGGAGAGAAAGGGTTCAGATGCTAGATGAAAAGGGGGGAGAGAGAGGGGGGCAGATGCCAGATGGAAAGGGGGAGAGAGAGAGGGGGCAGACACCAGATGGAAAGGATGGGAGGGACAGAGAGATAAGGGCCAGACACCAGATGAAAATGGGGGGGGGGGTGAGAGAGAGAAGGGCCAGACACTGGATGGAAATGAGGAGAGAGAGGGAACAGACTCTGGATGAAAGTGGGGAGCGAGAAAGTTCAGATGCTGGATGGAGGGGGAGTCAAATAGGACAGATGTTGGGTGGAAAGGAAGAGAGAAAGAGAGGACAGATGCTGGATTGAAGTCGGGAGAGAGGGGGGGGAAGAAACAAAATGGAAATGGGGGGAGGGCCAGCCTCTGGATGGAAGTGAGGGATAGAAGGGTCAGATGCTGAATGTAGGGGGAGGGAAAGAGGACATATAATGGATGGAAGGCAGAGAGAGTGGAGGGCAAATGCTGGATGGAAGGGAGAGCGAGAGGGGATAGACACTGAATGGAAAGGGGAGAGAGAAGGGGCAGACTCTGGATGGAAAGGGGATAGAGAAGGAGTAGACTCTGGATGGAAAGGGGACAGAGAAGGGGCAGACACTCGATGGAAGGGGGAATTAGAGAGGGGAAAGACACAGGATGGAAAGGGGAGAGACAGAGAAGGGCAGATGCTGGATGGAGGGGAGCAGAGAAAAAGGGCAGATGCTATATGGAAAGGGGAGCAGAGAAAAAGAACAGATGTTGAATGGAAGGGGGAGAGAGAGAGGGCACACACTGGATACACACATATAATGCACGCACATGGCACACACATATAATATATGCACATGGCACATTTCACACACACATGCAGATACTATTAAAAAATGTTCCATGACAAATTTTTAACACTACTGCTACGTGTGGGACACACACGCATATAATACACGCACATGCCACAATTCACACATACGTGCAGATATTGTTAAATGCAAGCAGACTGTTCCATGAAGAAGTCGCCCTCATGCAACGATAGCTCCAGACCTGCTGGAACATTTTGAACATTAAAGATAGGTGCTACTTTCTGTGCATTGCATGGAAATGTCTGTGTATCGCATGAATTGCTCATTTTAATACTAATGAGCTTGTTGTAATACATTTGCCTATGCTTATTGGTAGCTGCTACTGATAACGGTAAAGGCAATGCAGAACCCCTTTGTGCATTAGACACTGAATAACATGGGTGCAAGACTGGCTACAACCAGTCTAAATCAAACGTTGCAAGCACAGTAAGCTTTGAATATCGGGGCCTCTGTGCATATTCTAATCAGCCAGGCCATAACAAATAAATATTCAGCTGGCGGCGCTTAGCGTTTTGTTGACCATCACCAGCGTTATGCCTGGAAATTCAGTTCTGGGCCTTGTCTGTCTCCACCATGAAATTTCCAGGTTCACAAGCCTGAAAAAGACTAGTTAGTCCTGAGCAAGCAAATTAACCAGCTAGGAGCCACTTCTTTAAATATCAACCCCTATGAGCTTTTTCACCTTTTGTGTCTATGGATCAAATGCAAATGGAGCCCTAAGACTGTAACCAAGATGACTGGATCATATCATTTTGAAAAGCAACCATGAGTGAAATTTTTTTTGAATGACTAACTATTATGTACTATTGCATTTAAATTTTCTCATGGCATCTCATTTGTGTTGTTAAACAAGTGTAGCCTGTATGATGTGGAATGGTTAAATATAAAGGAACAGCAAAAAAGTAGCGAGATCAACACGACACTCCCAAGATACCGTGAGTATGAGTAATAAAATGTTTAATTAAATGAAAATTAAAAAAGACTCGACACGGAGCTTTTTCAATATGACCAAGGAAGAAAATGAAGCAGTCCACTCTCTATCTCACAATAATCAGATCGTTATAAAACCTGCAGACAAAGGGGGAGGAATAGTCGTACTTGACAGGGAGATGTATGTTGCTGACGTCCTAAAGCAATTAGACGACACCAACTATTACTCACGTTTGCCATCAGATCCCACTGTCCAGCTACAACAAGAAATCAATACCATTATCGAGTTCTCTTCAAAAGCTGGTTTTTTGACACAGAAGGAGTGTCAATACCTCCATGTTCAACATCCCATAACACCAACTATTTACGTCCTACCTAAGATACACAAATCTCTCACCAACCCACCGAGCAGACCAATCATCTCCGCCAATGGCTCTATTCTAGAACCACTCTCAGTCTTTGTGGACTTCTTTCTGAAACCCAATATACCTCAGATTCCCTCGTACGTCCGGAACTCCACACATATGATCCAACTCATTCAGGATTTTCAAGAGGATCTTACCGATATAATACTAGTCACAATGGATATTGAATCACTTTATACTAATGTTCCCCAGCTTGAATCTCTTACCATCATAGAAGAAGTATTAAGAACTAGAACCACTCATAGATGCATTCCAAATCATCTCGTCATCACCCTTGCAAGTATAGCCCTCACTAATAACTTTTTCTGCTTCCAAGGAATATTCTATCAACAGATAAAAGGCACCACAATGGGTGCAGCTATGGCCCCGGACTTAGGAAACTTATACGTCGCTCATTTTGAGAAAACTTTCCTTAAAACGCATCCATACAAAGACAATATTGTGTTCCACAAACGATACATCGATGACATTTTGATCATATGGCAAGGAGATAATAGCACTCTACAGGAATTTTACTCCTGGTTAAATCTACGAGATGACAATTTGAAATTTAAAATGCAATATAGCTCTACTCAAATTAGCTTTCTGGATCTCCTTATTAGTAAGACTGATGGATGTCTAAAGACCAGCCTCTTCAGAAAACCCACAGATTGCAACACATACCTACATTATCAGAGTTGCCATCATCTGGCCCTAAAGAAAAATTTACCATTTAGCCAGCTTCTGTGCCTAAGAAGAATTTGCACAGACTTTGAGGATTACACTCATGAAGCACACCATCTACACCAAAGATTCTGCAATAGAGGTTATCCTACTAGGCACATCATCACCGGACACCATAGAGCCATCATGACCAGCAGAGAAGCACTGCTCCAGCCCCAAACACCCAAAGTGCAACCTGATTTAATCTGTACTCTCCGATACTCACACTTGTCCAAAAATATACAGAAAAATATATGACGCCACTGGCATATACTTGAAGGCCACACCAGTTTTAAAGATAAATGCCTCATCATAGCTCACTCCAGAGACCAGAACCTAAAAGAAAAACTGGTGCCCTCCTGCCTACCAAGCCCGCGTCAAGTCACACATTCTCACTTCTCTGGTCGCTCTAGCTGTGGCACATGCAGTGTCTGCAAACACTCTTTGAAGATATCGACCTTTGTCCACTCACAGAGTCAGAGATCATATGCTCTCCAACATGATTCCAACTGTAACACCACCCATGCCATATACGTCATTGTTTGTCCCTGCAACTTGCTTTACATCGGCAAAACTGTCTGGATGGTCAAAACATGAATTATAGAGCATCGCAGCAACATCAAACGCAACAATATTAAGGCTCCATTTATTCAGCATTGGCAAGAGACTGACTACACTATAGAAGACTTAAAATTTAAGTATTCCAACAGAACTGGAGGAGAAACTAATTAGATAAAATTCTACTGCAAGAAGAACAGAGACTCATTTTTCACTTTAAGAGCCAGGCCCCTTTTGGCCTCAACCTAGACATAGATTACACACCTTTTCTATAATCAGTTGCCATTCACATATTACAATATCTACATAGTTTCCCCCTTCTCACAGCATGGTCCTACAGAAGCACATAACTGATATGTACGTACTTATACAGGTGTGTGAACAGATATCCATTCCCTGTTTCATCTTTATCAGGATCAATTTACTTGTTCGCAAGTTTGTGTGTTCACTCTTTATCATATTTTAATTCACTAGTTATAAAATGACTGCATCCAAACTGTTTATTACAACAGGTCTCCACTCCACATTCAGTATCATATATCATTTAGGGCATATCAATTGCCATTGGTTCAATTACCTGACTTTTCACTCATCATACCCTTTTCCACATTCCCTGCCCCTTTCTGCTTATTTGTTTCCCTTTATCCCTCCCTAGTGTCCTTCCCCTCCCTTTCCCCCCTCCCCCCTCATTTTTGCCCCCCCCCCCATCATCCCATACACACCACCAGTTTTTTAAAAACAATTTTGTTACATTTGTACCCCGCGCTTTCCCACTCATGGCAGGCTCAATGTGGCTTACATGGGGCAATGGAGGGTTAAGTGACTTGCCCAGAGTCACAAGGAGCTGCCTGTGCCTAAAATGGGAATCAAACTCAGTTCCTCAGTTCCCTAGGACCAAAGTCCACCACCCTAACCACTAGGCCACTCCTCCACTTGTTTTACCTTTAGTGTGTTTCCTTTTTATTATTATATATCACAGGATTTTCTTTTTTCTGGATTTTTATTTTTAGTGATGTTTGCATTACAGTTACTTTTCTAGTTTCAGCTTCCCATTCTCAGCTGTCTTTGCCTTTGTTTGTTCCCCCCTCCCCCTGTCCAATCCTGCTTTCCTGCCCTACCTGTTGCTTGACACCTTAGTCATTACATATGGCCCCCTTACACATTCTCTTCCTTGCCCTGTCCCTTCCCAATCTTCCCCCTCCCCCACCGCTGTATACCGCATGAACTCACTTCCCATCCATGTCCTCCCCCATCCTGCTCACTACTGCAATACCCTACCTACCCCTCCCCCACCACCTCACCATCTCTACTGTCCTCCTCCTCCTTCCTAGCTCTCAACCTTCAATACCTCCTTCCGACCATGAACCCTTCCCCATTCCTCTTAAGCGCATCCCATCTTCGTCGCCTTCACCGCCCTACCTCCCCCACCCTCCTCCGCTCTCTCTTGCTCCTTCTCCTGCTATCCGCGGGAGACATCAATCCCAACCCTGGTCCCTCACACCAGTCCTCGTCTCATCCATGCAAACATTTCCGCGATCTCTCCAATCTCATCTCTATTCCCCTCCTCCCCCCCTCCCTCCCCTTCTTGTGTGCCCTGTGGAATACCCGCTCAGTCTGCAACAAACTTTCCTTCACCCATGATCTCTTCATCTCCCGTTCCCTTCAACTGCTCGCCCTAACTGAAACCTGGCTTACCCCTGACGACTCTGCCTCAGTCACAGCCCTATGCCATGGAGGTTATCTTTTCTCCCATTCTCCCCGCCCAGTTGGCCGGGGTGGCGGCGTCGGGTTACTACTCTCGCCCTCCTGCAGTTTTCAACCTCTCCTCTTACCACAGTCTCACTGCTTCTCATCCTTTGAAGTTCACTCCATCTGCCTATTCTGCCTGCTGCCACTCAGAGTTGCAGTCATTTACCGCCCCCCTGATAAGTCCCTTTCTTCCTTCCTAACCGACTTCAATGCCTGGCTCTCCGTTTTTCTTGAGCCCTCATCCCCATCCCTCATTATTGGAGACTTTTTCATACACACTGATAACCCATCCGACTCATATGCTTCTCAGTTCATCACTCTAACCTCCTCTTTCAACCTCCAACTGAGCTCCACTACCCCTACTCACCAATCTGGCCACTGTCTTGACCTCGTCCTCTCCTCTACCTGCTCACCCTCCAATTTCTGCGCCTCAGCACTTCCACTCTGACCATCACCTGATCACCTTCACACTTCATCACCCTCCCCCTCAGTCCCGCCCAACTCTAACCACTACTTCCAGGAATCTCCAAGCTATCGACCCTCCCACCTTATCTTCTAGTATCTCTGATCTCCTCCCTTGCATCATGTCCTCTGAGTCTGTTGACAAGGCTGTCTCCACTTACAATGCCACTCTCTCGTCTGCTCTGGATGCCCTTGCACCATCTATCTCCCGTCCCACAAGGCGTACTAATCCCCAGCCCTGGCTGACTCCTTGCACCCGATGCCTTCGCTCCTGCGCCCGTTTGGCTGAACGCCTCTGGAGGAAATCTCGCACCCATTCTGATTTCATTCACTACAGATTCATGCTATCCTCCTTCCAGTCCTCCCTATTCCTCGCCAAACAGGACTATTACACCCAATTGACTAATTCCCTCAGCTCAAACCCTCATCGTCTCTTCGCCACCCTTAACTCCCTCCTCAAAGTGCCCTCCGCTCCCACCCCCCCCCCTCACTCTCTCCTCAATCACTGGCTGACTACTTCCGCAGAAGATCAACCTTGAATTCACCACCAAACCATCTCCTCCTCTTCACCCTATAACCTACTCCCTCAACCAACCAACCCAGGCCTCCTTCTCCTTTCCTGATATCACCGAAGAGGAAACCACCCATCTTCTTTCCTCCTCGAAATGCACCACCTGTTCCTCAAACCCCATCCCCACCAACTTACTTAACACCATCTCTTCTACTGTCACCCCCCCCCCCCCATCTGTCATATCCTCAACCTCTCTCTCTCCACTGCAACTGTCCCGGACACTTTCAAGCATGCTGTAGTCACACTACTCCTCAAAAAACCATCACTTGACCCTACCTGTCCCTCCAACTACCACCCCATTTCCCTCCTACCCTTCCTCTCCAAGATACTTGAACGCGCCGTTCACAGCCGTTGCCTTGATTTTCTCTCCTCTCATGCCATCCTCGATCCGCTTCAATCCGGCTTTCGCCCCCTACACTCAACTGAAACGGCACTATCTAAAGTGTGCAATGACCTGTTCCTTGCCAAATCCAAAGGTCACTATTCCATCCTCATCCTCCTCGACCTATCCGCCGCTTTTGACACTGTCAATCACAATTTACTTCTTGCCACATTGTCCTCACTTGGGTTCCAGGGCTCTGTCCTCTCCTGGTTCTCCTCTTCTCTCCCACCGTACCTTCAGAGTATACTCTCATGGCTCTTCCTCCACCCCCATCCCACTCTCTGTTGGTGTTCCTCAAGGATCTGTCCTTGGACCCCTTCTTTTTTCAATCTACACCTCTTCCCTGGGCTCCCTAATCTCATCTCATGGCTTCCAATATCATCTTTATGCCGATGACACCCAGCTTTATCTCTCCACACCAGACATCACTGCGGAAACCCAGGCCAAAGTATCGGCCTGCTTATCCGACATTGCTGCCTGGATGTCCAACCGCCACCTGAAATTGAACATGGCCAAGACTGAACTTCTTGTCTTCCCACCCAAACCCACTTCTCCTCTCCCTCCACTCTCTATCTTAGTTGATAACACCCTCATCGCCCCCGTCTCATCTGCCCACAATCTCGGAGTCATCTTTGACTCCTCCCTCCCCTTCTCTGCGCACATCCAGCAGATAGCCAAGACCTGTCGCTTCTTCCTCTATAACATTAGCAAAATTCGCCCTTTCCTCTCTGAGCACACCACCCAAACTCTCATCCACTCTCTCATTACCTCTCACCTTGACTACTACTACCTTACCTTACTACTCCTCATTGGCCTCCCACTTTGCCATCTATCCCCCCCTTCAGTCCATTCAGAACTCTGCTGCACGTCTTATCTTCCGCCTGGACCAATATACTCATACCACACCTCTCCTCAAATCACTTCACTGGCTTCCGATCAGGTTCCGCATACAGTTCAAGCTTCTCCTACTAATCTACAAATGCACTCGATCTGCAGCCCCCCCTTACCTCTCTACCCTCATCTCCCCCTACGTTCCTACCCGTAACCTATGCTCTCAAGACAAATCCCTCCTTTCAGTACCCTTCTCCACCACCGCCAACTCCAGGCTCCGCCCTTTCTGCCTCGCCTCACCCCATGCTTGGAATAAACTCCCTGAGCGCATACGCCAAGCCCCCTCCCTTCCCATCTTCAAATCCTTGCTCAAAGCCCACCTCTTCAATGTCACCTTTGGCACCTAACCACCACACCTCTACTCAAGAAATCTAGACTGCACCAACTTGACATTTCGTCATTTAGATTGTAAGCTCCTTTGAGCAGGGACCGTCCTTTTTGTTAAATTGTACAGCGCTGCGTAACCCTAGTAGCGCTCTAGAAATGTTAAGTAGTAGTAGTAGTAGGTATGCTCTGTGTTTACTCTTTTAGTTTGTTTGACCACACCCCCTTTTTGCCGCCTTTTCTTCATTTTAAGAGAACAGCTGGTTTCATCTCCTTCATTGCTGCCTCCATGCTGCTAGTTTAGCGACACTGTGGCTTTTTTACAGCTTGACCCTTTTCTTCTCTCATGCATTTATGTCGTTGCACTTTTTTTCCTGCAGCCCTCTAGCTACTGTCAGATATTCCACTAGCTCTATCCATATCGTCACTCCATGTTTACTCTCACTCTTTCACCTCTAGTGCCTTCACCTTTAGGACTAGCTGCTCCTCCGCATTTCTAAACTCATTCCCTGGTTATATTTCTCTCTTTCAGATGTTATTTACTGTTCCTCATCTTGCATATGCTTTCCCCTCCCCACTCAATTCACAGCCCTCTCTTACAGTACTACCAACAGCTCTCCCTCTTCCCTAAGCCCAGGTGGGATCTTGCCATTTATTTGCAAATTGCACTTTCCAACCTTTTTTGCTCACAAGCACTACTTTTCTGGTTGCCATCCCCACTGTTTTGTCTGTCTTTCAAGCACATGTATTTGTTATTAATTTGTAAATAGCAATCCTCAGTACATTATGTTTACAAACACTCTTTCAGTGGCATTCCTAGGGTGGCTGACACCCAGGGCGGATCGCCAATACGTCCCCCCCCCCCCCCCGGCGAAACAACACCTCCCCCTGGTGAAACGACAACCTCCCCGGGTGCATTTTTACCTGCTGGGGGGGGGGGGGGGTGCCGCGTGCCTGTCGGCTTCGTTCGTTCCATGCTCCCTCTGCCCCGGAACAGGAACGAGCGGAGCAGACAGGCGCGCGGCACCCCCCCAGCGGCGTGCACCCGGGGCAGACCGCACCCACCGCCCCTCCCTAGGAACGCCACTGCACTCTTTTACTGTTTGTCATCCCCACATTTTTGAATGATTGTATTTTAAGCACATTCATCTGTCATTAGCCCTTTTAAAGGTACATATTATCCCTTTTGTTTTGTTCCATTTTGTTTTTCCCCTTACCCTATGCTGTTTTATTCCAACTAAATATATTTTTCATGTTCTGGTACTCTTCACTGTTTTGACTACCTTATTTATGGTGTTCCATTCTTTCATTTACACAACAGGTCTGCATTTATTTTCATATATTATCCATACCTGATATCTCCTATAATTATTAGCCTTAATCTGGCAAAAGGATGAACAGAACTATAGTTTCATTGTTTTTTACAATTTTATACTGTTATTTATTTCATGGTCCATTTTAGAGTTTCTTTAATTTCATCTTATTATTCTCATGTGATTTACAGTTTCTCTGGATGTTTATCTTTTCAATACATGGTTTTTATGTCTCCGTTTAAAAAAAAAAACTTATTGTTTTATCAGTCATTGTCGCGTGCACGAGGACCTTGGCACACTGTCAGGCTTCTTCCCCAGAAGCACTGGTTTTGTGAGTCCTTGGGCCACTACCGTGGAGCGGCAGTGGCAGGCAAGATCACCTACAAGGTAGAGCTGAGACAAGACTGGACCGGAACTCCGGACTGGAGTTCTACACCGGAACACTCGGAACTGGAACGCACCGGACGGGTGCGCACTGGAGTGGGGCCCGCTGGACTGGACACACTGGAGTGGCCCCACTGGACAGGAACATACAGGAGTGAAACCCGCTGGACTGGAACACACTGGAGCGGAACCCGCGGAACTGGAACACCCTGGACCTAGGCTTCACCTACACTTGACTGCCTTCCCCCTCGGGTTGAGCCCTCAGGTTCTGGCAGCCGGTAGGACTTACAGGAACAGCAGGAATAAAGGTCCAGGGGTGCCCCCTGGCACCTAGGCGAAGGCAAGGCAGAGAAAGTCTGGGTTCCGGCAGCAGGCAGATTCAAAGCAATGGTCAGGACAAGGAACAAGACTACAGCTGGAGCCTCAGTGGCAAGGCGTACTGGCAACAGATAGAACAAAGGCAGAAGCTCCAGAAGCAAAAGACACTCACCCAGAAAACCAGCAGGCTAAACACAAGAAGACAAGTCAGCTGTACAAGCTAGTAGGAAAGCAAGCCCAAGCAAACCAGTCATACACACAAAACATACATAAAGCAAAACACAGGAAAGCTGTACACAGGCAGACAATGCAAAGCTGTGCCCAAGCTACCAAGTCAAACACTAGGAACAAACACAGAGCAAACTCAGGAGAACTAGTAAAGCTGAACACAAGCTAACAAACAGACGAGGCCTAAGCTGGCTAGTCTAACACTAGGAACAAACACAGAGGACAAGCAGAGCTAAGCACAGGCAACAAGCCAGACGGTGCTTAAGCTAACTAGACATGCACTGGAAACAAACACAGAAACTCACACAGAGCAAATACAGAAGGGCTGGAAACCCACAAGCGATAAACACAGAAGGGCAGAAACCCACAGGCGATAAACACAGAAGGGCTGAAAACCCACAGGCGATAAACACAGAAGGGCTGAAAACCCACAGAGTAAAAGACAAGGAAAGCAAAAGGTGCTAACAGCACACTAACCTCGGGACCTAAGGCACTGCGGAGGAAATGGCAATGCAAAGGCCAGGACTGTAGTCTTCAGATGGCTAATAAAGCCCAACACCAGAGCCACAGGTGCAGCAATCACCTTGCAACCAAACAGAGGCTTGACACTCAGAGCAGGCATCCCATAGAAAGTAACAGCGGGAGCCATCTTGGATACTGGCAGAGACGAAGAGGCGGCAGCCATCTTGGAAGAGGCATAGCCCACACAGGTGAGATTCAGTAGGGCAATCAGCACACAGAGCCAGAGAGAAACTAAGACAGAGACAGACACAGAGACAAGCAAAAGCCAGCACAGCCACTGACTCCCAGAAACAGGGTAAGTAGGAGGGTGGTCACGGCCACAGCCGTGACAGTACCCCCTCCTCAAGACCCCCCTCTCGGTCTCCCTGAGGAGGTCAGGTGTCCAGGGGTAACTGTGGTGAAACCTTCTGATCGGTGTCAACCCCCAGACATGGATCACTGGACTGGAAGTCACAAAGAAGTTCAAAACTGGCAGACAGGAGCGGAACTTGTCAACAGGAGGCTCCTTCCAATCACCGCTGGGCCAATTCAGGAACTTGAATGCATCAAGAGGAACCACATTCAAAAGGCACCCTTCTCCGAGGGAACCCAGACTGAACTCAGGAAGCAAACCGGGACTGGGACCCGGACTAGAGTCAAAAAGCAAACCGGGCCTGGAACCCAGGCGTGCGTCAGGAGCTTGACTGGAACTGGAACTCAGAGCTGGTTCAGCATCTTGGCTGGAAGTGGAACTAGGAACGGACTCAGCATCTTGGCTGGAACTGAAGCTTGGAGCAGGGTCAGCATCTTGGCTGGAAGTGGAACTTGGAACGGACTCAGCAGACTGGCTGGAACTGGAACTTGGAACAGAAGTTGAACCGGGATTGGGACCCGGACTGGAATCAGAGTCTTGACTGGAACAGGAATTCTGAACAGGAGTTGAACCGGGACTGGAACCCGGACTGGAATCAGAAGCTTGACTGGCAGGGCCCCTCAAACTGGACTCAGGAGCTTGGCTGGGAGCGCCCCGCGAACTGGACTTTAACTGAGGCTCGGTCTGAAGCACCACTCGAACTGGCCTTAGGAGCTTGATAGGAGGTGCCCTCTGGACTGGAAGCGGAGGTGCCACCTGAACCACCCTGTGGACTGGCATCGGAGACTTGGTTAGAAGCCCCCCTCGAACTGGACTCAGTGGCTTAACTGGACGGGTCACTTGAACAAGAACCGGAGACTTGACCCGAAGCGCCACTTGCACAGGAATCTGAGGCTCCATCGAAGGCTTCCCTCGGACTGGACTCGGAGACTTCAAAGGGCGTGCCACTTGAACGAGGACAGGAGGCTCGACCTGGAGCGCCACGTGCAGAGGAATCTGAGGCTCCGTCAGAAGCACCCCACGGACTGGACTCAGAGGTTTCAGAGGGCGTGCCAGTTGCACGAGGACTGGAGGCTCGACCTGGAGCACCACTCGACCAGGAATCCGAGGCTCCATCGAAAGCCTCCCTCGGACTGGACTCGGAGCCTTAAGTGGCATCGTTACTTGGACTTGAATTGGAGGTTCAGTATGAAGCATCCCCTGGACTGGACTCAGGCTCTTAAGCGGCCGCGCTACTTGAACTGGGGTCAGGGGCTTGGTCCGACGCCTCACTCGGCCCGTCCTCAGAGACCTGGTCAGGACCGTCCCTCGGAACGAACTCAGAGGCTTAACTGGCGGCTTCACTCGAACCGGAATTGAAGGCTCCACTTGAAACTCTCCTTGGACTGGACTCAGCACCGGTGGACTGGAATCCCGAATAGGAACTAACCCGCTATGGTACCGCAGGCTGCTCTGCTGAGGAGACCAGAGCGGAGGAATTCCCCGGCGTCTTCTTTCGGCCTCAGCTTCTGGAGTATCCCACAGAGCTGGCTCCTCCAGGAGTCTGAGGCGGTACTCACAGAGCGAGATAGCAGGATTCATGTCAGAAACTGGGCTATGGCGGACCAGACGCCACCAGAGACGCTTTCTTTCAGCTGCTGCTTCAGGAGTAGCCTTCAGGGCTGGATCAGACAAAAGTTTATCTCGGTACTCCCGAAGCGTCATAAAAGGACCCAAAAAAGAAACTGGGCTGACATAAGGATCAGAGTCAAAATCAGAAACTGCACCCGGATTGTCCACAGGGAACGAAGCTGTGGACAGGTAGCCAACCTGGACGGCTGATCTTGCCGGACTCATGGCCTTTGCATTCTGTCGCGTGCACGAGGACCTTGGCACACTGTCAGGCTTCTTCCCCAGAAGCACTGGTTTTGTGAGTCCTTGGGCCACTACCGTGGAGCGGCAGTGGCAGGCAAGATCACCTACAAGGTAGAGCTGAGACAAGACTGGACCGGAACTCCGGACTGGAGTTCTACACCGGAACACTCGGAACTGGAACGCACCGGACGGGTGCGCACTGGAGTGGGGCCCGCTGGACTGGACACACTGGAGTGGCCCCACTGGACAGGAACATACAGGAGTGAAACCCGCTGGACTGGAACACACTGGAGCGGAACCCGCGGAACTGGAACACCCTGGACCTAGGCTTCACCTACACTTGACTGCCTTCCCCCTCGGGTTGAGCCCTCAGGTTCTGGCAGCCGGTAGGACTTACAGGAACAGCAGGAATAAAGGTCCAGGGGTGCCCCCTGGCACCTAGGCGAAGGCAAGGCAGAGAAAGTCTGGGTTCCGGCAGCAGGCAGATTCAAAGCAATGGTCAGGACAAGGAACAAGACTACAGCTGGAGCCTCAGTGGCAAGGCGTACTGGCAACAGATAGAACAAAGGCAGAAGCTCCAGAAGCAAAAGACACTCACCCAGAAAACCAACAGGCTAAACACAAGAAGACAAGTCAGCTGTACAAGCTAGTAGGAAAGCAAGCCCAAGCAAACCAGTCATACACACAAAACATACATAAAGCAAACACAGGAAAGCTGTACACAGGCAGACAATGCAAAGCTGTGCCCAAGCTACCAAGTCAAACACTAGGAACAAACACAGAGCAAACTCAGGAGAACTAGTAAAGCTGAACACAAGCTAACAAACAGACGAGGCCTAAGCTGGCTAGTCTAACACTAGGAACAAACACAGAGGACAAGCAGAGCTAAGCACAGGCAACAAGCCAGACGGTGCTTAAGCTAACTAGACATGCACTGGAAACAAACACAGAAACTCACACAGAGCAAATACAGAAGGGCTGGAAACCCACAAGCGATAAACACAGAAGGGCAGAAACCCACAGGCGATAAACACAGAAGGGCTGAAAACCCACAGGCGATAAACACAGAAGGGCTGAAAACCCACAGAGTAAAAGACAAGGAAAGCAAAAGGTGCTAACAGCACACTAACCTCGGGACCTAAGGCACTGCGGAGGAAATGGCAATGCAAAGGCCAGGACTGTAGTCTTCAGATGGCTAATAAAGCCCAACACCAGAGCCACAGGTGCAGCAATCACCTTGCAACCAAACAGAGGCTTGACACTCAGAGCAGGCATCCCATAGAAAGTAACAGCGGGAGCCATCTTGGATACTGGCAGAGACGAAGAGGCGGCAGCCATCTTGGAAGAGGCATAGCCCACACAGGTGAGATTCAGTAGGGCAATCAGCACACAGAGCCAGAGAGAAACTAAGACAGAGACAGACACAGAGACAAGCAAAAGCCAGCACAGCCACTGACTCCCAGAAACAGGGTAAGTAGGAGGGTGGTCACGGCCACAGCCGTGACAGTCATTACCATTTATATGATTGTTCTAAGTTGTATACATTTTTGTGTACTGCTATTTATATAACTGTTCTAGGTCCTATTTATTTGAATGTATTATAATTGTATGCCTCTCTTGACTTGTAGACTGCTGAAGCAAGAGTCTTTTTAAATTTTCATTTGATTAAACATTTTATTACTCGTACCAACGGTGTCTTGGGAGTGCCGTGTTAATCTCGCTACTTTTTTGCTGTTCCTTTATTTTTATCCATGTAGCGGATCCTGTTTCTCCACTCTTTGTTGGTTTTTGTTTTCTCCTTTTCTGAATGGTTAAATATGACAGTTTTTTTCAAAAGGACCTTCATGATAATGTAGATGTTACTGGTGATGCAGTTCCTCCCAAATCCTCTGCTCAGCATGTATGTTTGTGGGTCATTCATTTCCATGATACCTTTGGACATGTGAGATTAAAGGCCACTGGAACAGTCTTGAAAAATAGTTTTTTTTATTGATTTGATTAAATACAAAGCACTTGTACATTTACATGTTATATATTTTTTTGCACGTTACATGCATTTTTAATTAAAAAGAAAAACTGGAACATGATTATATGATAAAGTGCACTGTGATACAATGACTATATACCCTCAATATACTTAATAGTTCTCAAACTTAATCCTTTCAAATTGTTTAGTCAACTACTCTATTTTTACTCTTTACATGCTTGAAATTCTTCCATTGTACAATCCACCTTGCTTCTTTCACCTCCAATAGCATTGGTACTAATACATCCAGGCTTCTACTATGCTATCTGTAATTTCCATTTCCTCTAGATCCACAGTAGATGCAAATTCTTCCCCTCAACTGTCCTTGAGCCCAGCTCAGTCCAAGAGAGCAGTAGTTATCCTCAAGCATTTTGATAGAGAAAAAATAAAATATGATCTTATAGAGGATGTAGACCCTAAAATGTTGGTTCCCTGCCTCAAAGTTGTTTCCTAAGATGTAGGTGCATTGAAGTCCTTAGGGAGACCCTTGACTTACTTTAATCAAAGAATGACCTTCAAATATTCCTCAATGGGAATTAGACTGATAGAACCTGGTAGTCTTTTTTTGTGTCCAGGACAAGTTCTCCTGGCTACTTTCTTTTTAAACATCTTCCTTTAGTCTTAGGACTTTAGATACTCATCGAGACTGAAAACGCTCCTTGAGATGTTCTTCTAGATATCATCAAATGTCATATGATTCCTGGTAACTTGCTGACTGAAGTGGGTATCAGAGTACTAATTTCACATCCAGGAGTTCATTTTTATTATGTGAACTCTTCATATTCCAGTTCCTTTACTTAGACTGGGGCGATAAATTGGCCTGTGTCATGCTGACTGATATCAGGCTCATGATGTCCCCTTCCTATAAGACAGGCTGAGTTTACCTATGCCACCTGTCACATTAAAAAAAAGTGTCATAGGAATAGTCAGGTTGGTCCCTTAGCAATTCTGGTCTGAGAAAAGAAGGGTCCATACTGTCTAGAAAAAAAGCTTAATCTTCCAACACCTTCCTTATAGTATTGACAAAATGTGTTCCACAGAGGTTTAGCTTTCATATGTTTTTGGTGGTGGTAGTGAATGGGAAGGGAGGTTGTGATGAAATTCACTGTATAAGGCATGATCTAAATGTGTTGCAATAAATACTGGAAACTCCTGGTCAAGTGTTACTTTTTTTTAACATACCATTTTAGCTCCATTAACGCTCCTCGCTGCACAGTAAGAAGACAGTTTTCAAGAAAATATTACCTGGTAGCTTATTATTGAAAATTGGCTAAACTTACCCAGGCCTTTACAGTTACATTTAATTGAAATTTCACCCAATAAAACCTCTAAAGATACCATAATATAATTTTTGCATTTATTATAGTGTCCTTTTACAATGTCATGGTAGAGCTACTGCGATGTTGGCATGTTCCAATCTAGCACTACCGCCGGCCCACCATGGGAGCCGCTGATAGTGTCGCCATGTGATGTCCAGTTATCGCTGGGTTAGTGTGGGAGTGCTTAACACCTCCTAAATAGGTGACAGTAAAGGCTCCCTCCAGAAATGGCCACACAGCAAGTGTGCACTTACTACACAGCTATTTCCTCTTTTTTATTTTTTGCCTTTTACCTGCAGCTGTAAAAGGGGGCCTCAGAGCATGGCAAATCCACGCACCCATGCTACCGCAGTGCCACTTTTACCACAGCTTGGTAAAAGGGACCCTATGTTTGAATATACTGTGATAATGCATCCAAATTATAATAGATAAAGCCAAATTGTGCAATTTTAAATCTTTTACCACCATTAAGTGCACAGACCCCTTGACATCTTAAAATAGCAACAAATTATTCAGTGATCATTTTTCAGGAATAATTTCACGACTACAAATAGTGGATCATAATTCTTTTCTAGCAGGATAATGTTTCATGGCTGAGGAGAGAAGTCTATAAGCTTTTTTATGGATCAAAACTAATTCATCCTTAAATTAATACATTTTCTTTAACAGAATTAACCTTTTAGTTTTTGTCTACTGAACTGTGTAATATATTGTATTTAAAAAGTCATCCCTAGTTACACAGGTTCAATTTTGCTTAGCCAACTAATTAAAAATATGGTGACAAGAATGTTGTTTGCCTGAGCAGATGAAACATGGAAATATTAGTGCGCATCCTAAGATAACGACTTCAGTAGCTCAGCAAAATATGCTCTGTCTGCAAACTGTTCTCGCAATTTGTGAAAAGCTAAGCCGGTAAAAACTTGAAACTACCCTGGGAAACCCTTTTACCTGCTGAAGGCTCATATTTGTCAAGTTAGCTGTCATTCCATTTATCTTTTACAGAATCCTGGCAGCTCATACACAGAAATCTTTACATTTGAAGACACTCGAGGAAACTGCGCTGCACATTTCCACATAGGCTGGAACTGAAATCATTATAGATCACAGGACTGCAAATGCTTAGGAAGTATCAACACATGCACTTTTTATACCAGAAAAGCTTAGAATGCCTGAATGATACAGCTATTTATCCTAAACTATTTCCTTGTCACTTACCTTTCAGACAATACTAAGCCCTTGAAGAAGAATCAAAAGAGGTTGAGGTGATTGGACAATGCAAAGATGATCTTTTAATAAAAAAAATATACAGTGCACTCCATTTAAGAGCACGTCGGATAAGCGCATGCTCTGTTTAACTGCATGCCGTACTTCGGTCCCGTTTTTGGCACCATCAATTTCTATGGGGACAAACCAGTTTAGCACACCACTGATAAGTGCAAGATTCGCTTATATGCATGGTTTAAGACCTCTCCTCTGCAGGAAAGACTCCGCATAAGCGCACGCGTGGAATATGGAAGCCGATTGGCGCGTGACAAAGGGGCGGTAAATTTGAAATCCCAAGCCAGCCAAGTGTCTAGCAGGGCTCCAATGAACTTCAATCTCAGGCAGGGAGCAGATGAGACAGGGTAGTTTAAAATGAATCTTACTCATGATGAAAAAAACAGTATGGGCTGTCAGTGGCTTTTCAATCCTGCACGGCTGTGAATCATTTCACTCAGGTGTTTTTATAATGCTGTTTGTGTGGTGGCAGTAGTTTTCCTGTCGGTTGTAAGAGAAGTTTAGTCAGCTTGAGATAAGTGCTTCAGTTTTGGGTGGGTTTTGTGCTTTTGAATTGTTTTGTGTTTTCAGAAGTTATATGTTTGTATTAGAAGAGTATGATAATCTGAGTCTGGTATTTGTTTTGTTTATAGACTGATACCCCTGTCAGTATGATCCAACTGAGTGGTTCCTGATGAAGCCCTCTTATGGGTGAAACGAATCGAGCCCCGTTGAAAAACAACAGTTGAATTGTGGGGTTGTCAAGCCAGCATTTATTAAGCTAAGTTGATGGATGCCATGCTGTAGCTTGAACAAGTTTTGTTACTCAGTTATCTTTAATATTTTTTTGTTGTTGTTACATTTGTACCCCGCGCTTTCCCACTCATGGCAGGCTCAATGCGGCTTACATGGCTCTATTATGGGCTTTTTTGTATAAAAAAAATTGTGCTCTATTATTCTGGGCAGAGATCCTAGAGACCACTCAAAAGTGTCAAAGGCGCCCCAAGCCAAGAACTTACGACACGCCTTCTGCTGCTTGACTGGCTGGCAAACAGATTCAGCCTGCTCCAGTGGGAGAATCTGCAAAATAGACACACTGAGCACCAAGGACCGCAAGTACAGGCTTGTTTAGAGCTGGCATGATTGAATACAGGAGATGAGCATGGAGGCCTGATACATCTTCCGCCTAAAAGAATCCAGGGTTCTAGCTTCCTTTCTAGGGGGTGCCAAACCATAGTCCCTAGAACTCTTGGTCCTTTTGAATGCAGATTCCACCACCAGAAAATGATGAGGCAACTGGGGCCTATCAAACCCAAGGGATGACAATCTGGTACATGGTATCAATCTTCTTGAGGAGGACAGGGACTGACAGAGGGCACTCCCAGTTCTTCGCTTGAATGTCCCATAAGATCTTATAAAGCAGGAGCATCACAGCCTCTCAAGGAGGAAAGTCGTAGTCCAGGACTTCAAACATCTTAGCCATGTGCTCGTCCTCTTCAAAAGGAAATGGGATGGTAGCCACCATTTCCTTCACAAAAGATGGGAAGGAAAGGCTCTCAGGTGGAGACTTCCTCCTTTCCTTTGGAGGGGAAGAATCAGATGGGATGCCATAGGACTCCTCTTTCAAGAAGTACCGTGGATCCTCTTCTGAGTCCCATGAGCGCTCCTCATTGGTGTCAGCCAAGAACTTCTCATGGGAGGGCTGAGACCAAGCCCCCCTTCACAAAGAGGTACCATGACTGCAAGAGGGGCATCGAGGTGTCACTTCCAGCCTTTACCCCAGTGAAGGTTCCTCCACCAACATCGAGGGAATGCCAACACAGGTGACAGTCAATGCTGAGACAATAAGCAGCATCAGCATCAGAGATCTTTCCACTGGCTGGTGGCCATGCAGGACTGAAGCAAGAAGCATCGCTGGTGCAAACACCCCAGATGCCAATGCACTCTGCATGAACCCCATCAAAAGCTCAGGGAGCAAGGCCTGGAGGTGCTCATCAAGGACCGACATCGGAAAAGGCTGAGGTGCTGGTGTAGAAGCAAGCTTTTTCAATATATTTCACAATTGTAGATATCTCTTCGGAGAGGAGTATTATAAGTTCGCTTTGCTTTTTAGCATATTTTATATACATTTTTTAGAAGAGAGGAGACCTAAGAGAGTTTTGTCTCGATATTTCCCTTGGAGCACACATTCCGAGGTATATCTTCTGAGGTTGCAAAGACCCCTGAGGCAGGCCTTAGGGCCGAAACACGGCCGTGTCGGGTCCATTTTGTGTACAATTTGTTACTTTTAAATTTTTTTCATGTGAATAAATACATATTTTTTGGTATCCTCATCCATTCTCCTCACTTTTTGTTTTGTATCTATTGCACTTAGTACAGAGCTTGAAGCCACTGGGAACCTTCGATGACATGGAAGGAAAAATAGCTGTGGTAAAATTCAAAGGTGCTAAAAAGGGCAAAGCACCAGAAAAGGGAAGAAGGCAAAAATCTGACTGGGACTCAGGCCCTAAACGCAGCCTAGTGAGCGAGATAAAAGAAAGAAAACTTTAAAAAAAGGAAAAAAATTATCAAAGAAGATACAGGGATGGAATTAAATGGAGAAAACCCCGAGAGAGGTATAAAAATAACAAAAGGAAAAAACGGGAAGGCACAAAAAAGGTCAAAGTTGAACCAGCTGTGAGGAGAGGGAAAAACGCGGAAAAAAGAGAACTGCTGGTCCCGCGCTCTTGCAGCGGGCAGGAAGGCACTTACACTCAAAGGCCTGTTTAAAGCTTGTTACAAGCTCCGGCCCTGAAATGTAAACCCACGATACTCACATGTGAAAATTATAGACCTGCTTGTCCTCGGAGAGCCAACTCTATGCCAAACTGGGGAATTTAACATTAAAAATAACTTTTATTTTTAACATTTATGCAAGCTAACAACAGTATTTATCCACTTTCCTTTCTACATTGTTCTCATAGGTCAACAGCATAACATACATGGACGTTTCAAAAATAATTTTAACATTTCTGAAACGTTATCAGATAAGTATTTTTTTCTTTACTTTTAATGGTAAAACTCAATAGGTAAGTTTCTAGGTTAACTTCTTTTCCCTGAAATTGATACTTTGTGACAAAATTATGTTTTCCAGACTTTACACAAGGACAACAACCCTGGAATCAGGTAAGTTTGTCTTTTCTTTCTATCTTTCTACTCTGCTTTCTTTACATGCCTTTAATATTACAGTCTTTAATGCAGGCACCACTTACTGTAGCTTTAACCCAAAGTTCTGTTTCCATGAAGTCTTCTCTCTCTTACATTGGCCGGCATCAGTCTCTTCACCCTACTGTCTTTTCTTTAATAACTCAACAAAGAAATCTGCCTCCCTAGTGAGTGCACACTTTTAAATGTGTCCTGCCTTAATATTTTATTGTTTGTGTTTGCTATTTTTAAATAAACAAACAAGCATAGATCCCTAAGCTTCCCAACTCACATTAGCCTGACAGCATCTCTCATAAGTTATACACAACACACAGTCACACCATTCCTCAATTATTCCTTCTTCAGTTCCTTAGAAGTTTCTCACAGTCAAAATTCAATTCACTTAACTTTAAGCAAACATGTTCACTTGAACCCGTGTTAACCTTAACCTCAAAAGTCACCTGAATCTCCTAACACAAAATACCAATTTTTCCTCATAAATCACACCACACACACTCATGCACATCTTTACACTGTCACCGTACCCTCCCAACTGCCTACTTTGGCAGTTTGGAATTTGGAACACTCAGCAGAGCTCACTTGTGAGTCACGAGATTCTCAGCAGAATTGTACAAAAAAAATAAATCACCCTCACATTCTCAGAAAACTCCACAAATTCAAACAAATGTTTCCTTTTTTTCCACATACCTTTGAAATCTACATTTTGTTTCTCCCTCTGTTCTGCATGTGACCGCTGCAAGGCTCTGCCATCGAGCCAGCAGCTCCCGAGCTTGTGTACCCCACTTCCACCGACTCTGGTACTTCCAGTGCGCATGTATGCACAGTAATGCTGGTTCACACAGTCCCGGACCTAAAATTTCCCCTTTTTGCTCCTGGCTTCTCCATCTGCCCTGTGGCTCTTTCCCTGAAGCTCCAGAACTGCCTTGGTAGCACTCCCAGTAACAGGCCTTGGGCCTATAGCCACTCCTATGCATTTACATGGCTGATGACATCACTGCCACGCAAACGAGGTGATGTCAAATGCTGGCACAGGAAATCCAGAAATGCCTTGCTCTCTCTCTCCAGCTCCCACCGAGGTTTCCACCCGGACTGCCTCCAGCCACTGCAGACCCAGTACAGCTCCAACTGTGGCCGCACCAGCTCTCTTCCCTCCCAACTTCCCAGAGCTGCCAACCTCCACTTCCCTCCCCCCAAGGAAAAAGAAATTGCAGCCTCTACCAGCTTCCTAGCCTAGATAGCAATGCCTGGAGCCCCAGACATGGACTTCCCCAAAAGGAGCCAGGTAAATAAACAATTTTAACCCTTCAGGGTTATATTCGGGCTGGCGAAAAAAAAAAGTTTATGAAAACATTTTTTCATACACCTTCCCAACTATTATGAACACTCCCCACTGACATTCCACAAACATCCCATCATACATTCCCATATACATTTATCACATCCATTAATGCACAGCCACTATCACCAGCATTTCTATATGCATTCTCTTTACCATCACATACACTATATCATTTCACTTTTAAACATAAAACTTCTTTAAATCTACCCAGTTCTTATTCACATATACATTTTGTTTTTTTTCAGTACAATTTTTATTACTTTCCCCACAGCACTGTTGTAATAAGCTACCTGTAAATACCATATTTCCATAAACTCTAGAGTTAATTTATAAAGATATTCTGGGTAATCTCCAGACCTTCCTTCCAGATCAGAGTTCATCCCTCAGCCACAGAATGTTTCTTTTTCCTCTTCTTGTAGGCATCCTTCCTCCTTTCTTTTTGCTTTCTTGTAGCCTTCTTCATCTCACACTCCCAAGCTGGCTTTTGCAGGGGAAAGTCCTGCACCTTTTCCTCCCCTCAAGCCATGAAAAAAATTGCAGTTCCTGCTCCATAACGGACGCTGGCTGCACCCCCGTCTATTTATTTCTGCCCCTTGCTCCTTTTTACATTGTATCTTTGATATTGTCCTTTATAACAATCTTCATCATAAGCACATAAGTACCGCCATACTGGGAAAAGACCAAGGGTCCATCAAGCCCAGCATTCTGTCTCCAACAGCGGCCAATCCAGGCTTCAAGAACCCAGCAACCCCCCCCCCCCCCCAAAAAAAAATAATAATAATATTTTTTTAATAATGTTCAATGGACTTTTCTTTCAGGAATCTGTCCAAACCCCCCTTAAACTCCGTAAGGCCAGCTTAATTTATTCCTATATTTATCTTCAGACTCTGGCTGCTCTTTTCCCGGAACCAATTCTTTCCTCTCTGAACAGTCTTTCCACTTTATTTCTTCTAGTTTAGTATAGTTATCTCAATTTCTTCCAGAAACTCTAATTTTCCAGGACTGTGGTTCCCTGTATTCATTTTCTTTACACAATCTATTATTCTTTCAACTCTGTTCTCAGAGATCCTCCATCTTCCATGAAGGGACCTTTCACAAACAATTTTCCAAATCTTTCTGTAACTCCAGTATCCTCTAAAGAATCCTCCTCCTGGAGCTCTTTCACTTGCACTGGCATTTCTCTGTATAATGGTTCTATAGCTATAGAGTCCAACCCTATCAGCTCAACTTCATTGGAATCTTCTGTGGTTTTAGCTAGTACTATATCTCCATTCTCCTCCACCACTGACTGCTCTTCCTCCATCATCAAAACCTGCAATTCCAAGTCCAACATTCTTCCTTCTTCCTTTCCTCCTCTTCTACCAACTTCTGGAATGCTTCTTCTATTTTTATCCATATTCTTTTGTATCAATGCCACTAGCTGTGCTGCTTCTTCACTCTTGGTTAACTCCTCCAACATGGGAGTTGGGCACTCAAAAGTTGGGCAAATTTAGCAGCAGCACCTTACTGACATGGGACTTGATCACTGATTCTTTTCTGAGCCAAGACTTGTCTGTCTTTGACATCCCAGATTCAAACTTGATAAGCAGCACGTAGGTGCCTCAGACCTCTGCACTCCCTAAAAGCAGAAATCCTCCTCTGTCAACTCAGCCCGACAGTGTTGTCGGATGTGTCCCACTTGACCTCACCTATAGCAGATGATAGGCCTCTTCTTCTAGTCCTCCCAGTATGAAAACATATAGCATCTTCATACCACTGTCTGTGGTACTGAGCTTCCTCTTCATGCCATCCCCAATGTTCTTCTTGTTCTTCCCAGTCATCTTCTCTGGAACAGTCTCTTGATTCCAAAACCTTCCACAACTCTCCATAACTGTGGCTAAGAGAGAACTCTGACACTTAAAGAGACAAAAATACAATCTTCACAGTACACTTTACAATTTTGCAGGTAAGATCTCCTGATAGATGTTAGGCTAGGGGAGATTATTATGTCCATGATGCCAAATGTAAACCCCCTGGTGGTGAAGCATGGTATTGCAAGGATGTTATAATATGCCATGGTGATTTCCCCAAAACAAACTCTACGCCAAACCAGGGAATTAAATATTAAAAATAAGTATTATTTTATAACATTTATGCAAGCTAACAGCAGTACTTACCCACTTTCCTTTCTACATTGCTCTCAGATGTCAACAGTTTGAAGGCAGGCTGGTGGGGAAGTTGACATTGACACACACTGATCAGCAGTGTCAAGACATTGCATGGGAAGATATTTAGTGGCTCTCCTTCAGCTCCTTTGGAGCCAAAGTGGCTTTGATTTAAAAATTAGTGAAGACTACTGGGATAGATTGAGAACAGGGGGGAGAGAGGGGGGAGAGAACGATAGGTGGCAGAGATACTGCTTTGCAGATTCAGCCTACAAGCCCTGCACAGCAAAATTGCATTTATGACTTGGAAAAGAGGTGTGGTAGCCGTGTTAGTCCACTCTTAAAGGTTATCAATAGAAATCAAACAAAATAAAACATGGAAAAGAAAACAAGATGATACCTTTTTTATTGGACATAACTTAATACATTTCTTGATTAGCTTTCGAAGGTTGCCCTTATGGCTTGGAAGACTAAGCAGACTCTGACTCAAATGCATCTTTAAATAAGAAAGTTTTTTAACCCAGTTTTATATATTTCAAGGGCACCTTCCAGGTGAAGGTGTAAAGGCAAAGAATTCAAAAGTGTAGGACCATTTACACTGAAAATCCTGGTTTAAATAGGGTCAAAGCAAGCATGTTATAGAGAAGGAACTGATAATAGTTACGATTTGTAGAATAAAGGTTCCTTGAGGGTATATAGGGATCAATATATGGGAAAGACAGAGAAGTTTTCCTAAGTGAAGTACTTGGAATGTCATGAGTATGATTTTGTAGGTAATATGATGAGAGATGGGGAGCCAGTGCTTGTTTTGGAGAAGGGATGTTACATGTTCACATTTTTATGAGTGTGCTTGTAGGCATATGCCTGAGATTTGGACTAATTAAAGACGGTAAGTGTCTTGCGCCCTGATGCTTTGGAGTAGTATATTATAGTAATCAAGTTTAGATATGGATGATGTTCCAGAGTACAGGTGTGGAGAAAAGTTGACAAGTGGGGTAGATCATTCAAAGTTTGAAGTAGCTAGCTTTGATCACATTTGAATTACACAATAAAATGGCATGGTTCATAATTATGAGAGGGACGTTCACAGGGGAGAGACATGGGCAGGGCATAGATGGGACCAACATTTACAAGGGCAATTTACAGAATATTCTAAGTTAAACATGCAAATGTTTCATTTTCACACTAACATTTATGTAAGCTATAGACTTGTCACAAATGTTTGCACCTAAAGTTTGTAATGTTGATATGGCTCTACACTAGTATTCTAGAAGGATATTTATAGCCTCATTACCCCAGGTAATGTGGTGCCTTAATGGTGGCACTGTAGTATGGAATTGCCTCCCATCTACTTGAGAGCAGGTGTAAATGTATGCGTATATATGCTCCGCCTAAACTCTATTGTCAGTGCACACCTACCGTACATGTATGTACATGCCTATTAGCACCACCTGTACCTTTAGATATAACCTAATTGTAAGAGCCTATTAACATATGTAAACCTGTATTTTGCATGGAAAAACTGGTTTATAAAATTACTTCCATGAGTGTGGTTAAACATGGAGTATAAAGATAAATGGCTACCACAATTCCTGCATAAATCATTACTTAATGCTGTTTTCTTCCCTAAAAGTTGTATTGACAAGTAAGAAACAAGTAGCCCAGTTTTGTAATAAAACTCACAGCTAACACTTTTGATCCATGAAAAAGTATCTGCAAAACTCTCCACTTGCTAATTATGTGGACAGATTTTCCATGGGGAATGGATAGCAGTCATTCTAAAGTGTACTCATGACTATTAACCTTTCCCACCTCTTCCCTGAAATGCCTATTCTTTTAACATTGTGTGGGAGTATACAGAGCACTGCCCTTCACAGTGCCTGAGCCACCTTAAAACCACTAGTCCTGTCCAGGAAGGAAATGAAATGGGAGGAGTCAGAACCAGGAAGTATAAAAGGCAGGGCCAGAGTGGGGTTAAGGAGGCCCAGAGAAGAAAGAACTGAATTCCCAGCAGATGCCTTTACAACCTATGTCTAGCAACCATTACCTGGCTGAGGTAAGTCAACTTTTGGATATGAGACTATTAAAAGAGAGAGAGAGAAACTCACAGGCTGTGTTTGGGGCGTGGCAGTCAACAGCCACAGACAGTGTTCCCTGGTTAAGACTGTGTTCCCTGATCTAAAGAGACTCTTCATCTTTTGTTCCTGGCCCTGTGACATAACAGGCCTTAGGTTTCTGTTAATAAACCACTTGTTTAATTTTTACACCTTTGTTCGGCTGTGTTATTGTGCAGGCCTGCCCTCAACCCTCACTCGCCATATCATAATCATGTAAAATTATATGCATAGTAGCACTAAGCACGTAATTTTATGTGGAGAGAGAGTAGACAGACCTACAAAAACTCTTTCCACTCTTATACTCCTATTTTATATGTAGAAATGATTTTGAAAATTACACTCTTTTGGTTTTTAACATGTATTGAAACTAGTGTACTTTTGACACCATTTAATGAGCACTAGAACTTAAAATGAAAGAAAAATCTAGGGAGATTTTTTGCTTCGTTTTGAAAATGACACAAAATGAAGCAACAAATGTTATTTCTGTTCTGTTTTATTTTCAAATGAAACACATCCTTAATCATTAACATAGCTGAATGTTCTTTGGCAGTAGTGTAAAAATGAAGTAGGCACAGCTGTCAAATAAGAATATTGTTCTGTATTTTAACACATAACAAGTAATAGTAATACAGTGTATAAATAATAGAGATTTAATTGTTTGGAAACAATTAAACAGTCCATTTAATTATATACCCTAATAATAGACCTATTTTGGTGCTGTTTTCAAAAGATTTATGATTGGTTGTAACAACCAATCTTATTGTTATCCTAGAGAATAATTTGGAAAACAACATTACATAATTAAAGAGCAGGAAAAGGGATAGGGCTTCTTTCCTGGCAGATGGCTAAGGCATGTTTGCTATACCTAACATTGCCATCCCTCTATTAACAAAAAGGGGGTAATTCTATAAAGTGAGTGCCAACATCTAGGAACTAACCCCTAAATTCTATATATGGCATCCAAAAATGCATGCAGAAATCTGTGCACATTTCCAATTGCTGTGCACAACTTAATTGGTTAACAAGCAATTAGCACTAATTTGACTTTACGTACACATCCCTCTATACATATTCTATAAAGTTATGGGGTAGTTTTCTAAGAAGCACATCTGGAAAAGGTGTACAATGGGGGGGGGGGGCGTGTCTAAAATGTATGCCTAACTGCACATAAACTGGCTGCCAATATGTAGGCTTGTTCAGAACAGGCTTAATTGCTGGCGCATACATTGTTCAGCGCTAAGCGTGAGTCTGTACAACATGTTTTTTGGCTTTGTTTTCTCCAAACTTTCAATGGTGTTTAGATCAGCTTCAAATTTATTGAGGAATTTAGGTGTACTGGAGGGTCTAGGGTGCTGCTCGTAATTCAGGTGATTGGGCCATAGTATAAAACAAGTTAAACTAGGGTGCTTTGTGTTTGGTCCAACGGGATATCTATCCTATGCAGTGCTGTGGGTCCTTCACTGGAACATAAAGCATGTGTGTAGACCAGTGGTCTAGTAGTAATAGTGCAGGCTTGCAAGTCAGCTGACTAGGGTTTGATTCCCAATTGACCTATTCCCTCAGCCCTATACTAGTGTTTTGGGACTGACAACCAGACCTTGCAGACATATGTGATCTGGGGAAAGGTATTTAAAATTGAATATTGGAAATGTGCAACGTGGTCATTTTGTCATATGAGCTGTCCCATGGGTAGTTTGCCAAAGTGACATAATTGAACCTCTCCTGTACCACATAGAAGGATGTGTTATAGACTGTTGTATAACAGGTTGGTTGTTCTCTTAGGGAACCTCATTGTTTGAGTCTGCAGACTGTAGCCACCTTTCCCCCAGAGCTATATGCACTTCTTCACCTAGAGATGACCATGTTCTCCTCCTAAGGTATCAGTACAGATGCCTGTGAGCTATGGCTACAGAACAAATGAGGTGACCTTGTGGTTAGAACAGTTGGTCTATCATTCATGGGTGGTGGGCTCAAATCCCTTTGAGGTCAGGTATGGTATCTGTGCAGAATATGCACTCTTTTTTTTTTCTGTGCAGAAACAGCAACCACCGTGCATTCTGATGACATCTGGTGCATTATGGGACTTGCAGCACTGTTTTAAATGGTCCAGATCAGGTAGTACAAATTCCACACTACTTTGGAATATAAGTTTAAAACCAGGACCAGTCCAAACATTTTCCAGCCTGGAACTGGGTAATTTGGTATCTGTCACCTCCTCTGGGAGATGGTGCAGGCCTCAGGCAGCCAGTCACCACACATTGCATTATGATGTTCCTAGACTGTTGTGTGAACAGGCCTACTCAGAAGAAAAGCATACCTTGACTGCCTTGTATAAGTTGACAGGCCCCCAAGGCATGGAGAATGCTACACAATACTCAGTGGATATGCTGACACACACACAATATAGAGGTATGTTTCTAAACTGTCATAGGCAGGTGACCAATGACCATGGCTAGCCCCTGAGAATATGGCTCCTGAAGCCCACTGTGCACCCAAAGGGAGAGACTGAAGAGAAGTACAATGATGTTCCATGCCCTGGATCTGTTGCGAGGGGAAGCTATACAGGCCCACCCAAGTATGTGAAAGTTGTTCAGCATGCTGCATTAACCTAGCACTGAGGTGCTGCATGCATGAGCCAGGGAGGGAAGTGAGAGTGCAGATGAGGGAGATTAGGCACTTTAGAAATAGACCCAACATAGAGGGCAGCATGTGAAAAAAGGATTGATGCAGACACAGTAACACTGCAAAAGGTTATAACATTTTTATTGAAAAAAACAAACAAAAAACAAGCAAACATATCCAACATTCCCCCCAGTAACAAACTAAAGGGTTGACATCTGTCCAGAACAAAATGAAAACTAACACATTCCCCCAATACCCCCAGTAACTAACATTGGTCATGAACAAAACAAAAAAAATTCCACATTCCACCCCCTCCCCCACACCTCAAGTAACAAACTAAAGGGTTGACATCGGTCATGAACAAAATGAAAAATAACACATTACTACTACTACTACTACTACTTAACATTTCTAAAGCGCTACTAGGGTTACGCAGCGCTGTACAATTTAACATGGAAGGACAGTCCCTGATTCCCCCCAACCCCCTCTCCCTCGCCATCAAAAACAATGTCCTTTATGGGAAAGCAGTATGACAGAACAGAGCCAATACCCAAGTTGCAATCTGGTGGTAGCATCTGCCATTGGCCACCTGTGAGGTGTGTTACATGCCTTCCCTGGTAAGGCATGCAATGTCAGCTGTAGGTTCTCTGAGAGTTAGTTGGCAGTAGTCGTGACTCACCCTCAGGAACTCTCTGCCAACCGGAAGGGGGTACAAATCAACTAACCTGGTCTCCCGTCCTCAAAGGGCGGGAGAGGAACAAAAAACTAAATTTAGGATAGACTCTGAATTTGAAAGAGACCAATTCAAATAATTTCAAAATATAAATTTTATTGATGTCCAATAATTATTATTATACCTTTTAAACAACAAAACTTTGTATCTAACTTAGCTCTAAATATTTAAACAACATTTCAATTGCACATCATAACAATGTTTTTTTTATTCTCCCTTTTCCAGACAGACTAATCTGGACTCTATGTATCACCATCAGATAAGTTCCTTTTCATACATTTACCCTTTTTAATCATCAACCTGTTGCAACAGCTAATTATTTTCTTTATCTATTTTCTTCCCTGAAATTAGGAAGAATTTGATATTTTTTTTCCTTTTTGTTTCCCTAGGTTACCCGGACTCTCTCTCAGGTAAGTATTGCTTCAAAGTCTATTTCACTTTTACTTAGCTGTCCTTCTCCTTCTGGAATTGATGCAGCTCCGAACTTTCTTGCGTGGGGGCCCAATCACCTCTCCTCTAGCACCACTTTCAAGTCTCTCTTCCTCCTACACCTTACTCTTAATTAAATAAAATAGGAAAGAAAACCCTTTCTCCCTATTTCCTTTACCATATTCCACTATACTAAATGACTTTTAAATGGAATTTCAAATACTGGGGCTGGTAGTTATTATAAATAAAATTAACCAAAGGCACCTCACTTCCAGGCCTAAACTATTACTTGTGCTTCCCTATACTGGAAGGGTATATCCACCATAAACATTTACTGCATCCAAAACCAATTACCTAAATCCAAATGTTATTCACACATTCCCTAGATAATCCCTCTTTCAAAACAAAATATTAACACTTTAATTTCATGCATTCATCTCACTTTCCTAACGCCTATTACTTCCCTTGTAATTCCTTTGCTCAGACACCCTGCAAGACACATTCGCTCTCACCAACAGCCTTCACCCTTCTCCCTTTAATATTCCATCTCTAGACACTCACTCACTCACAGGTATTCACCCCTTTCCCAATCCTAACTCAGCATATATATATATATATATATATATATATATATCTTTCTCCACCTCATTCAGCACCAGCCTCACCCAGACACAACCTCTCTCATAGCAGCACCAACTCCTTCTGGCCACTCTCACACTCAAAAATACATATACTCTCTTCATCTGTTTCTGCCCAACTTTCAACTGACCAACAAGCTGTCGCCAAGGCAACCAGGACTCAGCATGCTCAGCTGTTGTTCCAGAATGATGTCACTATAGAACTCTTTTTTCTTTTCCCTCTGGAGGAGCCCAGTTAAGATTATTTTAACCCCTAGGTTACAGGTGGACTATCCAGAGGAAAGACAATGGCAGTGATATGTGTTGCAAGGTCCATGAAAAAGGCAGAGTCCCTTACACACAATGTCCCTGAGGCCACTGGGGAGGGAGGCATGCATCACAGATGGCCATTGATTTAGGCTCTTCCCATGGTCATGTAGTTGTCTATACCCACCCCTTCCATGACTGGTGGATGGCTTGCTGTAGGAGGACCCAGGGATGGAGGCCTGGCTGGTGGAGGCACAACTGATGGAGGCTCTGGTGGAAGAGGGCCCGGTGGTAGGAGACAGGATAGGGGTGGAGTGCTGGGAGGAATGGAGGAGGGGCCTGCTGGTGTGGCTTGGCTGAGGAGCTGGGGGAGAAAGATGGTGAGGGTCATCTGGATGATCTCCAGAGCATGTTGGTTGTTACAGAGGGAGGTGAGGCAGGAGAGACAGTCTTCCTCAAATGCCTCAAATGCCCTCCTGGCTCTCACCTCCTCAATGTGGGCATCCAGCATCTAAACTCAGAATGAGCCCCGCAACCTCTTCCCTGAGCAGGCCTTGCTCCTGGTGGATGTTTTGAGCTGTATTCACCAGGAGGGTGTTGGTCTGCTAAGGACGGCCTTGCTGTAATTTTGGGCTCTCATCCTCCCTCCAGCTCCACTTCTGTGTCTTATGATTCAGCCTCCTCCATTTCCTCCTCTGGTGGTGGTGCTGCTGCTACTGGCACTGCTGATGGGCCTTCCTCCTCCTCAGCAGCATCCCCTTGGTCAGTTTGACATCAGCGTGTACAGACATTGGTATGTGACCACATAGCAGGAACCAGACCCAAAGAGGGCTGAAAGAAACATATTTGACATGCTGGATAGATATGACCACACAATTCACTGCCAGGTAAAGGATCTGCTGGGGTTGACATAGCTGCTTCCAGACAGGGAAATTATTCCTTCTGACCTATTGCTGTATATGTTAGTGTCACAGATCACAGAAATTTAAATGTGAACATCACTATTAGTCACTTTTGTGCATGCTAACAGGAGTCAAGCTGTGGTCAATTGCATAGTGGGTCCTACATGAGGTGAGGAATGGGGAGGGAGAAAGTGGCATGCAGTCAGGCCCCCCACATTCACCCCCACCCCTCAAGCTCTTGCTGCTTCATAAGAATTTAAAAACTTAGGTTTTTTTATTATTGTAATTGGTGTTGAATCTTAATGGAAGAACGCAGAATATAAGATGTTTTATAGTATAAGGAAGGAGAGAGATGTTAGAGGGGAAGTGGGGAAGGAAGGAAAGAAGGAAGGAAGGAGAGAGATGCTGAAGACGGGAGGGAGGAAGGTATGAATACAGAGATGCTGGAGATAATGGGATGGGGTAAGGAAGGTGGGAGTAGGAGAGAAATGCTGTGCTTACCATAGCTTAAAAGGGTGTGTCCCATGGTAGGTTCCAAATGTGCACACGCAGATGGTGTGTGTCTGGAGAGCAGAAAGTGTGGGTAACAGTGCAAATCGATGACAGTGTAAATCAGCCCAGCTACATTGCCATGTGATACATGATTAGTGCGAGTGGTGCGTGAGCCCTTACTGCCTACAAAATAGGTGGCAGTAAAGGCTCACACACTTAATTTTTGTTAATAACCACACAGAAATAGCAACATTAGTGCATGGGCATTAATTCAAAAAACGGAGAAATGTCCGTTTTACGGCAATGGTAACAATAGCCTTAGCATGTGAGAAAGACTTGCATAAGGACACACTAAGGCCACTTTTATCACTGCTTGGTAAAAGGACCCTTTAATATTTTAACTACCTCCGCCATTCCCCCCCCCCCCCCCCCCTTTAAACATCCAATTTCAGCATTTTTTAAAAGGACTGAACCACACGGTGTCTCAGAGAAAAGCTTTCCAGCTCCTTTGTCTGCTTTCTCACTACAAGGGATGAGTTTTCTGTTCTTTTACAGATGCTACTATATAAACCTTCCCTCACTGGATCATAAAGAAAACTCAATTGTCTTTCTTAATTATCAGTTTTTGACAGAAATCAATCACTTCAAGAACCTGACTTTTAAGTCCTTATTTTTCAGGGCTCTTTTAAAAAAACCTTTCTACAGAAAGGTTTAAATAATGTGTCAGTTTTAGCTCTAACTCATTTATGAATATTTTTTTTCTACAAGCTCCTTTTCATTTCCATAAATGTCTACATTGAGTCACTATTAGCAGCTAAATTCCATGTTCTATTCAATTTCTACAATTAATAATTTCACATTCACATTCTTACATACACAACACTGCTTTTTGAAGTCCTTTCATCTAGATTAAAATTATCTTGGGAAATGTTTGAGTCATGATTCCCAACTAAACAGTAAACTTTTGCTTCTGTTCTCATCCCCACTCACCCCTTGAGTAGATAAAATTACAGGATTTTTTTTTTTCATTAAATTTACTCTTGTTCTCCTAATCAAGTGGAAGTTACTAATTTCGCATTCAAAATCCAGGCTTCTTCTTTATGCTCACTGACCCTTGATATCTCTCATACTGGCCCTGCACTTCTTTTCCCTCTGCCTCTTACCTCAGGACTCTGTGGCTGCTTTTTCCTGCACTCTGCATCCTATCCATTTTCACCCCTTTCCTTCCTTACCAGCTCTCCAGGCTCTGGGGCTGATTAGCAAAACCCCTTGCTCCAGTACTTATTTCAACAAACTACCACACAGCAGCAAACTGAACCCTGGCATCAAGCCTCACAGCAACCTTCTCTGGCCCCTCCTTAGGCCTCTCTCATAGTCTCTCATAGTCTGTCATTTCTGTCATCCCCGCAGTACCTTTGCAGAGCAGTGAGAGCATAACCAAGGGTCCCCATGGTAACCTTCAATCTTATCAGGCTCAGTCCCCAACAGCCACCCTGATAGCCTCCGACAGCCACCACTGATAGCAAGCATCCTCCAAAGAGAACCCCCCTACTGGCACACACAGTTGATGGCCCCCATGATGGTAGCCCCTTGAAGGAATCCCCCTGTAGAGCAGGCATCCCTCCACCCCTACATGTTTAGGCATGTGACCACCACATGGTTTCCTTCCTCATGAAGCTGCCCACCTGCTATGACCCAAGTACCCCTAGGAAGTCTGACCTTTAGCGGTAATATTGCGGTATTATTGCTAAAGGTCTTGGTGGCCATTTTTGGCCTGGAAGAGTATCACGGCAGGACTGAATGGGTATCAATCAAACCCCGGTTTATCTAGGGGCCCCTGGTAAGGCTGAGGTTATAATCAGGGCCAGTGTTAGACATGCTGGGGCACAGGGCAGAAATTAAGTCGTGGGCCCCCCGATCCCCTTTCCTCCCTGCTCCCCTTCCCCAATCTCCTTACCTGCCATTACTACCATATATAAAACAACTTTAATTACTTCTTTACACACAAAACACAGGCAGACCTTCACCAAATGCAACTCATCTTGAGCTACTATTGAAATAAACAAAGGATCACAAATTAGAAATGTAAACACCAAAATTGAACTGGGAACCCAAAGAAGTTAAATTCAGCAGGTACCGCAACACTGGAGAAATAGAAATAAAAATAGAAATGCACTTCCTTTTGTAGTGAACACAATCAGTGGTGTAGCCAAGAGTGACAGACATCTAGAACATACAGAATGTATGGAAACCTGTTGGTGAAATGTGCACATACTATTTAAACTACAAAAGTTACAATACATGTTCACAATTCACTGAATACTCAGATTGTAAAAACGGACAAGTCAGTATAAAGTATGTTGTGCATCACAAACAACCAGTGAATTTAAGAGACCACGTGCAGGTTGTGGGAGAACGAAAATAAAGCAATAAAGATATTGGACAAGTGCATAATTTAAAATAAACTACTATAGTGTACATCTATGCAAAGTGCACAAATACATCCCTTAGGGCTCAATCCAATTTGAATAATTCAGAAACAGTCATGACATTATGTAAGAACAAAAAAGTGGAACAAATACATGTTCTATGCAATTAAAGTGAAGGGATCAATTAACATAAAATACATACCAGTAAGAGGATAAAAGCCACGTGGAGGGGCATAATCGAATGGGGCACCCATGTTTTCCTGAGGGCGTCCTCGCAGGACATTCCCGCGAAGGGGCAGGGAAACCTGTATTATCGAAACAAAATGGGCGGCCATCTTTTGTTTCGATAATACAGTTGGGGATGCCCAAATCTCAACATTTAGGTCAACCTTAGAGATGGTCAACATAAATGTTGAGATGGTCGACCCCGGTTTTCGGCAATAATGCAAACCGAGGACGCCCATCTCAAAAATGACCAAATCCAAGTCATTTGGTCATGGGAGGAGCCAGCATTCGTAGTGCACTGGTCCCCCTGACATGCCAGGACACCAACCGGGCACCCTAGGGGGCACTGTAGTGGACCTATTGATGCACTAACTGAAAGGAAAAAGCCTTCCCTTACCGATCCCTTAGTGATTCGGAAAGGAACGGGCATGCATGAAGGAAATCACATGCAAATGAGCTGCTCATACGTGCAGACAAGCTGTGTGTATAATAGCTATCTACAACTTTAAATAAATTGCCAACTACAACCTTAGAAAAATACAATGCCAGGTGAAAATGTCCACGTGCTTGTCAGGGATGTCTTTTTAGTATGTCCAAGATATGCATGTTTCTGTGAGAAGGATGTCCATGCCTGCTAGGCCTCTGACACCCCCTTTATTTGTTTGTTTGGATTTTGTATACAAGTAGCAGCAGTGGGATTTGAACCAGCCACCTCTGGATTGTAAGAACAGTGCTTTAACCACTAGGCCACTCCTCCACTCCACTTCCTTGTACTTTGGCTGTCCCTGTTGTAGGGGGGGACAGTTCAGGACATCCAAAATGTTTGAAAGGAGGACGTCCATGCCTTCGCTATGCCTCCGCTGACACACACATACCTCCCCTCCCAGGGACCTGCATACTGCTGCGATGGACCTGAGTATGACATTTCAGGCTGGCAAAAAAAGTTTTAAAAGTTGTTTTTTGAGGGTGGGAGGGGGTTAGTCACCACTGGGGGAGTCAGGGGAGGTCATCCCCGATTCCCTCCGGTGGTCATCTGGTCAGTTCGCGCACCTTTTTTGAGGCTTGGTCATAACAAAAAATGGACCAAGTAAAGTCAGCGAAGTGCTCATCAAGGATGCCTTTCTTTTTCCATTATCGCTCGAGGACGCCCATCTGTTAGGCACGCCCCAGTCCTGTCTTCGCTACGCCTCCGACACGCCCCCAGGAACTTTGGTCGTCCCCGCGACGGGAAGAAGTTGGGGAGACCCAAAATTGGCTTTCGATTTATGCTGATTTGGGCAACCCTGAGAGAAGGACGCCCATCTCCCTATTTGTGTCGAAAGATGGGTGCCCTTCTCTTTCGAAAATAAGCCTGCAAGAATCCTCCACAATAGAGCATAAGCACAGCTTTGCTAAAAAAAAATGAAGAAATCTTATTTCAAAAATCTTATAAAAAGCAGCAAATTATATATAAAAAAAATTGTTGTGTGACAAATGGGAGAAGGGCTTACTTACTTGCAAAGTAACATACAACTTACTGGGCAGGCAAGCATCAGTTCATGTGAGCAAATGAAAGAAGGGGTGAAAGTTACTTCCCTTTTAATTGTTTCCTGTGCAGCAAAAAGCACAGTGATTCTCTCAGCAAAAACATTGGTATTCGGGGTGAAAACAACAGAATATACAGATAGCCACATGGTGGGTCAAATTGCCGAGGAAAGGAATCAAAATTCTAAAAGAGTAAGAAATGTATTAAGTTATGTCCAATAAAAAGGCATCATCTTATTTTCTTTTCCATGTTTTATTTTGTTTGATTTCTACTGATAACCTTTAAGAGTGGACTAACACGGCTACCACACCTCTCTACTTAAAAGAGTAAGGAAACAGGCCTAAAAAAAATACTGGAAAAATGTACGCAGCCCTGCTACAGCTTTCCTTCTGCCGCATTCATCTCCCTCTGATGCAACTTCCTGTTTCTGCCTGGACGGAACACGACAGAAGAAAGGTTCAGGCAAAGGCTGCAGGCAGCTATCAGAGCTGCTGTCATGTCACGGCCATATGAAAAGAAATGCACGTTAAGGTAGATCGAGAAGGTGAAGGGAAGGGAGGGAGATGTTGGACTGGATGAGGATAAAAATAAAAGATGCCAAGGAACTTGGGGGCCCCCCAGGAGCTGTAAGGCCCAGGCAGCTGCCATTACCCCCCCCCCCCCCCCCCAGTGCCAGTCCTGGTTGCAATGAGGGGAGTGGGTGCCTTTAAGTAGGGGTGTTGGGCTGTGAGACGTGGTTAACCATGTGTTGGGCCTAGGGAGACCATCTTTGACAATGGATTTCAAGGGGAATTTGTTATCAGGAGGATATATGTTCTCAGGGGGAACGTCTGGAGGCTGTAAGAGTGGCTATTAAGGAAGGGGGCTGAAAGTTGCAACAGGGTAGGGGGGAATGGTGTTGCAGGAGGATCTGCCACTGCTCAGGCCGTTTGGTGATGGAGTAACTATTTTACAAAACTACTCCCACATCTATGTGGAGAGAGGGGAAAAAACAATTTTTCTCCCTATGTGCAGTGTTCTAAAATGTTGCTCCCTCTGGAGGTGGATGGGCTGGGATGTGCAGCCCTGTTCCTCTTTAACAAGGGTTCTATGTGTACCAGAAGTTCTGTGTATCTTATAGGACAAGGCCTCCCTTTCACAAGTCATGAGGGTTCTTTCTTCCCTACCATGAAATTTAACTGAGGTTGCATAGAAGATAAATGTTCTTTTTTTCAGTGTGTATTATTTCATTATGGCATGTGCTAAAATGAAATAGCATGAACCATTTTGTGTTATAACATGCCCATATAGCACATATTAAATTAACATGCACTGAACAAAATAGTGGTGATAACTTTAACTGAAAATGAATGAAATGAAAATGCACATTCCAACAAAACTCTGCATTTTGCAGCTCACAAAGCATAATATATACAGACAATATACATTCCTTTGCCGGTGTAAAGTCACCTGCACTCTGTTAAACCTGTCACAGTGCCTCATTTATTGTGTATACGTTTCGCTTCATTAAATGATATATTAGGATCTAGCCCCTTTCTCAAGATAATTTATCCACTATCACCTTCATAATGGAGCACTACAGTTAAAAATATGTGACTGTGAAAGATAATTCTGGAATCAAGGGTTGGAGAAAAAAAAATTAGTGCCTATAATAAATGAAAAGATGTTCAGATCAGACTGAAAAAGAAAATGTTTTATGCTTATCTTCATCTGGAGAAAGCACTATTCATTCATGAAATCTCCTACAGAAATGAAACATCTTGTCAGCAACCTGGATAAGTGTTGCCAAAGTTAATGGACTAGCAAACAGAGCTGATCTCGCCGGTACATGAATTACGACAGAAGTGAATTGCTCATCTCTTTAGCAGACATGTTTCTATTCCTGGGCGTTGTTCGGCTGGGGAACGGTGCATTCCCTGCCACTGTCAGCCACCGCTGCACATGCAAAGAACTATTGTAATTAAAAAGCAGAAGTATTGATGAAGTTCAGGTTGAGTTCAGACAGCTGGAACTTAAAAGCTTAGAGAAAATGTCTTTTAGCAAACCACTTGGCACATGGCAAAGACGTTGTAATTAAAAAGTGGAAATATCGATGTAATTCATGTTGGATTCAGATAGCTGGAATCTGAAGAATTTGGACAGGATCCCTTTTTTTTTTTTTTTAACTCCATCTAGCACTAAGCCTGCAACAGCTCACACAACACAGATTAATGACCATGCTAAGCAAGTTAACTATTGGTAAAAAGATAAATACTCCAAGTGTTATATGTCTTCGCCTTTACATAATAATTTTCTGACAGACTACTAATAACTTACATGTGCATTTACATGCCAGCATGCCAGTTTCATGGTACCTTCTCTTAGGCAACAAATCAAAAAAGGGGGAGCAAAAGATCCCAAATCAATCAAAGCAACTTTTGCTCAAAATATTGTTGGAGGTTGAAGCAGGCTAGTCCAAATAAGGTAAATTTAAATAAACAAGACCTCAAAGCTCCACAGGTGCCACAACACAACTGGAATCACCCAATACTAGGAGACCAGTTGCTATCATTGGTCCTAGTAAGAGAATATAAGAACATAAGCTTTGCCATACTGGGACAGACCGAAGGTCCATCAAGCCAGCATCCTGTTTCCAACAGTGGCCAATCCAGGTTACAAGTACCTGAAAGATCCCAAAATAGTACAATACATTGTATGCTGCTTATCCTAGAAATAAGCAGTGGATGTTCCCCAAGTCCATCTTAATGGCTAATGGACTCTTTTCTTCAGGAAGTTATCCAAACCTTTTTTTAAACCCATTAAGCTAATTTCTTTTGCCACATTCTCTGGCAACAAATTCCAGAGTTTAATTACACATTGAGTGAAGAAATATTTTCTCCATATGTTTTAAATTTACTACTTTGTAGCTTCATTGCATGCCCCCTAGTCCTAGCATTTTTTTGAAAGAGTAAACAAGCGATTCACATCTACCCATTCCACTCCATTCACTTAACATATCTCCCCTCAGCTGCCTTTTTTCCAAGCTAAACTGCCCTAGCCGCTTTAGCCTTTCCTCATAGGGAAGTTGTCCCATCCCCTTTATCATTTTTGTTGCCCTTCTCTGTACATTTTCTAATTCTACTATATCTTTTATGAGATGGTGGCCAGAATTGCACACAGTTTTCGAGGTGCGGTTGCACCATGGAGTGATACAAAAGCGTTATAATGTCCTCATTTTTGTTTTCCAGTACTTTCCTAATAATAACTAACATTCTATTTGCATTCTTAGCCGCCGCTGCACACTGAGCAGAGTTTCAGCATATCATCAACGATGATACCTAGATCCCTTTCCTGGTCGGTGACACATAGCTATAGTTCAGGTTCCTCTTTCCCACATGCATCACTTTGCACTTGCTCACATTAAACATCATCTGCTTTTTGGATGCCCAGTCTCCCAATCTCATAAGATCCTCTTGTAATTTTTCACAATCCTCTTGTGATTTAACAACTTTGAATAACTTTGTGTCATTGGTAAATTTAATTACCTCACTAGTTACTCCCATCTCTAGACCATTTATAAATATGTTAAAAAGCAGCGGTCCCAGCACAGACCCCTGGGGAACCCCACTATCTACCCTTCTACATTGAGAATACTGACCATTTAACCCTACTCTCTGTTTTCTATCTTTTAACCAGTTTTTAATCCATAACAAAACATTACCTCCTATTCATGACTCTCCAATTTCCTCTGGAATCCTTCATGAGTTACTTTGTCAAATGCCTTTTGAAAATCCAGATACACAATAGCTCACCTTTATCCACATGTTTGTTCACCCCTACAAAGAAATGCAGTAGATTGATGAGGCAAGATTTCCTGTCACTAAATCCATGTTGGTGTTGTCTTATTAATCCATACTTTTGAATATGCTCTGTAATTTTGTCCTTTATTATAGTCTCTACCATTTTGCCTGGCACCGGAGTCATAATTTCCCGGATCACATCTGCAACTTATTTTAAAAAATCGAAGTTACATTGGCCATCCTCCAATCTTCCAGTACTATGCTTGATTTTAAAGATAAATTACATATTACTAACAATAGTTAGTGGAGCTTTGAGGTCTTGTTTATTTAAATTTACCTTATTTAGACTAGCCTGCCTCGACAATAGTTCTGCAAGTCCAATTTGCAATTCTATCAGTACTCTGGGATGAATACCATCCAGTCCAGGTGATGTGCTACTCTTCAGTTTGTCAAATTGCCCCAGGTTTACAGAGATTTGATTCAGTTTCTCTGACTCGTCAGTTTGAATACCATTTCTGGCACCGGTATCTCTCTCAAATCTTCCTTGGTGAAGACCAAAACAAACAATTAGTTTAATCTCTCCGCTATGGCTTTGTCTTCCTGTATACCCCTTTTACCTCGTGGAGGGGCACTTTCAAAAGTGTCATCCAAGTTGCGATATGGACATCCTTGCAAAACGGTGAAATCCAGGGGTGGGGAAACCCGTATTTTTGAAACAAGATGGACATCCATCTTTTGTTTTGAAAATACCATCAGAAACATCCAAATCCTTAAATTTCGATAAATCCCTAGATTTGGTCATCCCTAGACATGGACATTTCTGACTTTCGGCGATTTTCAAAACCAAAGACGTCTATGTCAAAAATGGCCAAATGCAAGCCATTTTGACGTGGAAAGAGCCAGCATTTCTAGTGCACTGGTCCCCCTGACATGGCAGGGCCCCCTAGGGGGCACTGCAGTGGACTTCATAAAATGCTCCCAGGAACATAGCTCCCTTACCTTATGTGCTGAGCACCCCATCCCCCCCCCAAACCCACTACCCCCAACTGTACACCACTACCATAGCTCTTACAGGTGAAGGGGGTTACCTATATGTGGGTATAGAGGGTTTCTGGTGGGTTTTGGAGGGCTCGCTGTTTCCTCCACAAATGTAACAGGTAATGCACTTCACCCACTAAAACTGCTCCGGGGACCTGCATGCGCTGTCATGGACCTGAGTATGACATCTGAGGCTGGCATAGAGGCTGGCAATCAATATTTTTAATGATGTTGTTTGAAGATGGGAGGGAGTTAGTGACCACTGGGGGAGTAAGGGGGGGTCATCCCCGATTCCCTCCGGTGATCATCTGGTCATTTCGGGCACCTTTTTGTGCCTTATTCGCAATAAAAAGAGGTCCGGGTGAAAACAAGTTTTAGACATAGATGTCTCTGCTTTTTTTCCATTACGGCTCAAAGACGTCCAAGTCTTAGTAACACCCAAGTCCCGCCTTCACCACGCCTCCGATACTCCCCCTTGAAATTTGGACGTCCTTGTGACAGACTTCAGTTAGAGACGTACAAAATCTAGTTTTGATTATACCGATTAGGACGTCTCTGAGAGATGGATGTCCAAATACCAATTTATGTTGGAAGATGGACGTCCATCTCTTTCGAAAATGAGCCTGCTGGTCTACTGTGGTCTCTGTTGCAACCTGTCTATCAGGATACCCTATCTTCCCTGTTTTGGTGATATCGTTCAAAGATACCTTATTCCAAACCATGCACTTTTGAAAGGCCAACAGCAGTTTCTAGTTTAAATGCTGCTCTGGTCCCACCCTAGTTAAGGTGGAGCTCATCATTCTGGAATAGGCTCCCCTTTCTCCAAAATGTTGCCCAGTTCCTAACAAATCTAAATCCCTCCTCCCTGCACCATCACCTCATCCACATATTGAGACTCTGGAACTCTGCCTGTCTCTTGGGCCCTGTGCACGGAACGGGAAGTACTTCGGAAAATGCCACCCTAGAGGTTCTGGATTTGAGCTTTCTACCTAATAGCTTATATTTAGCTTCCAGAACCTCCCTCCCACATTTTCCTATGCCATTGGTACCAACATGTACCAAAACAGCCAGCTCCTACCTGGCACTCTGTAAGAAACTATGTAGGTGACGTGTGACATCCACCACCTTCGTACCAGGCAGGCAAGTGACCAGGCAATCCTCACGTCCACTAGCCACCCAGCTATCTACATGCCTCATAATCAAATCACCAACTACTATTTCTATATCATAGCAATAGAAATAGAAACTGAAATGCAAGATATTCAGATATGCACATTTCTCAAAGCTGACACCTTACAATTAACACATTTAGGGAAAAATGTCTTTGTTGTCTCAGCATTGCCTTGGTCTAAGAGTCTCTTTTCTGCTTTCTATTTTTTCTTAACTCTTTCCAAGGTCTCTGTCCTTTTGACATTTCTTCTCTATGTCCACCATCCATCTTTCCTCTGTGCCCCTTATCCATCCTATCCAACATCTCCCTTCTGTATGTCTCTCCCTATTCTCCTCCTGTATCCAGCATTGTCCCTCTCTTTATGCTCCTTCCATGCCCTTCATCCCTTCTCTCTGTCTCTGTCCCTTTCCCTACCCATATCCAGCTTATTCCTTCTCTCCCTTTCCTCCTGCACCCCTACCCAGCATCAACACTTCTCCCCCTCTCTGTACTGCAACCCCATCAACCATGGAGCCAGTATTTCTCCCTCTTTCTCCCCTGCTACAGCTGCCCCCCACCCACTATGGGGCCAGCATCTCTCCCTCTTGTATCCTGAATCCCTCCCTGTCCCCCTGTCTGCTGTCTGTCTCTTCATCAGCCAAAAATCTCCCCCACTTTCCACCTCCCTTTCTTGTCTGGGTCAGTCCAGCATCAATCTTTCTCTCTCTCCCCTCACCCCACCCCACCCTCTCCCCTTGCGGGTCCTGCATCTGTGTTTCTTCCTTCCCCTCCCCTTCCTTCCTTCCTTCCTCCCTGTGGCCCTCCCAAAGCAGCAGCCACGGCGGTGACCGGCAGAGGCAGCGCTGTAAACAGGCTGTCTTTGGCCAGCCCCACCAGGGACTTTCCTCTGTCATGCCGCATCTGCCTACAGGAAGTGACATCACAGGAGGTGGACATGGCAGAAGAAAAGCCCCGGCGGGGCCACCTAATGACAGCCTGTTTACAGTTCTGTCTGTGCTGACCAGCCACCGCTGCTGCTTTGGGAGGGCCAGAGAAGGTAGGGAGTTGTATTGGACACCTGGAGAAGGTGAGCAGAGGGCAGCCCATGACTTAGGGGGAGATTCTACCTCCCCAGCAGGAGTGCAGGAGATAACATGCAAAAGTGGAAGTCTCCCACTGAATGTGGCAGCCCCACAGGATAGGACTCAGACACTGTCAGACCTGCCAAGTCTCCCACTGAATGTGGGAGACTTGGCAGGTCTGACAGTGTCTGAGTCCTACCCTGTGGGGCTGCCACTCCCCTCAGAGGTATCAGGAGATGCAGCTGCTTCTGCTACCCCATGGAAATTGGGCACTCTGGTTGGTCCTGTAGCTGACTTGCTGCTAGGCACAGCACCCATTAAGGCAGTTTGTGCTGCCTCTATAGGAACCTGGCTGCAAGGTAGACCCTCTCCTGTGAGTTCCATCCACGCCTGCTTGGCTGGAGCTGAGGGAGGCTGGGTGGTGTGGGCACTAGTGCCACTTGCAGTAGTGTGGAGGGTGGTGCTGCTCAAATGCTGGCCTCACCAGTTGCCCTGGGAGGGTCAAGCACCTGTTGGGTGGGCAATGTGCTGGACAAGGCCACTATGTAGTCATGCAGATCTTGCCAGATCTCTCGAAGCTGTAGCCATATATTATGCTTATCATCCATGTTCTCCTGCTACATGCTACATAGCACCTGCAGGCAGTCATCCTGGGCTTGGAGCCTCTGTTTGTGAACCTGAACCCTCTCTCGCAGCAGCTGTAGTTTCTGGCACCGGTAGTCAGCCAGCTGCACATTTTGGGCCTGGAGTTTGTTGGTCAGCAGTACAACCTGCTACCTGTGAAGGAACAGTCCCCAATAGGCCAACTGTGGCTTCTCTTCCGGCTCCTCAGCCTCTACAGGGGCATCTGGTATATCCAGGCTGGGGTAGTATGTGGGTTCAAGCAGCAACACAAGGGACAGTAGTGGACTTTGCAACACACTGTTTTATCCTATTTATGGTTTTAATGCTGAAACAAAGTATATGTGCAGATTGTACCCCAGTGGGCACACCCTTTTGTGGCTGCCTTGATGAAAAGCTGTGTGGGTGTTGGAGTCCCTGGGAATGGGTCTCTGCACCGTGTGCTCCTCAGGGCTGAGGTTCACAGGGTCCACATTTTGCTTTGCCCTTCACCTCCCTCTTCAGCTACCTCCTGTTCTTCTGGCCAGTCCTCAAGATCTCCATTTCTATAAAACTCCACTAACCTTGGCCCAGCTTTGAAGTTTACAATGACCAGTATCATGTGCCTGTATCTCTGTCCTGGCCCTCATGTTCAGTAGACCCCGAGGTCTGGACCCTTCTCCTAGTTTTATGATTCCCTGAAGCTGCTGCTGAGGTCACAGGACCTGCTTGATTCCCACCTGCCATCTGTGGTGGTAGTTACCTCTGGGGGCCTCACCAGTCCCTCTAGGAGTGTCATGCAGCTGCTGGGGAGAGGGGTGGAGTATGCTGGACAAGGACTCACTGTGCACAATATGCCTAGATTATTCCCCTGCCCTCTGGCCTGCTGAACTTTAGTCTGTGCAATGGCAAAGGAGGCCTGCTGGTCTGTACCTGACTGGTCGCTATTGTGAGACAACAGACATGTGTATAATAGTTTCTTTCCATTCCCATATATATCTCCCATATGTGTATATAGTTGTTTTCCCTTCCCTCCCCTGTAATTTTATATGATGTTTTAAATATGTGAATAGGAAGCAGTTGTTTGTTCTTCTTCCTAAGCCATGTTGGTTTTGGGCAAGGCAGCATGCTGAACAGAGTAAACTTTAGTCTGTGCACTGCCTAGGGACACCAGCTGGTTGGTACCACACTGGTGGCTAGTGTGAGACAACAAACCTTTACTAAGATTAGCTGTATGCAATCTGGCAAATGGGTATGGGTCTGCAGAGTGGAGGGAGTATATGGAGGTGGACGACTCCTGCTAGCTGGTTGGCACAGTCATGGTAATGCTTCGGACAAAGCAAATGTGGCCGACACAAGTAGCTGCTCCCTCCTTCCTTGGGACTGCAGTGCAAAGATCTACATATCCTCTTTGTTAAGGGACATCTGTGATGGGAACTTTGCTCCAGGCTCCAGCATGGAGCTAGACTGGGGGCCCAGCATGCTGTTTTCTACAAATGCTTATGTCACATCCAGCCCAATTAACCCCAACTATCCCATAGACTAGATCTCTGTAGGTAGCATTGTTATAGGATTATGCACAGATTGTGAACCCCTCTTCCCCTGTGAACTGGATGGGCTAACTATCTCCCCCTTATGTTATGGTGTACTGGCCAGGGGAGCAAAGAGCAAAAGACAAAAGTACTCAGATCTCCTCCTAAAAGGTATTTCTTTATACCATTGTCAGTCTATAATAGGTGAGCCAGCCATTGGTTTCGGAAGCTGTGAGAATATTCTAAAGTTTAAAGTTCACAAGGAATAGTATAGTAGCTCTATTAGAGATCTCTGCTGTTCCTTAAGGGACAGAACCTACTGAATTGGAGAACTATGTAATATTGGAGAAATGAAAGACCTATTTAAGCTGAAATCAGTATTGAACTTGTGCCCTTATTTATTTATTTATTTATTTATTTAGATTTTGCTTACACCTTTTTCAGTAGTAGCTCAAGGTGAGTTACATTCAGGTACTCTGGATATTTCTTTGTCCCAGGAGGGCTCACAATCTAAGTTTGTACCTGAGGTAGGGTTAAGTGACTTGCCCAAGATCACAAGGAGCATAGTCACATAGTAACATAGTAGATGACGGCAGAAAAAGACCTGCACGGTCCATCCAGTCTGCCCAACAAGATAAACTCATATGTGTTACTTTTTGTGTATACCTTACCTTGATTTGTATCTGTCATTTTCAGGGCACAGACCGTACAAGTCTGCCCAGCACTATCCCTGCCTCCCAACCACCGGCTCTGGCACAGACCGTGTAAGTCTGCCCAGAAATATCCTCGCCTCCCAACCACCAGCCCCGCCTCCCACCACCGGCTCTGCCACCTAATCTCAGCTAAGCTTCTGAGGATCCATTCCCTCGGAACAGGATTCCTTTATGTTTATCCCACGCATGTTTGAATTCCGTTACTGTTTTCCTCTGATTTATGTCTTTGGGGGGGGGGGGTTGAAAAGGATGGAGAAGAATGACCAAGTTTACAGGGAGGAGGAGGAGGAAGAGAAGAAGAAATAAATAGTGATGTAAAAGTGAGAAAAACAGAAAATTAGAGAAATTACATCTTTAGGAAAATCTCACATACTCTAATGTAATCATGACTGAAGAGCAGAGGCAGGACGATGCAATGAAAGAAGCCATAACAACAATTGAAATTAACAGACAAATATCAAGCAGCAGTGGGTTTTGAACTGGCCACCTCTGGATTGCAAGACTGGTGCTCTAACCACTAGGCCACTCCTCCTGTTGGGTTACGGCTTCTATGATAATTTCCCATCTACATTAGTGAAATGGCTTGTTGGTCAGAGCACCCAGAAATTTGTGTCAGAAACTCCAGTGGGCACACAATACTGCTGCAGAGATATTATTATGGAGATTGTAAAGGGAAAAGTTACCCTGATGCTTAGCCTTAAAATGTTACATGAAATACCTAATGTATCATGGGTAAAATTAAAACTCCTGGTGTTAACATTTAGAGTATTAAGGAAAAGAAAAGAAAACGGGCATACCCTAGCAGAAAAGTGAGAGGCTATTGGTCAAGTTAAACATAGGAACATAAGAATCACAATAATAGGCCAGACCAAAGGTCTATCTAGCCCAGCATCCTTTTCTAAATGTGGTCAATCCAGGTCAGAAGTACATAGCACAAACCTAAAAAGTGGCAATATTTCATGCTGGAGCCCCCAGAGGTAACCTGTGACTTTCTCCAGGTATGAGAAATGTGTATAGGAAATACATTTAAATACACTGAAGACCCATTATATACAAATTTATCGCATACATATTTGTAATCCCCCATTTATAATGGGGATTACTAAAGAATCTGAGAAAACTCTCCAGAGTTACTGAGGGGAGGGTTCTGAGGTTGTGAGTGGTAAAGGATCCAGCCCGAGGGGGTGGATTCCTGGGTAAGTTGCAGAGGAAAATGTTCCTGGTTGTTGAATGATAGTATGGGAATAATTAGGAGTTAATAAACGTTCATGTTAGGGTTTGCACAAGGTCTTTGGTTGTCTCTACCCCCGCTGGGACCCTGGAAGAGAGGGGCGTATCTTGGATGAGTCCAAGAAACTAATGCTGACCGAAGAGTAAGGTTTCTGCCAGTAAAGCATTGACCGTGAGAAGGAGTGCTCCAAGTGGGAAATAGGGGATCCCAGCCTGGGAGCAGGGACAGTGTTCAGAGCAGAAGGTGGTAGCCCGGAGAGATACTTCTTTGGAGGAGAGCAGTATGGACAGACAGGGACGTCTAATTCAGAGGGATGAGTATAGACAGGAGGAGCTGTAAATATGTACATACTGTAGGATTATAAATTCCAATTGAGAAGATACACCATATCCCTAAGTTTGGCTCTGGACTTATTGTTTACAACTGATATCAAGTTGGATTACAAAGTGTTTATTTCAAAGAGGAGTTGAACGGCCTGTTGCAGAATATTCAGTAAAAGTTTGGTTATTTTGCATAACTCTCTGGACTGAAACTTATTTACTCCCAGACTGGTAAAAGAAAGAAGAGAGTAAAAAGAAATAAAGCTCCTGCTCAACACCCTACGGCTTTCCTGATCTTTATCCAGCCCTGGCCTGCATCCAGTTCAGTGTATGTGTGACTAGAAAGCTACAGTGCTTTTAGGAAGGAAAAAAGATCTTTCTTTGTGGCCCTTGTCTCGGGTATCCCTGACCCGCGACAAGCCAGTTGGTGCCCAGACTGATGAGACCAGGGTTACATCTTCATAGTGGTATTCCTAGAAACCTGACTGGGATTGGATAGAAAAGCACTTCCTTAGAGGCATGTTTTCAATTGTGTATGTAAACTGCTTTGGATGTATCACAGAAAGGTGGCATATCAAGAATCTTAAACTTAAAACATTGTTTGATTACATATGCCTAAAGCTATAAGCTATGAATTAAAACGTCACATGCTTCACAAGAATGCTGAGAGATTCCAGATCAGAGAGAGGATGTTTAAATTTCTCTGTGCTTGTTCTGAACAGCTAAATGTAATTATAAGACTCTGTATGTTCATAACCTTATCCTGGTGCCAATGGTTAAAATACTAACTGAATTCATTTCACTTGCATTCATTAATCCAATTAAAAAAAAAAAAGTCTCAGATATTCTTAGGGTGAATACAAGTGACTCCAGAAAGTAAGGGGATCTTTTACTAAGCTGCAGTAGTGTTTTTAGCTCGCAGTAGAAATTAACTTGCGGTAAACCCTGAGATGCCCATAGGAATATAATGAGCGTCTCGGCGTTTACTGCCAGCTAATTTCTACTGCGAGCTAAAAACAGTACTGCGGCTTAGTAAAAGACCCCCTAAGTGAAACAGAAACAAAATATATGAGTGAGAAGGAATGCTGCAAAAACTTTAGGAAAGAAATTGTACTTGGAGGGAAAGATTTGAGTACCTGATAAGGTAATTATATTGTCTAAGTATCAACATAGAGCAAGGCCTTTGGAAATATCACTTACTGAGTCAGTGAAGAACGTTTTAAATCAACATATTTGATTGTTTACTAGTTCTTGGTTTATACTTTATAATGAATTATTCAGGCAGAACTTTTAATTATTAGTTCATTTCCACATAGAATAACCTCTTAAGAAGTTTTATGCAGTTATATTGTTTTTGTACTGCTATGGAAAAAGTTTTAACAATTGGTACTTGGTAAAATGTACTAGCTGCAAAGTAGCAGTTTCAAATTTAGTTGCATTCTATTTAGAAGAACCAAGATACAGATGGAAAAATGTTTTTTAAAAAAAGGGGCCTTTTCACACATGCGAGGAGCAATGAAGAGTACTGGGTCAGCCAACATTCTTTGATTTTCAGTGATGATAAGCCAGGAGGGACCTGGATTCAAGGATCCTGTATGTCCTGTTCACCCTGGGGGGAGGGGAGATATTTTATCATTCACCTGGGTTTTAATATATGGACTTGGATTTCCAAGGAAGAGACATGCTGAGAAGGTGAATCTGGGGGGGGGGGGGGAGAGGGGAATGGAAGAGGAGGAAGGGTATCTTTACAGGTGAGTCAATCTTTGGAACATTGCATACTCAGGGCTACATGCTCCAAACTTCATCTTCCAGGTGCACATTGTGGCCCAGCAATTGTGTCGCGAGGCGCAGTAGCTGCCTCCTCTGGCTGGATGGCCTTTGCCGAGGATGTGCCCCCCCCCCCCTGCATCTTCTTATTCTGTGCCACCATCGGCAAAGGCTGCGGGTGATGGAGGGAGAGCCTCTGCTGCTGCTGCTGCTGGGTCCTGTGGTTCCACCCCATGTGACTGGTCCTGCGTGCGTTCTTGTGCAGGCACACCTGCAGGCCCACTGGTTTGCTGCTCTGTGTGCTGGGGCTGGTGGGCACTAGGGCCAGCTTCTTCCTCCGACTGGCTGTCATTATCTGCATAGCAAAAGGGGAGGAAGTGTGTTGGTCAAAATAACCCACTTTTGTTTTTCAGCATTCATATACATAGCTCCACACGCGAAGACCCAGCAAAGAGATGGTGAGGAATAGGATTGGCAGGCAAGCCACAGATGTCGTTGTACATGGTACAAAGCTGGAGATGAAGAGCACAGTGTACTTCAGAGAATGATGTGCAACAGAGCCACACAGGCAAGTGGGTAGACATAGAACTGTGGAAGAAGTGCAGAGGACACAGTGGCTATAGCACAGAGGTGTGGGAACGGGATATGCACAGTTTGGTGATAGGAAAAGAGGAGGGAGTGGGGAAGTCCCCCAAAGCTGTGAAACAGTGGTAGCTTACACACACATAGCTGAAAACCCTCCCCCTTCCACCTGGCTACTCCCTGTGTCATGTCTGTAATGAATAGTGATTTGTATTGCATGTGGTGTTCTCACCCCTTCCCCTACTTAGGAGCACCACACTGTCCCCCACTTGTGTAAAACTGAGTGTAGTGCAGGACAACATCCTCTTTATCATTTTTGCTCCCCTTCTCTGCACCTTTTCTAATTCTGCTATATATTTTTTTGAGATGGGGTGACCAAAATTGCACACAGTATTTGAGATGAGGACGACAGCCTCACAATGGAGCGATACAAGGACACTATAATATTCTTAGTTTTGTTCTCCATTCTATTTGCTTTCTTAGCAGCCATTGCAGACTAAGCAGAGGGCTTCAATGGAGGAGTAGCCTAGTGGTCACTGCAGCAGACGTCAATCCTGGGGAACTAAGTTCAATTCCCTTCAGATCCATGTGACTCTGGTAAGTCACCTAAAACCCTCCATTGCCTCAGGTACAAAAAAGTACCTCTACATACTATGTAAACCACTTTGAATGTAGTTGCAAAAAAAAAAAACCACACAGAAAGGCAGTATATCAAGTCCCATTCCCTTTCCCCTTCAACAATGATACCTAGATCCTTTTCCTGGATGGAGATTCCTAATGTGGAACCTTGTATCATGTAGATATAGTTTGAGTTTCTCTTCCCTACAGGCATTACTTTGCTTATGAAACAAACTCTGCTTTAGTTGAAGAGAAGAGCTGTGCTTTGATTCAGGTCAGATGTATGTGTCATGGTCTCTGTTTATTGAGTGGAATTTGTGTTTAAAAGTAATGAATTTGAAGAGTATTTGGAAATAATAATCTTTAATGGAGGAAGTGGGCTAATCTAGATTTAAGTGCTGGGAAGTATGTTTTCAGTGAATGTCTGTTTGTGAATGGGACATTGATATCAAATGCCTGGAGGTAAAAAGTAATTTTTTATTTGAGAAACTAGATGCTAGTGTTAAAAAAGCTAAGTAGCATTTCTGAGCATTTTCTCACAAGAAGTTAGTGTAAATCATTTCACTGGCACCAGCTTATTAAAATCTGTCTGAGTTATTTAAGCCATTACAAAGAGACAAATCACAGAGGCTTCATGCTGTAGAAGAACAGGTGAAAAATCCATTGCTTGTAACCAAAGCTTTTTTTGGTACACTCTTACTTCCTTTGGGAGAGCTGGAATGAATTTTTTTTCTATCCTTAGATGGATTTATGGCAGAACACATGTTTTGAACATTTGGCTATGGTGAAATCAGAGAAGCCTTAAAGGCTTGTGAAGTGAGCCTGGTCATTTTGGTGCTGAAAGTCCTGATTAAGTTAAGGACCTGGGGTAAATTCTATAAGTTGCACCTAAAAATTGTCGCTGAAAAACATGTTTAGCATGATTCTATAAGGAGCATGCATCCTTTATAGAATTACGTTTAGCACTAAGCTGCACCTAACTGTACGAAGCTGCAATTAGGCCTGCTATAAGCAGGCTTAAATTCTGGTGCCTAAGATGCACTTAGGTGTGATTCTGTATCAATGTGCATAAAATCTGGAAATGCCCTTAAACATGCCCCCCAAATTGTCACATGCGATATGATTTAGACGCATTCCTTATAGAATCATATATCAGATATGCACATAAATCCTAACTATTGCCAATTAGTGCAGATAATTGGTTGTTAATTGTCAATAATTAGTGCTGATCGGCTTGTTGTTCAATTAAGTTTTGCGCACAATTTGACTAGTGTGCAGGAAAGGATCTTTGAATTATATATATATATATATTTTTTTTTTTTTTTTGCTAAAATAGGGAACAGTGCCCAGAGAGAAAATAGTAGCAGTGCCATGGCTGTTTGAATCTACATAAGTACATAAGCATCGCCATGCTGGGACAGACCAAGGGTCCATCAGGCCCAGCACCCTGTCACCGACAGCGGCCAAAAGAACAAGCAATTTGTCTCGCCCATCCTAGAAATACTGTATTATTCCCTCATCCATTCAATAACATTCTATGGCTTTTTCCTCCAGGAAGCCGTCCAACCCTTTTTTGAAGTCCGCTAAGCTAACCGCCTTAACCACCTTTTCCAGCAGCGAATTCCAGAGTTTACGCGTTGAGTGAAGAAAAATTTCCTCCGATTCATTTTAAATTTACCACACTGCAGCTTCATCGCATGCCCCCTTGTTCTAGTATTTTTGGAAGCATAAACAGACGCTCCACATCGACCCGTTCCATTCCTCTCATTATCTTATAGATCTCTATCATATCTCCCCTCAGTCGCCTTTTCTCCAAGCTGAAGAGCCCCAGCCTCTATAGCCTATCCTGATAGGGAAGCCACCCCATCCCCTGTATCATCTTTGTCACCCTTCTCTGCACCTTTTCCAATTCCACTATGTCTTTTTTGAGGTGCGGCGACCAGATTTGAACACAATACTCGAGGTGCGGTCGCACCATGGAGCGATACAACGGCAGAATAATATCCTTATTTTTGATTCCATCCCTTTCCTAATGATACCCAACATTCTATTTGCTTTCCTAGCCGCAACAGCACATTGAGCAGAAGTTTTCAACGTATCATCAACGACGACACCTAGATCCCTTTCTCAGTCCGTGACTCCCAACACTGAACCTTGCATGACATAGTTATAGTTTGGGTTCCTCTTTCCCACATGCATCACTTTGCACTTGTTCACATTAAACGTCATCTGCCATTTAGACGCCCAGTCTCCCAGTCTCGTAAGGAGGTCCTCTTGTAGTTTTTCACAATCTTCCCGCAATTTGACTACTTTGAATAACTTTGTGTCATTGACAAATTTGATTACCTCACTAGTTACCCCCCATCTAAAAAAATACTGCTTTTGAGAAGGAAGATAGGGTTTTGCCTTAATTATTTTATTAAAGCCAGAGAGTAGTAGGTACCAGAGTGACAAAACAAAGCTGAAAACTTGAAGAACAGAGGAACCCAGGCAATGTTGAGAAAGGTGAAGAACTATAAAAGAAAGAAGCCAACTAGGTAAGTGACTGATTCATTCACAGACTGGCACAAAAGAAAAAGGGTAGATAGAAGAAAGGATAGTAAGGACAAAGAACACATAAAAATACTTGCCTGAGTATCCAGAACATAGGTAATTTGAAGTCTGAAAAACAGAAGGCCCCTTTTACAAAGCAGCAGTACTTATATCGCCACTTTGCCATGCACCAGTTCTACACTACCTCAGGCTTTTGTAGTGCCTGCCCCCAATGTGTGCCATTTCCAGTGCATCAGATTTTTTTAATTTTTTTGCGCTGGGGGCTTACCCAGTGGTAATTACATCAGGGTAGCGAAGGAGCCCTTACCACCTCCTAAATAGGTGGTTGTAAGGGATCCCCTGGGAAATGGCCATGCTGCAAGTGTTTCACTTACTGCATGGCCATTTCCACCCCCACCTGTAATTCCCTTTTTTTGCGGTGGTGGTAAATGGGGGCATCAGTGTGCAGCAAACCCATGTACTGATGCCACCATAGGGCCACTATTACCATCATTTGGTAAAAGGGGCCCAAAAAGTGCAAACAAAGAATCAAATATTTTCACAAAAATCTTAAAATGTAGTTAACATTTTGAAAATAACTGTTAAGTAAAGTTATTAAAGTACTTAGTGAGACCCTGAAAATGCTTGTTTGCAAGAAAACTGTGTTTTGATTGTATTTTAATCCAAAAAAGCAGCTATTTATGTAAGAAATCAATTTAATTCATTTTAACCTAATTTAATATATATTATTTATGATAACTTATACACTCAAAGCACTTTGAGGCCCTTTTACAAAGCTGCAGTAAAAATGGCCTTAGCACATGGGAAAGAGTCATGTAAGGGCACACTAAGGCCATTTTTTTACCACAGGAGTAAAGTGGCTGAATTTCAGATTTTTCCATTAATGGCCACATGCTAACTTTCCCATTAGCGCATGGCCATTAGCAAGTGAGACCCAGTTGCCATCTATTTTGTAGGCAGTAGGGAGTCATGCGCTAAAACTGTACTAATCAGCGTGCGACAATGCCGACGCACTAACCAATGTGCATAGATGTGCCTATTCTCCGCCCCCCCCCCCAGACACACCCCCTCTAAAAAATTGAAAAAAATATTTTAGCGTGTGATTTGCATTCGCAATTGCAAAAATTACCATGGGATACCTCAGCGCGCACTGCTGTATGCCATTTTAAACTGCGATAAGCATGTGTTAGTGATTACTGTGGCTTTCTAAAAGGGCCCTTTTATAATTTATTTTAACATTTATATGTCTACATCAAAACTTTGGGTTGAAAAATAAAGAGATCTGAATGAGATGACAGGTCTGAGGCAGAATGCTATGACTATATTCCGGTATATGGTAGGACTGTTACCTAATTCAGGAAGAGGATACAGTGACAGTATAATTTATGTACATTATTTTCCAGTCTGCCTAAAACAATTGTCTTCTGACCTGCCCCAAATGCCTCAATTCAGTGAGGGTAATTTTTATAACTGGATATCTACTAGCATGTTAATTAAGGTGCCTATTTTTAAGCCTGTTTAAGGGATTGTAAAATACTATATAAAGGGCTAGAGTAGATATAAGCATAAACATAAATTTAAGATTGCATATCAGATTTCTATCATCCACTCATCATCCCACCAGCCTCTAAATGGATGAATCAACCCCCTACTAATTATTTCCTGATTCTCTGTGATGTAAGTTGTTAGGCAATTTAACCAAAAGAATTGAGCAACATGCATTAGATGATCCCGTTTACTAGAATCCAACATGTTTGCAAGTGAGAAAATAGAAGTGTCAAATATACACTATGGACAAATAGAGGTTATGACTTTGAATTGCAAAACATCATGGAATTAAAACCAGGAATACAGAAAATCATATGACTTCAGCATAGCAACCCCGTCTAAAATGTTTAATGTGTTTTATCTTTAGAACTGAAACACTGAATTTAAAATATAGTAAAAGCTCCATTGTCTGTCACTTTACCATGCCGAGTGTTCTCTTAACTAGCACCGTACCTAAGCAGCACTTTCGTTGGGGAAAGAGGGAAGGGAGTGACAGGTGGCAGTGGGTTAGATTAATGAGTAGAGTAGCTTTAGTCCTGGCCCCTGTAAGCTCCTTGTGGAAAGAAGGAGCTTCCCAAACTATGGGTCGGAAACCCAAATGGGGTCACTAAACTCATGTTTAGATCCTACTATACCAGCTCATTATCCAGTATCTCATTTATGTGTTCTGTCTAAACTTACTGAAAAGGTTGGGTTTAATCAATTATTTCATTTTGTAGAATGTTCCCATATCCTACAATGTGGGTTTAGGAAGGATTATAGTGCAGAGACCAGCACTATTCAGTGATGTCCATACTTGAACAGTGGGAAAATAGTCCTTGCAGTTTCCTTAAACCTTAGTGCAGCATTTGATTTTGCTGATCATACCCTTTTACTTCAACGGTTATACAACATTGGTATATGAGGTCAGGTTTTTCAGTGGTTTCAATCATTTCTAACTGATAGATCTTTCAAGGTTGACTGCTTAGGACAGCAGTCCGACATCCTTAAAGTTATCTGTGGCATCTCACAAGGCTCAATTTTATCACCAACCCTATTTAACGTCTTTATAAGTCCATTAGCAGAGTTGATCCAAGAATGTGGTATAAGTGCCTAGTTCTATGCAGACAATATCTCACTTGTTTTTTTCCAATCTCTCCTACTGTGATAAATCTCAGACCTCTTCAGATGTGGTTGACACTTGTTTTCCCTCCCCTTCTCCTGCTCATAGGTAATTGACCCTTGGCTCTGCATTCTTCTTTTTTGTCCCAGTGTTATGGAACTCCCTACTGGCTTATATTAAGTAGGAGTCTTCCTTATCATGGTCCAAAGTAGCACTTAAAATGTATTTATTATTATTATTATTATTATTTTAAAGCATTTGGGATCTACAAGCAGCCATGGTTATTAGGTAAGAGGAAACAACAAACTTTATTCCTTCTTTTACTTTCAATGCCCTTTTATTTATTTATTTATTTATTTATGGGTTGCTTATATCCCACACTTTCCCACTCAAGCAGGCGCAATGTGGCTTACAAAAAGTTAAGTAAAAATTACAAAGTTGAAAGTGTAGAAAAGCATACAAGAAGCAAAGAGGGGGAGGAGAATCTAAAAGTGTGAGCTAGGCAGGGTAAGGGACAAGGGGTGCATCAATCAACAGCGGAAATTAGGGAGTAAGTCTTGGCAAAGAAGTAGGTCTTTAACAGCTTCTTGAAGAGGGTATGGTCCTCCTGAGTTTTAAGGTGGCGAATGCACACTTTAGAATTTAGGCGCAGTTTATTACAAAATACACTTAGTGAATTACTACTACTACTACTACTTAACATTTCTAAAGCACTACTAGGGTTACGCAGCGCTCTACTATGCACGTAAATTCTAATTATTGCCAATTAGTGCTCATTACTGTTAAGTACTGTTACAAATGCTGATTGGCTTGTTAAGCCAATTAAGTTTACTACGTTGTTATGGAATACACTTAGATTTAGGCACAGAACTCTAGGCATGTTATATAGAATCCGACAGTAAGTGTTTATAATTGTTGCAATGTGAGAGGACCACAGAAGTGGAAAGAACACCAGAGTCCCATGTAAGAGACACAGCCAAAAAAGGAAACAGACTAGGGACTCTCGATTTGTAGTTTGAAACTTTTGTTTGGTGATGACCATCATCACCAAATAAGTTTCAAACTACATATCGAGAGTCCCTGGTCTGTTTTGAAGAGCCTGATCCTGTTCCAGCTACAATTGTTGTAAAACACAGCTGCTAGATTTCTTTACAGAGCAAAAACAGTTTGATTTCATTTTCAATTTAAGGTTCTTATGCTAACTCATCGTGCACTTTATGAAGGTACTCCATCTTATTTGTATGGTTTGATTTTTTTCTTGTGTTTCCCAATATTCTTTATGTTCCAATTTTAAACATTTAATTTCCCCCCCCCCCCCCCCCCCCACCATCTCAGGCACATCTTCAATCTACACACCAATTGGATTTCTTTTTTAGTGCTCCTTTATGATGGAACTCTCCACCTGTATCCCTTCACAAGGAGTTAATTTTATTAAAAACTCATTTTTTGTACGTGCTTTTAAAATAGTCATAGGAAGGTGTGTGTGTGTGTGGGGGGGGGGGGGGGTTGAGGATCCAGTGGTCAGCAATTGTTATTAGCTGTTCCTCTCTTGTATGTTTGAACTCTTTCCTATCATATTGATGGAGTTCTGTTTTATTTTTTAAATTTTATGTTAGTGTTGTACACCACCTTGACCTGCATTTTCAGAAAAGGTGGTATGGCAATTATTTTTGTTTTTAATTTTTTATTTATAACTTTCATAAATTTTTTACAAGCATATCACTTGAACAAGCAAAACAGATATGAATAATTTCACAAAAATAATACACTTAAAAAGAAAAATCACAAATCCTCCATAGACCACAAATATGGGGGATGACCTAATTAAGGACAAGGAGCTACACTAAAGAAAATAATGTCAAAAGGTATAAACTATAACATGAACAAATCCAAGTCTTCCTAATAGCAGTCCAAAATAGAAAGCCTCTTAATCTTGAAGCTTCAAGGAACTTTGGAGGGCATCAACAAATCATACTTAATAATGCTATTGTTTAGTTTATTTTCTTTAAATCAAGGAAGGTTCATCTGTATAGCAAACTCTTGTTTAGTCCCTTCTAATCCTTCAGATAAAGATTCCACAGTACTCACAAGTGTAGCCATTCCATGGGTGGGTTCGCTGACTGTCCCTTCCAGCTTCCAATGCACAGATCAGATGCTTTCCAATGTAACCACCTCGGGCTTCTCATTCCCTCCAACAAACGTGGAAGGTGAGTTTCCAACATTCTTTCCAATGCCTAAACTCCCAGTCACTTCGCCCCCTCTGAGGCCCTTCCAAATAGTACCTTCCGCTGTTGGGATTCCTTCAAGAGTAGCTGGGGCAGGTGGACGAGGCATGGTCACTGGGAGAGCAGCCTTGATGACTCCCTTGCATTTAGTATGAGGCATATTCCATCCAAAAGGAGAAAAAACTTGGTAAAACTTCAAACTTTCCCTTTGAGGCACAATGCTATCAGCTCATGCTGCCATCTTGGTCACCGGTATAGCAGGTTTTAATTAAATATAAAGTGCCTAGGTAGGGTCTCCAAAGGTGCATCATTATTCTGCACCTCCAGAGGGTCACACAATTTTATTTGTTCTCAATCATGGGATCACAGCAACAAAGAGATTGGGAATCACTGGTATGTATTTTATGTGTCTGTACAACATTGCCTAGGTGTAACAACATTCTAGAAATGTTTAGTAGAGTAGCTTGTCTCTTCTCCAGACTCATCTTGTTGCACCCTGCCTGCTACTACCTTGGAGGAGAGGGCCTGGAATTGGAAACTAAGGGCTATCAGGTAGCCAGCCTATTTGAACTGACACCTTTTATTCCCCGTGGATGCCAAATGATACAACTCATACTGTGTTATTTACTCTATTTATTTTTATTTCCAGACACTTGATAAACTGCAAATTGATCCCAAACAGACGACTAAGCGATTTACAACAATATAAAAATGAGCTTCTATACTGAAGGTGGGAGAGAGAGGAGGGGAAAAATGTGGGAAAACAGAAAGGACTAGGAAGGTGTAGAGGTAAAGGAGGTTGAAAAAAGCAAAGTTTTGAGAAGAGCCTTGAACAACTGAAGAGGCATGCCAACTCTAAGACACGAGTGGAGAGCTCTTCACAGTTTAGGACCTAAATAGCTGAAAGCAGTGTCACAAGAAAGCGAGAGGTGGAGGAGATGGAGCAGGGGCATAGCCACGGGCGGACCTGGACGGGCCCAGGCCTGCCCATCCAACATCCTTCTCTCGCTGTCGCTGCCTTTTCTCCCATGGCTCCAGATATGGCCATCCGGGAGGCAGCGTTCAGCGTTGCCTGCATGCCTGCCTACCCTGAAATTCTTCTTCTCCCCAGGCTCCGCTACCTCGGTCCCTGCATTCTTTTTTTTTCGCTCATCGCGCAGCGCTGCCATTCACACAGTGGAGCGGAAATCAGTATTTTCAAAACCTATTTTTAAATGTTTTTCTCTGAAGTCCACAAGAAGTGCATCCAAATCTCAAGGGGGAGTGCCAGGAGCATGTTCAGGGTGGAACTTGGGCGTTCCTAAGACTTGGATGTTTTTCAGCCCTAATGGAACAAAACAAAACCGTCCAGGACTAAAACTTAAGATGTTTTGAGCTAGACCTGTTTTTATTATGAATAAGGCACAAAAAGGGGCACTAAATAACCAGATGACCACTGGAGGGAATCAGGAATGATCTTCCCTTATTCCCCCAGTGGTCACTAACTCCCTCCCATCCCCCAAAAATGTGATGAAAAACATTACTTATCAACCTCTATGCCAGCCTCATATGGTTACTTATTTTCTGACCCTGATCTGAGTAATCTTTTTTATTTTTTTTAATTCTTTGGTATGCATGTCAAACTTGAGAAAATTGTTTTTTCTTTAAATGTTCATAGTTTGATGCATTCAAACAACATTGAACAATCTAGTACAATTTTCAAATTCTTCCACTTCACTGCTTTGTTAATGCTGTTTCAAATGAAATGAGCAGTGTTGCAAGTGACATGTAAAATATTTAAACTGCATTGTAATGGCAGTACATTGTGATACTAAAATAGTGAATGATGTAGACTTGTTGAAGAAAAAAAAAAGCTGTTACAGTACCAGAGAAAGAAGACAGAATGCTAAGGAGCGTGTGCCAACAAATTTTAGAATGTGACATTCTCTGGATGTATAGAGTTCCCATACTATTATATAAGAGGCTTTGCTAAACTAATGCTTCTTGTAAAGCAGAAGCAGCGCTACACATCCAAGCCCCTCCACATCCAAAGGGAACATGTCTCCCATCCATCTTCCCTGTGCATATCTATACACCCTGTTCACCATCTTCTCTCTGAGTCTGTGCCCATATTCTCCTGCCAAGTTGAACATATACTCTTTCTACATCTTTAATCTTGCCCTATTCAGCACTCTCTCCCTCTGTCCAGCATCACCCTTTTGTGTCCTTATCCCCTCTTCCTTCTTCCCCTTCAAGTCCTGGCATTGCTTATTTTCTCCCCCAGTGTCCAGTATACCTCCTCTGTGTCCCCTATCCCTCCATGTGTCCTGCATCATCCTTTTGAGTGCCCTATCACTCCATGTGTCCAACATCATCCTTTTGTGTCCCTATCCCCCATATGTCCAGTATCACCCCTCTGTAACCCTATACTCCACAAGGCTGATGTTCATGCCAAGGACTAACTTCCGCAGTTGGTGCTAAGAGAAAATATTCAATCCTGGGCCGTTTCCAGTGACCAGCATTGAACTTCGGCCAATCAAACTTTAACCGGCCAAGCCAATAATTCAGCACTGGCCAGTTAAAGTCAGACAAACTAAAGATATTTCAGGGTTTCACGCAGTCAAATATGGCAGACAAACTTGGCCAGTCTGACTTTAAAAATCAGTGGATAGCTGATTATATCAGCCAATATAACCCACTAGCCACTAACATTCAACAGTAGATGGCTGTCCATGTACGCTGAATATTGGTGGATAGCCAGTTATCCCGCATTTTATTTTTTGTTACATTTGTACCCCACACTTTTTCCCACTCATGGCAGGCTCAATGTGGCAGGCAATGGAGGGTTTAGTGACTTGCCCAGAGTCACAAGGAGCTGCCTGTGCCGGGAATCAAACTCAGTTCCTCAGGATCAAAGTCCACCACCCTAACCACTAGGCCACTCCTCCACTACCATTAGCCAGGTGCTGATCCTGGCCAGTCGAATGCGGCTGAATATTGGGGGGGGGGCACATGTCCAGCATCACCCCTCTGTGTCCTATGTCCCCTCCCCATGTCCTGCATTAACCCTCTATGTCCCTATACCTCCCCATATCCAGTTTCTCCCCCCACTCTTCCCTTCCTTCTGCGCTGCACCTCCCACCCAGAGCCAACATCTCTCCATCTCTCTTCCTCCCTGCTGTCCCCCTCTTGGGCCCAGCCTCTCTCCCTCTTTATCCTTCCCCTACAAGTCCTGGCATTGCGTCTTCTCTTCCCCAGTGCCAGCATCCCTTCCTCTCTCCTCCCCAATCCCTAGGTGCTCTTTTAAACTTGCCTTTGTGGCCAGTAGCGGCAGCACTAAAGACACACTACCCAATTTTCAGACTGCGGGAGATAGCCGGGCTGTCTACCGAGGTCTGCACTGAACCGGATATCCATTGCTGGGCCGTTTCTGGTGACCGGCATTGAATTTCCGGTTTAACTTTGGCCTGTCCAACTTTAACTGGCAAAACTGATATTCAGTAATGGCTGATTAAATTCAAACCAGACAAAGTTATTCCACCTGTTGAGGGGGCCAAATATGGCCAGCAGACTTGGCCAGTTTGACTTTTAAAATCAGCGGATAGCTAGTCATATCGCTCAATATAACCGGCTATCTTTAAGCCGGCTATCTGGTGTTGAATATCACCGGATAGCCACCTAAGTGCCATTTTAGCAGCCATATCCTTCTGAATATTGGCCTCATACTGTCCCTTGCCTGTGTCACATCCCACTTGTCAGAAACACCTCTTCAATGCTGCGTTCGGCACCTAACCCTTACCGTTCAGTGAATCCAGACTGCCCCAATTTGACTGCCCCTATCGGACCGACCGTTCACTTGTCTATTAGATTGTAAGCTCTTTGAGCAGGGACTGTCTCTCTTTGTTAAATTGTACAGCACTGCATAAGCCTAGTAGCGCTCTAGAAATGTTAAGTAGTAGTAGTAGTAGAAACAGGAAATTGCTGGAGGTAGCCCTTTTCCGCACTGTTAAATTATAGAATTACCTTCACAGTGCCAGTCTGGTTATGAGGAGAGGATTTTAGAGTGATGCAACAAATAGCAAAACAATTGCATACATCATTCCCATCTGTGCTTCTCAAAATAGCTTATTCCTCTTCTCCTTTTCCTGTAATCTATGATGAGTAGAGTCCATGTTGCTCTGTTTCCCTCTCTGCTGCCGCTACTGACTGTGTCCTGTGACATGGGTATTACTGCTGCTATTTTCTGGCCCATTGCACTGCTCATCATCCCAGGTAAGGAGACCCTGGAGATGTAAGAGGGGAGTGCAGTGAGTCAGAAGTCTCTTGTAACATCCAGAAGTCTTTGTCTGACTCTCCCAACTGTCTGTGGTATTAGAGCAGAATCGTCCCTAGCTACTTCAGGAATGGGGTCCCAGGTAGCTGCATTATTCACACTGGCCTAAAGATAAGATTTTTCTAGCACAAATAGAAATAACTGCATTTCTGAAAGTAGAAAACCCTTCTACATCAATGAGCTAAACACATTTGTAAAGAAAGTTAAAAAAGGACTGTATGATAGAGTTGCCAGTTTATATAACTTTTCCTTTCACATATTATTATACAGAAACCCCTAGATTATTTTGACATATCATCTTGAACTATCAGAGCCTGAATGAAATCTGAGTAAAATTCCTAATCAATTTTCAGAGCACCAGGTCAGCTGCAATGTTGGTGATTTTCAGTCAAGTCAAAATTATGCTTATGGTTTTTAAGTTAAGCTGAATAGAAGAGTTAGATTCCTGCATTGATTATAAATAGGTGAAACAAGATGCATGACTGTTATGGCTAAATTACTTTCAATGAGCAATGTTAAATCATTCAAATAGCAAGAATGCAATTATGCAATCATTGCTAATTTAATTTTCTATAAATGACAGGATATTTGTCTTTTGCATTCATATTAAATCTCATAAACCGCTCTTTGAAAAAAATCAATAATTAATTATCTTACATTACTATATTTTATATGTGATTTAAATAATTGAGATATTTCAATTCATGCACTAAATGATATTCACAGTCATGTGACTGGTTCATTTACAATAGTATTATTTCAGACTTCATCCTCGTCTCAAATTAATAAATTCTACAATAAAATTCAGCTCAAGTGGAACATTATTCTTGGAAATCACTGTGTCATAAAGAGACATCAAAACTGTTTTTACACCTAATCATATCCAAGAATTTTTAGGATTTTTTAAAAATTCTAAAGCTAGTTGAACACTCATGTATAGGACTAAGTTCTGTATATGGCACCAAAAAAATGAGCGCTAACCCCCAGATTCTGTATAGCATGCCTAGAGATCTGCACCAAACTCCAAGTGGATTCTATAACAACACATGTAACTTAACAAATGAATGCTGATAACATCACGTAACAAGTAATAATGGGCACTAATCGGCACTAATTAAAATTTACGTGCACAGCTTGCTAAGCGTATTCTGTAATGAAGTTCGCCAAACTCTTAACGCATGCAGGCAAAAATGGTCATGGTTATGGGTGGGAAAATGGGAATTTTGTGGGCACTGACTATGACCAAGTGCGCGTAAATCTACGTGCTGGGACTTACGCCACATTTTCATTGGTATAGATAGATGCACATAGTTTTAGGTGCTGAGAATCAACTAAGTGTGTTCTATATTCCGCACCTAAATCTAGGTGCCACTTATAGAATAAGCTATTAGGCATCTTATAGAGAATCTCCCTCTAAGCGCTAGTCTATAAATGATGCACCGATTTGGGTGCCATTTATAGAATAACATTTGGTGCTGGAATCTGCACCCAAAATACACAAACTGAAACCTGGTGTAAATCTTCACACCTAAATTAGGTGTGGATCTGCCTAATTCTGTAACACTGCTCACAAATTTCAGGAACGCTCCTGACCTGCCTATAACCCTTCCATGGCCATGCCCCCTTTTGGGATCAAAGTGTAAAAATTTACATACACATTTGTATAGAGTAACAACTAAAAGATGCATTCATATTTTCAACTTATTACCAATTAGCACAGATAATTGATTGTTAGCACCCACTTATCTGCGCTAATTGGCTCTTAGGTCTTCTTTTACAAAGCCGTGCTAGTAATTCCATCATGTCAAATTCAACGAGTGATAGTAATTGAATGGGCTTCTGTTAATCTGCTCGTGAGCCCTTGTGCCTAGGCCGAGGCTTAGGAAGGACCTTGGCCAAGGCCTAGGGTAGACCAAACAGGCGCTAAGCAATACCACGGCCACAAAGCCCCGCACACTCAGGACAATCAACAAGCACCACCAGAAAAGGGAGATAGACCACTCAGGTGAGCCGCAGGGCCGATCCGGAACCCACTCGTACAGAGTCCAAGTGTAACGGCCTCACGGCCTCACTGGAACCAAATCATACACTAGGGAAGGGAAAGAACAACGAAGGGTCCCCAAAGGGACTGGCTCATGCAACACACACAACGCTAGCTAGTGACACAAGGGAAGGGTGACAGACAAAAGCTGGCAGATACAGACTACGACCAGAGGGAGAGAATGCAAACAAAGGCTACACAGAAACACAGATAGCAGAGGACAAAGCCCACAGGGAAAAAGGGAAAGCCAGGGACAGAATGGGACACTGTAGATACGGACTCTACAAGAGCGAAGATCCACAGGAATGGCTAAACAGGGAAAAACAGGCTGAAGGAAAAGGCTGCTTTCAAATAACGACAGGAAAGAAGCAGGCACACAAGAGTACCGAAAGGGATAAGGCAGAGGTGGAGCATCCAACAGTAAATGTCAGGCTGTGATCAGTTCACATTGAAGTTACTGAGTCAATGGACACTTAAAGTTTTATTAATGGCTTGTGAAGATTCTTCTCTATCAGAGGTCCAGCTAAGCAGATCCGTTCCAATTGTAGAACCAACTTTGTGGGCATTTGCAGAGAGTTGGACATTGCATCTACTAAATTAGACCATTCTGCCATTAGGAAGTACCTATGCAACCAAAGGTTTACCTGAATCTTCAATCCTTCTCACTCTTCTCATATGGGAGGAGAACGGGAGTGAATGGTTGGAGTAGCTTGTCGTATCCTTGATGCAATGCTGGGCTAGATGGACCTTTGGTCTTTCCCAGTATGGCACTACTTATGTACTTATGTACTTATGTACTTATGTACTTATGTACTTATGTACTTATGTACCTTCAAATAACACACGAAGCTCGGACAACCTTTTTTGCAGAAGTCACTGCCATCATGAATGCCAGACCCTTGGTACCGGTATCTTCAGACCCAGAGTTGCCAGCGATTTTTAACTCCAACTATGCTCCTAGCACAAAAAACTAACACCATTCCTATTCTACCTGGAGATTTCAAAGGTAGCAACATCTACAATCATCAACAGAAGCAGGTTCAATACCTCTCAGATATCTTTTGGAAACGATGGAAGAGAGAATACCTTCCTACTCTGCAATGTTGGAATAAGTGGCAGGACAATCACCTTAACTTACAAGAAGGCAACCTTATATTGGTACTCATTAATAAAACCTTTCCAAATGAGGATAGGAAAGTCCACAAGCTGGAAATCAAGACAGTGAACCCAGGGGCGCCAAAGATATTCAACCGACTAGTCACCGAAATGATATTTCTTTTACCTCATGAGGAGACATGAACATTGTGGATCATTGTCCACTTCAGAGAATCAAAAACTTTTCTCTCTCCTTCGTGTTATTTTTTTTGTTGTCTGTCTCTCGTTTCAGCTCTGTGAGACTGCAAGAGAGAAGTTGCCAGAGCAACTGTGGACCAGAGACAAACAAGAAGTTACCAAGTTTAAGACCATGGACTTTGTGGTATTGATAAATTGAGAAGTTAAATAGTAGTATCTAACAATACCAGACAAGGAGTGTTCTGATCCCATATGCATGGAGACAGGTGTTTATATGTATATGTTGGTCATTGATTATTTCAGATTGCATTGCCTGCATCAGTATATAGTGATTATTTCGTTAAGAGATGGAAGATACTCTTTGACTACAAATTATGCAATTTTGTAGTTCTCTCTGATGGGCTCCTTCAGAGCACATGTTCTGCTCCCTGTGGTTTATGGGAGGCTTCCTATTGGGTGCTTGCCTTCTAACATGCTGGGCTTATTCTGCTTCCCCCCCCCCCCCCCCTTCCTTCTCTGGCTGTCAGTCTCTCTCTTTCTGTCCTAGAACAGGGCAGGAGCAGCCCTCTGACCTAGCAAGTTGTGCATGCCTCCAGAAATCACTGCAATTCCATCAAGTCTTTCTACCCTTTACTGTTTACTCTCTACAATTTACCTGTACTATCTCTACATCTGTCATCCACCACTGTTCAGTATTGACACTTAGCTCTCCCAGTTCTCTGAATTCAGGGCACACTGGTTGGAGCAGTAGCAGAAGCTACACTGCCTGTCAAGCACCAAACTGTAAGTTATTTTCTCCTTGTTCAAGTTACTACATTACAGAACATTTGCTTAAGAATTGAGACTGTGACTGGGTGATGTTGTATGCTTACAATATTGTATAATAGTGGGTTTAAACTGCATGCTAATCATTCTGGGAGTGAAATAGCAGAACAGTGATAAAGGCTTGCCTAAGACTTAACACCATGGGATTGGAGGACAGCATTATCCACTTGTAGACTAAGAACTAGTTAAAATGTAAAAAAAAAAACAACAACAGAGAGTAGGAGTAAATGGACAGTTTTCTTCAAAGAATATAGTTTAGTGCCCCAGGGAGCTGCCTTAAGACTGATACTTTTTCAGGTATTTATAAATAACCTGGAAATGGGAATAATAAGTAAGGTAATCAAATTTGCTTATGTAGATTATGAGACATTGCAGGAAAGTCTTGCAAGATTGTCAGACTGGGCTTCCAAAATGCAGAAGAAATTTAGGGGTTCTTTTACTAAGCTGCAGTAAGCACTATCGCATGATTACTGCAGCTAAAAATGTCTTACTGCGGGGTGCGCTAAGAGTCCCATGCTAATTTTGGGATTGGTTTACACTACCCATGTGCAATTTTTTTAATTGCATTCATAAACTTTACATCCATAACAATATAAGAAATGCGTATGTAAAAACCAAATACACATACTGCAAAATACATCACCTCTACAAAAAGTCCACATCTTGAGAGCCAGCTGAAATCCTTAATAGGTAATCAAACAAAAAGGCAAACAGCTATATAAAATTTAGTTTTTATCACTGGGGACAAATCTGGGGGCGGAGGGTGGGTGTGCTCTGTGCTAATTGGTTACTAGTAATTCATAGCATTGTTGGTATATCTTGGTTGCAACAACATGAATATCACTGCAAATGATATTGCTGGTAAATGTAGTGGAGGTGATAGATTGTTGGACTGTCAAGACTTTCCCCTTAAATAGTTTAAGGGTCATTGTTAGGGAAATCTGCCATATTTTACCCTGCAAATCATTACAGATATACACTTCTCAAAAAGAATTCTACTAATAGCAGAGCCTTAGACAGTCCTCCTACAGTTCAGGGATCTAAATGCTACCCCATAATACATGTATGTTGAGGTATGTTAACATGTGCATTCACTGTGACTCTAGTTACTGGCAATGGGACAATCTGCATTGTGACTTAGAGGTAAATTCTGTAATTAGCACCTAAAAATCAGCACCGATAATATGTCACACTAAACGCGATTCTATAAAGAGTATGCATCCTTTATAGAATCATGCTTAGCACTAAGCTGCACCTAACTGTAGGCGCCTGCAATTTAGGCGTGATTCTGTATCAACACACATAAAATCCAGGAATGCCCCCCAGGAACACTCCTAACCACGCCTCCAGATTATTATGTGCGATAGGATTTAGGCGCAATCCATTATAAAATCGGATATGCCCCTAAATCCTAATTCACCCAATGATCAGCGCTGATTAGCTTGTTGTTCAATTAAGTTGTATGCACTCTTTATAGAATCGCGCTAAGCGTGTATTTAATCGGCACCGATTTTTCAGGTGCAATGTATATAATTTGGCCCTTAGTAAAAAGACCCCATATTTGCTAATTCAGATTGTACCTATGCAAATTCATCATCATCTATTTTGCTTAACACCTTTTAGTACACGTGTTATCGTCAGCACTACTGACAATGTAGGGTCTATTTACTAAGCTCTATGGCTAATTCAGAAATTACTGCATGTTAAAAACATATTAACTATTAGTACATTCTAGTTTCTGTGTAATGCAAAATATGCCATTTTGGGGAGGGGACCTGTTGAGGAATGGGCAGGGACAGTGTCCTACAGTTAATGTGGCAATTGCTACCTCATTCACATGTTAATGCAACAATGCAGAACAGTTTAACTCAACCTCAAGAGGTATGGAGGGGCATTTTCAATATGACGTCTAAGTCCAACTTTGGACGTTTTGAAAAAATGCCCCAAATCTGAATAGGAAAGAAGGTCTTTTTCAAAAAAAAGAAGTCTATCTTTTGTTTTCAAAAATACTGTTTTGAACAAGGTTTTGTGATTTGGACATTTTGTTTTTTGGTCCATTTTCGGGGAAAAAATGTCCAAGTGCAAAACGCATAAAATCAAGCCATTGGGATATATTCGAGGAGATAGCATTTTTAGTAGACTGGTTGTCCCCCCTGACATCCCAGGATAGCAGTAGGGCACCCTAGGGGGCACTGCAGTGGACTTCATAAAATGCTCCCAGGTACACATCTCACCATTGCTCCCTTACCTTGTGTACTGAGCCCCCCCCAAAACCAATGGATAACTGATGGTTAAATGTAGAATTACAGTTGATTTTATTCTGCTTAGAACTTGACGGTAAAGCAGGTTATAAATGCCAAATTAAATAAAGTCTACTTCCAACTGGCAAAAAATTCAACTGGATCCCAATATGCACTTAAAAATACGATATCCACCCAATCTACTGAATATCGATGCATCCAGAATCTTGCAAGTAATAACGAGCAATGTATAAAAGATTAAATAATACAAGATTAGGGTGGAGGTGGATGTCCAATGACGACACAGACGCGTTAGTCTCAGCGTTTGACTTTAGTTGCTGAGCGGCGTCACTGAGGCTATTACTCTTCACTTAGGTGATACATGGGAAGCTGGATGCATTGATAGTCAGTAGATTGGGTGGATATCGTATTTTTAAGAAATTAAATAAAATAGCATTTTAGCGCCTAGCAGCAGATTTTCAGTTCCAAACCAGCTATGTTTATTGGTTAAAAAATAGGCTGTATAAATAGCAGCTCTATCTTTAACCGCTAAGCACTTAATCGGTTTGCGCTGAATATTGGCTTAACCAATTAAATTGTTGTAGTCAAAAATGAAACCAGATATTCAACGCTGGTCACCTGAAATGGTCCAGCACTGAATATCTGGATTTAACGCCAGTGGCGGACAGCAAAATGCTACCCGCCGCCAGCTGCGTATCGGGGCCATGGATTTTGCAAGGTAAGCCTGAAGGGCCTCTAGGAGTATATGTGTTAGGAGAGGTTTTGGGGAAAGAAGGGAGGTCTTCAGGGCATGGAAGAATTTGATAGGTGGATCTTCGGGGCAGTGAGTTGTGATCAGAGGTCTTCAGGTGGAGGAATTTGAATGGGGAGTCTTCAGATGAAGAAATGTGATTGTGGTGGTATCTTCAGGTCTAGGGTAATTTGAAGAGAGCGTCTTCATGGTGAATGAGTTTGTGATTGGGGGGATGCATTGATAGAAAGGGGAAGTTTCCTTTCTGTTTAGTGGCTTTGCTATTCAGTGCTCCTGGCCAGGAAAAATAACCTTAGCTTGTGGTGTATACTGACCTGTGGGGTACCATAAGGATCCTTACTATTGTTTATTTTGTTTGATATCTACCACAAGTCATTAGCCAAATTGATTCAGTTGATGGACACCCAGTTCTATATCTACATGGATGATGTGCAGCTAATCATACCCATTAAACCAGACTTACCTACAGACCAGAAAAAATTGGTTGCCTGCCTAACAACAATTCAAGAATGAGCTAAAACCAACAAAGTTTGAACCCAAACAGAGCTCCTGCTCTTTTCTTCCAAGCATTTGGAGATTGAGTGCTGTGGGGTGCAGCTTGAGGAGGGGAGCAGTCAGTGGGACTTCATCTTTTCTTCTTCTTCTTCTTCTTCTCCTAATCCATTCTCCTTCTTTACAATTAGTTAAGAGTTACATTTGCGAACCACTGTGCTGTGTAAGAAATAGTGGTATATCAAGATCTGTAATAAACATTAACATAAAAGGAATCTGAAAAGAAGGTGCTCTTTCATTTCGGAATAAAAATGTTTTGTACTGTACATATAAATGTGGAAAAACACAGTCAAAAGTGGAAAATTTTGGCAAGTACTGCACTTTAACTGAAAAATGAATGCAAGATAAAGACAGCACTAACTGCTGGAGGTGGGCGCAGCATGTTCCCTACAGTTCTTTTCTGCAAGTTCAGTTTATTCACAATTACAGCAAATGCACTTAACCCCAGTTGTTGAGAAGGTACAATTAAGGCTAGGTTCTATATGGCGCAGAAAAAAAGCGCTATTCTATAACGTTAGACACGGTTTATAGACTAGCGCTTATGCCGGGGAATCACGCCTAACTTTAGGTGTGGCCATTTGCACCAACTGAAATGTGGCGTGAATGTATATGCCTATCCCCACTATTCTATAACAATGCTTGTTAATTTTAGGACGCCCCCCATTACACCCATAACCCTCCTAATTCTGTGTCCCCTTTTTCAGACCACAAGTCAATTTTAGGCGCAGATCCTGTGCATAAATTTATGTGCATAAATGTCAATTAAATCTAATTAGTGCTCATAATTGCTAATTAAAATGCCAATTATTGGTGCTAATTCGCTTGCTCAATTAAATTGCATGCACAAATTGGGCGCACGCCCAAATTTGCACATGCAATTTTTGGTAACTTTTATAGAATTAGGGGGTTAGTGTGTGTCAAATAATAAGGGAGAACTGCAATGTGCACTCTATGGCCCATTCTCCACCCATTGCCCTCTCACTTCTTGACCCTAACACAGTATGCAGTTAACACATAAATTAGCATGTGCAAAGGAGGTAATTCTATAAGAGAACATCTAAATTTGGGTTGTAGGAAAGTGCTTATTTGAAACCCATTCTATAAAGTAAGGGCTAACTTTTCTTAGAGAATACTATTGTTACTTTATGCACACCTGTGTTACAACGCTTGTGTCTAGATTGCAAAACAAATGTGTGTTGATTACAAAATTGTATAATCTACACGTGTGTGCCCTTCCATGCTCCACCCATGTGAATGCCTACCTACAAAGTATACACCATTGCAATTTGGTGCACACCTACAGAATACCATGAAGCCAGAAAGTGATCAATTGTGCACTTACCCACAGGTTCTATAAAGGTCACCTACATTTGGGCACCAGCTTTCCAACTCTCCCGCTCACACAGAAACCAGGTTCCAAAAAAAAGAGCTTTTATTCAGCACAAATAATTAGATTCCATTAGCAAATTCAGTCTCCAAAACACAGTACAAGTCCCACTGACATGTGCTTCAGGATTTAAAGGAAATATAAATGCAAAAAGAATTCATGCAAAAACTGTACTGGAAGGGTTTCTCTTTTCTTCCGTAACACACTTGCATTTTAAGTCCAAAACACTTCATAAGTTTCTCATAATTTGTTTCCAGGACACAACCTAGAGCTGTGCCCCTTAATGAACCTCTCTCTGACCAGGTTAATTCCCCACCTGGTCCCCGGACTGATGGTAACAGCCTCTGCACCTTTCACATGACTAATCCTGATCCCCTCTCTCTCTTCAGGCAGGTCAGTAACATTTCCCCAGTGAGGACTGGACACCAGTTCTTTCTACCAGCCACAGGGCAGGACTGCTCAGAGAGGCTCTGCAACCTTCACATGGCTGACCCTCACCCCTTTTCTCTCTTCAGGCAGGTCAGTACCTGTCTCATAACAGCATTTTCCCTGGTGAGTACAGGAAACCTGCTCTTTCCCCTTCTCTCACTAACCAGGCACTGCATTAACTTTAGGGTTAGGTAGCCCGTTTACTCCCTGCAGTCAGTTTTCTTTGAGGAGGTTTCCTCCTGCCCTCACAGGCAGATGATCAAAACCAAACACCGGCACTAGAGGCTGTTAGCGCCATACTAGCGCCAGCGTTTGCTACCGCCCCATGATCAGAGCCCTCAAGCGCGTGAAACAACGTGCTTGAGGGCTCTTTGCGCAAGTAGCATGCTAATGCATGCTAAATAGGGCTTAGCGCATTCATCGCCAATGATCAGCGGTCAGTGTGCCAAAATTTGGGTCGCTGGCTGCGGCAAACCCTACGCCAGCTCCATTCCCCCCCAAAGCAAACCTGCCAACAGGGCACTGGAGGTCCAGCGGACCTCTGGTCCCCCCCCCCCCAGGTTCAGGGAGGGCTGGAGATCCGGTGGGTCTCCAGCCCCCCCCAAACCCCCAGAAAATGGTCCCTGGTGGTCCAGTGGCTGCCGGCCAAATCCCCCCCCCCAGCGAGCGACGGGGGCGGGCTATAGGTCCGGTGGACCTCCAGCCTACCCCAACTCCCCCCCCTCCATCATTGTCTGCCGAATCCCTGGTGGTCCAGTGGCAAAAAGAACCCCCTCCCGGCCCCCCTACCTTAGTTGGAGGAGGGAGGTAGCCTGCCTCCCTCCTCTTCCTTGGGTTCACGACGAAGCAAAATGGTGGCACCCAGCACCTCCCAGTGCATCCTGAGATGCGCTGGGCGGGGCTACAGACCATATAAAACATAAGAACATAAGCATTGCCATACTGGGTCAGACTGAAGGTCCATCAAGTCTAGTATCCTGTTTCCAACAGTGGCAAATCCAGGTCACAAGGACCTAGCAAAATCCCAGAACAACAAAAGAGATTTGGTCCCACAGTCTTGAAACAGTGCTCTCTGTGCCACAAAATGCTAGCCATCATCAGGGAGACCTTTATTTGATAAGATAAGCACTTTCTCAGTTAACACGTTATCGAGTTTGAAGGGTTTTTTATGACTATGCTAGATGACATTACCCCCAAATTCTATATATGGTGCTCAGAGTTGCGTATATAAATTTGAGTGTGTGTGAAATTTAATTGAATAACAAGCCAATTAGCACCAATAATTGGGTGCTATTAATACATTATCGGTGCTAATTGGCAGTCGTTAAAATTTACACATGCATTTTTAGGCTCTGGGATCAATGCATAAATTTTACATGTGGCTCCAAAAAGGTGGTGCAGCCATGGGAGGGTCACGGGTAGAGCAGCAGCATTCCTACAATTTATGCTCAATGTTATAGAATAAGGGGGATCTGAGCCTAATTTAGGCAGGAGCATTTATACCAGGGTTTAGTTGGTGTTAATCCTCGTGACTAAATTTAGGCACCAATCCTGGCTCTATGTATATTTTACAAATGGTGACTAACTTTTAGCGCCATTTATAGAATAGCACTTAGCACAGTTTTTCTTGACACAGACATTTTGGCGCTATTTATAGAATTTGGTCCTATAAGCATAATTCAGAGTAATGCTTTTTCCTCCTAAGAATCCAAATTTAATGACATTTTTTTGTTTTTTTATGCTTGATGTTAGTTTCTCCGTTCCTCCATATATTCTAATTGTACAGTTACATAACAATTTTTAAATAGCCCATCTTTACCGTTACTATTTGAACCATGAGAATGGCTTTGAAAACTGTTATCTGAATGTTTTGTAAAAATGTCTTGGTTTTCTGAATCATTTTTCAGTTTAGAAAACATAGGGGGAATGTTTGCTAAAGTACGCTAAGCTTTTCCATTTAATGAATGCGCCTTAAGTGCAAAAGTTCCATGGTAATAGACAGGGTGTTCTGTATGCTCCCTGCACTTTCTACACCGTTACTTACAGACCTAATGAGTGTGGGTTCACCTAATGCCACCTCTTAAGGTAGCTTTAAGTGAGCCTACATTACCTGCACATTTAAAACCACACGTTATCTACTTCATACTGACTGTGATATACAGTCCATGCCTCCTCTCTGCCCATACCCTGCCCCATTCCATTGTAAGCATTTAGTACCATATTTATAGTGCACTGGCTGCAGGGTCAGCCCAAGGCAAGGTGCCGCCTGAAGCAGAGCTAACATGATGCCGCCCCCGCCCCCCCCTCCCCCGGCATTTTACATTCCAAACCTGGCAGCAATTCCCATATGCTGTCCTGCTGCCACCAGCACCTGTCTCTTTACTGCGTCTGCCTGAGCCTCTGACGAAACAGAAAGTTAGTTCAGTAAAGGGAAGAGGTGGGTGCCGGCGGTGGCAGGGCAGCATATAGGAATCGCTGCTGCTGCTGCCGGGTTTGGAACGTCACCGTGACAAGGTAAAACACCATGAAGCCACTGCCTGAGATGCCGCTCCTGAAGAGTGCCGCCTGAGACCCCCAACTCAAGTGGCCTAATGGTCGGGCCACCCCTGACTGGCTGTTTTAGTGCACACTAGGAGTTAGCACTTGGTAAAAACCTGTACTAACTGCTTGATCCACTTTAGCAAACATGCCCCTGTTAAACAGCAGTAAATATAAGTAGTGTTAAATTAAACAGACATATACAGTTGGAGATACATAATCGTCATTGTTCTTCAACTGACCTTGTTAAATCATAGACATGTGTCTCAGCTCTGCAGAGACACATCATGAAGTGACTTCAAAGTTTTGTTGAGTCTGAGGAGAAATTAGTTGTTGGATTTAGTCCAAACACTATGGGCAAGTGGCAACATTATTTTAATTGGCCATTGCAACTAACACCCTTGGCACTCTTAGCAGAGAAACTTGGAATTGGAACTGCATAGAAATAGAATTCATCTCTTGACCCCTGTATTGGTCTCATCAGGACAAAAATCCCCAGACACACTGGCACGGCAATTTATGGAGAGCAATCTGCTACAACTTTTCAATATCTGCAAAACTCCAGTTACTTTTGCTGTTAAGGTAGTATGCATTTTTTCACAAGCACTAATTAGGGGGTAATGCTCTACAGGTCACCTAAACTTAGGTGAGGGACTGATGCATGCTAAGCGCAAATTCTATATCGGCAATTTTGTGTGTAATTGCCATTATAGAATACTAGCTTAAGTTCATAGTTGCATGCCTAACTTTAGGCATGAACACTTATGCTAGCTGAATGGCTGGTCTAAATGCTTGTGGCTATCAGTTAGGCATGTCACTGATGGTATTACCAGTATACATAAGTGCTAGGCATACCCCTGACCCTCCAGTCCTCTCCCAGGACCATATTCCCATTGTAGCTGCACACTATCCCCCCCCCCCCCCCCCCCCCCCCCCCCCCCATATTCAGCCAGTAGCAGGTAGTGCGGTTTGCTGCCTTCAATGGGACACATCTGGGGACTGGCATTGAACATCTGATTTCAGTTGTGGCCATGGCAACTTATCAGGCTAAATGAGTATTCAGTGCTATCCGGTTAAGTTAAGAGCAGTTAAAGATAGGCCTGCTATTTAAGCGGCCTGTCTTAACCATTCAACTTAACTGGTTTAGCGCTGAATATTCGTGCTTAGCCAGCTAAGTTGTGTGACTTAGCCGTTTAGTGGCTAGCCTCTAAGCACTACAATTCATATTAGCACTTAGCCGGCTAAGCACTATTTAACAGGCCAGGAGTTGTTCTTAGCTGGTTAAATAGCGCTGAATATCGGGCCGTATGGATTTTGCACATTAAGGCCCAGATACCCTTACTCCATGGTAAAAGCCCTTCCCTTACTGATCCCCGGTTGCTGCTTAGCGATTCTGAAAAAAATGGACATGCATGAAGGAAATTGCATGAAAATGAGCTGCTCACTGTTAGTTCATTTTCATGTGATTTCCTTCCTAGAGTGGAAAGCCAGTCAGTCAGCTGAGCATGCGCAGAGCAGCCAAGCGCTAAGCGTGGCAGCTCTGCACATGCCACAGATGGCTTTATAAATGCAGACAAGCTGCGTGTATAATAGCCGTGTACAGCCTTTTTTTTGTTTACCTTGATCCTGTTTAAAATGCTGCTGCAAGACGCTTCCTATAACCACGCTTTACCTCCTTTCCCAGGAAGGCTCCAATATCAGTTTCCCACAGATGAAAAATCAAGTGCTCTTTCAAGTTGCTGGCCATCGGGAGAAGAACCGGCAGATCAACTTCCTTGCACCAGCAACAGACGGTCTGCAGCTCACAGCGGCCCCAGTCAGGCATTTAACAAGAGGTACAGACCTCCAGTTAGATTTTCCACAGTAAAGGTAGGGACTGCTTTTGTGCATGGGGTCAGAAAACGGCTGTGCATCACATTGTATGCACATTATAATAGTAATTAGCTCATTATAATAGCTATTAGCTCATTTGCATTCCGTTTTTGTTAGCTGCTGCCATGTCAGGAAAATGGCTCGGAGAACATAGTAACATAGAGGGGCATAATCGAACGGCGCCGGTGAAATAGATTGCCGGCGATCTATTTTGGCGGTGGCGCAACAGCTGACTATAAGCGTATTATCAAAAAAGATGGCCAGCCTTCTTTTGTTTTGCTAATACAGTTCGAACTGCCTTGGATTTAGCCGGGTTTGAGATGGCCTCTTTTGTTTTTCAGCGATAATGGAAGCTAAAAGCGGCCATCTCAACCCCGGCTACATCCAAGCCATTTGGTCGTGGGAGAAGCCAGCATTTGTAGTGCACTGGTCCCCATGACATGCCAGGACACCAAACGGGCACCCTAGGGGGCACTTCTAAAAAAAAACAAAAAAAAAACAACAAATAGCTCCCAGGTGCATAGCTCCCTTACCTTGGGTGCTGAGCCCCCCAAATCCCCACCAAACCTACTCCTCACAAATCTAAACCATTACCATAGCCCTTGTGGGTGAAGGGGGACACCTACATATGGGTACAGTGGGTTTTAGGGGGGTTTGGAGGGCTCAACACTTAGCACCACAAGTGTAACAGGTAGGGGGGGTGGACCTGGGTCTGCCTGCCTGAAGTGCACTGTACCCATTAAAAACTGCTCCAGGGACTTGCATACTGCTGTCAGGGAGCTGGGTATGACATTTGAGGCTGGCATACAGGCTGGCAAAAAAGGTTTTATTTTTATTTTTTTAGTGTGGACGGGGGTTGGTGACCACTGGGAGAGAATGGGGAGGTCATCCCGCATTCCCTCCGGTGGTCATCTGGTGAGTTGGGGTACCTTTTTGAGGCTTGGTCGTGAAAATAAAAGGACCAAGTAAACCCGGCGAAATACTGCTTAACGACGCTTTTTTTCCCATTATCCACGAAAGCCGGCCATCTGGTAGCCACGCCTATGCCCTGCCTTCGCTACGCCGCCGACACACCCCCTTGAACTTTCGCTGGCTTGGCGACGGGAAAGCGGTGATGGCGTCAAAAAAGCAGTTTTCGATTTCACCGCTTTTGAGAGATTGCCGTCCATCTCCCGATTTATGTCGGAAGATGCCCGGTGATCACTTTCGAAAATAAGCCTGATAGTAACATAGTAGATGACAGCAGAAAAAGACCTGCACGGTCCATCTAGTCTGCCCAACAATTTAAACTCATATGTGCTACTTTATGTGTATACCTGACCTTGATTTGTTTCTGCCATTTTCAGGGCACAGACCGTAGAAGTCTGCCCAGAACAAGGCCCACCTCCCAACCACCAGCCCCGCCTCCCCCCACCGGCTCTGCCACCCAATCTCGGCTAAGCTTCTTAGGATCCCTTCCTTTCGAACAGGATTCCTTTATGTTTATCCCACGCATTTTTGAATTCCGTTACCGTTTTCATTTCCACCACCTCCCGTGGGAGAGCATTCCAAGCATCCATCACTCTCTCTGTGAAAAAATACTTCCTGACATTTTTCTTGAGTCTGCCCCCCTTTAATCTCATTTCATGTCCTCTCGTTTTACCGCCTTCCCATCTCCGGAAAAGATTTGTTTGCGGATTTATACCTTTCAAATATTTGAAAGTCTGTATCATATCACCCCTGTTTCTCCTCTCCTTCAAGGTATACATGTTCAGGTGCGCAAGTCTCTCCTCTTACATCTTGTAACGCAAATCCCATACCGCTTCAATTCTTTTTACATCCTTAGCAAGATACGGCCTCCAAAACTGAACATAATACTCCAGGTGTGGCCTCACCAATGACTTGTACAGGGGCATCAACACCTCTTTTCTTCTGCTGGTCACACCTCTCTCTATACATCCTAGCAACCTTCTAGCTATGGCCACCGCCTTGTCACACTGTTTCATCGCCTTCAGATCCTCAGCTACTATCACCCCAAGATCCCTCTCCCCGTCTGTACATATCAGACCCTCCCGTGGATTTCTACACCCTAAGTGCATCACTTTGCATTTCTTCGCATTGAATTTTAATTGCCAAACCTCAGACCATTCTTCTAGCTTCCGTAGGTCCTTTTTCATGTTTTCCACTCCCTCCCAGGTGTCAACTCTGTTACAAATTTTAGTATCATCCGCAAAAAGGCAAACTTTACCTTCTAACCCTTCAGCAATGTCACTCACAAATATATTGAACAGAATCGGCCCCAGCACCGATCCCTGAGGCACTCCACTACTCACCTTTCCCTCCTCCGAGGGAATTCCATTTACCACCACCCTCTGGCGTCTGTCCGTCAACCAGTTCCTAATGCAGTTTACCACATCGGGTCCTATTTTCAGCCCATCAAGTTTATTTAAGAGCCTCCTGTGGGGAACCGTGTCAAAAGCTTTGCTGAAATCTAAGTAGATTACGTCCATAGCATGTTCACGATTCAGTTCTCCGGTCACCCAGTCAAAGAATTCAATGAGATTCGTTTGGCACAATTTCCCTTTGGTAAAACCAAACCTGTTATCCCCAAAAGATCTCCCAGGAGCAGAACAGGCCCACTATGAGGTATGGCTACACCCACATACATTTTTAGAGCTGTTTGGACTCTCCTTCAAAATTTCCCAAATTTACCACACCCTATGAAGTTAAATACCATTACCCTCTGTTCCTTTGTTTGCTGCAAGCTGCTACATCCAAATAATAAAGGACACACACACACACAAATATCTTGGAAACAGCATTTTGCATTATTTTCTATCTAGATTATAAGTGTATGCAGTTTCTCCCTAGAGATCCTTTTGCCTATGGGACAGAGCAAAACAAAAAATACATATTTAAGCACATTAACCCCCAAATGTTATTTAAAAATGCTAAAAATGTTGTGTACAAATTTGGGCATGCACCCAATTTCCATGTGCAATTTAATTGAATAATGAGCCAATTAACACTGAGAATTACAATCTTACCAAACAGTTATTGGTGCTAATTGGAGTTAATTAAAATTTGTGCATGTTAAATTTAGGTGCAGAATCCATGCATTAATTTTACATGTGGGTCCAAGAAGGGAGTGCGGCCATGGGTGGGTCACGGGTGGATCAGGGGCATTCCTTTAATTTATATGCGTCGTTACAAAATAAAGGGGGTCAGGCGCGGGGATTTCCACCAAGGCTTCATTGGTATAAATGGTCACGTCTAAATGTAGTCGTGGTTCCCAGTGCTAAGTGCTATTCTATAAACAATGCCTAACTCAAGTGTCATTTTTTAAAATAGTGCTTATTGCTATTTTTTTTCAGCACCAATTCTTTTAGGCATCATTTATAGAATTCAGTCATAAGCCTTGAACCAGCCTGGCAGAAATACGGCTACTTAGGTATCAATGCTGGCTGGGTTCCATTGCATCCTTGGTCTTGTATTTTGAATTCCCTACTAAAAGGCACACAATAAGGTCATTTAAGCAATGTGACAAGAAACGTAAATATAGTAACCTCTCTTTGCCTATTAATTACAGCTAAAGCTGTTTAAGAACATAGCACTTTTATTTACTTTCTAAAAGTATTGTCCATGCTGGGATCTATAAACTGAGCAAAAGATATAGATTGATGTTCTAACTTTCTGCATATAAAACATATATAAATTTTAGATATGCCATTTTATTCCCCTGTGTCTACATTTACCATAGCATATTTCTCTGCTCTCCTAGACATTTGTAAGCTTTGTTACAGTCTTCACCACATATATTCTAGCCACGATATATCTTAGAACTCAGTTTTGCATATCTTCATAGGGTGACTTTTAAAGTGTAAAGAGCCTCTCTGTGTGAAATGTTTTCTACCTTGGAGCCACTATTATTGCATAAGTTACTATTATTGCATAGATTAATCAATAATGCACACACGATGGTTGATTTAAAAGCAGGGCTTCTGTTTTTAAGTGTTTCTAAGTTGTAATTTTAGGTGGTTTTTTTTACTAATTAGGGGTTCTTTGACAGCACAAAAACTGGTGTCTAATGATGTTTTTGCAGCATTGATTTGAGGTTCTATTGCTGGATACTTTTTCTGGTTGAATCAAATGTGCATTGTTCTCCATAACAAATGTACTGCAGTAACAAAACAATAACCCCCCTCATTCTGTAACCTCAGTCCCTAACTATAAAGGCCATTTGTGCATGAGAAAACTAGCAATTACATGCAAGACTATTACAGTTAGGCACGATAGTGCTATTTGGATACTAAGTGATATTCTATAATCTTAGCATGCCTTTTGCTTAGTGCATAAATGCAAGGGGGCATGCACATGGGTAGCTACATGGATGGGTCTCACATTTTTGTTTATAATTAAGAGTACAGGAAGTTATGCCAAATGGCCCCTTTATGCATGTGCATTAACATCTGCTATTGATATGGCATAAGTGAGCACATGTAAATGCTGAATTATGCTCATATTCTTTTTTTAAATAAAATTTAATATATTGCAATGTTTATATATATATATATATATATATATATATATATATGTGTGTGTGTGTGTGTGTGTGTGTGTGTATGTATGTATATATACAGTGCAATCCGCTTAAGTGCAAGGGTCTAGGACCAAAGAAATGCATGCAGTTAACCAGAGTGTGCACTTAACCGTTGTAACCCAAAGAAGCTTGACATCTAATAAACATATATACAGTACTGTTTATTATTATACGTACAGCATACAGTCTCAGTTAACTGACATTAGGCTTTACTTGAAGTAATCAGTCATAGTCCTCTGTACACTCTTGTGTCCGTGAGTTCCATAGACTACGTCTGTAAGACGGTAAAAACTGGCATAGCACTGACATCCAGTGGCCTCCAGATAGGCCCGCATGATGTTGAGAATCTCCAGTGCTCTTGCAAATGTGACAGGAGGAGGTTGTTGAATTTTGTCAGCATGTACATCACTGCTCATTTCATCATCTGTTCCATCCCAAAAAGGGATGACAGCTGTCAAACACAATGCATGTACCTGCCAAAAAGGGATGACAGCTGTCAAACACAATGCATGTACCTACCAGAAAGGGATGACAGCGGACAAACACATTGCATGTACCTGCAAAAAAGGGATGACAGCTGTCAAACACAATGCATGCACCTACCAGAAAGGGATGACAGCTGTCAAACACATAAAATGTACCTACCAGAAAGGGATGACAGCTGTCAAACACATTGCATGTACCTGCAAAAAAGGGATGACAGCTGTCAACCACAGTAAATGTGCCTACAAAAAAGGGATGAAAGCTGACAAACACATTGAAAGTACCTGGAAAAAAGGGATGACTGCTGACAAACACATTGCATGTACCTGCCAAAAAGGACTGACAGCTGTCACACACATAAAATGTGCCTGCAAAAAAGAGATGACATTTGTCAAACACATTGCATGTACCTGCCAAAAAGGGATAACAGCTGTCAAACACATACAATGTACCTACCAGAAAGGGATGATAGCTGTCAAACACATAATATTTACATGCAGAAGAGATGCCAGCTGTCACACACAATGCATGTAACTGCCAAAAAGGGATGACAACTGTCAAACACATAAAATGTGCCTGCAGAAAAGAGATGTCGGCTGTCACACATTGCATGTACCTACCAGAAAGGGATGACAGCTGTCAAACACATAAAATGTGCCTGCAAAAAAGAGATGACAGATGTCAAACACATTGCATGTACCTGCCAAAAAGGGATGAAAGCTGTAAAACACATTGCATGTACCAACCAGAAAGAGATGACAGCTGTCAAACACATAAATGTACCTGCAAAAAAGGGATGACAGCTGTCAAACACATTGAATGTACCTTTCAAAAAAGGGATGACAGCTGTCAAACACATTGAATGTACTGCAAAAAAGGGATGACTGCTGACAAACACATTGCATGTACCTACCAGAAAGGGATGATAGCTGTCAAACACATAATATTTACATGCAGAAGAGATGCCAGCTGTCACACACAATGCATGTACCTGCCAAAAAGGGATGACAACTGTCAAACACATAAAATGTGCCTGCAGAAAAGAGATGACAGCTGTCACACATTGCATGTACCTACCAGAAAGGGATGACAGCTGTCAAACACATAAAATGTGCCTGCAAAAAAGAGATGACAGATGTCAAACACATTGCATGTACCTGCCAAAAAGGGATGAAAGCTGTCAAACACAATGCATGTACCTGCAAAAAGGGATGACAGCTGTAAAACACATTGCATGTACCAACCAGAAAGGGATGACAGCTGTCAAACACATAAAACGTACCTGCAAAAAAGGGATGACAGCTGTCAAACACATTGAATGTACTGCAAAAAAGGGATGACTGCTGACAAACACATTGCATGTACCTGCCAAAAAGGGATGACAGCTGTCAAACACATTGAATGTACTGCAAAAAAGGGATGACTGCTGACAAACACATTGCATGTACCTGCCAAAAAGGGATGACAGCTGTCAAACACAATGCATGTACCTGCAAAAAAGGGATGACAGCTGTCAAACACACTGAATGTACCTGCAAAAAAGGGATGACAGCTGTCAAACACATTGCATGTACCTGCCAAAAAGAGATGACAACTGTCAAACACATAAAATGTGCCTGCAGAAAAGAGATGACAGCTGTCACACATTGCATGTACCTACCAGAAAGGGATGACAGCTGTCAAACACATAAAATGTGCCTGCAAAAAAGAGATGACAGATGTCAAACACATTGCATGTACCTGCCAAAAAGGGATGAAAGCTGTCAAACACAATGCATGTACCTGCAAAAAGGGATGACAGCTGTAAAACACATTGCATGTACCAACCAGAAAGGGATGACAGCTGTCAAACACATAAAACGTACCTGCAAAAAAGGGATGACAGCTGTCAAACACATTGAATGTACTGCAAAAAAGGGATGACTGCTGACAAACACATTGCATGTACCTGCCAAAAAGGGATGACAGCTGTCAAACACAATGCATGTACCTGTAAAAAAGGGATGACAGCTGTCAAACACACTGAATGTACCTGCAAAAAAGGGATGACAGCTGTCAAACACATTGCATGTACCTGCAAAAAAGGGATGACAGCTATCAAACACATAAAATGTGCCTGCAGAAATGAGATGACAGCTGTCACACATTGCATGTACCTGCAAAAAAGGGATGACAGCTGTCAAACACATAAAATTTACATGGAGAAAAGAGATGACAGCTGTCACACACAATGCATGTACCTGCCAAAAAGGGATAACAGCTTTCAAACACATTGCATGTACCTGCCAAAAAGGGATGAAAGCTGTCAAACACAATGCATGTACCTGCAAAAAGGGATGACAGCTGTCAAACACAATGCATGTACCTACCAGAAAGGGATGACAGCTGTCAAACACATAAAATGTACCTGCAAAAAAGGGTTGACAGCTGTCAAACACATTGCATGTACCTGCCAAAAAGGGATGACAGCTGTCAAACACATTAAATGTGCCTGGAAAAAAGGGATTATCTTCTTCTGTCCCAATCATCACAATATCTAGCAAATACACAGTCCAACATCCAATAATGTATACTTCATTTACATTTCATTTATATCTTAACGGGAATCTTCAGAGTATTATCAGCCTCACCATGCGGGGGCAGCGTCCCCTATATTAATGGCGCTGAATAGATCTTCATTGATTCACCCGTGACATACAATGCTTTTATTTAACTAATTTTCTTCTTTCTTTTTCTTCTTTTGTCTAAAAATTACTTATTGCTTTTAAAATACATAACAACAATACTTAGCTTTGGCAGCGATCTTTCAACCAGCTCAAACCTACGCCGACTTGGCCAGGTTTCGTAAGACTTCTTCAGGGAAGAGGTTTGCTAGGAAAAACAAAATCTTCATTAGCTGCTGACAACTATACCACTCTCAATTATATATTCCTATTCTGAACTAGGACTGAAGTATTTACCTTCTCCAAACATGCTCCTACATCTGTCAAAAAATGGCCGCGGCGTTTCCCACGGAACTAACATATTAAATAGCTAACAGCTGTGTATACGTACAATCTTCTGATTGGACAACCTAGTTTGATCAGCCATCAATCAAAATAGTGACCAGCACTCAGTCTCAGAGTTTAACCCACCAGGTTGTAGGGTTTGTAACGAAAAAATCCACCTTTGTTCTTTATAATTCAATAGTTTACCAGCATTACCACCCTCCCACCCCAGCTGTGTATTTGCTAGATATTGTGATGATTGGGACAGAAAAGGATAATTTGTGAGTAAAGTCCCCACATTAGTAAGAATTGGTCTTCTTAATTAGATTGGAAAAAAGGGATGACAACTGTCAAACACATTGCATGTACCTGCCAAAAAGGGATGACAGCTGTCAAACACATTGCATGTACCTGCAAAAAAGGGATGTGAATATTTCTAATCTGTTAATTGACCTCATATATCCCAGAGCTTTCCATAAGCTATGGTCAATAATGACACCAATCAGAAAGGACTGCAAATTATGAGAAGATAGCTCTCATTCTTTTTTTGTATTTACCAAAGTAATTAATACAGGTATAGCTGTTCTCATAACGGGAGATCTGACCGGGAGACAAGCCTGCCCCACATAATCATGACTCTCCATTACCATATTCTGCTGTCAGTTCTTAAATATCCTTTTTCATTACATTGATATCAATTGATTACAGTTATTGCAAATAGGCTATCACATGTGACTTTCGGTCACATTGAGTCTCCAAACCACAGGTTCCGCTCGGCTTCCCATCAAGCTTCTGTTTTTCTACCACCTGACCAACTGTCATCCATCTTTTGCCATATGTCTTAACCGCTCCTTCTCATTTTAGCCTGCCCACCTGGTCTTTTCTCGTCATCTTTGGTTAATTTTACATCAGTGCCAGGTTTCAGTATAATTAAACTCTGGAATTCGTTGTCGGAGAACACGGTGAAGGCGGTTAGCTTAGCAGAGTTTAAAACAGGGTTAGACAGTTTCCTAAAGGACAAGTCCATAAACCACTACTAAATGGACTTGGGAAAAATCCTCAATTCCAGAAATAACATGTATAGAATGTTTGTACGTTTGGGAAGCTTGCCAGGTGCCTGGATTGGCCGCTGTCATGGACAGGATGCTGGGCTCGATGAACCTTTGGTCTTTTCCCAGTGTGGCATTACTTATGTACTTATGGAACTCCTTCAGGCTGTCAACAACTGTCGCAATCTTCTGCAATCTTTCAGAGAGACAGAATTTATGCTTTTTAATTTGAGGCCTAGTTATCAGTGGCTTGACCTGTTTTTCTCAAAGGCAACAGTTTTCTACATTTCCCCTCTTGCTGGGCCTATAGATAGGGCCAGCATATATGTTACTTCTAGTAAGTTGCCATCCTTTCCGGAGGGCTCCTAGAGTCCAATAGGAGGATGTAGTTCAAAGGGTGGCTCTAGTGCATTAACTCAGTAGGTGACAAGGCCTTGATGGAGATTATTATGCTGACATATGCCAAAGTAGAGGGGAAAGGGGAGATTTCCCATTATGCTAACCAACCCAAGGTGTCTAACTATGTTATAACCACCCCTCTTGGAGCCTGTCCAAACCTGAAGTTAGGAGAACTCAGTATTGATCCAATCAATTATGCATTATTAAATCAGTAAGCTTGAGTACACACGATTAATTTTCTATCTAACATTTGATGCTTCAATCTTATAAGCTAAACGTATTTGATTACACATGCTTAAAAGCTAATATAACCTCAGCGCTGCGTGCATCTGGTAGCGCTATACAAATGCTAATAATAATAATTCTTATATAAACAACAGTATTAAGTCAAATCAAGAGTCAAAGGCTATTAAAGAGTAGTAAGTCCTTCTAATGGCATGCGTCTGGGAGAATGCATAGGAAGATAATCTAATTCTTCCGTTTCCTCATCAAGCTTTATCATAAGTCGTTCATACAGGACATATTGGCCTGCAGGTTCTTTCTTGCTAGCAGCTGTTACAATTGAGCGTTCAACTAATCCTCTAATGCATGGAATAATACAGCATCCTAAAATTACAAGGACAGCCAGGAGAACTACAATGGTTGTTGCAGCTGTGATAAAAAACGGTTTTCCGCTTCCCAAAAGTTTTATCCAACCACCCTGTCCAGGATGTATAGTGGAGACAAACAAAGCAGATCAATCAGTGATATGGTTCAAAACTTTATTTTCAGAGATTCGCCCGACACAGACTGTGTTTCGCCCACAAGGGCTGCGTCAGGGGCTAATAGTCCAAGCAGCTGAGAGATGCAACCAGAGACTTACCCTGTGCATTGAGCTGATGTCCTCATTTTGATTGAGGAAAGCACCCTGCTGGCTTTTTACGTTTCAATCTCATGTCCTGCTTGGACTATTAGCCCCTGACGCAGCCCTTGTGGGCGAAACACAGTCTGTGTCGGGCGAATCTCTGAAAATAAAGTTTTGAACCATATCACTGATTGATCTGCTTTGTTTGTCTCCACGTTGGATTTTGCGGATCGCTTGCCATCTTGTTTCGCAGGATGTATAGTGGCCAAGTCTTCAGAAAGTGAAGTGAGGCCTTTCAAAGCTCTGGCTAGTGATCCATCTGGAGCAGTATTGTTGGGGATAAAAGTACAACGAGTACCCAATTTTACACACACGCCCCCTTGTGACGCCAACATCATGTCAAGAACCATCCGGTTCTCCATTGTCATTCTACTGGTAGCATCTAATTGGTCAGCTATACCTTGGACTGCATCTCTGGTGTAATTTACAAATTTTTGCTGATTGTAGTATATGTAATTGATCCAGGCCACATTCTTGTTCATTGTGGCCCATGGGAAGAAGAAAGACTCAAATCCATCAGCAATTTGGTTATGGGCTTTGAACTCATCAGGTACCCCTCTTGGAACTCCAATTGAATCTACATATACATGGTTATCAAAGGATCCTGGTAAAACAGCAGCATTTCTCTTTCTACGCTGCGAAGAGGGGGAGTAGGGGGAACGCAAGGAGGCAATGATTAGTGGCAACACCAATTTAACAAGGGTACACCTTCCTTGCCAACTTCTATGTAATGTTTGGTACAGAGTATTAGTTCCACAGTACCACCATACATCAGCTCTGGCACAGGTGAAATCAGTGAGGTTCACCTGCTCAGTTCCTGATGTTATTGTAGTATTGCAAATTGTCAAATTACCTACAAATCGTGGATTATGAACTTTGTGATGGAGGTTGGCCTTATGAATGCCGGTGGTATCCTTTGTCACACAGGTATCCAAGGATAGCTTTTGGCAAGGGATTGACAGGATTCATTAATGGAGCGTGAACTTTGAAGCAACTGTATCATGCACCAAAAGCCATCTGGATTGTTGTGCAGGTCAAAGGGAAAGGGTACTGCTAATGGTTCTGCATGGGCCTGTGCACAAAAATAGCAGTTTGAAACATTCAGACTAGCAGTGTTGTAGTGGGCCCATTCCATCCAAAGACTGTGCTCAGCAAATCCAGTGGGGTTTTTTTTTGTTACATTTGTACCCCGTGCTTTCCCACTCATGGCAGGCTCAATGCGGCTTACATGGGGCAATGGAGGGTTAAGTGACTTGCCCAGAGCCACAAGGAGCTGCCTGTGCCTGAAGTGGGAATTGAACTGAGTTCCTCAGTTCCCCAGGACCAAAGTCCACCACCCTAACCACTAGGCCACTCCACCACTTAACCAAATCTTTTACACGTTTAACTTTCTGTATCTGAAAAGGGATTTTGATTGCAAGTGCCAAAGTAGGTAGTAAGGGTTTTTTTGTTGTTTCCGTGACGGAAACACTAATATTGTAGTTAGTGCCCTTGATATCCCTGTTAGAAATTTGTATTCCCAGAGTTTAGGAGGCCGGGGGAATAATGCGAAAAGTGGCAATGGGATCTCTTCCAGTAACATCTATTCCCAGAGAATAAGCTCTGTAGGTATCTGTTGTTACACCTCTGAATGTGATAGCAATATGATTACATCTACTCATCTGGCACTTGAGGACATCTACCCAGGGTTTTAGAATGGTAATGCTCCTTCTTAGAGGATTATCATTACCTGTGTACTGACTGTGGCCTGACTGCCACCATACTTTGGACCAACTATCACAAGTGGCAAAAGGGCATATATAGGCATCATGTGCAGAGTAGTAAATCTGGTAAGGTAACTCACCACACCTAGTAAAGGCACAGACATCAAGAGTAACGATAATCATCTGATTGGTCAGGGCTAAGGTGATGCTATAGGGAATAAGAAAGTCTGGTCCAGACATCATCTGAGGCATTGAGGGTGAGAGGTTAGAGGATAGGAAGCAGAGTAGAAAGAAAATAACAGCCAGGATGATTGCTATTTAGGTTAAAAAAAATTCACAAAATAAGATTTCTGTGGCCTTGAAACAGAAGGTGGAAGGAGAGAATCCTAAGAAAAAGGAATATGTACAGAGTTTCAACCAGCACTGAAGTCAGGAACACTAGGAGTCCTATGAAAATTAAGTACAAATATAAGTTGTGATAGAGTCACATCCAGGATAGTTGGGTTAAGGCAGTTTCAGTCTGAAATACAAGTCCCAGAAGGCATTGCAGGCAAGGAGCCAGGGGGTGAGATGAAGAACCCGGACTGGACTCCTAGCTACAATAGGGGAAGACATGGGTGTAGGCTGGCAGGATGTGTAGGTTGGCTGCCACTAGGGGGAAAGAGAGATGGGAAACCCTGTGTGCAGGAGCTCATCATTAGTCTAATGCTTAACTCAGCTGGTATGGGTGTGGGGGAAGCTAATGAGAGGAGAATGATTGGTTGTGGTAGCAGAAGCCAGGGATTGATTAGGCAGGTGAGAAGGAGTCTCAAGAGAGAGAAGCAGTTGCAGACTGAAAACCCTTGGGTAAGAGAGGTCCCTAAAGTATTGAATCTAGCAGTGAAGCTGATGCAGGGTGAAATCCCTTAGGTATTAGAAGTCCCTAAAGTATTGAACCCTCCTGAAGGTAAAGAGAGTAGAGGGTAGAAACTGCTGCTTGGTGATTTAACTGTGATGATGAACTGAATGAACTGCCTATTTGGAATTGAACTACTCTTACTGTGCCCTGGAAAGAGCCCAGATTAGAGCTGACTTTGAGCCTGTATTGAATCTTGATATGTGCTGATAGCCTACTGCTTAAAGGGGACTATTTACCACACACTTTCAGGTGGCTTATATGTGCTTAAGATTGAAGGTGAATGCTGCTGTTGGAACTGTGTATCAGGTCTACTAGAAACATGCATGGAATAAAGTCCTTAAGATTGAAGTTGCTGGTGGACAGTTATTTCTTGACTGTACCGGGAGCCTGTGGCTGGAGGAGATTGTTCTATCCTTGGCTGCACTTAGAGGTACCTGGTTACAACCTGGTTACAAAGTAAAGCATTAAACAGAAGTGTACTGTGGGTAGAGTCAGATGGCAGCAAGGGATTGTGTTCCTATCAAGGAAATACAGAAGATTTCAAGGCGTCAAATCCCAACCTTCCTAAGGAAGAGCCAAGGGTGCCAACCACTTCGGACAATGTTATAGGACACAAGCCAAAAAGTAACTAGCTCACCGGTTTCTGGCCTAACTATTGGTAAGTCTATGGTTTCTACTCTGATTAGCCCACAATCTTGGAATATAGTAAAAATGTCTATTATGTGTCTGTCAGGACCAACTGTCCAGGTGTCAAGCAATGGTTCACACGATATTTGGTATCTAGTAATGGAATCCCAAAGCGGGTGGTCATCAGGGGCGGGATCCCAAGGGATGAGTAGGGAGTCTTGGGAGAGTTGGGTAGAGCAGAGGCGTAGCCAGACAACAGATTTTGGGTGGGCCTAGGCAAGAATTGGGTGAGTACCAAGTGTTCTCCCTCCCTCCAAAAAAAAAAAATCTCAGCCGGTGAGAAAACGCTTCTTTCCACCTTGGCAGCAGGAATGCACTGAAAACTGAGCATGTGCAGGTGCCGGTGTCGTGGAGAGTAGCATTTTTGTTACCATCAGGGGGAAATCTTCAGCTGGTGGAACTTGGGATTCCCACCAGTTACCACTAAGCATGTGCTACTGTTGGGTGGGCCTGAGCCATAAATGGGTGGGCCCTGGCCCACCCAAGCCCACCTGTGGCTACGCCACCGGGGTAGAGTCTGCTTCGGTCATGTAATTTAAGTCAAATGAATTAAATAGTGCAGAATATTCTGATGAAAGTATAAGAGCCAAGTAATAGCAGAGAGAATAGAAAGGGTAAGTAAGAGTATAGTAATGAGAAATTCAGACACAATTTCCCAAATGTCAAGGTCTGAGTGATTATCAGGGATAGCTTGTTGTTGATTAACCATTAAAACATCAAAGGAAACTTACTCAGATAAGCAAAGGAAACGTACTCATATAAGGTGTAATTCTTCAAAGGAAAAACATTAAACGTTTCAAGCAAATAAAAGGTAATTCTTAAACCAATAATAGTGAACAATGCAAAACCAACAATAGACCACAAAGCACACGGAGAACAGAGTATTTGCGACTCTGGTTCAGCACTCTGTGTCTCAACTGACTCATAAGTACATAAGTAATGCCACACTTGGAAAAGACCAAAGGTCCATCGAGCCCAGCATCCTGTCCACGATAGCGGCCAATCCAGGCCAAAGGCACCTGGCAACCTTCCCAAACATTCTATACATGTTATTCCTGGAATTGTGGGTTTTTCCCAAGTCCATTTAGTAGCGGTTTATGGATTTGTCCTTTAGGAAACCGTCTAACCCCTTTTTAAACTCTGCCAAGCTAACCGCCTTCACCACGTTCTCCGGCAACGAATTCCAGAGTTTAATTACACGTTGGGTGAAGAAAAAGTTTCTCCGATTTGTTTTAAATTTACTACACTGTAGTTTCATCGCATGCCCCCTAGTCCTAGTATTTTTGGAAAGCGTGAACAGACGCTTCACATCCACCTGTTCCACTCCACTCATTATTTTATATACCTCTATCATGTCTCCCCTCAGCCGTCTCTTCTCCAAGCTGAAAAGCCCTAGCCTCCTTAGTCTTTCTTCATAGGGAAGTCGTCTCATCCCCGCTATCATTTTAGTTGCCCTTCGCTGCACCTTTTCCAATTCCTCTATATCTTTCTTGAGATGCGGCGACCAGAATTGAACACAATACTCAAGGTGCGGTCGCACCATGGAGCGATATAACGGCATTATAACATCCTCACAACTGTTTTCCATACCTTTCCTAATAATACCCAACATTCTATTCGCTTTCCGAGCCGCAGCAGCACACTGAGCAGAAGGTTTCAGTGTATTATCGACGACGACACCCAGATCCCTTTCTTGGTCCGTAACTCCTAACTTGGAACCTTGCATGACGTAGCTATAATTCGCGTTCTTTTTTCCCACATGCATCACCTTGCACTTGCTCACATTAAACGTCATCTGCCATTTAGCCACCCAGTCTCCCAGTCTCGTAAGGTCCTTCTGTAATTTTTCACAATCCTGTTGCGAGTTAATGACTTTGAATAACTTTGTGTCATCAGCAAATTTAATTACCTCACTAGTTACTCCCATCTCTAAATCATTTATAAATATATTAAAAAGCAGCAGTCCTAGCACAGACCCCTGAGGAACCCCACTAACTACCCTTCTCCATTGTGAATACTGCCCATTTAACCCCACTCTCTGTTTTGTATCCTTCAACCAGTTTTTAATCCACAATAGGACTTTTCCTCCTATCCCATGACCCTCCAATTTCCTCTGTAGCTTTTCATGAGGTACCTTGTCAAACGTCTTTTGAAAATTCAGATACACAATATCAACCGGCTCCCCTTTGTGTCCATGACAGATAAGTCAGTGAAAGTAGGTTCTTTCTGAAGGACAACATCTGGTTCAGTTAAGAAGATGGTTTCTTCTAGAGGAATATAGTCAGTGGAAGAGTTCTCATGCATTAATGTAGCAATTAGTCTTCTAACAGGAGTAGATTGGAAACTTCCAAGATATATGTTCTGGAGAGCAATGAGATCTGGAGAATCTGGATTAATCAATTGTGCCAGAAAAGCTTGTATGTGCACAATTCGAGATTGTAGATTTGGGAGAAATCCGTCATAAGCTATGGGAATCAGATCAAACTCTAGTGGAGGAGGGTTCAGCAGAAGTGGCAATTGCTGTACTGGAGGGGGTGGTTGGGACTGGTCTTGGGTCTGGGACAGTTGGTCTGCTGGTAGCATCAACAGGTTGGAGGATAGCTGAGTCAGCAGCTTTGTAAATGCGTATATCTTTCAGGTGGACCCAAAAGGTGTGGTCTTGCAACTTGGCTGCTGTGGCAGACAGGGCTTCAACTTTGAAGGGTCCTACATAAATAGGGTCCTTCCAGGTTTTGTGGGTGTAGTACTTCCAGTATACCAAATCTCCCACTTTAAGAGGTTTGGGAGGGCAGGTGGGTAATGTATCATTACCCCCCCCCCCCCCTTCTGTCTTAAAGAGCCTGTGGGATTGAAGACAGAGAAGTAATGATAGTTTGTAAAACATCCCAATAGACAGAATAGGCCAGTGCAAAGCCATTTCCGACCCCCCCCCCCCCCCCCCCGCCGCCACCACCAACAACAACTTTGACCCCCCCCCCCCCTCCTGCCGACAACCCTCTCGACTCCCCCTCCCGCCGACAACCCACCATCGCCTACCTTTGCTGGCACGGACCCCAACCCCCGCCAGCAGAGGTCCTCTTCTTCCTTCGTTCTGTTTCTGAGTTTGACATCCTGCACATACAATGTCAGACTCAGAAACAGAACAAAGGAAGAAGAGGACTTCGGCTGGCAGGGATTGGGGGTCCCCTGCCAGCAAAGGTATGCAACAGCGATGGCGGGTTGGCGGCAGGAGGAGGGGGAGTCAAGAGGGTCATCGGCAGGGGGGTCCGGGGCCAAATCTACAGGGGCCCAGGTAGGGTTACCATATGGCTCTAGAAAAAGGAGGACACATTGATCCAGTCTGGGTTTTGCTCCATGGAAGTAGACTGACTCAATCTGTCCTCCTTTTTCTGGAGCCATATGGTAACCCTAGGCCCAGGCCCCCGTGGCCTCACATAGCTACGCCCCTGATGAAGAGTGTCATGCTGATCTAAAAACTAAGGAGCCTTTTTACAAAGGTGCACTGAAAAATGGCCTGCGGTAGTGTAGACACATGTTTTGGGTGCGAGCAGAATCATTTTTCAGCGCACCTGTAAAAAATGCCTTTTTTAAATTTTTGCCGAAAATGGACATGCAGCAAAATTAAAATTGCCACGCATCTATTTTGGGTCTGAGACCTTATAGCCAGTCATTGACCTAGTGGTAAAGTCTCAAACGATAACCAGGCGGTAATGACCTATGTGCGTCAAATGCCATCTGGCACGCGCCCAATACGCGCATCTGAAAATAAAATTTATTTTTCAGACATGCATATCGGACACATGCCAAAAATGAAATTACCGCAAGAGCCACATGGTAGCCAGGCAGTAACTCCATTTTTGCACATCTTGGGCATGCGAAGACGCTTACGCAGCTTAGTAAAAGGGCCATGCTTACTAAGGTGCACTAGCATTTTTAGCGAGCGCTAAACACTACAGACATCCTATGGGTGTCTATAGCATATAGCATGCTCTAAAAATGCTAGCGCACCTATAGTGCAGCTTAGTACAGAGGGCCCTTAACTAGTTCTGCTGACACTATTCCCTCTGTTACATAAGTATTGCCACTCTGGGACAGACCAAAGGTCCATACAGGCCTTTAAAATCTAATTTATCTCAGCAAACTTTCTCAGAATAAAGACAGTCTGACCTGCTTTACCTTTTAATTTATAATGTTTATGCCCAATCTCCAAGCCCTTTTCCTATCTTCAGTTTGGGATTTCAACCAGATTTTTTCTAATTTTCTACACTGCCTTTTTCTCATATAGCAGATCTGAAGAGTAACATTCTTCTCTTTTCTTGCCCCTAATGTTTCTTAACGTAAGCGGTGCAATTTTATCCAAAATACCTTCACTCAGTTTACTCCAACAATGTCAGATATGTGTCATCAAATTATATATTCACCTTCAGATTTAGCGGTGCGATCCTGAAGGTGTCCGCTTTGGACGATTTACTCCCATTGGAGGGGTTTTGTGAATGGTTCCTCCTGATGAAGAACACTTTGAAATGCAGTCTCACATCGAGGAGCTATGAGGAGCTAATGTGGATTTGAAGTGAAGCTGTTGGGGTTCACTTTGGTCTCCTATGGAAGCCCTCGCCAAGCCATGAATTGCCATTGAGCAAGTTTGTTTTGCTGCATAAAATCCTTCATCCTGTGCACGTAAGGGGGGGTCATGTTGAGCCCTCACTATTGACTTATGATTAAGAAACTGGTTCAGCACATTTTTGAAGTAACAACGTTACGTGACATGTGGAACTTCTGGAGTGTGATTTGACATTAAACTGGAGTGCAGCAGAGATATATTTCACTACAGTTCACTGAATCAATAATAATTATACACTAGTAAAAAAAAGGCCCGTTTCTGTAACAAATGAAACGGGCGCTAGTAAGGTTTTCTGCGGAGTGTGTATTTTTGAGTGTCTTTGAGAGTGACTGTGTGAGAGAGAGAGTGTGAATGTGCAAGTGTGTGTGTTTGACAGAGTGGAAGTGGTTGCGAGTGTGTCTGTGAGAGAGTGTGTGTTTGTGAGAATGAGTGTGTGTGAGTGCGTATGTGAGACAGTGATTGTCCTCCCCTCTCCCCCCTCTCAGGTCTCAGGACCCCCTTCCCTCCCTCTCTGTGTTCTTAGGGACCCCCCTTCTCCCCTCTCTGATCTTAGGGACCCCCTTTCCCCCCGGCTCTGGTCTTAGGGACCCCCTCCCCCCTCTTGTCTCTGGACCTCTGAGATTGAGTGTAATTGTGTGTTTTTGAAAGAGTGAGAGAGTGTGGCAGGCATCTTCTTATGTCTGTGGGTGTAAGTGTTTATTTTTGAAAGATTGAGAGAGCGTGGCAGGCAGCAACAGTGTGTTTTTTCATTTTTGTTTTTGTGACAGCCTTCCTCCATTTCCTTTCATTTTAGTCTCCCCTTCCATTTCCTTGCACCTGACATTTAACTTGTTAATTCAGTGGCTGTGTTTGTTTGGGTTTTTTTTTCTTTCACTGAGGTGGGAGTGTGTGTAGAAGCAAAAGGGGAGCCGAGCGCTGCATGTAATCGAGAGCGGGTCTGACACGGTCAGAAGAGTGTGGACAGGCCCTTCTCCCCTCTGCCTCTTTCCACTTTCATGCTCCTTAGAGGTGAACGTCTGCTGTTAGGTTTTACTTTGCTGTCACCGAGTTCCCAGAGGAAACGGAGAAGGGGGAAGTGAGGCAGAAAGAGTGAGATTTCTTCCCGGGTTAACGGAGGTGCATTGCTGCCAGCAGGTCTGGTCTCAGATGGGATACAGGCCAGCCCAGTGCAGGAGAGAGAGAGCCTGATTAGCACAGAGGGGAGGAGGGAGGAACAACTGAGCCTGCTAGGCAGCTCCCCGCCTTAGGGAGGGAGAAAAAGCAGAGACTGCAATGCACAGGAAGGGTTAACTCCCGTGGTGTATGGAGGAGGGTGTGTGGGGGGGACGGGGTTGTGTATCGGAGGGGTCTGCTTCTGTAGTTCCGTTTCTCTTCGTAAACTTGTGTTGGCTATGCGGACCATGTAGTTTGCTGGTGCGACTTTGGGGGGGGAGGGTGGAGCAGGTATTTTTGATAGGTCCGTGATGCGTGTGTTCCGATTCGTTCAGTGTCTGCTCCGCCCTCGACGTCATCACGTTCTGACGTGAGGGCGGGGCAGACAGACTGTGATCTTACAGCTTCAACTTTAGAACATTGGGAAGAAATTTCTGAAGCTTCATTAGAACGTTGGAGGTGCATTTTATATAGAGAGATATGTATATATGGTGAAAGTATTGTTGTACTACATAAAACAATTGTTAGCTGACTGTTGACAGCAGTTGAGAGATTGTGGGGTGCATGGCTTGTGTGAGTATGTTCCTGGGTTCCAATGGTATGTAGGGTTTTATGGGTATATAGGGGTATTTGAATAAATGATATAAAGTAATATAAAAAAAAACAATAGAGTACTGAGTTTTGTTGTAATTTGTGTATAGTGTACTCTGGTTTAAAACGAGATTCCCCAGTATATGTCAAATTACTGGACACCATGAAACATCAGCAAAAACTAAATGATAATAAAGAAGAGAATCTATATGCACATGCATCCAATTGATGACCCTTAATATGAGTTGGGGTTGCTAAAGTTCTATTAAAACCTGCAGAATCTATGAACCTATAAAACTGCTCTGCGCATGCCAAAGACAGCTTCATATATGCAGACAAGCTGCATGTATAATAGCCATGTACAACCTTAAATAAATTGCCGTCTACAACATTAGAAAAATACAAGTCCAGGTGAAAATGTCCAAATGCTCGTCAGGGACGTCTTTTTTTTTTTTTAGAGTATGGGTGAAGGACATCCTTTGGCTATGCTTCTGTCCCTGCCATGGCAGTTGAGGATGTGCAAAATGTGGATGTTTCTGTGAGAAGGATGTCTATGCCTCCTACACCCCCTTTATTTATTTGGATTTTGGATCACAAGTAGCAGCAGGGGAACTTGAACTGGCCACCTCTGGATTGCAAGACCAGTGCTCTAGCCACTAGGCCACTCCTCCACTACACTCTATTCCACTCCCTTGAAATTTGGCTGTCCCTGGGGGAGGGGGCAGTTCAGAATGTCCAAAATGTTTGAAAGAAGGACGTCCACACCTTCACTATGCCTCCACTGACACAAACATACCTCCCCTCCCAGGAACCTGCATACTGCTGCGATGGACATTTCAGGCTGGCAAAAAAAGTTTTTAAAGTTGTTTTTTTCAGGGTGGGAGGGGGTTAGTCACCATTGGGGGAGTCAGGGGAGGTCATCCCCGATTCCCTCCGGTGGTCATCTGGTCAGTTCGTGCACCTTTTTGAGGCTTGGTCGTAAGAAAAAATGGACCAAGTAAAGTCGCCCAAGTGCTCGTCAGGGGCGCCCTTCTTTTTTCCATTATCGGTCGAGGATGCTCATCTGTTAGGCACGCCCCAGTTCTGCCTTCACTATGCCTCCGACACGCCCCGTGAATTTTGGTCATCCCCGAGACGAGAAGCAGTTGGGGACGCCTAAAATCGGCTTTCGATTATGCCGATTTGGGCGACCCTGAGAGAAGGACGTCCATCTCCCGATTTGTGTTGAAAGATGGGCGCCCTTCTCTTTCAAAAATAAGCCTGATAATCATAAAATACCTCCTGAGCCTTTTCCCATTTTCCATGGGGCGGGGGGGGGGGGGCAATATCATAAAACAAAAGTTAAATTCCTTAAATTGCAGCATAATTTCCAGCTCAGAATTGAAAGGTGTTGCTTGTGGAAATTATGACAGGCTAGCAGATCTTGCAGAGAGCCTTTTTCATAGTGAATTAAAATTTTAGCTTGATCCCAAACCCAGATATGGACAGAACAGATCTCAATAATAACAATAAAAAAGAGTGAGGTCCAACAAAGAAAAGAAGCATCCAAGATGTAAAAGACACATCAGTTTATTAATAATCATACTATCATAACAGATCTCAAACATGTGAGATTATGTAAGGCTATGTGAAATTAATGTAATATTGGAAGTTCTGATCTAGCAGATACCTGGCATCAAGTAGACATTAAGTATACTTTTTTTTATAAAGAGCCTTGCAATTCTTACTTATAAATTAATATGTTCTTTTATAGCAAATAACATCTACTTGTTTTGGAGTGAGAAGAGAGGTAGTTTTATGAAGTCTTTCTGGTCAGCACCAAGTAAGAGAATTATCTCTTAAGGACAGTCTGCTTAAATACCATTTAATAGCCCCAGGGGAGAAGCGATAAAAATGCTTTTTACTTAATGAAACAGTTGAGGAGTTGTTATTGTGCGGATGCTGTGAAAGCAAATTGGTTAGTATATATCTCTGGTCATCGAACCTAGGAATTAATTACAGACAAAAGACAAATCAGCCACTAAAGAACAGTGCCTTATTAACTATGAACTAATACTGATCAGATAGTCAAAACACTATGATTATACATAAGTGAGATAGACTAAACATTTTAATAACGACAAAGGCCAAAGATAGCTTAAAGCAGAATAAGCAATTATATTATGATAAACAAAACAAAGAAAGAAAGAAAAGCAAATATAATGCAGATTTAATTGAAACCAGTCTTATTGTACTGATATATTTATGTCTGTCCCCATATGTTTCATGATGATGACCACTGTCCATTATAGTAGCTGCCCTCTGGACCGTCTCCATCCAGTTTATATCTTTTTGAAGGTGCAGTCCCCAGAATTTCACATAGTACTCTAAATGGAAGTCTCACTGGATACTTAAACAGAAGCATTATCGCCTTCTTTTTCCTGCTGGCCATTCCACTCCCTAATCACACAGGCATCCTTCTAGCTTTGGCTATCACTTTTTCCACCTGTTTGGCTATCTTAAGATCATCACATACAATCACTCCCAAGTTCCACTACTCTTTCATACACAAAAGTTCTTCACCCCCTAAACTATACCATCCCCTCAAGGGTTTTGCAGCCCAAATGCAAGACTCTGCTTTTTTTTTTAGCGTGAAATCTTAGCTGTCAAATGCTGGACCATTCTTCAAGCTTCACTAGATCCTTCCTCATGTTATCCACACCATCAGGGGTGTCTACCCTATTGCAGATTTTGTTATCATTTGCAAGGAAGCAAACCTTACCAGACAGTCCTTCTATGTTATTGCTTACAAAATATTAAAAAGGAATCAGACCAAGAACTGATCCTTGTAGCATACCACTTGTAACGTCCCTTTCCTCAGAATGAGCGCCATGTAACACTACCCTCTGTCGCCTTCCACTCAACTTGTTCCTAACCTTGGAACCCTCTTACTAAGCTGCATAAGCGTCTACGCATGCCCAACGCATGCCAAAATGGAATTACCACCCAACTACCGCGTGGCCTTTGTGGTAATTTCATTTTTGAAGCGTGTCCGATATGTGTGGCTGGAAAAATAATTTTTATTTTTGGACGCGCGTATTGGACGCGCACCAAGTGGCATTTGACACACATAGGTCATTACCGCCTGGTTACTGTGTGAGACTTTACCGCTAGGTCAATGGCTGGCGGTAAGATAGCAGACCCAAAATAGATGCACGGCAATTTTGATTTTGCTGCATGTCCATTTTCAGCAAAAACCTCAAACCTGTGCCTATACTACCACAAGCCATTTTTCAGTGCACCTTAGTAAATGGACCCCCTAGTCAGTCACTTTAGGGCCCATATTAAGGGCACTCAGTTTATTTATTAGTCATCTATGCGGAACTGTGTCAAAGATTATGCTAATATCTAAGTACAGCACATTTAGCACTCTCCTTTAATCCAGCTCTCTGGTTTCCCAGTCAAAAAAATTTATCAGATTTTGGCTGATAAGATTAGCCTTTATACAACTCTGTTGCCTTTGAACTTACAATGAACTGGATTCCAGAAACCTCATTATTGTTTGTTTTAGAAGCATTTCCACTAATTTACTAGCCATAGAGATCAAAGTAACTCGTCAACCTCCTCTTCTGTTTTTTTGTGGAGATGGACCATATCCATCCTTCTCCAGTTCTTTATGACCACTTTTGGCTCTAAAGAAGCATTGAAAAGTTCAGACAGTGGAGCCACCAGAACGTCCCTGAGTTCCTTCAGTACCCTCAGATATATGCCATCTGGCCCCATTGTTTTATCCACCTTTAGTTTAGCTAACTCTTCATGAGCAAAGGCCTCTGAAAACTCTTCAGGGTCTAACACACTTCCATTCCTTTTGTGTTTATCTTCAGTGGTTCTATTTCTGGCCCTTCATCTGTCAACATAGAACAGAAATATTTGTTAATCAAAGTATACTTACATATGTAAATAGGGTAGTGAACCTAACCAGTGTTGCCGATTACCCAGTCCCCAAACCCGCCCAAAAGGTTCACACCCCGCCCCCGCCGTCATCAACCCTGCTCCCGCCGTCATCAACCCTGCCCCCGCCGTCATCAACCCCACCCCTGCCATCATCAGCTCCACCCCCGCTGTCATCAACCCCACCCCTGGCGTCATCAGCTCCATCCCTGCCGTCACCAGCCCCACCCCCTCCCCCAACGTCACTAACCACCCCTCCGACGTCACTAACCACGCCCCCCGCAGCGCAAAAAACCGCAGCCAGCGGAGGAAAAAAAACGCCCGCCAAAAAAAAATAGCCCAAAAAGCCGCAACCTGCAGCGGTCAGAAATTTCCCGCAGCGGGCTGCAGAAATCCGCCCAATAAAGAGCTATTTCACTTCTTAGAAGATAATGGAATAAAATATATCTTATTTAAAGGTTGTAATCCCGCTTCTTCATATTTAAATACCTCCTAAAGAAATTTATAAAATAGATCTTTAGGTGTAGTAGCTATCAAATAAGGAAAATTCAGAAGCCCCAAGTTTAAAACTTTTATATAATTTTCCCAAATTTACAACTCTTCAGTCTAGTACAAGATAAGAGCTATAACACCATCTTATCTTGTACTAGAATAGACTGATTGGTTTTCACCTCTTGCAGAGTCCTCCACCTCGGTACGCAACAAAGCAAGATCTACCTCAAGTGTCTGAATCCATTCAGAATACAGGAGAACTGAAGGTAAGACAGTCAAGGAAATTTTGTATAGGGCTTCCAGAACTTGCCAAGTGGCTTCTGTGTGATTTCAGCTGATTTAACCCATTAGTGCCCAATGTTCCCATATTTGATCCCACATATGGTAAAACAAAATTGTCCAAGAAGTATAAAATGAAATTACTGAAGAGAATAATGTAAACACTTTTGGGAACGTAATTTGACCGATAAAAGGCCAGCATAATATGACATCTAATATCAAGAAAAAGAAATTAATGTATTTACCAGGTCAGAAGGGCTTTTGGATTTAGTGTATGCCTTTTTTTTTCAGTAGTAGCTTAAGGTGAGTTACATTCAGGTACAGTGTGTATTTCCCTATCCCTGGCGGGATCACAATCAGTTAAATAGCAGTAGGAGCAATTGATACACCTTTCTCCCAGTAGAAACCCCCCTCTCCCCCACACACACAAAAACAATGCTGCTGGATAAAATGACAACACCACCTTCCAACATTTTGGACCAACCAATCTTCCCTGCACCTTTACAAACAGACAGCACCCCATAGGAACAGTTGACACACCTCACCTGAAAAATACATGCACAGGAATTCTTCAGTCTCCCTCCAACCTCCCCCAGAGCAACTGATTCACCCTCACTCTTGTCTTTACCCTGCAACAGAGCAATCCATTCTTGCCCTGTCCCCCAGAGTAAGCCATCTGTACCAGCAATGAACCCCGCATTCTCTAGAGCAACTCCTTGAACAAAGGGAGACAAAAGAAAACAGCAGCAGGTCAGCAATCCGTCCCCTTCTCTGTCATCCACCCAGGAGTAGAGCAACTCTTACTGACAAGACAATTATATATTGCAGCCTCACAGATCCATGGGTCCATACTGCAGGCAGTGTCTCTGATATGAAGCAGAAAATAACAGAGCAGTTAAAGTTTTGTGTCTGAGATTCTTCATAGTGGTGGAGTTCCCCTGCTGAGTCCTGCAAGTTTGACAACAGCCTTAATCCCTGTTTTCTTAGTTCACTGGTAGCTACAGTCCTCTTTCTTGCTCCCTGCCTCCTTCCTGCTGCTCTGGGCTTCAGTGACCAATGACTGTATTGATGTTGTCTGCATAGGTGTTACACTTCCCTGGCCTGCAGTTACAGTGTGACTTATTGGCTGTAAACTAAAACACGTGCAGGAGGGGTGGCCCATTGGATGGTGGTAAAATGATAAGAAGGAGTTAGTTTCAGCTCCTTCCTTGCTTGGCTGCTTATTTCAGTGTTGATTTTTGTATTGCTTAGTTTTGTTGCAGCTTGCAGAGCTGGGTTGTGAGTCTTGGTAAGTTCTGGCTCTCTAGCATTACCTCTGGGTGAGTTATAGGGACTTTCATTTGGCCTTTGCCCCAAACAATCTGGCGTCAACACAGGAGTTTTGGACGGTTTAGTAATAAATTGATGCAGTCATTTTTGGCTAAGTCATTACTGTCTAGCCAGATGGCTGAATGAGGCAGTTGACAGTTTGTAGCTAATGACAGTTAACAGAATTGCCTTAAGTGGTATTCTGGCAATATGCAGAAAATACATATTTTGCTAGGTAGTAATGGAGTGGAAAAGTCATAGGCGGTCGGTGGCCCAACTGTTTGGAGAGGCTAAAGGGGGTGGGGTTAGGGGTGGGGCCAGGGATGGAGCTTAAATCCATAATTGTCTGATAACACACAGAAAAAATAAATAAATAAAAATAAAAGTCACAATTAATACCTTTTATTAAATTTAGATATTAGATATGTATCATATGGCAAAGAATAAAGTGGTTGTTCAAAGCATATACTAACCACAATCGCTCAACTCCAAAACACTATGCACAACTTTGTGCAAAAACACAGTCAGAACCTTACTGTACCTTAAATATTACACTGGGCAGAACCTAATACACCAATATACCACCCATACGGAAAATGCAGACCGTCAACAATATGAAACAAGGGATCATAATATCACAATTCTCATGTAGAGCCACAAAACATCCTAATTCATGTTTAATGTGGGATAAAATGCCATACATAAGTAAATAAATATAAACATTTAATGTTGAGCACCTGATTCTCAAAGTGGACATATTCCAAACACTATAATGAAAATAAAATGATCTTTTCTACCTTTGTTGTCTGGTGACTTTGTTTTTCTGATCATGTGGGCCCAGTATCCGATTCTGCTGCTATCTGTCCTCTTAACTCCGTTTCCAGGGCTTCCTTTCCATTTATTTGTTTACTTTCCGCCTTTCTTCTTCAATTCTTGTCCTACATCCGTAAGTAAAAGCTGGGTCCTCTACAGACTTGACTGTCCAGTGGATCCAGCTTCTGCCTGTTTTCTTCATCCATGTGCAGTTTTTCTACTCTCTTCCTTTTCCCTCATCTCATCTCCTTCCTCACTCCTCCCTCCCCCTCCATCCATGTCCAGCATTTCTTCTTCTCTCTCCCTTCCCTCTCCTCCATCCATGTAATGCAACCCTCCTCTCCATCCGCCCACCCATGTCCAGCAACCCTTCTCTCCCCTGCCCTCCCCTCCACCCACCCATCCACCCACCCACCCACTTACGCAGCAACCCTCCCCTCCTCTCCATCCACCCATGTCCAGCAACCCTCCTCTCCCCTTGCCCTCCCCTCCATCCACCCACCCATGTCCAGCAACCCCTGCCCTCCCCTCCATCCACCCATGTCCAGCAACCCTCCTCTTCCCTGCCCTCCCCTCCCTTTCCATCCACCCATCCATGACCAGCAACCCTCCTCTCCCCCTGCTCTCCCCTCCATCCTCCTATGTACAGTAGCCCTCCTCTCCCCCCTGCCCTGAGCCCTCCCTGCCCACCAGTGACTCTTCTCTCCCCTGCCCCCCCAGCCATCTGTAGCTTTTGCTCCCCCCCTCCCCAGGATCCTGTCTTTTCAGTCTGCTCTCATCCATCCGCATTCTCCCTCGCTCCGACACCAGTGATTCACATAGAAGCCAGCCTTAATCTGCATGCGTCGGAGCCTCTCCCTCAGACGCGTCCCACCTCTGCGTAAGACAGGAAGTTGTATTACAGGAGGCGAGACGTGTCTGAGGGAGAGGCTCGAACGCAGGCAGATTAAGGCTGGCTTCTATGTGAATCGCGGCGTCGGAGCGAGGGAGAACGCGGATGGGTGAGAACGGCTGCGGCGGGGGCGGGGGGAGGCAGAGACCGGTCATTTGTTTGGGGGAGCGACCGCTCCCCCTGCGCCCCACCTTGGCCAGCAGACAAGGAAGTCCACGATTTGGCTGGGGAGGCTTAGCCTCCCCAAGCCTCTTATACGGGGCACCTATGGGACAAGTTCTGATTGTTGAGTTGTATTGATATTATATTTAAGGATTGTAATAGACATTATTGGGAATGATAAAGCAACAGCCCTGTTTTACCTCAATTTTGTGACTGTGATTTTTTTGGGTGGAAAGAGGTGTGTGTGAATGCCCACATTATGCTCTGTCCCTGAGTGGAAGTCTCAGCTTTCCCAGAGGGAGTAGTACGGAAGCTAACCCACTAAACAGGATTCTCCTATGTGAATATTAAATCATTATCTGAGTTCTCTATTCCTGTTATTTTGAATCAGAGCTGTTTAAGGTGGGTTTTTTTAATTAGGGTAGTACTGGTAGAAGGGTAGTCATTATTTAATCATGATGCATACTGCCAGAGGTAATTTTATATTATCCTCTTTTCCTAACAATATTAAAACGAGTCTTCTTTATGTAATTTCTTTGATGAAAACATATGTTTTATTTAAGATCCTTTGCAAGGTCTCTGACCTGGAACTTGATGTATAACTGAGACTGGGGTCAAGTCCTGAGAGACATGCTGTGCCACTTTAGAAAAATCGTGGATGTCGGAATATAGACGATTTAGGCAAAACATCTAGAGCCTGTGATGTATTTTACAAATGCCGTACTAAATTTAGAAGTCTAATGTAAAATTGGCATATCTCTGCCCCCTAACCAAGGCATCCTAAAGACCCTCTAGGGATAGAGAAAGTACCTGAATATACCCCGGGATTATATACATAATGCAACTTACGTTGTGCGTGCAAATCCAGTCATATTCTGGATTTGCGTTCACAATAATAAGCGGGAAGGCGTGGGGTATAAGTATTACAAATAAATAAAATAAATAAACCTAATTAGCTAACAAGCCAATCAGTGCCGAAAATTGCCAATTAACCAGCAATTATTGACACCGATTGGCATTAATTATGTTTATGTTTATTTGGAAACTTGATATACCGCCTTGGGTACAATAAAATTAAAATAATACAATTAAGAAAAAGAACACCATTAAAACAGCAAATGGATATACTGCCTTTTTGCAACTACATTCAAAGCAGTGTACATAGTATATACAGGTACTTAGTTGTACCTAGGGCAATGGAGGGTTAAGTGACTTGCCCAGGGTCACAAGAAGCTGCAGTGGGATTCAAACTCAGTTCCCTAGGATCATAGTCTGCTGCACTAACCACTAGGTTACTCCTCCACTCACTCAAACTATAATAAAATCAAACCAATACAAAAGACAAAAGGGATGGAGGGAGGAAGGGGGGACGTTGGGGGGTGCAGGGAAGGGGAGCAAGTGTCTCCATGCAAACTCACAGGCCAATACCTAACTGGAACTCAACCTGAAGGCTGTTGAACGAAAGTAGGACTTAAGTTTTGCCTTAAATTTAGGAAGGGAAAGCTCAGATCTTATATTGTCCAGCAAGCTATTCCAAAGATGCGGCCTAAGAAAAAGAAAGCAGAGGTCTGAGTTGACTCATAATGATCTTGCTTAGGGGAGGTAAGTACCAGCTGATTAGCATCCAAATATTGTAGAATTCAAGAAGGGGTATAGGGGATAACCAATGATGCAAGAGAAAGTGGATTCCCAAGATGTCATTCTTTTGCGTGAGAATGAGAACTTTAAATTGAATGTGGAATACCACAGGAAGCCAATGAACCTGAATCAAAAAGGGTGTAACAAATCAAACCGCTTGGCTTTAAACAATAAATGAACGGCTGGATTTTGTACAGTTTGTAAGCAACGAAGTTGGCACTGCTTTAAACCAGAACAATCTGTATTACAGTAGTCAAGTTGAGATATAATGAAAGCATGTATTAAAGTATGTAATGAGACAAAGTCCAAAACATAATCCACGGAGCCAAAAAAAAACCTTTTTTCACAACTTGAGAGATCTGAATATCAAATGCAAGTGTGGAATCCAAAATGATGCAGAGGTAGTGGAACTACTAGTTGGAAGCAGTTATGCCAAGTAAAACTTGGTGTAAATGCCAATGCCTAAATTAGGCATGGACTGGGTGTATTCTATAACAACATGCATAGTTTTTAGAAATGACCACAACCTACCCATTCCACACCCATGGCCATGCCCCCTTTCAGCTATGCACCTTAGAATTTGCGCACATTACTTTACAGAATGCACTTAGACAGTTGTGTGTGTAAATTCTAAGGCACATAACTAAAAAGGGGGTGTGGCCATAGGCATGGCGTGGGCTCCTTTTCAATATTTTCCAAGTCTTTTATAAACAATTCTGGCTCACATTTCAGTACTAAGCCAGATGAAATGCCGGCTTTGTAAAATGGCAGGCATAGACATTTTGCAGCCCAAAATGTTTAGAGCTGCTAGCAATTTCAGAAACTTGGGCATACAAAATCATCATACTTGCCATTTTATAATCTCTGACAGAGGCTGTAATGGTAAGTGCTGTACTAGGAGGGAACTTGAGTGTCCCAGATCTTTCTGGGACAGCATGGGAAAGCCACTAGAATATGTCAGGTGGTAGGAGGGAGGCTATCGTAGCTCAGGTGACAAAAGATTTTAAGTCACCCATTTTCACTGTATCCTAAATCTAGTGCCTAGGTTTGGCTGAAAATTCATTTAACTCTTGGGCATCTTATCTATCTGCCCAAATTTGACCTCCATCATTAGCTGAAAGTCACCTTGTTGGTGAATCCGGTCCAAACAGAGTTATTTTAAAAGACATTTCCATGGGTAATACAAATAAATTATCTTCTACTGTTCAAATGTATGTTATTGTATTTTATAAGAACTATTTCAATAGAACAAATTATGCAGAAGTCATCACACAGAAAATATGAGGTATTACCACATTTGACCAAATGTTGTAAACTACACATCTTGTGACATACGGGCCCTTTTACTAAATTGCGTTAAGTGCTCAGGGGCAGCCCAAGACAATCTGCTGTCTGAAGCAGGGATGAGATGGCGCCTACCTCCACCCCTGCCCCCATACCCGTGCCCTTCCCTGTGTTTACCTTATTTTTTTTCTTCCAAAAGGCGGCAGCAATTCCCATAGGCTGCCCTGCTGCCAATACCAGCCTCTTCGCTACTGAGTCCCACCTCTGAGGAAACAGGAAATTACATCAAGAGGCGGGCCACAGAGGAAGAAGAAGCCAGTGCTGGTGGCAAGGCAGCCTATGGAAATCGCTGCCACTGCCGCCTTTTGGAAAAGAAACAAGGAAAAGTACTGAGGAGGGAGGGGAGAGTGCCACTCCTGGAGCTTGATGCTTGAAGCCCCCACCTCAGATTGCCTAATGGTAGGGCCACCACTGTAAGAGCTAATGCTTAACTTGGGGAAAATGGCCTAATGCAGGATACGGGGTGGAGGAGTGGCCTAGTGGTTAGGGTGGTGGACTTCAGTCCTGAGGAACTGAGTTCAATTCCCAGCACAAGCAGCTCCCTGTGACTCTGGGCAAGCCTGCCATGAGTGGGAAAGTGCAGGGTACAAATGTAACTAAAAAAAATATATATATATATATGCTAATGCATTTTGCATTGGTTTTGCTATTTGTGTGCATGCGGTATTTAATTTTTAGAATTAGGGGGAGGATGGACATGTCAGGGGCAGAGAATGGGTGTGAAAGCAATATTCAGCTAGTACACTGGCATTAGCATGCGCTAATTGAATAAGACTGACTTAACATGGGTCCCTTATTGCCTCCTAAATAGAGAAGCAGTAAGGGCTCCTGCGTTAATTTTTTCCAGTGGTCATGCACATGGCCAGAAAAAGAAATAATTGAAAAAGGCTGAATTTACAGCCGTTCTGGAAATGGGTTTAGTGCATGGGAAAGTCCCGCAGTAGGACGTGCTAAGCCTATTTACTAATACAGCTTACTGAAAGGACCCCATAATTCTTGCAGGTTGATTGACAAGCATCATGTAGAAGAAACGTACCAACCAAAGAGGCTTTTCAGGTGTGCAGCAAACAGCTAGGAGTAGAATACAAAGCAGACCAGGAGTCCAGAAACTTCTTTGTTGAAAAAGACCCAACATGGCCATGTTTCACCAAAAAGGCTGCATCAGGGGTTGACCAAAGCACAAATCTGGGGTAAAAGCAATACCCCAGCAGACAAATGTATATCTAAGATTGCAAATAGTAGTCCTTGGAAAATAAAGCAGCAGTTGGAGTCATGGCAACAGGGTCTTTTTCAATAAAGAAGTTTCTGGACTCCTGGTCTGCTTTGTATTCTACTCCTTGAAGAAACATATGATACAGGAGACCAAGAGGCATATTTTCAAAGCACTTAGCCTTCCAAAGTTCCATAGAAACCTATGGAACTTTGGAAGGCTAAGTGCTTTGAAAATATGCCTCCAAATATCTTTGCACTGATGTATACTTCCCCCCTTTTTTTTTTGGCAGCCACTACTTCACAGAACAAGGAATACTTGATTTCCACCATTTATGCATATTTGTCACCCTTGCACGTGCAATTCTTTTGTGTGAATTTATCTCTAAACTATACTACCAGCTGTTGTTGGAGAACTTACTAGACAACCTTTCCAGTTTACATAGCCCATATGGCTCTGTCAATCACAAAGGGAGCTATGCAAGAGATTCTGACCAGAACTGCATCCAATCTCTGGATGTCAGTGATATTTGTAGATTGTTTTCTCAAGCTTTTTGACTGCTTAAGAATTGTTTACTTATACAGGATTTTATTAGCTTGTACAAATGAGAAATCCCTTTATTTATCAAAAGAAGCTGTGTACAAATCTGTTCTAATAAACTCTTTAGTAACCTGACTAAAACCTATAATAAATATCCATGCTACCACTGAAAATGGCATGATTTAGGAAGATTGTACTCCTGCTTCGATGTTTCAAATTATTTCAATTTATCTTGATGTTTATTGAAAAATGTATTACCTCATCTCACATCCTTTATGACAAGGCAGTTTACAATCTTTAAAAAAAAATAAACAAATAAAAGTGTACAATACATCAGAACAGAACAGAACAGTTAAGATAGAATAACGCAGATAAGAAAAAGAAATACAAGTTCAACATTTTCACTACCTCACATTTCCCTATATGGATTAAAACATGAGTTATCAAAGCAGCTTTAATTTAGTTCTGGGCAAGACTTCTACGGTCTGTGTCCTGAAAATGGCAGATACAAATCAAGGTAAGGTATACACAAGAAGTAGCACATATGAGTTTATCTTGTTGGGCAGACTAGATGGACCGTGCAGGTCTTTTTCTGCCGTCATCTACTATGTTACTGTGTATGTAATTTAAACCATATGTGATTTGTTTCCCCTGGAAGGAAGTGGTACAATAAATTCCATTTTATGGGACCAAAACATTAAATAGTTGAATGTCTTCTTCTATCAAGAGGTTAAGTGAAGGTTGATGGGAATGATAACTGATTAATATATTGAAAATGTACTGGAAAGCTGAAACAGTAGGGGATAAAAAGGTCTGTCATATAAGGAATACCAGAGGACAAGGATTTATGTGTAATATTTTATAATAGATTCTAAATGATATACGGAAACAATGTAGTTGTTTCAAAACTGAAATATATGATCAAATTTCTAGTATGAATGATTGTGTTTTGTACCAACTACAGTTTGCGGATGGAAGCTTGAGTCAGACCAAAGTTTAAGATGAGTACAAAGGTTAAAATCCTCAAATTTCTTGCGAAAAAAATGGTTTTGCATAATAACGATTGTTGAAAGCTAAACAGAATGATTTTATGACTAAAGTTATTTGTGAATTGAATGTTAAAAATGAATCAATTTTGTATCCTAATATTTTAATACAATTCGAGAGAAGAATAAGAATATTTTGATCTGAGGCTGAGTCTCAAGAAGAGGAGAATGATGGGAGAGCCACACTGCTTTCTATTTTCCTGGATTAAGTTTCATACCATGGAACTAAGGAAGGATTGCAATAGTGTCAAGTGTTGAGTTAAGAACTGTAAGGTCAGGATTGATAGACTTAGGGCCAGATTCTGTAAATACTGTCTAAAAAATAGACACATCCAAAAGTAGCGTTAGGGCTAGAGAACATGTTTGCATTTAGGCGTGGCCATTTATGCCACTGAAAACCTGGTGTAAATACATGAGCCTAAATGTAGGCACATTCCCCAGAATTCTATAACCATGAACTCAAATGTGTGGAATGCCCCAACACACCCACACTCCTCCCATGGCCATGCCCCTTTTTCAGCTGTGCATGTTTAGTCTTTACGCGCGCCTCTTTTTAGAATATACCTGTGGGAAAGCACAGGGTACAAATGTAATAATAATAATAATAAAAATACCTAAAAATATGCATGTGTAAATTCCAATTGGTGCTACTAATTGGTTGTTGTCAGTTTATTATCATCACTGATTGGCTCATTAGTCAATTAAGGTGTGTGTATGTAAATTGGACACGCGCCCAAGTTAATGTGCGCAACTTGCCGCACCTTATATAGAATCCAGGGGTTAGTATAGAATATAATCTGAACATCATAAGACATAGCTGCGAAGTTCAAGACTTTGGATAAGTGTAGGCAAAGAAAAAAGAAGACTGAAAAGAGCTGATGCAAGAATTGTACCTTGGAGGACTCCCAGGAAGTTGACATGAAGAGGAAGAAAACACTTTAACAGCACATGAACTGTTATAAAGATAGGAAGAAGACCACATAGGTAATGTGTCCTGACCACCTATCGAACTCAGGTGAGTAATAAAAAAAGCTGGATTTACAAGATTGAAGGCTGCACTGAGATCTCATGAAATTATTATTGCAAATGTATTGAGTTCCTTTCTGCAACATAATGCATTACAATGACAGCATAGAAGAATTTCAGCTGAGAGTCCTGTCCTAAAACTGGATTTTTTTGGATGAAGAATGTTAGCTTTCTCTAAGAACAAGATTAATTGAGAATGAACAACCTTCTCAAGACATTTTGAAGAAAAGGGCAAATTAGAAATGAGATGATAATTGACATTGATTTGGGTCTAGTGTGGAGTTTTTAAAAATGAGATGAATAATTGCATGTTTTCAGGTGAATGGCTATTAATGAAAGGAGGAACGGAAGGACGCCAGAACATTAATCTTTAATAAGAGAAAGAGAGAAAATATATGCTGCCATAAAAGTAGACCACATGATCAAAAGAGGTTTTTTTGAGTGCTAGATTGAAGGAAGACCAGGAATGTAGAAAAATAGGAGGAAGAGTTGAGTGAGATAAAGTAGAAGGGGATATTGAAGAAGGAAGAATATTAGAAAGGGAAGTGGAAACAATAGAAAATGAAAAGGAAGAAAAAATCTGAGAAATGTTGAGTGTACTGTAATTATTTTATCTCTGAGCAATGTAGCAGGTGGTCTGGGGAAAGGGAACTTTTAACAGCTATATCAAGCTGAGGATTGATTATAATTATAGAATTAACATCATACGGTGGAAACCACTTCACCACCGAGGCTTGAACTGCTTGGAAGAAATTCTGTGCATTTTATTTGACAGAATCCTCCATATAAGTACCAAGCCAGACCCTCAGCTATTTGATTTTTGTTGATGTACTTTGAAAGGGGAATGAAAAGATATCCTCCTGGGAGGCCATTTTATTCAAAAGAATGATCTCTCATTTAGACCAGTTTACTTTGTAGCCCTCTATGGCTGAAAGGGCCCCTATGCATTACAAATGTCATTATAAATAAATTAAATAAAAACTTAATATGGTATGGAGGAGAACGGAACCAAGTACAAAACAGTGGAGGAAACAAAAAAAGACCCTCTCGCAGATAGTGTCCAAATCCTCTTTATTAGATCTTCCAAAACACTACAGCAAAGGAGACCTGACATGAGTGGAGGAGAAGGGAACATAGGCTATAATATCATCTGCATAATTTATATTCAGCCTGCTTAACATTAACACCGCCAATATTTTCATCTGCCCAGATAGCAACAAGTAGGGGTTTCAGGACAACATTAAAAAAGAGGAGGAAAGGAGATAACCCCAACGGGTCCCCGATAAAGCCGGAGAAGTTTAACATTTACATTGCGGTTTCCAAAGATTTAGGTGTATAATATCATGCTTGTATCAGTTGAATAAATTTGGCACTGAATCTATTCCAATCAAGTACAGAAAATAAATACAAGCATCATAGCAGGCTTCCCTTTAAATTTAAACTGGGCTCTACATTTGGAATCTGCAAAATAGATGGAATTTGAGGTTTCATAGAACCAGCAGTATGATCAGCCTCAGTTAACATGCACGTTGCATTATCTGCATGGATAACCTATATGGTTTCTTGATTTCAAAAGGGGCTTCCAATTTTAGATCTAGGAGTTTGGAAAGGAAGAGCTCCATATAGTTGATAACATCTGTATATTCAGAACCTTCTGGGATACTCAGCATATGGAAATTGTTCCTCCTACTCCTCTTATTTATATTTTCTGAGCCGTACTCCAACACAGGAATGGCCTTGACTTGTTCTTGCGCAGACGTATCCTCACTTTGTTTTCAATAACACGGTTTGATGTGATTATTACATGAATGTCTTCTAGCTGTTTATGTTTTGTATTATCCTGTCTGGAACCATGACCAGAGAGAGGGTTACAAATTTTAGAAATAAACATCAACTTGGCTATGTTTCAGAAAACTGCTGTAGGAACGTACTCATTTCTCCATTGAGCTCCTTGAGTGATTTACAGTTCTCTTTGAGCAAATCTTTGACTTGAAGGAGCTCCTGCATAAGCAACTGCAGAGTTATTTCAGTGTTCTTGAGGTACTTAGCTTTAAAAGTCCAGTTTTTCAGGTTTAAGGTTTCACGTGTCTTGAATGACTGGTGATAGATTTTAGCATCCAGAAATGTGAGAGGAAACTCAGTTATTACTGTATATTCTTCATGAGCTGTCCTCCTAAGCTTCCATTTTGTGAACTTGCTAGCACCAACAGAAGCAGCTCTTTAAAAACATTTCTACCTCAAAACAGAATCAGTATCGACATGGTGTGCTGTGTTCACCTTTCATTTTTAGGATCTAAAAGGAAAATGTTACATTCTGTGAGAAGCAGCACTTCAACATGAAAGTCATAAAGAAGCAACAGTACACTTCAAACAAAGTTCATTAAGAAGTATATTGAATTAAACAATGAATTTGGGGAGTAAGTATAACTTTTTAACAGAGGACCCAGCCTAACTGGGCAGGAAGGCACTTATTTTGAGCCTATTTTATAAAGATACATCCACATAACATAATATAACATAGGCATTGCCATACTGGGACCAAAGGTCCATCAAGCCCATCATCCTGTTTTCAATCCAGGTCCATGGACCTGACAAGATCCCAGAAGAATAAAACAGATTCCTTGTTGCTTATTCCATAAAAAAGCAGTGCATTTTCCCCAAGTCCCCATCTTAATAATGACTTATGGACCTTTCTTTCCATCTCCCAGATGCAAAGACTTAATGGCACATGGTCACTTCCTAGGCCTTGTCATTATTTTCATCATTTCCCCCTTTTTTCTCTAATTTCTTCCTTGTTTTATGGTATTATTGAATAAGAGTATATCAGTTATTAAACTATACAGCTGTTCCAGTGATGATAGCATTGGAGTATGAAAATCACGGGTGCTGTGGAGGGGCATTTTCGATATGACATCTAAATCCGACTTTGGACGTTTTGTGAAAAACAGCCCAAATCCAAATAGGAAAGAAGGTCAGTTTCGAAAGGTCTTTTGTTTTCAGAAATAAAGTTGCGAACAACGTTTTGTGATTTGGACATTTTGTTTTTTCATCCATTTTCGAAAAAAAAAAAAAAAAAGCCATCCAAGTGCAAAATGCACAAAATCAAGACATTGGGATGTTGGAGGATCCAGCATTTTTAGTAGACTGGCTCCTCTGACATCACAGGACAGCAATAGGGCACCATAGGGGGCACTGCAGTGGACTTCATAAACTGCTCCCAGGTACACATCTCACCATTGCTCCTTTACCTTTTATGCTGAGCCCCCCAAAACCCACTACCCCCAACTGTTTACCACTACCATAGCCCTTACAGGTGAAGGGGGCACCTATAGGTGGATACAGTGGGTTTCTGGTGAGTTTTAGAGGGCTCAGAGTGTCCTCCACAAGTGTAACAGGTAGGGGGAAGTAGGAGCCTGGGTTCACCTATCTGCAGTGCACTGCACTCAACACTAGACTACTCCAGGGACCTGCATGCTGTTCTATTAGACCTGAGTATAACATCTGAAGCTGGCAAGTAAGGTTTTTCATCACATATTTTTTTTGGGGGGGCGGTGGGAGGGGGTTAGTGACCACTAGGGGAATAAGGGTGATTCCCTCCAGTGCTCCTCTGGTTAGGGAATCTTTTTGTGCATTATTCATTCTAAAAACAGGTCTAGCTCAAAACATCTTAGTTTTAGTCCTGGACGTTTTAATTTGTTCCATAATGGCTGAAAAACATCTAAGTCTTAGGAACGCCCATGTCCCCGCCGGAACACACCTCTGATACGCCCTCTTGAGATTTGGATGTGCTTCTGACCGACTTCAAAGAAAAACGTCTAGAAATGGATTTTGAAAATGCTGATTTGGACGTGTTTGTGAGAAAAACGTCCAAATGCTGCTTTATGCCACTTTTTAGATGCTTTTCTGTTTCGAAAATGAGCTCGATAGTGAAATTTCTGGGCAACTGGGCACTGAGGGTTTATCAAACTTTGTTTTAAAGCAAGCTATGAGGACAGGTTTTAACAGTCGGCATTCTCTGCAAAGCACACACGCTGTACTAGTACAAATCCTAAAGAAATTGTGCCTAGATTGAAAGCAGGGGCATTAGATCTACTTAAAAGCAGGTATGAATATTCATGCATACAATCCATATGTAAATCACAGACCCTCCCAAACTCAACCCCTGAGCATGTCTACGGTAGAAATATGCACTGACTTGCACTGTGTGCACTTATAGGGATGGCCTAATTTTATAACAGAATATCTAGAAAAATAGGAGATACTGCAAATAGAATATTGGCGTGTCGGACCATAACCGCTCTGACATTTCAGAGAAAAAGGCCTCAAGAAGCCCCCAACTCTAGTTTCGGCTTCAGGGGCAGGACTGCTTCATCATTGGCCAAAAACCTCGTTACTCTTTCTTTAATGCTTTATATTTTTAGTTTTCTATGCTCATTTAATTCACTTTATAGCAACAATCAAAGCATTGATTAGCTTAAATTAACTTAGCTTGTCTGTTGCTTCTTCTCCTTCGGGTACTTCCTGCAACTCAAATCCCGACCACGACCTATGATGGCCAGCATTTCGATAACCTGCCTCAGGGTCTAGTGGTCTGCGTTACATCTGATAAGAAAGAGAAAAATACATTACAATCTTTGTCAGCTCTGTCGGGGTCAGCTCCAATTCCCAGCTGTAACTTAATACCTCCGCATAGGTCAAACAGAGGAAGACAATTTTATAAGAGCCCATATATTCATATAAAACAGTGTTTTACACATGAATATGGTTTATAAATTTATCCTTTCTGTGACAGCCTTATGAATAAATCTATATCGTTTCTATCACTGGCCTTCAACTTGGAGCAGGTGCTACACAAAACTGCTTAGTCTATATAAGTGTATGTGCATACAGCCTGAGGTTGCTTAGCAAGGGTTTAAAAGCTTTATACATACTTTATTAAACATTCATATGTGCATAAGAGAAGCTAGAAAATGTATACATACTAGATAGCAGGTGTAAATTTATACTTTCTGTAGGATAATTTTCAAAAGAAAAATTGGTATAATTTATATCCACAATTGCCCACAGGTAAGATAGCCTTTGATATTGGGTGGTGTGTCTGTTTCATCTGAGTACTCTGTATTTCTTTTTTTTTTTACTATACTTATTGTTCAAATCAGTGTTGATATATCTAATATCCTCTATGTTCTTTTCTGTTCCTGTTTATTTTTTTTATTATTATACATCCTTCTCTGACATTTATGGCATGTTGCACTTTTCTTTCAAAAGCTTTGATGACTTTCAGCATATTACAACAGTTCATCTGTTTTGATTTGTTTACGTGTATGCAATGCTGTGAAATTATATTCCTTAATTAAATCTGCAGCACATTTCATTTTATACACCATCAACTCTGCCTGGTGTTGTGGGTGGCCACTGGGGACATTTCCCCCCACCAGTTGACTATCTGCCAACCCTTCTGAACCCGAGTCATTCCCTGTTCCTTCTGCAATCTTTTTTCTACTGAGATACCTACTCCCCTACACAAGCCTCCCCTAAAATATCCTTCCATTAAATCCTCACCCCTTTGGTCAGCAGGAGAAGAATGATGTTTTATACCAGCTATTTTCAGTCTGGAGACTGGAATTTGAATGACTGTAGTCTTATGGGACCTGCTGGCACTACCGGTTCAAGCTGATAGACCAAATCAAATGGATAGGGAATTTAGATGCACCATGGGCTGCAGCTATCCTCCTGTCATTTAGAGGGGAAAAGATCATATGGAGAGGTTGAGGGAAGGATAGAGAGGATCCCAGAGCAGAATGGGAGAGAAACGTATACAGTGAGAAAAGACAGAGAAGGAGGAAAAAAGAATCGCATAGGGTGATGGGGAACATATTGTTGTACACAGTGTGGACTATGAGGGGAAGGAGAGAAGGTACATTGGGGGAAGGCAGCCTTCCTTCCTTAATTGGTGGATGTCTTTGGTGGCTCTCATATTGCAGGCAGCCATGCCCTGATTGCCAACAGAGTGAGAAATTTATGAGCAACTCTGTTACGTGCCTGGACATAGATTTTTATAGGTGGATGCTTTAGTGCTGACACATCTGAGCTCTGAAGCAAAGTGATATAGATGTAATGGGCAATTGTATAACTAGGTGTCTGCATTTATGTTCCTTACACATGTAAATGTATGCAATAGTAAAACTTATGTACCTAAGCATATACTTACCTATGAATGTTTAAGTGCCAGCAGAACACTTATACACTATTCTGTAATGGCACTCATAAGTGGCACAGCACATAAATTCAAGAAGCTGTATACGAATGAGGTTGCAGTTGAAGATATTCACTGAGACACAGCAAGAGAAGTTTTATTCTGTTATGCTCACACCTTTTTTTTTTTTTGTATAGACAATGCCCTTCCCAATTTTCCACTATACATTCAGTGGAATTTTATCTTTACAGCTATCATCTATGATGGCTAATAGGTATGAAATTTAAGCAGTTATCAGAATGATACACATCTACGCTGTAGGGAACTAATGAAAGCCCTTTCAGTTGGAAAAATAACATTTTACAAGTGAAAATCAGGGCTTCGATTAAAGTAACCCAGAGTAAAAATAAATAAATAATAAAGGGACCCTAGAGTCCAAACCCCAGTTTAGAGTTGCCTTCTGATTTTCCTGCCAAAATGTTTTACAGAAGTCTGAGGGCTAACAGTGGTACCATGGGATCTCCTTATGCAATGAGAAGTTGTGTAAAGTAACCATTTTGACAAAAGTACAGGTATGCCCTTAGAAAAAAAGGCAATTTAAAATAAAGCCTATGGGAGAATGCTTTTAACAGCCAAAATGTTCTCCAATACAGACCTAACCACTTCTTGCCTCTTCATTCTTTGCATTGTTCCTCATGATCATTAAAACTCTATTAGGGAATTCTATAAGTGTGTGCTTCATTTGCATTCCCTGATGCCACAGGGCATCTGGGCATGCAGATTCCATGGGCGGGGCTTTCACTTATGCATGCAATTTGCAGAACTCTGTCTGTTAGGTGTGTCCCTGCCACATTTATGCAACCACAGTTGTGCCAGATCTATGGCTGGTGTAATTTCAGGTGTGTAAAGGTAAAGCACACTGATTACCAGGGCTACACAAGCATTCTGTAATGGAATCTACTGGGAAACCTATGTTGGGCTGGTGGTAGCTCCAGATTGGTGTGCGGTAAACCCGATCTACCCAGGGCTTTCACTCCAGGTGCCGCGCAGAAACATTTTCTCCATATATTTGGTACTTTCTCTCTGATATTTATTATGGCTCCAGTACAGTTTCTCTTCTTGGTACTGTCCCTTCCCAATCTCTTTCTCCATCTGAAACCACTGTATATTGTAGGAACACATTGCCCACCTTCCGTTTTCATCATTTGTCTTCTCCCTTCTTCTCTGTTCTCAACCTTCAACATTTCCTTCCTTTCATTCAACAATCTCCATTCTGTCTGAGCACATCTCACCTTCGTCACTGCCATCGTGCCTCTCCTACTCTTCTCCGTACTCTCTTGTTCCTTCTCCTGCTCTCTGCTGGGGATATCAATCCCAATCCTGGTCCTCCACATCATCTTATCTCACCGTGATGTCTCCAATCTAATTTATGTTCCTCTCCACTCCCCTTCTTATCTGCCTTTCTCATGTGCTCCGTGGAATGTCCGCTCTGTCTGCAACAAATTTCTTACATCCATGACCTCTTTCTCTTGTACTCTCCATCTGCTTGCCCTATCTAAGACTTGGCTTTGCCCTGAAGACTCTGCTTCAGCTGTGGCCCTTTGTCATGGAGGTTACATTTTTTCCCAAACTCCTCGCTTGGTTGGCCGCAGAGGTGGTGTTGGGCTACTATTCTCACCCTCTTGTAGATTTCAACCTTCCACCTCAATCTCACTGCTTTTCTTCCTTCAAAGTCCACTCTATCCGTCTATTCACTACTCTACCTCTCCGAGTAGCAGTCATTTATTGACCCCATGATAAGTCCTTTCTCACTGACTTTGAAACCTGACTTTCCTTCTTTCTTGAACCTTCATCTCCTTCCCTCATTCTTGGGGATTTTAATATTCATGCTAATGAACCTCCGACTCTTATTCTTCTCAGTTTCTCACTTTAACATCCTCTTTCAATATTCAGGTGCTCCACTACCCCTATTCACTGTTTTGACCTTATCTTCATCTCCAACTGCTCACTCTCCAGTTTCTGCACCTCAGCTCTTCCCCTCTCTGACCATCATCTGATAACTTTCACACTTAAACACCCCCCCCCCCCCAGTCCCATCCAATCTCCACCAATACATTTAGGAATCTTGAGGCTATTGCCTCTTCTACTCGGTCCTCCAGTGTTTCAAACCTCTTCTCAACCACTCTATTTTCCAAGTCTGCCAATGAGGCTGTCTCTTCCTATAATACTATTCTCTCCTCTGCTCTGGATACCTTTGCTCCTCCCATTCTCCAACCTTGGCTGACCTCCATACCAGAAATTTCAGCAGGAATCCAGGCCCAAGTATCAGCCTTTCTGTCTGACATTGCTGCCTGGATGTCTCACCGCCATCTGAAATTAAACATGACCAAGACTGAGCTTCTTATCTTTCCCCCTAAACCAACCTCTCCTCTTCCCCCATTCTCTATCTCTGTGGATAACACTCTCATCCTCCTTGTCTCATCAGCTCGTAACTTTGAGGTTATCTTTGACTGCTCTCGCTCTTTCTCTGCACTTATTCAACAGACTGCTAAAACAGTCTGGCATTTCTTTCTCTATAATATCAACAAAATTCATTCTTTCCTTTCTGAGCACACTACCAAAACCCTTATCCACACTCTAATCACCTCTCATTTAGACTATTGCAACTTGCTTCTCACAGGTCTCTCACTAAGCCATCTCTCCCCCCCCCCCCCCCTTCAATCTGTTCAAAATTCTGCTGCACGACTTATATTCCACCAGTGTCACTATGCTCATATTAGTCCTCTCCTCAAGTCACGTCATTGGCTCCCTATCCATTTCCGCATACAGTTCAAACTTCTCTTATTGACTTACAAGTGCATTCACTCTGCAGCTCCTCAGTACCTCTCCACTCTTATCTCTTCCTACACTCCTACCCGAGAACTCCGTTCATTAGGTAAATCTCTCGTATCTATACCCTTCCCCTCCACTGCTAACTCTAGACTCTGTTCCTTTTATCTTGCTGTACCATATACCTGGAATAGAATTCCTGAGCCAGTATGTCAAGCTCCAGCTCTGGCCATCTTCAAATTTAGGATAAAAGCCCACCTTTTTGATGCTGCTTTTAACTCCTTATCCCTATTCACATGTTCTGTACCCATGTCTGTTTTATCATTCCCACCTTAGTAATTCCCTTAGCCATTATTTGTCCTGTTTGTCCGTCCTGATTAGATTGTAAGCTCTGTCGAGCAGGGACTGTCTCTTCATGTTCAAGTGTACAGCGCTGTGTACATCTAGTAGTGCTATAGAAATTATAAGTAGTTATAATTAGTTGTAGTAGTAAGTATATACCGTGCAGATATTTCAGCCCATGCTACAAAATAGCATGCTTTAAAGATTACATTGAGGCGTATTTTTTTTTTACTGCACAGATTTGTCAGGTGCTATATATAGAATCTAGCCTGGTGTAAATGTTGTCACACACAAGTAATGATGGTTGGGAATGTTAAATATCTCTATTCTATAATATTGCCCCTAAATTATAGAAACAACCCTGGGCCGTCCGTACCCCTCCTATGGCCATACCCCTTTTGAGTTGCAAACCATAAAATTTAGGCACACATGTTATAGAATAGGACACAGAGCCAATCTGTCTGTAACAGTGGCGTAGCTAAGTGGGGCCATGGGGGCCTGGGCCCCCATAGATTTGGCCCTGGACCCCCTTCCGATGACCCTCTCGACCTGCCCTCCCTCCGCCAACCCTCCCCCCCCACCACCGTTGCTGTGGACTACCTTTGCTGGCGGGGGACCCCAACCTCCGCCAGCTGAGGTCCTCTTCTTCCGACACAAGGCTTCGTTGTGTTTCTGAGTCTGACATCCTGCACGTTGTACGTGCAGGACGTCAGACTGACAGAAACAGAACGAAGCCTTGCAGATCAGCCAGCGGCCGTGTTGCTGGCTGATCTGTAAGGCTTAATTTTGTTTCTGTGAGTCTGACATTCTGCACATACAACGTGCAGGACGTCAGACTCAGAAACAGAACGAAGCCTTGCGCCGGAAGAAGAGGACCTCGGCTGGCAGGGGGGTCGAGAGGGTCGGCGGGGGGGGGGGTCAAAGTTGGTGGCAGCAGCGGCGGTGGCGGGGGGGGGGGGGTCGGCAATGGCGGGGGGGTTGGCGGCACCAGGGGGGCTCTGGGCCCCACTCCCACCAAAGTCTGCCTACGCCCCTGGTCTGTAACTCCAATAACTGCCAATTAACACCTATTATTGATTATTAACAGCACATTAACTAATTAGTATGCCTGCAGATCTGGAATCCATGTTCAAATTTGCATGGCAAATTTTGGGCAACCTGCATAGAATCTGGGGATTAGTGTGGAGATGGATAAGTAAATTGGAATCCAGGAGAAATACAGTCTATGTTAAATCTAACACTCTAAGTAAAACAGAAATACCAGTGAATGAGATTTACTGCCTCCCCCCCCCCCCCCCCCCCCCCCGAAATAAAAATTTTCAGAATGTGTTTCTGGGGTTTGAATCTTGAAAGATTTGAGTACTATACTGCTTTCAAATAAAAAGTGGAGCATAAAATGATGCTTAGCTTTTTTGGTTATATTTAAATTGTAAAGCTTTATTCCCATTTGAAGAGAAGGATAAGAAACACACATAAGAGAAGCCATAAAACTACCTGCCAAGACTCAGTGTAAAGGCAGCACTGAACATATTTCACTAGTTCCCAAAACAGCAATACATCTCCTATTGAGATACATTAATTAAAAAATAGAACAAGCAGGACCGCTACAGATTTCCTGTGCAAGAGCTACACCTCTTTACTATGTACAGAACAGAGGCATAACATCACTATATACTAAACAGGTTTAGGAGTGTATTCTCTATGGGGTCCTTTTACTAAGGTGCGTTGAAAATGGCCTGCAGTAGTGTACACGCATGTTTTGGGCGCACGCAGAATCATTTTTCAGTGCACCTGCAAAAAATGCCTTTTTTAAAAATGTTTGCCGAAAATGGACATGCGGCAAAATTAAAATTGCCGCGTGTCCATTTTGGGTCTGAGACAGGCATTGACCTAGCGGTAAAGTCTCACGTAGTAACTGGGCAGTAATGACCTACATGCGCCAAATGCCACTTGGCGCGCAGAGCTGACACACGCCAGGAAATAAAAAATATTTTTCGGGCGTGCATAGCGCACATGCGCCAAAAATGAAATTACTGCAAAGGCCACATGGTAGCCATGTGGTAACTCCATTTTGGCGTGCGTTGGGCACATGTAGATGCTTACGCGGCTTAGTAAAAGGGCCCTTATGTATCCCAGGTATGGCAGGGAAAGGAAGAAGGCCAGAGGTGAAATTGTGAGATTGGAAATATGGAGGGCAATGTGTGGAGAGTGACAATGAAAAAGCAGACGTATTTAACAAGTATTTTTGTTCAATGTTCACTGAAGATGATCCAGGAGATGGCCAACTAGATTAGGCAACACAATTTACATAGCATTTAAAAAAAAAAATCATTTTTACTTAATCCCATCACTCTGGAATTCCCTACCACAGTATTTTAAAATGGAGAAAAATTAAAATTAAAGTGCAGTATGACTGGTTTGAAGATATACAACTTCTCTTTGGCTTTTTCTGATTTCTAAATGTCCCTGTGTTTGGGACGGAGGATGAATGATGGACAGTTATGCTGCTATAGATACAAAAGTAAAGGACTAGTTTTTCTTTTCTTTATTTTTTTAAGTTTTTTTCTTTTATGCTATTGTCTTATTTTTTAAAATTCTGTTTCTGTTTTGTTAAATATTATTGTAAACTGCTTCACTTTGATGAAAGTGCAGTATATCAAGAAGTTTTTAATAAGTATAACTATAAACATAAACATATCAATACAGAAATATTTCCCATCATTTTAACAGACTTGATCAAAAAGAACTTCCAAATACACCTGGATAAGTTGCCTATACATGCTACATCTTATGAACTCCAGAAAGAAGCTCTCTGTGGCACAATGCATGTACTATGGTGAGCATCAGCAGTACATTTGAGAGACTGAGATCATATTCCACATACCCTGGTTTAGGAGTGAGGTTCATTCTTATCATGGTATGTGCAAAACTAACAAACCATGCCAAGGTCCTGCAAATGAGCCTCCAGGCCCTCATGGTGATGTTGTGTGGTCGCAGGAGGTGATTCTTCTTCATTATTTTCCTCCTGTGTACATAGCCGCCGAGAGGGGGGAGGGGCACAGGGGACAAAATTCTCCGGGTCCGAGCCTCCAAGGGGGGCCCTGCACCGCTGTCCCACCCACCCTCCGTCATCGACCGTCTGCCCCCTGCATTGAAATCGCAGTCTCACCTCCGTGAAAGCAGCGTTGCAGGCAGCAGAATGCCTCCCTTCAGTCCTCCTTCCCTCCCTGTGTCCCACCCTCGTCTGACATAAGTTCCGCAAGGGCGGGACACAAGGAGGGAAGGAGGGCCAAAGGGAGGCGTTCACGGAGGTGAGACTATGATTTCAATGCAGGGGGCCCAGCCCGGTGGTGGACGGAGGGAGGGAGTGGCGGCAGCGGTGACCTCGGGGGGGGGGGTGGAGGGGGAGCAGTGGCTGCAGCAATCTCGGGGGAGAGTGGTGGTGACCTCAGGGGGAGTGGAGGGGGGAGCGGCAGCGGTGACCTCGGGGGGCCGGGACGGCGAGGGTGGCAGGGGCGGGGCCCCAGGGGTGGCCTTGCCCCGGGCCCGGCCCAGTCTCTCGGCGGCCCTGCCTGTGTATGAGGTACAGGAGGACAAGGAGCTGTGACTTCTCTGGTGAGAAGTTGGGCTGTCTTCTAAGGGACATGAAACAGATAGCAGCATGTTATTCAGTTAAATTGTGCACTCAAACTGAGTGCGTTCCCTAATTTGCACATGCAATTTTTATAAAATTCAAGGGTAAGTGCAAATTCTAACATATGCCCTCCTTGCATTTACCCACTAAGCAAATTGTGTGCCTAAATTATAGATTAGCACTGAGCACTCACCTACCACTTACGTGTGCAAGTATACATTCATCCGCATTCTATAATTTTAAGCAAACATATGGCACTTACATTTCAACACCCCATTCTAGACTGAGGGGGAATCTGTGCAGTATCCTCAAGATGTTGTCACAGTCTTCCTCTCCAGTCCAACTGTTTCTGGTACTTTTATAAATTCCAGCCACAACTATCCCAAAACACCTTTAGCTGACTTCTTAGCTTTGAATGCTTCAAGAATACAAATCCCATCAGATTCTTCGTTTCCTTACCTCGTTTCCTTCAGAGTTTTATTAAAGTTTCTAAACACTAGATATAATCTGGCCAATATTGAAAGGCATTTATCTGGTTAAAAGCCATGTTATTTTACCATCAACTCATGCAATTGTAGCACAGATCCCATTTTATGCAATGAGACCTAGTTATTAGTAAGTGGGATTAACAGTAAAATAACACATCTTAACGAAAGCCCACATTTATTTATTTATTTGTTTGTTTGTTTGTTACATTTGTATCCCACATTTTTTATAATTATACCCCTGAATATTGCTGCTAACCAGATAGCACTGCTGGTCAGCACTGATTCCTGGATACTCAGGGCTGGCTGGTATCTGGATACCAGTACTGACTATCCAGTGTTTTTTGGGGGTGGGGAGGTGCCCCAAAGCAGCTTGTATTAACAAATAAAAGGCTGACTGCCCCAGTACTCCTATTTCCCTCAAATTGATTGTGCGTGTTTATTGGCAATTTTGGTCAAGAGCGAGTACAGAAAAACACAATCTGAAAAGAAAGACAACAAAAAATTTAAATTCTGCAGGGAGATATGTAAGATAATTTGTGTAGGATTTCATTGTGATTTCCATGTTTGCATAGCTATATTTGGTTAGTTTGAAAGAAGACCAAAGGTCCATTGAGTCCAAACTTCTCTTGATGGTTTAACAGCTGAGTCTACAGCGGGAAATAATCCTGTTCATTCTTCTACATCATGAATCCAACTTCTGGTAAAGCGCATCTTACAGATTCATCGAAACACCTGGATTAAATAGGATTTAGAGCTACTGAATAAAAATGCACTCATACTTATTATCCAAGTTTGCTGATCATAATATATAATTTTGTTTTAAAAAGTAAATTTCTATGGGAATGTGTGCACTGCTGGTAGTGACAGTTTTTAAGTGACAGGCACAATCAGCACAGTCAAAGCAATCATGCCTGAGAATCGGAACATAGCATTACATACAGGGGTGAGTTCTATAAATCACGCCTAAAAAGTTGGCGCTGACCCCCCCCCCCCCCCCCCCCATTTAAGCGCTATTTGATAAGTTGTGCCTAAAGTTAGGTACTGTTTATAGAATAGTGTTTAAGAGCAGGGATCACGCATGTCCATTTGCACCAACAAGAATGTGGTACAAATGCACCTGCCTAAATTTACACCCAGAACCGCCTTATTCTAAATTGTTATGTTGTTATTTGTGAAATAGTAGTGCTATATATCAGTTGTGTTCGATATTATTAGTGTACTATCGTAATCTGTCTTGGATAAGGTGGAATATAAGTAATACATAACAATAAACAACTTGACCTGTGGTAAAACAACCCAAGTTAACAGTAGCCCACATTGAGAACTTGCTTCCTGAATATCACTGCTAACCGATAAGTACCAGCTGCTACGATATGTAGGATGTGTCTACCAATTATTTACGATAAACTGGATTCAACAATCAGACCTTTAAAGAAATTGAGAGAGAAATAGCATGAAGCATGACTACAGTATCACTGTAGAGAAGGGTGTCTCTGTTTAGGTGTGTAATCTCTGTGTCAATATCTAGGTGGCCTTTTGCCATATCTATTGGTAAAGAGGATGCCCTTATCCATTCTGAAGTAAACCATTATATAGTATTACTATAGGCAGAGTTTTCTACATGTGTTCATAGATAAGTCAGATCATAGTGGACATTAATATTTACATTAATAATGTAAAAACCCATGAGCACTGAAGACATGGTATTATTTATTTATTTTTTACACACTGCCTAGTCTACAGTATTGCAAATGGCTAACAACCAAACACAGGAAATCGACAGCATTAGCACAAACTCTTATCAAACATGTTTATATTTTAATTTTAGTAGCCCATAAATTGCAAGATCCCTTGGATGAGAAACAACAAAATGATAATACAAATATATATAGACAAAGCTCCATTTTACACCGAATGTTGAGATGGGAATTGAGACATCTTGGTCTGGAATAGTGTAAAATAGGTAAGAGTACATGAAGTACATTTATATTTGTCTTCAGCTACAGGGACAGCAGCACCTTCAAAACCACATTCAGAAAAGGAATGTGGTCCTGCAGGACAGTACATGAGTATCTGCTACTACACATGCAGATGCCAATGTTGAAATGCACACTGTGGTTGCTGGGACTAACACTACCAGCATAGATATCTCTCTCACCCCTTGATTCCACCCCCCCACCCCCCCCAGCAGTTCTCAATAGTAGCCCTTCCCTGATATCCCCAACATGAGTAACAAGAATTTTTCCCTGACACCCCCAACAAGAATACAAAAATTCCCCTCCTGACACCCTGTTGACATAAAAACCAATATCCTCCTCCTCTGACACTCAACATGAATACCAAGATCCCCCCCAATACCCCACTGACATGTATACCAGGAGCCCCTTCCCCTTATATTCCTCAAGATGAATATCCTGGGACCCCCTGACACAATCTAGCCTCTCAACCCTTGGACCCCCTCCCCACCATTATCTGATCCCCCTGCTAATGCACTCTGGCTCTTATAAGAGTTTTCCCGGTGGTCAAGGAGAGCAGGAGTGAACCCCAGTCACTTCTGCTCATCCGGCATCCAGGGTCAAAATGGTGCCTCTGATCTATATTGGTAGTTTTGCAGTAATAATACAAATATTCAATGCATAGCATATAAACAAAATAAAACATATATGTGCAAAATTAAAATAATATTGCATCTTGGAAAGGTATTGCGCTTCCCCTGGTATACAGATTTTATGATTATAGTTCACAGTTGAAACTCAAATTGTTTTTTATTCAGTCAACATATGTTAATTAGAGGGGCATAATCGAACAGGGCACCCAATTTTTCATGAGGGCGTCCTCGCAGGATGGCCCCGTAAAGGGGCGGGGCAACCCGTATTATCGAAACAAGATGGGCATCCTTCTTTTATTTCAATAATACGGTTGGGGACGTCCAAATCATGAAATTTAGGTCGACCTTAGAGATGATTGTCCATAGGTCGTTTTTGAGATGGTCATCCCCGGTATTCGGCGATAATGGAAACCGAGGACGCCCATCTCAAAAATGACCAAATCCAAGCCATTTGGTCGTGGGAGGAGCCAGCATTCATAGTGCACTGGTCCCTATGACATGCCAAGACACCAACCAGGCACCCTAGGGGGCACTGCAGTGGACTTCAGAAAGGTCCCAGGTGCATAGCTCCCTTACCTTGAGTGCTGAGCCCCACAAACCCCGCCCAAAACCCAAGACCCACCAAAACCCAAGGTACACCACTACCATAGCCCTTAGGGATGAAGGGGGGCACCTACATGTGGGTACAGTGGGATTCTGGTGGATTTTGGAGGGCTCACATTTACCACCACAAGTGTAACAGGTAGGGGGGATGGGCCTGGGTCTGCCTGCCTGAAGTACACTGCACCCACTACAACTGCTCCAGGCATACTGCTGCGATGGACCTGAGTATGGCATTAGAGGATGGCAAAAAGTATTTTTAAAGGTTTTATTTTGAGGATGGGAGGGGATTAGTGACCACTGGGGGAGTAAGGGGAGGTGATCCCCGATTCCCTCCGGTGGTCATCTGGTCAGTTTGAGCACCTTTTTGATGCTTGGTCGTGAAAATAAATGGACCAAGTAAAGTCGCCCAAGTGTTCGTCAGGGACGCCCTTCTTTTTTCCATTTTCGGCCGAGGACACCCATCTCCTAAGCATGCCCCAGTCCCACCTTCGCTACACTGCCAACACGCCCCCGTGAACTTTGGTCATCTCCGGGACGGAAAGCAGTTGAGGGCGCCCAAAATCGGCTTTCTATTATGCCGATTTGGGCGACCTCTCGAGAAGGACGCCCATCTCCCAATTTGTGTCGTAAGATGGGCGCCCTTCTCTTTGGAAATTAACCTGTTACTGACACATGAAAACCTTTGCAAAGAACTTTCAATGAACACAACATACTCATTACCCCAGGAAAAGTAACACAAGGATTGAAGTTATCAGTTCAAGGAAATGAGTTGGGTGAGTTGTTTTTCTAGTTTTTGTTGCATATTTCAGTTAAATATCCTTGAATGTGAGATACGTGGCCTTACATTTACCATGTACAATATTACAAAAAAATTCATTAAGTTCATTACAAATAACATTGAAAATATGTAATTATGCACTCTTAAAATATATGAGTAGGCAGTCTTTGATGTCAAATATTTGACAAAGCATAATAGAGCAGAAATTATTATGTGTTTGCTAAGGGATTTTGCCTGCTGATTTCAGAAAGGACTTTTCATTTCTTCTGAGAACAGGGTTACTCAGGGATATTTAGAATAATATTGAAAACAAAGCCATGTATTATGCATGAGGCATTTTGTGCAAATTCATCATTCCTTGTTCAGATTTCAGAGTAAAGTTTAAGGTCTTCATGCAATTCATATTAGTTTTGCGTAAAATCTGGAAGGTATTTAGACAGGTGGGGATTTTTGCCAATAAATAGTCACGTGTCGCACAGTGTACCCTGATGCTTAAAAATAAGATGGTGCCATAGTGTGATACAAATGTTCTGTGGGAAGCCTCTGTTTTTATACGTACAGTATATTATATTCCTATAAGCTGTAAAGCTTACAATATTTAATCGTAGGTTGAATGCTTCATGTGACCAATTCCTTCCAGTCTCATTAAAATCTCCCAGCTTTCATGTCCTAACTCAACATGTAAACGTTGACCTTATTGGTTTTCACTAGGGAACCCTAGTCCTTGTTGGCTTTCTGTTGCACCCCTCTTTCTTAGGCCGAGATCTACATTTGAGACGCAGCAGGCCAAGAATTAGTAGTAAAGGAGAGGGCTGAGAACTAAGGAGGGAAGTTTTACACTGTTCCTTATGATTTGTGCAAATTACTTAACATTACTTCTGATACAAGCTCAGGGGGCCTTGTACTAAAGATTAGTACACGTTATCTGCAGAAGGCTCATAGGAATAAAATGGGTCCTGTGACAATTAACTGGCACTAATCTTTAGTAAAAGACCCCCTCATATTATAAGCTCTCTGGGGGCAGGAACATACCTTCTGTGCCTGGATGTAATTCACCTTTACCTACTCCTAAAAGAAGCCATGAACAAAATCCTTTCCCTTCCTCTATAAGCTGTTTTTCCTTTTTGCCACTTACACACAACTGAAATATCACAGAAGGACTCCCTAGGCTTTTATTGAGCCAGAATCAGTACAAAACTATTCATTTCAATTATTAACAGTAAGTTAATAAAAGTTATTTGCTTATTTGGAATAAAATAGTTGGAAATTAAGAAGTTGAGTCTTCTGATATTAATGCTGATCTGTTTTAACAAAACAGCAGACACAAGGCACACATTTACATTGGGAAAGGGCCATTCCAAGATTCTACATTTGCCAAATAAAAGCTCATACTTTTATTATTTTTGTTTTCTAAAACGTAGGGATCTTTTTACTCAAGAGCAGTAAAGTTTTCCATTTACTGTGCATTAATACAAAAGTGCAAAGTTGTGCACTAAGGGCCCCTTTTACCAAGCTGCGGCAAAAAAGTGGCCTGAGCTGGCGTCGGCGCGTGTTTTTGCTGTGCACTGGGGCCCCCTTTTACTGCGCAGCGGGAAAAAAGGTAGGTCTTTCTTTTTTTTAGGAAATGGCCATGCGGCAAATGAAGCACATGCCGCATGGCCATTTCGGGGACAGCCCTTACCATCACGCACTGATGTGGCAGTAAGGGCTCCCGTGCTAACTCGGCCGTAACCGGGCAGCATGCAGAACTGCCTGATTACCGCCGGGTTCACAGCACACGCCACAAAAATAAATGGCGTGCTGGGGGTGGGAAGTACCACCAGGTTGCTGCTGTAGTCCGGTGGTACTTCCTTTTTAGCGAGCCGTAAGCCAGTGTTGGGCTTACCAGTGCTTTTTAGAAGGGGCCCTAACTGTTGGGGATGTTTCCAGCATGGTCCCATACAAATTACCAAACAGAAAATGTATTTGCCATGTGCTAAGTGGATTCACATTTAGTATGGATACAGTTGTTACCTTATATTCACTAATATCAGACACCTGCTCAATACTCCCTTCTTCTTGGGGCCTTCATATGCTCTACCCTCCATCCTTCCTCCAAGTGTGGTAACTGTGGCCCTTTTATGTGACTGTAATGGTCATTTTCATGGGTTTTCCCAAAATCTCAGCTGTAACTCCAAAACTGCCAAAATATCAATTCTCTTCAATTTTCAAGCGTGTTCTTCAACCCTCTATGAATACATAAAACAAAGATATTCACCACACTTTCCACTATGTTGTCCTCCTGGAAAGCAATAGCGATATCACACACTAAGAGGTCACAAACACAGTTATATTAAATTCTTTCAGGTCCTTACAATTATCTTAAAATCCTAGAAAGTGATTGCTGTGCTGCACATTTACACTTACAGTAATTGGTAATCTTAGTAGGACAAAGAATGTTATTTCCATAGCAAAAGTACACAGAAGACACCATATAAAACCTATGGCAAACCTCAATAACTAAATTCTTATTCAAATGTCCAAGATGAAATCACTCTTTTGGGATCTTGCCATGTACTTGTGACTTGGATTGGCCACTGTTGTAAACAGGGCTTGACGGACCTTCTGTCTGTCCCAGTAGGGCAATGCTTATGTTCTAATGTTCTTGCTTTTTACCTTTCAAACACACAAATCACCAAGGAAACACAGGGGTCCTTTTACTAAGGTGTGCTGAAAAAATGGCCTGCGGTAGTGTAGACGCGTGTTTTGGGCGCGCGCAGAATAATTTTTTAGCGTACCTACAAAAAATGCCTTTTTTGCCAAAAATGGACGTGCGGCAAAACTAAAATTGCCGAGCATCCATTTTGGGTCTGAGACCTTACCGCAAGCCATTGACCTAACAGTAAGGTCTCACGTGGTAACCAGGCAGTAATGGTCTACGCGTATAAAATGCCATTTGACGCGCGTAGCTGCCACAAGCCAGAAAATAAAAAAATATTTTTCAGACACGCGTAATGAACGTGCATCAAAATTGAATTACGTGGTAACCGGGTGGTAACTCCAATTTGACGTGCATTGGGCGCTTGTAGGTGTCTACGCGGCTTAGTAAAAGGGCCCCACAGTGAAGTCAGCTCCGCTATTGTAAAATAAGTTCTGAATGCTATCACCATTTAAGTGGCATTTTCATGCCATATAATTGATGGGCAGGTGACATCATACCCTTTTGATCTTGACCAATGTACACCTTTACTTAAAACAAAACAAAGTATTCAAAATAGCCCACAAACTATTAAACTTTTAATTTAATAACAGAGCCTCCATAAACAAATTATAAAATCATCCTCCTCAGGGACATAAAGAGCAGTACAAGTCATAAGAACATAAAAACAAAGCCATACAGGGTCAGACTGATGGTCCATTTAGCCCAGTATCCCGCTTCCAACAGTGGCCAATCCAGGTCACAAGTACCTGGCAGAATCCCAAATAGCAACAGGATTTCATGCTGCTGACTTCAGGGATAAGTAGTGGTTTCCCCCATGTGTACCTTAATAGCAGATTGTGGACTTTCCCTCCAGGAACTTGTCTGAACCTTTTTCAAACCCAAATACACTAACTGCTTTTACTATATCCTCCAGCAATATGTTGCAGGGCTTAACTATTCACGGAGTGAAAAAAATTATTTTCTCCTATTTGTTTTAAAAGTATTTCCCTATAAATTCATGGAGTGTCCCCTCATCTTTGTACTTTTTGAAAGAGTAAACAATTGATTCATGTCCACCCGATGTACTCCACTCAGTATTTTTATATACCTCTATCATATCGCCCCTCAACTGTTTCTTCTCCAGCTGAAGAGCCCTAAACTTTTAAGCCTTTCCTCATATGACAGGAGTTCCATTTCCGTAATCATTTTGGTCATAATTTCTAATTCCACTATCAAGCTTGTTTTCGAAAGAGAAGGATGCCCATCTTTTGACACAAATCGCAAGATGTGCGTCCTTCTCACAGGGTCGTCCAAATCGGCATAATCGAAAGCCGATTTTGGGCGTCCACAACTGCTTTCCGTCACGGGGATGACCAAAGCTCCCGGGGGCATGTCAGAGGCGTAGCAAAGGCGGGACTTGGGCATGCCTAACACATGGGTGACCTCGACCCATAACGGAAAAAAAGGGCATCCCTGACAAACACTTGGACCAATTTATGTCGGAAGATGGCTGGCAATCTCTTTCGAAAATAAGCTGATAGGCTCCTAAGTTTGACTAAGTTGCTGTAAGCACTAATATGTGCTTACTGCAGCAAAAAAGTGCTTACCAATGGTTGCACTCAGGCATCCCATGGTAATTTTTGTATGAGCATGCACTTCCCATGCGTTGAAAAATAAACATTATTTTTAGCGTTGGAGCAGATTGGGAGGCGGAGAGCAGGCATGTTTTGTGCTTATCAGTTCGTGCAGCTACACTGCTGTGCGATAACTGATTAGTGCGTGGTTAGCGAGTGAGCCATTACTGCCTACAAAATAGGTGGAAAAATTAGTATATGGCCACTAATGCTGGAAATAGAAAAATCAGCTATTGTACCCCTGAGGTAAAAATGGCCTAAACGCATAGGAATGACATGTGTAAGCATGTGCTAAGACCACTTTATACCGCAGCTTAGTAAAAGGGCCCCAAAGTTAGAAGCCTAACTTAGGAATCTATTTTGTAAGCTCTGTTCCTGATTTGGATGTCTGAAACCAGCCTTTAGATGTCCATATTGCTTGCATGCCCAAATCCTGATTTTATAAAGCCAGGAATGGGCGTCTAAAACTGCAATATGTCTATATGGCAAAGATGTGCAGTTGGGGTATGTTTTGGGTGGGACTAGGGAGGGCCAAAAACTCAGATTGCAGATGGGGAAGGGACATCCATGTACCAAAGGAAGGACACTGGTATTTAGACCTGGTACTTGGCACATCCAGGTTACAGGAAGGTGTTCTGATCTAGCAGTTGTCCACTGGAGGGAGTAAGGGAAATCACAGTAAGTATTTTTTCTGTCCCTGGAAGCTCACAATTTAAAGAATAAAAAAGAGAAAATTACAAAAAGCTGCACAGGGATTTGAACTAGTACCTGCTGCATCACTGCAGGCTACTCCAAGCGTTAGGCTACTGCTTCACATGAACACCTGGGTGACCATCTTATAATATAGATGTTACTATGCTGCCACCCAGATGTCCATGCTCTTTGTTTTGCCCCGTTTCAGTTTGTAATATGGATGTTCATGCTGGACATAACCAGCACTTGTACATCCATTCCTCGTGTATTTTAAAACAGCTGCAAGTTGGCAGATCCTGTTTTGAAATACACAAGAAATGGACATCTATATCTGATGTACATACTTGGATGGCCATATTCTCAGTTGGACGTTCTTTCTAAACTTTTGGAGTCCCTTTTACTAAAGTGCAATAAGGTTTTTGCACTTATTGCATGTTAGTTGTAAAATCTAGTGCTCTGTAAGTGCATAGCCCTACCAACAAATGCAGGGAGTTGCTCAACTTGTGCCCTGTATTTATCACATGTAGCATATGGGCATTGAATTACACCATACTATCTGCCACTGTATGTAACACATTGCCAGTCCCACAGATATATCAGAATATTGCAGTGGCAGTACACCTTTCCTATCTGGTCTCCCTAGGAAAAAACTCTGATCTGATCCCCCATTAGAATCCCCACTCATCTGAACTCCTCCCTAATCCCTTCCCACCCTGAACTTAAAGGTACTAGCTCTGCCCTCTTAGGGAAGCCTCTTCCCCTTACCCAAACTTGTCCCTACCCTTACCCCATCCACACACCCACAGGACTTACCTGAGGGTAATTCCTGAGGGGTAATTCATGGTGTTTTAGGGGTGCAGGTTTAGCCTTGTCCCCTTTTGCTCCTGCCCCACCTGCCTTCAGCTGCAAAATGATGCTAATGATCCCTGGCAGTAGTCTTGTGGTACTACCTCTAGTGGTCAGCCTACCTCTAGTGGTCAGCTATTATCAATCATCAGCCTTGACTGATGATGGCTAAGAGCTAGTCTTAGTTACAACTATTATTGTCAGCTGTCAAGGCTATTGGTTCCTAATAATTTTTATGTATAAATATTTTCATAAGCATCCTCATCCCTGACTACTAGAATACAGTAGCTGTGTTAGATTATATGATTTATTCTGGATTTATTTGTGATTTTTTTTTAAATTTTATAAATGTAATGCACCCTTGTGATTATCCCTGGATCCAGGGCTGACCTGTCAAGAGTCCCCCTTGGGACCCCTTGAAATTGTGGTACTTGGTGCCTCCATCTTGGGAAGAAAGATGTTAGTGGGTTGGATTTCCCTCTCTTCTCTTCAGGAGAAATCCAATAACACCACTCTAAACAAGGCTGGCTGAGATACTAAACAATTTATTCAAACAGTATAGTTATCTATTACAGTATTTAAAAAGTGAAAACATCAACTTCATGAAACATGTAGTAAGCAGAATAATTGAAATAATAATGTGGTAATATCAAAACTTTCTTTAAGATCGAGAATTGGTACAGCAAATAGATATTCAACTAATTCCCAGATCAAAATACAAATTTTTTTGTGGACCATTAAATAGGAGATAACAGTGGTAAGCACAAAGCTTTTGCAGTCACACTTCTTTCCTCATCAGTATTTAAAATACATTTTCTTTATATGCACTTGAATTTAAGGAAGATATGAACATTTGAAAGTATAAATTTTTAAAAATGGGACCGATGAGGAAAGAGGTGTGACTTCAAATGCTTTGTGCTTACCACTGTTACCTACTATCTGATGGTCCTCAAAAAAATTTATTTTGATCTGGGAATTAGTTGGATATCTGTAAGCAGAATAACATCTCTTAACCAGTTATGTGTGTAATCCTCTAATTTTAACCAGATAGTTATGTATTCTTTCCTATCTAGTTCCTATAACTGATTTGGGCAGTCTGCATTATCTTTTGCTTCTCCTCAGGTTTATCTCCCCAAGTGTCACTCATGGCTGCTGGACCAGTGACTGCTTGAGATCATAGGACGGTCCCATGCTGTCTGTTCTGGAGCTCTCTCTAAGGGGGGGGAGGAATTCTTTTCCTTTTAGGCTCCAAGGCTCATCCCCACAGCTCTTCTGAGGCTACAGGCCTTCCTCCAGCACAGATAGGGTTACCATATTTGGTCCCCCCCCCCCCAAAAGAGGACACATGCCCCGCCCCACCACACCCACACCCGACCACCACAACACCCACACCCGCCCCCATTGCCGAGAGGTGATGCGGCCTCGCGAGATTTCTGCGAGGCCGCTTCAACTCTTGGCGGCCATTTTGTATCGGCACCAGGACCATCAGCACTCAGCATTGCAAGGGGAACAGAATGTAGGGCAGCGCTCCAAGCAGGAAAGAGGGGGCTCTTTCCTGCCCCAAAGAGGTGTTTTAGGGGTCTCTAGACCACCAGGGCATTAGAGTAAGGGAAGGGGAGGCTAGGCTAGGACACCATTAGGCCCGCCCGCCTGCCAGCCTGCCTGTTTGTCCGGAAATCCAGACAAACAGGCAGGCTGGTAAAACCCGTCCGGTTGCCCGGCCATGTCCTCAAAAGAGGACATGTCTGAGTAAAACCGGACATGTGGTAACCCTAAGCACAAAAGGTGGCCTCCTTGCTGCTGGACCTCCAGCCCCAACCACATTCCTAGAGGCCTTCCTGTCACTGGCTCTCAAGTGCCAACCATGCTCCCAGGCAGCAACTGCATTTCCAGGGGCCTTCCTGTTGCGAAACCCTGTGGTGCATGGGGCCATCTGCCTATCGGTCGCCAGGTGCCTCTCTTCTTTTGTTTGGACCAGTCCTTTTTCAGGAAGGGCCTCAGTCTTAGGGGTCACCTCCCTCCCAGATAAATATTCTTCAAGCTCTTTTATGAATCTAGGGGCCCTTTTACTAAGGCTTGCCAAAAAATGGCCTGCGCTGGTGTAGGTGCGTGTATTGGATGCGTGCAGGTCCAGTTTTAGGCATGCCTGCAAAAAAAAGGCCTCTTTTTTGGAGCCGAAAATGGACGTGTGGCAAAATAATAATTGGCCCGCATCCATTTTGGGCCTGAGACCTTACCGCCACCCTTTGACTTAGCGGTAAGGACTCATGCATTAACCAAGTGGTAATCGTCAGCGCACGTACACTGCCGATTACCACCCAGTTAGTGCCACATGGTAGAAAATAGAAATTATTCTCCGATGCGCATTTTGGACACGTGACAAAATTAGAATTTTTCTGTTACATTTGTACCCCGCGCTTTCCCACTCATGGCAGGCTCAATACGGCTTACATATTGTATACAAGTAGCTGGGCGGTATTTCTAATTTGATGCACTTTGTACGCGCGTAGACGCCTACGCGCCTTTGTAAAAGGCCCTCTACTTCTGTCTGATTCTAGTCCTCTGTAGTCTATGGCTTACAATTCATGCCTTCCCCTCTGAAAGGAATGCTTCCCTCTGAGCTAAAGAGCAAAAAAAAAACAAAAAAAACCCACACAACAGAGATTCTATTCAGTATCCCTACTTAATTTTAGTCAGTCTGCTAGAAGCTTTTAATGTTCTGAAAATCACCTCCTTGGTTATTTGTGGTGAGGAGTTTTCACTGACTTCCTATCACCTCTGTTTAATGTGTGTATTTAAACTGTTATTCCTCAGCTTGTAGCAGATAATTATCCTTAAAGTGTGCAAATGGTAACTGTTCATGCTATTTTCCTTACAGTGAACCTTGCAATCTACATGTTCTGCTCCTTGCTATCACCTTTACCCTAGATCCTCAATGGTGTATCAATCTGCAAATTGTTACTTTTTATTGCTACTGCTACTAGAGCAGATCATAGCATTTTTAGGACTAGATTCTATATACGTATCATGGCCAAAAATTCAGCGCCAAAATGAAATTTGCCTAAGCTCGTTCTATAATGTACGCCTTAATTTAGGCGTACTTTATAGAATAAGCCTAAATTTCTGCACGGTATATAGAATACGCCAAGCGACCATGACAGTAAAACTTGGTGTAAATACTGACATCTAAGTTAGGGGCAAAGCAGGTTTATTTTAACCATGGCCTAAAATGATAATATTGAATATTCAACCTGAAATTTTGTCAGAGGAAGGTGGGACCGGCAGCAACTAACAGGAACAGTGTGACCCCACGATCTGGGGCATGGCTTCTAGAGAAAAAGATCGTGGGTCCACACTGTTCCTGCTAGTTGCTGCCGGTCCCACCTTCCTCTGACATAATTTCCTGTTCCGGAGCAGAGCCGGTCAGCCGTAAGCAGGAACAGTGCAGCCCATGATCTTTTACTTTGTTTTTGCCACCACTGCTGAAACAGCAGCAGCAGTGGTAGTGGTGTTGGCAGCGGCAGGGGGTATTTGGTGGGACTGAGGAGAGCCTGGTGCGCCAGTGGCAGTGGGGGTGTCCGGGGGTTAGATCTAGATGTTGGGGAGGGGCTGAAAAAAGGACAGACACTGGATGGAGAATGGAGGGGGGAGGGGGAACAGATGACGGATGGAAGGGAGGAGAGATGGGACAGATGCTGGATGGAGGGGGGAGGGAGGACAGACACTGGATAGAAGGGAGAAGAGAAGTGGCAGATGCTGGATGTAGGGAAAAGAGGAGGGCCAGAGGCTGGATGAGGGGTAGAGAGGGGTCAGATGCTGGATGGAAGGGGAGAAGAGGAGGGCCAGACACTGGATGTAGATAGTGTTGGATTATTTGTAGTAAATAATTAGCAGATTTTAGTACACACAGCTTCAGCTTTAGAAATGTTAATTTCTTTCTTCATCTCTCTCTCATTCACCCCTGAATAATTCACTGCTGAGTCACTTTAAAGTTGAAGTAACAAAACATCTGTTTACTCACAGTTTGTAGTTAGATTATAATCAGACAGGCTTATATATACATATTACTATACATTTGTATTATCAGCTCCTTCCATGTGCTTAGATGGTAATGGATGCTCACACCACCATAGATCCTCTCAGGTTAGGAGAGATCATGAGCTCCATGTGCTCCATGTGCTGCATGTGCTGCATCTGCCCCCACAGGAAGTTGCATAGCTGTGTGACCTCTCTAAGTAATTCACATCAGAGGTCACAGCGTAATCACAGAGAAATAATAGGTGACAGGCAATGCATGTAAAATACAATACATTCTAACAAACCCCTTCTCATGCATAACTGTCATGCAATTATTTATTCATACAAAGTCCAAGCTTTATACGCAGATTCACAAAATGTTCTCTGGGTAACGGTTTGGTCATGATGTCAGCTGTCATCTCACTGGTGTGACAATAGTGTAGACTGATGACCCCTTCTTTCGCCAACTCTCGCACGTTGTGGTATTTCGTTGCGATGTGCTTGGTGCGTGACTGAACCTTGTCATTCTGTGACAGTCGGATGCAGCTCTGATTATCTTCCATTATCTGGATTGGTCTCTGTTCAGCTATACCAAAATCCAGCATAAGTTTTTCAATCCACATCAGTTCTCTGCACGCTTCCGATACGGCCACGTATTCAGCTTCTGTAGAAGACAAACTCACAATACTTTGTTTATGACTGGCCCATGAAATTTGTACATTTCCATACATAAACACATATCCACTTGTGGATTTATAATCAGAATGATCCCCTGCCCAATCTGAATCACAGTAACATATTAGTTTTGGATTACTATTGGCTGAAATCTTTAATTTACAATCAATGGTACCCTTTAAATACCTTACCATCCTTTTAACTGCAGTCCAATCTGATTTGGCAGGTGAGCTGACCCTTCTGCTCAAAATTCCTACTGCATTTGCTATATCAGCCCTGTATGTGGTAGCTAGATATAAAAGCTTACCTATGGCTGATCTATATTGGATGTTATCTGGTAAAGGTTCTCTTACTGTTTCATCCTTCAGAAAATCAGTGATCATGGGAGTGCTTACAACTTGGGCATCTTGCATACCTAAACTTTCAATAAGCTCATTTATTTTCTGCTTCTGGCTTAGAAGATAAGAACCATCATTTTGTTTCTCAATTTCTATACCAAGATAGTATGACACATTACCAAGTTCTTTTATCTCAACATTGTGGTTTAAACATTTTACAATGTCCTTGTACTCTTGCTCACTTTTGCTTGCAATGAGCAGATCATCAACAAAAGCTAAAATGTATGCATATTGTCCATTTGTGCACCTAGTGTACAAACATTTATCTGCTTCACCTTGCTTAAATCCTAAATTTGTCAATATTTCATGCAATTTTTCATTCCAACATTTTGCACTTTGCTTTAATCCATAAAGACCTTTGTTTAATTTACACACTAGCTGTCTTTGTTTTGTATTTATGAAACCTGTTGGTTGTTCCATGTACAAATCTTCAGTTATTTCTCCATGAAGAAACGCTGTTTTCACATCAATGTGTTTGACTTGCATGCCTTTTGAGACTGCAATGCTCAGAAGTGTTCTGATTGTCGTGTGTTTCACTACAGGTGCAAACACTTCATCAAAATCTTCTCCATATTTTTGAAGATATCCCTTTGCCACTAATCTGGCTTTATACCTTTCCACTTTTCCTTGTGCATTCCTTTTTAACTTGAATACCCATTTGCATCCTATAGCTTTCTTGCCAGGAGGTAATTTTGTAAGAATCCAAGTATTATTTTTATCCAATGCATCAATTTCTTCTTGTGCAGCTTTACGCCATTCAGCAGCTTCTTCTGCTGGCATTTTCTCAATCTCATCCCATGTTAAGGGCTCTTGAGCTTCTGCTGACTTTGTTAGGTAAGACAGTCTTGGGGTGGAACACCTTTGTTTTCCCTGGATGAGCGTCTGACAACAGGTTGGTCTGACCTTTCCGCATCCTCTAAATCTGAGAGTTCTTCTCCAATTGATTCCCCTTCTCCAACTGTACTGTCTTCTTCAATGATTCTTTCTGTGTCTGCTTCCTCTGCCTGTTCCTCGTTAGATACAGATGAGTTGCTTTCAGACATCTGCCTTGGTATGGCATTTATATACACTGGCATGTCTATTATGGTTCTAGTTTCATATTCTGGATGATAAGGCTCATCTGGGATAATCCAGCCTTTATCAACCCTTTTGTTTTCATCAAAATATGTAACATGTCTTATGCCAACAATGCCAGTTTTCAGATTCAAAATTCTATATCCTTTGTGTCCTGGAGCATAGCCAACTAAAATGCCCCTTTCTGTTGTGGAATCCAGCTTATGCCTTCTTTGCTTTGGTATATGAGCATATGCTGTACTTCCAAATGTTCTTATGTGTGACAGGTTTGGCTTCCTACCATGCCATGTCTCATGTGGTGTGCGCTCAGCGCCTTTAGTTGGCATTCTGTTTTGTAGGTACACTGCTGTGAGAATGGCTTCCCCCCATAGTCTTTTAGGGAGATTGCTATCTGACAGCATACATCTGGTCATTTCCACAAGTGACCTAAATTTTCTCTCTGCAACAGAATTTTGCTCTGGTGTATAAGCTACTGTTGTGATATGCTGAATGCCTTCTTGTTCTAGAAATGTGCGCATGCTTTGTGAAGTGAACTCACCACCATTGTCGGTCTGAAGAACCTTTGGTTTTCTTTCAAATTTATTGCTCACCATGGCTACGTATTTCTTCAGCATGTCTGTGACTTGACTTTTTTCTTTCAGCAAATAGGCCACACAATATCTAGAGAAATCATCCAAGAATATTAGCACAAATCTGTTATTTCCCAATGATGGGATATTAAACGGTCCACATAAGTCACTGTGTATTAAGTCCAGCACTTTATTACTCCTATTTCCTGTGTATGCAGGAAATGAGGGTCTCACACCTTTTTGAGTAACACAGTCTATGCATTTCTCCATTTTACCAGCATTTGCACTTATCTGAATGCCTGTGGCTAGTTGCCTACTGTAAAAATCCTGGATCACCTTAGAATCACGATGTCCCAGGCGGCGGTGCCAGATTTCCAGACTACATTTACCATCATTCTTCCTTACTTGCGCCATATGTGAGGCTTCACCTGAAATGCTCAGTTTATAAACATCATTATGCATAAAAGCTTCAGCATACACTTCATCATTTTTAGAGATTGTGCACTTACTGTTTTCAAAATGAATCACAAATCCCTTCTTATCTAATGTAGATACACTAAGCATATTGCAAACTGCTTGGGGAATATACAAGACATCACTTACAGGAATTTCTTTAACTTCATTAGACACTTTGCATTTTAAGAATCCAATACCTTTTGCTTGGATCTTAGCAGTCCCTGCGTTTGCAGTTTTAAGAATACCTTCCTCTGGACACATTTCCTGAAAGAAATCTTTACAATTGGTTAAATGGCATGTGCTCCCTGAATCCAAAATCCAAGTACTTTCATTTGAATTATTATTTACCATAGTCAAAGATTTTTCTGCCATTAGAAAGCCCTTGTGTTTATCTTTGTCCTTCATACATTTCCTGGTTTGAAAATTCTTTAGTTCCATTGGCTTAGGTGAGCTAGAGGGAGTGTTTTGTGTTTCCTTACACCATTTAGATACATGTCCCTCCTTTCCACATGAGTAGCAAATCAGCTTGCCCTTGGGTGGAGTTTTCCCATAGCTCCGCCTTCCTCTGTTCTTTGCCAAGAAATTTGTTTCATTTCTCTCTGACTTGCTTTGAGAACACATCTCCTCAGAATCATTTATTATGCATTCCTGCCTTAGTTTTGATGTTGCCTGTTCAAAAGATTGCCCTTCAATGGCCTCATTTACAGACCTAAAAACATCAAACTTCTTTGATAGTGAGGTAAAAAGAAATGCTCTTTTCAATGCATCACACATGGGAATTCCAGAAAGTTCTAGCTTTTGAAATGAAGACATAAGATGCATAATGTGATCATTACATTTACTTTTATCCCTTAATTTGGTTTCATTCAACTCTGCCAGCCAAATTGGTTGCTGCTTTGCATATGTAGTTGCATACATAGTTCTCAGTTTATATAAAATGTCCTTTGGTGTATCTTTTCCCTCCACTAATATGGCTTGTTTCTCTGAGAGAGCTTCCAAAAGCATGCACTTCACATAATAGTTTGCATTGTCCCATTCAGCCATATTTTCAGCTGTTCTGTCTTGGTCTAAGCATATATCTAATCTTTTTGCTCGAAGGAGACATATGAATCTTAGTTCCCACTGCTGATAATTAAACTCAGTTAATTTAGGCACCTTGAGAGAATAGAAAAATGGTGAATTTCTTCCCTCAGCCATTTTCTTAGCCTTCTGTCTGCTGTGTGGGGGGAGAGAGAGACAGACTGAATCTTTCCTTTAAAACTTAAGAGAAAAATGTGGCCTTTTTTTCTGCCTGGTAATATTTCTCTTCTTTTTCAATTCCTGGACCCTGGGCCCATAACCCTTTTGTTGGATTATTTGTAGTAAATAATTAGCAGATTTTAGTACACACAGCTTCAGCTCTAGAAATGTTAATTTCTTTCTTCATCTCTCTCTCATTCACCCCTGAATAATTCACTGCTGAGTCACTTTAAAGTTGAAGTAACAAAACATCTGTTTACTCACAGTTTGTAGTTAGATTATAATCAGACAGGCTTATATATACATATTACTATACATTTGTATTATCAGCTCCTTCCATGTGCTTAGATGGTAATGGATGCTCACACCACCATAGATCCTCTCAGGTTAGGAGAGATCATGAGCTCCATGTGCTCCATGTGCTGCATGTGCTGCATCTGCCCCCACAGGAAGTTGCATAGCTGTGTGACCTCTCTAAGTAATTCACATCAGAGGTCACAGCGTAATCACAGAGAAATAATAGGTGACAGGCAATGCATGTAAAATACAATACATTCTAACAGATAGGAGGGCCAAGTGTTGGATGAGAGGGAGAAAGGGGACAGATGCTGGATGGAAGGGGGGAGAGATGTGGCAGATGCTGGATGTGGGGAGAAGAGGAGGGCCAGATGCTGGAAGGAAAGGGGGACAGAGGACAGCCAGATGCTGGATGTAGGGAGAAGAGGAGGGCCAGACACTGGATGAGGAGGGAGAGGTGGCAGACACTGGATGTAGTGGGGAGAGGAGGGACAGACACTGGATGAAGGGGAGAGCAGATACAGATGTTGGATGGAAGAGGGAAAGAGGTTGCAGATGCTGGATATAGGAGGGAGAGGAGAGACAGACACTGGATATGGGGGGGAGGGGTTAGATGCCAGATGGAAGGGGGAGAGAGGATGCATATGCTGGATGGAACTGGGGAGATAGGGGCCTGAGTGGATGGAAGTAAGGAGTGAGAGGGGCCAGATGCTGGATGGAGGGAGAAAAAGAGGAGAGACTCTGGATGGAACTGAGGAGAAAGAAGGGTCAGACACTGTATGGAAAGGGGGGGGGGAGAGAGGACAGATGCTGGATGGAAAGGGGGAGAGAGGGAGCAACGCTTGATGGAAAGGGGGGAGAGAGAGGGGACAGATGCTGGTGAGAGGTAAGAAGAGATCGAGGAAAGAAGAAACAAGAGACTGGGACCAACACAATTAGAAAAAGTAAACGGCCAGACAACAAAGGTAGGAAAAAAATGAATTTTCAGTTTATTGGTCATTACAGACTGAGTTGGATCTTTGATGCTGTTACTGGTAAGAGAAGCAGGATGTCATCTGTGTAGGATAATAGTAGGTTTTTTTTTTTGTTACATTTGTACCCCACACTTTCCCACTCATGGCAGGCTCTATGCGGCAGGCAATGGAGGGTTAAGTGACTTGCCCAGAATCACAAGGAGCTGCCTGTGCTGGGACCCGAACTCAGTTCCTCAGGACCAAAGTCCACCACCCTAACCACGAGGCCACTCCTCCACTCCATGCACTAAATGAGTACCATGCACTATAAAATGACTTACTGGATTAAAAACTTGTCCAATGAGAGGTGACAAAGGGTAGTGGTAAAAGCAGATCACACTGAAGAAAGGGGCATTACTTGTCTGATCTTCAGGCCAGTATTCTCAGTGGAGGAGGGTAGTTAGTGGGGTCCCGCAGGGGTCTGTGCTGGGTCCGTTGCTTTTTAATGTATTTATAAATGACCTAGAGATGGGAATAACTAGTGAGGTAATTAAATTCGCCGATGACACAAAATTATTCAGTGTCGTCAAGTCGCAGGAGGAATGTGAACGATTACAGGAGGACCTTGCGAGACTGGGAGAATGGGCGTGCAAGTGGCAGATGAAGTTCAATGTTGACAAGTGCAAAGTGATGCATGTGGGTAAGAGGAACCCGAATTATAGCTACGTCTTGCAAGGTTCCGCGTTAGGAGTTACGGATCAAGAAAGGGATCTGGGTGTCGTCGTCGATGATACGCTGAAACCTTCTGCTCAGTGTGCTGCTGCGGCTAGGAAAGCGAATAGAATGTTGGGTGTTATTAGGAAGGGTATGGAGTCCAGGTGTGCGGATGTTATAATGCCGTTGTATCGCTCCATGGTGCGACCGCACCTGGAGTATTGTGTTCAGTACTGGTCTCCGTATCTCAAAAAAGATATAGTAGAATTGGAAAAGGTACAGCGAAGGGCGACGAAAATGATAGTGGGGATGGGACGACTTTCCTATGAAGAGAGGCTGAGAAGGCTAGGGCTTTTCAGCTTGGAGAAGAGACGGCTGAGGGGAGATATGATAGAAGTGTATAAAATAATGAGTGGAATGGATCGGGTGGATGTGAAGCGACTGTTCACGCTATCCAAAAATACTAGGACTAGAGGGCATGAGTTGAAGCTACAGTGTGGTAAATTTAAAACGAATCGGAGAAAATTTTTCTTCACCCAACGTGTAATTAGACTCTGGAATTCATTGCCGGAGAACGTGGTATGGGCGGTTAGCTTGACGGAGTTTAAAAAGGGGTTAGATAGATTCCTAAAGGACAAGTCCATAGACCGCTATTAAATGGACTTGGAAAAATTCCGCATTTTTAGGTATAACTTGTCTGGAATGTTTTTACGTTTGGGGAGCGTGCCAGGTGCCCTTGACCTGGATTGGCCACTGTCGGTGACAGGATGCTGGGCTAGATGGACCTTTGGTCTTTCCCAGTATGGCACTACTTATGTACTTATGTACTTATGTCCTTAAAGGAAATGGCCCTGAGAACAGGATTGCCCTCTACACAACTCCAAGGACACTAAGGTCCTCCCAAGGAGTATCCCTAACCACACTCTCTCCAAAAGACATTACATGATAAGATACCCACAAGCGAGCCTTCTCCGGAATAGGCCCCACACTCTGGAATGGACTCCCTGATAAGCTCCGCTCAACAGAAGACTATCTGTACTTCAGGAAGCAGGTGAAAGCTTGGCTCGTCAAACAGGCCTTTAATGGAAGAAGTAACTAACTTCTTAGTCTCACACAAACACAGAAGGATACACTCTTTTTGTGTGAGAATCCTGACTGCTAGCTGCTGAGCTGTTTTCTTTGGTGCTTTTGGTATGGATTAATCTATTAACTATTAAGTGTTTGTGCCCTTTGGGATCCTAATAGTTGTTAACCCCTTTCACAGCCTCTAGTGAGGCGAAATATGGCCACGTCGGGTTGTGTTTTAAAGTGGTAAGAATAAAAGCCTTTTTAACTTTTGAAGACGTGTGTTCTGCTTTTGTGGACTGCAATATCATGCAAAGGCTATTTGCTGATCCCAACAACTCAGCATTTCTGTGCAATTGGTTCCAAAGCTGCAGTTTACATTGTACTGCTACACTACACCCATCCTCAGAGCTTAGGAACCTATGGCCTATCCAGGTATATTTCTGCTCAAGCATCCTGGGAGTCCTGGGTATTTCTGTCCAGTAAGTGTTGCAAACACAGCAGACCTTAGTACATAAGTACATAAGTAGTGCCATACTGGGAAAGACCAAAGGTCCATCTAGCCCAGCATCCTGTCACCGACAGTGACCAATCCAGGTCAAGGGCACCTGGCACGCTCCCCAAACGTAAAAACATTCCAGACAAGTTATACCTAAAAATGCGGAATTTTTCCAAGTCCATTTAATAGCGGTCTATGGACTTGTCCTTTAGGAATCTATCTAACCCCTTTTTAAACTCCGTCAAGCTAACCGCCCGTACCACGTTCTCCGGCAACGAATTCCAGAGTCTAATTACACGTTGGGTGAAGAAAAATTTTCTCCGATTCGTTTTAAATTTACCACACTGTAGCTTCAACTCATGCCCTCTAGTCCTAGTATTTTGGATAGCGTGAACAGTCGCTTCACATCCACCCGATCCATTCCACTCATTATTTTATACACTTCTATCATATCTCCCCTCAGCCGTCTCTTCTCCAAGCTGAAAAGCCCTAGCCTTCTCAGCCTCTCTTCGTAGGAAAGTCGTCCCATCCCCACTATCATTTTCGTCGCCCTTCGCTGTACCTTTTCCAATTCTACTATATCTTTTTTGAGATACGGAGACCAGTACTGAACACAATACTCCAGGTGCGGTCACACCATGGAGCGATACAACGGCATTATAACATCCGCACACCTGGACTCCATACCCTTCCTAATAACACCCAACATTCTATTCGCTTTCCTAGCCGCAGCAGCACACTGAGCAGAAGGTTTCAGCGTATCATCGACGACGACACCCAGATCCCTTTCTTGATCCGTAACTCCTAACGCGGAACCTTGCAAGACGTAGCTATAATTCGGGTTCCTCTTACCCACATGCATCACTTTGCACTTGTCAACATTGAACTTCATCTGCCACTTGCACGCCCATTCTCCCAGTCTCGCAAGGTCCTCCTGTAATCGTTCACATTCCTCCTGCGACTTGACGACCCTGAATAATTTTGTGTCATCGGCGAATTTAATTACCTCACTAGTTATTCCCATCTCTAGGTCATTTATAAATACATTAAAAAGCAACGGACCCAGCACAGACCCCTGCGGGACCCCACTAACTACCCTCCTCCACTGAGAATACTGGCCACGCAATCCTACTCTCTGCTTCCTATCTTTCAACCAGTTCTTAATCCATAATAATACCCTACCTCCGATTCCATGACTCTGCAATTTCTTCAGGAGTCTTTCGTGCGGCACTTTGTCAAACGCCTTCTGAAAATCCAGATATACAATATCAACCGGCTCCCCATTGTCCACATGTTTGCTTACCCCCTCAAAAAAATGCATTAGATTGGTGAGGCAAGACTTCCCTTCACTAAATCCGTGATGACTTTGTCTCATCAGTCCATGTTTTTGTATATGCTCTGCAATTTTATTCTTAATAATAGCCTCCACCATCTTGCCCGGCACCGACGTCAGACTCACCGGTCTATAATTTCCCGGATCTCCTCTGGAACCCTTCTTAAAAATCGGAGTAACATTGGCTACCCTCCAGTCTTCCGGTACTACACTCGATTTTAGGGACAGATTGCATATTTCTAACAGTAGCTCCGCAAGTTCATTTTTTAGTTCTATTAATACTCTGGGATGAATACCATCAGGTCCCGGTGATTTACTACTCTTCAGCTTGCTGAACTGACCCATTACATCCTCCAAGGTTACAGAGAATTTCTATCTATAAAATTCACACATCCTCTGCCCACCTGCTGCCATCTAAACACTACCCTAAAACAGTGACACAGTGATTCCAACCTGATTACACTTCCCACAAGGTCCATGCATCTAATAGTTTCTATTGTGATTATTTTCCACAGCTGACCAACAAGTTGTAGGACCTATTGGAGAATAGGGTGCAGGCCTGGATCCCAGCATCTGATGTGAGGGAGCTGAAAGAGGGACAAGAGGAGAAAGATGAACCAGTAGAAAAGGAGGCGGCAAAGGTGCTCCTGCTTCTCCAATCCTTGGACCTCATTCATTCTGATTGTCCCTCTCAGCTCCCCCTATCCTTTTACACCTTTCACATGTCCCTCCGGTCTCCCTCTACCATTCTATTCCAGTCACCCATATCTGGCTGTCCCACAGTGCGACCTGAAGAGGAGGACAAGGATCAGGAAGTGGTCTGCATGTTGGACAGTGATGAGGGCCAGGACCTCCTGATGCCCCCCACCTCCTGCTCCTCATGCAGCCAATGCAGCATCCCCGGTGGCATCTGGGTTGCAGATCAGTTTGCTGCAGGAGATGGATCACTAGCTGCACTGAGGCAGAAGACGACACGGCAGCATGAGGTCCTGATCTCAGGCATTCCTGTTGACCCAGAACAAATCTCCTGTGCCTGATATTCCAGGGCACATGGCCCCTCTGCTGGCCTTCTGACCACTTCACAGCTTCTTGTGAACTTGTAGATATTCAACAGACAATTATAATCAATTGGGTCAATAATCAGCTGGTGGCAATCAGTATTTTTAAAAACTAACCACCACCAGCATAAATAGACCTGAATATTCTGTGCCAGCCATACCTGGATGCCAGCAATGGTGGCACCCAGGCAAATGTAAGGGGTTCTTTTACTAAGTCGTGCTAAAAAGTGGCTGGTAGTAGTTTTAACACGAGGGTTTCCCATGTGCTCCAGCCACTTTTTAGTACAGCTCTAAAAAGACGAAATGTTTATTTCTGCCATCAATGGGCACGCGCTGATTTCCAAATTAGTGAGAGGCCCTTACCGCCTCTATTTAGCAGGCGGTAAGAGATCACATGCTACCCGTGTGGTAATTGGGCTGTGCACAGCGATGTGCCCACACTGTCCAATTACCGGCAGGAACACCTACTCCCCACCCCCACGCTGAAAATAAAAATGACTTTCTAGCGCAGGAAATGGCACGCAATGATCTCAGAGATATCGCGGGATCCCTTTTGCGCTAACAGTGCAGTAGCCCTACCGCCGCTTTATTAAAGGGCCCCTTAGACTGCTATTTAATTGGTCATACTTGCTCACTTAGCTGTGCAGGCACCTGCATAATTCCAGACGTCTCCCAGATTTTGCCCCAAACCACCCCGGCACTAACCAGAGAGTGTTCTGCTAGTCAGAGGGGCTATTCAGCCACACTGCTGGGTAAGCACAGCTGAATAATCCCTCCCAATCTACTGAGCACAATTTAAATGGGCAGGAGCCTCTCCTCCCCACTTAAATCATTTTCAATATTGGGTCCAATGTTTATAGTTCACATCTCTTTTCATTCATTGCCTGTGAGTGACTGCATGCCATATTGAATCCAAAGATTAAGACCCCAAAGTAGCCTTTGTCCAAAAAATGGGTAGCTTGCCAGGTGCCCTTGACCTGGATTGGCCGCAGTCGGGGACAGTATGCTGGGCTCGATGGACCTTTGGTCTTTTCCCAGTATGGCATTACTTATGTACTTATGTTACTTTATTCAGTTTTAATGTTATTAGATTATCCCCTCTGTTTACTAAGCCATGCTAGCAGCTGCTGTGCGCTAATGCCACGCAGCAGCTGCTAGTGTTGCTTAGTAAACAGGGGGGTATGTTTTTAAATTGTACCTGATATTTTCTTTTAGTGCCGCTTTCCGTCTCTGCATGTCAGAATCAGCACTAGCCCTTTAAAATAAATCACTGAAATGTTTGCTTGATTTTTTTTCCCTGTGCAAACATCTTCTCTTCCAGGAATTTCAGGAAATTAAATGTTTTTAGTAGAAGATAGGCTATTTCAAAGCTGTGTAAGCAAGCTTTTAGAATTTTTATATTGTTTATGCCCTACTTTTCCTTGAAGCAAATCTCTGAGCCTTAATGAGAAATGTCATGATAACCTAGTATGATGGATTATTACAGTAATTTCAGCAGTATGTGTGCAATTATCATACTGCAAATGCATCTGAAGTGAAGCTTGACCACAGGTCTATAGAAGGTAAGTATATCACAATGCAACTAGAATATCCTTGCATCTCCACTTCTTAGGGAAGAATTGTTCAAACCTCCCAGGAGCAAATTTTCAGACTTGGAGGAGTAGTTTAATGGTTAGCGTTGTGGGCTGCAGGGCCGGTCTTAGCAATTGCGGGGCCCTGTGCAGACCAGTTCGCTGCCCCCCCCAGCCCCCACCCAGCCCCTTGTTGACAAGATATGTTTTAAACATTTTCTTTTATTTCAAATAAAGACAAATCAAGCAAAACTTGTATACAAAAACTAATTCAAACATAAAACATGCTATACTAGGAAACCTTTGGGTTTAAAAAGCAAAACCATGTGCACGTAAGGACTAGATAAATGAATTAAAACGAATCCCCTTAATATGTAATACTTGGTAGCAATAATGAAACAGTGATTGAATATTCAGATAGCAAGCAGACTGAGCCAACAGATTTATTTTCCACTGAATATAATTAACTTTGTATGAACTTGGCTGCTAATAGTGTGCTGAACTGGACAATTTTGGCACATTTAGCCACACCCTTTTACCAGCCATGGTGCATATAAACAGTAATCATTGAAATATTACACCAGTACATGAGAAGAAAAATAAATTGGGGTTTTTTTCATTATAAATAATTTCTGTAAGCTGTTACAGCTGCAGTATATCCAAAATGACACAAACCAAATTAGCATAAAGATTCGCATGCAGCACAATACCAGAAAAACAGAACATTGCTATACATTGCAAAATAAGACAACAGATGTAAATTCTCAAATTGGACCTATTCCAAACACTAAAAAAAAAATAAATGATTTTTTTTTCTACCTTTGTTGTCTTGTGACTTTGTTTTTCTGATCATGTTGGTCCCAGTCTCTGATTCTGCTGCTCTCTGTCTGCTCCCTTAACTCCACTTCCAGGGTTTCCTTTCCATTTATTTCTTTACTTTCCTCCTTTCTTCTTCATTTTTTGCCCTACATCCATAGGTAAAAGCTGGGTCCTCTGTGGACTTGACTGGAGGAAGTATAGAGTGGATCCAGCTTTTCCCTATTTTCTCCAGCCATATGCAGTTTTTCTCCACTGTTCCCATTCCCTCATCTCCGTCAATATGCATCTCCTTCCTCTTTCTTCCCTCTCCTCCATCCATATGCATCTCCTTCCTTTCTCTTCCCTCTCCTCCATCCATGTCCAGCATTTCTCCTCTCTCCTCCCCTCCATCCATGTTCATCTCACTTCATCTCATGTCCTCTCTTCCCTCCCTTCCATCCATATCCAGCATTTCAACTCTCCCCTCTCCTCCATCCATTTCCAGAAATTCTCCTCTCCTCTCCATCCATCTCCTTTCTGTCTTCCCTCACCTCCATCCATGTCCAGCATTTCTCCTGCACACCCCTCCATCCATCCATAACAACTCTCCTCTCTCTCCTGCCCTCCCCACCCAGCCATGTCCAGTAATTCTCCTCTGCTCTGCCCTCCCCTCCCCTCCCATCTATGTCCAGCGATTCTCCTTTGCTCCCTGTCCTCCCCTCTCATGCACATTCAGTGATTTTCCTCTGTCCCCTGCCCACCCCTCCCATCCATGTCCAGCATTTCTCCTCCCTCCCCTCTCCTCATCCATGTGCATCTCCTTCCTCTCTTCCCTCACCTCCATCCATGTCCAGCATTTCTCCTGCCCTCACCTCCATCCATCCATGTCCAGCAACTCTCCTCTCTCCCTTGCCCTCCCCACCCATCCATGTCCAGTGATTCTCCTTTGCCCCCTGTCCTCCCCTCTCATCCACATCCTGTTTATCCTCTGTCCCCTGCCCTCCCCTCCCATCGATTCTCTTCTGCCCTACCCTCCATGTCCAGTGACTCACCCCAGCCCCAACTTACCCCCTTTTTCCCCCCCCCCCCCCGAGTTTCAGTTCCCAATTCCAGCCCCACCTGTGCCCTCAGGTTTCCACAACAGCCCTCCTTTCCTTCCATCGGAAACAGGAAATTGCATCAGTGCACACTGAAAGAGAAGGGGAAGGCTTAAAGGAGAGGCGAGCCTGCTTTTCGCTGCAGCTGAAGCTGCCGCTGTGACTTTTTAAACGCAGGGCGGTTGGAAGGAAAGCAACTGAGGATCAATGGCACTATGGCACGGAGTGACAGGAAGCGCCGCGGGGCCCCTGGAGGCGTGAGGCCTTGTGCGACCGCTCCTGTCACCCCTGCCTAAGACCTGCCCTGGTGGGCTGAGATCCAGAGGAGCCAGTTTAAATTCCCACTGCAGCTTCTTGTGACCCTTGGCAAGTCGTATAACCCTCTGTTGCCCAGGTACACTACAGGTCATGGCAGCCGTTTTGAGAGTAGAGCCAGCATAAGCAGGAGTAACTGGGGATCATTCATGCCCTGACTAAACCCCTAGACTGTCAGGGATTGTAATATAGGCCCAAGGGAGGCATCTACAGGTGAGCAGGGAGGGAAGAGGAGACAAACAGGACAAAACACACATTTTCAGCTTTCACCAAAAACACATGGTCAGTTTCAGCTGAAACCGAAACCATGTCCATAGCCTTTCAGCTGAAACCGAAACAAGCCACAAAAAAGAATTTGGGGCTAGTTTCAGCACCATAACTGAAACTGAAATTCGGTTGGCCTGTGCCCAGGTCAAAAGGAAAAGACTGCTGTTATTATTGGTAACTTGATTATTTGAAATGTAGATAGGTTTATGACTGGTGCACATGAGGATTGTTTAATTTAGCTGCCTGCTGCAAAGGTAATGAACTACACATGCCACCTAGACAGAATTTTAGAGAATACTGAGAAGAAGCTAGGAGAGAGGTTCTAGAAGCCAGAATTAGGATTTCTAGAAGAAATCCAGGGCTTCCAGGGTAACCTTCTTAAAAATGCTCTCACTTCTACTGGCAGGACCCTAGAATTAGACTCAGTGCCAAAGCCCCAAGATGAGTCAGGTGACTGTGTAGAGAAAAAGGCTTATAATATGTAAGAACTGGGGAACACTTTAGGGAAGAAATATCCTACAAGTGGTAAAACTGAATAAGAATATCAGACAGCTTGTCAACTAAAACTTGGAGGAAATCCCACATTCACTCAAGACTGCATGATTAGATTGAGGAATTCGCCTAGAAAGATACCTCTTGAGAATTCGTGTCAGTCTGAGAATGACATCCTATAGCGGTGGGCAACCTCGGTTCTCAAGAACCACAACTCAGTCGGGTTTTCAGGAGTTCCCCAATGAATATATATATATATATATATATATATATATATATTTGCATGCATGCCACTCCTTTTTTTTCAGCAAAATACAATCTCAAAATCAACCATTTATCCATTTTAGTATATTAACAGGACTGCACAAATTGTAATAACATCCTGAGTTCACCAGAAGTCAAATTAAAGCACTATATCCACCCCCGATCCCTACCCCCCGCCCCTCATTCTCCATCTGGATATGTCTTAGAATATATAAACATTTAGAAACAAGAATATATTCACAACTGGGGAAAGGTAGGTCTTACTTAAAATATTTTTAAGCAAAATCTCTGCTGAAAGCAAGTAAATGATAGGGAAATTAAGGAACTCAAGGTTCTTTATAGTCTCAAATTTATGAAGAATATTCTTAATTCTAGCCACTACAGTACTTGATATACTGTAAGTGATTCCTAAGATGACTATCCTGCTTATTTCCAAAGGAGAAGGGCACCCATCTTCCGACACAAACCAGGAGATGGGCGTCCTTCTAAGGTCGCCCAAATCGGCATACTCGAAAGCTGATTTTGGGCATCCTCAACTGCTTTCCGTTGCAAGGGCGACCAAAGTTCAAGGGGGCATGTCGGCAGTGCACCGAAGACAGAACGGGGGCATGGTTAAGAGATGGGCGTCCTCGGCCAATAATGGAAAAAAAAGGGCGTCCCTGATGAGCATTTGACCTTTACTTGGTCCCTTTTCTTTTCAGGACCAAGCCTCGAAAAGGTGCCCGACCAGATGACCACCGGAGGGAATCAGGGATGTCCTCCCCTTACTCCCCCAGTGGTCACCAACCATCCCCCACCCAAAATAAAAATGAAAACACATTTTTTCCAGCCTCTATACCAGCCTCAATTGTCATACCCAGCTCCATCATAGCAGTATGCAGGTCCCTGGAGCAGTTTTTAGTGGGTGCAGTGCACTTCAGACAGGCGGACCCAGGCCCCCCCCCCCCCCCCCCCTCTAGTGGAGGAATGGCCTAGTGATTAGGGTGGTGGACTTTGGTCCTGGGGAACTGAGGAACTGAGTTCAATTCCCAATTCAGGCACAGGCAGCTCCTTGTGACTGGGCAAGTCACTTAACCCTCCATTGCCCCATGTAAGCCGCATTGAGCCTGCCATGAGTGGGAAAGCGCGGGGTACAAATGTAACAAAAATAAAAAATACCTGTTACACTTGTGGTGGTAAATGGGAGCCCTCCAAAACCCACCCGAAACCCACTGTACCCACATGTAGGTGCCCCCCTTCATCTCTAAGGACTATAGTAGTGGTGTAGAGTTGTGGGTAGTGGGTTTTGGGGGGCTCAGCACACAAGGTAAGGGAGCTATGCAGCTGGAAGCAATTTGTGATGTCCACTGCAGTGCCCCCTAGGGTGCCCGGTTGGTGTCCTGACATGTGAGGGGGACCAGTGCACCACGAATGCTGGCTCCTCCCACGACCAAATGCCTTGGATTTGGTTGTTTTTCAGATGGGCGTCCTCGGTTTCCATTATCGGCGAAAACCGAGGTCGCCCATCTCTAAGGTCGACCTAAATGTCAAGATTTGGGCGTTCCCGACCTTATTATCGAAACGAAAGATGGACGCCCATCTTATTTCGATAATACGGGATGTCCCCGCCCCTTCGCCGGGGCGTCCTTAGAGATGGGTGCCCTTAAAGATGGGCACCCAGTTCGATTATGCCCTTCTAAGGAGTTCATTTTCAAAAGAGAAAAGCATTCAAAAAGTGGCATAAATCTGCATTTGGACTTTTGGACATTTTTCTCACAAAAACGTCCAAATTGTCATTTTCAAAAACAATTTTTAGATGTTTTTCTATGAAGTCTGTCAGAATTGTGTTCAAATCACAAGGGGGCATGTCAGATGTGTGTTAAGGGTGGGATTTCGGCATTCCTAACACTTGGACATTTTTCAGCCATAATGGAACAAAACAAAACTGTCCAGGACTAAAACTAAGACGTTCTGAGTTAGACCTGTTTTTATAACAAATAAGGTACAAAAAGGTGCCCTAAATGGACCAGATGACCACTGGAGGGAATGAGGGATGACTTCTCTTTACTCCCCCAGTGCTCACTAACTCCATCCCACCCCTGAGAAATGTGATTTAAAACATTACTTGCCAGCCTCAGATATTATACTCAGGTCCATTACAAAAGCATGCAGATCCCTGGAGTAGTCTAGTGGTGGGTGCATTGCACTGCAGACAGGTGGACACAGGCCCATACCTCCTCCTACCTTTTGCACTTGTGGAGGAAACTGTGAAGCCTCCAAAACTCACCAGAAACCACTGTACCCACATATAGGTGCCCCCTTCACCTGTACGGGCTATGGTAGTGGTGTACAGTGGGGGTTAGTGGGTTTTAGGTGGCTCAGCAGACAAGATAAGGGAGCAATGGTGAGATGTGTACCTGGGAGCATTTTATGACGTCTAATGCAGTTCCCCCTAGGGTGCTTTATTGTTTTCCTAGGATGTCTGGGGACCAGTCTACTAAAAATGCTGGCTCCTCCTATATCCCAATGGCTCGATTTTGTGCCTTTTGACCTTGGATGATGTTTTTTGTTTGTTTTTTTGTTTTCAAAGAGGGACCAAAAAAAAAAACCATCCAAATCAGAAAACCTTGTTCAAAACAGTATTTAAAACAAAGAACCAAATAGACGTTTTTCTTTTTTGAAAATGATCTGCTTTCCTATTCAGATTTTGAACATTTTTTTGCAAAACGTCCAAAGTCGGACTTAGATGTCATATCGAAAATGCCCCTCCACGTGGTTTACAATTTCTATTACAGGTAGTTTGCACTGTTACTAATAGGCTCACTATCTAAGTTATATATTGTACCTGAGGCAATAGAGGACCACGTGACTTGCCCGGGGTCACACAGAGCTACAGAGGGAACTGAACTTGGCTCCCCAGGATCTCAACCCACTGCATTAACCATTAGGCCACTTCTTCACTCCACTACCTCCATCTGTTTGTCAATTGAAATAATATTCAAGTCCAGCTCCCAAAACATAAGTCACTACCTCTTGGTAAACTCACACAGCATAGGAAATGGTCCCCTGTAGCATCTTTTCGTTTCTTGTCATAACTTCCAAATGTCTAATCTCCTGAGTCTAGGGAGTATCTCTCTGCAAGCTGTCAATTGAAACTAGCTAAGCAACTACCCTTGGTATCTGATAAAGACTCAAACCACAGGAAGCCTTCAAGTCTATCTTTGTGGCAGACCCAAGGCAAGACCCCAGGCAAGACTACTACTCTTAAAGAAAGCTGTCAGGAGGAGACTTCCTATCACCATGACATTAGGAAACACCCTCTAGAGCCGAAATCAGACAGGAACTGAAAGTTGCCATTTTTAGTAGCCACAGTCTATTATCACATATCTATCCAAATGTGAGCTACAGTTAAAGAAGCTGCAGGACTCTTTATCTTAATTTTCCTCTTACTTATCAATAAGGATCCCAAAAGATTAATCCACATCTCACCAACTGCCAAGTGCCTCCATCTCTCTTCTATACCCCTCAGTTCCTCCTCAGTTGTTCTGAAGGGGTTCTAAGGGAGTTCCCTTTTGGATGAATCCCTCAGGGCATGCACCTATGGTAACATGCAACTCATGTTTTTAAACTCCCCCCTCCCCAGTGCTTGAGTGACATCATTGGAGGTGCTTCTGCTCACTCTGATTCCAGCTGGATATAGAACTTTCAGTCAAAGCAGTATCTCATTGATGTCACAAGTCGCCACGGTTTTCTCATTCCCCACTTAGCTGGTTTAACTAGTTCAAATTCATTCAGCTTTACAAAACTTCCATCCTTTTATACATTTTGACTAGCCTAGCATTGACCAGCCCTGGAAATTATGATAAGAGCTAATTCTAGTGAATAAAAAATGGAAAATGGTGGTGGCTATCGTTGAATTTTTTTTCTGAGTATTGCTTTTAAATTCAGCTTAGATTGACTGAAGAAGTGCATATTCTATGTGGGTCTCCAGACACCTTTCTTATGCTGTGTTGTTACTGTTTCAGAATTTAGGATATCCATAAATAATGCCTAGGTTACCAATTACCATTTCTTCATTAAAGGCCATGTGAACTAGTTCATTTCTTGCTTTATATTTATGGGAAATTTGCCTAGAATAGTGCACCTAAGGTACTTATTCTTAAAAGTTTAAAGAAAGCATTTTCTCCTGTGTATTATTTGTCATACATGATATTTACATGAACACTGATTTATCATAATGTTACTGATAACTGAGCTACACCATTTACATAAGGGGCAGACATTGCTGTTGTATATATTATATACTGTTCTAGGCAAAGTATAGTGTAGCTTAAACAGACAGCATAAACCATTCCCAAGCAGAAGCTTTACCAGTAGACTCTCAATTCTTAAGCAAATCTTCTTTCTTGTAGTACTCAGAATAAACAAAGAAAAACCTATTTATAGTTTAGCTGCTTGTAAAAGAATTGTGGCCTTCTGTACATAGAGTCTGTATCTAGCCACCTCAGAGGCAAGGAGATGGCCAGAACCTCAGTCCAATTGAGAGGAAGAGCTGTAACAGTCAAACGGTAATAAGGGGCAGAAACTCAGGGAAAATAAATGGGGAATGACTTGGGGAAATGACTTGAGGATAGGGTTACCATTCGTCCGGATTTCCCCGGACATGTCCTCTTTTGAGGGCATGTCCGGGGCGTCCGGCGGATTTTGCCTGCACCCACGTTTTGTCCGGATTTCTGGACAAATGTGGGCGCAGGTGCGGGCAGGCGCGTGCGTGTGGGCGGGCGATCGGCGCTCGTGGTAACCCTACTCCCGTCCCCTCCCCTTCCTTACCATGTTCCCTGGTGGGTCTAGTGACGTCCTTCGAGGCAGGAAAGAGCCCCCTCTTTCCTGCCTGGAGCGCTGCCTCCCCTGTCTATCATCCTCCTCGGTCTGGCTGGGGATTCAAAATGGCCGCCGAGAGTTGAACCTCTCGCGAGGCCACTTCAACTCTCGGTGGCCATTTTTGAATCTCCAGCCAGACCGAGGAGGATGCAGCAGGCAAGGACAGGCAGCGCTCCGGGCAGGAAAGAGGGGGCTCTTTCCTGCCCCGAAGAGAAGACCCTACTAGACCGCCAGGGCTAGATAGTAAGTGAGGGGGGGAAACCATGTGACGGGGGGCGGGAATAGAGGGGCAGAACGAGGACCCGAAGGGGCGTGGCGGGGGCGGGGGATGAGGCGTGGCGGGGGCGGGGTAGGGGGCGTGACATGTGTCCTCTTTTTCAGAGGACACAAATGGTAACCCTACTTGAGGAGATGGTGAAAGAATTACATTAGATTATAGAGGGATCAGCCCCCTAGAACAGCTGCTGATCACCAAAGCATGCTAGCAAGACTGGGCTCTCTCACATAGCCGCAGGGGCAAAGATGAAGGGCTGGCCCTAGCTCACAGCTAACAGCAAATAGGGAAAGTTCACAAGGAGTCAATCAGTGCAAACTATAGGAAAAGCAGTCCTAATACACAGTGTTATCTATTACACAGACAATGAAATTAAATACAAATAAATCTCAGAAGCCAAATGATTACACTTTTGGTCTATTTCAAAATTATATATATCAAGTATAGAGATCATATCTGCAGTAGTACAGATTGGAGAGCACCGAGCACATGCACCAACCGGATGAAGAAATCTAATGGCGACATAAGGATAAAATACCTAAAGCCACAACACAGCAGGACTAAAGCTGAAAAAGATAAGTGCACGGCTGGTAGTGGGCAATAAGAGTGCTGTACTACAAAAAAAGGGAAAAAAACTGCAAAGAATAAAGATTGGAAAATATTAGATTCTATTTAAGTTTATTTGGTTATATTTCTCACAGCAGGGGTGTTTGCAAGTGGCGGGTAGGCTGAGAAACCAATGTTTTTTCTCTGCTTTGAGTTTTTTTACATTGGTTTGTTGTGCCCCCGCGGCAATAAAATAAAAGAAAAAAAGGACCGATGATAGGAACAAAGCTCAAATAAGCGGTGGCGCTCTTAGAAAAAAAGAGCAATTATTCTTTGCAGAATAGCCAAGCTTGGAAACGTTGAGGTCCTGGGTTGATAAAATTAATAATTATACACGTATGCTGAGAGAGGAGTATCCAAACACCATTGGGTAAAAACATAAAGAGATGTAGTACTTTATGCCATTTGCTTTGCTATTACCCTAGCTCCTTTTTTAGTTTGTTGATGAGAAAGAGCATCTATTACACTATAGTTAAAAGAAAGGACAATGTTATTTTTGTATAAAAACTAAAAGGCCAATGATAAACAGTTCAAAACACTGTATTTTCCAGCATGTTGCTAGATTTCCAACATCATGTACTTGAAATTGTGAGAAGTACAGAAATAGTTCAACAGTCAGTTGCCATTAACTACAGAGATAAATAGGCTTATTTAGGTTAAATTAAAAAAAAAATCACAACAGACTGCCTTTGCTGTTTTACAGAATAAGAAATATCCTTGTTCTTATAAAGTATAATATCAGGGAAGTTATCAAGCTGCTTTAGGGCCTTAAGTCATGTGACTTAAAAGTCTATAACGTAGATTGCCTTGCCACATCACTGCAGATTACATAGTAATGAGATGCAAAACATACAAATGCATGTAGAGCAGCTCATTACTGTGTAAGATTCAGAATGTGACTTGCAGTATACACAAGGTGCATATTGCAAGTCACCTTATGGGCATAGAATGATGGTGTTATTTTACATGCAAGGCTCATTTTTATGCTCCTAAATTAAGAGTTTAGTGAAATTTTGAGTGCACAGTTTTTGATTCTCAGCTCTTTTTAATATGTTCAAAGAGGTCAAATTTATGAGCATAACTCTCAAATAATCTTTTTTCTACCATTTCCTGATGGTAAAAAACATTAGGATTACTGTAGACCCTATAAGGTTTGAAAAACATTTTAATGAAGATACCCGGCGGTTCTCAGGGCTTGAGGCAGGTCCAAGAAGGACTTGCTGAGTGAGGCCTTCATTGCAAGTGGCCGGGCATGAGATTCACATGTCTAGCACATAAGTTAACCATATGAGTTACCATATGGCTCCAGAAAACAGGAGGACAGATTGATTTGATTGATTTGATGCCAGAGAATATGGTAAACCAGTTAGCTTAGCAGGGTTTTAAAAAAGATTTGGCTATCTTTCTAATAGAAATGTCTATAAGCCATTATTAAGATGGACTTGGAAAATCCACTGCTTGTTTCTAGGATACATTACTGCCAAACAACGCAGCTAAACTCTACTTATATCTCTAATACAACTCAATAAACATAGAAAAGTAGAGTGCAATTGGAGAATTACTATGGTGGAGTTTACCGGGCACAGTTCTCATATTTAGTCGCAGATGATTTTGAACTGATTTGCTGCTAACGTTCTAATACATAGACTCATGCCCTCCCTCCCAGCAATATACTCCGCTAGCAGCACCACTAATTTCTTTGTAACCCTTTTTTCCTTATTTTCTTATTTTTATTTTTTATATTATTTCCACCATGCTGCTAGCTTTTATATTGTTGTAGCAAACTTATACTTATCTGCATGCCGTTAGACAAGCAAACCCCAACAGGAGCCTGTTTCACCCTCCTGGCTTTCACAAGGGGAACTTAACGTGCAGTCTCTGTAAAACAATAGCAAACAGACGTATAAGCTCATTAAAGCTAACTCTCCCATATAATATATGAAATATAATGTACGTCCAGGACTCACCAGGCTGTCAGATGTTTGTTTGCCACCCACCCATCAATATTCTAATATGGTGGGCGGCGTCTTTTTAACTCCACCCTACCCGAACCGGCTGCTCCATCTATCGGTGTTTCACATGAAACAACCCCACTGGATGTGTGTATTCAAGCCATTTGGTTCCACTGTGTTCAAATGGTACACCCAATATGTCTCACATTGCAGTAAACTTCTGTTATGATCCCCTCCTCTGGATGCAGGGTAGATGTAATCTATGGCCATGACACGCAAAGCATCAACAGGATGATTAAATTGCATACAATGTTGCACTAAAAAAGGACCTTGTACCTGTGCCGAAATGCAGGAACGATGTTCTATCATTCGTTCATGTAGGGACCTGCTTGTCTTGCCTATATACACTTTCCTGCAGGGACATATTATGTAATAGATAACACCACATGTCCGACAAGTAGTATGATGTTTCAAATTGTATCGCTTACCTTCGTGTACAAAAAATTGTGTTTCTACTGTAATCTCACATGTCTTGCAGCTTTTCTTATTGCACTTTAAACGTCCTATGGGTTCCCTTGGACTTCGTTGCCTTGTTCTACTAATTCAGCTGGGCTGAGCAACTCTTTAAGGTTTTTCCCTCTCAAAAACGCAGTGCGCAGATCACACTGTGCAAAATGGGATGAGTCTTAATTATATCCCAGTGCTGCCGAATTATCCTTGCAACTGCTTCACCCCCTGACACGTACCTCATGATATAGGTAATCATATCATTCTCCTTTTCTCTAGTTCTAGTCTGTAACAATAATTCTCTGTTATGTATTTTGCTCGGCGGAATGCCCGTTTCAAGGTGTTATCAGATAGTTCCTTTGCGTCATCCTGTTATAAATAATTCAGAGGAACGAGCAAAATCAACATCATCAGAACATATCCGCTGAAACCGGAGGAATTAAGAAAAAGGTAGACTATCACGCAACCTATGGGGGTGGCAGCTGTTGTACTCCAAAATGATGTTCTATCTGTAGTTTTCGTTTACACTCTAGTGATAAACGTCTGGTCACATAATTTATTTATTTATTTATTGCATTGTATCCCACATTATCCCACCTCTTGCAGGCTCAATGTGGCTTACAATACATCATGGGTACTGTAATTCTACAGCCACATCCAAAAAATGTGTACAAGCCCTTGAGCTGGTTATTGTGAACTGTATCTCCAGATGACGATGGTTGAGCCAGATATAAAACTCTTCCAGTTCTTGCTCATTTCCCAGCCACATCATGAAGACGTCATCTATATATCTCTTCCACATAAAGATCTAAGAGTGGAACGGAGAATCAGCTAACCAATCATCTTCATATGTCGCCATAAAAATGTTTGCTAAAGTAGGAACAAACGTGGCTTCCACAGCCACACCTGATTTTTGCAAATACAGTTTATTGCGGAACTTGAAAAAATTGTTACATAGTGCCAGTTTAGTAAGTTTCAATATAAACTTCGTGGGAACCTCATGAGGTCTTGATCGAGTACCCAACAGTCTTTCCACAATCACTAGCAGTTCATCCTGTGGAATCTTGGCTTTTAGTATTCATTCACATTCATCTCATAAGTACGTAAGTAATGCCATACTGGGAAAAGACCAAGGGTCCATCGAGCACAGCATCCTGTCCACGACAGCGGCCAATCCAGGCCAAGGGCACCTGGCAAGCTTCCCAAACGTACAAACATTCTATACATGTTATTCCTGGAATTGTGGATTTTTCCCAAGTCCATTTAGTAGCGGTTTATGGACTTGTCCTTTAGGAAACCGTTCAACCCCTTTTTAAACTCTGCTAAGCTAACCGCCTTCACCACTTTCTCCGGCAACGAATTCCAGAGTTTAATTATACGTTGGGTGCCCTAATAAGCATACTTTTAGCGCGGCTTATGTTCACAGCTGTGGTTTCAATATCTATTCGCACATGTTTCATATGCCTTGTTTAGCACACATTTAGAGTGGCTCATGTTTTTTATTGGTGTCTTTTTTGTTCCACATTTATCATATAACATATTCTGTCCATTTATAATATTTTAATCTTATATTTTAAAGATATATTGCCAAAAACATTTGCGATTGTCAAATATTTCCACAAAGTTTAGTTTATTTAACAACGTTTTAACCTGTACAATTCTTGATTTTGCCACTTACTTTGACACGTGATTTATAAGATATCTCTCTTTATAAATTCATTATCTCTTTTACATACAGTCAATTTCAGATGATATTTGTCTCATTTGCTTTAAGCATTTATAAAGAAGTTATGACTTTTACTTGTCTTTTATAAAACAAGTCACTTTATTTAACTTTTTAGTCTATTATTCATTCTCTATGAATTTATGTTACATTCCTTTACACCACCATTTCATGTCTTTTATTACACATTTTTATATTGTTTTTTATACTGTATTTAGACCTGTACAGACACCTGAAGCAGGCATGCATGTGCTGAAGCATGGTACCGTGTTGAGTCATCATCAAATAAAAGTTTTTAACTTCATATCAAGAGTCCTTGGTCTGTTTTGAAGAGCCTGAATCTGTTCCCACTCCTTGTCTGGTTGTGTTTTGCATGTGGGACTTTGGTATTCTCTCCACTTCTGTGGTTCTTTTGCGTACACAAGTCGAGGCACCATATATAAAATCCAGGGCTAAAGGTACAAAAATAGCTCTTCCCTTTATTTATTTAGGGCTCCTTTTACTATGCTGCGTAGGCACCTACACGTGCGCCAAATTGGAGTTACCGCCCATTTACCATGTAGCCCTTGCGGTAATTTCAATTGCAGCATGCATCCACTACGTGCGTCTGAAAAGTATTTTTTATTTTCTGGCATGCGTAATGGATGCGTGCCAAGTGGCATTTGATGCGCGCAGGTCATTGCCGCCCAGATTCTTTAGGTCTATGGCTGGCGGTAAGGTCTCAGACCCAAAATAGACGCGCAGCAATTTTGATTTTGCCACATGTCCATTTTCGGCAAAAAAAAAGAGGACATTATTTACAGGCACACTAAAAAATGAATCAGACCGCGCCCAAAACCTATGCCTACACTACCGCAAGCCATTTTTCAAGCGCCTTTGTAAAAGGACCCCTTATTTATTTAATATAAAACTTATCTTCCACATTGTCCACCGTTCTAAGTGGATTACAATAATAACATTCACAATAAAACAAAAGAAACAATACAATATACAAACAAACAATGTAGGAAAGTAACAAGAATGTGCTCGAACAGAATGCAATTCTGTGTAGCTCACATCATTATTATTATTATTTGTTACATTTGTACCCCACATTTTCCCACCTTTTGCAGGCTCAATGTGACTTACATTAACCGTACATTTAATGACGGATTCCCAGGCATCTCCCCTGCTGTAGGCATGCAGAAACTGTAGCATTTTAAGCTCTGTTTTGAACTCTTTGGAATTGGTGACATTTCTAATTCTAATGGGTAGCTTGTTCCATAATGTAGGTGGATAGCCTATATTTCACCTAAACATCTTTCACCAGGGGAGGGGATCTGTCAATTATAGATGGTAACCAAACTTGCAAACCTACTTTATAAAACATGTCACATTTTCTGCACTTTTTCATTTCCACATCGATATTCACCCATACACAAAATGATCTAAAATGGTGCTGTAAATGTTTGGCTTTTTGAAGTGGTATGTAACGCAAGGGAAATGAATACACAATTGTCCCCTCTCGTCCCTCAAGCCCCCAGAATCAAATGAGCAGTCAGCTCACACTTATGCATGATTCATAGAACCTGTAAATGCTGACAGGGAAACTTCTCAAAATATATGTATATTCCTCTTGTAAAATGGGAAGTACACAGATTTTATAAGTTCACCTAGACCATGCACAGAAAATGCCCTTTAAAATCAGCATGCTATGGATATAAATGTATAAGTAGCTGTTTTTTTAAAACACTGCTTACACAAGTATGTCCATTTACACATGCCAAGTAGTTTATTACATAAGTAAATTATTCTTAATCTTTCTAAAATGACCTCCTTAGTTATCTTTCATTAACGCATATACTGTAAAACTTGGTATATTGTCTTCAGTTTTTTTTCTTTACTGCTCGATTTTACAGCTCACTATTTATTTCATTTGATTTATTTGTTTATGATTTGATGATTGGATTGTTACTGGATATCTTTTATTTTATTTTATTGTACACACCATGCTGAATTGAGTTTTGGATGAGTGGTTAGAAAATTTGAATAATGAATCATTATTTGGCTTGAGTTCTACCTGAAATTATTTTTCTTCTTCTTCCAGCCAACTCTACAGATGAGATTATGTGCAAGGTCCCTTAAAGAGCATGAGATTCTGGATGATAAAACTTGGCAAATTTCAATACTTGGAACATAAGCAAGCTTTTCCATTCATCTGAAGAAGCCAAAAATGGAATTTTGTTTCAACAATTTATTTTGAAGGATTAAATAAAAATAGGGAAAATGATACAGTATAAAAGTTATTGGAATTGCAGAGTACCAAGAGCTAAGAATGGAGAAGTAGCCTAGTGGTTACAGCGACTGGCTGAGAATCTCTTGCTTCTTGTGATCTTGGGCAAGTCACTAACCTCTCCATTGCCTCGGGTACAAGCAAGAGCCCTTTCAGTAAAATGTGATGTGTTTGTACTGACCATGTGCTTGGTGCAAAAATTAGCATGCAGTAAGTGCCAAGCCTGTGTGGTAAAAGGCAGGTGCATACCCAACATCTGCTTTTGTATTTAGCAATCAGAGTCAGAGCTGCCAAGGTGGCCCAATTTTTGAGAGAGAGATTTTAGTATATGCCCTAGCCCCGCCCACTCTGCCTTGGCCCCACCCACTCTACCACATGGGTTCTGCCCCCTTACAGTGCTATTTGAGCAGTTCGGAAGATGGTGATGCCAGCACTCCCGCATATGCTCAGTTCAGTCACTTGGAAATGGAATATAAGATGATACCTTTTTATTGGACTAACCTAATATATTTTTTGATTAGCTTTCAGATGCCAAAACCTCCTGCTTCAGGTCAGGACAGTATACTGCTGTTATGGTATCCTCTCCTGACCTGAGGAAGGAAGTGTTGGCTTCTGAAAGCTGGTCAAAAATGTATTAAAATTAGTCAAATATAAAGATATCACTTTATTTTCCATTTTGTGTTTTATTTGTATTTATCAACCTTTATTAACACAACTTCAACATTACTTTATCCTAAATTAAAATACAATTTTTTCTACCTTTGATGTCTGGCAATCTTCTTTTTCTAGTTGTGTTGGTCTCAGTTGCTAGTTTCTGCTTTCCTTTATCTTCTCTTAACTCTCTTGCCAGGGTTTTCAGTCCATTTGTCATTTTTCTCTCCTCTTTTTTCTTTCAGCTTTCTTCCATGTATTTTTTTTTTGCCTCTCTATTCAGATTTAATTAATTTTTTGTATCTAGTCTTTAATTTCCCTCTTTTTACTCCATCTACCTACAACCTTTCATCTTTCCCACCTCAAAAGCCATGCTATCAACAGGTAATGTACAGATCAATAATATATACTAGTTATCACATCTGCCCATTCCTCTGCTCTGCATCTCTCATACGAACCACCTTTTCCTGTGTTAAGCAACTAGAGCTTCTTTTTTTTTTACCATGCTGACTGGTTATAAGGGGACCCCACAGTTTTCACTGTGAGGGTCTATAACATTGACTGAGCCAGAGGAAGGAATGAATGGATAATAGATATGGAAAGGTGGGGAGGGAGGGGTGGGTAAGAAAGGAGAAATAGGAAGGAAGGGTTGAAAGGGTTAATGATACATTATAGTAGGATAGCAACTAGAAAGAAGCAGATTGGAGGATTATGAATGGTGTTTGATTGGTGGTTGGTATGAAGATGGCTTGGGGAAAGCTGAAAGGTTTTGGCAGTTTTTTGTTAATCTTTGGGTGGGCTGCAGCAGGTGTGGGTGGCTGGGGTGGTTAGGAACCTTTGCCCATCCCTACCCACTCTATTGGTCTTATATGTCTGTTGTCTTCGTTTGTTAAGTTTTGTCTGGTGTTAGGAGTGGTAGTGGGTTGGGGTGGGGTTAGTATTTTGATGAAGTTGAATTTTCTTGTCTGGAGTTTGGGGGTGGGGGGAAGTCAGTCGCAGCTTGTAGTCGGTGGGATTTGAGAAGAGAAAGAGGCTCCAGATGCAGTGAAGTTGATGTTTGGTTAAAAGATGTTTAATAAAAGAGTAACTTGTGGGCGGAACCACCATGAGTGAACTGTGGCTTGATGGTACCATGAGTCACATGGACTGAAGGGGAGTAATTGGGGATAAGGTACGGAGCTAGTTTCATTACCAAATGGCTCCGAATTGTTCAAAACCGCTCTGGGGATGCCAACATTTGTTGAAGTTAGGTGAAGGAAGGGAAAATGAATGACGATGTGCAAATCTCAATGTTATGCACAGTAGCTGTTAGCATGGGTCTCTGCTAACATCTAACCCATGGTAAAATCTGCACTAGCTGCTTAACACAACTTAGTAAAAAGGCCCCTTAGACTGTAAGCCCTCTGGGGACAAGGACAGAAGTTATTATTTTGTCAAGAACTGTGAGTCAAACTTCTGGAAAGAACAGAATGTCTATATACAATCCAGAAATTTGGAAGAATGGTTCCAGATTGTCACAGTTCTTTCCTGTATATTCCAAGTGGGAAAAAAGGGGAATTTTCAGCTGATTGAGTCAATAGAAAAAGTCAAATGTGTACATATGGAATACACTGATTAGAAGGGGTTTGTTTATTAATTTAATAAAACAAATCAATTGAAACTAGAATATCTAAAGTTCCATTTTTATAGGGATTTTACATGGGAAATCAGACATTTAGGTCAGGATGTTCACATTTCCCAAATATTATATAAAATATGTATAAGGACCTATAGGAGTGCACATGTATTTGACAGCTTGTAAAACCATTAACATTCATGTTAGTTCATTCTCTATAGTTATTTCAATTATGAGCCAAACAAATTATTGGTCATGTTATCAAACAAAAACAACTGCTAAAGAAACATTTCTTAAAAAGAAATATTCATATGACAGTGTGTTAAATAGTTCATGATTACAGAAGAAGTACATTTTTACAATACAAAGAGAAATGTAAATTCCCCAATTAAACAGAAAACTGAAGCAATAGATGTTCATTATCTTAATAGCGTACAAATCTGGCTAGCTTACAGCAGGAGAAGTAGTAACAGGTGGCCTCTGAGACAGATGACAATTAGATAGCTGTGTTGCATCGTAAAATACACATTTTATATTATGAAATTTAACCAGAATAACTCTTCAGGTTGAAGCACAGCAGGTCATAGAAGCAAAATCTGCTTCCTTCAACCCCGTGTATTTTTAGCATCATCCGGACACATTCTTATTTTATTATCATAGAAGGCTGATTATCTATGATGGAAGCAACATTTTTGAGAGAGCTTCTATCAGAATATAAAACCAAATTCACCATTAGTGTGACCTGAATTTGAAGCTCTTCTGAATAAGTCTCCATTTTAAAAACCTACGCATGCAGAAGAAGTGTGGACTCACTGGGGTTTGGATATGTGTGATGGTGCTGATCTCACAACATACACACTTTTGAGGCCAACTATAGGGCTGATATTCAGTGGGGGAAAACCGGGTAGGACATGCTCCTATACGCTTATCACTTGCTGAGCAGATGACCCCCAAGACTATCATTAAAGACTCACCTATTCAGAAGGGCTAATAATCTCAGCTGTACCACCATGTAGAAACTATTATAAGATATAACCAATCACTTATCTGAATCCTGTATTGGATTAGTGCCCCGACTGCATCAACATAATCCACTTTTGTCCTCCGCCTTCCCCTGAAGCCGCCCGACGCCGCGGGTTTCGCTCTTCTTTCTTCAGGGACTAGGGTTAAGGCGAGTCAGTTCACAGCAAATGATCAATACCCACTGCAGTCATTCAAACATTCCACCTGTGTGGCTTTTAAAGGCGCCTGTTTGAGGCCACATCCTGGAACTCCTCCTTTGTGATGTCACTATGAAGTAGTAATTAGAAAACTTTTAGTTCTTCATCCCCAACTGATCAAATACAATTATTTGCTTCCACCTCTCTAACCAGATCAAGATACATATACTTTAAACTCCAACAACTACAACTTTCCACTCAAATTCAGCATGTGTCAATACAATGTCCATCTTGTCATAAAAATCTCAACTAGTAAATGATGATTGAAACTAAATTTAAGTGATTGGTCATATCTTATAATAGTTTCTACATGGTGGTACAGCTGAGATTATTAGCCAGTAGTTTTATGAGGTATCGGGCACACATACACAAAGTTATTTTAAAGTAATTAAAAATTTGGTATTGTGTTGCACCAGATTAACGGCACTTGAATTGGGATATAACAAATTAAAATAAGGAACAACCCGATGAATGAGATGCTGTACCACAAAAAACCACAGCGATTTATCTGTGAGTTATGACAGTGGGAATATCTGAGGGTGCTCCTTAATATATAGATAAAATACAAATACTAACATATAAATATCCACCATAGATATATGTTTTGGTGGCACAAATTATCCTGGTTTGCATAATAGATAGTCTCCCCTCTGGGCATGCAGAGCTCCCTTCTCCCCAGTTTGACTGGGCATGAGCACAAGAGCTTTGCTTATGCACAGTTCTTGTGCTTATGCCCAGGCACAATCCTCCCCCTTAACTTCCTAATGCTCAACGCTAACAGCATATTATTAGCATTGAGCATTAGGAAGTTGTTTTTTCTGCTGTTTTGACCCTGGAGTTTTGAGCATCAGGGCCCATGAGACCACTCCAGGGTAAATAAGCTATTTGAAATATACCCAGCCTTGCAGCAGGTAAAAGTGTATGCTAATAGTTCATTCAGACGGTGTTTGCTAATGGTTTTTTCAAACTGTGTAGCTGTCAGGAACTATTGCTTTTTTTGACTGCTGCTGATCTTTTCTGTTAACCCCCCCCCCCCCCCCCCCCCCCACACACACATACACACTCACACTCATAGCTGAACCCCTAGCTGGCTGCCTAGTCAGCATAATGACCAAGCTAGCCTATGCCCAGACCAAATGGCGTGGGCCTCACACATTTCTTTGACAACCAGCAATGTGGACTCTTCCAGCAAACACAGACCACTGCTATACCACAAGAATCTGCATTTAATAATAATAATTTTGGACCTTAAATTATGTACTTCATCCAAGAAATGACACTGACAGATTATATTTATCTAGAAATAGAGAAGACAGGAGCTATCACAAATAAAGCAAACCATGGAAGAAAAACACAGTCTGAATGATTACATACAGAAAAATAAAGAGGTGCTGCTTACAAGAGTGTTTAAGGAACAATTCCTGAGGACAAGTAGAATAAAAAAAGAAATAATTTTCAACACATGGAAAAAAAAATACAACTACTTGTATTGACCATGAACTACTTCATGGTCAATATTTGCATGATATTGAAGGAAAAGCAGATTAGAATCTGACACAACAATGGCTGAATATTGGAACACTTAAAAAGAAACCGAAGCAACAATCATGGCAATTCAAGAGCAGACCTTGCAAACAAAAAACTTCAAAACCAAAATCAAATGTTTTTCAGACAATAGCAAATGTCAGTTGTGGAAAATCAAGGATGAAACTGTAGATCACCTAATTAATGCCTTTTATGTTACACTAGAGGGAAGCAAGTTTTGCTCTTTTTCCTCTGGGTATGTGCCATTTCTCATTTTTTCATATTCCATGTGAGTTAGACACACTGAGCACATTGTACAATCATCATCTCATAAACATGTCACTCACATCTCAATCACACAATACCACTCCCATAAATAGAGAGTGGCCTTCATTCACTATCATGACATTCTGTATGACTTTATTTGTTTTTCTTGGTAGATAATATGCATGTTGGAATTCATGGCTTTTATCATTACTAATTTAAATGGCTTGGAATAAGTTTATTTATTATTTATGTATTATTATTTATTGTCATTGCATTATTTATTTGCTTTATATTTTTCTATTGATTTACTAATTATTTTATGTCTGGTCAACAGTTGCCCCTGACGCAGCCTTCTAGGGCGAAACATGGCCACACGTCAGGCATTGTGACTTATATGTGCATTAAAACATTCTACACTACTACCGATATGCAATAGTGTAGTGTTCTGCAGTGCTAATGTTTCCATTAGCATGCAACTAATCAAATGTCGGATTTTTATCACTGTCCGTGTGGTTCACTATGTAGTAGGAGGAAAAGCCTCAAGCTGATGATGGGACACTCCTTTGTCAATCTACGTTGACTATTAGGGAGACCCACGTACTCATCATAGGCTAAAAAAACCTCCCTAATAGTCAACGTAGATTGACAAAGGAGTGTCCCATCATCAGCTTGAGGCTTTTCCTCCTACTACATAGTGAACTACACGGACAGTGATAGAAATCCGACATTTGATTAGTTGTTCGAACGGAAGAGATTTTCTACAAGTTTCACTGTGATATTGAGATTAATTCCATTAGCACGCAGCCATTAACAAAAATTAGCACATGAGCACTTACAGCCACCCATTTTGTAGGCGGTAAAGGCTCATGCACTAATTCTGCACTAATCAGTTAGCGCATAGTAATGTAGATGTGCTAACTGATTACCACAGAAATAAGATCATAAGAATAGCCATACTAGGTCAGACCTATAGTCCATCTAGCCCAGTATCCTGTTTCCAACAGTGGCCAATATAGGTCACAAGTACCCGGAAGAAACAGTAGCAAGATTCCATGCTACCAATCCTGCGGCAAGCAGTGGCTTCCCTTTGTCTGTCTCAATAGCAGACTATGGACTTTTCTTACAGGAACTTGTTCAATCCTTTTTTAAAACCAGGTACACTCATTGCTGTTACTATATCCTCCAACAATGAGTTCCAGAGCATAGCTTTTTGTTAAGTGAAAAAAACTTTTCTCCTATTTGTTTTAAAAGTATTTCCATGTAATTTCATTGTGGGGCCCTTTTACTAAGCCGCATAAGCATCTACGTGCGCCCAACGATGCCAATTCTGAGTTACCACCCGGCTACCACGTGGCCCTTCTGGTAATTTCATATTTGGAGCGCGTCCGCTACAAGCATCCAAAAAATATTTTCTATTTTCTGACGTGTGTCAGCTACGCACATCAAGTGGCATTTGACATGCGTAGGTCATTGTCGCCCGCTTACCACGAGAGACTTTACCACCAGGTCAATGGCTGGTGGTAAGGTCTCAGACCCAAAATGGATGCATGGCAATTTTCAGCAAAAATTTTAAAAAGGCATTTTTTACAGGTGTGCTATAAAATGATTCTGCGCGCACCCAAAACACGCGTCTATACTACCGCAGGCCATTTTTCAGCACACCTTAGTAAAATGACCCCTGAGTTTCCCCTAGTCTTTGTAATCTTTGAAAGATTGAAAACTCGATTCACTTCTACTCATTCTACACCATTCAGGATTTTGTAGACCTCAATCACATCTCCCCTCAGCTGTCTCTTTTCCAACCTGAAGAGCCCTAACCTCTTTAGCCTTTCCTCATATGAGAGGAGTTCCATCCCCTTGATTATTTTGGTCGCTCTTCTTTGAACCTTTTCTAATTCTGCTATATCTTTTTTCAGATACAGTGACCAGAACTCAATTGTCAATGTAAGGTTGCACCATGGAGAGATACAGAGGCATTCTCTGTCTTCTTTACCATCTCTTTCTTAATAATTCCTAATATCTTGTTTGCTTTTTTTGCTGCCGCTGCACATTGAGCAGAAGATTTCAGCGTATTCTCCTGGATTCTATATAGCACGCCTAGAGATCCACACCGAAATCGGCGCGGATTCTATAACAATGTGCGTAATTTAACAAGCTTAACATGCTAATGAGCACTGATAACAGCAGTTAACAAGCAATAATGAGCACTAATTGGCACTGATTAGAATTCAGGCGCACAACTTGCTAAGGGTATTCTGTAAAGATGTGCGCCGAACCTCCAATGTGCGCAGGCAAAAAGGGGTGTGCATATGGGTGGGGAAATGGCCATTTTGTGGGCATTCTAAAATTTCCATACCTAGTTATACTATCCAGCTTATTTTCGAAAGAGAAAGATGCCCATATTGCGACCCAAATCGGGAGATGGGCGTCCGTTTCCCGTGGGCGCCCAAATCAGTATAATCAAAACCCGATTTTTGGTGTCCTCAACTCCAGTCCATCACGGAGACGAACAAAGATCACGGGGGCATGTCGGAGGCGTGACGAAAGCGGAACTGGGGCGTGGTTATCAGCCGAGGAGAGATGGGCGTCTTTAGCTGATAATCGAAACAAGAAGGGCGTTTTTGACGAGAATTTGGTCCACTTTATTTGGACCCTTTTTTTTCAGGTCCAAGTCCCAAAAAAGTGCCCCAACTGACCAGATAACCACCGGAGGGAAATGGGGATGACCTCCCCTGACTCCCCCAGTAGTCACTAACCCCCTCCCACCAAAATAAATGCACTTTAAAAACTTTTTTTTCCAGCCTGTATGCCAGCCTCAAATGCCGTACCCACCTCCATGACAGCAGAATGTGTTCTATCCTCTGACAGCCTTTCCCTGGTTCTGATGTCAATGTAAGGTGAGTGTGACACCTTTTCTGTTAAGGGCACTGCAGAGTCACATCAGCAATGCATTGTGGTGGGTGTAGGGTATTGGGCTCCTTGATTCCACTAGCTTGTGTTAAATGCTCACAATGTTGGTAGTTGGTAGGCTCTACTCCCATGGTGCTTTTCTCTCTGCTTACTGGGTCGGAGTATGCCCTGTTTTGCTTCCGGTAGTCCATGAGGTAGTGGCCATTTGTGTAAGACACTTTTAGATCCCTTTCATGTGTTAGCCACGTTACAGCACTTAGTTCTTACCTTGAATGTTGCTGAAAGAGGGCATTGTACACCATTCTGCCAGCTCGGACCTACTGCTAATCTCAGTACCAGCGAGACTCATTGCCAGTGGGGCACAACCTCTGATCTGCAGTTAACTGTGAGTAAAGGTGCTTATTCAAATAAAGGACGTTTTCAGCGAGATTAGTCTTCAGGTGTGAACTGCTGTACCAAGGTTATACAGCAGCAACAAGTCCTGTCCCTGGAGCACTTTTAGTGGGTATTGCAGTGCACTTCAGGCAGGCAGACCCAGGCCCATCCCCCCCCCCCCCACCCATAACACTTGTGGTGGTAAATGGGAGGCCTCTAAAACCCATTATACCCACATGTAGTTGCCCCCTTCACCCCTAAGAGCTATGGTAGTGTTGTACATTTGTCCCTCCCATGACCAAATGGCTTGGATTGGGACATTTCTGAGCTGGGCGTTTTTAGTTTCCATTATCGCTAAAAAAATAAACGCCCATCTCAGAAGGGATCAAATCCATGGCATTTGGTCCGTCCAAACCATATTTTCGAAATGAAAGATGGACACCTCTTCACATACCCGTTTTCGGACATAGACGCCCATGGAGATGGGCGTTCACGTTCAATTAAGCCCCTCCACATGGCCTAGTGCATCTAAATCTATACACTGGGATTTACACCATGTTTTCGTTGGTATAAATGGATGCGCATAGATTTAGGTGCTGAAATATCAACTAAGTGTATGCTATTATCAGCTCCTAAATCTAGGCACCAATTTCAGCGCCAATTTTTTAGGCACCATATATAGAATCTCCCCCATTGTCTACAATGACACCTAGATCTTTTTCTTGAGTGCTGACCCCCAAGGTGGACCATAGCATCAGGTAACTATGATTTGGATTATTCTTCCCAATGTGCATCACTTTGCCTTTTTCCACATTAAATTTCATCTGTCATTTGTATGCTCAGGCTTCAAATTTCCTAAGGTCTTCCTGCAATATTTCACAGTCCGCATGTGTTTTAACAACCTTAAAATTTGCAGATGACACAAAACTATTGAACAACCTTCAATAGTTTTGTGTCATCTGCAAATTTAATCACCTCACTCATTATTCCTATTTTCAGATCATTTATAAATATGCTAAACAGCACCGGTCCCAGAACAGATCCCTGCATCACTCCACTATTCACCCTCCTCCATTGAAAGAAATGGCCATTTAACCCTACCCTCTGTTATCTGTCCAATAACCCAATTCCTAATCCACACCAGAACATTGCCTCCTACACTGTGACTCTTTAATTTTCTCAGGAGTCTCTCATGAAGAACTTCATCAAAAGCTTTCTGCAAATCTAGATACACTACATCAACCGGCTCACCTTTATCCATATTTATATCAAAGAAATGAAGCAAATTGGTGAGGCAAGACTTCCTTTTGCTGAAACCATGCTGACTCTGTCCCATTAAACCATGTTTATCTATGTGTTCTGTAATTTTATTCTTTATAATAGTTTCCACTATTTTACCCAGCATTGACATTAGGCTTACCGGTCTGTAATTTCCTGCATCAGCCCTGGAACCCTTTTTAAAAATTCCACCTCCCAACACGTTCCTCGACAGAAAAAATGTAAAAAAATTTTTTTTTGTGCAGCTTGTCTATGCAAATTTCAAACTTACTGCAGACACCTGAATGTGTCTTGCACTAAGACCTTTTAAGCTCTGCTTGCCGTTTGTTACTGCTTAAGCAAAAAATGTCTCAACATGACTTACCCAGAGTCACAAGAAGATGCAGTGGGAATTGTAATTGATCTGGGAGCTATAATGGATTCACCAAATATTTGGACATTTTAAACATACTGGGCTTGACACTACTAATTTTGCAAAAAAAAAAAACACTGTACTTGGAACTGCTTACATGTTACAGTGATACTCCCATAATTCTTATATCCTTGGTTAGGAACCAAATCACATGAAGAATGATCCAAAAATAATAAATATAACTACTTTATTGCCCTTTGACAATTCAAACTGCATAAATACAAACTATAATGAAAGCATGGCACACTCCCCACAAACAGACCTGATTATCACGATGCACTGACCATGAATCATTCCTCAAATGCCTGTCAGAAGAACCAGGACTTCCATTCTTAAGTACAGTGAGAAAGCATTTCCCAGTGAAGGTGCCAGTTCTTCAGTAGCCAGCTGGAGGAGTACCACTGCCCGCTCTTTGAATAGAAGTTATTTACTTAGGGGTCCTTTTACTAAGTCGCATAGAGGGGCATAATCGAACGCAAACGCCTATCTCCATGGGCGTTTATCTCCGAGAACGGGTCCGTGAAGGGGCAGGCCGAACCGAATTTTCGAAAAAATGGACGTTTTTGAGCTGGGCAGGGTTTTTTTTTAGTGATAATGGAAACTAAAAACGCCCAGCTCAAAAACGTCCTAATCTGAGCCATTTGGTCGTGGGAGGGGCCAGGATTCGTAGTACACTGGCCCCCCTGATATGCCAGGACACCAACTGGGCACTCTAGGTCAGTGCGGTGGACTTCAGAAAAAGCTCCCACATGCATAGCTCCCTTACCACGGGTGCTGAGCTCCCAACCCCCCTGCCCCAAAACCCACTACCCACAAATTACAACACTACCATAGCTCTTAGGGGTTAAGGGGCACCTACATGTGGGTACAGTGGGTTTTGGAGGCCTCCCATTTACCAGCACAAGTGTTACAGGTGGGGGGGGGGGGGGGATGAACCTGGGGCCACCTGTCTGAAGTGCACTGTGGTACCCACTAAAAGTGCTCCAGGGACCTGCATACACGTAGGCCTCTAGGACTTGTTGCTGCTGTATAACATTGGCACACCAGTTGACACCTGAAGACTAATCTCTCCGAAAACGTCCTTTATTGGAATAACTGCGTTTACTCACAGTTAACTGCAGATCAGAGGTTGTGCCCCACTGGCAACGAGTCTCCCTGGTACTGAGATTAGCAGTAGGTCAGAGCTGGCAGAATGCTGTACAATGCCCTCTTTCAGCCACATTCAAGGTAAGAACTAAGTTCTCTAACGTGGCTAACACAGGAAAGGGAACTAAAACTGGCTTACAAAAATGGCTACTACCGCATGGACTACAACAGGAAACACAACAGGGTACACTCTGACCCAGTAGGCAGGGGGAAAACACCATGGGAGAAGAGCCTACCAACTACCAACATCGTGAGACTGTAACACAAGCTAATGAAATCACAGAGCCCAATACCCTACACCCACCACAATGCAATGCTGATGTGACCCTGTACTGCACCCGAGAGCCACATCTGACCCAGGGAAAGGCTGTGACAGGATCAAATACATTCTGCTGTCATGGAGGTGGGTACGGCATTTGAGGCTGGCATATAGGCTGGAAAAAAGTTTTTAAAGTGGGGGTTTTTTTTGGTGGGAAGGGGTTAGTGACCACTGGGGGAACCGGGGAGGTCATCGCTGATTCCCTCCAGTGGTCATCTGGGCAGTTGGGGCACTTTTTTGGGACTTGTTCGTGAGAAAAAAGGGTCCAAAAAAAGTGACCCAAAATCGCGTTCAAAACGCCTTTTTTTTCGATTATCAGCTAAAGACGCCCATCTCTCCTCAGCTGATAACCACACCCCAGTCCCGCCTCCACCATGCCTCCGACACGCCCCCGTCAACTTTATTCGTTTCTGCGATGGAGTGCAGTTGGAAACGCCCAAAATCGGCTTTCGATTATACCAATTTGGGTGCCTTTGCGAGAAAAACGCCCATCTCCTGATTTGGGTCGAAATATAGGCGTTTTTTCTTTTTCGATTATAAGCTGGATAAGCATCTACACGAGCCCAACGTGCACCAAAATGGAGTTACCACTCAACTACCGCGTGGCTCTTATGGTAATTTCATTTTTGACACACATCCGATACACACATCTGAAAAATATTTTTTATTTTCAGACATGTGGAACAGAGACACGCCAAGTGGCATTTGACACGTGTAGGTCATTACCACCTGGATTCTTTACGCTAGGTCAATGGCTGGAGGTAAGGTCTTAGACCAAAAATGGACGCACGACAATTTTGATTTTGCCGCACTTACATTTTTGACCAAAAAAAAGGCCTTTTTCACAGGCACGCTGAAAAATAGATTGGTGTGTGCCCAAAACCCGCGCTTACACTACCGCAAGCCATTTTTCAGCGTGCCTTTGTAAAAGGACCCCTGAAATGCCTATTTTTATATATCATTTATAGATTATTTTAATATTTACATCTATGGTCATGATTTGAAAATTTTTTTATCATTATTATTTGCAGTTTTAATGGTGTGATTGTATATTTTTTATACTAGATGTCAATATTATCCCCTGATGCAGCCTATTTGGCAAAAAGTGGCCATGTCAGGATTGGAACTCTTTTGCCATGAAAAAAAGACCTAATAAATTGAAAGATACAATATTAGTAAAAGGTCCTAGTAATATACCGATTTCATAATTACTGATGATTTCTGTGTTTACATGGAAGTATCAGGTTCTCTCTGTAAATAGCTTGGAAAAGAGACAGCTGAGGGGGGGTGGATATGATTGAGGTCTACAAAATCCTGAGTGGCATAGAATGAGTAAAAGTGAATCAATGTTTCACTCTTTCAAAAAGTACAAAGACTAGGAGACACTCAATGAAACTGCATGTAAATACTTTTAAAATAAATAGGAGGAAATATTTTTTCTCTCAAAGAATAGTTAACAAAGTTAATGTCCATATTTCAAATACACATAAATATTACTCAATGGTAAAAATATTTTTAAAAAAAGAATAGTTAAGATCTAGAACTCTTTGCTGGAGGATATGGTAACAGCGGTTAGCATATCTACTACTACTACTACTATTTAGCATTTCTATAGCGCTACAAGGCGTACGCAGCGGTGCACAAACATAGAAGAAAGACAGTCCATGCTCAAAGAGCTTACAACCTAATAGACAAAAAATAAATAAAGTAAGCAAATCAAATCAATTAATGTGAACGGGAAGGAAGAGAGGAGGGGAGGTGGAGGCGAGTGGTTACAAGTGGTTACGAGTCAAAAGCAATGTTAAAGAGGTGGGCTTTCAGTCTAGATTTAAAGGTGGCCAAGGATGGGGCAAAACGTAGGGGCTCAGGAAGTTTATTCCAGGCGTAGGGTGCAGCGAGACAGAAGGCGCGAAGTCTGGAGTTGGCAGTAGTGGAGAAGGGAACAGATAAGAAGGATTTATCCATGGAGCGGAGTGCACGGGAAGGGGTGTAGGGAAGGACGAGTGTGGAGAGATACTGGGGAGCAGCAGAGTGAGTACATTTATAGGTTAGTAGAAGAAGTTTGAACAGGATGCGAAAACGGATAGGGAGCCAGTGAAGGGTCTTGAGGAGAGGGGTAGTATGAGTAAAGCGACCCTGGCGGAAGATGAGATGGGCAGCAGAGTTTTGAACCGATTTGAGAGGGGAGAGGTGACTAAGTGGGAGGCCAGCAAGAAGCAGATTGCAGTAGTCTAAACGAGAGGTGACAAGGGTGTGGATGAGGGTTTTGGTAGAGTGCTCGGAAAGAAAGGGGCGGATTTTACAGATGTTGTAAAGAAAGAAATGACAGGTCTTGGCAATCTGCTGGATATGAGCAGAGAAGGAGAGAGAAGAGTCAAAGATGACCCCAAGGTTTCGAGCTGAGGAGACAGGGAGAATGAGAGAGCCATCAACAGAAATAGAAAACGGGGGGAGCGGGGAGGTGGGTTTGGGGGGGGAAATGAGAAGCTCGGGCTTAAAAAAGGTTTGGACAAGTTCTTGGAGGAAAAGTCCATAGTCTGCTATTGAGATAGACATAGGAGAAGCCACTGCTTGCCCTGGGATTCATAGCATGGAAAGATTCTACTATTTTGGTTTCTGCCAGGTACTTGTGACCTATATTGCCCACTTTTGGAAGCAGTATACTGGGCTAAATGGACCATTGGTCTGACCCAGCATATGTGAAGGACGTTTTTTTTTTAATTTGATAAAAAGAAAACAAAGAATTGTATAAAAAATCTCAGGGGCTTATGCTTATAAATTAGCTGCAGGCACGAGGTATACCTATGCTATAAAACCTTTTATTGGAATATGTTGCTTTTGACCACTTTGCAACACAACATTTGAGTCCATTTCATTTTAAAACTACAGCCACTTGAGTTGTTAGTATCTTGTAATTATCAGCTAATGTGTTGTTATTATATCACTTCTGTTAAGTGGTAGTGGGAGTAGCTCTATAAACACTATACAAAAAATTACTTCCACTGCACTGTAAAAAGCAATGTATGTATTAGTACAAAAACGTACGTCTTCTATTAACAGTTGTGACAACCAAGGGGGGAAAAGCCTCAAAGTGCCTGGGAATATTACAATCCCACCAGACACAAGACGATCCCGTTGACCAGTTCCTGAGTCATAAGTGGATCTAATCTTTATCATAGGCAAAAAAAACCCTCTATGGAGTCACAACCGCATGCAGAACAACACTCCTTTACTGGGCTTCTCACTCTTTAATCTTGCCTCTCCAACGGTTGCTGCTCTGTATCAGCTGCCTCGCAGTCTGCATACACCATATAATAAATGCTTAAACAAGCAAAAGAGACTTAGCTTGTGATGAACTTTCTGTTGGGATCCACGGTTGCCACATCCCAATTTCCCATGACCGACGGTGGCCAGCGTTTCGCTGTGCTATTTGACAGCCTATAGCTGCTTCAGGGTCCGCGTGGGGAACAGATTAACAAAAGCTTCTCTAGCCCAGTAAAGGAGTGTTGTTCTGCATGCAGTTGTGACACCATAGAGGGTTTGTTTGCCTATGATAAAGATTAGATCCCCTTATGTCTGGTGGGATTGTAATATTCCCAGGCACTTTGAGGCTATTTCCCCTTGGTTGTCACAACTGTTAATAATATGTTAAGCAAACCAAAATGAAGAGCTGAGGATACCACAATATATGAAAAGGTCTGTACATGCTAAGAACCTTTTTGCTAAGTTCTGAACCATCAGAGAGCAGTTTCATGCAGCACCATTGGATGTCATTCATTCGTGTGCCTTATTCACTCCTGCTGGTCAACAGAAAATGAAAAGTTCTTATGATTTGCTAATTCTATGGTACTCGCTGTTATATTTTCATCTAGCAAATCCGGTAATCTGACATTTTAAAGTAGAACACTGGGTCAAGATAGGGGCTGATATTCAGTGAGACTTCTCCAGGTAGGAATGTTTCCTATCTACACATGGCCTGTTCACTATATATATACGCCAGCACTGTTGGAAGTCCATGCTCTACTCCCACCATGCCCTCAACCTCGTTACGCTTCTGATATACACCAATATTTTCAGAAGTATTATCTAGATAATGTCACTGAATATCCAGACACACAGCTCTGGCACTATCCATGTAGTGCTGGGGTTGTCCATGGGGCAGAGCTAAGGCAGAACCTGGAGTTATTCAGTGAGGGGTCCTTTTACCAAACTGCAGGAAAAAGGGCCCTGAGCTAGCGGCAGGGGCCATTTTTCCCACACACCAAGGCCCTTTCTACCACAGTGGGTAAAAAGCCCCCAGACACCCATTCAGGTGGCGATAAGGGCTCCCACACTAACCCAGTGGTAATCGGGCAGCACGCGGCGATGCCTGGTTACCGCTGCGCAAGCCATTTCTGGGGGATTTCTTTTTCCCCCCAAGAAATGGCGCACGCTCAGGGCGGATGTTGGCCAGCGGTAGTCCCAGAAGAGCGAGCGGTAAATGGCTTACCACCTCTCTGTAAAAGGGCTCCTCAGTTATCCAGTTAGGCTTCCCTAACATTGGGGCCCTTTTATTAAGCTGTACTAAAAAGTGCCCTGTGCTATTACTACAGCATTGGTTTCCCACATGCTGAGGCCACTTTTAGCGCAGCTATAAAATGGCCGCATTTTCTATTTGTTCAATTAATGGCCCACACTAATTTCCCAGTTAGCGCATGGCCATTAGTGTGGGCTATTTACTAGATGGTAAGGGCTCCCCACACGATCCACATGCTAATCGGTTAGCACATAGCAATGCAGCTGCGCTAGCCAATTGGCGCTTGGCACACCCATAGGAGCCAACTCTGTGGGTGCTGTGAGTTCTTGAGCACCCCCAATATTGAATAAAATCCTTGATTGTGTCCAGGAAGAGGTAATTTCCATTGGGTTTAGCATCCTCAATCATATTGAAAGTTGACTCCAATGGGCATGTCTACTCTCCATCCCAAACATACTCCCAGTGCTAAAAAATATTTTCAATTTTTTAGCATGTGGGAAGATGGGCGGATCTGCAAACTACCGTGGGATGCCTCAGCGTGCCCTGCAGTAGGCGTTTTTAACCCGCGGTAAGCATACGTTAGTGCTTACCGCAGCTTAGTAAAAGGACCCCTTTATCTGGGAACCAGTCTGAATATCACCAGTATTCAGATAAATGCAAACGGATGCTTTACTTTCCAATAATCAATACTGGTGTCCAGGTACGGGCTCAGCATTGAAAATTCATAGATATAAAAAAACAGGGCTTTTTTGAGGGGGTACTGATTACCGGCACCTTTTCCATTGTGTGCTGAAATTGGCCCATGTTCCCCAAGTTTTAATGAAAGAGCTCAGGCTCTACACACCAATTCTGCCTTGTCATAGATTCTGTGATTGGTTGCAGGGGTCCTGGCTATTGTGGGGTGAGTCCCTCAGTGATCACGTCATCCCTGAAGGGTGGCCTGACATTTGAGTTCTTGCACCTTTTTTGCTAGAAGAAACACACTGTAAAAAACCCACAGTGTCTGGCATTTAAAAAGCACTGGCTGCTGCAGGCTGAATATCGGGGATCATTTTTTTAATGTTAATCTAATTTAAGTTAATTCTGGAGTATTTTCTGACATCTTTGCTGAGAACTTCCAAAAAAGGAGCTTATTTTTTTTAAAGATTTTGATTTGATATTTATGAACATGGTTATGGTTGCTTGCAGTCTAAATATCATATGAATTATTATCTCCTGGATAGCTTTCTTTAAGAATCCTATGTCCTAGTTGACAGAATCTCACTTTCTTTTGAGAGCTTCATGGACCATTGATCTCACATCACAGACAAATTTCTCGCAAAAGTTTTCATTACAGAACCTCCTATTTCTGTGTAGGTAAAAGGAATCATCCTTAAACGAGATTGGTATCTATTCTAAATTGGCTGGATAACCTAGCACATTTTATTATCAGAGTTATACAAATTATAGAAAGAATGGAACAAAAATATAGTTATATCATTTTTAAAAAATGCTACAAGGCAATAAAAGTACTTTGTGGCTCACCAAACAATTTTTATCTGTTGTATCACTTTCTTATTTTTATTCTCCAGTAGTAAATCCTAACATAGAATAATTTGCTGTCTGCATGGTTGACCTACTTCAAATCCATAATCATTTCCGGACCTCTCACTTGAAAAGAACTGAAAGCATGTAGAATTTAAAATCCAATCAGAAGCTACAAACTTTAGTTTATTTATATCTATACATCTCTATCTATATAAGAGCTATGCAGCATAAGGGTCCCTCTTATTAAAGCTTTATGCGCACTAAAAGAATTAGTGTGCACTAAATGCTAAGAAGCCCACAGGTATAAAATGGGCTTCTTAACATTTACCTCCGGATTCTATATAGAGATCCGTGCCAAAAACTAAGCATATTCCATATAATTTACATGCATAATTCGCTATTCTGTAATTCTAAAATGCGCAGTTCAAAAAGGGAGTGGCCATAGGTGGGGAATGGGCAGGAAACTAGACATTTCATGGGTGTTCCCAAATTTGCACACACTGTTATAGAATATGACCCAGTCCATGTAAATGTGCACGTAGGGATTTACATCACATTTTCATTGGTGTAAATGGATGCACATAGTTTTAGGCACTGGGGTATCAACTAAGCATATTCTATATACTGCGCCTAAATCTTCTAGAATATGCTTAGGTGAAAATTCTTTCCGAGCAGATTTTCTAGGTACCATATATAGAATCTCCCCCTTAGCTTGCATTAATTCCATTAGCATGCACTAAGCTTTATTAAAGGAACCCCTAAGTGCTTTATATTTTGGATTTATGTGTAGACTATGTTTTGTTTTGCATAATTATGTGGGTTTTCATGTACTCCACTTAGGTTTAGGCAGATTATAAATGTGATAATAACGATAAAGATATATGGAATTGCCCAGAGTCTATTTATCTACCATAGAGTTTTGTCACCACAGAAAAGCAAAGAAATTACACAATTGCATATTTAATTTTGCAGCATTATTTATGCCAATTCATTTCTTGAGTTTTAAATGCATGAAAATCCAGGGAGTCTGCTCTTTTCAAACAGAGAAATACTTTTTCTTCTGCACAGCAAAATAGTCAAAATTTAGACAACAGCCAGAGGGGGAGAAACCTTTCAACGGTGAAAAGAGATTAGATGATTTAACCAGTGAATATGGTTTTGAATTATGACAACTGTCAGCCTTCTTCAGCCTCTGGCTTTCCTATTATTTTAGTCTGTATGTCAGAACAGCAAATGAGAAGAGACACATTGAACTAAGGCTGATGATTATGTTAATATATCTGCACTGTTTTGGTTCTTGTGGTTCCTCCTGACCACAATATTAACCAAACTTCATCTCAACACACAATCAGGGCAGTTCTATAAATGTGCACCTAGAATTTGGTGCTTAGAGGGTGCTTAGAAGGGAAGTTATCAATGTGAACTACCATTAAGTCAGGTTATTTTACCACAAGTCAGGTTACCAGGCATTTAGTGATCACCAGATGGTGTGGTTTAGTAGTAATGTAACCCTGGTCCTACTCACTCAGTTCAAAGACACCAGCTAAGCTCCTATGGTCAGGTACCCCAGGACCAGGATATACAAACAGAGATCAGATATTGAGCAGTGCGTAGGCTGGGGACAGGCTAGATTCCTGGTAGGCCGTGGAGTTACCTTCCTCTGGATACTCTCAAATCCACTCTCATGCAAAACAAACAAAAGAAACTACAACAACCAGCGGTCATTGGGTTAAACTTCAAACTGGCTTTACTTAACCATAACTAGAAAACAGTTCAGAATGCAAGTTGATATATAGAGTCAGGGCACATAACAGTTCCACATTAGCCTCGGACATGGAGGGTCATATGACATCTAAGTACGACTTTGGATGTTTTGCTGAAAACGTCCAGAATCTCAATAGTAAATGTGGAGGGGCATAATCGAACGGAAACGCCTATCTCCATGGGCGTTTATCTCTGAGAACGGGTCCGTGAAGGGGCGGGCCAAACCGTATTTTCAAAAAAATGGACGTTTTTGAGCTGGGCGTTTGTTTTTTTTAGTGATAATGGAAACTAAAAACGCCCAGCTCAAAAACGTCCTAATCCAAGCCATTTGGTCATGGGAGGGGCCACGATTCATAGTACACTCGCCCCCCTGATATGCCAGGACACCAACTGGGCACCCTGGGTCAGTGCGGTGGACTTCAGAAAAAGCTCCCACATGCATAGCTCCTTTACCACGGGTGCTGAGCTCCCAACCCCCCTCCCCCAAAACCCACTACCCACAAATGTACAACACTACCATAGCTCTTAGGGGTGAAGGGGGCACCTACATGTGGGTACAGTGGGTTTTGGAGGCCTCCCATTTACCAGCACAAGTGTTACAGGTGGGGGGGGGGGGATGGGCCTGGGTCCACCTGGCAGAAGTGCACTGCGGTACCCACTAAAAGTGCTCCAGGGACCTACATACACGCAGGCCTCTAGGACTGGTTGCTGCTATATAACATTGGCACACCAGTTGAAACCTGAAGACTAATCTCTCCGAAAATGTCCTTTATTGGAATAACCGCGTTTACTCACAGTTAATTGTGCCCCACTGGCAACGAGTCTCCCTGGTACTGAGATGAGCAGTAGGTCAGAGCTGGCAGAATGCTATACAATGCCCTCTTTCAGTCACATTCAAGGTAAGAACTAAGTTCTCTAACGTGGCTAACACAGGAAAGGAAACTAAAACTGGCTTACAAAAATGGCCACTACCGCATGGACTACAACAAGAAACACAACAGGGCACACTCTGACCCAGTAGGCAGGGGGAAAAGCCATGGGAGAAGAGCCTACCAACTACCAAGATTGTGAGACTGTAACAGAAGCTAATGAAATCACGGAGCCCAATACCCTACACCCACCACAATGCAATGCTGATGTGACCCTGTACTGCACCCGAGAGCCACATCTGACCCAGGGAAAGGCTGTGACAGGATCGAACACATTCTGCTGTTATGGAGGTGGGTACGACATTTGAGGCTGGCATACAGGGTGGAAAAAAAAGTTTTTAAAGTGGGGTTTTTTTGGTGGGAGGGGGTTAGTGACCACTGGGGGAGTCCGGGGAGGTCATCCCCGACTCCCTCCAGTGGTCATCTGGGCAGTTGGAGCACTTTTTTGGGACTTGTTCGTGAAAAAAAAGGGGCCAAAAAAAGTGACCCAAAATCGCGGTAAAAATGCCTTTTTTTTTTCGATTATCAGCTAAAGACGCCCATCTCTCCTCAGCTGATAACCACGCCCCAGTTCCGCCTCCACCATGCCTCTGACACGCTCCCGCCAACTTTATTCTTTTCCGCAACGGACTGCAGTTGGAAACGCCCAAAATCGGCTTTCGATTATACCAATTTGGGCGCCTTTGCGAGACAAACATCTATCTCCCAATTTAGGTCGCACTATAGGCGTTTTTCTCTTTCAAAAATAAGCTGAATAGTGATTTTTGAAACAGAAAAACATCTATCTTTTTTATTTTTTAATGGCCACTTGTTAGATGTTCTTGTGCTCTGTGCATTTATCTTTTTGGTCCATTAAAAAAGAAAAAGTCCAACTGAAAAATGTACAAAATCGAGCCATTGGGATATATATGGGGGGGCAGCATTCTTAGAAGACTGGCCACGCAGACATCCCAGCACAGCAGTGGGGCACCCTAGGGGGCACCACAGTGGACTTCACATAAAAGCTCCCAGGTACACATCTCACCATTGCTCACTTATATTGTATAGTGAGTCCTCCAAAACACACCAAAAACTTACTCTATCCAATTGTACAGCACTACAATAATAATAATAATAATAATAATAATAATGTGTTTTACTACTGCCATTTAAGCTTCCCATTGTCTCCTTCCAATGTTTCAATGTTGATGTCCCATTGTTATATTCTTAACGATACTTCGATGGTCTCGCATAACCTGTACAATGTAACCCATAACCAAGTTGTACAATTGTATTTCCACTATTCATATCTTATTGTAAGCCACACTGAACCCGCAAAGAGGTGGGAAAATGTGGGATACAAATGCAATAAATAAATAAATAACCCTTAAGGCTGCAGGTGTTTTTGGTGGGTTTTAGAGGGCTCAGAATTTCCACCATAAGTGTGACAGTTAGAGTGGATTATTGGCCTGGGTCTCCTTCACCACAGTGCACTGCACCGACCACTAGGCTACTCCAGGGATCTACTTGCTGCTGTAATAGGACTGGTTATAACATCTGAGGCTGTCATAAAGATTGTTATGTACTTTTTCTTTCACATCTTTGGGGGGTGGGAGGGGGTCATTCCTTTATTCCTCCAGTGGTCACCTGGTCATTTAGGGCTGTTTTTGTTGGCTTAGTCATTATTAAAACAGGTCTAGACCAAAACATCTTAGTTTTTTTCCTGGATGTTTTTGTTTTGTTCCTTTATGGTTGAAAAAAGTCCAAGAGAGGCATTTTCAAAAGAAACGTCTAAGTTTGGATTTGGACGTCTTTGTAAAATGTCCCACTGTAATTCCTACTTCAACTATTCATTATAAAAACAGGTCTAGCTCAAAACATCTAAGTTTTAGTCATGGACGTTTTTGTTTTGTTCCATTATCACCCATCATTGCACAGGTGCCCTTCCTGCCTGCCATTATTTGGTAGTATTCAGCTTTGACCTCTTGTTAAATATTTATATATTTTGAAAAATAATGAATTGAATAGCACACTTAACTTGGTCTGATGAATGGGGTCTCTTACTGTGTGGGCAGTTGATGTCCAATGTAATGGATTTAATTAGCATCTTTCTCTTTACTTGAAACCATGCATTAGATCAATCAGTCTTGGTCATATGTGTCGCTATTTTTCTTTCAATATGCCACCTCGCTCTTAACCTTTGTGAATACTACGTTCAAATTTTAAAAGGTGAAAGATTCTTTATCCTCGACATGGACCATGTTTCACTGTGACTAGTGTCTTCAGGAGGATTTAATGTAACTGGAATGGAGCTGCTCATCCCTTCAGGACTCCCAAACTGAGTATTGGGGGAGGCTTCTGTATTACTGTTGGAAAGTGGTATACTGTAGGGGTATTTACCTGAGATCTCACCTTTGCTGGTCTTGGCCTATATCAGCATGAACCATTCTTTTATAACAAAATGGATTCTACAGCCTCTGACCTGACTACATATGTAACCATCTGAATCCAGCTTGGTTACAGAAAGGAAAATTACTGCTGAGCATTCCAAAGATGATTTCATCCAAGGACATATTCTCTGTTGCAAACTTGCCCCGTTATCTCCTGGGAACATTGTAGGAGAAAGAGAAACGGCTCCAGGAACAGTGAGACCAGATAGGGAGTTTGCATACCATCTATAACAAAGCCTTGATTATTGTCCATGAGGCTGCCTGGACATTGTCACCGTCCGTGATTGGTCCCCAGGTATCATCTGATGCTTGCATACCAAAAAGGTTTGGGACTGAAGAGATTCAGAGAGAAGAGGTGTCGGAAGAAGAACAAGTGTGAAAAGGATCACCAGAGGACTTGCAAGCTAATATGAAGCTCTGAAGCAGAGCTAGAGACTGATTTTCCTACATCAGCTACAACACGGCCTTATCTACTGACTGTGCCATCTACATTCAGAATAGACCTTGGACCTTATCTCAGGACTGAGATACTCGCTGAGAAATCGGCTCGAGACTCTGAATAAATCCACGTCTACACCATTGGGAGTCTATGACAGACGGCAAGGTAAGATAACTGGATATATTCCTAAGGCCGGGGATAATTAGTTCTTAGTTTTCTCTGAGAGAGATAGGTTTACGTCAGAACTCTTGGTCTGTGTATTTAGCTACTAAGTATTTTGCATAAGACGTTAGGTGTAAGTTCTCATAATAATAATACATTGGGATAATCAGATTGTATTCCATTTTGGTGATAATCTATTTTTATAGCAAGTATTTTTGTATTTTGGCTTGGCATTGCTTCAGATCTATCTATATATATTTTTCTTACATAATAAACATAATATATTTAATCTCTGTGGCATGGTTTATTCTTACAGCACTGCTAAGTTAGCATGTCAGTCTGATTATAGAGGTGCACCCCTAGACCTGAGTTCATTTCATTGCTATCTGGTAATGTTATCTGAGCTACTGCCCTACAATACCCACATAAGTGCAATATACTGGCTTATATTAGCTAAGGATTCTCAAGAAGTGTAGCATATGCAATTCTAGAAAACATTCTTCCAGTACCCTAAAAAGATACAAATCGAATTATTTATTGATTCTGCAATACCCTTCCCTCAATGTCTTGGGCTTTTCATGCCCTTCTCAGCGTGACTTTGAGTCTTCATGCCACTGTTAGTGCCCTTTGCCCTTCCTTTAGTGCTGTGGGGTGCTCATGCCTTGTCAGTAATAGCTCAAGGCAAGTTGCATTCAGGTACAGTAGATATTTTCCTGGAGGGCTTACAATCTAATTTTGTGCCTAACACAATGCCAGCAAGTTTTAAGCTGTGCAAAATTGCTTGTCCATTCACTTGAATGGAAATGAATGATGCAAATAATTCAGAATCTGGAGACAAACCGAATGGGTGATTGATCTGAAAATGAACCAAACTGCAAATCTTATCTGTGCACTCCATTTCCTCAGGTACAAAATTAGAATGTAAGCCCTCTGGGGAGAGGGAAATGACTAGCAGATGTAAATGTTACTGGCCTTGAACTACTTTTGAAAAGAAGCTAAGCATCACAGCATTTGCTGCTTGTCACTGTCAGAAGAAGGACAGTGGGCTAGAAGATAGACTTTTAGTCTGACCTAGTTTGATAGTTCTTATGTTCTCAGGTAAAAATACAATTAGGTCTAAATTTTCATAGTGTCACCTGCATTATGTGGAATCTTTAGACCAAAGAGCAGATGCAGTATATTGATATCTTACATACAAACCCCCTGTTTACAAAGCTGCACTAGCGACTGCCGGTGCAGAAATGCCAACACAGCCCATTCACTTTGAATAATCTATACATGGTATAAAATTAGACAATCAAAAAGGCTTCCAACGTATTTCATCCTTCACATCGCGGCTGAAATTCTCCTACAGACACGCTCACTTATGAGAAATGTTCTCATTGCCTGAGGCATTGGGTCTATATACTTTACATGTTGCAGAACAGAGACCTTGACCCCTGAGGCAGGCGTCTTTTATGCCGAAACACAGCCTGTGTCGGGTCACTTGTCAATAAAGAACCACTGTTGTCTCAGTCTTGAAGGCCCAGTGTTGCTTTTTCTGTTTGTATACTCTATATGTATGCTGTACTACCCTCTCTACTTGTATTATAAATAATCTATACAAAATAACTGATAGGCTTTTGTTTTCAAATCTCAGAAATTTTCTGCTTTATGATTGTGAGGAACTGCTTTCAAATTGGTTTTCCTGAATTTTTAATCTTAACCTCTGAAGAAACTGTGATCATTACTGGGGGTTCATCATGCTTTCCTTTGAGTATAATGAAATATATTAAATTCTCATTACCAAGCATGATGGTATATAAGGTGATTTATGCAGTACAATCCTTGTGTCATTTCCAGCAAGAGAGGTTGAAATACATACTATATTAAATCTGTTTACTGAAGTGTGTTTGAGATTTAAATGGAATACATTATAGACTCTTTTGAGAAGAAATTAAATGAGGATTATACTAAATTATGAACCAAATTATGAACCAAACTGCCCATCTCTAGGCATATAGGGGTCCTTTACTAATGTGCGCTGAAAAATGGCCTGCGCTAGTGTAGGCACGTGTTTTGGACGTGCGCAGATTAATTTGTCAGCGCACCTGTAAAAAATGCCTTTTGGGGGGGGGGGGTCGAAAATGGACATGTGGCAAAATGAAAATTGGCGCACGTCCATTTTGGGTCTGAGACCTTACCGCCACCCATTGACTTAGCTGTAAGGTCTCACACATTAACTGGGCGGTAATGGTCCATGCAAGTACAATGCCTATTACTGGCTGGTTAATGCCACGGACCGAAAAATAAAAAAAATTTTCCGGCGTGTGTACTGGGTCCACGTAAAAAATGAAATTACCGCACAGGCCACGCGGTAATTGAAAATTGACATGTTTTGGGTGCGCATGGGCACCTACGCAACTTAGTAAAAGGGCCCTATAGTTTTAAACTTTTAATTGAGATGATATCTGAATATTATCAGCGTATGATTTTATAACTGGATTTTCTGTAGGACTATGGCATGATTAAGGTATCCTTTTACTAAACAGTGTTTGGCACTAATGCACACCTAACACAACAAAAAAATGGACTAACGTGAGATGTGCTAAAGCATCACGCGATATTGTTTGCATTGCTAATTGCACTCTAAATCACTTTTTTGTATTTTTTGAGGGGACAGAGAGGGGGCATTCCTGAACTAACCAGTTAGTGCATCTATATTACCACACTCTAACTGGTTAACGCATGGATAACGCGGGAGCCTTTACTGCCTACAAAATAGGTGACAGTAAATACTCCCATGCAAATTTTTTTAAATGGTCGCATGCTAATGGCAACAATAGCGCATGGTCATTAATGAAATAAATATAAAATCAGGGTTTTTATGGCTGCATTAAAAGTGGCCTTAGTGCATGGGAAAGACCTGCCTAAGGGACGCTAAGGCTCATTTTTACTTACATTTTGTAAAAGGAACCCTAAATCTTTCTGTTTTCCCAGAAATGCTTCTTAATAAAAAGCAAGTAGGCCTAGCTTCAAAAATGATGCATAAGGAAGCAATCATGACTGAAAAGGAAAGAAATCAAAACAAGCAGTGCGGAAAGAAATCAAAAACCAAGCACAGTGGAAAATGCAGTTAAGAATCAATGAGCAACAAACTGGGCCACAAGCCATAGAAAACTAAGGCTATTACAAAGAGACATGAAATCAAATTCTGATAACTGACTTCATTCCGTGGGTCAGAAAGAAAGAAAAAAAAATCAGAAAAGAACACATTTACTGAAGGGAAAATAGGAATTTAAACCAAATTTAATTGCATCTTCTTCGTTTCCTGTGCCTTATTTTATGCTCTACCAGAATATCAAATAATGGAACTGCTGGGCACAGAAAATGAGCTTGACATTTTAAAAAGTATTCATGCATGGGAACTTTTGCTTTTTGTTATTCCTATGTTTAAATAATGATAAGAGAGGAAATTCAATTCAGCTTTACCTGAATACATGATAATACCAGGAATAGCCATGCATGTATGGAAATACCTGTCTCCAGGAAAGGTATGCCAACATCTAATCTAAAAATTTCAGGTACTTCCATGTCTATTAGAAAAGGGTAATGCCGTGTTCCTTTCACTCCAAGATTTCCCTCCCTTTTAGTTATTCTTCTGCCTCACTATCATCTCCATCTTCTCTTTCCTCTCTTCTTTCCGCTTTCTAGTTTCCCTCATTCAGGTTTGCTTGTTCTCCTTTACCTCCTCCTCTGCATAGTGATCTGGCTTCTTGCATGTGCAACCTCTCATTTCTCATCCTTCTCTCATTTGCTCCCATCCCTCCCTGTGCTTCCCTTTCCTTCTCCCCTCCCAAGTCTATAACACTCTTCCTCCTCTTCCTCCCTTAATCCCTTCTGTCCTTCTCGCCTATGTTGTTTAGTCTACTCCTCTATTATTTTTCCACTGTCCATCCTCTTCCCTATGACCCTTTGGCCTCACCCAGGTGTATCCCTGTATCTTCCTCTCTTTGTTATGGCTTCTTCCTTTTTTCTTCTTTCCTCCCTTCCATTAGCTTCTTTGTTTTTTTCTGGCTATCCTATGTGATTTGTCCTTCTCCTCTTTCCTTGCTAGCAATCACAGTGTAGACTGTAAAATGGCATCTGTACATATAGGGGGTGACATTCAGCCTGCAGTAGTAAGCAGCTAGCAAGCCACTTCCAGCCGCAGGCTGAACTAACCTGGATATTCATGTCGGGGGCTTGTGCAGCATCGAATATCTAGGTATGGCCGCTGACCCGGAAGTTAACCAGGCACTGGCTGATATTCAGACCAGTACCCAGTTGACTCATCACATAAAGTTAGGACAGCTGTATTGCTGTTCCAACTTTTTGAAATTATTTAGCCAGTTAGCAGACTGCATATCTGTTCCAAGTTGCTGCTTTGCCCATGGTCCACCCCTAACCTAGCCATTTAGGGGATGACCAGTTAGCAGGGATATTCAACGGCAATAACCAGTTAAGTGCTGCTGAACAGCCACGGTTAGCCACACACAAATGAGTTATACAGCCTCTCCTGGCCGTTTAAATTGCTTTCAATATCTACCCCTTAATTGCCAGAGTGTAAAGCCCTGCAGGATCATGTTCTTTTTGTGCATATCTACATTTATAAAATTACTGCTGCTCCTATTTGTGCCAACAAATACACTTGTATTTGCTGGTGTGCATATAAATATCTAAAAAATGGAGAAAACCCTCCACTATATTCTGTACTAATACCAAAAACACATCAGTGGAATTTGATGTAACATTCCATTTTTATTTATTTAACATCGTTCATGTTGACTTAGGGCCCTGTTTACTAAGCCGTGCTAACTTTTTAGTGTGCACTAACAATAGAGACACCCATTATATTCCTATGGGGGTCTCTAGCATTAGCGTGTGCTAATTTTTAGCACACACTAAAATGTTTGCGTGCCTACAGCGCAGTTTAGTAAACAAGGCCCTTTATCTGATAACTTCAAAAACAATGCAGGAACAGACCTCAGGTGTTTATAGCTGTGCAGTTCAATTGCTGTTACACCTTTGTTTAATCAGATTCACCCCGCTCTCAGCAGACTCATTTCTATCATTGGCCAAAATTCTCTATTGAAAATGTATTTTTAATTTTTTATAAATGCTTACACATCTCAAATCAAAAAATCTTCACTCATTTTTTCAATTCAAAGCAGGAAAAAAAACAGAAGCACTTAACTTTAGTCTCAAAAACGATCCCAAAGGGGACCTTTTTCACCTCCCATGTCTTCTTCAGGGATCCTCAGATATATCCGTGTGCTTCAATGCTATTGAGTGCTTCTATGAATGTTTTCATATCCCGCTGTGAGTGGGGTGAATCTGGTTAAACAGCTGAGGTCTTTTTCTCCATTGTTTTTGAAGTTGTTTTATACGGTCTGTGCCAGAGCCGGTGGTGGGAGGCGGGACTGGTGGTTGGGAGGTGGGGATGGTGCTGGGCAGACTTATACGGTCTGTGCCAGAACCGGTGGTGTGAGGCGAGGCTGGTGGTTGGGAGGCAGGGATAGTGCTGGGCAGACTTATACGGTCTGTGCCCTGAAAAGGACAGATGCAAATCAAGGTAAGGTATACACAAAAAGTAGCACATATGAGTTTATCTTGTTGGGCAGACTGGAGAATTCCTTTATTAAATGAAAGCGGAAAATCAAATTTCAATACATTACACTGTGCAGTTATAAAGCCAGCCCCTCTATACTTTTATACAAAAATGCAAATTTTACACAAAAAACCGTCCCCCCCCAACCCCCCCCCCAAACCTTCAACTCAACTTCAAGCGTACATGCTTCCACCAAACCCCAAAGGTCTTTACCCCCACCTCCACCCGTTCCCATCGGGCCACTTCCTGGACAGCTCGGACAACGTCCCAGGAGACCTGCTCAGCAGACCTGCACTCCTGGCCCAGGGACACCCCGCAGCGAGCCATCCATAGGCAGTATCTGATGATAACTGAGATTAGAAAGGCGGTACCTGGCTCTAGCCGCCCCGTCTCCCCCTGCCTCCCATACACCCAGTCCGCATAGGTGTAGGACGTGAAGCTGGGGATGGCCAGCAAGGCAGCCACTCTCCGGCAAACCGCTACGGAGAATGGACACTCCTTCAGGAAGTGGTCCATGGTCTCCAGCCGGCCAGCACACTCCCCCCTCGGGCAGTCTCGGTCCTGCTGGTTCCTACACCGAAGGTTTGCCCTAACATACAACCTGCCATGTAGGGACAGCCAAGCAATGTCCCTGTACTTGTGTGGGATGCGTTTGGATGAAATAAAACGCAGGCCCTGCCTCAGCACGGGCTCTGGAGCATCCCTAAGAGCCAGGGGAGAGGAGAAGCGTTGGGAGCGAACCCGCTCCACCCAGATCTCCCTCTGCCCTGCCCTAACTTCCTCCCATGTAATGTCCCACAGCCGAACCAGCTTTACCAAAGATTTATAGTAGCCTACCCCCTCCGGGAACCCTTTCCGCAACCGTCCCACCCTACCTCCCCCCAACCAAGGACCCCAGAATCCCTCCCACCACTGGACAACACTGTGTACCCATCCTGGGGCATTCAGACCCCCCGCCCGCCCCAGGTTAAACTGGATGAAGAGGGAGGAGAATAGCAAGACTGGGTTTACCATTCCCACCCCCCCTTCCTCCCGTGACCGGTAAGTGAAATTACGTCGAACTGGGTTCATCCTGTTCCCCCACAGGAGTTGAAAGAACACGCTGTAAATTGCCGTGAAACAGCGTTCCGGCAGGAGACAGATGTAGCTCAGGAACAGGAACATGGGGACCACCTGGCTCTTCAGCAACCGGACCCGGTCCTCCATGGGCATCCGCCACCCCTTCCAGCGGTCCACCTTCTCCCTCGCCTCCGCTATCCTTTGTTCCCAATTTTCCCGCCCGTAATCCCCTCCCCCAAAATACACTCCCAAAACCCTCATTTTCTCTATCCCATCCGGGAACCCTCCACCTAAATTAAACCGCCGTCCCTCTGGCCCCACCCACAAGCTGGTGCTCTTGCCCAGGTTTACCCGAGACCCCGAAGCCTGGGAGTATGCTGCAAGGATCTCCTGCAGCCTCCTCCCCTCCCTGCGATCCGCCACCCAGACGGTGATATCGTCCGCATAGGCGATGACTCGCAACACATTCCCTTTGCCTACCTCCACTCCTCTGAGCCCGTCCTCCCCCCCCCCTTCCAGCCTCCTCACCAGGGGATCAATGGCGAAAGCGTACAGCAGGGGGCTCAACGGGCACCCCTGCCGCACCCCCGCCGAGATCCCCACCTCCACCCCCCTCCATCCATTCACCAGGGGAAAGAATCGCGCCCCCGCATACAATAACTGAAGTTGCGCGATCCATTCCCCCGGGAATCCATAGTGGTCTAGGACCTTCCATAAAAAACCCCACTGCACTCGGTCGAAAGCCTTGTCCTGGTCCAAGGCCACGACCAGCCTGCCCTCTCCCACCCGACTACGTTCCAGACCCTCCCTCACCCAGGCCACTGCCTCTAGCACCCCCCTTCCCGGGACCCCACACCCCTGCGGGGCTGCCAGCACTTCCCCGGAGATCTTCCTCATGCGGGCAAGGAGCATGTGAGCGAAGATCTTCCGGTCGGTGTTCAGAAGTGCAATCGGCCGCCAATTTGCCACATCCTGGGGGTCCTTGCCTTTGCTAAGGAGGACCAAAGCTGATGCCCCCATCGACTCAGGCAAGGATCCCCCTGTTCGTGCCGCCTCCCAGATTGCCAACAAGACTGGCGCCAACTGATCCCTAAACCGCTGGTAGAACTCTGCCGGGAGTCCGTCTGGCCCCGGCGCCGTCCTGCGCCGCAAGGCCCCAATGGCCTCCTGTACCTCCCGCAGCGTCCACGGCCGCAGCAAGGCCCGAAGATGAGGCCCCCCCTTACCCACCCCTGGGGTTTCCTCAATGTACCTCGCCATGGCCTCCTCCCCCAACTGTTGGTCGAAAAAGACCCGCCCAAAGTGGGTCCCCACCACCTGCAAGATACCTTCCCTAGACTGCTGGAGCGTCCCCCCCTCATCCCTTAACCCCTCTACCACCCTCCTCTCCCTTCTTTCCTTACAGCAGTCATAAGGGTTCGGGCTGAGCAGCTTCCCGAAGTCCCGCTCATAGACGAGGGAAGAGTACCGATTGTATTGTACCCGTTCCACCTCCTGCTGCAAGGCCTCAATGTCCTCCCTCTTCCCTCCCCTGGAAATCAAATTGTCCCTTCGCTTCCTCAGAGCAGTTCCTAGTCGGGTGACCTCCCTCCCCTGCCTCCTCGCCTGACGGAGAAAGAACCCCCTGGTGCGGTGTTTCAAAACTTCCCACCAGTCTCCTAGGGAAGGGAAGACACCCTGAATGGATACCTGGTCTGCCAGAAACTCCAGATACTCCTGGTACAACACCCCCTCGCTCAACCATTTCTGATTTAAACGCCACAATCCTTTCCCCAATCCGTGAATCCCCCCTCCCCCCAGCTCGACCAGCACCATCTTGTGGTCTGAGAAATCAACCTCTACCACCCTTGGTGCCTTCCCACACGCCCCTCCCCGAACTAAAAACCGGTCGATTCTACTTCTACAAGTGCCCCGGGCAAAAGTGAAACCCTGCGTCCCACCACCAAACTCTATGTGCGCGTCCACCAATCCCGCTCCCTTCATGATCCCTGCTAGCCGTACCCCATCGTAACCTACTTGCGCCGCCCTCCCCCCCCTATCCTCCTTCCTCAGGACTGTGTTAAAATCCCCCCCCCAAACTAGCTGCCGTGAGGTGTAAAGGTACGGCCGAATTTTCCCAAACAGTGCTGCCCTTCCCCGTTTGCTTTGCGGCCCGTAGATGTTAATCACCCGCAAAGCCACCCCCCGCAATCTCATATCTAACACCAGACACCTCCCAATTCCCAGCTCCACAACCCTCTGGATCTCTACTTTAAATGTTTTGAAGAGGATGCCTATCCCCCCATACCGTTCCCCTGCCAGACCCCAAATAGAGGGCCCCCATCTCCAGGCCTGCTTTGCCCGCCGAACCTCCTCCAGCGTTCGCAGCCTGGTCTCCTGCAGAAGAAAACAGTCCGCCGCCACGGCAGAGAGGCCATCGAACGCCAAGCATCTCGCCCTCTGGGAGGCGACACTAGCCACATTAAGTGTGGCGAATGTTAACAGCAGTCCAGCCATCATTGTGCCGTTCCATACCCCCCGCCCTCCTGGCTACCTTCCCTCTGCTCCATACTACCTCCAGGGATCCCTTCCCCTTCACCCTCCCCTTCCTCGTCCGCCCAGTCCCGGACCCCTAGCTCAAAAAGCCCCCCCCCATTCCTTACTTTCTTCCTCCCCTTCTTCCTCTTTTCTTCGCCCACCTCCCTCCCTCCTTGGGAGTCGTCCACTGACTCTCCCCCCCCCCGCCTCCTCTCCCGCCCCTTCTGCCCCTTTTTCGACCCCCTCCATCAATCCTGCCTCCAGCCCATCCTCCCTCTCCTCTCTTGCCTTCATCCCTGCCTCCTGTCCTACCCTCCTTTTCTCCCCCACCCTCCCTTCAGCCCCCCCCAATCTGCCCCCCACCTCCCCGACTTCCTCCACTACCATTTCCTCCTCTTCGTCCCTCAAAACCTTCTCCCTCTTCTTCTTCTTCCTTTTACCCGCTGTTCCCTTTCCAGCGTCTGCCATGCTGTCCAACCCATCCTGCCGGCTCATCCCATCCTCTCCTTCCTCTCCTGCCAGTTCGTCACCCCCTCCCTCATCTTCCAATCCCCTAAATCTGTTCTCTACTTCTATCCCCATTCCTGCCTCCCCTCCCCCTTCCTCCCGTACCCCCGTCACCTTCCGTTGTTTTTTTGACACCCGCGTCCAACCCTCATCTGCCCCGTCCTGCCGCTTCCGCCCTTCCCCCAACCCTTCCCCACCTCCCACTCCCTGTCCCTCCGCAGCTCCTTTCCCCCCCACCCCGGGAACCTGATCTCGCCCTACATTCACTCCCCCCCCTCTCCCTCTGAACTGGACCGCCCCCTCCCATGTCCTCCTCTCCCCCGTTATGGGAGGCCCAAGGGCAAGCTCTGAATGCATGCCCCAGACCCCCACACAAATTACACCGGATAGATGCACAAGACTCCGTAGGATGCTCCTTAGACCCGCACTTCCCACACTGCCGTACTGGGCACGACATACTAAAATGTCTGAATGACCCGCACTTGTGACATTGCCGCGGCTGCCCCTTGTAAAAGCAGAGGATCCGATCCCTGCCAATGAACGCCGCGGAGGGAATGTGCTGGGTCACGTGTCCTGCCTGCTTCAGCCTAACCTGCGCACACCATCCTCCCGCCCACACCCTACTGGGGTCAGGGAGTTTGGACAAGGGGGTACGCAATTCTGCGTACCGCTGTAGCCAGAAGGCCAGGTCCGCCCCTGAAATGGATTCATTTCGGACCAGCAGGGTTACCTGCACCAGGTCAGGTCTGCTGATCGGTACGGCCCTAAAGTTTCTCCAATCCCCTTTCCCCCTTACCCCCTCGTATTTCTCCCAGAAGACCTCCATGCCTCGCTGGGTCAGAAAACTAACATCATACTCTGGGATATTCACCGGGTGGATACAGGCATAGAGGTCCTCTGGGAGAAATCCTAAACCCAGGACTAACTTCAGGGCCTCATCCCTACTTGGCATTCCCCCCTCCCCCACCCACCTTAACTGAATCACATTCCTCCTTTTGGGAACCTGGCCCCCCCACCCTCCCCCCCATCCTTCCCCAATGCTTCCTGCCCCCCCATTCCCCCTGCGCCCGCCCCTCCCACCTACTACCGCCGCAAAGGATGGAGCACCCCCCCACCGTCCCCCTCCTCCATCTCCTGCACTGAGACCCCCCTGCTCCTGCTGCGCCGTACCCCCCCTCTCTCTCTTGCCTCCCCTCTCAGCCTCCCTCCCTTCTCTCCCTTCTATCAGCAGACTTTGCACATCCCCTGCCTTCACAGTGTCCTTCTGTACCATTTCCCCTGCAGCAAAAACCTGCCATTGTCCCCTTCAACACGTTCGCTAGAGACAGTGAGAGCAGGTTCCCCTAAATACTTGTTCCCCTCCCAATGCCCCTGACCCCCTCCCCCGCCCACCGAGCCAACCCTCCCCTCCCGGCCCGAACACTCCCCCCTGGCTCGCACCCCTGCAGCCTGGCCAACTGCAAAGTCAAAGGTACCAGTCAAGTTTCCTTCTGGCGCACACTGCAAGGCAAACACCTCCCGCTCCTCCCCCCCTCCTTCCCCCCCGGAACCTGCTCTCTGTGCTGGGTCCCTCCTTGCAACGTGCTGCTCCAGCTTTCCCTGTGCGGGCCCGCTGTTTTCCTGGGAACTGGTCTCCCCTCTGGCGTCCTGCTTCGTTGGGACTTCCTGCTCTGCCGTTTTGCAAAGTAAGAGTGGCTTCCCGCACTCCAGCACCACTCGCTCTCCCAAACATGGGGAATCCTCCTGCGCTGTAGCATTCTCCTCTGCGGCCATCCCTGCTCCTCCAGCCCGATTGGCTGGCGCCTCCTGCTCCAATGTGCTGGGCGGGCATGGCATCCCGCCACCCGGCAGTGCAGTTCCTTGCCATTCTGAACCTTTATGTGGGGAACACTGTGTGGCCTCCTGTGCTTTCTCTATGGAAAACCACTCCTTGTCTTCACCTGCCTTTCTTCCTGCATTCTCCTTTAAGAGGCAGCTCCCTGCTGGAACATCTCCACTTTCAGTCCTTAGCCCTGCTGCAGGCTGATTGGCTGGAACATCCTGCTCCTCAGAGCTTTGTGGGTGAGGCCTCCCAGGCATTTTTTCCTTGCCGTCTGCTCCTACTACAGGCAATGGGAACAGGACAACCTCCTCTTCTCCAGGTAAGTTCTCTGTTTCAACTTCCACCACCACTTCTGTGGAAAAAGGTTTCTCTCCTGAAATTGCAGCCTCTGTTTCAACAATGTGAAAAGTCTTAGTGTTAAAGTTTTTTTCCTGTTCTGCTCTCCCACACTCAGGTGCTCTCAATGAGGCTTCCACAGCCCCACCTTCAGTCCTGCTTACTCCAGAAGCTGCCTGCATTGGCCCAGACTGACTAGCAAGGCATTGCATGAATTTCAATGTATTTTGGGTGCTAGTTCCTGGCAGCTCCCCTGATGCTTCAATGTTCTGGGGTCCAAAGACTGGGCTGATTCCTTCCTGCTCTGTTTGTTGCTTCCACTGTACCGAGGCTGACGGGGCCTGTCCCCCCGAGGCCATCCTGTCTCTGTTGATATAGAGTTCTCTCAGAGGATTTCCAGGGCCTTTCCTCAGGGCCCTCAGCAGCTGTTCTTTTCTCTGGAGAAGCCTAAGCAGCCTGGTTTCCTCTTTCATATAGGTCTTGCGATGCTCTGCTGGGGCCAGCCTGCTCAGGGCTTTTGCCATTTTGACTCGCTTCCCCAGGTCCACCACCTCCTTCTCCGTACTTTTAATTCTCTTCACCATTTTAATTATGCCACTGGCCGGGTCCTCTGGATCCTGGCAGTAGTCCACAAGCTCTTCCTCCTCTAGATCGTCACTATCCTCACTGCCTTCCTCCTCCACCTCCGGCAGGGCCTCTTGACAGATCTCCATTACCACTCTTTCCTTCTCAGACCAGCTCTTCTCTAGGGTCTCCGCCAGCTCTCTCCCCCCCTCACCTGCTGGACGTCGTGCGGCCGTGAGGGGGGTACCAGTCCGGCTTCCTCCCTTGGAGTCTGGCCCTCTTCTATCCACAGGGCTCCTTTCCCTCCTCCCTGCGGCACTGCAAGGGAGGAGACCGCTTTTCCTGACCCTCTGGTCCCTGAGCCCAAGAGGCCCCATGGCCTGGGCCTGTCCTGGGGAACGCTCCCCAGAGGCCCTCCACATCCTTGGGGAGGGAGTTAGGCCTCACTCTCCTCCCACTGGAAGTCTGCAGAGCTCTCTGAAACACCTCCTTCCACCTCAGCAGACTGGATGGACCATGCAGGTCTTTTTCTGCCGTCATCTACTATGTTACTCTCATGTTAAATTAATGAAGATGGAGGGTTACATCAAGCTCCACTCCTGTGTTTCCAGTGTGCATATAGAATTTTTTTTAAAAGGCTCCACATTCAGCAGAGCCTTTTCAGGCGGTAAGGTCAGACACCCAAAATGGACGCACAGCAATTTTGATTTTGCAGCACATCCATTTTCGGAAAAAAATTTACAAAGGCATTTTGGTACATGCACTGAAAATTATCTCTGCGCGTGCCCAAAACCCACGTCTACACTACCGCAAGCCACTTTTTACCGCAGCTTACTAAAAGGACCCCAAAATTATGGAACATGTAGACAAACATGGTTTAATGAGACAGAGCCAGCATGGGTTCAGCCAAGGGAAGTCTTGCCTCACCAATTTGCTTGATTTTTTTGAAGACGTAAAACATGTGGATAAAGGTGAGCCAGTTGATGATAGTGTATCTGGATTTTCAGAATGCTATTGACAAAGTTCCTCATGAGAAAATTAAAAAGTCATGGGATAGGAGGCAAAATTGGTTATTGGACAGAAAACAGAGGGTAGGGTTAAATGGTCATTTTTCTCAAAGGAGGAGGGTGACAGTGGAGTACCGTAGGAATCAGTACTGGGACCAGTGCTATCTAACATATTTATAAATGATATGGAAAAGGAAGTGACAAGTAAGGTGATTAAATTTGCAGATGACACAAAACTATTCAAAGTTGTCAAAACACATGTGGATTGTGAAAAATTGCAGGAAAGCCTTAGAAAATGGAACATCCAAATGGCAGATGAAATTTACGCGTATGCTTACTAAGGTGTGCTATAGGCGCATTAGCATGGTTAACGGGCATTAATGGTTAATGTGCGTTAAACTCTAATGTGCCCATAGAAATATAAAAGTTCATTAAAATTGCTAACACACCTTAGTAAACATAGCCTTAATGTGGACAAATTCAAAGTGATGCACATTGGAAAAAATAATCCGAATCATAGTTACCTGATACTTGGGTCCACCTTAAGAGTCAGCACTCAAGAAAAAGATCTAGGTGTCACTGTAGACAATACACTGAAATCTTCTTCCCAATGTGCGGTGGCAGCCAAAAAAGCAAACGGGATGCTAGGAATTAATAGGAAAGGGATGCAAAGCAAGACCAAGAATATTATAATGCCTCTGTATCACTCCATGGTGGGACCTCACTTTGAGTATTGTGTTCCGTTCTGGTCACCGTATCTCAAAAGAAGATATAGCGAAATTAGAAAAGGTTCAAAGAAGAGTGACCAAAATGATAAAGGGGATGGAACTCCTCCCATATGAGGAAAGTCTAAAGAGGTTAGGGCTCTTCAGCTTGGAAAAGAGACTGCTGAGGGGGGATATGATTGAGGTCTATAAAATCCTGAGTGGTGTAGAACAGGTAGAAGTGAATCGATTTTCACTCTTTATAAAAGTACAACGAGTAGGAGACACTGAATAACATTACATGGAAATACAGTGCACTCCATTTAAGTGCATGTCGGATAAGCGCATGCTCTGTTTAACGGCATGCCGTACTTCGGTCTCATTTTTGGCACCATCAATTTCTATGGGGACAAACTTCAGTTTAGCACACCAATGATAAGTGCAAGATTCGCTTATATGCATGGTTTAAGACCACTCCTCTGCAGGAAAGACTCCGCATTAGCGCGTGCACAGAATATAGAAGCCGATTGGCGCGTGACAACCAAGATTTCAAATTTACCACCCCTTTAACTACCACAGGCAGAATAAGTGAAAGAATGTTGTTAGAGTGTCCACTAGGGTCGTCGTCATTGTCGCGCAACTGTAAGACTTTAACACTGGCTGAACGAATAGAAGTTCTTAAAAAATTAGAAAACAAAGTCAAGCATCTATTGCTAATGAATATGTTGTCAATCCCAGTCAAATTTCACATATCTTGAAGCAGAAAGATCAGCTTCTGGAAGACTGGCAAAACAATACAAATCCACACAGGAAACGTAAACGGGCGGGAAAAGCTGAGAAGGTAGAAGATGCTCTTCTTCGGTGGTTTTCTCAAGTCAGGAGCAGACAGTTTCCTGTCAGTGGTCCACTGCTTATGGAGAAAACTAATCAGCTAGCTGAAAGTCTTGGACTAACTGAATTCAAAGCCACTGTTGGATGGTTGGAAAGATGGAAGGAGAGGAACAAAATAAAACTCAAGAAACAGCATGGTGAAAAACAAGACGCTGATGACTTTGGTGCTGAAAATTGGGTTGTTTCAGTTCTTCCTACCATCTTGAACGAGTTTGCACCTCATGACATTTTCAATGCTGATGAAAACGGTCTCTACTGGTGAGCGATTCCTGATGGAACACTTGCATTCAAACATACCGAAACTACAGGAAGTAAAACGTCGAAGGACCGACTGACGATCCTCCTTTGCTGCAATATGGATGGGAGTGGGAAGTTGGAACCACTCGTCATTGGAAAGAGCAAACAGCCCCATTGCTTCAAGAATGTTAAGCGACTTCCTGTGTCATATGAGGCTAATGCAAATTCATGGATGACTAGGGAAATTTGGAAGCAGTGGCTAAAGAAGTTAGACACTAGAATGCGGGCACAAAAGCGTCAGATTTTGTTGCTTCGTGATAATTGTGCTGCACACAGTGATGATGTCAGGCTGTCTAACGTCAAGGTGGTCTTCCTGCCACAAAACACTATCTCTCTGATCCAACCTATGGATCAGGGCATAATAGCCAATTTCAAAACACATTATCGGGCTCTTTTGCTACGTCGTCTGATGAGCGTTATGGATGACCAGACTGGCAAGGATAAACGTGCTGTTGAACTGGCTTGTAATCTATCACTGTTGGATTCCCTACATATGCAGAAAGAAGCCTGAAATCATGTTACACAGGCAACCATTGTGAACTGCTACAAGCGGGCAAGTTTTGTTAAGGATGTGGAGAGGGACGAAACAGATGCAGCTGTTGCAAACGCGTCAGATGAACAGGCTATTGACATCCCAGCCGGTGTTACTGAAGAGGAGTTTCATCACTATGTAGCTGTTGATTACGATCTACAAACAGCTGACGGCAGCACTGATGTCCAGATATGCGCCTGCATGCAGGCAACGGCTGATGATGAAACAGATGATGAAATGAGCAACGAGGCACATGCTGACGAAATTCAACAACCTCCTGTCACTTTTGCAAGAGCGCTAGAGAGTCTCAACATCGTGTTATCTGAAGGCCACTGGATGTCAGTGCTATGACAGTTTTTACCGTCTGGCAGACGTAGTCTATGGAACTCACAGGCACAAGAGTGTGCAGAGGACTATGACTGATTACTTCAAGTAAGCCTAACGTCAGTTAACGGAGACTGTATAACATCAGTTAATGGAGACTGTATACTATACGTATAATAAACAGTACTGTACATATGTTTATCAGGTGTCATGCTTCTTTGGGTCACAATGGTTAAGTGCACGCTCTGGTTAACTGCATGTATTTCTGTGGTCCCAGACCCTTGCACTTAAGCGGATTGCACTGTACTTTTGAAATCAATAGGAGGAAATAAATAGGAGGAAATTTTATCACTCAAAGAATATTTAAGCTCTGGAACTCACTGCCAGAGAATGTGGTAACAGTGGTTAGCATGTCTGGGTTTTAAAAATGGTTTGGACAAGTTCCTGGAGGAAACGTCCATAGTCTGTTATTAAGATTGACATGGGGGAAGACACTGCTTGCCCTGGGATTGGTTGCATGGAATGTTGCTACTAATTGGGTTTCTGCCAGGTACTTGTGACCTGTATTGGCCATTGTTGGAAGCAGTATCTAAGTTATGCTTATAATATTCTCTAAGTTATGTGTGAAAGTTTGGACCTACTCCACCTATGTGTATGCTCACCCTCAAACTATAGGCAATTCACAATACCTATATATTTATAGTGTTATGGTTAGTTCTGTGGTAACATTGGACCTGTATGCTATAAGGAAGTTAGGTTAAATTAGGCTTTGCTTCCTAACTGCCCAGATCAGGCCTGAACTGTGTTTTTGGGAGAATTAAGCTGTCGGCATTATTGATCCAAGCTGGTGTACCAAAGAGCATTGCAATGTGGAGCTAGACTGTTTACTGTAGGTGAGATCATGGGACAGAAGTATTGTGATGTATTAGGTGACTTGGGTACAGCTGAGGACAAGACAACCTAGCCCAATTATGCCTATCCATGAAGGTGGTCAGAGGGTAGGTCTGTAGAGACTCCCCTTTGATGAGCCTATCAGAGAATGGGTTGTGTGTGCTTAAGATAACTAGGCCTTTGCATCATAGCACCAATATCCATGACTTAATCCTCATTAAGCTGGACCACTCATGAAATATGACATACCATTAATGACTATGGAGACAAGTCCTTTATAACATGGGAATTTCCTGGATATTAGCCAGAGTGAGAGAGGGGGAGTATGGGAGTGAGAATGGGAGCTTGACAAAGTGAGAGTGAGAAGGAGAGTTGGAGTATATGAAAAATAAGGTGGACTCCAGCCCCACAGAAGGACTGGAAAGATGTGCCATGGAGAAAGATGTCTCACCGAAATGGGTAGCAAGGATCTCTCCCTGGACAGAGGTGAGAACTTTCTATTCAAATTGAGCTAACATCAGAAATGGTGCTATAATGACATTTCTGTTTTAAATCAGACTCTTTTTGGAGCAGCACTTGCCTGATAGCAACTAGCAAAGTCTAAGTCCATTCACCAAACAGGGGGAAATCTAAATATGTGATATTAACTCTTTGTGGAAACATTACATATAACATCTTACTGAGATGCAGAGATAGTAAGTTTCTATATATTTCTTTAATCAGAACTTAATTAAATTTGTTTAATTAATCTGTGTAACCATTAATGTGAGTTAAGTGAAAGCCATACTTTAATTCCCAAGCAAAGTTGTATTCACTGTGGAAGATTTAGCAGCACACAAATAGAGCACTCCACTAGCTAGTTAACTATGAATATAGATATTGTAACTTTGATCCTTCAATTTAGAAAGCAGTTAAAATCATTTCTTTTTGCCCAGGCCTTTTCAGTTTAGCTTGAGTATTAGCAGGGCTTTTTTTGAGGGGGTACTTCTCTGACCCTGGAGAGCTCATAACCTTAGGGCCTCTTTTACTAAGGTGCGCTAGCATTTTTAGCGTGTGCTAAACATTAGCGATGTCTATAGGAATATATGGACATCACTAACATTTAGCGTGCCCTAAATATTAGCACACACTAAAAATGCTAGCGCATCTTAGTAAAAGACCCCCTAAGTTTTGTACCTGGGGCAATGGAGGATTAAGTGATTTGCCCAAGGTCACAAGGAGCTGGAGTAGGAATTGAACAAACACAGGCTGCCAAGTTCAAAGCTGCACTAACCATTAGGCCACTTCTCCACTGATCCAATGATGGCTGTTTGAGGAGCAAAGGACCTAACTAGGACAGTAGGGAATTATTAGACTCAATAAATAATCTGGCGCACCAAGACTGACAGCCTTAAAGGTAAGGATTGCAACTTTGTAGATGATCCTCTGTTCCACTGGTAGCCAATGATGACTTTTTAACAAATGTATAATATGATCTCAACGATGGACATGACAGAGTAATCTAATGGCTGTGTTTTGGAGAGTCTGAAGCTTTTTCAATGTGTAACGAAGTAGGTCAGCATAAACAATATTACAGTAATCAAGTCTAGATACAAAGCATGAAAGTATATTTTCCAGTGTTCATGTACGTATTTTACAAAGGGCTCCATGTTTGGCAAAGCCTGTTGTAAAATGCTAAAAAAATGTGAATCTCCTGACCTGGCCATCCCATTTCCCACAGTGAGCTCCTGTACAAAATGAGGCTTCATATCTTTACCTTATTGACACTCCCATTATATGAGTGAAAGTCCTCAAGTTCTCTATGTACAGGTTTGACTGATCTTTAACATCTCAAAGAGGTGGGATTTAAACCATCAGACCAATCTCATGTTAATATTTGGTATGTTCTTTTATTTGCAAGAGCTGCACTACCTCTGCAATGCCCTCTTCTGATTTATTCAATGTGAAATCAGGAACATCAGATTCAAAGCAGTGCACAAATTAAGCTGGCACTGAGTTGAGGTAAATGGTTGTAAGTGCTGGATAAGTCTCCCAAAACTTACAAATCAACAACAGCACGTAGGCCAAATGCCTGCTATAAAATCATTTCACCAACATTGTTTCTATGAGAAAGGAATAAATGACGCACAGAATGAAGAGGGTTGCAATTATGATGATAATAGGGAGGATTAGGAAAGGAAAACTTGAATAATGTTTCATTATAAAGGTCAAGGACAAGTAAAATAAGATTTTTGAAACAAAAACATTGTTGCCTTGGCCATAATTACAGCTATTTAATTCTTAATACATAGGTTTTCACTTGGCATTAATCAATGTAACACTACTGAAGCTTACAGTAGTATATCAACCCCATTTTTCAGCCCTCAGGAAAGAATACAAAAAAAAAAAAAAAAAACATCTTGTACATATTTGATGTTATTTATACCATTCCATGCATCATTTAATTTATATGTGATCATTTCTTAAAACAATAGCCTGGATTTTAAAGATGCAGTGGCAAAACTGCAAATTTTTCTGTGGTTTTGCAAGACACAGGCTTCCTGATGAAAAATTATATTTCTCCTAGAAATATACCTGGGATGAAATGGCTGGCCCAGCAATATGTTGACAATTTATCATCAAGGAACCCTTACCAACTTTGCTTCACTCAGATTCTCTTTGTTTTCATAGAATAATTTAACATGTTGTAGGCAACAACTTCCAGTAGATCATTAAAGAGAACTTTTACTAAAATGCAGCAATTTTTTTTTCACTTAACAAAGCTTAAGGTGCAGTAAGTATATATAGCCCCTTTGGTAAATGCAAGGTATGTGCTGTCAGCATCTGTTCTGTATTTAGCATACAAGGGTAGATACTTATCACATGGATTTTTGTACCATACCACCACAGACAGTGTAGGTGAACTCATGCATGGGAAGTGGGTCCAGTGCAAAACTTCAGAAAAAAGGATGCTGCTGTGCCAACTCTCCTCCCCCTGGAACATCTACCTCACAGTCATTTCCCCGATCAACACCTACCCTGCTGGCACATACTCCTTTGATCAACACCATCCACCCAGTAAGTGGTTCCCAAACCTGGTCCTGAAGGCACCCCAGCCAGTCAGGTTTTCAGGATATCCACAATTAATATTCATGAGAGATTTGCATGCACTGCCTCCACTGCATGCAAATCTTTCTCATGAATATTCATTGTGGATATCTTGAAAACCTGACTGGCTAGGGTGCCTCCAGGACCAGGTTTGGGGACCACTGCCACAGCACATACCCCCCAAGATCAAGCCACCCCCAGAGTACCACTCCCATATGCTGAATCCCTTCCAGCCACCATACTTGAACCATCATCCACTTTCCAACTCCTCCCCCCTTCAAACTCACCCAAAGGACTCCATGCTAGTCTAGTAGAACAAATAGAACCACAAGCGGTTATCCATCTATATAAGGACAATCATGCTTCATATTGAAGGATGACGCCTAGAGGAAGTTCTGCAAGACTACTGCAAACTACTGCCTTTTTGAATACTAGAACCAGGCAGGGAAGGAATGGAGGGGGGTTGCATCTGCCCTGTTCCAGAGCTCAGGTGAGTCGTTGTAAGGGTGGGGATGGAGGGTTGAGGGGTGGGAAGGATCAAGCTAGGGTGACTGTGGTGGGTGTCAGCTCAGGAGAGGAGCTTGATATTGTGGAAGGTATATTCTGGAATGTGAGTGTTGATTGGAAGGATATGTGCTTGAGAGCTGGGTGCTACTGTACACTAACCATAAGCATCTACATGGTTAGCTTGTGATAAAAATGCTAATGTGCCTCTAGCGCAGATTAGTAAACAGGGCCCTAAGGCTGGCCAAACAGGAAGGTTTTTGCCAGTAAAGCATCGACCTTGTGAAGTGGAGTACTCCAGGTGGGAACAGTGAAGCGCTGTTCGAAAGTCAAAGGTGGTAGCCCAGAGAGGTACTCCTTTAGGAGAGGAGTAGGGAGGTCTGATCAAAAGGAAGATTTGGTTGTTACACAAATGCTACAGGCACAGCCTTAGGTTGTTAGACCCAGAAGAGATGGGTATGGACAGGAGGAACTGTAAATACATACATGCTCTAGGGTTATAAATTGCATTGAAGAAGATACACCATATCCCTAAGTTTAGAAGATTTGAACTGTCTGATGCAGGAGTTAGTAAAGTTCAGTTGGATAAAATACAATCCTTGGTGTGGAGAATAATCTTGGAAGTGAGAGTGAAGTGCTTGCTGCCGAACTGATCAAGAATACTCATGTAAAGCCAGCTAAATATCCTACGGCCTACCACAGTAAGTCCGCCCACAGCCCATTCCCAAGCGCGAGTGAGAAAAAGACAAGTCCTGTGTGTGAGTGGAGTAAACAGGACTTTTGTTTAAACAGAGATTTGTTTTTTGGCCCGGGTCAGGGATTGCCCGACCCCCGAGAGCTAGTCGGTGCCCAAGAACACTGTGCTGATGGCGGTAAGACCCAAGTTACAATTTGTATTCACTATCTACCTAGCTGTTTATGAGACTAATTTGGAATCGTTTATCTCTGTTTGTTCCTTATTTAAATATAACTGGGCTACTTCAACTGTTGTTCACACCTCTCTATCAGGACATTCTCAGCACTTTGCTGGTATCATTCAGGAAATCTAGACTGCCCCAATTTGACTGACTGTATTTTTGTGTCCTTTAGACTGTAAGCTCTTTTGAGCAGGGACTGTCCTTCTTTGTTTAATTGTACAGCGCTGCATAACCCTAGTAGCGCATTAGAAATGTTAAGTAGTAGTAGTAATCGTTAGAAGATACCTTATTCCAAGCCATATGCTTCTGGGCTACAGTCTGCTTTCCCCTGCTGTACTCCTTTTAAAAGCAAGGGCCAGAAGCATGGTTCATTGGTTCTACCCTTCTTTTAGTTTAGTTGTGAGTTATTTTCTCTAGTTTATATTTGGGGATCAGTTTACGTCAAACATGTTACTTCTTCCAACCCTAATCTTGTGCAACATTACTGTACTGAATTACTCACAGGGTATTCATCTATTTGTCTTATAGGAAAGTTCCAGATACAATCAATGAAGCAAAGCCTGCTGTAGTGCAGAAAGCCAACCTCATTATAGCTTCAACTCTGTTTATTGTTAATATAGGCAACATGAACTAATTAAATGAATTGTTAATGGCTATTCAGTAGAGCTGAAAGGCTATAATTATTTCCCATGAATTCTTCTATCCATGACTGTATAGCCAATCACAAAATATTAACAATAACTGACTGCAGAGAAAGATCAATCGGTTTATCCAGTCTGCCTGTTTTTCCTGTCCAAACAGCTAAGGATATTTTCCAGCTGGCCATAGGAAATTGAGCCTTTCTAGAACATGGTTCCTTGTGTAAGTAATCTTCACTTGTCTTCTACTTTGGTTTTCTACCATCCTGAACTGAACATGCAAGTTACTTAATACTACATCTATCTTGCTACAGAGCTCATGATTTGTAACCAGGCTTTGTAATAATTTGTACAGTTAGTGAGGCTGACCAGATTGCTTTCTACAGAGTTATAGCTTTTCGGCTCAAGTTTAGCTACCCCATGGATTTTTGTACCATTTTCAAAAAAAAACGTCCAAGTGAAAAACACAGAAAATCAAGCTATTGGGATGTAGGAGGGGCCAGCATTTTTAGTAGACTGGTCCCCTAGACATCCCAGGAGAGCAATGGGGCACCCTAGGGGGCACTGCAGTGGACTTCAAAAAAATGCTCCCAGATATACATCTCACTGTTGTTCCCTTATCTTGTCTGCTGAGCCCCCCAAACCCACCCCAAATCCACTACCCTGACTGTACACCACTTCAATAGCCCTTATTGGTGAAGGGGACACCTTTATGTGGGTACAGTGGGTTTCTGGTGAGTTTTGGAGGGCTCAGAGTTTCAACCACAAGTGTAACAGGTGGGGGGGGGGGGTATGGACCTGGGTTCTCCTGTCTGCAGTACACTGCTCCCACCACTAGACTACTGGATTGTGACTTTATTAACCCATACTTTCTTTATCTGCCACATTTTTTTCTTTCTTACCTGACAACATTAACCCAAATGGTTCCTAAGCAGTTGTACAGGGACATTAATGTAACACCTTGCACTGAAATCATAAATTGATTTGAGTGGCTTAACAGAGTATTAATGTGTGACTAATTATAATGATACAGACAAAATAAAACCATTGCTTAAGTGACTACAAACTGATCACCTAAAGACAATATATTGTCTTTGTACCCACTGTTTATTACCATCTGTTTCACTCATCATAAAAGCAAAAAAATTCAACATGCTATATGAAAATTTAAAAAAAACTACAAGACCAGTTTGCCAAAAACTATCACGGACCACTTAATTCAATAAAATTGTGATGGTGCATTACATAACCCTATTTTAAAGCCTAAGCCTATTCATTGTTCAGTCTCTCCAGAATCATTGCTTGAAAAACATAAATCCATCTCTCTTCATGCTGTGTAAAGAGCTTCTCACATTACCTCCTTTAGGATTAAACTATAATCTGTTCAATGACACCAAACCAAAAGAATTAAGATCATGATTTTGAGCAATAAAACATTCTGCTAGAGGAGCTGTATTCATTTTTTTTTTCATACAAATAGCATGTTTCATGGTTTTTGTAACAAAAATGAAATCATATGGGCAAGTCTTGTAGAGCATATTCATCTAATAGTAATAGACTAGAAATTCTGTCTCTTGGGTATGCCTGAACTCCACCAGGCATAGTGCTTTCTTTTTCACAGACCTGGCTCTCTAGATTAAGCTCTCTTTGGTTCAAATGGAAATATCATACAGTAGATGTAGAATCCTGGGCAGTTTAATAGGTGGTGGTCTTGGCATTGTTGCTTGTAGAACTCTACTGTGCTGTTGGCCATTGGATGGTGCTCTTTTCTGTTTCTTGTTAATATTATACACTGCTTTGATTTACTTGGCACTTGGGCAATATGTTAAGCATCAATAAATATAAGCATAAACATTACGTGTGGAGACATGCATTTGGCAATGCTTCTGAAAGAATACTTAATTTAAATCAGAGGTTTTCAAGATTTCCACAATGAATATGCATGAGATTGATTTACATGTACTGATTCCATTGTATTCAAATAGATCTCAGGCATATTCATTGTGGAAATCTTGAAAACCTGACTGGGTTGTGGCCCTCAAGGACCATGGCTGCCTACTCCTGTGTGATAATGTGGCTTGTTGCTGACTGCAGGACCTCACAGACACAGGCAAAGTGCAGCATAAAGTCAAAGGAAAAGGTTTATTGGTGAACAAGTAATCAAAGCAAGACAGTCTGTTCCTGCCACAGACTCGCTTCCACCCTGGGCAACAACCATATTAACATTTATTTGCTTCTCTCTTAACAAGTTCTTTCTTCTTCATTACAGTTCCAGTTTCTCAAACATAAATCCAGGCCTAGTTCCAACTAGGACACTCAGGACCTGGGTCTTCACAGAAAAATAAAGGCACTCCTTGACCTCTGCAGTCTTCTGTTCCGTTTCATGCATTCCCTGGGCTTCTACAGGGTACAAACCTCTGAGCTAGGGCCACTCCTTACTTCCCTGGGATTCCCCCACAGGTACTTATTTATTTTATTTATACCCCACATTATCCCACCTTTTTGCAGCCTCAATGTGGCTTACAGAGTGTTGTTATGATACAGTCATTACATGATCTTAAATACAGTCGATAATAGGCTGAAAGTAGGTGTTGTGAGAGGTGTTTTTGATGCACCTGAGTAGTTTGAGGAATGATTTATTAAGGATGTCTTTAGTAGGCTTTGTTGAAGAGATATGTCTTCAAAGATTTGCGAAAGCTGGTTAGATTGTCCATATTTTTCAGGGCCATGGGTAATGCGTTCCAGATCAGCCCAGTCAAAACCTTAGGGAGGATTCCTTCACTTGGAGCCTCCATCCAGCTGATCTCTGCTCTCAGGATCTCTCTCCTGGAGACCTTTTGCCTCGGGGCTTCCCTGGTCCACTGTGCTCCAGGGCATTTAAGCACCTTTCAGCATGAGCCCCATCCCTCTGATTCAGTCTCTGACATATCCTTCTACTTCTCCTTCAGGAAGGCCTTGAAGACTTATCTGTTTGACAAATAGGTATTATGTCAACAGTTTCATACCACCCATGTAACTGATTTCTTCTTCCTATTATCTCGCTCTGTTTGAAGAGCTTCACTTTCCTTATTGTAAACCGCTATGAATCCTTTATGGAAAATGGGCGGTATATAATAGAATAGAATGGTAGGTTAACACCACCTGCCGTAAGTTGGCTAAATTGTAACCTCAGTGAGGAAATGTTCTTAAGGACACCTGCCACTACACCACTCACTGCTTCACAGGGCTATTACCTAAAAGGATGGCAAAATAATTTTAACTCCTATCCCAAAAAACCCCAGCTTAGTAGAAGCAGAGTTTCTAATTATAGACCTGTGGCCTCCATTCCTTTATTGGTTATAATAATGGAAGGTCTAGTAGCTAATCAGCTCATGCAGTATCTTCAGACTTTCTCCATTCTTCATAGTTCACAGTCAGGCTTTGGACCATCTTACAGCACTGAGACAGTACTAACCACTCTTAAAGCAAATTTCAGAAAAGAATTGAGTATGGGTAGAAAAATCATAATTCTTCAATTGGATATGTCCAGTGCATTTGACACTGTTGACCATAATATATTAATAAGCCTATTAGACCACTTTGAGATTAGTGGAGAAGTTTTAAAATGGTTCAATAGTTTTCTAATATCAAAATCCTACAAAGTAAAACAATCCAGTTATATTTCCTCACCATGGGCCTCTAGCTGTGGCATTTCACAAGGTTCTCCTCTATCACCCATATTATTCAACATCATGATGACTCCACTGGGTCGCTTATCGGAAGTTCATGAGTTTAATTCCTTCATGTATGCTGATGATGTCATAATTTACATTCCATTCAATAAGGACTTACAAGAAATTTTACCTGAGATTAAAACTGGATTAGATTTGATGGAATCTTGGGCATCTGATTTCAAACTGAAACGTAACAGGGAAAAAACTAAACTCCACATACTAACCAACTCTTATCAACCCATTTCCTCTAAAAACTTTAACATTGATAATGCATCCTACTCCTTAGACCAAACAATGAAAATCCTGGGTATTATTATTGATCAGTACTTGTCATTTGAACCCATAAGGTGGTATTGAGCATCTTCCATGCACTTTGGAAGCTAAAAAGGCCGCAACCATTCTTCCCTAGCTCAATATTTTATACTATTACCCACTCCCTGGTACTCTCAAAATTTGATTATTGCAATGCCGTTTATGCCCTGGATCACAGCACCATTAATGTTAACAGCACTAGACTTGGGCAGGGTACAGGCACTGAGTTCATGTTGCATTGAGCCTGCCATGAGTGGGAAAGTGTGGGGTACAAATGTAACAAAAAAAAAAGCTCCCTCATCAATCCAGTTTGAGGATTATCAACATCAGAAATTGCAGCTTCTCTGGGAGGGGGTGGAGGTGCAAAGAGAAGCTGGGCAACTGCTCAGGTGGCTGGAGGAGGGAATCCTGGGCCTATGTGAGGATCTGCAAGTGTTCTTCACAGTCCTAACCTCCAGAGAGGGCACACAGCAGCTTCCGACAGCCCCCACCTCCACCTTCTACTACTGCTGACAATCCCCAACCATCTGCAAAGCAGAGGAGAATGGGACCCTCATCTCCCCAGGCCAGTGGTTCACCAAGATGCCAGCATCCATCAGCCACTGCACAGGTTCCATTCTGGGTCCTGTGCTCAGATTACAGCCCAACACCCAGCCAACTAGGTGGCTCGACTTTGAGGGTGCAGCCAAGGCAGCAGGCTGCTTTCTAGATACTGATGAGACTGGGAGTGCAACAGGAGAGGATTCAGACAATAGTTCAACTCCAGCAAGACCCGGGCTGCCGCCAGCTGCTTGGGGGCAAGGTGGGAGAGGTACAGGTCAATGAGGCAGGAGAAGGGGGAAAGGGAAGTAGGCAATTTCTTTGTTATACTGCCTTTCTGTGGTGGGCTCTGTTGGGGTGGGGGAAGGAGGGAGGGGGAGGGGGACAGGATGTGATGGTGTGGTGAGAGGGTATGGGGGTGGTGTGTAACACTCTTTATTGTTATGTACCTTCACTAAAAATGTGTCTGTATGAGTCTTTCCCTGGCTCAGACTCCCTTCTCGTGTGCACCCAGGTTAACTCTATGGGCGGGGGCACAGGGGGTGCTCTTCATCCTCTGCATCTTGGGCCTTTTGCTCTGATTGGCAGGTTGTGCAGCATGCAGCAGGCCATGAAGATCTTGCTAACCTTCTGAGGACTGTAGAGGAGTTTCCCTTTGGTTCAGTTGAGACATCAGAAACAATTCTTCAATTGTCCAAAGGTGCATTCTATCAGGCAGAGTGTGATCTGAAGTCCCCTATTGTATTCCTCCTCAGCTGCAGTTTGGGTGCACTAGCGGGGTCATGAGCCAGGTTCACTGTGGGTATCTTCTGTCACCTGTGGGGGAAAGCAGAAGAAGAGACAGAGGTGGGTATTGGATGGTTTGGGTACCTTTTGGAGGTTAGGTGGGGATTGTGCTTTGTGGAGACACCTGGAGGGAGGGAGTGCTGAAGATTTGTGGGAGGGGAGTATGGAGTTGGGGGGATGCATGTTGCACTTACCTGGGATCCAGCCACTGGTGATCTCTGTTGGATTATTTGTAGTAAATAATTAGCAGATTTTAGTACACACAGCTTCAGCTTTAGAAATGTTAATTTCTTTCTTCATCTCTCTCTCATTCACCCCTGAATAATTCACTGCTGAGTCACTTTAAAGTTGAAGTAACAAAACATCTGTTTACTCACAGTTTGTAGTTAGATTATAATCAGACAGGCTTATATTTACATATTACTATACATTTGTATTATCAGCTCCTTCCATGTGCTTAGATGGTAATGGATGCTCACACCACCATAGATCCTCTCAGGTTAGGAGCGATCATGAGCTCCATGTGCTCCATGTGCTGCATCTGCTGCATCTGCTGCATCTAACCCCCACAGGAAGTTGCATAGCTGTGTGACCTCTCTAAGTAATTCACATCAGAGGTCACAGAGTAATCACAGAGAAATAATAGGTGACAGGCAATGCATGTAAAATACAATTACATTCCAACAAACCCCTTCTCATGCATAACTGTCATGCAATTATTTATTCATACAAAGTCCAAGCTTTATACGCAGATTCACAAAATGTTCTCTGGGTAACGGTTTGGTCATGATGTCAGCTGTCATCTCACTGGTGTGACAATAGTATAGACTGATGACCCCTTCTTTCGCCAACTCTCGCACGTTGTGGTATTTCGTTGCGATGTGCTTGGTGCGTGACTGAACCTTGTCATTCTGTGACAGTCGGATGCAGCTCTGATTATCTTCCATTATCTGGATTGGTCTCTTTTCAGCTATTCCGAAATCCAGCAAAAGTTTTTCAATCCACATCAGTTCTCTGCACGCTTCCGATACGGCCACATATTCAGCTTCTGTAGAAGACAAACTCACAATACTTTGTTTATGACTGGCCCATGAAATTTGTACATTTCCATACATAAACACATATCCACTTGTGGATTTATAATCAGAATGATCCCCTGCCCAATCTGAATCACAGTAACATATTAGTTTTGGATTACTATTGGCTGAAATCTTTAATTTACAATCAATGGTACCCTTTAAATACCTTACCATCCTTTTAACTGCAGTCCAATCTGATTTGGTAGGTGAGCTGACCCTTCTGCTCAAAATTCCTACTGCATTTGCTATATCAGCCCTGTATGTGGTAGCTAGATATAAAAGCTTACCTATGGCTGATCTATATTGGATGTTATCTGGTAAAGGTTCTCTTACTGTTTCATCCTTCAGAAAATCAGTGATCATGGGAGTGCTTACAACTTGGGCATCTTGCATACCTAAACTTTCAATAAGCTCATTTATTTTCTGCTTCTGGCTTAGAAGATAAGAACCATCATTTTGTTTCTCAATTTCTATACCAAGATAGTATGACACATTACCAAGTTCTTTTATCTCAACATTGAGGTTTAAACACTTTACAATGTCCTTGTACTCTTGCTCACTTTTGCTTGCAATGAGCAGATCATCAACAAAAGCTAAAATGTATGCATATTGTCCATTTGTGCACCTAGTGTACAAACATTTATCTGCTTCACCTTGCTTAAATCCTAAATTTGTCAATATTTCATGCAATTTTTCATTCCAACATTCTGCACTTTGCTTTAATCCATAAAGACCTTTGTTTAATTTACACACTAGCTGTCTTTGTTTTGTATTTACGAAACCTGTTGGTTGTTCCATGTACAAGTCTTCAGTTATATCTCCGTGAAGAAACGCTGTTTTCACATCAACGTGGTTGACTTGCATGCCTTTTGAGACTGCAATGCTCAGAAGTGTTCTTATTGTCGTGTGTTTCACTACAGGTGCAAACACTTCATCAAAATCTTCTCCATATTTTTGAAGATATCCCTTTGCGACTAATCTGGCTTTATACCTTTCCACTTTTCCTTGTGCATTCCTTTTTAACTTGAATACCCATTTGCATCCTATAGCTTTCTTGCCAGGAGGTAATTTTGTAAGAATCCAAGTATTATTTTTATCCAATGCATCAATTTCTTCTTGTGCAGCTTTATGCCATTCAGCAGCTTCTTCTGCTGGCATTTTCTCAATCTCATCCCATGTTAAGGGCTCTTGAGCTTCTGCTGACTTTGTTAAGTAAGACAGTCTTGGGGGTGGAACACCTTTGTTTTCCCTGGATGAGCGTCTGACAACAGGTTGGTCTGACCTTTCCGCATCCTCTAAATCTGAGAGTCCTTCTCCAATTGATTCCCCTTCTCCAACTGTACTGTCTTCTTCAATGATCCTTTCTGTGTCTGCTTCCTCTGCCTGTTCCTCGTTAGATACAGGTGAGTTGCTTTCAGACATCTGCCTTGGTATGGCATTTATATACACTGGCATGTCTATTATGGTTCTAGTTTCATATTCTGGATGATAAGGCTCATCTGGGATAATCCAGCCTTTATCAACCCTTTTGTTTTCATCAAAATATGTAACATGTCTTATGCCAACAATGCCAGTTTTCAGATTCAAAATTCTATATCCTTTGTGTCCTGGAGCATAGCCAACTAAAATGCCCCTTTCTGTTGTGGAATCCAGCTTATGCCTTCTTTGCTTTGGTACATGAGCATATGCTGTACTTCCAAATGTTCTTATGTGTGACAGGTTTGGCTTCCTACCATGCCATGTCTCATGTGGTGTGCGCTCAGCGCCTTTAGTTGGCATTCTGTTTTGTAGGTACACTGCTGTGAGAATGGCTTCCCCCCATAGTCTTTTAGGGAGATTGCTATCTGACAGCATACATCTGGTCATTTCCACAAGTGACCTAAATTTTCTCTCTGCAACAGAATTTTGCTCTGGTGTATAAGCTACTGTTGTGATATGCTGAATGCCTTCTTGTTCTAGAAATGTGCGCATGCTTTGTGAAGTGAACTCACCACCATTGTCGGTCTGAAGAACCTTTGGTTTTCTTTCAAATTTATTGCTCACCATGGCTACGTATTTCTTCAGCATGTCTGTGACTTGACTTTTCTCTTTCAGCAAATAGGCCACACAATATCTAGAGAAATCATCCAAGAATATTAGCACAAATCTGTTATTTCCCAATGATGGGATATTAAACGGTCCACATAAGTCACTGTGTATTAAGTCCAGCACTTTATTACTCCTATTTCCTGTGTATGCAGGAAATGAGGGTCTCACACCTTTTTGAGTAACACAGTCTATGCATTTCTCCATTTTACCAGCATCTGCACTTATCTGAATGCCGGTGGCCAGTTGCTTACTGTAAAGATCCTGGATCACCTTAGAATCACGATGTCCCAGGCGGCGATGCCAGATTTCCAGACTACATTTACCATCATTCTTCCTTACTTGCGCCATATGTGAGGCTTCACCTGAAATGTTCAGCTTATAAACATCATTATGCATAAAAGCTTCAGCATACACTTCATCATTTTTAGAGATTGTGCACTTACTATTTTCAAAATGAATCACAAATCCCTTCTTATCTAATGTAGATACACTAAGCATATTGCAAACTGCTTGGGGAATATACAAGACATCACTTACAGGAATTTCTTTAACTTCATTAGACACTTTGCATTTTAAGAATCCAATACCTTTTGCTTGGATCTTAGCAGTCCCTGCGTTTGCAGTTTTAAGAATACCTTCCTCTGGACACATTTCCTGAAAGAAATTCTTACAATTGGTTAAATGGCATGTGCTCCCTGAATCCAAAATCCAAGTACTTTCATTTGAATTATTATTTACCATAGTCAAAGATTTTTCTGCCATTAGAAAGCCCTTGTGTTTATCTTTGTCCTTCATACATTTCCTGGTTTGAAAATTCTTTAGTTCCATTGGCTTAGGTGAGCTAGAGGGAGTGTTTTGTGTTTCCTTACACCATTTAGATACATGTCCCTCCTTTCCACATGAGTAGCAAATCAGCTTGCCCTTGGGTGGAGTTTTCCCATAGCTCCGCCTTCCTCTGTTCTTTGCCAAGAAATTTGTTTCATTTCTCTCTGACTTGCTTTGAGAACACATCTCCTCAGAATCATTTATTATGCATTCCTGCCTTAGTTTTGATGTTGCCTGTTCAAAAGATTGCCCTTCAATGGCCTCATTTACAGACCTAAAAACATCAAACTTCTTTGATAGTGAGGTAAAAAGAAATGCTCTTTTCAATGCATCACACATGGGAATTCCAGAAAGTTCTAGCTTTTGAAATGAAGACATAAGATACATAATGTGATCATTACATTTACTTTTATCCCTTAATTTGGTTTCATTCAACTCTGCCAACCAAATTGGTTGCTGCTTTGCATATGTAGTTGCATACATAGTTCTCAGTTTATATAAAATGTCCTTTGGTGTATCTTTTCCCTCCACTAATATGGCTTGTTTCTCTGAGAGAGCTTCCAAAAGCATGCACTTCACATAATAGTTTGCATTGTCCCATTCAGCCATATTTTCAGCTGTTCTGTCTTGGTCTAAGCATATATCTAATCTTTTTGCTCGAAGGAAACATATGAATCTTAGTTCCCACTGCCGATAATTAAACTCAGTTAATTTAGGCACCTTGAGAGAATAGAACAATGGTGAATTTCTTCCCTCAGCCATTTTCTTAGCCTTCTGTCTGCTGTGTGGGGGGAGAGAGAGACAGACTGAATCTTTCCTTTAAAACTTAAGAGAAAAATGTGGCCTTTTTTTCTGCCTGGTAATATTTCTCTTCTTTTTCAATTCCTGGACCCTGGGCCCATAACCCTTTTGTTGGATTATTTGTAGTAAATAATTAGCAGATTTTAGTACACACAGCTTCAGCTTTAGAAATGTTAATTTCTTTCTTCATCTCTCTCTCATTCACCCCTGAATAATTCACTGCTGAGTCACTTTAAAGTTGAAGTAACAAAACATCTGTTTACTCACAGTTTGTAGTTAGATTATAATCAGACAGGCTTATATTTACATATTACTATACATTTGTATTATCAGCTCCTTCCATGTGCTTAGATGGTAATGGATGCTCACACCACCATAGATCCTCTCAGGTTAGGAGCGATCATGAGCTCCATGTGCTCCATGTGCTGCATCTGCTGCATCTGCTGCATCTAACCCCCACAGGAAGTTGCATAGCTGTGTGACCTCTCTAAGTAATTCACATCAGAGGTCACAGAGTAATCACAGAGAAATAATAGGTGACAGGCAATGCATGTAAAATACAATTACATTCCAACAATCTCCCCTCGGTCAAACCTGCGGTAGATTCCAGAATGCTGTAGTATGTAGGCGGCATGAGTGGAACCTGGATTTCAGGCATACATGTCCACAGTCTTCCCCTGGGCACTACATACAACCTGCATGTTCATAGAGTGGAATGCTTTCCTATTCCTCTCATACCCAGGTGGTCTGAGTGTGACAAGTGTGCAGTCGATGATGCCTATGACTGAGGGGATGTGAGCTATGCCATAGAACTGAGCCATGTTGTTGTGGAGGACCTGGGGGGTAGTTGAGAAGTTGATGTAGTCTGAGAAGGAAGGCATCAAGGTATTAGATGAGGCAATTGGAAATGCCAGACTTGGACAGGCCCATGTTCACAGCTAGGACACACTGGAAGCTACCACTGCCTAGAAAAGTGATGGAGGTGGTAACCTTGAGGTGGTGACAGGGATGGGATCATTCCTATGGATCCTGGTCTGCAGGAGAGGTTGGAGCTGGTCACACAGGTGCTGGAAGGCATCCCTATCAAAATGGTACCTATTGAGATATTGCTGGTCAGTAAGGTCCAGGAAATAAGTATGGGGCCAGAAAACTCTGGGATGTGGGTATCTCCTGTGGGGCCTCCCCTCCAAACTCTCCTCCTCCTTAATCATGTGACCCACTGGTGCATTCAGAGGATCCATATCCCACTACCACAGGTGCAACCAAATAACCTCAGACACACCACTGTGCACACCTCTAACTACCTACCTAGTGAAAACCACCACAAACAAACCCCACCTGGCACTCATTCTCCCACCACCAGCACACACACACCACAGCACACACAGCAGTAGCAATCACTCACTCTCCCACCACCGACAAACAATGCAGTCATACAGAGCAGAAGCATACAGCAATCACTCTCTCAGCAACAGCAAGCACTCGTGCCCTTTAAGCACTCAGTCTCCCAGCAGCAACCAACAGTCCTCAACACAACAGCACACAGGACAAACAGATCATGAAGAATAGACAGAAGCCAAACAGGTAAGGGGGTATAATGAGAAGTGTGTGGGATTGGGGACAGTGAGTGTTTGGACGGGAGGGGTTGAGATACAGAGAAAAGGATGGTGTGGCTAGGAGGGCTAGTGGGGGTGGGCAAGAAGCCGAGGAGGTGAGGCACAGAGGAGGCAAGGGAATGTAAGGGTGACATGGTTCAGACTAGGGCAAACAGACAAACGGTAATACCGCACTCAGCAACTCTCAACTTTCTCACAAACTAACAATTCCTCCACTTTCCAACTCCACAAATTCACAAATCGGTCTAAAGACAGATTTCCACTTACCCCAAATGCTTTTATATCAGGTCTACTTCAGTACATTTTTCCCGCCACTACGAAACCATTTTGCTATCCATTGTAGGCTAGAGACATTCATTCTGTAACACCACCATCACACCTCCGAAATGCCCCCTCTGGAGACGTCCTAATCTAAAAGTACTAGCGATTTAGACTGTTTTTTAAAAAATTTTCCTTGATTATGCTCTTTGGATGGTTTTCTGCGAGAAATACATCCATGTGTCTTTTAAGCCGTTTTTTGGACTTTTTTTTTTTTCAAAAATGAGCCCATAAGCATCCTATAACCTATCTGATTGTATTCCATTTTGATGTTTTCTTGTATGTAAGCCACATTGAACCTGATCTTGTTTGGGATACTGTGGGATACAAATGTCACAAATAAATAATTAAAATTAATTTTAAAAATAAGCATTCACTACATTTAAAATGACACTCTACTTATTCTGATTGACATTCTTGAAAGGACATTTAAATTGGAACTGGGTCATCCAGGATAGGATGTCTTAAATTCCACTTTAAGTTTAGAACAGGAGCTGCTGACAAATAGCCTTTTTCTAAAATACATGAGAAATGGCCATTTATATGCTGGTTACATTCAGCAAGAACATCTAGTTTAGAAAAATAAACATAGGCTGTTGTTGGAAGTGACATGATCAATGTCAACTACATAACCCATATCATTTCATGTTGCTAGAAATTGAAAGCAGCTGGGAGAAATCTGAAATTTCTTCCTTTGTTGCCTTCAGATATGCTTTTTGTCTTGAGTATGCATTATTTGATAGGTATGCACACTATGTGAAAGAGTGCACACTGTCAGAATTATGGGGTCCTAGCCATTTGCTTTTTTTCCCATCCCTACACCACAATTTGCCTAATTAACAATGTAACAGTCGTCAGATCATTCTTTGTGCAGCTTGTTCTCTCTGAATGCTGATTGGCTCTTTGCAGCTATGTGGTTGCTTGAGATTATTGTTTTTTGTTACATAGTAAAGGGAGGGGGGATGGGAAGAACATTGACTGTATCCTGTACTGTGAGCTATGTAAATATATAATAGCAATATAAATGTTTATGTCCCTGATGGTCAATATGGTCAATAGCTGTAGCTGAAATATTCTCACATACCTTCACTGAAAATGCATGTGTATGAGTTGATCTTTTGTTATGCAGCCCAGGTGGAAGGAACAGGATGGCTTCTCTTGTGTGGATGGTCAAATGTTCTTCTCTGTGTCCTATTCTTGCACCTCTACTCCTGAAAGGGTTTCCCTATGCCTTAGTGTACAATTATGGATAATGCAAGATAAGTAAAGGCACCATAAGTGGATTTTGAACAGGCCAAAGATCTTCTCAGTGATGGCTGTAGTTTGGTGGTGGGCTCTGGAAAACAGATTGTGATGATGCATGAGTAGAGTACTCTCAGATTCCCCATTAACATAGGAGGCCTTAGCACAATGATTTGTCCAGAATAAAGAGGGACCTGGTATATTCCATTTTATGGAGCATCTCTAATGAATGTACAGTAATGGAGTGTTTCTAAGAGAAGATAGAGAGATTCCAAGTGAATGTAGCAAAAGTTGTAGGATGTTCCTCTAGGGTAGAGGAAAGAGTGATATGTTTTCCTGAGATAAAAGAAGACCTTGACAAAAGGATCATAGAAAAGGGCTTGGAAGGCAGTGAGAACAGAGGTTTGGCTACCCAAAGTATTTTCTCAAAAGAGGTAGGAGAATTTTGTTGCCTAAAGAATTCTCAGGGAAGAGAAGGACCATATCACTGAGAGAGAGTGCCAGTAGAGCATGCAGAAAGAACTCTGGAATACAGGCAGCTTAAACTAAAAATGAAGGAAGAAGAAAGTAGCCCAGTCAATGTAATTAGGTACCACCATCAGAAAAATAGATACATTAAGGACCACAGCAGAACCAACAGTAGAATCCAAGGAACTAATTACTAGTTATTCTTCCAGATAACATTCTCAAAAGTGTTCAGTTTATTTTTGCAGAACTAAATTGCCTTTCATCAGTGACTATCAGGTGAATTTTCGAAAGAGAAAGGCGCCCATCTTCTGACACAAGTCGGGAGATGGGCGTCCTTCTCTCAGGGTCGCCCAAATCGGCATAATCGAAAGCCGATTTTGGGCATCCTCAACTGCTTTCCGTCACTGGGACAACCAAAGTTCACAGGGGTGTGTCGGCACTGTACTGAAGGCGGGACTGGGGCATGATTAAGAGATGGGCGTCCTCGGCCGATTAATGGAAAAAAGAAGGGCGTCCCTGACGAGTATTTGGCCAACTTTACTTGGTCCCTTTTTTTTCCACGACCAAGCCTCGAAAAGGTGCCCGAACTGACCAGATGACCACCGGAGGGAATCAGGGATGACCTCCCCTTACTCCCCCAGTGGTCACCCCCAGGGTGCTGTGATGGAGCTGGGTATGACATTTGAGGCTGGCATAGAGGCTGGCAAAAAAATTTTAATTTTTTTTTTTAGGATGGGAAGGGGTTGGTGACCACTGGGGGAGTAAGGGGATGTTATCCCTGATTCCCTCCGGTGGTTATCTAGTCAGTTCGGGCACCTTTTTGAGGCTTGGTCGTGAAACAAATGGACCAAGTAAACTCAACTAAATGCTCATGAGGGACACCCTTCTTTTTTCCATTATCGGCCGAGGACACCCATCTCTTAAGCATGCTCCAGTCCCGCCTTTGCTATGTCTCCAACACGCCCCCATGAACTTTGGTCATCCCCGCGACAGACTGCAGTTGAGGGCACCCAAAATCGGCTTTCGATTATGCTGATTTGGGCGACCCTGAGAGAAGGACATCCATCTCCCGATTTGTGTCGGAAGATGAGTGCCCTTCTCTTTCGAAAATGCCCCTGATCTAGTTCAGTTATTTGATTCAATGTAATTGTTACTGACTGAACTCTTATCTGAACTAGTTATAGCTTATTCTATTATTTGAATCACCTCTCAGAGATTCGCATGTCATCAATGCGGTCTCCATTGCTATGTATTGTGCCTTTTCAGTAGTCTTTGGTTTTTATGTTTTTTAAATTATGTATGTTTTAATTCATTTATTTTGATCTTATTAGTTTATTTTATTGTATTAAGAGAAGAACCCATGAAGCATCCCAGTAGTGTGCGGAATGTGCCTACATCAGCAATTTGTATGTGAGAAACCCTGTAAAGAATAAAAGATGTTGTCCTATTGAAGTGTGATCTGCTCTTCTTGTATACCAAAATGGCAGACTCCTTCATCCTCTTCGTAAAGCAAACAGTATCGACTGCATGAGCAGCATTCTGACAGCCACAAATTTTCCCTACCTTAATCCACAAATCCCCTATCCGTACTACAAAGCCATCTTTCTTGACTCAGAACATAACTACTACGGCAGTAAGCAGCAAAAGTCAGCATCAATTTGGTGCAACCGAGATACCTGCATGAATTTCTGTGGCACAGGCCCTGCAGAGCACATCAGTGCCATGACAAAAGATTAATTGGCGTACTGAAGCACAAGTATGGAATCTGGCCAGCAGGGGCGTAGCCAGACAGCCAATTTTGGGTGGGCCTGAGTCCAAGGTAGGTGGGCATGGAATTCATGCCCTCCCCCTGTCCCTAGCCCCCCTCTGCTCTGCTCGTCATCCCTCCCTCCACCTGCAAGCCCACAATATTAAATACCTGAGCAGGAGGGGATCTACAAACCCTGCCAGATGAAGATTTCCTCCTGTTCAGTTAGCACTCTTCCAAACAAGCCAGCAGCACTTTCCTTGAGCTGAAGCCATGGCCAGCAGGCTGTGCATGCATGAAAACTAAGCATGTGAAGAGGGGCTGGTGTTTGTGTCAGCTCGAGGCAAGTGTTGCCAGCTGCCATTTGAAAGAGCACTGGCTGCCTGAGAAGGAGAAAATCTTCAGCTGACGGGGTTTGAGGACCTCTGCAAGCCATAGCAAGAGTGCACAATTTTGGGTGGGCCAGAGTCCAAATAGGGTGGGCCCTGGCCCACCCAAGCCCACCCATGGCTATGCCACTGCTGGCTAGCCTGTGCTAATGTCATCAAGCATTCTCTTTCCTGCCTACCAACCATCATATCCAATGGAAAGATATTTTTCAATGATAGGGGATATTGGGAGTCTACATTATTAACAGCTAGAACAATTTAAAGGAAAGCTGGTACTTAAATACAAACATCTCCCTGCTTGGTTTTATTTCTCTGCTCTATTGTTCTATATAATACCTCCCACAAATGGGGCTAAAGAAAAATTCCTATGTGACTGGTGAAAGACTGACACATGTAATGTATACTACAAAAACTCAATTGCTAATGTGCTGCCGAATATAGCCCACGCTTTACAACAGCATTAACAAAAAAGATTCTACTATTACTTGCCGAGAAAAGACCTCAGAGACCTCAAACGGGTCTGACCACAAATGCAATTGCACCACAGCTACCTTCAGCATGAGCAACCAATACTCTATCATCGGTCATAAAAACTCCTCCCCAATTTTTTTTTTCTTTCTTTTTTTTTTTACCTTTTTACATTTTCACAGACACCCTAATAGTGCAGCACTTATCTTTTATTTGTAAAGCCCAACAGGGCTTCCATTTCATTCCTGTATAATCTTCATCAGTGGCAGTGCTGTTAGCTGCAATTTCATAGTCTGCAAGCAGAAAAAAGTGGTTAGCTCATAAACAAAGAAAAGGCTTGGGGCGTAGCCAGACAACAGATTTTGGGTGGGCCTAGGCAAGAAGTGGGTGGGCACCAAATGTTCTGCCCCCCCCCCCCCCCAAAAAAAAACACCACCAAAAAATATCTCAGCTGACAGAAAAATGCTTCTTTCCACCTTAGCAGTCTGCAGCAGGCATGCGCTTGAAACTGAGCATGCGCAGGAGCCGGTATCGTGGAGAGTAGAGTCTCCATTACCATCAGGGGGAAGTCTTCAGCTGGCAGAGCTTGGGATCTCCACCAGCTACTGCTAAACTTGTGCTACTGTTGGGTGGGCCTGAGCCCTAAGTGGATGGGCCCTGGCCCACCCAGGCCCACCTGTGGCTTCGCCGCTGGTCCAGACTTTCAAACTTAAACATCCCGCTGGAACTTACTTTACAGATACTCTGTTTCAAATCCGAAACTGTGGCTGTAGCATTTTGGCCACAACCAAAACTAGGCAGGAAAAGGATTTTGCACCAGTTTCGGCACCGTAACTGAAACCAAAGCCGAAACTGGCCAAAACTTCTGGTAGCTGGGCGCATTGTTATGTATATTTAGTATGAGTATTATTATTGGGTGTCTGCCAGGTACTTGTGACCAGGATTGGCCACTGTTGGAAGCAGGATACTGGGCTAGATGGACCATTTGTCTGACTCACAATGGCTGTTCTCATGTCCTGCTGCTGGTGTCGCCAGAATCGTGGCTGAAGAGTGGAGTGCTGGAGCAGCTGAAGCACAGCAAAAGGGCCAGCTCCAGTGATATCAGTGCTGCAATTTCTGTCATGATCCTGACAACACTACCAGCAGAAGCACAGTATGAATTGACAGAGCATGAATTGCAACTATGTGCTAAAGAGCCAACGTGGGATGAGGAGGCTCTAAGTTAAAGAGTGTGAATGGTAATTGACTGCAAATAATTTGCTTCATAGTTCAGAAAAAATTCAGTGAAAAATGTTATGGCAATTCATAACATTGTGTTGCTGAGCCTATATACTTAGTTGGAATTTGCCACCATGATTACTAGCTAACTAACAGTGACAAAAAATAACCTAAAATTTTCTAACATGTAACGCCTTGCACTACCAGGGCGTATACACATGCTCATTCCATTTCCTGTGTTTTCCAACTTGACTTCCACTAGTCCATTTGTGTGATCACTGCTGGTGCCTATTTTAAAAAAGTCTGCTCCCCCATACCTTAAAACCTAACTACGCCTCTGGTGCCTAGTAAACGTCTATGATCTTTGCCCTGAAAATAGCATGGACAAATCAAAAGGTCAGGTATACATATGTTGTATCACCTTACAGGTCTTTACCTGCCATCATTCACTATGTTACTATGTTATACTTCCCTTTCCTGGTACCTTGGAGTCTCCAAGGTAGTGCTGAATCAACTTTTTTCCTCTTCCAGTGCTTTGAGATGATCCTGCCAAAGTTGATGCTCCAATACCCTTCTCCAGTGTTTTGTGATATTCCTATTAATACTGTTGTTGCTGCTGCTGCTGCTGCTTCTTCCACAGCCTTGTGCATTTCCATGCCAATGCTGTGCTAATTACATTTCTGTCATAGCTTTAGAGTCTTTATTCCACTGTACATGCTGCTTTGCCTCTCTCAAAGTACATTGGAATCTTCATGTCACTGTTGGTGCATTTTGTCCGTCTTTGAATCTGTAAGGGTCTTCATGCCATTCATCATCTTGAAGTGTTTTGTAGGATATCCCTGCCAGCAAGTTCTAAACAAGTTTCAATAAAAATGAATGGCAAATCCTACTGTTAAGATAAAAAATTGCTTGTCTGTGTGCCTTCACAGTCTATATACCCTGTTATAAAATTACCCTAGGCTGTGAAGGTACATAGATACATTTGCTGTGACTACAATATTTTATAAATGTGGCATGTGGGTTTTTTGTATCTGTTTAAATAGCCTACTGAAATCCTGCCACACAGAGGGGCATAATCGAACATCATCAGCGAAATAGATCGCCGACGATCTATTTTGGCGGTGGCGCAACAGCTGGCCAGAACCGTATTATCGAAAAAAATGGCCGGCCATCTTTTTTTTCAGATAATACGGTTTAGCCCGGCCAAATGCCAGAGTTCGCCGGGTTTGAGATCGCCAGTTTTGTTTTTCAGCAATAATGGAAATAAATGCCAGCGATTTCAAACCCGGCGAAATCCAAGGCATTTGGTCATGGGAGGAGCCAGCATTTGTAGTGCACTGGTCCCCCTGACATGCCAGGACACCAACCGGGCACCCTAGGAGGCACTTCTAAAAATTAAAAATATATATACAAATACCTCCCAGGTGCATAGCTCCCTTACCTTGGGTGCTGAGTCCCCCAAATCCCCCCCCCCCAAAACTCATTCCCCACAACTCTACACCATTACCATAGCCCTTATGGGTAAAGCGGGGCACCTACATGTTGGTACAGTGGGTTTTGGGGGGGTTTGGAGGGCTCAACACTTACCACCACAAGTGTAACAGGTAGGAGGGGATGGGCCTGGGTCTGCCTGCCTGAAGTGCACTGCACCCATTAAAAACTGCTCCAGGGACTTGCATACTGCTGTCAGGGAGCTGGGTATGACATTTCAGGCTGGCATACAGGCTGGTAAAAAAAGGTTTTTATTTTTATTTTTTTAGTGTGGGAGGGGGTTGGTGACCACTGGGGGACTACGGGGAGGTCATCCCCCATTCCCTCCAGTGGTCATCTGGTCAGTTGGGGCACCTTTTTGAGGCCTGGTCGTGAAAATAAAAGGACCAAGTAAACCCGTTAAAATACTGATTAACGCCGCTTTTTTTTCCATTATCGGCGAAAGCCGGCCATCTGGTTGCCACGCCCATGCCTGGCCATGTCCCGCCTTCGCTATGCCGCCAACACACCCCTTGTACTTTTGCCAGCACGGCAACGGGAAAGCGGCGATGGTGTCAAAAAAGCCGCTTTCGATTATACGGATTTTGCCGCTTTTGCGAGATCGCCGGCCATCTCCCAATTTATGTCGGAAAATCGCCGGCGATCACTTTCAAAAATAAGCCTGACAGTTACCCTTGCTCCAAGAAAGGTAAGTTCACCACCTAAATTGTAAATCCTCTCTCAAGCCATGGTGGCCATGACTGTCACTCAGCTTTCTTCAATGCAGAAGCAGCAGATAATATCTTCCTTTAGAAGGAATATTAAGAAAAGTAAAATCAAAATAACAGTCTACTTTCAGGCAACAGAGCCAGTAACATGTAGGAGTCTCAAAGATTTAAAGCTGTATTTGTTCATTATCTTATGCCCTTTTCCTAATGAAGTATGCTCTGTAAAGGTCTGGAAGCTCATCTAAACAATTTGTTGGTTGTTGTAAAGATAGATGAAAAATTATCATGAATACAAAGATCCCTGTAACCTCTAGTGACATTGAATTATTAAAGCCTAGTTTGAATTGGTGATATGGATCAATTTTATGTGACAGGATCAAAAGTAGCATCACTGAGGCCAAAAGGTAGGAAGTGACTAAGAAAGGATGTCATCCTAGTTCAAATTTAACAGAAAAGGCATACTTTCTCTATCTCTTGGGAAAATTCACTTGACTTTTTCTAGAGGATTTGGGGAAAATTCTAATTGGATCTAAGAAACTCTTCACTGTGTCTGAGAAACTGTGAGATGGATCCATTGATTGAAGAAATATTTAGTAGATTTATGCAGTAGATGTACATACCTATTGATATTAATCATTTGGCCTATTCAGTCTACCCAATTACCCCTGCCTATATTATTCTAATTATGCATATATTCCAGCTTTGAGACATGGAAACATTGACTGTCTATACTCTTAATTTTGTTCATTACAAATCGTGCCTTTATCATTGCCCACTGTGCTAAGAATAATGCTTGTTAAGCTGTCAACCATATCATCTCAATGACTGTTGGTTTGTTCCTTATCCTATAAGTTCTTTTTCCTGGAAGTATAGCTAAGTTATTTTGTTAAGGGTCCCTTTTACTAACATTTAGCATACTCTAACAGAATTAGTGCGTGCTAAATGCTGAGAAACTCATTTTATACCTATGGGTGTCTTAGCATTTAGCACATGCTATGCTTTATTAAATGGACCCATAGGAATGTTTTAGGATTTATGTGATGTTGCTTTGTGCCTTGCCCATCTCTGCTCTCTTCCACTCTGTCATCCTGCTTATCTGGATCCCCAAACACTATTTAGTCTATATTCTGCTTCTTTCAGCTATTTCAACTATTTAGAGTGGATCACAATGAATAACAATTCTCTGTTATACCAGTTATGCATCATTCCCAAATACTCAATCTTCCCTTAAAACCTTAAATTTAAAAAAAAACTCACTATCCTTTGCTTCACTCAAATATTGAAATACAAAAGTTAAAGCCATTAAAACTATTATAAAATTAACTCCTGTTTAGCAAACTTCCAATTTCCTAATGTAATTACAATTTCATGATCACATCTTACAACACTCTTTAAAAGGCCATGTCTTCAGCAGCTTCCTAAAATTTAAATAACCTTCAGTAATTCTGAGCACATTCTGGCAGCTTATTCCAAAGGCCTGGAACGGCATTGGAAAAACAGTTAGCCTAAGTCTTCATTAAGCCATTAAAAATGACTAGACTAAACATGACTTGACAAAAAATAAACAGGCCCAACAGTCTGCTGGTGACAACCACATTTTGCTGACCACCACTGGTGCTATACCCAGAAATTCAATGCCTGGCCATGTTCAGGCACCAGTACTGAGTTAATGAGTTTTTGGAGCTGGCTAACACATAGCCATTTAAGTGTGATATTCAGCATTTTACTAGCTATGTTCCGCCCTTGCAGAAACAGGAAATGAGGGCGGGACCAGAGCTGGGAGACAGAGAAGGGAAAACTGAAGTAAGTGCTGAGCCTGCACGCTTTTTACCGCTGCTGCCGGCCATCGTAACCCCGATGAGGTAAGTCAGGATGACTTTTAAAATTCGGAGGGAGGGGGCCTGGAACTGAAAGGGAGGGAGGGTGGGACGACGACCCTGGAACTCGGAGGGAGGGATGACAACCCTGGAACTGAGAGGGCGGGAGGGAGGGAAGACCCTGGAACTGGGAGGGGGGCCCTGGAACTGGGAGGGAGGGAGGGAGGGAGGAACCTGGAATTGGGAGGGAAGACGCTGGAACTTCCCTTAAAAACATTAATGGCAGAAGGTGATTACCTTGCTAGCACCCGTTTCATTTCAATGAAAAACGGGCTTTTTTTTACTAGTGTAGAATAAATCACATGGACATTTAAGTAGGTAAAGTCCTTGTTAAAATGGCTCTCCCAGATGTCATCCTGTGATTGCAGTTCCTGGGACTAGAAGGCACTAATGCACATCTAATGCAGCTTAAAATGGCATACCATGAGATGCACTAAGGTGTCCTGTGGTCAGTGCCATTTTAGCATGTGCTAATCCACACACTAAAAGTTTTTTTGAATGAGGCATGTCAGCAGGTATTTCTGCACTAATTAGTTAGAGAAGTTACATTACCACTTACTAACTGCATAAAGCAGGATTACTATGTGAGGCCTTACCATCCACAAAATGAGTGATGGTGTGTTCATGCAGTAATTATTTTCAATGACAACATTAGCACATGACCACGAATACAAAAAAATGGAAAATTGGCTATTTTAAGGCCTTAGCACTGGGAAAAATCCATGCAAGGGCACGCTAAAATCACTTTTTGCCACAGCTTAGTAAAAGAGCCCCTTAACTCCCTAATACCTCGGGTACAAATTTAGGGGCCCTTTTACTAAAGCTTAATGGGCACTAATTCCGTTAGCATGTGCTAAATGCTAAGAAGCCCATTTTATACCTATGGGCTTCTTGACATTTAGCATGTGCTAATTCCGTTGGCGCATGCTAAGCTTTAATAACAGGGCCCCTTAGATTGCAAGCCCTCTTGGGACAGGACAATATCTGTTTTACAAATGTAATAAAAAAAAGTGCCAACACTTACATGTAGATGTGTATCTTCGTAAAATGGCTGCTCCTATTTCACATGCACTTATGCATGCATTTTAGAAAAGGCTCTATGTCAGCAGCTCTTTTTCCAAAATAAAGCCAAAATTGTACACATCCTGACCTAGACATATCTAAAATGTGACTACAAATGTATAAAAAGACAGTCAAGTGGACTGCCCAAATAGTAGGTACAACTGAAATGCCTAACTTGGACAGTTCCAAGTTAGACATGAAAATTCACTAATACTGCCTCAATGGATAGCACTGCTGAATATATATATATATATATTGAAAATATATAGGTTAGACATAAACATATTATTTATTTATTTATGTATTTATTTAGATTTATGCACTGATTATAGAATATGCTTAGTTGATATTTCAGCACCTAAATCTACACACATCCATTTACACCAGCGATAACATGGGGTAAATTTCGGTGCATATATTTAGGCGCACTGGGCCATATTCTATAACTAGGTGCATAAATTTTGGAATTGCCCACGAAACACCCATTTCCCCACCCATAACCAAACCCCCTTTTCCCTGCTCGCATTAGAAGTTTGGCATACATCATTACAGAATACACTTAGGGCCCTGTTGACTAAGCCATGCTGTGGGTGCAAACCTTTTAGCATGCGCTAATGCTAGAGACACCCATAGGAATATAATGGGTTTCTGTATCATTAGTGTGCACTAAAAAGTTTTACATATGTGCTGAGGCCCCCTTTTACCACAGCTGGTAAAAGGGAAGTCTCGCTTTCCTACAGGAAATGGCCATATGGCAAGTAAAACACATGCAGATCGGCCATTTCAAGGGGAGTCTTTACCGCCACCCATTGAGGTGGCAGTAAGGGCTCCCACGTCAACCCGGAGGTAATTGGGCAGCACGTGGCACTGCTCAATTACTGCCGGGTACACTCCAGTGTTATAAAAATAAAAACATTTTGTAACACCGGAAATGACGATGCGCTAGGGGTGGGAAGTACCACTGGGCTGCTGCTGTAGCCCAGCAGTACTTCCTATTTAGTGAGCAGTTGGGCTTACCGCCAATTAGTACATAAGTACATAAGTATTGCCATACTGGGAAAGACCAAAGGTCCATCAAGCCCAGCATCCTGTTTCCAATAGTGGCCAATCCAGATCACAAATACCTGGAAAGATTCCAAAAAAGTACAAAACATTTTATACTGCTTATCCCAGAAATAGTGGATTTTCCCCAAGTCCATTTAATAATGGTCTATGGCCTTTTCCTTTAGGAAGCCGTCCAAACCTTATTTAAGCTAAGCTAAGCTAACTGCCTTTACCATATTCTCTGGAAACGAATTCCAGAGTTTAATTACACGTTGAGTAAAAAAAAATTCTCAGATTTGTTTTAAATTTACTACATTGTAGCTTCATCGCATGCCCCCTAGTCCTAGTATTTTTGGAAAGTGTGAACAGACGCTTCACATCTACCCGTTCAACTCCACTCATTTTATAGACCTCTATCATATCTCCCCTCAGCCGCCTTTTCTCCAAGCTGAAGAGCCCTAGCTGCTTTAGCCTTTCCTCATAGGGAAGTTGTCCCATCCCCTTTATCATTTTCGTCGCCCTTCTCTGCACCTTTTCTAATTCCATTATATCTTTTTTGAGATGCGGCAACCAGAACTGAACACAATATTCGAGGTGCTGTCGCACCATGGAGCAATACAAAGGCATTATAACATCCTCATTTTTGTTTTCCATTCCTTTCCTAATAATACCTAACATTCTATTTGCTTTCTTAGCCGCAGCAGCACACTGAGCAGAAGGTTTCAACGTATCATCAACGACGACACCTAGATCCCTTTCTTGGTCCGTGACTCCTAACGTGGAACCTTGCATGGCGTAGCTGTAAGGAGCCCTTAGTGAGTTGTGCACCTAAATCTAATCAGTGTCAATTGGTGCTCATTATTGCTTGTTAAGTGCTGTTATCAGGGCTCATTTGCATGTTGAGCTTGTTAAATTGCGCGCATTGTTATAAAATCTGTGCCGATTTAGGCACGGATCTCTAGGCACACTATCCTGCTTATAATCAAAAGAGAAAAATGCCTATATTGCGACCCAAATCGGGAGATGGGCGCCTTTCTCCCGTGGGCGCCCAAATCGGTATAATCGAAAGCCGATTTTGGGCGTTTCCAACTGCAATCCGTCACGGAAACTGGTAAAGTTGACGGGGGCGTGTTGGAGGCGTGGTGAAGGTGGAACTGGGGCGTGGTTAGCGGCTGAGGAGAGATGGGCGTCTTTAGCTGATAATCGAAAAAAAGCGTTTTTACCGCGATTTTGGGTCACTTTTTTTTTACCCTTTTTTTTCACGAACAAGTCCCAAAAAAGTGCCCCAACTGACCAGATGACCACTGGAGAGAATCGGGGATGACATCCCCGGATTCCCCCAGTGGTCACTAACCCCACTCCCACCAAAAAAGAAGACCTTTAAAAACTTTTTTTCCAGCCTCTATGCCAGCCTCAAATGCCGTACCCACCTCCATGACAGCAGAATGTGTTCTATCCTGTGACAGCCTTTCCCTGGTTCTGATGTGGCTCTCGGGTGAGTGTGACACCTTTTCTGTTATGCGCACTGCAGAGTCACATCAGCAATGCATTGTGGTGGGGGTAGGGTATTGGGCTCCGTGATTCCACTAGCTTGTGGCAAATGCTCACGATGTTGGTAGTTGGTAGGCTCTACTCCCATGGTGCTTTTCCTCCTGCTTACTGGGTCAGAGTATGCCCTGTTTTGTTTCCGGTAGTCCATGAGGTAGTGGCCATTTTTGTAAGCCAGTTTTAGCTCCCTTTCACGTGTTAGCCACGTTACAGAACTTAGTTCTTACCTTGAATGTGGCTGAAAGTGGGCATTGTACAGCATTCTGCCAGCTCTGACCTACTGCTCATCTCAGTACCAGGGAGACTCGTTGCCAGTGGGGCACAACCTCTGATCTGCAGTTAACTGTGAGTATGCGTGCTTATTCCAATAAAGGACGTTTTCGGAGAGATTAGTTGTCAGATGTCAACTGGTGTGCCAATGTTATATAGCAGCAACAAGTCCTAGAGGCCTGCATGTATGCAGGTCCCTGGAGCACTTTTAGTGGGTACTGCAGTGCACTTCAGGCAGGTGGACCCAGGCCCATCCCCCCCTACCTGTAACACATGTGCTGGTAAATGGGAAGCCTCCAAAACCCACTGTACCCACATGTGGGTGCCCCCTTCACCCCTAAGAGCTATGGTAGTGTTGTACATTTGTGGGTAGTGGGTTTTGGGGGAGGGGGGTTGGGTGCTCAGCACCCGTGGTAAGGGAGCTATGCATGTGGGAGCTGTTTCTGAAGTCCACCGCACTGACCTCTAGGGTGCCCAGTTGGTGTCCTGGCATATCAGGGGGGCCAGTATACTACGAATCCTGGCCCCTTCCATGACCAAATGGCTCGGATTAGGACGTTTTTGAGCTGGGCATTTTTAGTTTCCATTATCGCTAAAAAAAAAACAAACGCCCAGCTGAAAAACGTCCACTTTTTCGAAAATACGGTCTGTCCCGCCTCTTCACGTACCCGTTTTCGGACATAGACGCCCATGGAGATAGGCGTTCGCATTCAATTATGCCCCTCCAAATAGAATCCGGGGGGTTGTGTTTAATCATGATATCACTAAATATTCAGTTGATGGATATTATAATTTTCATCTCTTATAACAGAATCCCTGAAAGATTAGAATAACATTGATTGTCTAAAATCCAATAGTTAGTACAATGCTGCCAGGTTGTTTTGAATATGATATTGCAAAGGCTCAGTTAAGCAACATTTTAACAATCTGTTCTGTAGCACTTTGCCCATGAGAGAAAACAGGAAATAGAAGCATGAAATTAAACTGAATAAAGCTCTGTGAATCTTAGCATGTGTCTGGCTTACTTTTGAAATTAGTATTTTGTAATTGTGTTTGTTAGGATAGTATTCTAAGCATGCTAATCAAACCAAAATATGCTAAATTGATTTAATATTGGTAGGCTGCAAATATCCTTTGATTTTCATAATGTTATCATCATATAACAATTATAGTCTATGTTTTGAGATTAGCATTGAGATGTAAATCTATGTAAATATATGTTGTGCTCCACAATGTTTTTATTCTGATAATAGATTCTAATCATGAAAGGAAGTGTGGTGGGAATTCATTAGAACACTGGTGGATGGTTGATGTAACAAATATCGTCTGAGAGTCCCATCCAAATTTGTCATCCATTTTGACTTTCAAATTTAGTTGGTAGGTGTTGTAGTAATATATCCCTCTTGCATCAGGTTCATTATTTTCAGTTTAATCTAATGTATAAATAAGCAGATAGTTTCTATCCATTACTTATTGCTTTCAAATATTTTCATGCTAGTCAATCAACCTATATTTTATATAAATTGCAGTGTTCTACAATAAGATATTATTTCATTGTAAGACAAATATATGGCCTTTTAGAGATTGTTAAAGTTCACCTTCTATTACAATAAGTCTTGTATAAGACATAATGCATTGAATCACATCCTTTGTTTGGAGCAGAATGAGAAAATGAGAGCATATATTAGACATTAGTCATTTTACGACGGAAACAGTTTCTAATTTTATTTATGATCAATATGTCAGCACTCATAAATCTATGCATAAACCATATAGACATTTCTTGTGATTGCATTTCATTTTTCCAGTAGATCCAAATATATTATACTGTAAATCTCTTTGCATATCACCTAAGCTATTATGGTGTGAAATCTGCACATATTAACCTATTCTCATGTTAGGCTATTAGGCTATTAAACTCAATGAGGCTGAAATTCAGCCCATGGCAGGCAGCCCGCCTAAGTGTCACGATTGGCGCTGACCCTGGATATTCAATTCCGGGCCATTTCTGGTGACCGGCATTGAATATCTGGGGTTTCTTAGGCTGCTTTCGTGCTCTCTTGAAGAAATTGCAATCTCTCCAAAACACAGCTATCAGGCTCCTTTGCCACGCTCATCACTATGACCATGTATTCCACTTGTTCTAGAAGCACCACTGGCTTCCGGTGGAACAATGCATTGTATTCAAAACACACATGCATACATTTAAATCATTAGGATAGGTCTTCTGCTGTATTTATCTTCTCTTAACATACCATACTTTCCCACCCATATGCTCCATTCCCTTAATGACAGCAAAGTTAGAAGGATGATTGGATGCATAGGGAAAGGAATGGCCAGAAGGAAAAAGGAGGTGATGATGTCCCTATGTAAGACTCTGGTGAGACCTCATTTAGAATATTGTGTACAATTCTGGAGACCACACCTTCTAATAGATATAAACAGGATGGAGTCGGTCCAGAAGGCGGTGGCTACTAAAATAGTCACTGGTCTTCATCACAAAGTGTATGAGGACAGACTTAAAGATCTCAATATGTATTCTTTGGAAGAAAAACAGGGGAGGGGAGAAATGATAGAGGCATTTAAATACTTATGCAGCATAAAAGTAGAGGAGGTGAGTCTCTTTCATTTGAAAGGAAGCTCTGGAATGAGGGGACATAGAATGAAGGTGAAAGGGGATAGACTCAGAAGTAACTGAGGAAATACTTCTTTACAGAAAGGGTGGTGAATTCATGGAATGGCCTCCTAGTGGAAGTGGTGGAGATGAAAACAGTATCTGAATTCAAGAGTGAATTCAAGAGTGATAGTATCTGGCTACATTTTTCTGTATTTCTATGTTTCTATCTCTGCCTCAGCTCCTCTGGGTCTGCCACTCTAACCTCTAGATGTTAAACTCATTCTCTGAGAGCCAGGTGTTCTTTGCCATATCACGTGCATATATACTTCAAACCAGGGGTGGACTGATAATGATCTGGGCCCCCAGGCAATAAGGGTCATGGGCCCCTAACCACCTATCAAAAGTGATCAAATGTGATGGAGCATAGGGGAGAGTGGGACCCCTTATTGTTTTGGGCCCTTGGGCACTACCCTTTTGTTAGAACAGTAACCTAACACTTAGCACATTGTATTGCTTTGGTATTGCAGCCTGCTCACTTGATCACCACAGACTGCTCAAATACTACAGATTCTTTTAGATTCATATTGGGTAAATGAAACTCTTTATTTGGCACTTTAATTGGAGAGTGTATAAGTCATTATTGTTCCAACTACGCAATGATTAAGAAATATGACCAGGAACAAATCTTTTCTGCACGATGAGTCCATCCACAGAATGAGCCCCAAAAGATCTGCTGCAAAAAGCCCCCTTTTTATTAAGCTAAAACTTATCCAGGAATGTACATGAGGTTTCAGTCATATGCTCTCAGTTCAGGTAAACAAACCACTGGCCAGGTGGCTTATCTCCCAAAACTTAAGCATACCCCGCCTCCCTCCTGCGTAAGCTGGCTTCAGAGGCATTCTAACCTGTTCTTGAGATGTGCCTTATCTCATACATTGTTCTTGAGATGTACTTTATATTCCAGTCTGTTCTTTGAGATATACAAGGAAAGTCACTTTTGATCAAAGACAGAAGATTTTAAAAAATGTATTATCGATTAAAGCAAGACTGAAAAGCAATCCTTAATATTTTCCATCACACACATGGACTCCTAGTGCAAGCCCAATGCAAAATTCTAGCTCTTCATTCCTTTAAGAAAACAGTATGTAATTTAGTGCTGTGTGAAAAAGCATGCACTGTCAGAAAAAAAGCAGTAAACACAGTGTGGTAATATGCAGCCCTTTGATAAATCAAAGAGTAAAATATCTCCCTTCCTCTAAGTGCATGAGTGAGAATTGGCTCATACACTGACAGAAAGGAAGATATTAGGGGGGGGGGGGGGGAAACAGGCCACTGGACTCTGCATCCCATCTTCCCACCACACCAAAATTATCTCTGGAGGTCTACTGGACCCAACTCCCTCCTCTGAGCTGGTGGTCAAGTGTATCCCCTCCCCTCCCACAACCTTCCAGAATAACCCACTCCCACCCCGACATACCTTTAAGATTACTACTACTACTACTATTTAGCATTTCTATAGCGCTACAAGGCATACGCAGCGCTGCACAAACATTGAAGAAAGACAGTCCCTGCTCAAAGAGCTTACAATCTAATAGACAAAAAATAAATAAAGTAAGCAAATCAAATCAATTAATGTGAACGGGAAGGAAGAGAGGAGGGTAGGTGGAGGCGAGTGGTTACAAGTGGTTACGAGTCAAAAGCAATGTTAAAGAGGTGGGCTTTTAGTCTAGATTTAAAGGTGGCCAAGGATGGGGCAAGACGTAGGGGCTCAGGAAGTTTATTCCAGGCATAGGGTGCAGCGAGACAGAAGGCGCGAAGTCTGGAGTTGGCAGTAGTGGAGAAGGGAACAGATAAGAAGGATTTATCCATGGAGCGGAGTGCACGGGAAGGGGTGTAGGGAAGGACGAGTGTCGAGAGATACTGGGGAGCAGCAGAGTGAATACATTTATAGGTTAGTAGAAGAAGTTTGAACAGGATGCGAGAACGGATAGGGAGCCAGTGAAGGGTCTTGAGGAGAGGGGTCGTATGAGTAAAGCGACCCTGGCGGAAGATGAGACGGGCAGCAGAGTTTTGAACCGACTGGAGAGGGGACAGGTGACTAAGTGGGAGGCCAGCAAGAAGCAGATTGCAGTAGTCTAAACGAGAGGTGACAAGGGTGTGGATGAGGGTTTTGGTAGAGTGCTCGGAAAGAAAGGGGCAGATTTTACGGATGTTGTAAAGAAAGAAACGACAGGTCTTGGCGGTCTGCTGGATATGAGCAGAGAAGGAGAGAGAAGAGTCAAAGATGACCCCAAGGTTTCGAGCTGAGGAGACAGGGAGAATGAGAGAGCCATCAACAGAAATAGAAAACGGGGGGAGCGGGGAGGTGGGTTTGGGGGGGAAAATGAGAAGCTCGGTTTTGGTCATATTTAATTTCAGGTGGCGTTGAGACATCCAGGCAGCAATGTCAGACAAGCACGCTGAAACTTTGGTTTGGATGCAAGGTGAGATATCAGGGGTAGAAAGGTAGATTTGGGAGTCATCAGCATAGAGATGGTAGGAAAAGCCATGGGATGAGATTAATGAACCAAGGGAAGAAGTGTAGATAGAAAAGAGGAGGGGACCAAGAACAGAACCCTGAGGTACGCCGACAGGCAGAGGGATAGAAGTAGAAGAGGATCCACCAGAGTGAACACTAAAGGTGCGGAGGGAGAGGTAGGAAGAGAACCAGGAAAGGACAATATGGTGCTCACTCACTCCTACCTCCATGCCAACTTCTTGAAAAAAGGTGGTTCTCAACTCCATGTAGTGCATCCCGGGACACGTGTGTGAGTGCCTCATTTGGCCAACTGACTCTGAGTAGTGCACCATGCTTGACTCCCAAGATAAAGATACACATGGAGGGGGTGAGGGATCTTGGGGGGGGGGATCCAGAAGGGGATGGAGATGGGGGGTTCAAGTGGTATCACCAAACATAAGGGCCCTTTTACTAAGCTTTGGTAAGCACTGCTTACCGCAGAGTAAAAGGCGCTACCATGGGATGTGCTCAGGCATCCCATGATAATTTTGTGTTCGGCACATGCTACCCACGAGCTAAAAAACAGAAAATATTTTTTAGCACTGGAGGTGGGTCTGGGGGAATGAAGATTAGGCAAGCCCAGTGCTAATCGGTTAGCACAGCTACATCACTGCGTGCTAACCAATTAGCAATTGGTTAGTGCAGGAGCCCTTACCACCTAGAAAATAAGTGTTAGTAAGGGCTTATACTAATGGTCATGCATTAATGGGGTAATTGTCATGTGACCTTTAATAGACAAAATGGAAAATGGGGCCCTTTTACCGTCACACTAAAAGTAACCTCAGCACATGGGAAAGACCTGTGCTGAATATAGCGCTTTCCGATTTTTAGCTTGTTTTAGCAAAAAGGCCCCATAGGAACTTATGTTATCAGCTGAAAATTCATCTAAATTTTGACACTTAAAAGTCATGCACCTAAATTTGCTTGACTAGATTTAGGAGGGTAATTTAGATGTCTCATGCTGAAAATCAGTGCTAAGTACCTAACATTTTTCTCTTCCTTTTTTCAGCTCCTAAAATTTAGCAGTTGGTAAAATTTTGAGTATACATTTTAAACACATTTCAAACACATGTGTAACCAACTCCAATGTACTAGCATTAGGAGACATCAACCTTCACTTAGAAGACCCAAACTCAATCAACGCACAAGAATGTAAGGAATTCCTCCACCTATGGGATCTCAAATGGCCACAAATGCAAGCAACCCACGTCAAAGGGCACACACTTGATCTTAACTCACACAAACTTTCAACAGACCAGAACCTAATAATAACAGATATTAAATGGACAGAAACACCCTGGACTGATCACTACAAATTAAATGTATCCCTACACTGGCGGAAGAAGGGATTACACCAAATACAAGAACACACATCCTACAGCACAAGAGGTCAAGTAGACACGAAAAGATTCTGGCAACAGATATACAACAATGAATGGAGAGCACAAACAGACTCCATATATTACCTTGTGGAATGGGATAAAAGATGCAAATGTATACTAGATGAAATAGCACCCTTACGAACAAGAAACTAACGTAAGCATAACTTGATACCATGGTTCAATGATGAACTGAAAAAGCTAAAAACACAATCCAGGAAACTCGAATGAGCATGGAGTAAAACAAAAGACGAACACACACTCAACACATAGAAACAATCACAAAGAAAATACGCAATAAGACAGACCAAAAGATCATACTATAAAACTAAAATAGGAACAGTTTACAAAGACATGAAAAAATTATACCAACTCGTGATGGGGCTGGGAGATAAAAGATCTTATGATAAAGGCTGAAAGTTGCAATACAAAAAGGAAGAGGCTATACTGATATCATGTAGGAAACACAGTTGGAATCCTGCAGAGGTTACTTGTCTCCTTAAGCTAAGACTGTGCTTGCTACTTTAAATACCATAATAAAGAACAATGGGTTCCTTTTACAAAGCAACGCTAGCGATTCCCGCATGGCAAATGAGAGGAAGTCAATAGGAATTGAATGGGCTTCCTCTCAATTGCTGCACCAGGAATGGAGAAGCATTTTTGAAAGAATGCCCAAGTCATAATTGGGATGTCCTGCTCATAACATGCAAAAAGGAAAAAAAAAAGTCCATTGCACAGTCATTTTCTAACAGGAAAAACATCAGGATTTCTTGTTTGAAAATATGTGAGAAGGATTTTCTTGCACTGAAAACATCCAAAATGAAATGTCCAAAATATGAGTGCCAAAAAAAGCAGGCACAAAAATGTATCGCATCATTTGTATAAAAATGGACACACAGACATCCCTGCAGAGCAGAGGGGCAGCCTAGTGGTCAGTGCGGAGGACTTTAAACAAGAGGACACAGGTAGAAATTGCAACCTAATTCTATTATATGTTATTGTGAACCATCCAGGAATAGATAAAAACCAAATGTACTTAAAGGTACACCACTACAATAGCTATTGCACTTATATAAATTCATGTACAGTGGGTGTTTCCATGTTCCAGGAAGGCTCACATATTTGACTTTCTTTCATCTCAAGCTATTCTTGATCCACTTCAATCTGGCTTTCGCTCCCTTCATTCAACTGAAACAGCGCTTGCTAAAGTCTCCAATGATCTGTTCCTAGCCAGATCCAAAGGTCTCTATTCTATCCTCAACCTTCTCGATCTATCTGCTGCTTTTGACACTGTTGATCACAGCCTACTCCTTGATACTCTGTCCTCACTTGGATTTCAGGGCTCTGTTCTTTCCTGGTTTTCTTCTTATCTCTCCCAGCGTACCTTTAGTGTATACTCTAGTGGATTCTCTTCTACTTCTATCCCACTGTCAGTTGGTGTACCTCAGGGATGTGTCCTGGGACCTCTTCTCTTCTCCATCTAAACTTCTTCCCTTGGTACTCTGATTTCCTCCCATGGTTTTCAGTATCATCTTTACGCTGATGACTCCCAGACCTACCTCTCCACACCAGAAATCTCAGCCGAAATCCAGGCCAAAGTATCAGCATGCCTGTCTGACATTGCTGCCTGGATGTCTCAGCGTCATCTAAAACTAAACATGACCAAGCCTGAGCTTCTTATCTTTCCCCCTAAACCAACCTCTCCTCCTCCCCCATTCTCCTCTCATCCTTCCTGTCTCATCAGCTCATAGCCTTGGGGTCATCTTCGACTCCTCCCTCTCCTTCTCTGCACATATTCAACAGACTGCTAAAACCTGTCGTTTCTTTCTCTATAATATCAGCAAAATTCGCTCTTTCCTTTCTGAGCACACTACCAGAACCCTCATCCACGCTCTTATCACCTCTCGCCTAGACTATTGCAACTTGGTTCTCACAGGTCTCCCACTTAGCCATCTCTGTCCTCTTCAATCTGTTCAAAATTCTGCTGCCCGACTAATATTCCACCAGGGTCGTTATGCTCATATTAACCCTCTCCTCAAGTCACTTCACTGGCTTCCTATCTGTTTCCACATACAGTTCAAACTCCTTTTATTGACCTATAAGTGCATTCACTCTGCAGCTCCTCAGTACCTCTCCACTCTCATCTCTCCCTACATTCCTCCCCAGGAACTCCATTCACTGGGTAAATCTCTCTTATCTGCACCCTTCTCCTACTCTGCTAACTCCAGACTCTGTTCCTTTTATCTTGCTGCACCATATGCCTGGAATAGACTTCCTGAGCCGGTAGGTCAAGCTCCATCTCTGACCGTCTTCAAATCTAAGCTAAAAGCCCACCTTTTTGATGCCGCTTTTAACTCCTAACCCTTGTTCACTTGTTCAGAACCCTTATTTTATCATCCTCACTTTAATATACCCTTATCTCTTGTTTGTCCTGTTTGTCCTAATTAGATTGTAAGCTCTGTCGAGCAGGGACTGTCTCTTCATGTTCAAGTGTACAGCGCTGCGTACATCTAGTAGCGCTATAGAAATGATAAGTAGTAGTAGTAGTAATAAAAGAGTTAAAGCAGGAATTACACTTGAGTCCCATTGTTCAAAGTCCCTGTGCTGACCACCAGGCTACTCCTTACACTTGCTTGCTGCTGTGTTAGGAATGACCATAATACCCGAAGCTGTCATGGAGCCTGATATCCACTGTCACTTCTTAGGGAGTGGGAGGGGGTCAGTAAGCACTGGGAGATTAAGGAAGGGTCATGCCTTCATCCCTCCAATGGTCAGCTGCTCGATCAGGGTATCTTTTAGTACCCTAGACTTGATTGAAACAGGTCTAGATAACAACATCCTTCTTAAGGAGGAATTCACATACAGATTTTTGCCCCACCAAAGCCATACCCCACCATGCCCCATTGAAATTGCTGTGTGCTATGGATCTCCACATGTAAATTGTTACTTATACATGTGTGTGATTTACACACGTCAATACTGCTATTTACAAATGGAGATGCTTTTAAAATAGAGGCCAATCTAACTTGCCCTCTTTTCTGCCTCTCTGATGTTCTGACAATTGTATGGTACCTGGTTTTGCAACAAAATAATACTTGAAAAATAAATGAATTGATTATAGAATAGTTTCAATCACCTCTTACACTAATCTACTATAACTGATGGCACATTAGACCTGAAAGAGTAGGCATACTTAAATGGAAAATGCAGGAACAAAGCACATGGCTCACTAATTGTTTTGGTGTGGTAATTGATGTAGAAAAGCAGAAAATCATGAAAATGAGGTCTGCAACTGCCTGCTGAGAAAGGAATTGGAAAATCTGTGCAACAATGCCATTTTGAAATAGATTTCTTTATTAACGTTGTCTACTTGTCAGCCATTTTGTCTTGTAGGATACGCTTTGACAGGTGTCACAAAAACACAGCTGATCATAATCTCATTAGAAGATGCAGCTGACCTTGTGGTTTCAAACATTTCAAGCACTAGGGCCTGATGAATATCAATTAGTTGAGAGAGATGCCCTCTGGGAACAAAGAGTAATACAATCATAGGACTGAAGGGACCTAAGAATTCCATCTAATCCGTCAGGCAGAATTCACAGTTCAAGAATTAACACTGAAGATGCTTGTCTCACTCGCTTTTTCATCTTCCCTTTCCTCAGGTTGTTTGGTCCACTGCACGAGCACCTATACAATTAAATACTGTGGGGCCCTTTTACCAAGCTGCGGTAAAAGGGGCCCTGCGGTGGTGTCGGCACATGGATTTGCCACACACCAAGGCCCCTTTTACCGCAGTGGGTTTTGTGGGGGGTTTTTAAAGGAAATGGCTGTGCAGTAAGTGCAAACTTGCTGCGTGAACATTTCCTGGGGGAGCCCTTATTGCCTCCTATTTAGGAGGCAGTAAGGGCTCCCAAGGTAAAAATAAAAAATATTTCCAGTCGTGCTGGAAATGGTGGGTGGTACTACTGCTGGTTCCCGTGGTGGGTCAATAGTGGTAGTGCCGGATTGGTGTGTGCCGTTGCCACGGTAGCTCTACCGCAGCATTGTAAAAGTGCCCCTGTATTTTTTTCTTGTTTAACTCAAAATTTCCCTGTGGTAAATTAAGTCCATTACTTCTTGTTTTTGCCACAGTGGAGGTAGAATGCATCACTTTCTTCACAGTAACCCCTTTTCCGTTTCTTGTGACTGCTATTGAGCCGCCCCTCAGTATTTTACTTTCTAGGCTCAGTAAAACAAGCTCACATCATAAATATTAAAAAAAAAAAAAAGCTTTATCATTAGTCCAATTATTAAAGAATCTAAGAATAGGAGCTCCACTTGAAATGGTATCCCATGTAATAAAGTTTGTTTTTTGTCAGACACACAACCATGAAAGAAATTGCTTGCATCACTGATGAACTGGGGGAGCAGTACATGCACAGTGCTGACTGGCCTGCTGGTCATTTTCTACAATATCTTTAGTAATGACTTTGCTAGAAAAAGCTAACTTTAAAAATGATGAGCAGTAGTAGATCAGTGTTTCCCAAGTCATTCCTAGAGTGCTTCCTTGCCAGTCAGGTTTTCAGGATATCCACAAACAATATGCATGAAAGAGATTTGCATACAATGGAGGCAGTATATGCAAATCAATCTCATACATATTCATTGTGGATATCCTGAAAAACTGACTGGCAAAGGGGTACTCCAGGACCGACTTGGGAAACACCGTAGTAGATGATAGACAGAGACAGGCAGACAACCTGCCCTGTCTGCACTCTTTAGGTTCAACGACTGGTAGCGCTATAGAAATGATTTATAGTACTAGTAGGATCAATTTATCACTGCAAATCTAGGACTTTTAAAACTTAGGGGTCGATTTTCAGTGGTACTTATCTAGATAGGAACAATTCCTACCTGGATAAGTTTTGCTGACTGAGTCCATATGCAGATAATGCCACCGAATATCCAGCAGGCTGGCTCTATACTGTCTGGTTAGTGTGAGGTCGGAGATGGGGCAGAGCTGGAAGTTACCCCAGTTAGCAGCGATATTCAGACCTTTAACCAGGTAACTTCCTGAATAAAGTTAGGGCAGAAAAAAGACTGCCTAACTTTATCTGGTTACTTATCTGAGTACCAGTACAAACTTTGGTACTCAGATAAGAGGAGCTGGCTAACATAACCAGAAATTCAGAGCCAACCAATAACTGGATACTGACACTAAAATTCTGGGTAATAAAAGGCTGGTGTTTGAAAAAAAATGCTGATCACTGTCAGCTGAATAGGGGAGGTAGAGAGGGGTATCTTTCTGTGACAGAGACAGAGAACCAGCTCGCATCTGCCTCTGTCTTTCCCCTCCTGTGTGGCTATTTCTCCCACCCTCACTCTGCTCAGTATGAGAAAGGGTGAAAAGCTTTTGCAAGAATCACTCTGGAACTAGATCAGAGCTCTAAAGTCTAAAGTCATAGGGATTTAGATTTGATGGGGATTGGGCAACTTACTGGAAAAGAGCAACCTATTCCAAAAAGATGGGCTCTGCCTTAAATGGGGTGGAAACAGACTGCTGGCACTGACATAAAACAGCTTTAAAACTAGAACCAGGGGAAATCCAACAGTTCCTCAGGAACTTCCTGGTTCGGTGTAAGGTATTTTTGAAAGATATTATCAAAACAGGGAAGTTAGAACATCCCAATAGAAAGGTTGCAATAAAGGCAAAAGAAGCCCAGGTGCTTTTAAGTAAAGAGGAGAGAGAGGTGAAAGGTTGCAAATTATCCTGTGAACTGCTAAGAAGTAGGGGTGTCAAGCAATTTAAGTGATTGCTTATGCCTTTCAGCTGCACTGATTGACATTCTTGTTGGAGATAGAATCGTATTGTGCTTCGAAGGGCACCACAAGTATGGTCAATGCTCCATCTCTTTGGTAATGACAGAAGGAATTGCTTTCCTTGACTCAAGATCAGTACAAACATTTTTATTAAGAAAACCTCCTGTGTGTCTAGCAATGTGGTTTATATCGTCTCATGCTTTCAAACACTTTGTTATGTTGGGCAAATGACTCAGGCTCTTAAGTCTCATTTGACTGAGCTCCAGGGCTTTTTTGAGGGGTTACTTGGGGGTACCGAGTACCAGCACCTTTTCCATTGTCTGCTACAATTGACTCATGGATCCCAAGTTTGAATGAAAGAGCTCAGGCTCTACGCACCAATTCTGCCTTGTCATAGACTCTGTGACTGGTTGCAGGGGGCCTGGTTATTTTGGGGTGGGTCCCTCAGTGATCACCCCATCCCTGAAGGGTAGCCTGGCACCTTTTTCACTAGAAAAAACACACTGCTGAGAACAAACATTGCAGTAAGCATGGCAAAATTTAGGAACCTCTTGTAAAACATTGCTGAGAGTTTCCACACGCATTTGACAGTTTGAGCCATATTGATACTTATCAGATCAAAGTATCACTCCTTAGGGATGACCTGCACAAGTAGTTGTAGCAGCAAGTACAAAGTGGATATATCTACTCATTCTCATGTATCATTTACCTTTATTTCTAATGTCTGTATGTATGTTCCTGCATATTTTGTTTCTTTGTGTCTTTCATGTTTTGCTGTTTGTCTTGTTTACTTTTTTTTTTTTTGTTACATTTGTACCCCGTGCTTTCCCACTCATGGCAGGCTCAACAAGGCTTACATAGGACAATGGAGGGTTAAGTGACTTGCCCAGAGTCACAAGGAGCTGCCTGTGCCTGAAGTGGGAATTGAACTCAGTTCCTCAGTTCCCCAGGACCAAAGTCCACCACCCTAACCACTAGGCCACTCCTCCACTCTATTCCACAATCATATTCCCTGTATCTAATTTTAATTTTAATTTATTTCTGCATCTGTTTTTATGAGGGCTGCTGAGGAAGGTTATGTGCTGAAACACAGCCTGTGTAGGATCCATCTGTACAGCGCATGCATTGTAGGACTGAGACTGCGTATCTGCTAGTTTATAAGTACAGGTTGGATTTACCCATATAGCATATGTACTACAAGTTGTATTTATGCATCTTTAGCACACAAACTCACTTTGTGATTTTGTATTTGTAAATAAACCTTTTGTTCGTTTTATCCTGGAACAGATTTATTGAGGTCACTACTGAACACATCCACCAAAGAGATTTAACCGGGCAGGAGAGCCTTCTGCCTAGTTAAATCACTTATGTCCACCTAAGTGCAAATATCAGTGGCATTTTGTTATGATTCTGCCGGTTTGGCTGAGGGGAAGGCGGGACGTCTCTTCTGATTGGCTGCCAGGGATTGTGCTGACGTCAGGGGATAGTACTTTAGCCTGCAGCTGAAGAGTTTCTCTGCTTTTGCGTTACTTATTTGGTGGTAACAGGAAAGCCTGATAGGTTTCCCTCAGAACGTGCTCTAGGTTCTGACAGGGATCTGTGTTGATTTAGAGTATTCTCTTCCTTCCCTCTGGGTTAGTGTGTGTGCCTAGCTCTGTAATCAGGGTCAGCTGCTCGTTTGTTTAGTGGGGGCTGGGCATTGCTCAGCCTCCAGGGCTCTGGGCTGAGTGAGAGTGTTCTCCTTTGTTTGTTTGTTTTAAGGATTTCTCTTCCCAGTGTCCCCGTCTGCTGGCTCAGTGAGTTTAACCCTTTGTGTACTGTGTGTATTGTATTCCTGCCTCTGCCAGTGTGTTTGTTTGGATGGGCCCCACTCCCTCTCCGGAGGGGAAGCGTTCTCTCTGATTGTTTGTTGATTTATGGAGGGGAAGCGTTCTCTCTGATTGTTTGTTGATTTATGGCACTCTCTCTCTGCTGGCTCTACAAGCTTAACCCTTTGTGTTCTGGATGCCTCTGTCTACAGTGGGGTTGAGGCAAAGGCTTTCTGCCTTCCTTTTGTGTTTGGTTCCTCTGGCTTCTGCCTGGGGCTCCTACCCTGGTGGGGGGGGTTGCTGTGTTAGTTTCCCTGTCCTGCACTAGTCCCCTGTGTGGGCGTGGCCCGCTCTGGTCCTTTGTTTCCCCCTCTGCCCTATTGCTGGTGTTCAGCGCGTGTCTGGCCTCTTGGGGCCCTCTGGGTTCTTTCACCCCTCCCTGTGTGTGATTGGGTTCCAGTTCAGCCGTGAGGCTCGCACGAGTGGCTCTGTCTGCGTGGGTTCCAGTTCGGCCGCGAGGCCCGCCTGTATGCCTATTTCCCTTCTTCCTGAGGGACTGTGGGGAGGGGTAGCTTAGGGGGTATTGTGTAGCTGGGGTGTGCGGTGGTGGGTCAGTCTCCCCTTGGCCTGGGTCGGCGCCCTGCTGGCCTCGGCCAGGGCCCAAGGGCTCATGACCAACCCAATGGATTACAGAACGCAAAAGCCATGAGCTCAACCGATCCAACCCCCATGCAACTGCTCCAGCAATTGCATGCTCAGCTACAACAGGTATCGGGAGTCGTGAACGCACTGTCTCAATGGGTAGACACGCTGACTGTCATGGGGGCTGCGGAGGTCCCGCCAGCAGCTACTCCGCCAGGTTCCCACGCATGCGGCCGAGGGATTCGGGTGGCTACGCCCCGAGGTACGAGGGCGACAGTAAGACCTGCCGGAGATTCCTCAATCAATGCCAAATTGTCTTCGAGTTGCAGGCCCGGGATTTTCCTTCGGATTGGGCGAAGGTGGCTTATATTATCTCTCTACTGGCAGGCCCCGCTCTGGCCTGGGCCTCGCCCTTATGGGAGAAGAAGGATCCTCTCCTGGATAATTTGGCAGAGTTCTTGAAACAATTTCGGCTCATCTTTGAGGAACCCGGGAAGCCCTCCTCGGCGGCGACTCAGCTGTTGAACCTACATCAGGGGCGACTCTCTCTGGGTGAGTACGCCATCCAGTTTCGGACCTTGGCCGCGGAGCTAGGTTGGGATAACCCAAGTCTGACTGCGGTATTTTGGCATGGGGTCTCGGCCAACATTAAGGACGAACTCACAGGCCGGGAGCTGCCCTCAGATCTGAATGACCTCATCCGTCTCTGCACCTAGGTGGACATCCAGTTCAGGGAGTGGGCCTGTGAACGTCGCGCTGGTCAGCAGGTTGCAGGGGCTAACTCGAGGAGCTCGCACAAGAGCCCTGCTTCCCCGTCGCTGGGTGTGCCCGATGGGTCTGAACCTATGCAGGTTGACCGGGCGGCCCAGGAGAGACAGCGGAGACGCTCTAAGGGGCTGTGCCTGCATTGTGGAGTGAAGGGGCACTTTGTCCGTGAGTGCCCGAAGAGAAAGAAGTCGGGAAACCAGCAGCCCTGATACCGGCTAGGGAGACCGGGTCAGGGCCAAAGTCCTTCTCCCCTTGGATGCAGGTTTTGGTGCCAGTTCTACTGGCGATTAAGGATACCCCTTGTTTTGAGGCGCTAGTTGACTCGGGGCGGGAGGCAACTTTATCAGCGCGGACCTGGTGCGGGTTCATCAAATTCCTACGATGGAGTTACCTCAGTCCATCACTGTCTGAGCGGCTTGGGGACTGGTTCGGGGAGTTCTCCGCTCCAGAACCGTGCCTATGACCATACGGGTAGGAGTCTTACACAAAGAAGTTATCTCCTTCTACGTCCTTCCGTCGGCCACTGAGGCCATAATCCTGGGATTACCCTGGCTTTGCCTGCATAAGCCTTGCATTGATTGGGCCCGGGGTGAATTGACGGCGTGGGGCCCGGGCTGCCAGAAGGTCTGTTTGGATAAGGTCTCGCCAGCCCCAGTGACGCTTCCTTTGGATCGAGCCAATGTTATGTTACCGGGGCCCTACAGATCCTTTAGAGATGTTTTTTCCAAACAGCAAGCAGAGATTCTGCCTCCTCATCGCTCCTATGACTGTGCCATAGAGCTACTACTTGGCACTGAACCTCCCCGTGGCCGCGTATACCCCCTATCCCGGCCAGAGACGGAAGCCATGTCCCAGTTTAATCGAGAGAACCTAGCTCGAGGCTTCATCCGGCCCTCTAAATCACCTGCGGGGGCTGGATTCTTCTTCGTGGAGAAGAAGGATGGGGGGTTGCGCCCCTGTATTGACTACAGGGGACTCAATGCCATCACGCGGAAGGACAAATACCCCCTTCCCTTGATTTCTGAGATGTTTGACCGCCTCCAGGGGGCCCAGATCTTCTCCAAGCTCGATCTCAGGGGGGCCTACAACCTTGTGCGGATCAAGGAGGGGGATGAGTGGAAGACGGCGTTTAACACCCGCGACGGGCATTACGAATATCTGGTAATGCCCTTTGGACTTGCTAATGCTCCAGCCGTCTTCCAAGCCTTCATGAATGACATCTTCAGGGATCGCCTGTATAAGTTTGTGATGGTCTACTTGGACGATATTTTGATTTTTTCAAGGGCTGAGGAAGAGCACCAGGAGCACCTGAAGACCATATTGCAGCGGTTGAGGGAGAACCACCTCTATGTGAAATTGGAAAAATGTGAATTCCATCGCTCCGAACTGCTCTTCCTGGGGTACATCATTTCTAACCATGGGCTGCGTATGGACCCCAGTAAGCTGACAGCCATCCTGCACTGGCAGCAACCTACGGGGCGTAAGGCTCTACAGCGCTTCTTAGGTTTTGCAAACTACTATAGGCAGTTTATTTGGAATTACTCGTCCCTGACTGCCCCTCTTACTGCCTTGACTAAGAAGAACGCTGACGCTCACAACTGGTCGCCTGAGGCGTGTCAGGCCTTTGAGAATCTGAAACAGGCATTTGTTGGAGCTCCAGTGTTGCGCCATCCCAACCCGACAAATAAATTTTTCGTGGAAGTGGATGCATCATCGGTTGGCGTAGGAGCAGTGCTGTCCCAGGCCCACCCCAGTGGGAAACTTCTCCCATGTACATTCTTCTCTAAAAAGTATACCCCTGCCGAGAAGAATTATGCCATCGGGGATCAGGAGCTATTAGCCATTAAATTGGCCCTGGAAGAATGGCGTCATCTGCTGGAAGGGGCGCAGGAGCCCTTCATGGTGTTCACGGACCATAAAAACCTGACTTATTTACGAGAAGCGAGAAGGCTGAATCCTCGCCAGGCCCGGTGGGCACTATTCTTCTCCCGCTTTGATTTCATTCTGACCTATCGTCCAGCGGAGAAGAACATCAAGGCAGATGCCCTCTCCAGGTCCATGGAGGCTGACCTGGAGGAAGAACCCCTGCAGTTTGTAATTAAACCCGATGTCATTGTGCCCGCGATGACGCTAGCAGTACCTGCAGGTATGACCTTTGTGCCACCCCGGCTGAGAGAAAAGACACTCCAATGGGGGCATGCCTCTCGAATGGCAGGACATCCCGGGATCCTGGAAATCAAGCGGTTCATCTCCCAGCAGTATTGGTGGCCTTCACTTGATCGGGATGTGCAGGAGTTTGTGGCTGCATGTCCTGAGTGCGCTCAGCATAAAGCTGACCGTCGGAGACCCCAGGGGTTGCTGATGCCTTTACCGGTACCTGAGAGACCGTGGACCCACATTGCCATGGACTTTGTTATGGATCTGCCTAACTCTGAAGGGCACACAGTTGTCTTGGTAGTGGTGGACCGTTTTTCTAAAATGGCCCACTTCATACTCATGCCTACCCTTCCTTCGGCGGTGAAGCTGGCACAGTATTTCATCAGCTCTATTTTTCGTCTCCATGGTCTACCAGAATCTATTACCTCTGATCGAGGAGTACAGTTTGTCTCAAAGTTCTGGAGAGCCCTGAATCGGGCCCTTGAAATAAAGCTGAACTTTTCGTCGGGATATCACCCACAATCCAATGGCCAAACAGAACGAGTGAACCAATGCTTGAAGCAGTTCCTACGGATGTATGTCAATGAGCACCACAACAACTGGAGTCAGCTGCTGCCTTGGGCAGAATTCGCTCATAACAACCGAGTGAGCTCGGCCACGGGCGCTTCGCCCTTTTACATCGTATATGGACGACATCCGCGGATACCAGCCCCCTTGAAAACCAACTTGGATGTCCCGGCAGCGGCCGATGCGGTGACCTCGCTCCAAGCAATTTGGTCATCAGTTCAGAAAGCGCTGCGAGTGACCTCCGCTCGTATGAAACACCAAGCGGATCGGTCTCGCAGAGTGGAACCACACTTCCAGCCTGGCGACTTGGTGTGGTTGTCCACGCGTAATCTTCGTCTGAAGATTCCCTCCTCCCGCTTTGCACCTCAATTTGTGGGCCCGTATCCCATTGTGAGGCAAGTGAATCGGGTCTGTTATCAGCTAAAGTTACCACCTACATTACGGGTACATAACACCTTTCATGTGTCCTTGCTGAAGCCTGTGATTCTGAGAAAAGGGGCTTTGCCCGCGTTGCCTGCTAGTCCAGCCATCTCAGCCTCCCAGGGGGAATACGAAGTCCGGGATGTCTTGGATGCAAGGCGCTTCCGGGGACATCTCCAGTATCTCATTGCGTGGAAGGGATATGGACCGGCAGACAACTCCTGGGAGGACGCTACTCATGTCCACGCGCCAGTCCTAGTCAGACGGTTCCATCGCCTTTTCCCTCACAAACCTAAACCTCGTGGATGGGGTAGGGGGGGCCCTTGAAGGGGGGTGATGTTATGATTCTGCCGGTTTGGCTGAGGGGGAGGGGGGACGTCTGTTCTGATTGGCTGCCAGGGATTGTGCTGACGTCAGGGGATAGTACTTTAGCCTGCAGCTGAAGAGTTTCTCTGCTTTTGCGTTACTTATTTGGTGGTAACAGGAAAGCCTGATAGGTTTCTCTCAGAACGTGCTCTAGGTTCTGACAGAGATCTGTGTTGATTTAGAGTATTCTCTTCCTTCCCTCTGGGTTAGCTGCTGCTGTGTGTGTGTGTGTGTGTGTGTGTGTGTGCGTAGCTCTGTAATCAGGGTCAGCTGCTCGTTTGTTTAGTGGGGGCTGGGCATTGCTCAGCCTCCAGGGCTCTGGGCTGAGTGAGAGAGTTCTCCTTTGTTTGTTTGTTTTAAGGATTTCTCTTCCCAGTGTCCCAGCCTGCTGACTCAGTGAGTTTAACCCTTTGTGTACTGTGGGTATTGTATTCCTGCCTCTGCCAGTGTGTTTGTTTGGATGGGCCCCACTCCCTCTCGGGAGGGGAAGCGTTCTCTCTGATTGTTTGTTGATTTATGGCACTCTCTCTCTGCTGGCTCTACAAGCTTAACCCTTTGTGTTCTGGATGCCTCTGTCTACAGTGGGGTTGAGGCAAAGGCTTTCTGCCTTCCTTTTGTGTTTGGTTCCTCTGGCTTCTGCCTGGGGCTCCTACCCTGGTGGGGGGGGGGGGGGGTTGCTGTGTTAGTTTCCCTGTCCTGCGCTAGTCCCCTGCGTGGGCGTGGCCCGCTCTGGTCCTTTGTTTCCCCCTCTGCCCTATTGCTGGTGTTCAGCGCGTGTCTGGCCTCTTGGGGCCCTCTGGGTTCTTTCACCCCTCCCTGTGTGTGATTGGGTTCCAGTTCAGCCGTGAGGCTCGCACGAGTGGCTCTGTCTGCATGGGTTCCAGTTCGGCCGCGAGGCCCGCCTGTATGCCTATTTCCCTTCTTCCTGAGGGACTGTGGGGAGGGGTAGCTTAGGGGGTATTGTGTAGCTGGGGTGTGCGGTGGTGGGTCGGTCTCCCCTTGGCCTGGGTCGGCGCCCTGCTGGCCTCGGCCAGGGCCCAAGGGCTCACGACCAACCCAACGGATTACACATTTAACTGGGCAGTGCCTCTGCTTATCACCACTAACTGCCTCTGCACTGTCCAGTTATATCAGGGTGGGAGCCTGGGAGTTGCTGGTACTTAATTGATTAACAACAATATTCACTCTGCTAATTAGTTAAGTGACTGAAGTTAGGACAGCAAAAAGACTGTCTTTAGTCGCAAAGGTAACTGAGCACCTGTCTGAATATTGGCAAGTGCCCGATTATCCTTCTTGGAGGGCCAGGGGTGTTTTGGGTACCCCTCCCATCTCGATCCCCCCTTCCCGAAGCAAGATTAGGCCAAGCCCCGACCCCCCAATCCCCACAGACAAGAGCAATCTGGACATGGGCAATAGACAATTACAGAAAAACAAAGTGGGAAGAGGACCATTGACTTCAGGACGCCGAGACTAAAGTGATATAAAGTAGAATAAACTTTATTGTAGACTCGACACAGTACTGTGTTTCGGCCACAGGCCTGCCTCAGGAGTCTAAAAAATATTTAAAAGAACACATTTTATATAAAATAAATGTGGCATAAATACTTAAAAAATATTAGTGACATAAATGCAGAAAAAAAATAAACAGCATAAATGAAAAGATAAATTAAATCACAGGATTTACAATAGACAATTACAGCAGTAAAAATATTCAAATAACAGTAAATAAATAGTATACTACTTACAATGTCAACACAATAAGCAATATGCAATTAAATATCTTAATAGACAGCATAGGGTGTAAGCAAAGGTGGAACATATAGGCAGAGTAAAAGTAGTTAGAAAAAGAAGGATACTAACAGGCTTATTTTCGAAAGAGAAGGGCGCCCATCTTTCGACACAAATCGGAAGATGGGCGTCCTTCTCCCAGGGTCACCCAAATCAGCATAATCGAAAGCCGATTTTGAGTGTCCTCAACTGCTTTCCGTCGCGGGGATGACCAATGTTCATGGGGGCGTGTCGGAAGCATAGCAAAGGCGGGACTGGGGTGTGCCTAACACTTGGACGTCCTTGACCCATAATCAAAAGAAACAAGGACGTCCCTGACGAACACTTGGATGACTTTACCTGGTCATGTTTTTCTTACGACCAAGGCACAAAAAGGTGCCTGAAATGACCAGATGACCACCGGAGAGAAGCGGGGATGACCTCCCCTTACTCCCCCAGTGGTCACTAACCCCCTCCCACCCTCAAAAAATATCTTTAAAAATATTTTGTGCCAGCCTCTATGCCAGCCTCAGATGTCATACTCAGGTCCATGACAACAGTATGCAGGTCCCTGGAGCAGTTTTAGTGGGTGCAGTGCACTTCAGGCAAGCGGACCCAGGCCCATATCCCCCCTACCTGTTATGTTTGTGGAGGAAAGAGAGAGCCCTCCAAAACCCACCACAAACCCACTGTACACACATCTAGGTGCCCCCCTTCACCCGTAAGGGTTGTGGTAGTGGTGTACAGTTGTGGGTAGTGGGTTTTGGGGGGGGGGTTGGGGGGCTCAGCACACAAGGTAAGGGAGCTATGTACCTGGGATCAATTTCTGAAGTCCACTGCAGTGCCCCCTAGGGTGCCCGGTTGGTATCCTGGCATGTCAGGGGGACCAATGCACTACAAATGCTGCCTCCTCCCACAACCAAATGGCTTGCATTTTGTCGTTTCTGAGATGGATGTCCTTGGTTTCGATTATCGCCGAAAATCAGAAACGACCAAGTCTAGGGATGACCAAATTTAAGGATTTGGACGTTCCTGATGGTATTTTTGAAACGAAAGATGGACGTCCATCTTGTTTCAAAAATACGGCTTTCCCCGCCCCTAGATCGGGTCGTTTTGCGAGGACGTCCATATCAAAACATGGACATCCCTTTCGAAAATGCCCCTCCACGGCAGTCATAAACCAGGTTTGCTGGGGTAGCCTCTGTGACCTGTGGGGTGAAGCAGAGTCAGAGACATGGGTGTTATTGGCTGGTATGGTGACCTTGTGGAGGTGGGGTAAAGGTTGTGGGTTCTGGGAGCTTCTAGAGAGAAGGAGTGTGTTGAAAGTTAGGAGGGGGAGCCAGCCACCAGTGATCTCCCCTCGGACATACTTTGAGGCATGACCTAATGTTATAAGAGTCCATTTACATACTGAAAACAGCATTTTATGCACAAATTTGATTATTAAAATTGTTCTCATAGTGCCCAAGCACAGTCAGGGAAGAGCGTAGATGGCAAAATGCCTAGCTATGCATACTCGGCTGCTATGCATATACTAATAACAATGTAGATTATTTTAAGCGTAACTTAAACTGCAGAACTATACATATCATAGCTGAATATTATCACTATGTATTTATTCAGCTGGGCTCAATATTGACCTGAAACAGAACAGTTAAAGCTTGATTTAGGAGAAGGAGTCCATATTCACTTTGGGGTCAATATGCTAAGGATTTGTCCAGCTAAATTTTGAAGTTAGCCAAACAAAGTGTGAGGTTTTAAATCCTCAGTTCCCCTCTGCTAAGCAAATATAATTTGTGCAGGCAACTTGTAAAATTACGTGCATAAAAAGAATTAGGTTTGAAGGCTCCTAGGGCATGGCAAACCTTTATCCAGACAGTGCCATTATTCAGCACTGGCCACATGATGTTAGGCAGACAAATCTTCCAATGACTTTAGGCAGACAAATCTTCCATAATAAAGACTCTCCTCTAAAGTTATCCAGATAAATTTATCCAGAGAAGATTAACTGGATATATTCAGCAACATGAACAAACAAGCAGACAAGCAGTTTTGAAGCACTGTATCATTTTTTTTAAGTCACCCGACATGGCCCCATTTCACCTTCAGGCTGTGTCATGGCTAAAAACGGATATATAAATAAACATATAAATTAAAATCATATGAATCATAAATAATGCATACAAAACCAAATGGCTATGAGAGCGGAGGGAGGGAGAGGGAGGAGAAATAGTGGAAATGGCAGAACCATGTGAGAGAGGCCAAGAAGGGGTGGCAAGATAATGAGTGAGAGAAGGATAGTGAATACAGAGGTAGTAATGGAGTGTAGCTGAAAGATGGAAGGGAATAGCTGGCTGAGGAAGGAGAGCAGCCATAAATTCTCATGTCCCTCCCACCTCCCTTTGGAGTTGTCTTCTTAGCTTTTGTACTGTACTGCTGGTCCCATGCTTGAGTGTCAGGTGGGAAGGCACCGAGCATGTGCAGTGGGGTACGCCCTCGAAAATTTAAAATGACAGTGCACTTGACAACGTCTACACCGAGCTCAACGGATGACATCACCCACATGTAAAAATATATGCCTGCTGTCCTCTAAGAACACCTGCTACAGGTAAGTAATTTAGGGCTTCCTTTACAAAGCCATAGTAGTGATTCCTGCATGGTAAATGAGAGGAAGCCCATTCAGTTCCTATGGGCTTCCTCTCATTTACCGTGTAGGAATCGCTAGTGTGGCTTTGTAAAACAGGCACTTAGTTTTTGGGTGAGGTGAAGATAGCATTAGAATTTATTGAGGGTGAGAATTTGCAATTTGATTCAGGGGTGGGGTCTGAAGAGCCTGAATTTGTGGTAGGGATTGGGTGTTTGTTTTATGTAGTATATTCTATTTTGTGGATGTTTTGAGAATAGACCGCTGAAAGAAGACATTCAGCGGCATAATCAAAAGAGAAGGGCGCCCATCTTCTGACACAAATCAGGAGATGGCCGTCCTTCTCTCAGGGTCGCCCAAATCGGCATAATCGAAAGCTGATTTTGGGCTTCCTCAACTGCTTTCCGTCACGGGGACGACCAAAGTTCACGGGGGCGTGTCGGCAGTGTACCGAAGGCGGGACGGGGGCGTGCTGAAGAGATGGGCGTCCTCGGACAATAATGGAAAAAAGAAGGGCGTTCCTGATGAGCATTTGGCCGACTTGGTCCAATTTTTTTCATGACCAAGCCTCGAAAAGGTGCTCAAACTGACCAGATGACCACCGGAGGCAATTGGGGATGACCTCCCCTTACTCCCCCAGTGGTCACCAACCCCCTTCCACCCGAAAAAAAATGTAAAAACATTTTTTCCAGCCTCTTTGCCAGCCTGAAATGTCATACCCAGCTCCATCACAGCACTATGCAGGTCCCTGGAGCAGTTTTTAGTGGGTGCAGTGCACTTCAGGCAGGCGGACCCAGGCCCATCCCCCCCTACCTGTTACACTTGTGGTGGTAAATGTGAGCCCTCCAAAACCCACCCGAAACCCACTGTACCCACATGTAGGTGCCCACCCTTCACCCCTTAGGGCTATGGTAGTGGTGTACAGTTATGGGGAGTGGGTTTGGGGGTGGGTTTGGGGGGCTCAGCATCCAAGGTAAGGGAGCTATGTACCTGGGAGCAATTTGTGAAATCCATTGCAGTGCCCCCTAGGGTGCCCGGTTGGTGTCCTGACATGTGAGGGCTTGCATTTGGTCATTTTTGAGCTGGGTGTCCTCGGTTTCCATTATCGGCGAAAACCGAGGTCATCCATCTCTAAGGTCGACCATCTCAACATTTAGGTTGACCATCTCTTAGGTCGACCTAAATGTCGAGATGTGGGCGTCCCTGACCGTATTATCAAAATGAAAGATGGACGTTCATCTTGTTTTGATAATATGGGATGCCCCGCCACTTCGCGGCGATGTCTTCAGAGATGGGCGCCCTTAGAGATGGGCGTCTCCGTTCAAAAATGCCCCTCATTGTCTGAATGAACAGTATTTCAATTTTTTCATAATTAAATAAAATAAATTATCCCTATAAAACCCAATGAATATCAGGTCAAACTTATCTGAATTAGTTTATCCAGATAACTTTACCATGCTCTGGCTTAATGAATATTCTCCTTTCTCTTTTTGATGTTTTTTCTTGTGATTCACATGCTTGGGCATCAAGCAAAAATTGGAACAATTCCACTATTTAATTCAAAGTATGGACTGCTGTTTGCAGCTTTGTTCTCATCCTCTGCAGTCAAATCAGCATGTGAGGCATGATCAGCATCATCTCCCATTCTTTCTTCAAAGTACAAGTTGTCTTCAGTGGAAGGAGATATCATTCAAAAAGAACTAATGAGGAGAAGAGACACTGAAATGAGAGACATAATTACATTACACTCTGCCACACTGCATTTCATTAGTACTGTGCCAAATATATCAAACAGCACAGAATAGTTAAGCCCCAGTAAAATTTGTGACAACAGTGTTTCGGCTGTGTTATAATAGTGCTGTGTTCTACCGCTAAAAGACTAGATGGAGTACGTTAACTGAAGAGTAAGGAGTTGTTTCCACAAGAGTGAAAGAAAACCTTTAAGTGGTTTCCTAAGCCTATCTTTTCAAATTGCAGTCATGAATGTGTCAATGCCAGCAGGAGAGCCAAGTCAGAAGGATAAAATGGGAATCAATTAAAGGACAATTTTAGTGAAAATAGGTGAGGACACCTGAGGCTAAGTTGACCAGACATGCTTCATACAGAAGGGTAAAATGGGAATTAATTAAAATCAGAACTTGTAAAGGGCATGGTTGTTAAGAGTTTATTTCAGAATAAAGCAAACAGAATGGCAACATACATTTTTTAAGAACTGGAATGATGTCTGGTGGTATTCCAAACAAAAGATTATTATTAGTAATCAACATTGCCAAAGACATTTCGCTACAGCATACATTGAGGGGGCTCTTTTATTAAACTGCAGCACGTTTTTGCACCTTTGGAAGATGTGTATCACGTGGATAAAGATATTCAGTAAAAATGGAAATTGAAAAACAACAGTTAGCACACAGTCCCCCAGATTCTACATATGGCATTTAAAATTGGGCGTATGCTCAATTTGCATGCACAATTTAGTTAACAAGCCAACTGTTGCTGATAATTGGGTGCTAGCAATCAATCATTAGCAGTATTTGGCAACAATTAGAATTTACACAGGCATCTTGCAAGGTGCTATTCTTTAAAGATGCATATGTAAGATCTGAAAAGGGGGTGTGGTCGTTGGAGGAGCAAGGGCCGGTTGAGGCATTCACTAAAGATACATGCAGTGTTATAGAATTCAGGGGACCTATGCCTAATTTAGGCACAAGGATTTATACTAGGTTTCAGTTGGTATAAATTCTCATGCCTAAAGATTTGGTGTGGATCCTGCCTGCTGTTTTTGTCACAGATTTTACTTGCTTTATTGTCGTCACCTTTCTGGGTTGGGTCACAGGACCAGGAACTGAGCGATAGGACTTTCACCATGAATGAGCAGAACACTGGTATATTATAAGCTTAAGTAAATAGTTCAGATGAGAAGCTCTTACATAGACTTCTGAACAATTTTCCACCCTTAATGTACTACTACTACTGCTATTTATAATTTCTATAGCGCTACAAGGCATACGCAGCGCTGTACACCATACACAAAAAAGACAGTCCCTGCTCAAAGAGCTTACAATCTAGATAAGACAGGTAAACAGACAGAACAATTAATAACCATTTTCCCAACAGTGATTTCCTTATCATAACATTGAATAGGTCCTCACTCGTTCAATTGTAACCTGTAGCTTTAAGCAGCAGAGCTTAATGCAAAATGCATTCCCAAACTATGGAGCTTTCTCAACTGCTACTTCTGGTTTGCTTCTCTCCAGTGGTGTAGGAAGGGGGGCGGTGGGGCGGTCCGCCCCGGGTGCACACGCTGGGGGGGTGTCGGCTTGCTGGTTCCATGCTCTTTCTGCCCCGGAACAGGTTACTTCCTGTTCCAGGGCAGAGAAAGCAGGGAACCAGCAGAGCCGACGCAGCTCCCAGTGATGTGCACTGGGGGCAGATAGGCCCTCCCGCCTGCCCCCCGCTGAAAGGTAGGGTGCGTTTCGGGGGGGTGCGCTCCAGAGTGGGGGTGGCGTGCCCTGCATCCGGGGGGGTGCGCAGCGGTGACCCGCCCCGGGTGTCAGGCACCCTCGCTACGGCACTGCTTCTCTCTAAGCTCTATGCAAATATATTCACAAAAAATGGCAAGCAACCTTTGGATTTTTCTCTATTACTGCTCCTGGTTTGTTTGTTCTAAACATTCTAAACATTAAAACCTTCAGCCATATTTACTCTATAGGGAGATTACTTCAGTTGAACCACTAATCAGCAATATACCCAACCTGCAGCAATATTCTAAAGCAGAGTACATTTAGGGGTCTATATTTAAAAGCACTCATCAAATAACAGCACCTGCTATCTGAATAAGTGCTGCTGATCAGGATATTCCAAGGCAGCATCTGGATATTGCCTATGAATATCCTTACAGACTGCCTATGGACGATGCAGATAGCACAGAGCCAAGGTGGCCCCAGAACTTAACTGGATAGTGGTAATATTCAGTGTGCTACCCAGGTAATTTATCCTGAGAACAGATAGAAGGCTGTCCTAGGTTAGCCAGATAACTTATTGCCATTTTCTGTATCAATTCCAGTGCTGATCGCCTTATCCTGATATTCAGCACTAGCCACTAACTAGTTAGCAGTACTAAATTGCCAGATATTTTTGACCACCCCAGTTGGTTTTAAATAAACACTGACAGTAGCAGATTAATATTGACCTGTTGGTTTCTAGTCAGAACACTTCACCCAGCATACATACTGCCTCTGCCTCAATCACTGGCAACTTCTGCATCCCTTAACCATAAACCAAGAACAGCATTTATACCTTTATTGCTGTTTCTGACAACTAGCATTCCTCATTTAAGAGCTGTTCCTCCAAAACCCGTCCTTCTGACTTGGTTTCCTGGAACACCACAGTCTAAGCTCCCCTCCCCCATCTCTTTACTCTCCTACAAGTCTGGCTTTTTAAATTTAAGAGTAGCCTGCTTAATTGGACACAGTTGTTTGATTACCTCCATTTGTGCTGTGCTCTTGCTGTTTTGCTATTGCATTTCCCACACTGCTTGTCTCAGCTCACTGTTTCTTAAATCTTTGGTCCCTCTAGCATTCAACACATGTAAAATGTCAGTGTCCCTTTTCTCTAGAACTCTGCTAAATGCCCTGGAGCTCCCTCTAGTGTTTATATAAAAACAGTGGTGGATGACACAGCACTCGGCAGTGTCATGGACCCCATGTGCAGTTAAACTCTGTCAATGCTTTGGATCTTATAACCTCCACTTGAAGTCTGATGTAGGCATCCGCCACTCTCTCTTTGCAAAAAATATCTTCTCATATTTCTTTTATGTTTCCCACCCATCAGGTTCATATGATTGTGGTGACTGGTAAATTGTGCTTAGCAGGAAATTATTGAGTTGAATCAGCTAGATTGAAATTCAAAAAAAAAAATGGGAGGAAAGTGTGTTTATTTGGGAGTGTTCCAAGAATAAGTGAAGCTTTCCCATGTGTATCTGACTAATAATTTGTTGTGCTCTTTTCTTCCAGGATCTTGCCATGACCGCATCACCCAGCAAGAGATTCTACAGCCTGATTGGGCGCTATGTGAAAACATTCTTTCTATGATTTGTTTTCAATTCGATGGTTTAGTTTCATGGAATGTCCTCTATTTTTAATATTGTTTGAAAAGTTTAAAAAAAACATTCCTTATTCAACTGTTTCATTTTGCTCTTGATTTTATGAATGCCTATCATCTCCCCTCTCATTCATCTTTTCCAAGCTGAAGAGTGAAACTTTCTTCATAAGAGAGGTTGTTGCCCTTCTCTGAATCTTATCTAGTCCTACCATATCCTTTTCTAGATATGCCCACTAGAACTGCAGAAAATGCATGAAGTGCAGTCACGGTCTGTGCATATGCATAATGCTATTCTCAGTTTTGTTCTCGTATTCCTTTTTGAAAAATCCTTAACATTCTATTTACATTTTTGAAAGCAAGTGCATGTGGAGCTGGAAATTTCAATGTGCTATCCAAAATAACTCCGTGATTTTTCTCTTTGAGGTGATTCTTAACAGAGATCCCAGCACTGGCCCTCATTTTACAAGCCCAAGTCACATTTGATACATGCATAAACCGGCACTTAAATATTTATCTTGCATCAACATCTAAGTTCCCATTTTACGAAGCTGGGATATGCACATATTAAACCCAAGTGCGTGCAAATAGCAAGGGGAGATAGTCTGGGCATGTCATGGGCAGGAGACGGGCAATTTAAACTTAACTGGCCAGTGCTGAATATTTGCCTGGCTGGTTAAATTTAAACCGGTCAAAACCACCCAGATATTCAACGCTGGCCACCGAAAACGGCTTGGCATTCAATATCCAGGCTTAGCACCGACAGCAGCAGGCAGCCTGGCTACCTCCTGCGGTCTGAATATCAGCCCCATGGTACCCAAAGGAAGGGTGAAATATATTGAAAAGGGCATGGAAAGTTCATAGACATTCATTCCCCATTTCAGACGAATTGCATATATAAAAGTCTGCAAAATAGGTTTCAAAAATACAGATTTGAAAGTTTTGAGAAGAAAAACATCCAAATGGTGCTTTACGACACTTTTTAGACATTTCTCTCTTTAGAAAATGAGCCCCAAAGTCAACCACCATATAAGAATAATATAAACAAAATAATATAAATCTATATTAGGAACATTACTATAAACCAACATATAAAAAAACATTAAATATTCCCGTAGGTATGCATAAAAATAAGAATTGAATCATGGATTTAATAAAGGCATTAAATTAAGGCATTCAAAAAACACTGGAGTAAAGCTATGTGCTAACTAGACAACAGTCAACAATCAATGCAGCTAATCTGGCAGCAAACAAAAGGAGGTAATATAATAAAGAAATACCTTCTCTAGGATATGAGCTGCTCAAGCTTCCAGCTATTGCTGAGCTAATCTATAATGAATAAGAAGAAATAGCGCATTGGAGAAAGAAAAAGTGATATCTGTTCTAATAAACACACTCAGAAACACTACTTCTGTGATATAAAAGCCATAGATGGATTGAAAGGAAAGGGATTTCAAAATTATCCTTAAAAATAATGTCAATTCTTATTATAAAGCTACTAAAACATGTGTTAAAAAAGTGGCCAAGAAATGAAAATAGTCCTATCTCAAGCAAAGCTTATATCATTAACCCCAAGTTACCTTGATGAAGCTTAATGCTATCAAGTGACTCAACTATGGATTAGATGCACATAATGCGAGAAAACATAACTTGTATTGCTGAGTAAAGTGTAAGAAGAAAACAAACATGATCGGAATGTACTGTTTATGAATTTGTGTGGCTAAATATGGTGATGAGAAAAACGGGAAACGATGAAAGTGAGCCCCTAAAGTGAACACAAATTTGACAAGATAGTGCAAGAAAACTATATATAACTCACCTGTAAATAAAACTCCACTCAATAAATGGAAACTGTGATAGGCACAAGATGCTCACTTTGATCTTTTCACTGGGTTTCTTAAGTCTTCACTTGAAGTGGTAACTCAGAGATTCATCTTAGTGGCCACTTTTGCACTGGAACTGGATTGCAACAATGTATTGCATTTATATTTCCACAATATTAATCAGAAGTTCATGGGTTCAAATACAGTGGTGGAAATAAGTATTTGATCCCTTGCTGATTTTGTAAGTTTGCCCACTGACAAAGACATGAGCAGCCCATAATTGAAGGGTAGGTTATTGGTAACAGTGAGAGATAGCACATCACAAATTAAATCCGGAAAATCACATTGTGGAAAGTATATGAATTTATTTGCATTCTGCAGAGGGAAATAAGTATTTGATCCCCCACCAACCAGTAAGAGATCTGGCCCCTACAGACCAGGTAGATGCTCCAAATCAACTCGTTACCTGCATGACAGACAGCTGTCGGCAATGGTCACCTGTATGAAAGACACCTGTCCACAGACTCAGTGAATCAGTCAGACTCTAACCTCTACAAAATGGCCAAGAGCAAGGAGCTGTCTAAGGATGTCAGGGACAAGATCATACACCTGCACAAGGCTGGAATGGGCTACAAAACCATCAGTAAGACGCTGGGCGAGAAGGAGACATCTGTTGGTGCCATAGTAAGAAAATGGAAGAAGTACAAAATGACTGTCAATCGACAAAGATCTGGGGCTCCACGCAAAATCTCACCTCGTGGGGTATCCTTGATCATGAGGAAGGTTAGAAATCAGCCTACAACTACAAGGGGGGAACTTGTCAATGATCTCAAGGCAGCTGGGACCACTGTCACCACGAAAACCATTGGTAACACATTACGACATAACGGATTGCAATCCTGCAGTGCCCGCAAGGTCCCCCTGCTCCGGAAGGCACATGTGACGGCCCGTCTGAAGTTTGCCAGTGAACACCTGGATGATGCCGAGAGTGATTGGGAGAAGGTGCTGTGGTCAGATGAGACAAAAATTGAGCTCTTTGGCATGAACTCAACTCGCCGTGTTTGGAGGAAGAGAAATGCTGCCTATGACCCAAAGAACACCGTCCCCACTGTCAAGCATGGAGGTGGAAATGTTATGTTTTGGGGGTGTTTCTCTGCTAAGGGCACAGGACTACTTCACCGCATCAATGGGAGAATGGATGGGGCCATGTACCGTACAATTCTGAGTGACAACCTCCTTCCCTCCGCCAGGGCCTTAAAAATGGGTCGTGGCTGGGTCTTCCAGCACGACAATGACCCAAAACATACAGCCAAGGCAACAAAGGAGTGGCTCAGGAAGAAGCACATTAGGGTCATGGAGTGGCCTAGCCAGTCACCAGACCTTAATCCCATTGAAAACTTATGGAGGGAGCTGAAGCTGCGAGTTGCCAAGCGACAGCCCAGAACTCTTAATGATTTAGAGATGATCTGCAAAGAGGAGTGGACCAAAATTCTTCCTGACATGTGTGCAAACCTCATCATCAACTACAGAAGACGTCTGACCGCTGTGCTTGCCAACAAGGGTTTTGCCACCAAGTATTAGGTCTTGTTTGCCAGAGGGATTAAATACTTATTTCCCTCTGCAGAATGCAAATAAATTCATATACTTTCCACAATGTGATTTTCCGGATTTAATTTGTGATGTGCTATCTCTCACTGTTACCAATAACCTACCCTTCAATTATGGGCTGCTCATGTCTTTGTCAGTGGGCAAACTTACAAAATCAGCAAGGGATCAAATACTTATTTCCACCACTGTATATATATATTTCCTGACTTGTCTTGAGACACACAGAAGAGGCGCTGGGCTTTCTTGGCCTTTTGGCCAAGAGTAGTAGCTTTAGGGGCCAATTTTGTTTTGAAATTTCCCTGTGTATGTGTGGTACTAAAGATGCTATAACATATAATTTCTTTGACTCTAAACAGCTTTTGGAGTTTATAGTAGCTAAGGAGGAATTTCTCAGGGGTCCTTTTACTAAGGTGCGCTGAAAAATGGCCTGCGCTGTTGTAGATGCATGCATTGGACGCGTGCAGGTCCATTTTTCAGTACGCCTGCAAAAAATGGCTTTTTTTGGCCAAAAATAGACATGCGGCTAATGAAAATGGACGTATGTCCATTTTGCGCCCGAGACCTTATCTGATCCAGGAACAGCCATCCACCCCAATCCTGAACTACACTTGTGTACAGTACTTTGCATACTTTTTATACTTACATTCCTGGGGAAGGAGGCTTCCGAATAGCCTCTCCCATGTCCTCCTATATCAGTGGTTCCCAACCCTGGTCCTGGAGGCACCACAGCCTGTCAGGTTTTCAGGACATCTACAATTAATATTCATAAGAGATTTGCTTGCACCACCTCAACTGCATGCAAATCTCTTTCATGAATATTCATTGTGGATATCCCAAAAAACTGACTGACTGGGGTGCCTCCAGCACCAGGTCTGAGAACCACTATCCTGTATCTTAAATAGGATCTTCTGTTACCTGGGAGGACAAAATACCATTTCTCCTTGCAGAGATAGACTAGTCAAGAAGACAGAGACAGCATATGAAAAATTTGGCTGTCACTTTCTCAGAGACACGGTTGCCAATGTCCCCACATAGATGACATCATGACATCTTTACACATTGACATCAAATCAGCGCTGATTGGTTTCTCTACAGCATGCAGAAAATTAAGCAAATTCTACATACTGCACAATCAGGTATATTCTGTATGCAGCACAGAAAATTAGGCATATTGTATATTCAGTATATACACAGCCACTATGCATATTCTATAAACTGCACCTACCTTTAAGCAACATTTATAGAATATGCTTAGGCATATTTTTTGGCACAGATATTTTAGGTGCCATATATATAATCTACCTTTATGTGCAGAAAATCTGCAGCCATAGCTGTAGTTTCTGATAGATTGAAGTCCCCCCAAAACAACAATCCAGGGTATTGTACAACCAAGCCTGAGATCATACTTTTGAACTCAGAAAAAGGTTAAGACAGGTATCTGAAGGGGAGAGGTTGATAGATCAATAAAATTACCTATTTATAATAGACAACAGACTAGAAAAAAGACGTGCAATATGGAGAGATGATGAGATGTCAAATTTCCCAAATCTTCACATTTTACAAGTTATAACAACCAGCCTATTGATTAGAGCAGTGTTCAAATCCCACTGCACCTCCTTGTGATCCAAAGCATCAGATGGATTTTCCTCTGATTTTGGGTGCGCAGCTCTATTTTTCAGTGTGCCTGTAAAAAAGGCCTTTTTAAAATTTTTGCCAAAAATGGATGTGTGGCAAAATAAAGAGTGGTGGGCATCCATTTTGAGACTGATACCTTACCGCCAACCATTGACTTAGTGGTAAGGTCTCATGCGGTAACCATGTGGTAATCATCTATGTGCGTAGAATGGTGGTGACTCTGAATTGACGTGCGTTGGGCGCGCATAGGCACCTAGGAGGCTTAGTAAAGGGCCCCTCAAAGACTAAAAATTTTAAATCTGAGATGCTGTGATTATTATCATGCCAATGTTCTACCAGGGGAGCACTCACCCCTTGTCAACTGATGCAGCTCCTATGTTCGATAATGCGGGTCTTGATAGCACAATTAGTTTTTCCAACATACATCATACAAATGAAAAAGGTTTGAGATAAACCCCAAACACTTTTCCTTTCCACCACACCAACCATAATTCTCAAAGTTTAGCCAACAACTGAAAATAAGTTAGTAGCTTATACCCCCTCCTCATCACACATACAGGTCTCCTTGAAAATTTAAATAAATCAATCTGAGTCTGAAGGGCATTGTATCTAGTTGTAGGTTTCCCCTCCACATTACAGTCAACACCAACAACACCAACGCAAGAACAGTTGGAAGTAGATATTCCAGTTTACAACCTTTTACACTGTACTCTTTCTGATCCTCAGGTCAAAGTCATCTGGAAAGGGTTGTCTTTTGTACCTACAACTAAATACAATGCCTTCAGACTCAGATTGATAGATTTAAATTTTCAAGAAAATTACAAACTATACACACCTTCTCAAAAAATACAACTACACACATGGACGTATCAGTGGTTAAGAATCCCTCATATGGACACCACCTGGTCAGTTAGATCCACTGATTCATACTTTTTTGGATTGTGTACAACATGATGTCTTATGTTTGGAAAAGAAGAAGAGACAAATTATCATTTGTCCAGAGATGAGAATGAAGCAGCAAAAGAATTGTCCAACAATTGTACCATTGTTATAAAACCAGCTGACAAGAACGGAGGAATTGTTGCACAAAATAGAAGTGATTATGTGGTGGAGATCAACAGACAACTAGATGATAGATGATATTACACCCCTTTGGATGCTGATCCTACCACTGCCATACAACAAGACATAGAAACATTTCTCTCCCTGGCTTCTTCCAGAGGTTTTTTTTAACCACAAAATAGAAGAATTTTTTTATTGTTAAGCATCCAGTAATCCCTACAATATATACCTTACCTAAGATTCCCAAATCTATTGACAGTCCCCCTGGGAGACCCATGGAGGGGCATAATCGAAAGGGGCACCCAAGTTTTCCTGAGGACGTCCTCGCAAAACTCCCCGGAGAAGGGGCGGAGAAACCCGTATTATCGAAACAAGATAGACGTCCATCTTTTGTTTCGATAATACGGTCAGGGACGCCCAAATCTTGACATTTAGGTTGTCCCTAGAGATGGTCGTCCTTAGACTTGGTCGTTTCTGATTTTCAGCGATAATGGAAACTAAGGACACCCATCTCAGAAACAACCAAATACAAGCCCTTTGGTCATGGAAGTAGCCAGCATTCGTAGTGCACTGGTCCCCCTGACATGCCAGGACACCAACCAGGCACCCTAGGGGGCACTGCAGTGGACTTCAGAAAAAGCTCCCAGGTACTTAGCTCCCTTACATTGTGTGCTGAGCCCCCCAAAAACCCACTACCCACAACTGTACACCACTACCATAGCCCTTACGGATGAAAGGGGCACCTAGATGTGGGTACAGTGGGTTTGTGGTGGGTTTTGGAGGGCTCACATTTACCACCACAAGTGTAACAGGTAGGGGGGGATGGGCCTAGGTTCACCTGCTTGAAGTGTATTGCACCCATTAAAACTACTCCAGGGACTGCATACTGCTGCAAGGGACCTGAGTATGACATTTGAGGCTGGCATAGAGGCTGGTAAAAAAAATATTTTTTAAGTTCGTTTTGAGGGTGGGAGGGGATTAGTGATCACTGGAGGAATAAGGGGAGGTCATCCCCAATTTCCTCCGGTGGTCATCTGGTCAGTTCGGGCACCCTTTTGTGCCTTGGTCGTAAGAAAAACTGGACCAGGTAAAGTCATCCAAATGCTTGTCAGGGACGCCCTTTTTTTCCATTATGGGTCGAGGACGCCCATGTGTTAGGCACCCCCAAGTTCTGCCTTCACTACACCTCCGACAACCCATGGGAACTTTGGTTGTCCCCGCGATGGAAAGCAGTTGGGAATGCCCAAAATCGGCTTTCGATTATGCCGATTTGGGCGACCCTGTGAGAAGGATGTCCATCTTCCGATATGTGTCGAAATATGGGCGTCCTTCTCTTTCGAAAATAAGACTGATAGTGTCTGGAAAAGGCTCAGTTCTCAAACCATTATCCATATTTGTCGATTTTGTTTCTTCATCCTATACCATCTATTCACTTCTTTTTGAAACATTCCGGCCAGATGATTAATCTTCTAGAGGATTTCGAAGGTGACCTGTCGGATATCATATTAGTTACACTGAACATAGACTCATTATATATAAATATCCCTCAGTTAGAAGCACTATAGATAATAGAATGTGCTTTACAGAATCGCACGTCCAATCTTCAGATACCGAATTGGTTCATCATGACATTGGCCACTATAGCCTTAACTAAAAATTATTTTTGTTTTCTAGAATGGTTTTATTTGCAGATCTGCAGTACTGCAATGGGGGCAGCAATGGCCCCCGATATTGCCAATTTATATGTGGTAAATTTTGAAAATAAATTCCTGAATGATCATCCCTATCGCCACAACATCATCTTTTATGAAAGGTACATAGATAACATTTTTTTACTCTGGCGTGGGGACAAAAATTTCTTAGAGGAATTTTTTGACTGGCTTAATGTGAGAGATCCTCATCTCACATTTAAATTAAATTTTGATGAATATCATATCAACTTTTTGGACCTGGTTATCTGTAAAAAGCAATGTAGTTTTGCGACCTCTTTATTTTGCAAATCCACAGACAAGAATGTGGTCCTAGAATTCTCCAGCTTTCATAATCCATCACTCAAATGGAATTTACCATTCAGTCAGTTTTTGAGATTCAAAAGGATCTGCACTAACGTCAAAGATTTCAAAGTACAACCGACCATCATGAAGGAAAGATTCACAAAGAGAGGCTACCTGAGACAATGTATCGAAGAGGGATATGTCAAAGCAAGGTTAAAGTCATGTAATGACCTTCTGGAAACCCTGGGTGAGAGAAGAAAAACAGATCTTGTTTGCACTCTGAGATACTCGCACCTGGTCAGCCATATACAAAAGATCATAACAAAAATTGGCATATCCTGGAAGGACATGAGTGCTTCAGAAACAAGGACCACATCATCACCTATTATAGAAATAGGAATTTTAAGGAGAAACTGGTTCCATCAACCCTTCCAGATTACCTTGGTGACACATTAGAACATCTCTTTTTTGGACACAGGTCTTGTGGTAAATGTAGTGTTTGTTTACATGTTTTGGCAGGCACTGTCTTCTATCATCCACTCACCCACAGAGTGTACAAGTTAAACCATTCATCTAATTGCAATACCTGTTGTGTCATTTATATAATTGTTTACCCTTCCCCTATGATATATGTTGGAAAAACTAATCGTGCTATCAAGACCCGCATTATCGAACATAGGGGGCTGCATCAGTCAACAAGGGGTGAGTGCTCCCCTGGTGGAACATTGGCATGATAATAATCACAACATCTCAGATTTAAAATTTTTAGTCTTTGAGGGGCCCTTTACTAAGCTTCCTAGGCGGCAATGCGCGCCCAATGCACATCAATTCGGAGTCACCACCATTCTACGCACGTAGATGATTACTACACAGTTACCGCATGAGACCTTACCGCTAAGTCAATGGTTGGCGGTAAGGTCTCAGTCTCAAAATGGATGCGCGCCAATCTTTATTTTGCCACACATCCATTTTTGGCAAAAATTTTAAAAAGGCCTTTTTTACAGGCACACTGAAAAATAGATCTGCGCACCTAAAAAAAGGGGCCTAAATTAATGCAGCCCATTTTTTTGACGTACCATAGTAAAAGGACACCTAAATTACATCATGGAGAGGTGGTGAGTTTAACACATTATTACTCAGTAGAACAGAAAACTATTTTTAATTTGAACTCATTACATCCACATGCTTTAAATACAGCATTAGAATTAATACATTTTTTGTAATTATCAATTTTGGAGTATATATATTTTTTTGTGCAAACACATATACATATCCCCCTAATAATAAATAAATCCTAATAAAAAAAATATCCATTTTCTGATACATTTGATTCTTTAATATTGTATGTTATAGCTATAAAATGTGTTCATTTGTATAGTTATATGCGTCTTGTTTGAGTCCGCTATCTTCCCTCATTTGGGTTTTATCGCTCCTTACTTTCACTTCAATCCTTGTAGGGTTTTGGATTCCTTTCCTGTTTGCTTTGCAATGTGTATGGATTCATTTTGGTTGTGTGGCATATTCAGATGCTTTTTTAATTTGTATATCCTTAGTTGCTCATTTATATACATCACACTAGAGGTGTGACTTTAATTTTCACAATGAGCAAACCCACAGAGCACATCATGATCATCTATTTGATTATTCACATTTAGGGGCTTTACCTATGTTTGCTTTTATAGAATTTGCCTAGTACAAATGATCTTTTTTAATGATTTATTCTTTTCCTTTTCTCTTTTTTTTTTTTTTTTTTTGTTGGCTGTATCCTCTGCTGTTTCTCCCATCGGGTCTTTTTTTATGAATCCTGACCTTTGCCTGCATTTCCTCCAGCAGTTATTCATGGCAGGCATTTTCCATACAGTTTAAATATGGATAAGACACCTTTGTACATGCATTAGACGGGCATTTAAATATATCACATCGCTGGCGTGCCTTCCATCATAATGTGTGAACTCACTTAGCAGTGCTATGTGGTCAGCATTATTTCCCAGTAAGTTTTAACTATTTTTTTTCTCTTTGGCTCACTATCACATAGTTCTTTATAGATTTTATAAAATCTGGCTTTTTCTTGTACCTCTGCAGTACATGTTGACCAGTACCATCAGGGAGATATTTTCTTAGTGGCGTTCTTTAGAGATATTAGATTTTTGGTGCATGTTGGCATTACCTGTTTTTATATAGTCTTTCTTATCTTTTCTCTACTTTTATATTTTATAATTTATCAACGATCTAGTTTTTAGGTTCCTGCGCTTCTTTTTACCCCCTTTTTTATATGATTTATTTTATTCATACCTTTCATTTTACACAGCACAGTTTTTAACTTTAATGGGTCATTTTATGCACCCTTCTTCTAGTCCATGACGCCCTTTTACTAAGCCGCATAAGTGCCTATCTAGCTTATTTTCGAAAGAGAAAGACGCCCATATTTTGACCCAAATCGGGAGATGGGCGTATTTCTCCCGTGGGCGCCCAAATCGGTATAATCGAAAGCCGATTTTGGGCGTCTTCAATGGCAATCTGTTGCGGAAATGGGCAAAATTGACAGGGGCATGTCGGAGGCATGGTGAAGGTGGGACTGGGGCGTGTTTATCGGCCGAGGAGAAATGGGCACCCTCGGCCAATAATCGAACAAAGAAAGGCGTTTTTAGCGCAAATTTGGTTCACTTTTTTTGGACCCTTTTTTTCCACAAACAAGTCCCAAAAAAGTGCCCTAAATGATGACCACCCCTGACTCCCCCAGTGGTCACTAACCCCCTCCCACCAAAAAAAAAACAACTTTAACAACTTTTTTTTCCAGCCTGTATGCCAGCCTCAAATGCCATATCCAGCTCCATTACAGCAGTATGCAGGTCCCTGGAGCAGTTGTTAGTGGGTGCAGTGGACGTCAGCCAGGTGGATCCAGGCCCATCCCCCCTACCTGTTAGACTTGTGGTGGTAAATGGGAGCGCTGCAAACCGCCCCCAAAACCCACTGTACCCACATCTAGGTGCCCCCCTTCAGCCATAAGTGCTATGGTACTGGTGTAGAGTTCTGGGAAGTGGGTTTTGGGGGGGATTTGGGGGGCTCAGCACCCAAGGTAAGGGAGCTATGGACTTGGGAGGTATTTTAATTTTTTAAAAATCTTTTTACAAGTGCCCCCTAGGGTGCCCGGTTGGTGTCCTGGTATGTGAGGGGGACCAGTGCACTACGAATCCTGTCCCCTCCCACGACCAAATGCCTTGGATTTGTTCGTTTTTGAGCTGGGCGCCTTCGGTTTCCATTATCACTGAAAAACGAAACCACCCAGCTCAAATCCGCACAAATCCAATGCATTTGCCCGGCACAAACCGTATTATCGAAAAAAAAGTTGGACGCCCATTTTTTTTCGAAAATACGGTCTGTCCCGCCCCTTCACGTACCCGTTCTCGGAGATAGACACCCATGGAGATGGGCGTTCGCATTCAATTATGCCCCTCTATGCGTGCCCAATGTGCGCCAATTCTGAGTTACCGCCCGGTTACCGCATGGCCCTTGCTGTAATTTCATTTTTGGTGCATGTCTGCTATGCACATCCGCAAATATTTTTTTTCTGGTGTGCGTCAGCTACCTATGCCAAGTGGTATTTGATGCGTGCAGGTCATTACTGCCTGGTTACCATGTGAGATTTTACTGCTAGGTCAATGGATGACGGTAAGGTCTCAGATCGAAAATGGACATGTGGCAATTTTCATTTTACCGCACATCCATTTTCGGCAAAAATTTTAAAAAAGGTCTTTTTTACAGGTATGCTGAAAAATGATTCTGCACCCAAAACCTGTGCCTACACTACCACAAGCCATTTTTCAGAGCACCTCAGTAAAAAGACCCCCATGTTTGCTTAGGTGGTATTTTTTATGGTCTCCATATGCTTTTTAGGACAGGGCAATTTTTAAATTAATATTAGGTTCCTTCACATACGCATTTCATGTTGATTTTAATAGACCATGTTATTGACAAGTCTTTTTTACATGTACGCTCTCTCCCCGGTAGCACTGTCCAGTCAGTTTTTTTGATGCATTACCTTAATTCTTACTTTTTTCATATTTTTGTTTTCTCACCTTGTTTCCTTTTGTGCTCATTTTTTTAATACCATCAATATATCTTTGAGAATGCATTACCGATCTTTTTCAAAGTTGTCTCTCATAGCATTCCTTATAGGACAAATACTGATTGGTGCTTTACAGGTGGCATATAGTTTTCTATAGAGGTTTTTTTTTTTTTTAAATAGAGATTATATTTCATATATTTTTAGTTTGCAGCCCTCTAGTGCACATGTTTTAACACCATGTCATTGTGTTTAGAAGTTTTCTTATTTTCAATTTTTTCTCATTTTTATTATTTTTTTTATTACTTTTTATTTTATATAGAGCAGATTGCCTTGTGGCTGTCATGGTTGCACAGTGTTTATTTATGGTAAGTGCCACCGACCCCTTTTTTTAACATCGTATATGGTTTGTTATGAACTATGGATGGCTCTCTTCTTTCTTTTGTTTCTTGGTAATATTCTCCTTGACCTAAGTCATTCAGCAAGCAAACCCTTAGGCCTCAAATCTAGGCTCTAGGTTTTTACTGTGCGTAAATCTTATAGAATACGCTTAGGCAAAACTGAGCTCTGCCATGATTTTTTTAGGCACCATATATAGAATCTGGTCCATAACAGCTAATATTGTAGAACCTGTGTGTGTAAGTTCTAGGCAAACCCCTGACCCAAGCATGCCCAGTTGTGCGCTGTGGATTTTGCACGCACAGTTTGTAGAATGCCAACTAAGGGCAGGTATCCACATAACTGCAAATTCATGCCAATTTCTGCCACTTAATACCAATCAAAGTTTATAGAATTAGGGTAAGTAGATACATGCTATTGTTTCGGCTATTTCTTTTAAGCACTGGAGTCTACAGGGAATGGGTTGGTTTCACAATTTATTTCTTATATTTTGATGATAAGGCTTTGCCTAGTGCCATGAAGGAGGATGTGAAGGAATGATAGACTGGGCTTGCTGTATATGGCAGACCTTTTGCTAACAATGAGGCGGCCATAGATGTCAACTGTGTGATGTCATTGATGGATTACAATACAACTGACATTGTCTTATGGCTCGAGGCCGATTCCATTTTGACAGCGACATTTATCAAAGTAGTCACCCAGGCAGCTGTTTGATACATTTGCAGATAACTGCCCCTTTGTTTGATTGTTATATATATATATTTCATGTATAAATTCAGAAGATTCCCTCGAGGCAAGCAGTAGTGGTGAAGCATCTGCCTGATATTCGGATTTCTCTTCTACATTTGACAGCATTGTGGGACTTCATTTCTGACAGTCTTATGCCTGTGGCTTTATAGACACAATGTGAGTGATTCCTCCATACTGGACATAGACAAGATTTTTGGACACTGCAACTTTTTGCTCTTTCCTGGAACTGGCTGTATGTACCTAAGATTTGATTCCCTTTCCTTTCCTTTTCTTTTAAGCTCTCTTTGTGTGTATTTGATGCTTTGTTATTTGTATAAAGTTAATTCAGCCAATAACAATTGTTTGAAATAAAATAAGAGGAAAAGAATCGAATAAAAATTGTGCTTTCATTTCAAATTTGGTAAACGACAAACTTTTAGCCCTTCAAATTTAGATTTAACTGATCCCCTGGTTAGTGGTTATGTATTTCTTTTCCCTGTATCTCAGAGAATGATCAGGTTTGTGGAAAGTGGACGTAATTGTTCTGAAAACTAATTCTGTTTTCTCTGTTGTAATATGGGAATAGTTCACTCATATTAGTCAGGCAACCTGCTGGATGCAACAATTACTTATTTTAACTCAATGCACAGTGTAATAAACAAATACAAGTTTAATAACACAGCTCATTGAACTGTGCCACCTGGCAGCATTATTTAAAAAAAATCTATGTAAATACTGTGATGGCACTGCACAAACAATATGATATAAAAGTATACGTTTCAGAGTTTTAAAGAAATATTTTGCTATACCCCCCTCATTCTATTACTTGCCGCCTTGGCACATAAAGCCCTGGATTCTATAAATGGTGTGCAAATTTTCACAAACAAAATTGCGTGCTGTCATTATAAGCGTGTGCAACTGAATTGGCTAATGAGAGAATTGGCACCAATAATTAGGTGCTAACAATTATTGGCGTTAATTGCCAACAATTTGGATCTGCACACATGTTTTGCTACACGCCTTTCTATAAAGATCAGTGCACAAATCTTATAGCGTACAACTCAAAAGTAGGCATGGTCATGGGAGAGGCATGGGCAGGTCAGAGGCATTCACTAAAGATATCAGGGATCTGCACCTAAATTATGCGCCAGGATCTACACCAGCTTTCAGTTGGTGTAAACTCTGATGCCCAAAGTTTGGTGCGGAAATCGGCTCTAAGCACTATTGTATAAACAGTGCCCAACTCAAAGCACAATTTATAGAATAGTGCCACAAGGACTTTATTTTTGTGCTATTTACAGAATCTAGTCCATAATGCCCACTTATGTGTGCAAGTGCTAGATGCTTTTATAACTTATGTGCACAAATCACTTAGGGGGCAATTCATCAATGGGCACCCAATGGGGCACCACAAAATTAGAACCAAAAATCATGGTGCCAAGTAGTATTCTATAAGGGCAATTATACAGGAAAGTGTGGTTATAGAATCTAGGAATAAGGTGCCACTTATGCATAAACATGTAACCTCAAGCTCTTATGCCCTGTGAATAGCTGGCATGAGTGTTTGCGGCTATCAGGTTTATTTTCGAAAGTGATCCGACATAAATCGGGAGATGGCCGGCGATCTCTCAAAAGCGGCGAAATCCGTATTATCGAAAGCTGCTTTTTTTTGACATTATCACCGCTTTCCCGTTGCCAAGCCAGCGAAAGTTCAAGGGGGCATGTTGGCGGCGTAGCAAAGCGGGACATGGCGGGCATGGGCGTGGCTACCAGATGGCCGGCTTTCGCGGATAATGGGGAAAAAAACTGCATTAATCAGTATTTCGCTGGGTTTACTTGGTCCTTTTAGTTTCACGACCAAGCCTCAAAAAGGTGCCCCAACTCACCAGATGACCACCGGAGGGAATGGGGGATGACCTTCCCATACTCCCCCAGTGGTCACCAACCCCCTCCCACACTAAAAAATTAAAAATAAAAACCTTTTTTGCCAGCCTGTATGCCACCCTCAAATGTCATACCCAGCTCCATCATAGCAGTATGCAGGTCTCAGGCAGACCCAGGTCCATCCCCCCCCCCTACCTGTTACACTTGTGGTGGTAAATGTTGAGCCCTCCAACCCCCCCCACCCCCGAACCCACTGTACCCACATGTAGGTGCCCCCCTTCACCCATAAGGACTATGGTAGTGGTGTAGAGTTGTGAGGAGTGGGTTTTGGGGGGTTATTTGGGGGGCTCAGCACCCAAGGTAAGGGAGCTATGCACCTGGGAGGTATTTGTATATATTTTTTTTAATTTTTCGAAGTGCCCTCTAGGGTGCCCGGTTGGTGTCCTGGCATGTCAGGGAGACCAGTGCACTACAAATGCTGGCTCCTTCCACGACCAAATGCCTTGGATTTTGCCGGGTTTGAGATCGCTGGCATTTTTTTCCATTATCGCTGAAAAACAAAACCAGCGATCTCAAACCCAGCGAACTCTGGCATTTGGTCGGGCCAAATCGTATTATCGAAAGAAAAGATGGTCGGCCATCTTTTTCAATAATACAGTTACAGCCAGCTGTTGCGTTGCCGCCAAAATAGATCGCCGGCGATCTATTTCGCTGGCGCCATTCGATTATACCCCTCCATGTGACACCACATGAGCACATAGCTTACAATATTCTGTAAGTTACAAGTTTATCCAATAGAGCTGCCTATTGCTTGCCCATGCCCCACTCAGGTGATGGTCCCCTTTCACATATGCACTAAAGAGAATACATTAATATTTTATAGAATTGCAGTTACCACATACACAGGTGACAATTAGTGACACCTCTTAACCTGCGTATGTGCTAGCATTCTGTAACAAACATGGACATTTGACACCTGCAAATTGATAGAATTGCCTTTTCAACGTGTGTGAAGGGTGTGCATGTGGACAGAACATGGGCGGACCTGACACCAAGCGGGGCATAATTGAAAGGGGCACCCAAGTTTTTCTGAGCACGTCCTTGCAAGTGAAGGGGCGGGGAAACCCATATTATCGAAACAAGATGGGTGTCCATCTTTTGCTTCGATAATATGGTCGGGGACGCCAAAATCTCAACATTTAGTTCGACCTTAGAGATGGTCGTCCCCGGTTTTCGGCGATAATGGAAACCGAGGACGCCCATCTCAGAAACGACCAAATCCAAGCCATTTGGTCATGGAAGGGCCCAGCATTCCTAGTGCACTGGTCCCCCTCACATGCCAGGACACCAACCTGGCACCCTAGGGGGCACTAAAGTGGACCTCAGAAATTGCTCCCAGGTGCATAGGTCCCTTACCTTGTGTCCTGAGTCCCCAACCCCCCCCAAACCCACTCCCCACAACTGTACACCACTACCATAGCCCTTGCGGGTGAAGGGGGGCACCTAGATATGGGTAAAGTGGGTTTCTGGTGGGTTTTGAAGGGCTCACATTTACCACCACAAGTGTAACAGGTAGGGGGGGTGGTCCTGGGTCCGCCTGCCTGAAGTGCACTGCACCCACTAAAACTGCTCCAGGGACCTGCATACTGCTGTCATGGAGCTGGGTATGACATTTGAGGCTGACAAAGAGGCTGGCAAAAAATATTTAAAAAGGTTTTTTAGGGTGGGAGGGGGTTGGTGACCAATGGGGGAGTAAGGGGAAGTCATCCCCGATTCCCTCTGGTGGTCATCTGGTCAGTTCCGGCACCTTGTTGAGGCTTGGTCGTAATAAAAAATGGACCAAATAAAGTTGGCCAAGTGCTTGTCAGGGACACCCCTTTTTTTTCCATTATGGGTCGAGGACGCCCTTGTGTTAGGCACGCCCCAGTCCCGCCTTTGCTATGATTCCAACATGCCCTGTGAACTTTGTCGTCCCCGTGATGGAAAGCAGTTGAGGACGCCCCAAATTGGCTTTTGATTATGCCGATTTGGGTGACCCTGGGAGAAGGACGCCCATCTCCCGATTTGTGTCGAAAGATAGGCACCCTTCTCTTTCGAAAATAAGCCTGCAAGTGACACAGACAGTTAGCAGCTGCTGACAATACTTAGTGGATTCTTTCAGTTTTCTTATAACAAGTATGAATAAGCCAAAAAAGCACACACACAGATCAACACTCAAAATTAGAAGTGAAACACCTTTATTGGTATGTGGTAATCATCAGGTGTAGGTACTCTACAGATGTCAAAAGTGTTACAATGGCAGGTTACAGCTTACAAAGGAACCCTTGCCGAGTCCGCACTAAGGCAGCATCACTCGAAGCAAGGTGGGCGCTGGAGGGAAACATAGACAGGGAGTTGTGGAACCCTCTCTATCCTGTGGGCAGATGTCTCTAACAAAAACACCCATACATAGTATAATTATACCTTTTGCCCATGTAGAGGGCATTGGCCAGAGTAGCCAATCAGAGTTGGTGCATGTACAAAGAAAAGGGAAAAAAGTTATCTATTACTAGGCCTGAGAAAAGGGTAGTCTTTGAAGGGGAAATATTAAAAAATAAAATAGAAGCCTGTGGTAGAGGGATTCAATACCAAAGCAGTGTAAATGTGGCCATGTAAATAGTTTTAGGTAAAAGAAAAACAGACAAACTCTACAAGGCCAAAAGTAGAAAATGGCTGAATGAACACTTTGGTACCTAAGGAGCCTCCTAGACCTCTGAAAAGTCCAATTCCCAGCACAGCCTTGTCAGCCCAATTTCCAATAACAGAAGCAGGTTAGTTTCCTTCTGCATCAGGGCCGTGGGCAGGTCTTCCAGTTATGCAGAGAACTTCCAGAATATAATAAGTTATGCTTAAAATGCCACATTTGGGTGCCAGCATTTACACCTGCCATAGATATTGTATAACTATTTGTGTCTACATTTTGGCACACCAATGGCAACTTATGCCAGTATTCTATATGGAATCTGGGTGCACAGATGTCATTATAGAACTAGAGCTCAGTGCTCAGCATCAGCATGCCCAGATTGTGGCACCCAGTTTTAGAATTCTCCCCTATAGCTTTAGCATATTTTTCAATTAAAAAAGAAACCTAAAAAATGCAGAATGCCTTAATTTATGGGATTCCCCATCAACAGCCACTGCCCTTTCATTGGCTGAAAAATGATCTTCTGATCTATCTGTTGGATACATGGGAACACTGAATACGTGGATAGCAATTCTAGAAAGTATGCACTAATACTACCACTAGAGGTCACATGGACATTTTTACTTAGGAACCACAAGGGGCAGGATTGAGTAGGGTTCATGACTGTCCCAAGGACTACTAGACCACCAGGGCTGGTAGGTAGGCCTGGTGGACAGGGTCTGCTGAGGCTTGGGGTACAGAAGGGGGTTAGGAATTTGTTGTGGGAGGAGAGAGGAAGGGCCGATGATCTGCAGGCCACAACTGACAGCTATGTGGGTGCCAGCTGATATGCCAGTGCCCGCATCTGCTTAGCTAATTGGGAAAAATTAGGACTAGCATTTATGTGGTCCTACATGCCAGGTTAGCTATGCAGGCACTGGCACTGAATATTGCTGGTATCCATATAACTCCTGGCTCCTCCTCTTAAGTAAGTAATTCCACACTGGGAAAAGACCAAGGGTCTATCGAGCCCAGCATCCTATCCATGACAGCGGCCAATCCATGTCAAGGGCACCTGGCAAGCTTCCCAAATGATTCTGCCTCCTGTAACACTCCTGTTCTGCAGCACTGCTCAGTTAAGTGCCACTGAATATTGGTGGTTCCACTTCCATTAGTCATCAATATTGTTAATACGCATCAGACACCAACCAGCCTTGAATCTTTGACCTTCAGCAGCCTTCTAGGAAAAAATATTCCACCTCATAAGTCTGCTATAGCCAGCCCTTATCTAACCGTGGTAATTTTAGTCCCTGTTTCCTGATTAGTTCTTTGCTTTCAGTAATCCTTGTGCATCCTTTTGTGCTTGATGTACTTCTTGGAGGTACGATGACATTAAGACTTACCTTGAACAATCCTACTTTTTGTCTTGCTTTAGTCTAGTATTCAAAAAAGGCCTTTTTTTTTTTTTTGCTGAAAATGGACATGCATCCATTTTGGGTCTGAGACCTTACTGCCAGCCATTGACCTAGCGGTAAAGAATCCAGGTGGTAATGACCTACATGTGTCAAATGCCACTTAGCCTGTGTCTGTTACACGTGGCCAAAAATAAAAAAATATTTTTCAGATGCGCGTATCCTGAAGGAGTCCCTACTACTAAGCTGCGTAAAAATCTACTCATGCCCAATGCATGCCAAAATGGAGTTACCGCCCGACTACCATGTGGCTCTTGCAGTAATTTCATTTTTGGCACGCATCTGAAAAATATTTTTTTATTTTTGGCCGCACGTAACAGACACACGCTAAGTGGCATTTGACATGCGTAAGTCATTACCACCTGGATTCTTTACCGCTGGGTCAATGGCTGGCAGTAAGGTTTCAGACCCAAAATGGATGTACAGTGGGGGAAATAAGTATTTGATCCCTTGCTGATTTTGTAAGTTTGCCCACTGACAAAGACATGAGCAGCCCATAATTGAAGGGTAGGTTATTGGTAACAGTGAGAGATAGCACATCACAAATTAAATCCGGAAAATCACATTGTGGAAAGTATATGAATTTATTTGCATTCTGCAGAGGGAAATAAGTATTTAATCCCTCTGGCAAACAAGACCTAATACTTGGTGGCAAAACCCTTGTTGGCAAGCACAGCGGTCAGACGTCTTCTGTAGTTGATGATGAGGTTTGCACACGTCAGGAGGAATTTTGGTCCACTCCTCTTTGCAGATCATCTCTAAATCATTAAGAGTTCTGGGCTGTCGCTTGGCAACTCGCAGCTTCAGCTCCCTCCATAAGTTTTCAATGGGATTAAGGTCTGGTGACTGGCTAGGCCACTCCATGACCCTAATGTGCTTCTTCCTGAGCCACTCCTTTGTTGCCTTGGCTGTATGTTTTGGGTCATTGTCGTGCTGGAAGACCCAGCCACGACCCATTTTTAAGGCCCTGGCGGAGGGAAGGAGGTTGTCACTCAGAATTGTACGGTACATGGCCCCATCCATTCTCCCATTGATGCGGTGAAGTAGTCCTGTGCCCTTAGCAGAGAAACACCCCCAAAACATAACATTTCCACCTCCATGCTTGACAGTGGGGACGGTGTTCTTTGGGTCATAGGCAGCATTTCTCTTCCTCCAAACACGGCGAGTTGAGTTCATGCCAAAGAGCTCAATTTTTGTCTCATCTGACCACAGCACCTTCTCCCAATCACTCTCGGCATCATCCAGGTGTTCACTGGCAAACTTCAGACGGGCCGTCACATGTGCCTTCCGGAGCAGGGGGACCTTGCGGGCACTGCAGGATTGCAATCCGTTATGTCGTAATGTGTTACCAATGGTTTTCGTGGTGACAGTGGTCCCAGCTGCCTTGAGATCATTGACAAGTTCCCCCCTTGTAGTTGTAGGCTGATTTCTAACCTTCCTCATGATCAAGGATACCCCACGAGGTGAGATTTTGCGTGGAGCCCCAGATCTTTGTCGATTGACAGTCATTTTGTACTTCTTCCATTTTCTTACTATGGCACCAACAGTTGTCTCCTTCTCGCCCAGCGTCTTACTGATGGTTTTGTAGCCCATTCCAGCCTTGTGCAGGTGTATGATCTTGTCCCTGACATCCTTAGACAGCTCCTTGCTCTTGGCCATTTTGTAGAGGTTAGAGTCTGACTGATTCACTGAGTCTGTGGACAGGTGTCTTTCATACAGGTGACCATTGCCGACAGCTGTCTGTCATGCAGGTAACGAGTTGATTTGGAGCATCTACCTGGTCTGTAGGGGCCAGATCTCTTACTGGTTGGTGGGGGATCAAATACTTATTTCCCTCTGCAGAATGCAAATAAATTCATATACTTTCCACAATGTGATTTTCCGGATTTAATTTGTGATGTGCTATCTCTCACTGTTACCAATAACCTACCCTTCAATTATGGGCTGCTCATGTCTTTGTCAGTGGGCAAACTTACAAAATCAGCAAGGGATCAAATACTTATTTCCCCCACTGTATGTCCATTTTCAGCAAAAACAAAAAGGCCTTTTTTACAGGCGCGCTAAAAAATGGATCAGCGTGCGCCCAACACCCGCACCTACACTACCGCAAGCCGTTTTTCAGTGCACCTTTGTAAAAGGACCCATCAATGACAGAATGAACCAGCCAAAGTAAAAATTAAAGTTGATAGAAGAACTCAACTAAATTTGAGTCTAACCTAAAAGGATAGGACCTTTCCTCCCCCCAAAAAAATATCAGGTTTCTTTCTAGTATCATTAAATTTAAACTCCCCCCTCCCCCCAGTGTTAATATCTATTAAATACAAGCCACTCTTGAACGTTTGACAGTTGAGTTAGGAGACTACTCTGCTTCTTAAGGCCTTGTTTTACCGTGCTCATGAAAGATCAGTCTTGTATTTCTGGTAATATGAGTTCCGGTTTCCTGACTGGTCCAGGAAGAACATGCTCAGGGGAGGGTTTGTTTCCTGTTGTATCAGTACTGTGCCCTAAAAAATTTATAAAACCAAAATGAAACAAAACAAAAAACCTAAAAATGGCACAGGAAACTAAATAAAACAAAAAATGTTTGTCTGCACATCTCTACTGAATGCTAAAAACAGCCAGTAAGCTACAAACGTCATACTAACTGCTCAGTATGAGATGAAACAGGGACTGGGTAGAATACAGGCAGAAACTGGGGTAGACTACACATTAAAGTTAGTGCCCAATGATTAGCTTGTATTGTTACTGTGCACAAGAGAAGGCATTAAAGGGGTCCTTTTACTATGCCGCAGTAGAAAGTGGCCTTAGCACGCCCTTAAAGGAGATTTTTTTTCCATGTGCTAAGGCCATTTTTACCACACGTAGAAAATGGCTGACTTCCTACTTTCTCTATTGATTACCATTCACTAATGTTGAACACAACAGGAGTGGGAATGACCAGGTAGATGTTCCAGGGGTAATTCCTCCAAGTCCTTTATTGTCAGATAAAATATGTGAAAACAAATAGTATGCGATGTCTAATGAACAGCAGACCCTACACGGGCCATGTTTCAGCTAACAAGCCTTCGTCAGGGGTCCTATTGTTACGTTCCCCACCTGGTTCCAGGCCTGCACGGCCGATTCGCCGGCGAGGTGCGGTCCGGCTGAGATAGCCGGCTATTTTGGATGTGGTTTCTCCAGGATGGGTCTGTTTCTGTTTCCTGTTTCTGACAGCCGTCATCTTGGTTAGATCAAGGACAGCAGCCATCTTGGCCAGCTCAGGAGGGGGCAGCCATCTTGGAGTAACGAGGTCAGGAAGGAAGCCCATATTTGGACGTAGGCACCTCTGCTGATGGGGGCAGCCATCTTGAATCAGCTGCACATGCTTGAGCCTAATTCCTCCACTACTTAAGGCCCTGCCTTCAGTCCTTTGTTGCTTTGGCCTCAATTGTCTCAGAGGTCCATGCTGGAGTTCTGTTCACCGGCTTTCCTCAGTTCCTGTTTTCCTGTGTACCAGACCTCGGCTTGTTTTCCTGACCACGATTGTTTGCTGCCTGCCTAGACCTTGGACTGGTTTGACTATTCTTTGCTCTACGGATTACTTGGCTATTGGACTGTGTCTGCTTGCCTGGCAGCCTGGTCAGCGGCTGTGTAACCCCACCGGTTCCAGAAGTCCTGGTGGCCACCTGCAGCTGGGAGCTCAACTCTTGGTGAACGGTGGTCGCTTCCCAGGTGAAGCTAGGGGTTGTCTGGCTGCCTGACCGAGTGCGGCGTCACTCCATCTCTGCCGTGCTCAGTCGGGGCACAGGGGCTCACTACCACCTGGTCATAACACCTATATCATGTTACACAACATCAAACCAAAAAGTTAGGCTGATGCAACAATGCATGTTGTGAGAAACCTGCAGTGTCATGGCTTAAACCCTCCAACAATAAGGACAAACAGCAACACTAGATGTAAAGCATAGGCATCACCAATATGTTAAAATAGCCGTTCAATCAAAATAGCACTCTGTCCAGTACACTCTATAGCACAACTTACAGCTGTAGTGAATCACAACATACGCTATTGCATCAGCCTAACTTTTTGGTTTGATGTAAAATGATATAGGACCTCTGATCAAGGCTTGTTAGCCAAAACACGAGCTGTGTAGGGTATGCTGGTCATTAGACATCACACTTTATTGGTTTTGACATATTTTATCTGACAATAAAGGGCTTGGAGGAATTATCCCTGGAACATCTACCTGGTCATTATAGTCATTCCCACTCCTGTTGTGTTCTTCATTGGACCTCTGTGGATTTGTTTGCTTTTTTGTTTTTTGGACATTCACTAATGTTGCCATTAGGACGCAGCCATAAAAAGAATTTCCTAAGGACCACTTACTGACACCTATTTTGTAGGCAGCTGTGCTCATGCCATATGCTGTACGGTAAGGTTCGATGGAACCTTGGTCTATCCCAGCATGGTGATGCTTATGCTTATGTACTTATGCACACTAACTGATTAGCACAAGAAACCTACACTCTGCCCCAGACATGCCCCTCCATCAAACATGTTAAAACATTTTTAGCACACAGATTTGAAACTTAGTGAAGGATGCCTGAGCACATCCCACAGTAAATTATGGGCAATAATATAGGTTTTGATGTTTTATAGGTAGAATTCTGATTAATACGGGATTTCCAGCACTTAGTCCCGTGAAGAAGCTTGAAAGAAAGTGAAACGGAGAACCCTGTTGGGAGCAATATTTAAAAGCTAAGTGCTTATTACATTCTCAACGAAATGATTATGATGTAAAGTACTGCATCAAAAACTGTGGGTGAAATTTGGTGTACAATATCGGAATAAAAGGAGAATTTTGAGACCGGTGAGAAAAACGGAGTCCAGTAAATGTAGGCACAAAGATATACTTACTTGCTGCCACAGTTTGGACATTTGAGGTCTTTTTCCTCCTTATTAGTATTTTTTACTGAAATTGAGAGTGTATAAGGGACTCAGTAGAAGGTATATCTCTTCAGCTTTGAATTGCAATTTTGTATGAAAGTTTGCTGAAGTTTATCCTACAGTATTAAGCACATCCCACAGTAAACCATTTTAAGTCGCAGTAAGCGTGCGCTAGCGCATACCGCAGCTTAGTAAAAGGGCCCCTAAGGGCAACAATGCTAATAGTGGAGGTGTGGCCTAGTGGTTGGAGCACTGGTCTTGACATCCAGAGGTGGCCGGTTCAGATCCCACTGCTGCTCCTTGTGATCTTGGGCAAGTCACTTAAACCTCTGTTGCCTTAGGTACAAACTTAGATTGTGAGCCCTCCTGGGCCAGAGAAATACCCAGTGTACCTGAATGTAACTCACCTTGAGCTGCTTCTACTGAAAAGGTATGAGCAAAATCTAAATAAATAATAGCAAATGAACAACACATGGTAAGGAAGGAGCTTTTCTGTGTGGTAATTTCACCCCAACAGTGACTGCACAATCTTTGCACTTACTATATGTTAATTTGGGCTGTTCAAGCACAGTAAGTGCAAAATCTTCTTGCACGTCGGACTCTTAATTAAAAAAAAAAAAGAACTTAAGAAAATGAAATGTGCTCTAAAAAATGTTACTACTGAAGTGTTTGATACTAGCCTTAGAAAATTACAAAGAAAGAGTCAGTTATTAGACCAAGTTGAAAAAATACATTTTCTCATTATGGGCTTCTTTTACAAAGGCATGTTAGCAATTCCCGCATAGCAAATGAGAGGAAGCCCATAGGAATTGAATGGGCTTCCTTTCATTTGTCGCACTGAGAATCGGCAGAAGAGGCCCTAGGTACCTAGAAAAGAAAACTTTACTGAATGTAAAACAATATCATTAAATCAGATACTATAAACGAATAATGAGGACTAATATGATGAAATGATTTAGAACACCTCTAAAGGCTTAAAAAAATGACAGGCTTCTTGAAGATAGCTGTAAAGTAATGAGGTCTCTGATGAGTCTATTATATAAATTTTGTCTGCATGAAAAAATATGAGAAATAAAGAAGAGTAAAAGTCTTTAAGATAAGTATCTGTGCTTCACTAATGAACAATTGGAAAGTGAAGGACTCAGCTGAAGAGATAAAATTAAAACTTTGAAAGAATTCTTGCTCATGTTTGAATTCCATTAAATCGAAGAACACAGAAAAAAAAGTATTAAAATGAAATCTTGTTACTCTAACATATATAATAGAATCTATTTATTAAGCTGTGTTAGCTTTAAATGTGGCAATCAATGTGCACTAACAGTTAACATAGTGCCTATAGCTGTCAACCTATAGAAATCTCCACATTAACAACTAGCAACAAAAAGGATAGAAAATGGATTGGCGAAAGGGCAGAGATGGGGTGGGATCTGCACCTTACATTAACGTGGTCAACATGTGATGATGAAGGTTCCCTATTAGGAGTCACTGCCCAGGAAAAGGATCAAGGGGTCACCGTCAATGTTCAAAAAAGCCGCTGCGTACGTCTAGTAGCGCTATAGAAATGATTAGTAGTAGTAGTAGGCTAACTTGCAGATCTAGGTGGTTTACAGACTAAAATAATTTAAAAGTAGGGAAAGAATTACAATAAAAACAGGAAAGGCTAATCGTATGCATTCCAGAAAGATCAGACTCAGCCAGAATAGAACAAGCAGAAAAAAGACCAAGAAAAAGGGGAAAGAGAGGGAATAGATTAGAGGATAGACAATGGGAATGAGAACAACACTGCTTGCCATAATTCAAGTGATGTTGAAAGCCTGATGGAATAGTCAGGTTTTTATAGTGGTTTTGAAATTTTTTTAAGATAGTTCAGCATGGATGAAAAGAGGGAGCAGTGAAGAAAAAAGTGTGATTTTAGTGATTTCAAGCTGGACAACCTTAGTGCTCAGAAGAACCAGTCAGTGGTCATTTACAGGATAAAGAAGGCAGACAGGAGAATATGGAATAGTTAGAGTTGCTAGATAATGTGAAAGTCCAAGTCTATGAGCCTTAAATATGTGAATAGTTTAAATAGAATTCGTTGCTCAACAGGGAGCCAATGAAATTTTTGAAACAATGGAGAGACATGATCGAACTTATGTGCGTGACAGATGAATTTAATGTCTATGTTTTGGACTGATTGAAGTTTCTTTAAGTTGGTACGGAAACAGCCAGATAGATTATGTTACAATAGTCAAGGCCAGTGATCAATAAAGAGAGAATGATCTAGTGAAACCTGTCTTGGTCAAAATAACAGCGGATCAACTGCAATTGACGGAGAACAAGGAAACTGGTCTTACATAGGTTTGATATCTGTGGTTTAAAGGTAAGATGAGAATACAAAATAACTCCCAAATAGTGAAACGAGTCTACTGGCAGAATAGGAGAGCCAAAAAAGGTTCAGAGTGATGCTAGGGGTAGAAAGACTCTCAGTGAACCAGCATGCCACTGTCTTTTGCTTATTCAAAACCAGTTTGTGCTCGGAGATCCAGTTGGAAAATAAAGGGGTCTTTCACAAAGTCATGCTAGTGTTTTTAGACCAAACTAAACGATAGAGATGCCTATAGGAATATATGGATGTCTCTAACATTTAGCGCATGCTTATTTGTAGCATGTGCTAAAAAGGCAAGTGCACCTTTATAAAAGGGGCCTTATGTCTAGACAGTCTTGGAGTGGACCAATGAATGAATCTGATGGAGTTGTTGGAATGAGTAGCAAAATATGGTTGGCATAGAAATGAAATTAAATGCCTGTTGATTGAATGAGTATGACAAGGGGAATTATGAAAAGTTTAAAAAGAAGCAATGATAAGACGAAGCCCTGGGGGACTCCATACATCAGAGGATGAGGGGAGGTGGTGGATGAGGCAATGATAACCCAATAGGAACAGTTTGAGAGAAAGGAGGTGAACCAAGTTAAAACTGAGCCAGTAAGGCCAAGGGACAAGAGATGAGATAGTTACAAGTTGTGTTTGACTAAATCAAAAACTGCAGAGAGATCAAAAGACACAGCAAGAACAATATTATGTTTTATCAAGATGGGAGTAAACCTCACTAAGCAGAGCTGTGAGACCTGTTTCAGTGCTAAAAGGAGACCTAAAACCAGATTGTATAGGATGAATATCTAGTGATTTATCAATGAAAGAAGACAGCTGAGTGTATACTACTTTTTCTAATAGCTTAGAAATTAAACATGGATTTGACACTGATTAGCAATGAGCTGGGATCAGAGGATCCAGTGAGGGCTTCTTCAGGATGGGACATACTGAGGGGCATAATCGAATGGGGCGCCCAAGTTTTCCTGAGGGCGTCCTCACAGGATGTCCCCGCAAAAGGGCAGGGAAACCTGTATTATTGAAACAAGATAGGCAGCCATCTTTCATTTCAATAATACAGTCGGGGAGGCCCAAATCTCGACATTTAGGTCGACCTTAAGAGATGGTCGTCCTTAGAGATGGTCGTCCCTGGTTTTCGGCAATAATGGAAACCAAGGACGCCCATCTCAAAAACGACCAAATCCAACTCATTTGGTCATGGGAGGAGCCAGCATTCATAGTGCACTGGTCCCCCTGACATGCCAGGACACCAACTGGGCACCCTAGAGGGCACTGATGCACTAACTGAATGGAAAAAGCCCTTCCCTTACCAATCTCTTAGAGATTTGGAAAGGAATGGGCATGCATGAAGGAAATCGCATGCAAATGAGCTGCTCACTGTTAGGTCATTTGCACACAATTTCCTTCCTAAGGAGGGGAAGCCAGTGCAGACCAGCCAAGCATTATGCGTGGCTGCTCTGTACATGCCAAAGATGGCTTCATACATGCAGACAAGCTGCGTGTATAATAGCCGTTTACAACCTTAAATAAATTGCCATCTACAACCTTAGTAAAATACAAGTTCAGGTGAAAATGTCAAAGTGCTCATCAGGGACATCCAAATGTGGATGTTTCTGTGAGAAGGATATCCATGCCTGCTATGCCTCTGACAGTGCGTTTATTTATTTGGATTTTGGATCACAAGTAGCAGTAGTGGGATTTGAACTGGCCACCTCTGGATTACAAGACCAGTACTCCAACCACTAGACCACTCCTCTTCTCCAGGCTACTCCCTTGAAATTTGGCTGTCCCTGATGGTGGGGGGGGGCAGTTCAGGATGTCCAAAATGTTTGCAAGAAGGACGTCCAAGCCTTCACTATGCCTCTGCTGACACACACATACCTCCCCTCCCAGGGACCTGCATACTGCTGCGATGGACCTGAGTATGACATTTCTGGCTGGCAAAAAACTTTTTTTAAGTTGTTTTATCAGGGTGGGAGGGGGTTAGTCACCACTGGAGGAGTCAGGTGGTCATCTGGTCAGTTTGCGCACCTTTTTGAGGCTTGGTCGTATCAAAAAATGGACCAAGTAAAGTCGCCCAAGTGCTCATCAGGCACGCCTTTCTATTTTCCATTATTGGTCGAGGATGCCCATCTGTTAGACATGCCCCAGTTCCGCCTCGCTACGCCTCCGACACGCCCCCGGGAACTTTGGTCATCCCTGTGACGGGAAGCAGTTGGGGACACCCAAAATCACCTTTTGATTATGCCGATTTGGGCAATCCTGAGAGAAGGACAGCCATCTCCCGATTTGTGTCTAAAGATGGGTGCCCTTCTCTTTCAAAAATAAGCCTGACTATAGCACATTTCCAAGAAGACTGGTATTTATTACTGAAAGAATTTTGGCAACAATAAAAACTCAGGGATTTTTAGCCAGGAGGAGGGAATTGGGTCAAGTGAGCAGAAGGTGGGCCGCATTCCTGAGATTGCCTATGACAGTGAATGGTCTGAAGTTGAAAGAAGACCAACAAGATAGGCCTACATGGGGAATAGGGTCCTGAGGAGTTAGTGACAGATCTTGACGAGTAGGTGGCAAGTCTGGCAGAGGAAGAGATAATGATATTGGAGCAGGTAAAGAAGTGGTACCTGATAAAAAAATGTTAAAGACCCTGAACCTTGGAGATAAAAAATACTGAGAGAGGACTTCAACAGACAGAAAGGCTAAAGTGGCTAGCGCTCTTCAGCTTGGAAAAGAGAAGGCTGAGGGGAGATATAGAGGTCTATGAAATACTGAGTAGAGTGGAAAAGGTCAACATGAATAGCTTATTTATGCTTTCCAAACATACAAGGACTAGGGGCCATGTAATGAAGCTATTAAGTAGTAAATTTAAAATAAATCTGAGAAAAAGGTTTTTCACTCAACGTGTACTTAAAATCTGGAATTCGTTGACAGAGAATGTGGTAAAAGCAGTTAACTTAGCAGGGTTTGAAAAAGGTTTGGATAATTTCCTAAAAGTCCATAAGCCATTATTAAAATGGACTTGGGAAAATCCACTGCTTATTTCTGGGATGAGCAGCATACAATGTATTGTTCTGTTTTGCGATCTTGCCATGTACTTGTGACCTGGATTGGCCACTGTTGGAAACAGGATACCGTGCTTGATGAACCTTTGGTCTGACCCAGTATGGCAACACTTATGTACTTATGAAAGATGCTGGGAATGCTCCCAACAGTTAAGGTAGAAGTGTTGCAGTTACTGTACATTAATTTTGACAATCACCATACAATATCTACAAAACCTTATTGGAGATAGTTCCCTAAGGGGGAAATTATCAAGCTGCATTAGGGCTTTAAGTTGCAGTACCTTCTCTTTAACGCAGCCTGACTTGACTTGCCATGGTGATATGTAGATCATCACGGGTTACGTATATAGTAATGAGATGGAAAATATGCAAATACATATAATGCAGCTCATTACTATGTAACTTATCACACATCTTGTCCATTAGTTCAGAGCTGATACACGTGGTGAAACCTACCAGCTAAAAATTGTGTCAATTATATAATGTGTATTTGTTCCAGGGAAAAGTGATTTCTCTCGTTCACTGACATATGAGCCAGAATGGATGTCTTTGATGTCCTTAATGTGGAATTTTGTTTGTAATTATCTCACTTCCAGATGTTCATGCATTTTTAAAATCATCTGATTGAGTCATTTATATTTCCCATCAGATAGCATAGTGGTTTATGTTCTAGAAACTTTATTTAAAAATATTTATCTGAACTAGAACTTGACATGAACACATAATATTGTAGTTTTCATTTTACATTTTGATGCATTGGATAGTTGACAGAGTTGCACTTCTCAGTGAAAGTATGACTTTGTTTTAATAGATCTATCCAGCAAACATAAGCTATAATGGTGCTATTGACAGGAGAGATATAATATGAAATATCCCATTCATTCCTCATGTTATTTTTTTTCAGTGCAGTGTTCAAGCAGTGCATGTTCTCTTTCAGCTGACTTTCCTTACCAAAAACAGCCAAACGGTGCTCTTAACTATCTAGTCTCATCATCAGTATTTATTATTTTGGTCAATGTGGGCATAAAAATGCACAATAAAAACTTCAACAGTGAAGATTAAACAGAAATTTAAATAGATTTTAGCATGCATAATGGAAGCATATTAGCACTTTACTTACTGTAAGTAATTATGGGTAGGGTTTATATTTATACTACTTAGAGGGGCATAATCGAAAGGGGTGCCTAAGTTTTCCTGAGGACATCCTTGCAGGACGTCCTGGCAAAGGGGCGGGGAAACCCGTATTATCGAAACAAGATGGGCGTCCATCTTTCATTTCGATAATATGGTCGGGGATGCCCAAATCTTGACATTTAGGTCGTCCCTAGAGATGGTCATCCTTAGACTTGGTTGTTTCTGATTTTCGGCGATAATGGAAACTAAGGACGCCCATCTCAGAAACGACCAAATCCAAGCCATTTGGTCATGGGACGAGCCAGCATTCATAGTGCACTGGTCCCCCTCACATGCCAGGACACCAACCAGGCACCCTAGGGGGCACTGCAATGGACTTCAGAAATTGCTCCCAGGTATGTAGCTCCCTTAGCTTGTGTGTTGAGCCCCCCAAAACCTACTACCCACAACTGTACACCACTATCAAAGCCTTTACAGGTGAAGGGGGGCACCTACATATGGGTACAGTGGGTTTGTAGTGGGTTTTGGAGGGCTCATATTTACCACCACAAGTGTAACAGGTGAGGGGGATGGGCCTGGGTTCGCCTGCCTGAAGTGCACTGCACCCACTAAAACTGCTCCAGGGACCTGCATACTGTTGCGATGGACCTGAGTATGACATTTGAGGCTGGCATAGAGGATGGCACAAAATATTTTTAAACTACTTTTTTGAGGGTAGGAGGGGGTTAGTGACCACTGGGGGAGTAAGGGGAGGTCATCCCCGATTCCCTCCGGTGGTCATCTGGTCAGTTTGGGCACCTTTTCGTGGCTTGGTCGTAACAAAAAAAAGGACCAAGTAAAGTTGTCCAAGTGCTCATCAGGGACGACTTTTTTTTCCCTTATGGGTCGAAGACGCCCATGTGTTAGGCACACCCAAGTCCCGCCTTCACTACGCCTCCAGCATGCCCCTGATTTGTGTCGAAAGATGGGCGTCCTCCTCTTTCGAAAATAAGCCTGTTAGTAATATAAATGTCAGTGATATTGCTGCAGATAAAGAAGATGCCTGGTTATATTAGTGTGTGTTACCATTAACACTGCAGGCAAAAGTACAGACTGACCAAAGACGAGTCACCACTGGAGATATGAAACCAACAGTCTAAGACTGTGGTGACTCTAGTGGTGACTCGTCTTTGGTCAGCCTCTACTTTTGCCTGTTCTGTTTCTTCGCTGTAGAGGATTTTTCCTGTTTTGTCTTTTGTTACCATTAACACTGACACGTGCATTATTTTTAATGAGAAGCCTGTCTTGTGAGAGCTATATAAGCACAGCTTTTCCTTTTAATTTTTGTCCATGCTGTGAGAAAATAGGACAGTGTGGGTCTTAGAGTACATTATATGGAGAAAAAAGGACAGTGAGGATTGCTTGGGAGTGTAGCATCTTTTTTTTTTCAGCATTCCTACCTGGGTTTTTTTTAATACTTCACTGGGAAAGTGTTTGGGTGTTATTTTCTGGTGTTAGTCCTTTGAAAGTCATTTGATGACGGCATTCGAAGCGTGGTTACACCAGGGTACAAATTATTTCGTAGTGATAGGGTGGATCAAATTGGTGGAGGGGTAGCATTGTATGTTAAGGAGGGCCTTGAATCAAATAGATTTGAAAATTCTGCAGGAAACAAAACACATCTTGGAATCCCTATGGATTGAAATTCCATGTGTAAAGAGGAAAAGGATAGTGATAAGAGTGTACTACCATCCACCTGGCCAGGATGAACAGACGAATGTAGAAATGTTAAAGGAAATTAGGGATGCTAATGAACTGGGCAACACAATAATAATGGGTGATTTCAATTACCCAGATATTGACTGGGTAAATGTAACATCGGGGCATGCTAGGGAGGTAAAATTCCTTGACAAAATCAAGGACAGCTTTATGGAGCAGCTAGTACAGGAGCCGACAAGAGAAGGAAAAATTATAGACCTAGTCCTTAGTGGAGCGTATGATCTGGTGTGGGAGGTAATGGTTCTGGGGCCGCTTGATAACAGTGATCATAATATGATCAGATTTGATATTAGCTTTGGAGTAAGTATATGCAGGAAATCCAATACGTTAGCATTTAACTTTTAAAAAGGAGACTATGATAAAATGAGAATGGTGAAAACAAAACTTAGAGGAGCAGCTTAGAGGGTCAAAAATTTACATCAGGCATGGATGATATTCAAAAATACCATCCTGCAAGCCTAGGCCAAATATATTTTGAGTATTAAAAAAGGAGGACGGAAGACCAAATGACAGCCAGCATGGTTAAAAAGTGAGGTGAAGGAAGCTATTAGAGCTAAAAGAAAATCCTTCAGAAAATGGAAGAAGGAACCGACTGAAAATAATAAAACAACAGCATAAGGAATGTCAAGTCAAATGCAAAGCGCTGATAAGGAAGGCAAAGAGGGACTATGAAAAAAAGATTGCGTTGAAGGCAAAAACACATAGTAAAAAATTTTTTTAGGTATATTAAAAGCAGGAAGCTGGCAAAAGAATCAATTGGACCGCTAGATGACCGAGGGGTAAAAGGGACGATCAGGGAAGACAAAGCCATAGTGGAGAGATTAAATGAATTCTTTGCTTCGGTCTTCACCGAGGAAGATTTGGGAGAGATACCGGTGCCAGAAATGATATTCGAAGCTGACAAGTCGGAGAAACTGAATGAAATCTCTATAAACCTAGAGGATGTAATGGGGCAATTTGACAAATTGAAGAGTAGCAAATCTCTCAGACCGGATGGTATCCATCCCCAAGTAATGATAGAATTGAAAAATGAATTTGCAGAACTATTGTTAGTAATATGTAATTTATCCTTAAAATTGAGTGTGGTACCGGAAGATTGGAGAGTAGCCAATGTAATGCCGATATTTTAAAAAGGTACCAGAGGAGATCCAGGAAATTATAGACCAGTGAGCCTGACGTTGGTGTCGGGCAAGATTCATTCCTTGTTTGTACGTATCAAAACTTGGGACCCCTGACACAGGTGGCTATGCCCACAGAAACACGGCTCACGTCAGGTCTACATTTGCTGGTGCTTCCAATAAAGATTGCCTGACTCCATTCCCATGGCTGATTGTCATATGTGTTGCCCTCTACCGTTTGGTTTTGCTGTTGTGTGGTGATAGAGGTCTGTTCCTGTCTTTTTTTCTGACCCTGTCACTCCTTTATTGTCATATTAGTGAATAAAATAGACTTGTTTGTGCATGAAAAGAAAAAGAATGCCAAGCAGCAAGGGAGTGAGTGAGCATCTAGAAGTGAGAATGGGAGATAGGGTAGGGAAGCTAGAATTTAGCAGGAATAGATGAGGAGAATGCTGGAGGAGTGGCAGTGGAAAGAAGTTGGGGCTGAAGTATAATAGGAGTAACCAGGAACAGTCAAGAGAAGGAGAGGAGCGGAGACCCAGGGAGAAGAGGATGGGGAGGTAGGTTCCACCAATGGAAAAGGGTAATACCCAGGTAAGCACAAAAGAAAGCAGAAGAGTCAGTGGTCAGAAGAGGAAAAGCAGAAGGAAGGAAGAAAAGAAACCAGGGAACAGGAGCCAGCAGCAGGCAAGGAGGATCCCTCGCATGACTCATAATACAATTTGCAACACAGACAGCACACAGTAACATGGCTGATTCCCACCACCTTTGGCCACACTGCATCAGTGCTGAGAATGAGCTGCTCAAGAATCTTACATAAATAGTCCCACACATTTTCAAGGGCAACAGGGCAACAAAAAATGTTCTTTAGCCCAGATTAGCCAAATCCAACTGCTGAGCATCTCCAGTAAACAGTACACTTGTGTTAATCATAGATTTTGGAACATAGAAGTGCACCTGAAAAACAAAAGAGGGACTGAAAGAGGGGGATTATGCCACATTAACTGCGATGGAAGAGAGTCTGGTAGACATCCTGGGTCCCAAGGTGCTTTAGGAACTTCCCAAAGACCTGGACACAGCTTTAGAAGCAGCAGACAGACAGTGGACCATAGTGAAGCAAGGTGTTTCCTCAATATATATGTAGGAACATACTCTTGATCTACTACTACTACTACTACTACTATTAAACATTTCTACAGCACTACTAGACTTACACAGTGCTGTACAAATCTGTGATATCTAAAAGCCCTACATGCTGAGGCCACATTTAGTGTGGCTGTAAAATGGCCGATTTTGCATTTCTTCAATTAATGGCCATGTGCTAATTTCCCAATTAGCGCGGGAGCCCTTACTGACACCTATTTACTAGGCGGTAAGGCCTCCCACGCTAACCATGTGCTAATCAGTTGGTACCAGGGGCGTAGCTACGTGGGGCCACGGGGGCATGGGCCCCCATAGATTTGGCCCTGCCCCCCCGCCACCAACCCCTTTGACTCCCCTCCTGCCACCAACCCTCCCCCGCCGCTATCGGGTACCTTTGCTGGCGGGGGTCCTCAACCCCCGCCAGCCGAAGTCCTCTTCTCTGACGTGGCCGCGTTGCTGATCTGCGAGGGCAGGCTTCTGTTTCTGTGAGTCTGACGTCCTGCACCTACATCAGGCTCACAAAAACAGAAGCCTGCCCTTGCTGTACCCGGCAGCGGGGGAGGGTTGGCGGCAGGAAGAGGGGGTCGAAAGGGTTGGCGCTGGGGGGGGTCAAAGGTGGTGGTGGCGGCGGGGAGGTCAAAAATGGTGGGGGGGGGGTTTAAAAATGGCGGAGGAGTCAGCGTCGCCGGGAAGGGGCTAAAATGTGCCCCCTCACCTCGGACTCTGGACCCCCCTCCCACCGCAGTCTGGCTACGCCCCTGGTTGGTGCGTGGCAATGTAGCTGTGCTAGCCAATTAGCACTGAGCACACCTATTCTCTACCCCCAAACAAGCCCCCAGTATGCACAGATGCAAAAACTACCACAAGATGCCTGAGCACACCTTGCAGTAGTAACTTTTCCTACATGGTAATCATGCATTAGTTCCTACCGCCACTTCATAAAAGGACTCCTGTGTTTCCTTTCCAGCTTCTGAGACAGAACTTCTTTGTGTGGGTTGCTTAGGTTCCTGACTTTTGTTTTCTTTTAAATTGGTTATTTATTTTACTATGAAGCTACCGCATGACAATTACATAGAAGAGAATACATTCTTTAGTTCACTCATCTCTTTGAGGATGTCTACTAAAATGAATAGTGCACATTATCATGACACCTACTACTAATAATAAAAGGGAAAAGACATTTACCAGGAGAGGCATTTTGAAAGGAGTGAATTTTGTTTGCAAAAAAATCTCTGAAAGGACTAGATGAATTGTGTAATTAATTTACTCTGTTCCCAAAATATATTTAAGTTCAAATCTAAAAAGGCATATTGGAAAATAAAAATAAGCATCAGGGATAATTCTATAAAAGGGCAGTTATTTTTAGGTATTAAAGGCACCATTTGGAGCCTTTCTATAATGAAAAGTAGGTGCTTACTTTCCTCTATAGAATACAAGCTTAACAGGTCAAATTCACCTCAATATTTTAGGCATGAACAGTTATACAAGCCAGAAAATTGATGTAAATGCTGTCACCTAGCTTGTTAAAGATTTCGTGTTGATTATACTTGTTTACAATCTATGCATTTACATATGCTCTTGCCTCCTACACAGGGCCGTGCTAACCCGGTAAGCAAGGTAAGCATGGCAGGGGGGCGCTTCCCTCTGGGGGGCACCACCGCACCATGCTCACCTCGCTCGCCCTCCCCCAACATCCCTTTTCTTTTTTTTTCTTTTTAAATTTACCTCCGTGGTGACGGTTCCGGCAGCGCAGCGTCAGGGAAGGAGGCGGCGCTCCCGACGTCTCTAGCCTTCCCTTCGCTGTGTTCCGCCTTCTTCTGACGTCAAGGATGACGTCAGAAGAAGGCGGAAAACAGCGAAGGGAAGGCTAGGGACGTCGGGAACGCCGCCTCTTTCCCTGACGCTGCGCTGCCGGAACCGCCACCACGGAGGTAAATTTAAAAAGAAAAAAAAAAAAGAAAAGGGATGTTGGGGGAAGAGAAGAGGGTGGGCAGTTGAACAATGGGAGCGGGAGGGCAGGGGAGAAACCACAGCAAGGATGTGAAGGGGGGGGCATGGATGCGAAGGGGGGGGGAGAAGAGGGCGGGCCAGGCTGGGACATGGGACAGAGAGGAGCATGGATGCGAGGGGGGATCATGGAAGGGAGAGAGGGGAATTGCTGGAAAAGGATGAATGGAGGGGGCAGGGGACAGAGGAGCATGGATGGGCATGGATTGGGAGGGCAGGGCTCAGGGAGAGAGGGGAATTGCTGGAAAGGGATGAATGGAGGGGGCAGGGGACAGAGGAGCATGGATGGGCATGGATTGGGAGGGCAGGGCTCAGGGAGAGAGGGGAATTGCTGGAAAAGGATGAATGGAGGGGGCAGGGGACAGAGGAGCATGGATGGGCATGGATTGGGAAGGCAGGGCTCTGGGAGAGAGGGGAATTGCTGGATAGGGATGAATGGAGGGGACAGATGGGCATGGATGGATATGGATTGCAGGGCAGGGCTCAGGGAGAGAGGGGAATTGCTGGATAGGGATGAATGGAGGGGGCAGGTGACAAAGGATCATGGATGGGCATGGATTGGGAGGGCAGGGCTCAGGGAGAGAGGGGAATTGCTAGATAGGGATGAATGGAGGGAACAGATGGGCATGGATGGATATGGATTGCAGGGCAGGGCTCAGGGAGAGAGGGGAATTGCTGGAAAGGGATGAATGGAGGGGGCAGGGGACAGAGGAGCATGGATGGGCATGGATTGGGAGGGCAGGGCTCAGGGAGAGAGGGGAATTGCTGGAAAAGGATGAATGGAGGGGGCAGGGGTCAGAGGAGCATGGATGGGCATGGATTGGGAGGGCAGGGCTCAGGGAGAGAGGAGAAATTGCTGGACATAGAGGGGAGGGAAGAGAGATGAAGGAGATGAAATGAGGGAAAAGGAAGAGAGGAGAAAAACTGCACATGGATGAAGAAAATAGGCAGAAGCTGAGGACTAGAAATGAAGAAGAAAGGAGGAAAGGAAAGAAATAAATGGAAAGGAAGCCCTGGAAACGGAGTTAAGAGGACAGATAGCAGCAGAATCAGATACTGGGCCAGCATGATCAGAAAAAGAAAGTCACCAGACAACAAAGGTAGAAAAAAAATCATTTTATTTTCATTTTAGTGTTTGGAATATGTCCACTTTGAGAATTTACATCTGCTATCTTATTTTGCAATGTATAGCAATTTGTTTCTAAGAATATTGCTGACAATTCCTGTCAGTGTGGCAAGTGGTGAGCGATCATTTTCACAGGGGGGGGGGCGCCGCCGCCGCCAACTGATAGTCTGCAGGGGGGGTGCCAACTGATAGGCTGCAGGGGGGCGCCAGAGACCCTAGGCATGGCCCTGCTCCTACATCTAGGCAATTCATTATAAAATTGCTCCATTACCCCCGGATTCTATATAGCGCATCTAAAGATTGGCACCAAAATTGACACGGATTCTATAACAATGCGAGTAATTTAATAAGCTTAACAAGCTAATGAGCACTGGTAACAGCACTTAACAAGCAATAATGAGCACTAATTGGCACTGATTAGAATTTATGCACACAACTCGCTAAGCGTATTCTGTAACGAAGTGTGTCAAACTTCTAACGCACGCAGGCAAAAAGGGGCATGGTTATGGGTGGGGAAATGGGTGTTTCATGGGCGTTCCAAAGTTTACATGCCTAATTATAGAATATGGCCTAGTGTGCCTAAATCTACGCGCAGGGATTTACACCAAGTTTTCGTTGGTGTAAATGGATGCACATAGATTTAGGCGCTGAAATATGAACTAAGCGTATTCTATAATCGGTGTCTAAATCTAGGCACCGATTATAGAATACACTTAGTAAACACTGATTGCAGCGGCAATTTTTCAGGCTGTTAAAAGTTTGATGGAAGAAACCCAGACATAGTAGTAAAGAAGAAAAATACAGGCACTCCTGTTTACTAAGCCATGAGGCAATGCCAACACAGCCTACTCAAAGTGAATGGGCTGTGTCGGCATCAGAGGCTTATCTGAACTGTGGCGGTAGGGGGGGCCAGAGCCAGAATGAGGGGGCACATTATAGCCTCCCCCGCCCCCCCCCCCGCCATCATCATCGCCATCACCGACCCCCCCCCCTGCCGCCGTCACCAACCTTTGCTGGCGAAGGACCCCAACCCCCGCCAGCCCAGGTCCGCTTCCTCCTGCCGCTGCCTTTAAAAATATTCTTTCAGCTGGCGGGGGACCCCAACCCCCACCAGCTGAGCCGAGGTCTTTGAAGTTCTTCTTCGTCCTCTTGCTGTTCAAAGCTACATCCAGTTTCGGAGTCTGATGTCGCAGCACGTTGTACCTGCAGACGTCCTGCACGTACAACGTGCTGCGACGTCAGACTCCAAAACTGGATGCAGCTTTGAACAGCACGAGGATGAAGAAGAACTTCAAAGACCTTGGCTCAGCTGGCGGGGGTTGGGGTCCCCCGCCAGCTGAAAGAATATTTTTAAAGGCAGAGGCAGGAGGAAGTGGACCTCGGCTGGCGGGGGTTGTGGTCCCCCGCCAGCAAAGGTTGGTGACGGCAACGGCGGGGAAGGGTTGACGGTGGTAGGGAGGTCCAGGGCGAAATCTGCGGGGGCCCAGGCCCCTGTGGCCCCACGCAGATACGCTCCTGGTCGGCGTTAGCTCATGGCAGCTGCTAGCACAGTTTAGTTAACTGGGGGGGGGGGGGGGTAAGAACAACATCACTACCGAGTCCCTCAACTGTAGATTATGAGTCAACACAATGCAGTGCTTCTTTCTTTCTTTCTTTCTTTCTTTCTTTCTTTCTTTCTTTCTTTTCTATTCATAGTTTATATTCTGTGGTATCTCCAAATGGATTCACTGTAGATAACAAGAGAAGAAGCATCACAGTCAGATGGAATTATAAACTTTATATCATAACGAGCCACAACCTATTTATCTCCAAAAATAATAAGGTTTTCAACTGCTTTCTGAATTGTAAATAAGATTTGACAGATATAGTCTGATGCTATATACTATTCCAAATTTTAACTCCCAAATATTGAAAGGAGCTAAGTAAATAACTTTTAACCTTAATTCTCTTAAAACTTGGAAACATCTTGCCATATTTTATGGAATAACCTTCCATTGTCCCTTCAAGCTGAATTATCCTGTTCTAAATTTATGGCTCTGTTAAAAACTCATTTTTTTGCAAAGCTTTTAGTGAGTAGTTTGCAGATTAAGCATTGGGAGTTTCCTGCCCGTAAACAACCAAGCACAGGTCATCTGGAGTATATTTTAATTTAACATTTTTATCTTTCATTTTTTATTTAACGTGATAACTTTTTATTGTGACTCTGATGCGTGTGGGTAATTCTTTACTATCTAAAATTGGCATTCTTTTCAATCCATTTATTATGTTTTAGATTATACATTGCCTAATCCTGTACGTCAATCCAGGCGGTTTAGAAAGTTTGAATAAATGATGAACAATGAACGATAAGTGTCAGCACCAAGCAACTATACTGTACAATGTATGGAGACAGAGAGAAGATCCTCAATTACTTAAAGATGCCATCAGAGACCAAAACATGTGACAGTCAGACACAGAAATTTTCTCAAAGCTATTGGGCACTACTGGCATGATTAAAAAATGGGACCGTACTAGAAGACGGGGGGTGGGGGAGGGAGAGGAAAGTATACAGGAGACTCACAGATAGAGGTAGTACTTTAATATGCACCACTGAGTTAGCACTAACCCTATTTATACATGTTATTTTACCGCAGGTCCCATTTTATGCAATGGGGCCTAGTTACTAATAGAAATAGCACACTTTAGTAACTGGTAGAGTCCCACAAGGATCCCCATTATCACCTACGTTATTTAATGTTTTTTTTATGCTCTCTAGAGTTGGAGTTAACCAAAGAAGGTTATACTACATATAGTTACCCTCCCTGACGATATCACTGTTTTGATTCCAATATATTCATCTATAACTTTGATTTCTTCAGCTGTTCATAGATGTTTAACATTAATCAGCTCTTGGATGTTATGATATCGTCTGAAGTTAAACACTGATAAAACCAAATTTCTACTTTTTGACAATAATCCTGACCCTCAAGTGGGCCATATACTAGTAGGTCAAACTAAGTATACTCTATCCCTTGTAATAAAGATATTAGGGGTTTATGTTGACCAAAATTTATCTTTTGATTCACACTTCTGCAGGTCATTTTTCAGTGCACCTTAGTAAAAGGATCCCTTAGATTGTGAGCCCCCTAGGGACAGAGAAAGTACCTGTATATAATGTGTACAATGCTGCGTATGTCTAGTAGTGCTATACAAATTATTAGTAGTAGTAACCTGTGGTTTTAGCTGTATAGAAATATATTGTAATTTTAATTTTAATAACTAGCTGAGTTTTCACCCTTTCCCTGTCATTTAAAATGGACGTGCCCACTAATTATGTGGCTGTACCACATGAACTTTATCTTACCACAACATCACTTTGTATTTGTTTACATCGGAGTCTGCAAACGCCTCTCTGGTACTATGTAAGCCACATTGAGCCTACAAATAGGTGGGAAATGTGGGATACAAATGTAACAAATTAATTAATTAATAATAGAGGAGAATCATATCTATTATTAAAGCTAGCAGATAATTCTCATCCTCAAAAGGTATAAGCAGGGTATCCATATAAAATATTCATCACATATATGTACATATAGCACCTAAATTTACATAGCACAAGGGGTGGAGGTTTTGTCTTTTCACAGCAATTTGTTTGTGCCTAATGGTCTGTCCTGTGATAGTATTTCCTTGTGCTTTACATTATTCCGTTGTTTCTTGAATACATACAAATGAAATTCTCAGGTCATCCATCCCTTGAAGTGAAATGCACATGATCACCCACCAGATAAAAGTTTACAAATTCTAATTAATATCACAAATACCGCCATGAGGATGAAAAGCGTTTCCATTACCCTAAGCCTTTAATGTAACTTGTGGTGTTTTTAATACACAAGTAATCAGCTGAGGTTCTCTGAGCAGCATGCAATTTCCAACACATGAATAGCCAGGAAAACTCATTTCTTCTTTCCAAAGACATGTTTATTTTTCTGTGCCTGCAGTATTTGATGAGCTTTTATAAGCTTCCTCCCCCTACTTAGGCTGCAGATGAATATGCCAAGAATGTAGTCATTCACAAAATGAATTGTCTCCACTGCTGAGAGAATGTGTTGTACCTTCAGAATTGGAGAGAAGAGAATGCTAACAGATAAGAAAAAAAATGACAAATAGTATACCAAAAAATGAAATGCACTAACCATAAAGTTATTATGCACATGGTTTAATGAAGGAAAGAACAAAAATACAGAGGACCTGCAGCATTTTGCTCATGAGGCTATCATCAATAGCTTCCAACTAGAGAGTTGCACGGGGACAGAAATCTTACCCATCCCCGCCCGTCCCTGCTGGAATCTTACCCGTCCCCACCCATCCCCGCAAAAATTTAAACCATCCCAACCCGTCCCCACTCGTCCCCGCAAGAATTTAACCCATCCCCACCCATCCCCGTAAGAATTTAATAGTACATAAAAGAAAGTTCCAGTCAGCTCCCTCAGTCTCTCTCTGGATTTGAGCCACAGCACTGTAGGCAAGGAAGGAACGGAAGTTGGAACTTGGAACACTCTGGTGCACAAATGTAAGATTTGTCTCCGATTCACTTGCACTGTGTGCTGAGAGGTCGCCACATGCACGCGCCAGTAGGTCAGGTGACATCTGATCCTCGTGCCTGTGTCAGAGCTGAGGTCTGTGCACCAGCCTGGGAGCAAAGAGGATTAATAGTAACATAGTAAGTGACAGCAAATAGACCTGAACGGTCCATCCACTCTGCCCAATAGTAACACGAGTGTGATATTATATACTTGATTATGGTCTTTCTTTCGTGTTTCTGGAACAAAGACCACAGAAGTCTATCTGGCTCCATCCTTATGTTCCAACTGCTGGAGTTGCCATCGAAGCCCACTCCAGCCTATTCATCTTCTCATTTGTGGGACACAGACCATAAAAGTCTGTCCAGCACTGTCCTCATGTTCCAGCCACTGAAGTTGCTGTCTAAGCCCTTTCCAGCCCATCCTACACCAGATTGCCATGTATGAGACACAGACCATACAAGTCTGCCTGTTATCAGCTCTAGTTCATCACAGCCAGAGTCGCCATCTAAGTGTCACTTGACATATCCACACACATGCAGCCATTTAAGGTTAGCACGCCTTTTTGAATTCCGTCATCATTTGTGATTCTACCACCTCCTTAATGGAAGACTTTCCACATTTATGCTGTTAAAGCAAGGAAGAAGAGGAGGAGGAGGAGGAGGAGACAGCACTCAAATAAATTGGTATTCGGTAGATGAGAGTCTGGTGCAGGTGCAGCTTACACTTCCACGGGAAGCCCACAGAACTGGTTCCATCCCCGCGGGAACCCCGCAGGAACTGCCTCCGTCCCCACGGGAACCCCGCAGAACTGCTTCCATCCCCGCGGGAACCCCGCAGGAACTGCCTCCGTCCCCGCGGGAATCCCGCGGATTCCGCGGGATTCCCGCGGGGACGGAAGCCGTGCAGCTCTCTACTTCCAACCTCATCATCCATAAATGAGGGTCGATGAGGATTTTCAATTTAGATCAAAGTTTTCAGTATACTGGGGGAGATTATATGGTGCCTAAAAAATCAGCTCTGAAATCAGTGTCAAGTGTTCTGTAATCGGTGCCTAGATTTAGGCGCCGATTAGAGAATACACTTAGTTGATATTTCAGCACCAAAATCTATGCATATTCATTCACACCAACAAAAACGTGGCGTGAATCCCAGCACATAGATTTAGGCACACTGGGCCATAATCTATAACTAGTAACGTAAATTTTAGAACAACCACAAAGCGCTCATTTCCCTGCTTATAACCACGCCCCTTTTTGCCTGTACGTGTTACACGTTTGGCACAAATCGTTACAGAATATGTTTACCAAGTTGTGCACTTAAATTCTAATCAGTGCCAATTTGTGCTCATTATTGCTTGTTAAGCTTAAGTGCTGTTATCAGTGCTCATTAGCTTGTTAAGCTTGTTTACGCGAATTGTTATAGAATCCACGTTAATAGGTGCACTATATAGAATCCAGGGGACTATTTCTAAAACTGGGTGGGAGAGGACTTTGACTGTTCAGATTCACATCCTCTAAGACTATCTGTCAAGTGGACTATAGGTATCCAGTGCCCACTCCAGTTTTCTAAGTATGGATTACAACCAGTGTTAGGCTGCTCATTATTCATAATTTAATCCAGCTATCAGAAATTAAAGACTTTAAGAAAAGCAGTAACAATAGACTGCCAAACATGTAGAGGATGCCAATAGATCATTCATTGATCTGCAGTAAAATAAAGCAAAGTTCAAGTGAACAGCCTGATTTTGACAGCCAGCTGCATACTGAAATCTAAATTGTCCATGAAAGAAGAGTAAGTAGTAGTTATGCAGTGTATATTTCAACTCTTGGCAATAGGTGTGATGTGTCCTGCTGATCAGACAAGTCGGGTGAAATATGTGACTAGTCAAGTTAGCTTGTGCAGCTGTCATGTAAGAATTTGGTATGTTAGGGTATTTTGTCATCAAGAGTCAATAGATTTCTCTTCAAATTGAATATGCCTATTAATTTAAATAATATGTACAAAGAGTCCCAGAAATAGACTGTAGCAGATGTTCTAACTGATTAGAAAACTGATTATCCTCAGGGTCAGAAAAATCCAAATAAATGATTTTCAGCACTTAAGCCGATTTATGATGCCAACAGCTCAGCTGTGGACATTCATTAAAGCAGCAGCAGGAGCAGCTTCTGACTACAGGCCCCAATGCAGGATAAAAGCCAACGACAAACTTTAGCAAATAAATAAAAACAAAATGAGAAAATACTGAAGAAGACTGAGGTAGATATTGGACAAGTTTCTAGAAAGGCACTATAGATGAAACTGTTCCTAGTCTGAGATGGATGGTAATGTGAGTTATTCCCAACCTTCTACTGGAGATAACTGCAAGGTCCATGGTTTCCGTGTCTGTTCATAAGCAAGGCTTGTTTTGTGATAGAACAAACTGGGTGGTTGATGGGGCATCGAGATAAAGGAAAAAGTCACAGCGAAGGAGACAGAAAAGATGATGGCAAAAAACTTCTACTGGACTCTACAAAGTTCACAGCATAAGTTTAATTCTTAAAATGTGGACTCGACACGAGTCGTGTTTCGGCCGCTCAGACCTGCCTCAGGAGTCCCTGTATGTTGTTGCTTAAATCATTTCTGGAAGACGTAACAATCTTCTGAAAAAATGAACTGGTAGCAAACCAGACTTGGCTGTGGAAATATAAACTTCCTACCTGTGTGGTACGCTGTCGCTACTAGACAAGCGCCTTCTCTAAGACGGCTAGAGAAATTATTTAAGCAACAACATACATGGACTCCTGAGGCAGGCCTGAGCAGCCGAAACACGACTGGTGTCGAGTCCACATTTTAAGAATTAAACTTATGCTGTGAACTTTGTAGAGTCCAATAGAAGTTTTATGCCATCATCTTTTCTGTCTCCTTCGCTGTGACTTTTTCCTTTGGTTTGACCAGTGCGGAGGATTATTTTCTTCTGGTTTTGTCGCATCGAGATAAAGGGCATCTCTGGCACTGTCAACATTAGGACTGGAGCAATGGGGTAGCATTTTATTGTACAGCACCTACTTCCTGTACTATGCAAAGCCAGATTTGTGGAGGGGCATTTTCAAAGGAGAAGGGCGCCCATATTCCGACACAAATCGGGAGATGGGCGTCCTTCTCTCAGGGTCACCCAAATTGGCATGATTGAAAGCCGATTTTCTGCGCCCTCAACTGCAGTCCGTCGCGGGGATGACCAAAGTTCATGGGGGCGTGTTGGAGGTGTAGCGAAGGCGGGACTGGAGCGTGCTTAAGAGATGGGCGTCCTCGGCCGATAATGGAAAAAAGAAGGGTGTCCCTGGCAAGCATTTGGTCGACTTTACTTGGTCCATTTTCTTTCACGACCAAGCCTCAAAAAGGTGCCCAAACTGACCAGATGACTGCCAGAGGGAATCAGGGATGACCTCCCCTTCCTCCCCCAGTGGTCACCAACCCCCTCCCACCCTCAAAAAAAACTTAAACTTTTTTTTTTTTGCCAGCCTCTATGCCAGCCTCAAATGTCATACGCAGCTCCATGACAGCAGTATGCAGGTCCCTGGAGCAGATTTAGTGGGTGCAGTGCACTTCAGGCAGGCGGACTCAGGTCCATCCCCCCCTACCTGTTACACTTGTGCTGGTAAATGTGAGCCCTTCAAAACCCTCCTGAAACCCACTGAATCCACATGTAGGTTCCCCCCTTCACCACTTAGGGCTATGGTAGTGGTGTACAGTTGTGGGGAGTAGGTTTTGGGGGGGGGGGATGTTGGTGGGCTCAGCACACAAGATAAGGGGGCTAAGCACCTGGGAGCTTTTCTGAAGTCCACTGCAGTGCCCCCTAGGGTGCCCGGTTGGTGTCCTGGCATGTGATGGGGACCAGTGCACTATGAATGCTGGCTCCTCCCACAACCAAATGCCTTGGATTTGGTTGTTTTTGAGATGGGCGTCCTCGGTTTCCATTATGGCCAAAAACCGGGGACAACCATCTCTAAGTTCGACCATCTCAACATTTAGGTCGACCTAAATGTTGAGATTTGGGCGTCCACGACCGTATTATTGAAACGAAAGATGGACGCCCATCTTGTTTCGATAATACGGGTTTCCCCACCCCTTCGCCAGGACGTCCTTAGAGATGGTCGCCCTTAGAGATTGTAGTCCCCGTTCAATTATGCCCCTCATAGGCACCTACGTGCGAACAACACATATCAAATTAGAACTACCACCCAGCTACCACATGCTCCGGGCAGTAATTCTAATTTTGACATGTGTCCAAAACACAAGGCAGACAATAACTTCTATTTTCTGCTGCATGGCACTAACTGGGGGGTAATCAGAAGCATATACGCGCTGATGATGCGGTTAATGCGTGAGACCTTACCGCTAAGTCTATGGGTGGCAGTAAGGTCTCAGGCCCAAAATGGGCACACACTGATTTTTATTTTGCCGCATGTCCTTTTTCGGCCAAAAAAGGCCTTTTTTGCAGGCGGACTGGAAAATGGACCTGTGCACATACAATACACGCGCCTACACCAGCGCAGGCCATTTTTTTGCGTGCTTTAGTAAAAGGGCCCCTGAGAGATCTATGGAGATCTGTATGCCTCACACCATAAAACTGGACTCCACACAACATAGAAACTTGATGCTATGTTCAGCATTTCTCCTTTTGCCAATGAGGAAAAGGATTAAGAGGAGTAGAGACCAAGGAGAAATGGGGAGGAGGAATACGTGGACAGATTTATTGGGGGGGGGGAGGGATCATTAGGGGTCATTATGGGGATGTGAAGACTGAGATTTTTTTTAGATTCAGGATCCACTTTATGCAGTTATAGTTAATTAATCTGGGCCACAGCAAATAGCTCCAAGGGAAATTATCAATTCCTCCCTGGCAGAGGGAAAGGTCCTTAACATGTTATTAAGACACAGACCATTATAAGAACAAAATTGAATTGTGGTCAGTGGATAGAACATAATCTGAAAATGATAGACCCATCACCAATCAGGCATGTGTAGCTAAACAATTAGAGTCAGTAGTATACATGCAGATGAGAGGTTCCCTGGATGAGTCACAGGAATTACTTATTTGAAGAAGAGAATACCTCATTAACTGACTTTGATAACATAGTGGATGACAGGATAGATAAGACAGTGGTGGAAACAGAACAAGGGTCAATATTCTGGAGATTCCTTAATATGTTTGGATGAGAATATGGGGAAAGATGGTGATCAGGTGAGAAAAACTGAGGGAAGATTGAACAACTGAGTAGATGCTTGGCATGCATTCAAGGTTGGATGCAGGATAGTAGATTAGTTCTGATTGCTTTAAAATTTGAAAGCTTTGGAAAGCTGGATTGGAACCAGAGGAGTAGCTACCCTTGAGCAAGCCTGACAAAATGCCCACTGCTGTAGGTCCACCAGCTATTGCAGCCCTTCCCTCACTTGTCCTAGAGTCTCTCTTCCCCTACAGGTCCCATCATCCCCCCCATCATCCCCCCCCCCCCCCCCCCCCACCTGTAAGTCTGGTATCACGGTATCCCCCAGTGGTGGGCAGCAGCCAGCCAGCAGTGAGATAAACAGACTCTCTACCGTGCCACCAGTCCTTTCCAATGCCAAACTCCACCTATCTGATGTCACTTCCTGTGGATGAGATGCTACAGTGGAAAGGCCAAGGCTGCACCAGTACAGTCTGTTCATCTTGCTGCCTCTGCCAGGGTACTATGATATATCACCTCTCCATATAGTAGATCTAATCTAGTCAATGATCACATCACAAATCTGAAAATTGATGTTGCAAATTGATGCAGAGTTTGACCATCAGGGCTTCAATTTTGCGAGCAGTAACACAATGTCTATGCTCTATTACTCTTGTTTTAAACATACGCGAGGTTTGACCAATTATATAATAGTAATGTACTTCAAAATTAGATCCGATTCACAATACCTCTATTCTAAAACTAAACACTATGTGAATTTATTTTATTACATTTGTACCCCGTGCTTTCCCACTCATGGTAGGCTCAATGCAGCTTACATGGGACAATGGAGGATCACAAGGAGCTGCCTGTGCTGGGAATCAAACTCAGTTCCCCAAGACCAAAGTCCACCACCCTAACCACTAGGCCACTCCTTCACATTTACAACCACTGCTTCTATGCACATGTGTTTAAGGATGAGAGGAGAAAACCTCATACTACTGTGACTCAACTCAGTTACCTTGACCAGAAAAAGCTATTGGTTCACAGTGAAAAAGTAATCATTGGCAAAAAAAACCTCTCATTAATCTCTTCAAGCAGTGTGATATAACAATCAAAACCACTTATCTTTATTTTTTTCTGTGCTCCGCTGCTCCGCTGCTCCGCTGCTCCGTGAATGTTCTCAAAGAGTGAGGTCCCGACAGACCTGTTTCGCTTATGCTTTTTCTTTGATTTTGATTTTTGCGGGCGTTTGGCGTCGGATGACGTCACGATGCAATGACCCGCATATGCGCCTTCTAGAGAGGCGGAGCTTTAAATAGCAGAGGCGCCATTTTGCCAGTTAGGTGGCTTCGCATGATTTTTGAATTTGCAGCTCCCAGGGGACAGGAGGACTTTTTGTATCCACGCACCGAACGAATGTGTTCTAGTTTTCTGGCGCTTATTATGTGTTTTGTTACTGTTCCAGGTCAGACGGTGAGGACTCTTGAAAAAGCATAAGTGAAATGGGTCTGTCGGGACCTCGCTCTTTGAGAACATTCACGGAGCAGCGGAGCACAGAAAAAATAAAGATAAGTGGTTTTGATTGTTATATCATTTTGCTTGAAGAGATTAATGAGAGGTTTCTTTGCCAATGATAACTTTTCACTGTGAGCCAATAGCTTTTTCCAGTCAATGTAACCGAGTTGAGCCACAGTAGTATGCCTTTTTATCCTCTCATCGTTAAACGCATGTGCATAAACACAGTGGTTGTAAGTGTGCAGAAGAGATTCACATAGTGTTTAGTTTTACAATTATATAACAGACCACATGGACACTGGATCTTATAAATAACATACATGGAATTGCATGAAATAGAACAGTGGAACTGTATCATCCATTGTCCTGCTATCCACTAGAATTATTTCCCTTCCTCAGTGACAGCACATATCAAGCATTTACCACACTTCCTATGGCCAAGGTCCTGAGGCTCAATAGATGTCCAGACATCCAATTTGCATAGTCGGTCCATGAGATTCCAATTCTGAAAGTAGGCTATCATACATCACGTTTGAACAAACAAATCATGCACTGATAACATGTGCCAGTATTTTTTGATAATAGCAGCCACCTTGGGAGATAAATCCATATATTTTAAAATGCAAGATACCACAAGGTCAGGAGAGGAACTCAACTTCTGTTGCAATAGCTACTCCTGATTGTTAAATAAGGCATACTTATAAGCACATTTCACTACTCTCTTAGGATACCCTCTAGCAATAAATTTAGACTGTAACTTCAAAGTCGATTCTTTATATTGAACTGTAGAATTACAAATCCTCTGATAACATAAAAATTGTAAAAATGGTAAATTAATTTTGGTATGAAAAGGATGCATACTATTGTGTTCCAATCTGTAGGTTTAGAATAAACTGTAGTAGTAAGTGTACCTCCATGATATTTCCCTTTCACATCCAAGAACGTGATTTCATATCAATGACAAACATGATCAAATCTAATAATAGGATGACAATTATTTAAATCTGTAGCAATTACAGAAGGACCTTACGAGACTGGGAGACTGGGTGGCTAAATGGCAGATGACGTTTAATGTGAGCAAGTGCAAGGTGATGCATGTGGGAAAAAAGAACCCGAATTATAGCTACGTCACGCAAGGTTCCACGTTAGGAGTTACAGACCAAGAAAGGGATCTGTGTGTCGTCATCGATAATACACTGAAAACCTCTGCTCAGTGTGCTGCTGCGGCTCAGAAAGCGAATAGAATGTTGGGTATTATTAGGAAAGGTATGGAAAACAGGTGTGAGGATGTTATAATGCCGTTATATCGCTCCATGGTGCGACCGCACCTTGAGTATTGTGTTCAATTCTGGTCGCCACATCTCAAGAAAGATATAATGGAATTGGAAAAGGTGCAGCGAAGGGCGACTAAAATGATAGCGGGGATGGGACGACTTCCCTATGAAGACTAAGGAGGCTAGGGCTTTTCAGCTTGGAGAAGAGACGGCTGAGGGGAGACATGATAGAGGTATATAAAATAATGAGTGGAGTGGAACAGGTGGATGTGAAGCATCTGTTCACGCTTTCCAAAAACACTAGGACTAGGGGGCATGCAATGAAACTACAGTGTAGTAAATTTAAAACAAATCGGAGAAAATCTTTCTTCACCCAACGTGTAATTAAACTCTGGAATTCGTTGCCGGAGAACGTGGTGAAGGCGGTTAGCTTGGCAGAGTTTAAAAGGGGGTTAGACAGTTTCCTAAAGGACAAGTCCATAAACCGCTACTAAATGGACTTGGGGAAAAATCCACAATTCTGGGAATAACATGTATAGAATGTTTGTATGTTTGGGAAGCTTGCCAGGTGCCCTTGGCCTGGAGTGGCCGCTGTCGTGGATAGGATGCTGGGCTCGATGGACCCTTGGTCTTTTCCCAGTGTGGCATTACTTATGTACTTATGTAACTCTTGTAATGTATTCTCAGAATAATGCCAGACCAAAAACATATAATTGATGTATCACCACCAAACTGAAACAAATTTAAATTTCTCCTGGGTATACACCCATTTCTCTTAAAATTCTGCCATAATAGATTGGCAACAGAGGGCTCAAATGAAGCCCCCATTTCCACTCCTGAACGTTGCAAGTAAATGTACCCCACCTCTTTAATCCCCTACCTCTTAGTTGTTCTGTTTACCTGTCTTATTTAGATTGTAAGCTCTTTGAGCAGGGACTATCTTTTGTGTATGGTGTACAGCGCTGCGTATGCCTTGTAGCGCTATAGAAGTGACAAGTAGTAGTAGTAGTCAAATACAAAGTGATTGTTCTGAAGAGCTATATGACTTAGTTGAACAAGAAAAAGTCATTAGGAACTGGCCAGGGCCATGGACAGGCATTTAAAAATTCTTACATTACAGCAATGGCCTCCCACTGAGGAATCACCGTGTATAAAGACTGCACATCCATGGTCACCAATAGACAATTGTCCAGAGCTCCCTCCATTTCTCTCAGTTTATTAAAAAAATGAGTAGTATCTTTCAAGTGTGAAGGAATTCCTGTTACCAACAGAGATAAGAAACCATCCACATATTTACAGAGTCTTTCCAATGAAGAGTCATAGGCAGAAACTATATGGCATCCCCGAGGTTTAATCAGCGCTTTATTCATTTTGGGTTAAATACAAAAGGTTGGTCATTAGACTTCTTATCATTCAAATAGCTATATTCATTTTGAGTCAGAAAGTCCACATTTACTGCTTCACTAGTCACATCCTTGATCTGACTCAGCAGTAGTGCAGTTGGATCCATATAATTTGCAATAAACCAAAGTGTCCACTAATTGACGCATGACATCCTGAACTTAATCATGTTTATTAAACATTACAATTACACTGCCTTTGTTTGCCCACCAAATAACAATAGCATTATAATATTATTTGTCTTAGTTTGTATCCATTTCCTAATAATTCCTAGCATTCTGTTTGCTTTTTAGCAGCTGCCAAACACTGGGCAAAGGATTTCAGTGTTTTGTCTACAACGAAACCTAGATATTTTTCTTGGGTGCTGACTCCTAGGGTGGAACCTAGCATCAAATTACTATGATTTGGAATTTTCTTCCCAACATGCATTACTTTCCACTAGTCCATATTAAATCTCATTTGCAATTTGGATGCCCAGTCTTCCATCTTCCTAAGGTCGTCCTGCAATTTTTCACAATCCGCATGCGTTTTACCAACTTTGAATAGTTCTGTGTCATCTGAAAATTTAATCACCTCACTCATCACAATTATCGTTCTCATTTCCAGATCTTTAATAAATATGATAAACAGCACCGGTCCCAATACAGATCCCCGGGGCACTCCACTATTCACCCTCCTCCACTGAGAGAATTAGACATTTAACCCTATGATCTGTTTTCTAGCCATCAACCAATTCCTAATCCACAACAGAACATTGCTTCCTATCCCATGGATTTTTATTTTTCCCAGGAGTCTTTCATGAGGGACTTTATTAACCGCTTTCTGAAAACCTAGATACACTACATCAACCGACTCACCTTTATCCACATGTTTATTCACGCCTTCAAACAAATGAAGCAAATTGGTGAGGCAAGACTTCCCTTGGCTAACTCTATGCTGACTCTGTCCCATTTAACCATGTTTGTCTATGTGTTCCATAATTTTATTCTTTATAATAGTTTCCATTATTTTGTCTGGCAATGAAGTCAGGCTTACTGGTCTGTAATTTCCTAGATCACCCCAGGACCCCTTTTTAAAAATAGACGTAACATTGGCCACCCTCCAATTTTCAGGCGCTACAGACAATTTTAACAACAGGGTACAGATCACTAACAGCAGATGTTCAATTCCATATTTGAGTTCTTTCAGTACCCTGGGGTGTACACCATCTTGTCCAGGTGATTTAGTACTCTTTAATTTGTCAATTTGGCTCAGTATATCTTTTAGGTTCACTGAGACTCTTTCAATTCCTCTGCATCACCACCCTTGAAAATCATCTCTGGTACAGGTAGATCTCTTACATCTTCTTCAGTAAAGACCGAGGCAAAGAATTCATTAAGCCTCTCTGCTATGGCCCTATCCTCCCTGAGTGCCCCTTTTACTCCTTGATGATCTAACGGTCTTACAGATTCCCTCACAGGCTTTCTGCTTCTGATATACCAGAAAAAGTTATTACTATGAGTTTTTGCCTCCGAGACAAGTTTCTCTTCGTATTCTCTTTTGGGCCTCTTTATCAATACTTTGCAACTAACTTGCCAGTATTTATGTTGTTTCTTGTTTTCTTCATTTAAATCTTTTTTCCATATTCTGAAAGATGTTCTTTTGACTCTTAATAGCCTTTTTTCATTTCTCCTTTTAACTACACTGGCTGTTATTTGCTCTTCTTTTCACCTTTATTAATACATGGAATACATCTGGACTGAGCTTCCAAAATGGTATTTTTAAACAATGTCCATGCCTAATCAGTGGCGTTCCTAGGGGGGACTGACACCCGGGGCAGATCGCCAATGCACCCCGCCCCCCTGGTGCAGTGCGCCCCCCCCCTCAGTGAAAGAACCCCCCGGGTGCACGCTTCTGGGGGGGGAGTGCCACGCGCCTGTCCACTTCGTTCGTTTCCATGCTCCCTCTGCCCCAGAACAGAAAGTAACCTGTTCCGGGGCAGAGGGAGCACAGAACAAACGTAGCGGACAGGCGTGCAGCACCCCCCCCAGCGGCGTGCACCCGGGGCCGACCACACCCACCACCCCCCCCCCCCTTGGTACGCCACTGTGCCTAATTAAGGGGTCCTTTTACTAAGCAGAAGCAAAAAGTGGCCTGCGCTAGTGTAGGCGTGTGTTTTTGACGTGTGCCAGGCCAGTTTTTACTGTGCCTGGGAAAAAGGGCTTTTTTTCAGTGGGGCGGAAAAAGGGCCTATGGTAAAATTGAAACCAGGGTGTGATCTAGCGGTAAGGGATCACATGCTGCATGCTACATGCATGGTGACCAGTTGGTGTGCGCCAACTGCCGATTAACACCAGAAACGCCGTGTGTGGTAGGAAAGTTTTAAATAATTTGCCTCAGTGGTATGGGCATGTGCCAAATCTGAAATTACCACCAGGAGGTGCGCTAGCCTGGCGGTAGTCTCATTTTGGTGCATGCTGCATGCGTGTAGAGCCTATCACACCTTTGTAAAAGATGTGAAGGATCCCTCCGCTCCTTTAAGGAAACTCTGGCCTCCGGCCCAAGTTTTATATATGATAATCCACTGAGATACAACACCCTGTAATCTCCAGATGTGCCCTCTGACCTGGGGTAGTCAGCAGCACTATTTCAGCACAGCTCTCGAAATATACAGTCAGGAGAATAACTCCAGCAGTTTCAAGAATGTAGTTTCAAAAACAAACAGTTAAAAAAAAAACCCAGTAGATTTTAATAATGCAGTTCCAAAAGCAAAACAGTTCAGGAATCTCAACAGCTTCCAAAAATACAGTTCATAAACACCCAGCTCAGAAATCCCCCATCAGCTTCAATACTGCAGTTCAACACAAACAGGGCATGAATCTCAGCAGTCACAATGATGCAATTCAAAATAAGCAATTCCAAAAACAAAACCGTTCCAAAAACAAGCAGTTTCAAAATCTCACCAGCAGTTCAGAGGGAGAGAGCCTCCAGGGGTCGCTCCCTTCTCTGGCCAGCTCTATCTCCCGGCTTCCTCCCATTTGATCCCATTGCTTCCTGGCTCCTCCACGATAGCCACTGCCTTCCTTTTTTTACCAAGACCCTGCACCAAGCGGTTACCTACTGTTTGGATCTTGCCAGAGCTGCAATATCCATCAGCCCCTCTTGCTTCACTTCCTCCTCCTTTTCTTCCCCCGTCCATTCCATGGGCTCCTCACCCCACCCATTCTCCAGCTGATCCTCCTCCCCCTGATTAGTTCTGTTTAGAGGCTCCCCCTCAATTCCTGGCCTCCTGACCATGTCTTGGGTTTCACCTTTACCTGCCTTTCCCTTGGGCTCCACTGGGGGCTGCTGGGATAGGAAGTCTTTGATTCTGTTGTAAGACCTCCTCAAGGGCTGCTGGAAATCATGGTTTTTACCCTGCCTCCAGCCCTCTGGGGAAAATGATCTATGCCTTCTCCTGACACGTGGAACTCCTTGAGCTAAGAATGTGGGTTGTCCCCTCCTCTGGGCCTTATCTTCTCCTCCGCCAGTACCCCACCTCTCTGTTCCCTTATCCCCTTCTTCACAAAGGGCACCTTAAAGTCCTAATCTTTGCAGCCATATATTCCACTAAGGACTTGATCTAAAATAGCACCCCCTCTTGTCAGTTCCTGGACCAGTTGCTCCAAGAAGCAATCATTTATGAAGTCTAGGAATTTTACCTCCCTAGCACTCCATGATGTGGCATTTAACTAGTCAATATTGGTTAATTGAAGTCACCCATTATTATACTGTTGCCCAATTTGCTAGCTATTCTAATTTCTGTTAACATATCTTCATCTCTCTAATCATTCTGACCTGGTGGATGGTAGGATAACCCTACACATATACAGTGGTGGAAATAAGTATTTGATCCCTTGCTGATTTTGTAAGTTTGCCCACTGACAAAGACATGAGCAGCCCATAATTGAAGGGTAGGTTATTGGTAACAGTGAGAGATAGCACATCACAAATTAAATCCGGAAAATCACATTGTGGAAAGTATATGAATTTATTTGCATTCTGCAGAGGGAAATAAGTATTTAATCCCTCTGGCAAACAAGACCTAATACTTGGTGGCAAAACCCTTGTTGGCAAGCACAGCGGTCAGACGTCTTCTGTAGTTGATGATGAGGTTTGCACACATGTCAGGAGGAATTTTGGTCCACTCCTCTTTGCAGATCATCTCTAAATCATTAAGAGTTCTGGGCTGTCGCTTGGCAACTCGCAGCTTCAGCTCCCTCCATAAGTTTTCAATGGGATTAAGGTCTGGTGACTGGCTAGGCCACTCCATGACCCTAATGTGCTTCTTCCTGAGCCACTCCTTTGTTGCCTTGGCTGTATGTTTTGGGTTATTGTCGTGCTGGAAGACCCAGCCACGACCCATTTTTAAGGCCCTGGCGGAGGGAAGGAGGTTGTCACTCAGAATTGTACGGTACATGGCCCCATCCATTCTCCCATTGATGCGGTGAAGTAGTCCTGTGCCCTTAGCAGAGAAACACCCCCAAAACATAACATTTCCACCTCCATGCTTGACAGTGGGGACGATGTTCTTTGGGTCATAGGCAGCATTTCTCTTCCTCCAAACACGGCGAGTTGAGTTCATGCCAAAGAGCTCAATTTTTGTCTCATCTGACCACAGCACCTTCTCCCAATCACTCTCGGCATCATCCAGGTGTTCACTGGCAAACTTCAGACGGGCCGTCACATGTGCCTTCCGGAGCAGGGGGACCTTGCGGGCACTGCAGGATTGCAATCCGTTATGTCGTAATGTGTTACCAATGGTTTTCGTGGTGACAGTGGTCCCAGCTGCCTTGAGATCATTGACAAGTTCCCCCCTTGTAGTTGTAGGCTGATTTCTAACCTTCCTCATGATCAAGGATACCCCACGAGGTGAGATTTTGCATGGAGCCCCAGATCTTTGTCGATTGACAGTCATTTTGTACTTCTTCCATTTTCTTACTATGGCACCAACAGTTGTCTCCTTCTCGCCCAGCGTCTTACTGATGGTTTTGTAGCCCATTCCAGCCTTGTGCAGGTGTATGATCTTGTCCCTGACATCCTTAGACAGCTCCTTGCTCTTGGCCATTTTGTAGAGGTTAGAGTCTGACTGATTCACTGAGTCTGTGGACAGGTGTCTTTCATACAGGTGACCATTGCCGACAGCTGTCTGTCATGCAGGTAACGAGTTGATTTGGAGCATCTACCTGGTCTGTAGGGGCCAGATCTCTTACTGGTTGGTGGGGGATCAAATACTTATTTCCCTCTGCAGAATGCAAATAAATTCATATACTTTCCACAATGTGATTTTCCGGATTTAATTTGTGATGTGCTATCTCTCACTGTTACCAATAACCTACCCTTCAATTATGGGCTGCTCATGTCTTTGTCAGTGGGAAAACTTACAAAATCAGCAAGGGATCAAATACTTATTTCCACCACTGTATTCATTCCCTTTACACGTGGAATTTCTTTCAATAAGGATTCCACATTTCTGTCTATTTCGTGCAGAATTTTTATTTTGTTCGACACAATTCCCTCTTTAACATATAGTACAATCCTCCCTCCAATTTGATACACCCTATCATTGCGATATAATTTATACCCTGGTAACACAGTATCGCATTGATTGTACTCCTTCCACCAGGTCTTTGAGATACCTATTATATCTACTTAGTGCTATATACTCTAACTCTGTTTTATTTTCTAGACTTCTAGCATTTGTATTTAAACACTTCAGAGTGTGTTGTTGTTGTTTTTTTCCTTGCATCTTCAAGCAGCTTAGAAGTCGACAGGGGTCATTTGCAACCTTTGCTCTGTTCTACCCTTTAACATTCCTGGCTTTCTTTCACCTGTCTTGAAACCTCTCTATTAGGATTCCCTTTCAGACCAAATCTAATCAGCTACATGAGCTTTCATTTGACATTCTTACTGTTTAGTAAAGGAATGCATTACTGTAATTATTTGTCAGAAAGATAAATATTGTCTAGGATAGTTAAGATCCTACAGAACAGATGGATGATTTATTGTTATTAGTGCTGTACTCATAAATCAGTTTCTGCTTCTCTGCCAGAAAACATTGCTTGTCCTTGTTCTAAAGCTTCTTAATCTGTCAAATCTGTGTCTTCATTACTGAAATCTTAACTGTCAATTTGATGTACATTGCCTTGAGATTTTGATAATACAGTTCGTAAACAGAATAAAGGAATGAGTGAACGTACAATTATTGAAGAAGTTTCAGGTCATTTTCAGTTCAGGGGTAATTTTATAACAGGACACCAATATTGAAAGTCCAAGAAGGCATCTATTTTATCTAGAACCAGTTTAAATTTTTGTGCAATGCCTCTCACACAGATTTACACCTGCCCTGAAGAGGGTGTCAATGTACATGCATACTGGGGTCACCTAAAGGTGGTTAAGCCCTATTGAGCACTTACCACATATGAAAATGCTTACCACAAAGTGCATTAAAGCACAGTAGATAATCTGTTAAGCACGTAGTATTTCATTTTTCATATTTATTTTCTAGAGGGGGCATGTCAGGGATAGAGAATGGAGGGAGTAGCGTGGTTTCTTTAGATTCCTGAAGCAGGCACTTCTGCTGAAACACGGTGCCATGTAGAGTCAAGCTGCATTAAGCTTTTAAACAGAATAAAGTGTACAGTTATCATTTTTCATCTCGTCTCCTCGGGTCTTTGGAAGAGTCTTGTTGACCACGCTACTCCCTCCTTACTGACGTATTTCGTCCGTAGTGGATTTTGTTTTCTCCACCTTGGTGGCTGACCTAAGGAGTAGAGAATGGGCATGGATGTGCTATCCAGTTAGTGCGTTCTGACAGTTAGCATGTCCATAACATGGGAGCCCTTAGGGCCTAAATAGGAGGCGATAAGCGCTCCCTGTCAACTTTTTCAGGTTACGCACGCTAACGCAAACATTAGCGCACAACTTGAAAGAGAAATACTGGAAATTGCCATATTTCCTGAAAGCACTAGAAATTGACAGCATCTGGTTGAACGAAACAGATAGCAGTTGTTGGTAATCTATCCAGACTGTCCAAATATCTTTATTTAGATAGATTGTGAAGATACACTTTGGTAAGACCCCTGAGGCAGGTGTTTGTGCACCGAAACACGGCCCGTGTCGGGTCTTTTCACAATAAAGGACGGCAATTATCTCTTTCTTGAAAGCCCAGTGTTGCTTCTTTTGTTCTTGTTGTATGCTTGTATGCTGTATTACCCTCTCTTTTATGAATAAGGGCTCATTAATGGGCATCTTCAAATTTATTAAAACAACACAGCTAAGACCAAGGTGCTCTATTTTGATACATTGGTTACAAGAGTCCCACAAATTTTGATTATTAAAACAGGGGAAATATTGACTTTTGATAAATCATCTAGAGTATTAGGATTCATTTTGGATACACAACTATCTAAGAAACACCAAGTTGATAATCTGCATAAAACGATGTTTGGAGGTGTGGAGGAGTGGCCTAGTGGTTAGGGTGGTGGACTTTGGTCCTGAGGAAGTGAGTTCAATTCCCACTTCAGGCACAATCAGCTCCTTGTGACTCTGGGCAAGTCACTTAACTGTCCATTGCCCCAGGTACAAAAGTACCTGTATACAATATGTAAGCCACATTGAGTCTGCCATAAGTGGGAAAGCATGGGGTACAAATGTAACAAAAAATGAATAAATAAAATTATGACAGCTTAGAGCCATAAGATTTTTTTTTTAAGACTGCTAGAACAGACCATATAATTCTGCAACAATAGGACTATTGTAATTCTTTGTATGCCGGTATTAATCAAGTTCTTCTAAAAAGACTTCAATTGTTACAGAACTGTGCAGTGAGATTGATTTTTAGTTGCAATAAATCTGAGCATGTAACATCACTGCTCAGGAATCTTCATTGGTTGCCTATTGCTGTAAGAGTGTACTTTAAGACGGTCTGTTTAGTCCACAAGATCTTTTGTGGTTGTAGTCCATCAGACCATATCATTTTAGTTCAATATTCAACATTAAGTCGACCTACCCTTAGACATAGTTCGTCAAATTTAGTCCTTCCTTCAGTAAATAAGATTTGTTATGCATGTATTATGGATAGTTCTCTTAGCTATTTTGCTGTTAAATTATGGAACTCTATCCCTACTCAAATTCAGGATATTTCAGATTTTTATTTGTTCAGGCTTTGAAAACATTTTATTCAAGAAATATTATGAAAACGATACTTGTTTGTGAATTGATTATCTACTGTAACCCACTATGATTCCTTGAGGGAAATTAGTGGGATAGAAAAGCCAGAGTAGAATAGAATAGAAAAATGAGCTTCTAAATGCAATGGCTCATTAACAAATTTATCATACACACAGCTCTGGATTGCATCCAAATTTTTCAATCTGTTCAAAATTCTGCTGCACAATTTATATTCTGCCAGTGTCACTACGCTCATATAAGCCCTCTCCTCAAGTCACTTCATCGGCTTCCTATCCATTTCCGCATACAGGTCAAACTCCTCTTATTGACTTACAAGTACATTCACTCTACAGCTCCTCAGTACCTCTCCACTCTTATCTCTCCCTACACCACACTCCGGGAACGCCATACATTGGATAAATCTATCTTATCTGTACCCTTCTCCTCCACTGCTAACTGCCGACTCTGTTCCTTTTATTTTGCAGCACCATATGTCTGGAATAGACTTCCTGAGCCAGTACGTCAAGCTCCATCTCTGGCCATCTTCAAATCACCTTTATGATGCTGTTTTGAACTCCTAACCCCTATTCACTTGTTCAGTACCCATGTCTGTTTTATCATTCCCACCTTAAGTAATTCCCTTATTTGTCCTGTTTAGATTGTAAGCTCTGTCGAGCAGGGACTGTCTCTTCATGTTCAAGTATACAGCGCTGCGAACATCTAGTAGTGCTATAGAAATGATAAGTAGAAGTAGTAGCATCTCTCTGGAGCCTAATTCTATAAAGGAAACTAGACTCCTACCTTCCATTATAGAACACTAGCGCAACTGTGCAAATATGTGCATCTAATTTAGGCACAACCACTTACACCAGCCGTAGAGCTTGTGTAAATTCTTGCACCTATATTGCTAAAAAAAAAACCACATGTAAATTATAGCATTCTGAGATTTATGTGCATAGCTAAGGGGGCCCTTTTACTAATGGGTTGCCGCTCACCAACTCGGAACTACCGCTGGCCCTGCACTGCTGCCACTGGTAGTTCGGCCTAGAGCGCACGCCATTTCCGATGCTATGGAAATTTTTCCATAATTATTAACGCGGTAATCAGGTAGCACCGCACACTGCCCGATTACCACTGGGTTATCACGGGAGCCCTTACCTCCACCTCAATGGGAGGCAGCGATGACCATGTCAATTTTGGGCCTTTTTTACCCGATGCGGTAAAAAGGGCCCTGGTGCACAGGAAAAACGTCTGCTGCTGCTACTACAGGGCCCTTTTTACTGCAGCTTGGTAAAAGGGCCCCTAAATGCCTCTTCCAGACTCTTTCTAGATTCTTGGTGCCTAAATGTTGGCGCCCTCCTTTTGGGATTAGCACCTTAAAGTACACGCGTACCATTATACCAGCTTCAAAGCCAGTATAAATATGTGTGTCAGCGCCATCACACTACTGGGCTGGTTCTGGATGCCTTTTAAAGCACCTTGTCGAGCTGTGGAGTACTGAGCTGCCCTTCATCATTTCAGATTAGTGGTTTTTCAGCTGAATTGTAGCCGTATGATTTATATTGAATGACTTGTTTGAAGTTTGTTTGGGCCTCTGTTATCACACAGGAGGTTATTCACTACTACTACTACTACTACTACTACTATAAATCATTTCTATAGTGCTACCAGTCGTATGCAGCGCTTCACAATTGAACATGAAGAAAAGACAGTCCGTGCACAAAAGAGCTTACAATCTAAATCAGGACGGACAGACAGGACCAATAAGGAATAAGGGTAGGACAGACAGAAGGACACATAGGGAAAGGGACTATTGAAGAGAGGAAGACAAGATAAAGGTTACGAGCAAGTGACAAGAGTTTGGTTGACCAGAGTTTAGGTCCCAGGATGTTTTAGCAGAGCATCGTGCACTAACTATTACAGCAAATCAGACTTCGGTCTATACCTGTATTGCTTATATAACACACATGTTGAGTGCTAATCACGCTAATTACTGAGGACCCTGTTCTTATAAAATTTATAACAATTTTTAAGTATATGTAGCCTCCAGTATAGAGGGTTATAGACAGTATATATCTTTGAGCATTTATATAGCATTACTAGATGTACACAGAACATGCAGGTACTTTCTTTGTCCCTAGAGGGCTTACAATCTAAGGGGCCCTTTTATTAGGGTGCGCTGAAAAATGTTCTGCGGTAGTGTAGGTGCGTGTTTTGGGCATGTGCAGATCCATTTTTCAGTGCGCCTGCAAAAAATGCCTTTTTTAAATTTTTACCGAAAATGGACATGCAGCAAAATAAAAATTGGCATGCGTCCATTTTGGACTTAGTGGTAAGATCTCACGCATTAACTGGGCAGTAATGACCTATGCACATCAAATGCCACTTGGCGTGTGTAGCAGACACGCATCAGAAAATACAAATTATTTTTCAGATGTGCATATCGGACGTGCGCCAAACATGAAATTACTGCAAGAGCCACGTGGTAGCCAGGCGGTAACTCCAAATTGGTACAAATTGGGCGCCCGTACACGCTTGCATAGCTTAGTAAAAGGGCCCCTAAGTCTTTGTATCTGGAGCAATAGAGAGTTAAGTAACTTGTCCAAGGTCACAAGGAGCTGCAGTGGGAATCAAACCTAGGTTACCAGGATCAAAGCCCACTGCAGTAACCATTAAGCTACTCCTCCACTCTAGTGCCACTGCCGGGTTTTCAGGATATCCACAATGAATATGCATGAAAGAGATTTGCATATTTCATAATCTCATGCATATTTTTTTCTTACATTTGTACCCCACACTTTCCCACTCATAGCAGGTTCAATGTGGCTTACATATTATATACAGGTACTTATTTGTACCTGGGGAAATGAAGGGTTAAGTGACTTGCCCAGAGTCACAAGGAGCTACCTGTACCTGCAGTGGGAATCAAACCCAGTTCCCCAGGACCAAAGTCCACCACTCTAACCACGAGGCCACTTTATGGATATCTTGAAAACCTGACTGGCAAGTGAATACTCCAGGACTGACTTGGGAAACACTGTCTTAGAGAGTTTGGCCTTTATAAAATAGGCTTAAAATTGGTGCCTTTTGTGGACTTCAAAATTAATTAGGCATCCTATTATAAATTCAGGTCCACAAAGACATATTGGCCTAAATATGAATAAATCTATAATATTATTTCACTTAGGTTGATAATAAGTCCCAGAATAAGGCCCTCCCTCCCCAAACTTCTGCCTATACAGACATACACCAAACAAAGAGTTCAATCTTCCAATAATGGAACAGAGGAGTCCTCAGCATCAGAGTCTACATCTTCACTTTCTTATTAACTAAAAAAATATTACGTTGACCTGGGTTATCAAAAATATGAGAACTCTTCAAGCACTGACATTTAGCAGAAATCTCAATGAAATGTATTTTCTGAATCAATGGTATCCTGAGGCAGAGCTAGACATTTTCTCCTTGAGGCATGAGTGGCTCTAGAGATAGAAGAGAAAACAGATATTTTACTCTGAAGCTATTTTTCTTTTTCTGGCAACATTTTTTTTAAATTTCAAGACCTAAGTTGACTTAAGAGCAAATTTGAGAGAGAGGAGGGAGGAATTCAGTCATAAGAGAAATCAGATGTACTAGAGGGCAGAGGGTGGATACATGGACCCATGCAGTAAAAATCTACCCCAATGCTTGCCCTAACGTCCTGAATTAACCTTATTAACCCACCTATATGACTCCTGTTCTGATTATCACTATATCTTGTCCTTGTCTCCCAATTCTCCTTCATGCTTATCCCCTAGTCTTTTCTTCACCACCTTCCCTACACCATACCCCTCCCATTCCTTTTCCTTTTGATTATCCTATCTTTTTGCACCTTTCCATGTTCATCTCACTTATTCTTAAGGCCTTTTTATAGCTATGTTTACTACAGTTAGTAATATTCTCCTTACATGACTTTGTAATGATATTTACTTTGTAAGCTGCATTGAACCTGCCCTGTGTGGGAAAGTGCAGGATACAAATGTATTAAATAAATAAATAAATAAGCACCTAATGTAGACACATACATTTGCACCATATTTCAATTGGTACAAATGCCTACGCCTAAAGTTAGGTGTGATTCTCGGTTGTAAGCACTATTCTATAAACAGTGCCTAACATTTAGCACAGCTTATAGAATAGCGCTTTTTGGTGCCGATTTTTTTGGCGCTATATATAAAAAATCTAGCCCCCAGTGTCTTTCATAGGTCAAAACCCTCCTTTCAATTTTATAACTGTGCAATTTTTGCAGTGTTTTAGTGCTAATAGTGTCCATAAAATCCCAAAAAAAGCCTGCAACTTGAACAGTAGAATATACAACAATAAACTAAAACACTTGTCTGAACCCAACGGTGGCCTTTCGTTTCACTTAGATGGCTTCTTCAGGGGTTGTGTTTTTAGTAGTACTAGTGCTGCAGTCACGCTCAATGAGCCAACCCAGTATTTTAAGACTGAATGTTCACTCATGAAAGTGTCCTGAACATTATGGGAATCACCTTTAAAAAATATAACAATAGTTAATTGTCATGAATGCTTTCACAAAAAAAACCAAAACCTTTTGGCTTTGACATTTTCACAAACTCGATTATTCTTCTGCCTTCTACTAACAAACATTCAAAATGGTGCTCGTATTTAACTAAGATGCTGTCTTTTGTCTCAACCAATTAAAAAGTTCCAATTTCAAGTTTTTTGAATTGTCAATACTGAAATTTAAAATGTATCTATTTTAATTAACTACAACCAACTTTTAATGTAAGACTTCAAAGAAAAGATTTCCATTCAATTGTTGGTCTGTTGGCTCTAAAGTTTTTAATCTGAAAATTAATCTCTGCTCTTGTAACAAAATCTTCTCACGATTGCTCCCTCTGGCATTTCTCTGGTATTGTGTTAATAATGAAACATCTTAAACTATCAATTACATAATTTTCCAGTGTTCTTTCATTATAGCATTAATGACAGGGCTCACATTGGAATATTTCATGACAAGCATTAATGTTTCATCCTGCAGTTAATGTTTTCCACTTGTACTAAGTAGTAACTCTCTGTTATTATATTTTGCTGTCTTATATTTTATTTATTTGGATTTTTGCTCACACCTTTTTCAGTAGTAGCTCAAGGTAAGTTACATTTAGGTACACTGGGTATCTCTCTGTCTCTGGAGGGCTCACAATCTAATTTTGTACCTGAGGCAATGGAGGGTTAAGTGACTTGCCCAAGATCACAAGGAGTAGCAGTGGGATTTCAACCGGCCACCTCTGGATGTCAAAACTAGTGCTCTGACCATTAGGCTACTCCTCCACTTAAATAGCTTTTAAAGCCTTCAGAAAACTCTTGGCTTGTTTTTTAAAATCCCCAACATCACTGCAAATTCTCCTGTATCTCAAGTAGAGGAGTGTGGTAGCCGTGTTAGTCCACTCTTAAGGTTATCAATAGAAATCAAACAAAATAAAACATGAAAAAGAAAATAAGATGATACCTTTTTATTGGACATAACTTAATACATTTCTTGATTAGCTTTCGAAGGTTGTCCTTCTTCGTCAGATCGGAAATAAGCAAATGTGCTAGCTGACAGTGTATATAAGTGAAAACATTCAAGCATTACTATGACAGTCTGACAGGGTGGGAGGATGGGGGTAGTACAAGGAGAAAAAATCTACAGACAGAATCCCCCTTGTAGTGACATACAATCCAGAGCTGGAAAAACTGAGGAAAATCATAAGAGATCTACAACCTATACTCCAGGAGGATGAATTACTGAAAGAGATAGTCCCATCCCCACCAGTACTGGTCTTCCGACAGCCACCCAACTTAAAACACAAGCTAATCAGAAGTAAACTTCTATCACAGACTGAAAAGGAACAGAAGGGCACACGTCCCTGTAATTTATCCAGTTGCAAACTATGCCAAAATATTTCACAGGACCCCACAGTTATCCACAAAGGAAAGATATTCAACATAAAGGGATCTTTCACTTGCTCATCTTCCAATGTGGTATATATCATTCAGTGTAAAAAATGTAACGAAGGATGCTATATTGGAGAAACAGGCCAGATGCTTAAGACAAGATTCAATTTACATAGACATCACATGAACAATGCTGGTGCCAGTAGGGTTCCCACACCTGTTGGTCAACATTTTACAGGACCAGGACACTGTACCAGTGACATCACAGTGAGAATCCTGAAAGGTAACTTTAAAACCATACAAGAACATAAGACCTTTGAAGTCAGAATGATTGAATATTTTAACACCCAACAGAAAGGACTTAACAAGGATATGAGGTTCCTAGCCCATTATAAACCATAAAGCTGTATGTCTCTGTTGATCACCCCACCCCTCACCTATCCACACCCATCCTGTTAGAATATCAATGATATGCTTTGATGTCCCCATGCATACCTCCGACCCACCCCCATCCTCCCACCCTGTCAGACTGTCATAGTAATGCTTGAATGTTTTCACTTATATACACTGTCAGCTAGCACATTTGCTTATTTCCGATCTGACGAAGAAGGGCAACCTTCAAAAGCTAATCAAGAAATGTATTAAGTTATGTCCAATAAAAAAGGTATCATCTTATTTTCTTTTCCATGTTTTATTTTGTTTGATTTCTATTGATATCCTGTATCTCAAAAATTGTGAGTAAGATAAACTCTCAAATGAATCGGATGACAATTGTCAAAATTCAACAATGAGTTTCAATCAGTTTTCTAGTTATTAAAAAAAAAATCCTTCCACCTGACTGATTTCCACATTCCAAAAAGCAATTGCAGTGTGAGAGTACTGATATGTAAACTGAATAAGAATTGGAAAAATTTAACCAACCTATAGACTTAGGGGGTCTTTTACAAAGCTGCACTAGTATTTTTAGCTTGCACTAACCGCTGAGAAGCCCATTATATTCCTATAGGTATCTCAACATTTAGTGCATACTGATTTTTAGCTAAAATCACTAGCGAACCTTTGTAAAATGCCCACATTTAAAACTGTTCAATATTTCCTGTCCATAATTTTAAAAAACATGATCAGTGACTCTGTAACGTGAATATATTTTTTCAAAAAAAGGTGCTTGAAATATCCAGTCATTGTCAAATTTATTCATGAACCGATAAGCAACTGATGGTGTGAAAGTTGCTCCCATTGCCACCCTGATATTTGCAAATACAATTGGTTTTAAAAAAGAACACAAAAATCTCCTTCAGTGCCAATCTAGCCAAATTCATGATAAATTCTGTGGGCACTGTGGAGGGAATTCTATAAATGATGCTCATAATTGGGAACTGGAAAAAAAATCAGCGCTAAGCGGGATTCTATAAAGGGCATGTGCCAATTTATAGAATCGTGCGTAACGCCAAGTTCCACACCTCACTTTAGGTGCTATACTTATGCCTGCTGAAACCTGGTATAAATGCTGGTGCACAAGTTAGGTGCGCTTACCCAGTATTCTATAATTACGCACACAACCTTTTGGAATGCCCTTGACATGCCCATACCCCTCCCATGGCCATGACCCCTTCTGAGATACACACTATGAGGCCCTTTTACTAAGCCGCATAGGCACCTATCCAGCTTATAATCGAAAGTGATCGCCGGCCATTTCCCGACATAAATCGGGAGATGGTCGGCGATCTTGGAAAAGCGGCGAAATCGGTATAATTGAAAGCTGCGTTTTTGACAGCATTGCCGCTTTCCCGTTGCCTCGCCGGTGAAAGTTCAAAGGGGCGTGTCGGCGGCGAAGCGAAGGCGGGACATGGGCGGGTATGGGCGTGGCTACCAGATAGCTGGCTTTCGCCGATAATGGAAAAAAAACGGCGTTAAGCAGTATTTCGCCGGGTTTACTTGGTCCTTTTATTTTCACGACCAAGCCTCAAAAAGGTGCCCAAACTGACCACATGACCACCGGAAGGAAGCGGAGATGGCCTCCCCATACTCCCCCAGTGGTCACTAACCCCCTCCCACCAAAAAAACCCCACTTCAAACACTTTTTTTCCCAGCCTGTATGCCAGCCTCAAATGCCGTACCAACCTACATGACAGCAGAATGGGTTCTGTCCTCCGTCAGCCTTTTCCTGCTTGTGATGTGGTTCTGGGGTGAGTGTGACACCTTTTCTGTTATTTGCACTGCAGAGTCACATCAGCAATGCATTGTGGTGGGTGTAGCATTGTGGTGGGGGTAGGCTCTACTCCCCTGGTGCTTTCCCCCTGCTTACTGGGTCAGAGTGTGCCCTGTTTTGTTTCCTGTTGTAGTCCATGCGGTAGTGGCCATTTTTGTAAGCCAGTTTTAGTTCCCTTTCCTGTGTTACCCACGTTAGAGAACGTAGTTCTTACCTTGAATGGTGCTGAAAGAGGGCATTGTACACCATTGTGCCAGCTCTGACCTACTGCTCATCTTAATACCAGGGGACTCTTTGCCAGTGAGGCACAACCTCTGATCTGCAGTTAACTGTGAGTAAACATGCTTATTCAAATAAAGGACTTTTTTTTTTAAAGAGATTAGTCTTCAGGTGTCAACTGGTGTGCCAAAGTTATACAGCAGCAATAAGTCCTAGAGGCTGTATGCAGGTCCCTGGAGCAGTTTTAGTGGGTGCAGTACATTTGTGGGTAGTGGGTTTTTTTGGGGGGGTTGGGGGGGCTCAGCTCCCAAAGTAAGGGAGCTATGCATGTGGGAGCTTTTCTGAAGTCCACTGCAGTGACCCCTAGGGAGTCCGGTTGGTGTCCTGGCATGTCAGGGGGGCCAGTGCACTAAAAATGCTGGCTCCTCCCACGGCCAAATGCCTTGAATTTGGCCGGGGTTTGAGATGGCCGACATAACTTTCCAGTATCGCTAAAAAACGAATCCGGCCATCTCAAACCCCGGCCAAATCCAAGGCATTTGGCTGGCCGGAACCGTGTTATCAAAACAAAAGATGGCCGGCCATCTTTTTCGAAAATACGGGTCTGGCCAGCTGTTTGTGGCGCCGCCAAAATACATCATTGGCCATGTATTTCGCCAGCGCCGTTCGATTATTCCCCTCCATGTGTGCCCAACATATGTCAATTTGGAGTTACTGCCTGGCTACCATATGGCCAGTGCAGTCATTTCATTTTTTACGTGCATCCACTACACGCGCCAGAAAATATATTTTATTTTCTGGCATGCAGCGAAAATCAGGTGGTAACTCTGACTTGGCGTGTGTAGGTGATTACCGCATGGTTAACGCGAGAGACCTTACCACTAAGTCAATGGGTAGCGGTAAGATCTCAGACCCAAAATGGATGCGCACCAATTTTTGTTTTGACACACGTCCATTTTTGGCAAAAATTTTTAAAAAGGCATTTTTTACAGTGCACCTTAATAAAAGGACCCCCTTGGGTGTTAGGTGCTCTTCCCTATAGAATAGTGTGCCAATTAACATCAATAATTGGTTGTTGGCACTCAATTATTGATGGCTAAGAGTTTGTTAACCAATTAATTTCCATGCACATCTCAGCAGTGCACCCAAAATTCTGTTCGGAAATTTGGACATCATATACAGAATCTGGGGGTGTTACATGTAAAACTTCCAAAGTCTCATCTTGCAGAATGGATGTGTACAGTGCAGATCTAACATGATCATCAGAAGAGGAGATTATTTCATTTGTATATTCTGTAAAATATTCAAAAATATATTGTGTCCATAATGTATGATTGATGAGATTCAACCTTAGGTCTCAGAAATGTATCAATATAGATGGAAAGAGGTTCCAGGAGAGTTGCATGATGAAATAATAGAATGGCCTGGAGGATTTGACAAACTCTTGTGGATTTTCGGTAACATATATAAAACTGGAACTAGAAAATGACACAGGGACGGAGACACACGGTTAACCACGGGGATGGCGACAGAGCTCATGGTGATGGGACAGGGACAGAGCCTGTGGGGGAGTGAGGGTAGAGCCTATGGGGATGGGACGAGGATAGAGACAGAGCCTGTGCATTCCTGCTACCAGCATGTCTTCTAAGAGGACATTTTCTATTGTGGGAAGGACTGTGGAAGACGGGAGAGCTAGACTGAATCCTGAGATTGTTGATTACTTATTATTCATCTACACATTAAAAAATCATAACAATGCATAGGGTATATTTCTCCCCCACTAGGACATACTGTACATAGTGGGTTATATTTTGAACCCCTGAACATTTTAACAGGATGGATTAGGATTCCTTGGGGTAGCAGAAGTCAACTATTGTTGGGGTTGGAAGGGTAGAGGGTGGCAGGGGGGTTATTATAATTGCTCATTGTTATTATTGTTTTCTATTTGTGATTTATAAACAACAGTTGTACAGAATATTGTTCCTTTTTATAGTTTAATAAAAAAATTTAAATGTAAAATCATGTGTTGGAGGTTTGTGCAGATGAGGACAGAGCCCGCGGGGATGGGGCAGGGACGGGGCCAACTATATCCCTGTGTCATTCTTTAACTGGAACCAATTCTTAGTGATCGTATTCATTCTTGACTTCAACCACTGAGTAAAATTCATTAACAATTTCTTGTAAGTTAAGGTGTCATTTAATTGTCTGAACACTTCAGTTTCATAATCTTTTCTATTTAAGACCATAACTGCTCCCCCTTTGTCCACTCTTTATGACTATGGAATCATCATTTTTCAGTTCTTTCAAGACTTATTTGTTTTCTTTAAATTGTTAATTTTATGCAAAAATTGTTTATCATTTACATCCTGCAATACTACCTGTTTAAAAGTATTTATAATTGGATCAAGGGGGACAGGAGGCATCCAAGATGCCTTGTTTCTGATCACTTATTTATCTTGATGTAAAAGAGCTTGATCAAAATGAATTTTCAGCTGAAGTGATCTGATAAACCATTCCAAATCAATGTGAACTTGAAATGAGTCAAAATGACTTGATGGTACAAAAGATAAACCCCATGATAATAAACCGGTCTCAATATCTGGCAAAACTCTTGATGATAAATTGATCACCACTGATTCTTTTGATTTTGTTCACATCTGTTTAATCTGCTGCACTCTCAAAAGTCAGGGTCTCATAAAACTCATATGCTTCCATGCCAGTGCATGCCAGGAGAATGGCAGAGTGATTTTTTCATTGGCAGTTCCTCCAGGTCAGTTGCAATATCATAATTACACCACTTGCTTATGAAATGCTTAAAATTCATAGCTCAATAAATCCCTGCCAAACTCAGTAGTGGAAGCGGAATCAATGTGAAACTTTCCATGGCTAATTTACTTCTGACATCATTGAACTATTCATACATTCTCAGGCCAGATAAACAGTCTCGACTGTTTGCTTTATTATAACTCACAGCAACAACAAGAAGTGATGTATTCTACCCAGGTGCACCATCCACTTCCAAGAGGGATCATAAAGACTTACACAACAGCCAGTATGACCCATCACTACTGGAGCTGTTAGTAGGCGAGAAACTCCTTTTGACTGAGAGTTATATCTAAAGGACAGGGCTCAAGGAAAATTTTTTTGGGGGGAGGAATATTGATTGTTGGAGGGGAGGTTTCTGTTAACATGAAGGGAAATCACAGTTGAGGGGAAGGAGTTGCCAGATCCAAAGGTACTAATCCAGATAAAGGTCCAAAAGTAATCCAAGCTACAGTAATAGAATGATATGGAAATTGGTGTTAATCACCAAAGTTTCTTTCCCTGATGATTACACCCACAGGACTGGTCAGAATTTGAGTGGCTAAATTTAGCAGCCTTGTTAAGCTATATAGCTAAAATTGAGTCACTCAGTGCCAGTACATTTCAAGTTTCAAATTTCTATTTTATTTAGTATACCAGTTTCTGGACAAGCTATCAAAGCAAAATATAATATAGTTATAAAGTAAATATATGAAAAGAAAAGTTACATTCCATAGGGCCCCTTTTACCAAGCTGCGGCAAAAAGAGGCCTGCTCTGGCATCGGTGCATGTTTTTAACGTGCGCCGAGGTCCCCCTTTACTGCAGCAAGTAAAGGTAGGTCTTTCTTTTGTTAAATAAATGGTCTTGCGGCAAGTGAAGCACTTGCCACGCGGCCATTTCAAGGGAGAGCCCTTTCTGCCACCCATTGAGGTGGCGGTAAGGGCTCCCGCACTAACCCGGCTGTAACGGGGCAGCACGTGGCGTTGCCCAGTTACCTTCAGGTACACACCAGTTATGACATCATGCTGGAGGTGGGAACGACCTCTGGGCTGCTCTGGTGGACTAGCAGTACTTCCTTTTAAGTGAGCAGTAAGCCTGTGTTGGGCTTACCGCTGCTTTGTAAAAGGGGCCCTTAGTGAGAGAAGAAAAAAAAAGGAAAAGAATTCTGTTGTGCCTCTGACATACCCAGCACAACAGATATCATTCTGTTTCAAAGTCTTTATGGAAGAGATAGATTTTGAGGGCCATTTTGGACTGTTGATGCGAGGAAATCATACATAGAATGGAAAGGAATTCATAATGTAGGACCAGCAACTCTAATTGTTGTATATCTAAAGATGTCTTAAAAGATCTGATGAAAAGAGGTGACTATGAGAAGATTCTGTTGTAGGAAATGAAGTGCACGTGAATTTGAATATGAAACCAAGTAATGGGAAAGAAAGAGTGGATGACCCGAATAATAGACTTTGAGGGGCCGGCTCCGCAAAGCGGCAGAGCCAACTGTATTATCGAAAAAGATGCCCGGCCATCATTTCTTTCGATAATACGATTGGGGCCGGCTAAATCTCAACATTTAGGTCAAATGTTGAGATCACCGGGTTTAGAGATGGTCGGCTTCGGTTTTCAGCCATAATGGAAACCAGGCCCGGCCATCTCAAACCCGGCAAAATGCAAGCCCTTTGGTCGTGGGAGGAGCCAGAATTTGTAGTGCACTGGTCCCCCTCACATGGCAGGACACCAACCGGGCACCCTGTCACGGTAGCAGCTCACGAAAACGGAATGCAAATGATCTACAGGTTCTTATAATGAGCTAATTAGGAGATTCACAGCCGTTTTCGGACCCCATGCACCGTGGAAAAAACAAGAGATCTACACCTCTCATTGGGGCTGCACGGGACCCATGCAGTGGAGGAGCCCACACTGTTGGGATACTGTACTTCTGGATGTTTAGATCTTGCTGATCAGTTATGCTATGACTTACTTGTTCTGGAGTGCTGTATTTTGTGATGCTGTTTTGATAAATGTTCAATAAAGACTTCATACAACTTTAAAAAAGTGGAAAAAAAATCCAAGTGCTTGTTAGGGATGTCTTTTTTTTTTTTTTTTGCACTTTTTTGGATGGCCACCTCTGGATTGGACATGCACTTTTTTGGCCGGCCATCTCTGAATTAAAAGACCGGTGCTCTAACCACTTGGCCACACCTCTACTTAATTAGATGTCCCTCCCTTTTGATTATGCCCCTTCAGGTCTCTCTCAGCCAATCACAAACAGGGGTCTCCCCTCAGCCAATCACAGCATATTTAGATGTCTGTGAGTGGCTGAGACTCCTGTCTGTGATTGGCTGAGAGAGACCTGAAGGGGCATAATCAAAAGGGAGGGACATCCAGCTAAGTGGAGCTGTGGCCAAGTGGTTAGAGCACTGGTCTTGTAATCCAAAGGTGGCCAGGTCAAATCCCATTGGTACTACTGAAAAAGCTGAGCAAAAATAGTTTTGATTTAGGACGTCCCTGACTAGCACTTGGATTTTTTATTTTTATTTTTTTGGGGTGGGAGGGGATTGGTGACCACTGGGGGAGTAAGGGGAGGTCATCCCCGATTCCCTCCAGTGGTCATTTGGTCAGTTGGGGCTCCTTTTTGAAGCTTGGTCATGGAAAATAGGGACCAAGTAAAACCGGTGAAATGCTCGTCAATGTCAGCTTTCTTTTTTCCATTATCGGGTGAAGCCGGCAATCTAGTGAGCGTGCCCCATCCCACCACCATCCCGCCTTCACTGCCCTACTGACACGCCCCCTTGAAATTTTGCCAGCTCCGCAACAGAAAGCAGTTGAAGCCGGCCAACATCGGCTTTCGATTATACCGATTTGGCTGGTTTCAGGAGATTGCCGGCCAGATATTACAGAACCTTCCTCAATAGTTTTGACTGACAATAAAGTATTACCAGTAGAGTCCGAATCTAGAGCACTGGGAATTGTTCTTTATTCTTTGTTGTCTACTATCCTCAAATTAATCAATTATGGCAGAAGAATTTTAAATTAGAACAATTGTGATTTATAAGATCACTTTTTAATCAAGAAGCATTTGGGTTTTTGGTGCAGATGATGATACTTCCTCATCTGGACTATTGTAATGTCCTTTAATTGGGCCTACTTTCTAAACATCTAAGAAAGCTTCAACTTATACAAAATACTGCAGTTAGGTTTATCTTTAAACTTAGGGCCTCTTGTACCAAACTGTGCTAGTGATGCCTGCACAGCAATGCCGACAAAGCCCATTCAAAGTGAATGGATTTTGTCAGCATTGCTGCACCGGGATCATTAGCGTGGTTTGGTAAATGATCATATATTCTTCAAGGCAACTTGCTTATTATTTCAGATTATTCACGGCTCTACCTCTGAGTTTCTGGTAAATATGGTTTCTAAGACTGTTTTTTTTCTTGTCGTTTATAAGTTCAACTAATTCTTTGTCCTCCCACTTTCAGAAAAAAATGCATTTTTGAAAATACTTAAGACTATATTCTTATTTGTTTTAGTTTCATTATGGAATTCCCTTCCTTACCATATCAGGATTGAACAAACTACTTGATGTTTCGGAAAAAAATTAAAGACATATTTCTTTGAACAACCTTAATAGCTTATTTAAGCGATTCAAACTGTCACTGAGTTTATTTCCATTTCATTTTTTTATTTTATATTTTCAATGAGTTAATACTGCTGTAATTTTTCATTTTGAACTTTTCTTATCCTCGTACACTGCATTGAACTCTATCTAGGGGAAATAGTGGTTTAGAAGAACTACATTGACAATGACATTTCTGCTGGAAGGATATTTCAGGTTTATCATCCTTCTCTTGAATTTTTAGAGGATCAAGTAACAAATCCAACACTTAGTACCCCTTCCAAATTTCTTCATGACATTCAAAACAAGAGCTGTATACCCTTGTTTTATGTGATAATCATGACAGTTGGAGAAGACAGAATTCGAATACAGCTATGTATCCTTTCACAATAAGGTACTGCAGTGTCTAGTAGGCCTCTAATTCTAAAGTTTAGCTCAGAAGATGGGATTCACATTTAAAAGAGGAGAAATAACACTAGTGAAGAATCTTAGTTCAAGGATTTTATTTATTGCATATTGATCATCAGAGCATTTGAACAACATATAAATCAAAGGCAAAATCCAAAGCCATGCATATCTCAATCATAGAGGCCAAAAGTCAAAGGAGGCAGAAACTGAAGAGTCAGAGAAAGATGGGATTGAACCATGTAAATCTTTAAAAGTAGCTGAAGCAATGCTTTAAAAAAAAAGATGAAACAAAAGAAAGAGATTAGCTACTGCCAAAGATATGGAATGTGAGGACAAAAGAAGTTTTGAGTCAACACAAAAGAAATGGGAATAGACATAGAAAAAAGAATTAGAGCAAGACAGCATCAGTAGGGCTGTGCACTTTGTTAGAGTGCATTTGGTTTATTAATGTGCCTTAAAATAATTCACACATACCAACTTGACTTAGATGTTAATTCAGAAATTAACACATTTTAAGTTCATTAGAAGGCCTGTTTACTAAAGTGCAGTATGTCTGTACATTTATTGTGATTTAACAGGAAAATTAATGTGCAGTAAAAGGATAATTACTACTACTACATAACATTTCTAGAGCGCTACTGGGGTTACACAGTGCTGTACAGTTTAACAAAGAAGGACAGTCCCTGCTCAAAGGAGCTTACAATCTAAAGGACGAAATGTCAAGTTGGGGCAGTCTAGATTTCCTGAATAGAGGTATAGTGGTTAGGTGCCAAAGGCGACATTGAAGAGGTGGGCTTTGAGCAAGGATTTGAAGATGGGCAGGGAGGGGGCCTGGCATATGGGCTCAGGGAGTTTATTCCAAGCATGGGGTGAGGCGAGGCAGAAAGGGCGGAGCCTGGAGTTGGCAGTGGTGGAGAAGGGTACTGAAAGGAATGATTTGTCTTGAGAGTGGAGGTTACAGGTAGGAACATAAGGGGAGATGAGGGTAGAGAGGTAAGGAGGGGCTGCAGATCGAGTGCATTTGTAAGTTAGTAGGAGAAGCTTGAACTGTATGCAGTACCTGATCGGAAGCCAGTGAAGTGACTTGAGGAGAGGGGTGATATGAGTATATCGGTCCAGGCAGAAGATAAGACATGCAGCAGAGTTCTGAACAGATGGAAGGGAGGATAGATGGCTAAGTGGGAGGCCAGTGAGGAGTAGGTTGCAGTAGTCAAGGTGAAAGGTAATGAGAGAGTGGATGAGAGTTCTATAACTGGGTGCCTATAAATAGGCACTCAGAGGGCATCTGGTAGGATCCTATTCTATAAAGGGGATGGGACTTCATATACTGCCTTCCTGTGGTTACAATTAAAGTGGATTGCATATTATATACAGGTATTTATTTTCTACCTGGGACAATGGAGGGTTAAGTGATTTGCCAAGATTCACAAGCAGCTGGCGTGGGAATCAAACCCAGCTCCCCAAGCTGCTACACTAACCACTAGGCTACTCCTTCATGCCACACTTACTTTCCTTTTAAGAACACTAGCATAAGAGTGAAAAGATGACATTACGCTTCAAATTTATATTCCGTAAAATCCTACTCAGTTTCACGCAAATTACAATAACAAAAACAGGAATCCTATATAATAAAACGCACCTCCAACATTCTGAAGCCGAGAAAGAGAAGCCTTCAAGCCTTGAAGCATTCCTGCAACGTTCCAGAACTACATGTCGTCAATTGAGGAGATGGAGCCTTACAGAGCGCACGAATGCTTCAAGACTAGAAGGCTTCACTTTCTCACACACACATACTCACTCTCTGTCTCTCACACACTCTCTCTCTCTCTCTCTCTCACACACACACACACACACTCTGTCTCTCACACACTCTGTCTCTCTCTGACACAAACACACACACACACTCTGTCTGTCTCTCTCTCTCTCACTCTCTCTCATATACACACTCCATCTCTCACCCACACACTCTCTCTCTCTCAAACATACACACTCCAAGGAAAGGGGGGCATGGAACACGCTAAGGAGGAGAGGGAGGGGGGCATGGAACTCGGAGGGAAGGGGGGCCAAGAACTCAGAGGGGAGGAGAGAGAGGGAGAGAGGAGAGGGAGGGAGGGGGGCCTGTACCTTGGACGGAAGGGGGGCCTGGAACTCGGAAGAGAGGGGGGAGGGAAGGAGGGGGTCATGGAACTCAGAGCCCCACACACATACACACACTCACTCTCTGTCTCTCACATACACTCTCTCTCTCTCACACACACTCCATCTCTCTCTCACATACACATACACTCTGTCTCTCACACATTCTCTCTCTATGACACAAACACACACACACTCTGTCTGTCTGTCTGTCTCTCACTCATTCTCTCTCTTGCACTCACACACACACTCCATCTCACACACACTTTCTCTCTCTCTCTCTGACACAAACACACACACTCTGTCTGTCTGTCTCTCACTCATTCTCTCTCTCGCACTCACACACACACTCCATCTCTCACACACACTCTCTCTTTCAAACATACACACTCCATCTCTCACACACACTCTCTCTTTCAAACATACACACTCCGAGGAAAACCTTGCTAGCGCCCGTTTCATTTGTGTCAGAAATGGGCCTGTTTTACTAGTTATAATATAAGCAACACATCCATTTTGATAAAATTAACCCACATCTTTTTTAAAAAATGGAAGTTTGAAGCTGCTTACAAAATATTAAATAATGTCATAAAGGGAGAGAGTTATATGTTAGACACAAGTGCTTATACCTGCCATAGAGCTTGTATAAGTGTGTGTGTCTTAGTTCTGGTGATACACAGATAACTTACAGTGTGTGAGTCCCTCTCATGCAGAAGCTGGACTCCATCAATATGTACACCTACTTCTACAATAGCTGCTATGTAAGATATGTGAATATTTACAAAATAGAACTGAGATGGAATTCTGTTATTTATGGGGTCCTTTTACTGAGCTGTGCTAAAAAGGGCCTTGCGCTAGCAGCAGGAGCCATTTTTGTCATACGTTGTAGCCCTTTTTACCACAGTGGGTAAAAAAGGCTGAAAATAGCCATGGCCATGTGGTAAGATTGTTCTTACCGTGTGGCCATGTGAGGTGGAAGCACTTACCGCCACCCATTGAGGTGGCAGGAATGGCTGACACGCTAATCCAACAGTAACCGGGTAGCACGCAGCTTACCCAATTACTGCTGGGTTAGCACTGTGCTAAAGAAATATGGCCCTATTTTCCCTAGCAGAGGAAATGGCATAAGCTGGGGCTGGAACAACCCCCGGTGCTCACATTGGCCGGGCTATAGCTCTAGATTAGCGTGTGGTATGCTTGCATTGGGCTTACCGCTGCTTTGTAAAAGGGGCCCTATGAGCATATATGCACACATACATACATATATGCCATTATTTGAATGATACACGCATGTAGTAGGCATATAGGTACCCTTTTACTAAGACGCATAGAGGGGCATAATCGAACGGTGCCGGCCATCTATATGGCCGGCTATCTTCGGGGCTGGCTCCACAAAGGAGCGGTGCCAACTGTATTATCAAAAAAGATGGCCGGCCTTCTTTTCTTTCGATAATACAGTTGGGGCCGGCTAAAGCTCAACATTTAGGTCAAATGTTAAGATCGCCGTATTTACAGATGGCCGGCTTCAAAAAAGTGGAAAAAAATTTAGGTGCTCAGGCTTTTTCAGTAGTACCAGTGGGATTTGAACCAGCCACCTCTGCATTAGAAGACCACTATGATAAGCTCTTGGCCACAACTCCACTTAGATGTCCCTCCCTTTTGATTATGCCCCTTCTGGTCTCTCTCAGCCAATCACAGACAGGAGTCTCTCTCAGCCACTCACAGACAGCTAAATGCGCTGTGATTGGCTGAGAGAGACCCCTGTCTGTAATTGGCTGACAGAGACCGGAAGGGGCATAATCAAAAGGGAGGGAGGGACATCAAAGTAAGTGGAGTTGTGGCCAAGAGCTCAGAGTACCAGTCTTGTAATCCAGAGGTGGCTGGCTCAAATCCCACTGGTACTACTGAAAAAGCTGAGCAAAAATAGTTTTGATTTAGGACGTCCCTGTGAGCACTTAGATTTTTTTTTTTGGGTGGGAGGGGATTGGTAACCACTGGGGGAGTAAGGGGAGGTCATCCCTGATTCCCTCGGATGGTCATTTGGTCAGTTGGGGCTCCTTTTTGAAGTTTGGTCGTGAAAAAAAAGGGACCAAGTAAAGCCGGCGAAATGCTCGTCAAGCCTGGCTTTTTGTTTCCATTATCGGGCGAAGCCGGCCATTTCGTGAGCACGCCTCCCATCCCACCCCCGTCCCGCCTTCACTACCCTACCGACACGCCCCCTTGAAATTTTGCCGGCTCCGCGACGGAAAGCAGTTGAAGCCGGCCAAAATCGGCTTTCGATTATACTGATTTGGCCGGTTTCAGGAGATCGCCGGCCATCTTCCGATTTGTGTCGGAAGATGGCCGGCCTTCTTCTTCAAAAATAAGCAGGATAGGCACCTATGTGCATACAACATGCGTCAAATTACAACTACCACCCGGCTACCGCATGCCCTGGGTAGTAATTCTAATTTTGAGAAGTGTCCAAAATGTGCAGCAGAAAATAATTTCTATTTTCTACCGTGTGGCGCTAACCAGGAGGTAATTGGCAGTGTACATGCACTAAAGAGTACCACCTGGTTAACGCGCGAGACCTTACCGCTATGTCAATGGGTGGTGGTAAGGTCTCAGGCTCAAAGTGGACACACGCTGATTTTTATTTTGCTGCATGTCCATTTTTGGCAAAAAAAGGCCTTTTTTTGCAGGTGCACTGAAAAATGGACCTGCACGCATCCAATACATGAATCTACATCAGTGCATGCAATCTTTCAGCACACCTTAGTAATAGGGCCCCATAATTGTTACTGAGTACTTAATAGAATTACCCTCAGTGTGCATAGGCTGTGCACTGTTAGGTGTGTGGCCAGTATGTCTACTGCAGTTCCGGTGCAGACGTTATTTTCCACATGTTACATTCATTTGTTAAGTGCATCCATGCTAACTGCACAAAGAACAGCATGAGAATTAATATGCACTAACTACAATGTGCATTGCAAGCTCAGTCTCCACCTATAACCTGTCTAGTCCTTAGGCTACGCAGTCAATACAGAATTTTTAACACACTGACTGTTATTAGAATAAATAGCCATTAGCTGGTTACTGTGTGCTAAAAGACATATAAATTGCTTTGGAGACTTTGGTAATCATGCCCCCTAGTATGTGTTAAAAAAAATTGAATATGCAATAATAACATTTTTATGAAAGCAAATGTGTGAAACAGACTTTTAATAAGCTCGAAACTTGGGAAAAACTCTGAAGCACACCAAAAATGTTTACCTTGTGTACATCCCTAATTGATAGGGAGTATATGATGAGACAATGTAGCACAGTTAGGGTGAACCAGAATGGATGGACATGGTAGAAAGTTCTTAAGATGAGTATAATGAGAAAGTAGATTCAAGTGGGGTTAAATGGAAATAAAAAAAACTGTACATGCCTTTTCATAATTCAAAAGAGAAATGAATGGAGGCTTTTCCTAAGGTGTTCTGCTATAAATTCTGGGAACAGTACTTTTTGTACATATAATAATTGCAAGCCAGCCCTCCAGATGTTTCTTTAATCTTTTTCTTCACTTGTATCAACATGTTCCCTCTGGAAACCAATGTAGTTGTCAGTTCTGAAAATTGCTGGCAGGGAAGTCAGAAGGGTTATGACAAGAAGTTAATTATAAAGATCTTGTAGACTAATGTACAAACATACATGAGATACACCAAGTCATAATCAGATGCCACTCTATCGTTCAGTAGTACTGTTTTGGCAGATTCTTCAGAATACTAATTTAATTTTGCCTGTTTAAAAATAAACAGAGATGATGAGCTACTAGAAACAAATTATTTTTATGTCACTTGTTCATACAGAAATTTCTCCAGACCCAGAATCTATCTGGGTCTATTTTAGAGGTCAACGAATGACGGCTTCAGTTTCGGTTAGGGTGGTGAAACTGGCCCAAAATCCTTTTTCTGCCTGGTTTCAATTTTGGACGAAAGGTTACAACCATAGTTTCGGTTTCGACAGAAACTGAAAATTTGTTGGTGATGAAAGATGAAAATTTGTACTTTATAGCATTTCTCTCCTTCCCTCCCCCTTCCCTCCGAATAGGAATTGCCTCTCTCTCCCCTCCCCCCATATCTGTAGATGCCCCCTTGAGCCTATCTTACAATCCCTGTCAGTATAGCTTCTGCCCGTGCTGACTCTATTCTCAAAATGGCTGCCATGAACTTTAGTGGCAATCTCGCGAGATTGATGCAAGAGGTCACGGCACAATTTTGAGAGTAGAGCCGGCATGGGAAAGAGCAACTGGGGATCATTCCTCCCCTGACTACACCACTAGACCACCAGGGATTGTAAGGTAGTCTGGGGAGGCTACTCTTTGGACTTTATGTATCTAGGTGTGGGTGTGTGCAAAGTGATAACAAGTAATGAAGTTATAATCTTGCATAGTGGTTTATATGACAAATAGAGTGTTCCAAATAAATACTTTCAATTCAAAAGATTAGCAACAATTTAAGTCTGTAATCCCCCTGCTTACTAAGCCATGCTAGTAGCTGCTGTGCGCTAATGCCGACACAGTCCATTCACTTTGAATGGGCTGTCAGAATTGCTGGGTGGCAGACACTAGCACGGCTTAGTAAATATTGGGGTAAATTTTGGGATGATATGCTTCTTAGGAATTGGCCTCTCTATGAAGGTGTGACATCAGCTGTCACTCCAAATGTGTTGCAAAGTCAGCCATTGTAAAAGCATTATAGCTTTTATTTTCAGTTGTCATTAGCTGAGGTCCATGTATGCGGAGACTATTTTGCTAGGAGATAAAACATAGTCTTTCATTATTTAAATTATTATATATATTTTGGCTTGGATACTATTTGGGTGATTCTATAATATGTGGGTACAGTATTTTCTCTGTCCCTAGTGGGCTCACAATCTAAGTGTTTTGTACCTGGGGCAATGGAGAGTTAAGTGGCTTGCCCAGGGTCTACTGCCCTATAGGAGGCTGGAACTTGAGACAGAGCTCCGTTTTCCTGTTCGAAGGCCGAATGGAAGGAAGCTGGGCCAGAGACTGAAGACTGCACTACATGGAAGACTGCACGGATTGTTATTATTTTAAATTGTGGTCTTTACCTGTTATGCTTTTTTCTCAACATAGTGAAAGTGGAACTATGTGGATTTATTCCCTGCCAGCCGAAGGATATATCTAAATGGACAAAACTGTGAGGGTGATGGCAGGAGGGCAGGCTCTTGCGATACGCCTGATCAAACTTATCAGTGAAATATTATTGCAGCCTTTTGTTGGATGTAATTCTGCAAACAAATTCTGGGGGCTGTTGGGGGGGGGGGCAAGCTAAATAATGGAATAAAGAAATTAAATAAATAAATAAATAAATAAAGGGGATTGCTTCTCTATTTGATGAGATTTGTGGGATAAATGTTTTGGAGTATGCTAATTTTCCGAATTGGATTAAGAGAGATAAACTCATGATCCTCGGGGAGACTTTTGTAACGACTTTTGTATAGGCTGAAGGAAGCCTGAGGAAAGGCCACCCAGTCTGAGAAAGGATATAATGGTTTTCAGTTGGAGGAGCAAGATTTTGTGCCTGCAGGTGCTGGAGGAAAACCAGGAAGGTCTTCACGGTCTCTTGCACTGTTCTCTCTAAACTGAGTGGGAGTCCTCCATCTGCAGTGCTGCCAGTGGTTGGTGGTGCTTCAATGTTGTGCTTTCAATTATGGACAACTAAGAAATACAATGTGTCCCAGACATTAACATTACAGCAGGAAAATCAAATCCAAATCTACCATATTTATTATTTTTTCATTTATTTCATAGGTTTTTGGGGATCATCAGATCTTAATGCAACTCACACCATTAGAACAGCTTGTTCTTTCTTTATTTTGGAAAACATGGTTGTGGTGCAAATCCTCATTAGATCACCCTGTTTATATATATATATATATATATATATATATATATATATATATATTTGTGACATATACTGTATCTTATATAGCAAATCGTGATTATTCTTAGAACCTATGCTGTAGCACAACACAGCACTTATCTGGTTGGCGACAATGTTTAGTAGCAGGCCATTTTGTTTCTATGCAGGAGTACAGGACACATATGCTTTGAGAACCTCTTCCCTGAGGAAGTTTTTTTTTAGGAAACCTGGCCATGTCGGTGGAGGTTCTCCTGCTACTAAACATTGTCGCCAACCAGATAAGATAAGTGCTGTGTTGTGCTACACCATAGGTTCTAAGAATAATCACGATTTGCTATATAAGATATATGTCACAAAAAAAAAAAAAAAAAAAAAAAATATATATATATATATATATATATAAATACAGGGTCATCTAATGAGGATTTGCACCGCAACCATGTTTTCCAAAATGAAGAAAGCACAAGCTGTTCTAATGGTGTGAGTTGCATTAAAATCTGATGATCCCCAAAAATCAATGAAATAAATGAAAAAATAATAAATATGGTAGATTTGGATTTGATTTTCCTGCTGTAATGTTAATGTCTGGGACACGTTGTATTTCTTAGTTATATTCAAGTCCCCACATTGCTTTGAAAAATGGTTTGGTCAATCAATTGGATTTTTCAATTATGAACAGGCAGGTTCCCTGGAGTCCTGTAGATTGCAAAATGTGGTAGTGAAACAGCACCCCCCACTGGCAGAACTGTAGTTGGCGGTCTCCTGCTCATCTTAGAAGGAACAGTGGTCACTTGGCCCACGCCCATGGGTGGGCAGTGCTTTACAGCACCTTATTTCAAAATCAAGCCCAAAGTGGGCTAAAATACTTTATAAACCAGTTTTAAATCAGTATTTTTAAACTATAGAGAAAGCTAACAATTACAACTGGCTGACTCAGAAGGTCCCTTTTACTAAAATGCATTCGAATTTTGCAGTTACTATGTGTTAATGACCAAAATTAACTAACAGTAACTCCAAAGCCTCTGAGTTAACTGTTGGAGGCATTCACAGCATCTTCTATACACTTGAGCATTCAATATTGCACTTAGCATGGAATAGTGCCTAATGTAATTATTTTAAATTTGTTCTCATATGCATGTAAATATTTGCCACCTTAATCTAGGGGGTTCCTTATAGAATTACCCCCTTACCGTGCATTAATTGCATTGCAGATAATGTAACTCCACTCCATCTACTGAGGTGACATTAACTGATCTGCATTACCCACTGTGTTAAGTAAGTTTATTTTGGATTTCACCTTTGCTGAAGGTGAATTACATTCAGATACATCAGGTATTTCTCTCTGTCCCTGGAGAGCTCACAATCTATTTTTGTACCTGAGGCAATGAAGGGTTAAATGAGTTGTCTAAGATCACAAGCAGCAGCAGTGGGACTTGAACCAGCCACCTCTGGATATCAAGACTGGTGCTCTAACCACTAGGCTACTCCTTCATGCCATACCACACATTAAGCTACTGGTACATTGATCATTTATTTTCAGCTCAGTTAATAAGATCTACATCATTTGAAGTGATACAATGACTAAAAGAGTGCATGTGAGACATATGAGGGTGCTTTGTTAGATAGTAGTTTGGCAGACAATGCCTTCTTGGTCTCATTGCTATTGGTCCTAAACGGATGTTTTAAATGCACAGCCAGGAAAACATGGCTAATGTATGCATAACTCTATAGGCATCAAGGAACAATGAATTCAATTAAGAGACAGGATTGATCAAACACTTCTGAGTTCTCTTTAATGAATATAGCTGGGCTTTTCCAACTTTCCTTCCTACAGTTTCTCTTATATCTATAGAGCAGTTCTAATAGCCATGTTTTCCTAGAGAAAACTGGAGTCTTTGTAGTTAGTGATACCTTTAAAAGAACACCTCCCCCCTCACCAAAAAAATATTATGCTAATAAATGAGATTTTCAGGGCCCTTCTTCACCCTCAGCTTAACAGGAGATTTAAGATTTGTCTTCATTTTCTAGTACAGGGGGCATCAAACTGTGGCACCCGCAGGATTGCAAATCAGTCTGATTTTTTAGGACGCTGCTAACAAATATGCATGAGATATATTTGCATACAATGGATGTAATGCATGAAAACATTTCTCCTGAATATTCTTCAGGGATAGTTTGAAAACCTGACTGCAGTTTGACATCCCTGCTCTACTGTGGAATGGATTATCAATTACATTTTAATATGCATGTGCTTACTATTTAATCTTACAATAGACACAGCCAGGGAGTAATAGACAGAAAAAATAAAGGAGGTGCTTCAGGGTTTACTCAATCATATAAAAGTTTAGAGCCTAAGGGAGGGGCAATACAAGCCAATGGCAGTTTGATTACCTCAGAGCAGTGCCTTAGCGAGGGCGGCCGACACTCGGGGCGGGTTGCCGCTGTGCACCCCCCCCCCCCCCCCCGTGTGCAGCACGGCGCACCCCCCCTCGGCGCAGGCACCCCCCCCCCCGGAGCGCATTCTTACTACTGGTGAAGGAAAGGAGATGGGTGGGAGGGCCGCTCCGCCCCGAGTGCACGTCGCTGGGAGCTGCATCGGCTCCGCTGGTTCCCTGCTCTCTCTGCCCCGGAACAGGAAGTAACCTGTTCCGGGGCAGAGAGAGCAGGGAACCAGCGGAGCCGACACCCCCCCAGCGGCATGCACCTGGGGCAAACCACCCCACCGCCCCCCCCCCCTTCCTACACCACTGCCTCAGAGGGAAAGGAGGGGATTTGAAATACCAGCTTTCTGTGGCACAATCAAAGCAGTTTACATATTATATGCAGGTACTTTTTCTGTCCCTAGTGGGCTCCCAATCTAAGTTTTTTTGTACCAGGGGCAATGGGGGTTGAGTGAACTGCCCACAGATGCAAGGAGCCCCAGGGGAAATCAGATCCGGTTCCCCTGGTTCTCAGGCCACTGCACTAAAAATTAGGTTACTCCTCTACTCAGGCTTCTACGAAGACTGGGGTAATTTTCACAGTGTTACTATGAGTTGCAACCATAGCAAAATGCAATGACCTGAACAGAGCCTCAGTTACAAACATGTATCAATCTTTCAAGAAAGCTGGGGGTAATCTGCACAAAATGAACATGGTTAAAACTCCAGCATAAGTGATAATGGGGAGGTCAAATGTTTTAAACAGCCTCATTAAGGGGTCCTTTTACTAAGAAGTGGTAAAAAAAATGGCCTTGAATATCTGAAGGTAGACAAAGCCATGAGGCCAGATGGGAAACATCCAAGAATATCAAGGAAACTTAGAGATATCCTGGCAGGATCTCTTAAGGATTTATTTAATAGATCCTTGGAGATGGGAAATATTCCACAGGATTAGAGACAAGCGGATGTGGTCCTCCATCACAATAGAGGAGACAGGGAAGAAGTGGGAATCTGTAGGCTGGTAAACCTCACTTAGGTGGTTGGAAAACTAATAGAGACCCTGCTGAAGGGTTGCAGGAAATACTTTTAAAACAAATAGGAGGAAATATTTTTTCACTCAACAAATAGTTGAGTGAACTCTTTGCCAGAGGATTTATTAACAGTAGTTAGTGTATCTGGGTTTGGACAAATTTGGAAGAAAAGTCTATGCTCTGCTATTGAGACAGACGTGGGGAAGCCACTGCTTACCCTGAGACTGGTAGCACGGGATGATGCTACTATTTGGGTTTCTGAAAGTTACTTGTGACCTGGCTTGGCCACTTTTAGAAAAAGGATACTGGGCTAGATGGACCATTGGTCTGACCCAGTATGGCTATTCTTATGTTCATGCTCTATGTATGCACATGCTCATGTTCATGTTATTGCACATAGTTTGCCAGTAGGTGTACACATGGACAGATTCTGGGTGGAGCATGAGTGGGATGTCAAAATATAATTGTAACTTATAGAATATGATAAGTTACATGTTTCTCTGGAACATAGGCATGCACATTTATTCCAGTTTGATGGCTGGTGTAAGTGTTTGTGCCTAAACACATGTGGGTATTTCTACCTAGTTACACTAGTATTCCATAAAGAAAAGTAGGTACCCACTTTCCTTTATAGACTATGCTAACACCATGCAGGAAAGAAAACACCCAAAATAACTGTCATGGACATGGTTACTGTAGGCTAAATGAACCTTTTGTCTGACCCAGTATGGCAGTTCTTATGTGACTTCTCTATCAGTTCATTCCTCCAAGTCTAAATTCAGATCACCTACAAGTACAAACTGATGAAATGAGTTAACAATACAGCAAGCCAATTACATTAAAATGTAAAAAAGCATATAAAAATATAAAATCAGAAATCAAAGCAGAGCTAGATAAATGCTCCTTAATATCATAGATCTTATTGCAAGTCTATCTAATTCATCATCAATTGTGGATATACTAAAAACCAGATTGACTGGGTGTGTCCCAAAGCCTGTACTGAGAACTCCTCATATAACATAAACAATTGAAGAATGGGTGTAGGGGGCAAAAATTGAAAAAAAAGGTATGCTCAATACACATACCTGTTATTCAAAAATATGTGAAAAATATATTGTCAGCAAGCACCCCTCCGTGCTGTCCGCTCTCCACTCAACAGCTCTCCGTGTGGTCTGTGCACAACTTAGCACCTCTCTGGGCTGTCCTTCTTCACCCACACAATTGGGGCTAATCCATCTCCTAAGCCAACTGCTCCTGCTCACTTGCAAAGAGTAATTTACAGTACTATTTATTCAGCAGAGTACTTTATTCCAGAGCACAACCAGCGAGAAAACAGCAAGTCCACTGTATTATAGCTGCTGGTCTCTGTGCACCTGGCTTCCCTTCTTCCCCCACCCAACAATCCCCAATAGTTCAGAACAGTTCAGTCTTGAAACTTCACAACAACTTGAAATAAACCTTTGGCTCAGTCAATTCCTCTACTCCCTTTCTCCTACTGCTTAGGAGATAGAGGCATTTTCTCCACCCTCACTTGTCAGACACCAACACTCTGACAACCTCCCACAAAAATGTCCAGACTGACCTTCTTCAGGTAATTAACCTTTGTCCTGAGCAGAAGAACTCCATTTGCTCCTGCTCAGCCTCCTTCATGACATTTTCACTGTTCTCCTCCAGCTCAATCTCCTCCCACTCCATGGAGTCTTCCCCCACCCTCTCTCCCAGGTGCTGCTCCTCCCCTTGATTATCCTCCATCTCCCAATCACCTCCTGACTTTTCTGCCTGCTGGGAGTTGGAGTGCTGTTTCTCATGTTCCCTCCTCCCTTGCAAGTGCTGCTGGGTTCTGTAGTTCTCTTCCTTTCTTGCAAGTCTCCTACCCCCTTTTCCCAGCAGAGAGTGCTCTTCATTTCTTGGCTGACTGCCCCTGTCAGCTCTTCTCTGCTTTCCCTCTACCTCCTCCTTACAATATTAGATCCAAAAGAAAAATAATTTAGGAATAAGATTTAAAAAAAGAAGAAGAAAAAGCAGTAGTGGTACCCAAGGAACAAAAACAACTTTTAAAGAGTCTTGCTGGCCCTGCTGGTTTAAATATTATATTGAACATGATCAAATCATTGTACAACATTGATTTTTTTGTGGAAAATTATTAAGTAGGGAGCAATGCATAGCGGATTTGGTCCTTTAAGACTAAAAAGACCTTTGGAATATATTAACACAAATGAGGAGAGAGAAAAAAAAAGGATAGTGGCTTATTTCCATAAGTGGATGTAAATCATTAGCCTGCTGTCATATTCTAATGCTATTCTAGGGTCTCTTCTGGTTACCTGATCATGAATAAGTCCAACACCTGTACTCAAAGGAGCTTAGTTCCAAAACTAATTATGCAATAGAGTTAGATATCAGTATGTAGTTTTAAAAGTTTCTAACAATCATTTTAAAAAAATGAAAGGGAAAAAGGACAATTCTCTAATCTTTCATTCTTTGCCTGGTTCTCATTATTTTTAGTTCAGTACATTATTAAACCTGGAGTAGCATGTTGCTGTGATAGTTCTGAGTGATACCCTGCTTTCTCATTACACTGAACAGTCTGATCTTATATGCACAATTAAGCACAGAGGAAAATTTAGTTGCTATTTCAGAATTTATAATTATCTAGGTATGAAATTTGAGCTTCAAGTATTAGTATGAACTCCCGTCATTATATCTAAAACATCCACATTCTGTATTCTCAAAAGACAATGTAAACAAAGTGGTAAATACTCTGTTATTTTATAGGCTTCTTGCAACTTCTACAAAGGAATCGTGGCTCCTGTGCAGCTGTGTATGACATCTTTACAGGTCTGGATTGCTTTGAATTATTCTCTCTCACTAACAGCACGATTCTATATATGGCGCCTAAAATTAACACGCATAAGACAATTACAACTAAGTGCATTCTAAATACCATGCGTAAATCTACGTGTGGTATTTAGAATATAATTAGGCATAATTCATGTGACTAAATGTACGTGCGTCCATTCATGCCAGTGAAAAACTGGCATAAATCCCTGAATGTAGATTTGCGTGCACTGGCCCATATTTTATAACAATACACATAGATTTTAGAATGCCCATGAAATGCCCATTTCCATGCCCCTAAGCACATCCCTTTTTGCCAGTGCACATTAGAATTTAGGTGCAGGCATTACAGAATATGTTTAGCAATGTGCGTGCGTAAATTTGCCAATTAGTCTCATTATTGCTTGGTAAGAGCTGTTAACAACACTTAATTCTAATTTTGACACGAGTCCAAAATGCGCAGCCGAAAATAATTTCTATTTTCTACCACATGGCGCTAACTGGGTGGCAATCAGTAGTGTATGTGCACTGATGATTACCACGTGAGACCTTACCGCTATGTCAATGGCTAGTGGTAAGGTCTCAGGCCCAAAATGGATGTGCGCTGATTTTTATTTTGCCGCATGTCCATTTTCAAAAAAAATAAAAGCCCTTTCTTGCAAGCACGCTGAAAAACGGGCTTGTGTGCATCCAAGACACTCGCCTACATCAGTGCAGGCCATTTTCCAGCGCACCTTAGTAAAAGGACCCCTTATTTTGCATACGCAAATTGAACACGTGCACACAATTTTTGGCAACTTATATAGTAATAAGGGGCAATTGTACACAGAAGTTATAGAATAATAGCAGTATTAAATAACTTATGCACACACCTGCTTTAACCTGTAAATGCAAGGGAGCGTTCACAGAGGGAGGAACATGGGGGGCATGGGAGTTTCCAGCATTTACAGAGTACTGTAAGTTATGTGTTAAAGTACTGCCATTAGGTGTCTAGAATAAACAGCTCTTAATGCTGTTTTGAAGCTTCAGCAGATGCTGTGATTAATATCATCCATTATCCCCTGGATTCTATAAAGGGCGCTCTAATTGCACACCCAAATTTGGGTGCAATCCAGAGACGCACGTGCAACTAAATTGGGTAATGAGCCAATTAACATCAATAATTAGGTGCTAACAACCAATTATTGTTGTTAATTGGCACTTTAAAATTTACACATGCATTTGGTTTGCACTGTTCTATATCCGACAAGAAAAGAAGAACAAAAAACCTTCACACAGGTCAATGCAAGCAGGCAAACACAGCGAAGGTGACACAAAAGATGATGTAGAAAAAACGTCCGATGGACTCAGAGTTCACAACAGAAGTTTTATTCAAAAATATGCAATGGACACGACACGAATTGTGTTTCAGCCATAGTGCAAAAGTTGAACTTCTCAGCGTTCTATAGCATCTGAAAAAATGACCTAGTATCTGGTGTAATTCTTTGAGTCCGTTGGACGTTTTTTCTACATCACCTTTTGTGTCACCTTCACTGTGCTTACCTGCTTGCACATTCTATAACACTTGGCATCTAGCTCTACTAGCGTGTAATTCAAAAGGGGGCACGGTGGTGGGCATGTCAGGGGCATTCCAAAAACTTGCATGCGGAATTATAAAATACGGCCTCAGTGTGCCTAACTTGAGCATCAGCATTTACACCAGATTTTAGCAGACGTAAGTCTGACACCTAAAGATAGGTGAGGAAATCAGCACTAAGTGCAATTCTATAAAGGGTGTGCACCCTTTATAAAATCATGCTTAGCACTTATTTTTTTCTGGCACTGAATTTTGAGTGCAGCTGAAGATTATCTCATGCCCTTATCTAAAGTTCAGGCATTCACACATCTATTGACACTGGATTTACAGTTTTTTGTGTGTGATGAGGCCTTGATTGCTGATTCACAACGAGGCTGGCAGCTTACTGAGGTGAATTGGAACTGTTTCACGTTCTTCTCTGCAGTAATAAAGGAAGTGATGTAAAGAACAAACTGTGGTTGGATGGTCTGAGGACTTGCAGAGGGAAAGTAAAGTGATATTTGTTGCTGATTAAGAAAATTCAATGAACGCTAAGCAAGTTGAGGTCTGGCCTGTTTAGAGGGCTAAGTTGTTGCAAAAAGCATTGATTCACTATTCATGAAAAACCTGTGTGTGGGTGGCTGAAGATGAATGAATGGTTTTATGTGTCTGTGTTTAATGATTTGTACTAAATAAAATATATTTGATTTGATTATCTAGAGTTTAATTAATAGGCTGAATTCTGAGTGCCATTTACTGAATACAGCCCCAGCCCCATGTGTTTCAGCGTCACTTTGTCTCAGAAATTTGGGCAGTGGTTTGACAACTATGGAGTGGCAGTTTCTTCATCTCTAGTAAGTAGAAGATGCCTGGAATGTGGATTGAGGGGATGTAAAACAAGAAAAAGCTGTTGTTGACAAAGGCACAGAGGAAGTACAGAGTCAAGTGAGCAAAGAAGTATTCAAAATAGACTTGTGAGATATGGGCAAAGGTACTTTTCAGTGACAAAAATACTTTCTGCCTCTTTGGAGATGAGACTCACACATATATATAAGGTGATTTCCAGGTGAAGAATGGAAGCCAGAGTGTTTGAATATGTTTGTCAAACATTTGTTGAAGATCATAGCTTGGGGTTCTATGACAGCAAGTGGTGTTGGGATGACTACAGATCATCAACAGCATGGTAAATGCCAAGGAAAACATAAAGTGTATGATTCCATTAGCAGAAAAACTTTTTCCAGGTGACTACATACTTTAGGACAACAATGCCTCAGGCCATTAAGCAAATGAACATGTTGACTGGAAGAAATCCAAGACAATCTCTACCCTTGATTGGCCAACCCAGTCATCAGACAATCAAGAACTTGTGGCATGAAATATCAATGAAATATCCAAGCAGCATCCTACATTAAAAAAAAAAAAGACCTGACAAAAGGCACTCACTGCAGACTGGGATTCAGTGGCCACCAGCCACCATATTTTAAAGTTGATCCATTCAATGTCAGGATGGTGCAAGGTCATCTGCAAGAGTAAAGTCTGACCTTTGCTATAGATCAATACTTGTATTTTACACTTTTTCACATATGTAACATGCATTTATGACAGAAGTAGCATTACAAAATCATTGTGCAGGAAGCCACAATGAATAACAACAGTAAAGCACAAATTTTAAAAATTGAAATGAAACGCATATCGATGATACTGAAATTCCATATTGCAAAAATCTATTCCAGATTTGAACACCACTGTAAACATGTTATTGACATGGAGTAAGTGGGCACACCGAAATGTGCATGTCTAGATGTCAACTTACACTATTATTCTATAAGAACACTTGTGTATGTCAAGGCTCTTACGGAATAGGCCAGTGTTTCTTAACTTCTTCAAGTAACTCCTAAGTTGAACAACTTTCAACCAAGTACCCCCAAGTTCTAATCTGCAAAGATTTTGAAACGGCATTCCAAAAACTGAAATATTCTAATCACAAAATAGAAAATGCAATTATTTTTCCTACCTTTGTGGACTGGTTATTTTATTTATTGTGTTGGTCTGAACTCTGGTTTCTGCTTTCCTTTATACAAAAAGAAAACATAGAAAAATGAAGGCAGATAAAGACCATATGGCGTATCCAGTCTGCCCATCCATACCATCTACTCTCCCTATCATTCCCTTACAGGTCCTATGTACCTGTTCCAGGCTCTCTTGAATTCAGATACTTTTTCATCTCCTCCATCTTCTCTTAACTCTCTTGTCATTTTTCTCTCTCCTCCTTTTCCTTTCAGCTTTCTTTAATTTATTTTTCTGCCTGTCTGTCCAGATTTAATTCATTCTTACTATTCAGTCTTCAATTTCCATCTTTTTTTTTACTGCAGCTACCTACAGTTTTCCATCTCTTTCCCTCACCCAACTTTCCTATTCCCCTTCCTCTTATTCTCCAGTTTTTCACTAACTCTATCCTCTTCCCCCCTTCCATGCAGTAGCTCCCCTATTTATGTCCCCCTTTCCATCCAGCATTTTCCCTCTTCCTCTGTTCATTCAGCATCTCTCCTCTTTCTCTCCCAACCTTACTATCCATCTCCCTTCTCTCTCTTTCCCAGTGGCTTACCAAGAGGAGGGCGGTGGGGGCAGTCCGCCCCGGGTGCACGCCGCAGGGGTGGGTGCCATGCGCCGATCAGCGTCGTTCGTTTCCATGCTCCCTCTGTCCCAGAACAGGAAGTAACCTGTTCCGGGGCAGAGGGAGCATGGAAACGAACGACGCTGACTGGCGCGCGGCATGCACCCGGGGGGAGGGGGTTCTTTCGCCGGGGTGGGGGAGGTGTCCTTTCGCCGGGGGGGGTCGCGCTAATCAGGGGGGTGCTGCACCCAGGGGGTGGGGCGCATCGGCGATCCGCCCCGGGTGTCAGCGCCCCTAGGAACGCCACTGCTCTTTCCCCCTTCAATTCAGTGTCTTTTCTCTCCCTTCCCATTTCTACCCTCTCATCTTCTATTCCCCCTAGCCACTGCTGCTGCTTCTCCAGACTAGCAGCAGCAAAACAACATAATGCAGTGGCAGGGCTGCAGTCTCTATGCACATACTGTCAGCTCTGCTAGTTCCCAGCTCCCTCTGATGACAACTTCCTGTTCTGGGGCAGAGGACCGGCAGAGCCAGCCATACGAGCATGGAGACTGTAGAACCACAACTGCTCTGTGTTGTTTTGCCACTGCTGCTGATAGTCTGAAGAATCAGCAGCAGTGGCGGGAGGGAGATGAGAAAGGTCTTATACCGGGCACTGCATACCCCCCCCCCCCCGCTAAGGTCTCACGTATACCTTGGGATACAAGTACCGCTTGTTGAGAATCTAATAGGCTCCCAGTCAACAAAACTTAAGGGTCCTTTTACTAAGGTGCATAGGCACCTACGCCTGTCCAACGCACGTCAGATTGGCACTACTGCCTGGCTACCACATGCCCTGGATGGTACTTCCATTTATGGCATGTGCCCAAAACACATGGTAAAAAATATTTTCTATTTTCTACCACAGGATGCTTACCTAGTGGTAATCAGCAGTTGGCGCGTACTGGATACTTACCGCCTGGTTAGCACGTGAGACCTTATCGCTAAGTCAATGGGTGGCGTTAAGGTCTCAGGCCAAAAATGGACATGCACTGGTTGTCATTTTGCTGTACGTCCATTTTCTGGCACAATAAAAAAAATCCCTTTTTTTCCAGGTGCGCTTAAAAAATGGTCCAGCGTGTGTCCAAAACACACACCTACACCAGCACAGGCCACTTTTGGGCACGCCTTAGTAAAAGGACCCCCTTAGGCACCTAACTTGTAGCTCCCAGCTATAGAATTGCCTGTAAATCTGTAACTGAATGTAAAAAAAAAACTTTTCAGATGACATCAGGAAATCTTTTGGCCTGGACAAATATACTAATGCAATTTTCCTTAAAGAAAAAATGAGCAAAAATGAAAACATTTCTCTAATTGATGACTGTGACATTAATGAGCTTGAATAGGATGGTGTATATAAATATCTAGGAGTAGAGAAAGGAACAGATATTTCTGAGAAAAAACGAGCACTAAAGAATATTACAGCAGATATTGACAAGCACTGTAACAACATACAATAAAGATACAAGCTATTATTCCTGTGGTCTTATACAGCTTTGAAATTGTAGACTTTTCACAAGAAAACTACTCACACAAATAACAGATGTAGAGTTGTGCATGCAATTTTTCCTGACCTAATTTTCAAAGGAAATTTTCCCCGTTTGAAATTGTTGAAAAGATTACAGATAAATAGTATCCATAGACTTTACATGTAGCGCTTACAGTGGATTCCTGTGCCCAACTTTGGAAATGAGGCCTTATACCAGATGAAACCTTTACTTAAGGATACGGCGTTTTTAGCCAGTGTTCAGTTGTCCAAGTGCTTTCATTCAGAAACACGAGTGGAGATTTACTTTGATGACTTTTCTAGAAATATGTATGATATGAAATCTCTCCAGATCCCTGATGCTGGCCAGTAGGGCTGAAACATCAGTCGCACCCCCAATAATTTTGAAAAGTTGGCTCCTATGGTGTCGGGTCTCCTTTGTTGTTCTTGAAGATTATTGAAATAAAGCATTTTGGACACCATCTGCGAGAGGTTCTTTTCTTTTCTCCTCTACTGTTTTTATTGCCTGATGCATCCTATTCGTGGAGGTTTTTTCTTCTGTTTGTGACTGACATAAATCCTGGTGCACAAGTTAGATATGTAACCCTGGTATTCTATAACACTGCATCTAAATATTTGGAATTACCCCTACCCACCCATGCCTCTCCCATGACCACGCCCCTTTTTGAATTGTAAACAATTCACTTTTAGCATTCAGCATTATAGAATACCACATAGGCAGATACGCATGTAAATCTAAATTAGTGCCAAATGCCTATCAACTCCAATTAATCTCAATAATTGTTTGTTACCACCCAACTGTCTAATGAGTTTACAAGTGCATCTGGGCTTCATGCCCAAATTTGGGCAACCTACTGTATATAGAATACAGGGGTAAGCATGGAAATGTATGTATAAGGTTATATTTAGGAGGACAATCTTTTGTAGTTAAAAATTTGTGATTCTGTCTCTGACAATTTTTCAATAAATCATGGTGTCCTGCAAGGGTCAACCTTGTCGGCCTTGCTGTTCAGTTTGTACATGGCCTCTTTGGGCAAGGTATTTCAGAGTCTGAAGGTGTCCTTCAGGATGTTTGCTGACAGTAAACAGGGATTTAGACTATCTCAAGGACAAACAAATAATTAAGGGTGGGTAGGTGAGAGCATAATTAGGCAAGACTAGATGGGAAATGAGATTAAGAAAAGGTGTGGGTAAAATTCAAATACAATTAGATTAGTACCTATTGCTGATTTTCAGACAATCTTGCCGAGCCTGATTTTAACTAGAATAGATTTTTGTAATTCTCTCTATCTAGGCATGTCAGCAGCTAGATTTCAGGCTCTGCAGATCCTGCAGAATGCAGCAGTACGTCTGCTTGTAGGGATGCAGAAATCAGATCATATTACCCCAGTTTTGAAAGCATTTCAGTGGTTGTCTTTAAACACATGGACATGTTTAAGATGTTGTGTTTAATTCATCAACGTATTAATGGAATTGTTCCAGATTATTTTGTGAATGTGCTACCAACCAAGACATGCTTTACGGTCTGAGATAGCAAAACAGTTATGTATACCTGGATATTTGGCTTTTCACTTTGCTGATACTCGTACTCGAGCTTTTTCAGTTCCTGTGATAAACATGTGGAGCCATCTTCCAGGATATTTGAAGCTTTGCTCAGATAAGCAACAATTTAAGTAATATTTGAACTCATTGTTTTAGAAAGGTGTTTTTAAAGGGATGGTCTTTGACCTCTCTTATTAAGTTCTATTGACAGCTGGAAGGAGTTTTTGTTAAGTACCAAATGGTTAATTATTTTATGTCTTGATTTTATATATGTTTTATTGTACTCTGCTTTGGATTTAAAGCAGGTTATAAATATCCAAAAATTAAATAAATAAATAAAACGCTTTGGTATATTTTGCCCGGATCAGGGGGGTCTTGGCCCAGTTCTTGGGGCACGCTCAGTCAGTTGGGTTTTTGGGATGTCCACAGTGGATGTGCATGAGATAAATTTGCTTGCACTACCTCTATTGTATGTGGGTGTGTCTCATGCATGTTCATTCTAACGCACCTTAGTAAACATACCCCTTAGTGTACTGAAGGCTTGACTGGCTGAGTGTGTTCCAAGGAATGGGTTGAGAACCCCTGCACTAGAGACAACCCCATGGAGAAAAAAGTGACTACACCAGAAAATTCACTTTGTACAGAGATCCATGATATACAGCAGAAAAGCACAGACAAAAACATAAGAATATGCATGAAGTCCAACTAATCCCAAAATATCCACCATCCTCTATCATATACTTTCTAAGTACTCAGGGACAACAAATAGAATAACAGGCAGATCAGAATGGCATCCCACAGCTCTTCTGGCAAAAGCACCAAAGGTGTCCCTCAAGCTGCCTTACAAACCCCCCCCCCCCCCCCCACACACACACAAACACACACACACACCCCTTTTCAGTTCCACTGTCTCAACTAAACCAATTTCTGACCCCTAATCCAAAGAAGAAAAAGAAGAAGATGATATTGAATAATCAGTGGATTCAGAAGACCTCCAAAAACCTAGCAGGCCCTAGCATGGCTGGTCTAAATGCTTCACAAAATTATTAGAATTTTGTATAAACTTCTTGTCCTTTAAACACCAGTGCAACCCTTTGTCCTTTTGCCACCTTTTTCTGCCCTCTTATTTTCCCCCCAGCAATGTTCCAAGAAAATAACTGATCTGAAAATTCAGAATACTGAATGTCTGAGGATTCCCAGTGCATTATGCTGGCCAACTCTGAAGGTTCCTGAAGATACATTTGAGCGCCAGATGTCTCATGACCAGGAGAAGCCTGGACATTACACTACTGACTCTTTGACACCTTCTTAGATGCTGATGATGAGTGGGACTTATTCCTCTTAGCATGTTTCCCCTTTGGAACCTGAGGTACAGAAGACCCTTGTATCACAGCAACCTCCAACTCAAAGGCTGCAAACCACTCAGACAAGCACTTTCATCACCAAAATGCTAGGGTTTTCTTAAAATTCTCTTAGCTAGTCCTTCAACCTCCTCCCATAGACTTCAGTTTACATTTAGGAGGCATAGTCTTGACATTATCATGCCCTCATAGCTGAGGGTGCAATGGGCGCACTTTGGGGGGTGTCCAGCAGTGGGCAGCGCCAGTGACTGGCAGGATGGAGGTGCAGAGTCCTTGTTCCCAGCGGCACGCTCTGGCAAGGGGCATCATAGCATGGTTTCCACTTGCACGTCTCCTTAGCAGGGGGATCTGCTCTACATTCTTTGATGGTGTTGACCGCTGTGACATCTGTTACGTGCTTCCTTTTCTTTCAGCTCAGCGGCTTCTTCCGGACTTCAGCAACAGCTTTTGCAGCTTCTGTTAATGCGCTTTCATCTGGTGACTTCTGACCATGCTGCCTGCTGCCTGCTGCCTGCTGCCTGCCTTGACAGAGCTGACTTCTGACCACACTGCCTGCTACCTGCCTTGACCTTCTGACCACACCGTCTACTGCCAGCCTTGACCAGGTTGAACTTCTGACCACACTGTCCACTATCTGCCTTGACCTGAGTTGTCTTCTGGCCACGCTGCTTGCTACCTGCCTTGACCTGAACTAACTTCTGACCTTGCTGTCTGAAGCTTGCTATGCCCTGAGCTGACTTCCAACCACACCACCTGTCCTTCTTTGATGACTTCTGACCATGCGGCCTGCTGCTTGTCTTGCCCTGAGCTGAGTTCCGACTATGCTGTCTGTGGCCTGCCCCTGTCCTGAGATGCCTCCAGACACTGACATTTCTGGCTGTTGACTAGTCCTGCTGGCTGCCTGAACCTTGGGACTCAACATCTGGGGAACGGCAGTTAGTCATGGTGAAGAACCCAGGGGTTTGTTGGCTGCCTTTGGTCCTTTTGAACTAGGACTTAGGGCTCACTTCCCTCAGTTTCAGGGCTGACCAGTACAGACATATCTTATAAAAAAAAAGCTTTGTAGACTTAAACTCCTCCCCACAGGTACCATACTCCCATAATGAATATCCAACAATAAGACCACCAAATAACCCCCTTTCCCTCATATACTAACAGCTCACCGACCAGCTGACAAAAATTCGAGGAAACCCCTAATCAATTAATTCAACTAAAGAAATCAATATGTCTGAAAAGCGGCAGGCTTTAGGACTGGCCAGTCACCAAATGACAAAAATCTTGATGTTGCGACAGAACCACAAATGCAAGCACAGCTGCACTGGAAACACCCCGCCTTGTAAGGAATGCCTCAATCCCAAAGCCCTCTACCTAGAACCTCAGCTAATACCTGAATTAGCCCCACCACCACCACAAAGCAGTAATCTCCAAGCCTCCAGTCAAGAAAAAACATAGGCCCATCAAACTAACAAGCACCATTACACCCAGGCAGCTCTTCAAGGGATCCCAAAACTATTACTGAGTTAAAAAAAAAAAAAAAGTAAGCTTTCCTGGCAGGACAGATTACCAAAGCCATCACACCCCAGAGGTCCTGAGGTAAAGTAACTCCAACTTGTTCTCCTTCTACAAACCCTAGCCAATAGAATCCTATCAGCACAGAAGCAGGGGGGTGGGGTTCGACCACATTATCCGGCCTCATTTAAACGGGTGAAGGTTTGGATGATGCTCACATTTGGAGGGGAATTTTAGTTTAAGGAGATAGGGTGAGTGGGAGGGAGGAGAGATTGGATAATGCCAGTATTCAGGAGGGCTTTAGTTTAAGGGAATCAAGCGGGGAGCAAGTGATGCACTCAGGTAGCTGTACCTTAAAGACACTACATAGATGGGAGAAAGGGAACTTGGGTGACAACATTTTTAAATGGGATAGACATGAGAGGGACTAGATGGTTAAATACAAGAAACCAGGTTTACATTAGCCCAAATATAGCTGGCCATATTTTGCCCAACTAGATTTAGCACATTTTATAACCAAACTTACATTCCTACTGTTTCCAGCTGAATATGTACTTCCATTTAAACAGCTATTATTTGACTGCCTAGTCAAGGCACTCTGAAAATTCACCCTAGAATATTTATACCATAGTAATACCTCAAGTTCATTTTCTAGCATGAAGGACCCTGGCCAGTCACCTAAATGATGATCAACCCAGATCTCTGTTACTGTATATGTACATCCCATTAAATTTAGAAACCTTGATTTAGTTGGCTTCACATGTTAATGAGAAGAAGATATGAAACACAACTGCAAAGTATATTTCCACCAATAAGATCTGGGATTCATGAACCTTAATCTAAATCATGATGAAAGGGGGAGCCAGTTTGAAAATACTTCAGATGAATCACAAATCTCTATGCTGAGGATTTATAAAAACAAGATTGCAGATCACAAATTTTGTTCAGTCTAACTCCAGTTATCTAAAATGTTACACCTGTTTAACGTAGAAGGTAACAGTCACTGGAGAACAGAGGAGAGGACAAGGGATCAGCGGGTAGACTGGCTAAGAGATGAGAGGACGGTGGGTGAACAAAATGGAATAGCAACATATTAAATTTCTGTAAAATATCAACACCTGAGGTCTCTCAGGGGTCCCTTTACTAAGCCATGTAAGCACCTATGCATGCCCAACGTGTGCCAAAATGGAGTTATCACATGGCTACCGTGTGGCTCTTGCGGTAATTTCATTATTGCAAATAATCATTTTTGGCGAGCATCCGATACAAGCATCATTTTTATTTTCAGACACGCATATCGGACGTGAGCCAAATGGTACTGCCCAGTTATCACGTGAGTCTTTACCACTAGATCAATGGCTGGCAGTAAGATCTCAGACCCAAAATGGACGCGCGGCAATTTTGATTTTGCCACACGTCCATTTTCGGCAAAAATTTTAAAAAGGCCTTTTTTACAGGCGCGCTGAAAATGGATTGGCACATGCCCAAAACCCACGCCTACACTACCACAAGCCATTTTTCAGTGCACTGTAGTATAAGGACCCCGCAGTGATTATGACATATCGACCCCACCAAAAAAGAAAGGTTTCCACTATGAAGGTATTCACAAATTGATTTCCATACATATTCTCACTTATTCTGTTCAAAAGTAAGCTGGAAAGTCAGAGGTCCAGATTTTAATTTTCAGTTCACAGTTTGGATATGGAAATCAAAATATGCTAACTAAGATTTATCACATGGATCATTTTGCTTCACTGACATTTAATTTTGACCTTTGAAACAGGAGGGAAATGTTTTTGGGTTATTTCCTTTTGGTTTACATTTCATTACACAGTAGACTATGTTCTACGTTAATATCCATCTCCTGACATATTAAAAAGAAATGAAAAGTGCTGATATTAAGTGAAAAATCTAAAACAGAGCTCTAACATCTGCATTACTGATGGTCTGATAGGAATGATCCTTTTGCAAATATTTTTTATATTCCTTTTAATATCCTTTAAGGTCACCCCATCACATTACTACAAGTCTATCTCTAAACAGAAACAACCTTTTGAAAGTAATTAGCACATGTTTGTTGTTCATATGAACTGAGAAAGGGAGAGTATCTCAGGCATACAAAAATCTATTCTGCAAATCAACAGAAACCCAAGGTTTGAGCACTAAAGAGTCAGCTTGGCACAAATGAAATATTTTGATTATGGCAATTATTTTTTCAAGTTAAATGAAAGAGGAGCAAGAGTTAGTACTATGTTAAAATGTGACAGAGATATATTGATCTGCTTTTTATTGCAAAAATCATTTGACATCATGCATTTTTTTAAAACCGGTGTTAAACCTTTTTAGCAGCACTTGTTCGGTAAGCATGGCATGGAGTTTGGGGGGCTAGAAGCTAACCCACAGATTCTACATAGCGCGCGCTAGAGATCCGTGCTGAAATCCAAGTGGATTCTATAACAATGCACATGACTTAACAAACTTAACAAGCTAATGAGCATTGCTAACAGCACTTAGAAAGCAATAATGAGCACTAATTGATACTGAATAGAATTTACGCACACAACTCGCTAAGCATATTCTGAAACAAAGTGCGCTGAACTTCTAATGTGCGCTGGCAAAAAGAAATGTGGTTATGGGTGGGGAAATGGGCATTTCATGGGTGTTCTGAAATTTGCATGCAGAGTTATAGAATATGACCCAGTGCACACCATGTTTTCATTGGAGTAAATGGATGTGCATAGTTTTAAGAACTCAGATATCAACTAAGTGTATTCTATAATTGTCGCCTAGATTAAAGAATACTCTTAGGGCCACTTTTACCAAGCTGTGGCAAAAGGAGTCCTGCGCTGGCATCGGTGCGTATTTTTCATGCGTGCCAAGGCCCCCTTTTACCACAGCTGGTAAAAGGGAAGTCTCGCTTTCTTACAGCAACTGGCCACGCGGCAAGTTATGCATTTGCCACGTGGGCATTTCGGGGGGAGCCCTTACCACCACCCATTGAGGTGGCGGTAAGGGCTCCCACACTAACTGAACGGTAACCAGGCAGCACGCGGCACTGACTTGATTACCGCCGGGTACACTCCGGCGCTACAAAAATAAATACCCCTAGCACCGGAAAAGACACTGCGCTAGGGGTGGGATGTACCACCGGGCTGCTATGGTAGCCCGATGGTACTTCCTGTATAGTGAGCCGTTTAGTAAAAAGCCCTTAGTCGGCACTGATTTCAGTACCGATTTTTTAGGCACCATATATAGAATCTCCCACTAACATACCCAATTTGCACAAGCAATTTAATTAAATAATGAGCTAATTAATGCTAATAATTAGTTTTATAACAAACATTTATTGACACTAATTAGATTTAAATGGAATTTACATGCATAACTTTAGATGCAGGATCTGCGCCTACAGTTTATGTGCAGTAGAAAAAGAAGGTGCATAAATGGGAGGGTCAAGGGCGGAGAGGGGGCATTCCTAGCATTTATACATGTTGTTATAGAATAAGGGGGGATACGCACCTAATTTAGGCAGGTAGATTTGCACCACATTTCAGTTGGTACAAATGGCCATGCCTAAAGTTAGTAGATAGGACAAAACTATTGAACGTGCGGGGACATATAAACTACAGTAATGATTGTCCCGGCAACTACTTACTTAAACACAACGCAATAACAATATCAATATCACTTCAAAATGCTTTCATGGAGTTTTCAAGATATGTTCACACTACTAATATAAGGATTATCAGAGTTCACAGCACCAGCGTTGCTATCCAAACATTCAAGAGCAACGTTGTGCAAATCTTCATCGATCCATCATTTTAACTCTTTTGCTGGCTTCTTGATAAGTTTTTTGAAACAGTCCAGAAATAAACAATTTTTTTAAAATGTGACCAGCACCATTTAACTTGCAGCTGTTTCCAACACCGTGAGAATCTCCACCGAAATGGCCAGGTTTTGTAACTTCCTTAGGGAAGAGGTCCACTGAAATAAATAAAATAGGCTCAAAAAGTAATCAAGTAAACAGCACTAATGTGGGCTTACTGCAGCAAAAACTAGCATACCACAGGGTGCGCTGAGGCATCCCGTTGAACTTTCGGGATGTGCACGCACTACCCATGTGCTAAAAAACATTTATTTTTTCACAGTGGGGGCATGTTTGAGGGCAAATAGTGGGCATGTTCTGCGCTAATCGGTGAGTGCATCTACATTGCCGTGTGAAAACCAATTAGTGTGTGATTAGCGCAAGAGCTCTTACTCCCTATAAAATGGGTGGTGGTAAAGGCTCAAGTGCTTATCTGTTTTAATGGCCAAAATGCTAATGACAAAATTAGCATGTGGACATTAATAGGAAAATAGGAAATTCCACCATTTTACCGCATGGGAAAGACCTACATAAGGGCATGCTAAGATCAATTTTTATTGCTCTTTGGTAAAAGATCCCTTTTGAGAGTTAGACTCATAAATTGGGCTCTTTGAAAATTTACTAGGGCTGAGTACATAAATGTATACTCAAATTTCATTAAACTCTTAAATTTAGGAGCATAAAAAGTGGGTGGTAACCAGTACGTTTTTTCTAGTGTAAATGGTGCCAGTACTTAAATGCCAGGCCACCCTTCAGGGGTCAGGTGATCACTGAGGAACCCACCCCACAATAGCCAGACCCCTTGCAACCAGTCACAGAATCTACGACAAGGCAGAATTGGTGTGTAGAGCCTGAGCTCTTTCATTAAAACGTGGGGACCATGGGTCAATTTTAGCAACGAAAAAGGTGCTGGTACTCAGTACCCCCAAGTACCCCCTCAAAAAAAAAGCTGGTGGTAACACAGGCAGACTTAGGCCAGGGAAAAGAAGTCAGGAGCTCAGCAGATTTTCAGTTCTAGGCTCATAAATTAGGATCATAAATCTAGGAAAATGAATGGCAGGCCTAAATTTATGAGCATAACCTTTAAGCTCCTAAATTAAGATTAGTTTTCAATTGAAAAGTTAAGCATCAAAGTTTGGCTGAAAATAAGACACAAAAATGTAGGAGGTTAAGGGGTCCTTTTACTAAGGTGCACCGAAAAATGGCCTGCGCTGGTGTAGATGCGTGTATTTGGCACCCAGGTCCATTTTTCAGTGCACCTGCAAAAAGCCGAAAATGGACATACGATAAAATTAAAATTGGCGTGCATCCATTTTGGGCCTGAGACCTTACTGCCACCCATTAACCTAGCAGTAAAGTCTCACACATTAACTTGGTGGTAATCATCAGCACGCATACAATGCTGATTGCTGCCCGGTTAGCACCTTGCGCCAGAAATTTTCCAGGACACATAGAAAATGAAATTACCACCCGGACCACACGGTAGCCAGGTGGTAATTCAAAATTGACACATGTAGGACGTGTGTACGCACGTACGCGGCTTAGTAAAAGGGACCCTAATTTAGGACCATAAATTTCGGTGCTCAGCATTTTCTGAATTGAGGGCCCTAATTTTCTGGGTGACTTTCCATTTTTATTTTCGAGGACCAACAACCAGACCCTTAAGCTGCTCAACCCATCTAGTTCTAACCATACCTGATGTTGGTGCCAGGCAAAATGGTAGAGATTATTATAAAAAAACAAAATTACAGAGTATATATATATAAGCATGGATTAATGAAACAAAACCAACATGGATTTAGTCAAGAAAAATCTTGCCTCACCAATCTGCTACATTTCTTTGAAGGGGTAAATAGACATATGGATAAAGGTGAGCCAGTTGATATTGTGTACCTGGATTTTCAAAAGGCATTTGACAAAATACCTTATGAATGACTCCTGAGGACATTAGAAAGTCATGGGATAGGAGGTAATGTCCTATTGTGGATTAAAAACTGATTAAAAGATAGAAAACAGAGAGTAGGGTTAAATGGTCAGTATTCTCAATGGAGAAGGGCAGGGGCGTAGCCAGACCTTGCCAGGAGGGGGGGCCAGAGCCCGAGGTGGGGGGGCACTGTTAAGCCACCTCCCCCCCTCTGGCGACCCCCTTCCCCCGCTCGATGGCGCCGACACTCTTAACCCCCCCTCCCGCTACCAACCCTCCCCCACCGTCGCCGCCCGCCCCATGAAGTACCTTGTTTGCTGGCAGGGATGCCCAAACCCCGCCAGCCAAGAATGTTCTTCAGCGCCGGAGTTAGTAGACTCCGGCGCCTTCATTCAAGGAAGTTCGTCTGAAGGATCAGCTGGTTTGACGCATTTACGTCCTGCACGGGGCTACATGCACGGTGCAGGACGTAAGGCGTCAAAAACAGCTGATCCTTCAGATGAACTTCCTTGAATGAAGGCGCCGGAGTCTACTAACTCCGGCGCTGAAGAACACTCTTGGCTGGCGGGGTTTGGGGATCCCCGCCAGCAAACAAGGTAAATTATGCGGTGGCGGCGATGGCGGGGGAGGGTTGGTGGCGGGAGGGGGGGTCGTCGGCAGGGGGCCAGGGGCGAATCTGTGGGGGCCCAGGCCCCCTCAGGCCCCACGTAGCTGCGCCACTGGAGAAGGGTAGATAGTGGGGTTTCCTCAAGGGTCTGTGCTGGGACCACTGCTTTTTAACATTTTTAAATGATCTAGAGATGGGAATAACTAGTAAGTTAATTAAATTTACTGACGACACAAAGTTATTCAAAGTTGTTAAATCACAAGAGGATTGTGAAAAATTGCAAGAGGACCTTACGAGACTGAGATACTGGGCATCCAATTGGCAGATGCATGTGCGAAAGAGGAATCCCGAACTATAGGCAAGGTTTCACATTAGGAGTCACCGACCAGGAAAGGGATCTAGGTGTCATCGTTGATGATACGTTGAAACCCTCTGCTCAGCGTGCAGCTGTCGCTCAGAAAGCAAACAGAATGTCAGGAATTATTAGGAAAGGTATGGAAAACAAAAATGAGAATGTTATAATGCCTTTGTATTGCTCTATGGTGTGACCGCACCTCGAATACTTTCTGCAATTCTGGTCACCGCATCTCTACAAAGGTATGTCAGAATTAGAAAAGATACAGAGAAGGGCGATGAAAATGATAAAGGGGATTGGATGTCTTCCCTATGAGGAAAGGCTAAAGTGACTAGAGCTCTTCAGCTTGGAGACAAGACGGCTGAGAGGAGATATGATAAGGTCTTTAAAATACTGAGTGGAGTGGAATGGGTAGACATGAATCGATTGTTTACTCTTTCCAAAAATACTAGGACTAGGGGACATGCAATGAAGCTACTAAGTAGTAAATTTAAAACAAATTGGAGAAAATATTTTTCACTCAATGAATAATTAAACTCTGGAATTCGTTGCCAGAGAATGTGGTAAAAGCAGTTAGCTTAGCAGGGTTTTAAAAAGGTTTGGCTAATTTCCTAAAAGAAAAGTCCATAAGTCATTAAAATGAACTTGGGAAAATCCACTGCTTATTTCTAAGATAAGCAGCATGAAATCTGTTTTACTGTTCTGGAAACAGGATACTGGGCTTGATGGACCATCAGTCTGTCCCAGGATGGCAATATTTGTGTTCTTATGTAAAGCTCCCAGCTGCCAAGCTGTAGCAGAAGCAATTTTCAGTAGGCCACTATGGTGCAAAGGCCATGGGTATTTGTGTACGCATTAACCTAAAAAACTATTTTCAAATGGAAAATATAGAAGACAGTTTTGCGCATGTGTGGGCGTCCTTTTTGACGGTTCCACCGGCAGCTTGCTGGTGTGAGGTTCTGACTACTGATAGTAGCTGAATGAAAGACCCTTGAAGACGCTTTTGGTAGCGAAACATGATCATGTCGGGTACTTCTGAGAGAACATAATGAGTGACTCAAGATTGAACCTTCATTGAAGGAGAATACCAAGGAAATTGCAGATTTTTGCAAATGTGGACTACTTTAAGCTGGAAGCTATCCTTACATTGAATTTGTGACAATTCCGTTGATGGTTTTACCAGAGACTGCTGAGTTATGGCATACGGTATTGAGTCCTTGATGGGATGATAACTGAACTTTGAAACATCGTTGCAGTTGTATATCACCGGTGAATAGAATATCAATTTCAATTTCAATGATTATTTATAATATGAGGAAAATGCTGTATAGCTTACAGTAGAATTAAGTTGTATTTTAGAGGTGTAAGTAGAGAATATGCATGTGAGCGAATTAAATGAATGGAAGACATAGTTATTGTATGTTGCGTATTTAAATATTTAATAAAGATGTTAAATGTTTGCTATATGGTTTATGGTTGTTTAAGAAATCACATTATATATATATATATATATATATATATATATATATATATATATATATATATATATATATTGGTGTAATAATCATTATTTTGTAGTGCACAACTATATTTTTGTAACTTGCTTTGCATTTTGCCATATTGTTATTTTTATATCTATAATAAATAATGTATTTCCATTTTTGGCATTATTCCTTTCATTGGGAGTCAGCCTGGCAGGAAACTGAGGGCCAAATGAGGTACTATCATATCCTTAGTAAACAAGTCCAGAATAATTGCTATTTAGTCATTTTCTGCCCACCTAAGTACTTCTACAGACCTTAAGTTTTAGAAGATAAATCTGAATAGACAAAAACTTTATGTCCATGGCATGGTAAGCTTCTTAAAAATAAAGGCAACACCTTTTGCAATCAGAGAAATTCTGGAAGTTAGCCATGCAGTGGCATTTAACCAGGCGGGAGCTCTCCTGCCCAGTAAAATAGTCCTGAGTATCAACCTGTAATTTTCTTTTGCCTTAATTTGCACTTTGATCTTTAAGGGGCCCTTTAACAAAGAATTGCTCAGTGGCGTTCCTAGCCTGGATGACACCCGGAGCGGATTGCTGATGTGCCCCCCCCCCCCCCCCGGCAAAATGACACCCCCCCAGGTGCACGCCGCTGGGGGGTGGGGTGCTGCGGCGCGCGACTGTCGGCTCCGAGTTCGCTAACTTCACTCGTTCGCTGCAGCTCCCTCTGCCCCAGAACAGGAAGTAACCTGTTCTGGGGCAGAGGGAGCTGCAGCGAACGAGCAAAGTTAGCAAACTCGGAGCCGACAGGCGCGCGCCGCGGGACCCCCCAGCGGCGTGCACCCGGGAAGGACCACCCTCACCGCCCCCCCTTGGTACGCCACTGCTCAGCTAACTCGGAATTATCATCAGCCCAATGTGGCCGCCTTGAGTGTGCGCCATTTCCGGTGTGCCAAATTATTTTTTTTATATAACATGGTGCTTACCCAGTGGTAATCGTGTATCGCTGTGCACTGGCTCCCGCTGGGTTACCGCCGGAGCCTTTACTGCCACCTCAGTGAGTGGCAGTAAATGCTCCCCCCTGCATGGCCACATGGTAAGGGTAATCTTACCGCATGGACATTTTTTTAGGAGCTTTTTACCTGCTGCAGTAAAATGGGACCTGGTAGATGGGGAAAACAGCTACCGCAGGGCCCTTTTGCCCACAGCATAGTAAAAGGACCCCTAAGTTAGATCTTTACCAAAACAGAATGAGTTTCTCACATTAGAATATGTGAACCAGGTTCATACTCCTCTACTATGCAGATTTTTGTATCTCTTATATTAATAAACTAACTAGTATATTAGAAAGAGACTAGAGACAGCAACTATAGTGCAAAGATCTTTGTGTAAATCATTTTCAGTTGAACTGAAATTATGCTCCAGAGCAATGGTAATAGTGCAGCTGCCGGAAAAAAAAACCTCCCCTTTGACTGTTTATGATTCTGTGGAAGTTTTAAAAGTGCTTAGTTTCCACAGGGTTAGGATTCATTATTTGACATGCTTGCTTAATTCAGAGGTTATGCAAACAAACCACAGAGCAGCAAAATAGGAGATAACTAGGCTTGGCTTAGGCAAGAAATAGAGACTGGAAGTTGTCATGGAACAGCAAGCTCACCGTTTCCTCTGCAGAGACTGATTGCAAAAATGAAATTGACTCCAGTGAATGACTTTGATGATTCTCTTGTGAGGCTATAAATGCAAATAAGAATTCTTGGATGGAGACACATTTATTTTATCTTAGGCTCAGGTAAAAATGAGAATGCTATGAAACAGTTTCAAAATGGTCTCCAGGGGCAAGAGATGTGAATGTTTCAGAAGGTTTTCTATCCCATCCTTGAGCTAAAACTATAAGCTAAAACATATTCCCTGCTAGGTTTGAGCAGCAAAGACATGTTTTATTGCAATTTGGTTTTATCCTCATGCCTCATCAATATTATAAATCTGAAACAAAAATGAGCTTCGAAATATAGTTGACATAGGGAGAGAGATTTGCAGCTTGCAGCACACAAATCTGCCACCCACCTTTCAAAGAGAATAAGCAAACTCTCTGGCTCATGACATACAATATTACAAAATCCAACATCAGAGATGCGTCTCCCTGCTGCCCTCGCCCTTCCAACTCAGCAGAGAGGCGTGAGTTTATGTGGGTTTACATCTCAAATGGAGAGCATGCAGCTCACGGCTGAAGAGGGGGAGCTCTTGAATCCAAACTGAGAGAGGGTTCATTCCCTGAAGAAATCAAAGAGCAAAATCGGAGAGAGACACCCTACGTAGGGGGTAATCACCAAAGCAACAATGTAGGGTTGGACCAAGGGAATCAAAACCATGAATAAAAAATGCACAACAAAAAATCTTTAATAAGCATAATCATAAACATGTACAGTCAACTGTGACTGCACAAGGTCCACCAGAGGATATTGCAATGTTGTCCAAGTACCCGACAGAGATCTGTATTTCGGCAGACATGCCTGCCTCAGGGACAGCTAAAATCCAAACACAAAAAGGACCTGAACAAGCTAAGAATATAGAAATAAAATAATATAATAAAGGAAACTCTCACAATAAAAGCATAAAAAAACTTAAAACTAAAAATAAGATATCAATAAAATGTATATGAACAATGATATAACATTCTATATATTCTAAAAGTACCATGAATATTATAATATAAAATTATACATACATTAAAAATGAATAATTCAAATATACTAAAAATCAAGATACCATACATGTTTGTAGAACTAAAAACATATGCATTCAAAGTATGTAATTCACATTGGGGCTCATTTTCAAAGCACTTAGACTTATAAAGTTTCATAGGTTATTATAGAACATTGTAAGTCTAAGTGCTTTGAAAATACACCTCAATATATGCTTAAAGATGTGTGGAACAGATGTTCAAAAATACGTGAACTCACAATTAGCTAACCTGATGATTTAAAATTATCTTAACATGAGAGAAAAAATTGATGATTAGAAACTCGTTATGATCTCCATTAAAATAAAACTAACAAAAGCAGGGACATACCTGATTTGTACAGACAACCAGAGAGCAGTACAGAGAGGGTCCAAAGTACAAAATAAAGTCCGAAATACCTCAAAGGCAACAGGAGCCTTCAGAAATGGGACACGGTTCTTTATTAATAACTGTCAATGGACCCGACATGGGCCATATTTTGGCGCACAGCGCCTGCGTCAGGGGTGTGGTGTGTTCAAAGACTAAGGCTTCTTTCCTACTAAGTAAGATAGCGATCTGTACGGTTCAAAAAAAAAGGTAAACTTGATGCGTTAGGAAAATCCAGTCCCTTCATCCCTTGTTCAGAGAGCAAACATTCAAATTTGGAAGCGGGGAAAAGGTCATTTTCAAAAAAAGATGGACGTTCATCTTTGGTTTCGAAAATACCAAGAATGTCCTTGGATTTGGACGTCTTTGATTTTCGGCGATTTTCGAACACAAAGACGTTCAAGTCTAAAACGTCCAAATTCAAGCCATTTGGACATGGGAGGAGCCAGCATTTGTAGTACACTGGTCCCCCTGACATGCCAGGACAGCAATTGGGCACCCTAGGGGGCACTGCAATGGATTTCTTAAAATATTCCCAGGTACACAGCTCCCTTACCTTGTGTATTGAGCCCCCCCTGAAACCCAGTACCCCAAATGTACACCACTACCATAGCCCTTACAGGTAAAGGGGGACACCTATATGTGGGTACAGAGGGTTTCTGGTGGGTTTTGGAGGGCTAGCTGTTTCCTCCACAAGTGTAACAGGTAGGGGGGTATGGGCCTGGGTCCACCTGTCCGAAGTGCACTGTACCTACTACTAAACTACTCCAGGAACCTGCATGCACTGTCATGGACCTGAGTATGACATCTGAGGCTGGCAAGTAATATTTTTAATCGTGTTTTTTGAGGGTGGGAGGAGGTTAGTGACCACTGGGGGAGTAAGGGGAGGTCACCCCCGATTCTCTCCAGTGGTCACCTGGTCATTTTGGGCACCTTTTTGTGCCTTATTTGTAATAAAAACAGGTCCGGGTGAAAATGTCCAAGTTTTAGTGCTGGATGTCTTTGCTTTTTTCCATTGCGGCTCAAAGATGTCCAAGTCTTAGGAACACCCAAGTCCCACCTTGATGATGCCTCCGGTACGCCCCCTTGAGATTTGGATGTCCTTGCAACGGACTTCCAATAAAGACGTATCAAAATCGGGTTTCAATTATACTGATTTGGACGTCTCTGGGAGATGGACGTCCAAGTGTCGATTTCTGTCACTTTTTGGACGTCCATCTCTTTCGAAAATGAGCCTGATAGTGCATCAAAGATAAATAGGCCAACTGATATAGAAGGAAGCAGTGGCAAAAAGCTTTGATTGACACATTGGATGGGCATCCATCAACAAACACAATTCCATTAATAATAACAGGGTGCTAGATCTGCATGCAAACAAATGTGATGCGCATAAATGGCCTGTAAATAAAGTGCGGCAACCCACACTCCCTGAAGATCCTGCCTCCTTTCTGATTGAGGCAGATTCAAATGGAACATTTCTACTCAGACTTCCAACAAGTATTCCTCTTTGGGCTACAAAGGTGTCAGTGGGCCCAATAGCAGTCCCAGTTGAAGACCGAACCAGATGAGTCAACTGTTTCCCCTCCATTTTCCCATCTCAGCAAGGATAGGTAAGAGCGAATGCTGCTAGCATCTTTCTGTGGTAGCGGCCATCTTGGATCTAGGCTACTCCTCAATGATACCCGCTCCTGGTTAATGCTGAAGCACTTAACCCTGGATTCTATATATGGTATTTAAAAATGTGTGTGCAGATTTGAGCACACGCCCAATTTGCATGCGCAATTTAATTGAGTTATGAACCAACTAGCACCAATAATTGGGTGCTAAGAAGCAATTAATGGAGTTAATTGGCAACAATTTAGATTTGCACGTGCATCTTGCTACACACTATTTTATGAAGATGTGTGCGCAAATCATTTAGCGCAAAACTAAAAAGGGGTCATGGCCATGGGAAGGACATGGGTGGGTCAGGGGTATTCACTAAAGATGCACACAGTATTATAGAATTCAGGGGATCTGTGCCTAATTTACATGCAAGGATTTACACCAGGTTTCAGTTGGTATAAATCCTCACGCCCAAAGTTGGTTGCAGATCTTGTCACTACGAGCTACTCTATAAATGTCACCAAACGTGGAGCACTGCTTGTAGAATAGCACTCAGCAGGCATTTTTCAGCGCCCAAATGTGGGTGCCATTTACTGAATCTAGATTTTAGTGTCTCCTATTTAGGAGGTGATAAATAATCCCTCATTACCGCCACATTAGCCAGATAGTGTACTGAAGGTGTAAAATGCTAGCTGGCTAACGCTTCTATACCCACTCATTGCCCATGCCATGGCCCCCTGATAGAAAAATTCAGTAACCGGAGGTTTAACACATGGAAACAGGCAAACTACCACAAAACCTCTTAATGCAGTCCGCAGTTGCCTGTTTCCACACATTAAGGCTAGATCCCATATATGGTGCCTGAGAAATCCATGCCGAAAAAGAATACGCCTAGGTGTATTCTATAAAAAATACACCAAAATTTATGCTTACTTTATAAACTAAGCCTAAATTTCCTCTCGGTTTATAGAATACACAGAGCACCCATCAGAGCAAGTAAATTTAGTCATGGGCAGTTACACCAAGTTTTACTTGATGTAAATGCTGACATCTAAATTAGGTAAGGATTTGGTGTATTCTATAACCACGCTCATAGATTTTAGTGCTGTTGGTGTTGCTAAAGAAGCACTCAGTTCTGTTATTGTCACTACACCTGAAAGCCACCTTCGATATGGTAGACCATGTCATACTCTTATCCCGTCTGGCTGGCTTACAAATCTCAGGACTGGTACTATGCTGCAGGGGCGTAGCCAGACTTCAGCAGGAGGAGGGTCCTGAGCCTGAGGTGAGGGGGCACATTTTAGCCCCCCCCCCGGCGCCGCCGACCCCCCTTGCCATTGCCACCCCCGCCATTGCTGACCGCCACCAACAACTTTGGCCCCCCCGCCGCCGACCCTCTCGACCCCCCTCCTGCCGCCAACCCTCCCCCACTGCCTCTGTTGCCTACCTTTGCTGGCGGTGGACCCCAACCCTCGCCAGCCGAGGTCCTCTTCTTCCGGCGCAAGGCTTCGTTCTGTTTTTGAGTCTGACGTCTTGCACGTTATACAGCTGATCTGCAAGGTTTCATTCTGTTTCTGTGAGTCTGATGTCCTGCATGTAGAACGTGCAGGACATCAGACTCAGAAACAGAACAAACCCTTGTGCTGGAAGAAGAGGACCTCGGCTGGTGGGGGTTGGGGGTCCCCCGCCAGCAAAGGTAGGCAATGGCTAAGGCGGGTTGGCAGCGGGAGGGGGGGTCGAGAGGGTCGTCGGCAGGGGGGTCCAGGTCCAAATCTATGGGGGCCCAGGCCCCCATAGCCCCACATAGCTACGCCACTGCTATGCTGGCTCTGCTCCTATCTTACAGACAGGACTTATAAGGTAGTTGGCAAAATGCCATCTCTGCACCCTTTCAACCTCTGTGCGGTATTCCCCAAGGCTCCCTTCTAGCGTCACTGCTATTTAATATTTTTCTGTCTCCATCAGCCTTTTTGATAGAATCACTGCGGCTGACACCATCTATATATGCAGAGGACATACAGATATTGATGCCTCTAGACTCCGTAGATACTCCTTCATTCGTAGTAGTTGAAAATAAAGTGCAGCTCAACATCCAGAAAACTTGTTTCCAATTAAGTAGTCGGACTCAGCAACCTTGAGTTCTGTCATCTCTTCCTACAGGTAAAGTTGTTCTGAGACCCAATGATTCCATTAAGATCCTAGGGGTTATTCTCAGTACATGGTTTTTCTAGGGGCCACCTCTACATCACATGGATGTAGCTCTTTAAATGCCATGGAGACACTGTCTGACTCGACTGTTTACCATGCACTTCTAGTCTAACTTACCCTTCCCATATCATCCCACCTCATCTCTTCTGGAAACCCTTCTGCTCTAATTAGCTGTCGCTTTCCAACCTTTTACCTCTTTGCTCTCTCTTCTGTCCTATGACTGAATAGCATTCTTTTTATTTGTATTAAAACTTTATGTAAACCACCTTGTTTGGCTTGCCTGGAAGGCATTATATTAAGATGGAATGAATATAAACATCCTCCTATTAGCACTTACCTCTCTGGGGTAGAAGTTGTATTTGGCCAGCTTTTCCCAGGCCTGGAGCATTCATGCACTGTTCCTCTTCTGGCCAGGCATAGTAACATAGTAGATGACGGCAGAAAAAGACCTGCATGGTCCATCCAGTCTGCCCAAGACAAACTCATATGTGTATACCTTACCTTGAATTTGTACCTGTCCTTTTCAGGGCACAGACCATATAAGTCTGCCCAGCAGTATTTCCCGCCTCCCAACCACCAGTCCCGGGAACAGCCGATTCCTGCAGTCCACCATAAGCCTGGCCTGGAGGGGGGTGTCTTGCCTGCCACAGTTGGGCTTGTGCACCATGGCAGCCATTTGGGGAGTGTTCCCATGCCTTCCACATCAGCTCACATAACATGTACAAATACACACAGATGCAGAGATCTGCAGAGACACCCACATGACCTGCTGTAACTATGCCTATTTTTTAAAGTGCACACCCATCTACATGTACTTTATAAAATACTGATGTACACCTCAACAGGTTCATTTTTGGTCATATCTAAATATTTGGGCACCCTTTATAGAATTACCCTTCCCCCCACCCCCCATGGATATTAACCTTTTTGTGCTGCAGTCATAAGAACATAAGTATAGCCACACTGGGTCAGACCAATGGTCTATCTAGTCCAGTATCCTGTTTCCAACAGTGGCCAATCCAGGTCGCAAGTACCTGGCAGAAATCCAAATAGTAGTAGTAGCCTGTCAGTACTGAAGCCATGGCAATGTAATATTTCTGCCGAGAATGTTAAGCCCTGTTTTAGTGTGTATAAGTTCTACTGAGGAGCACAATCAAAAAATATTTTTGCCATGAGTTTATTGCATAGGTCATTAAACTTTATGGAGTTACATGTCAAAAAACAGCTTTTAAAAAATGAAAAGGAGCTTCTTTTTTATGAAATCTGGGAATAAATTCTTGACCTTATGCCCTTTCTCCATGGTAACATTAGAATCAGAGCTTGCTTAATGTCATTCTTTCATCTCTATTCTAGATTTGCATGATGCCATTGAAGGGGGCACATATCTCATAAAACAGATAATGAAGGGCAGAGAGATTAAAATAAGGATAATAAATTGTATGATTCATAGCAAAAGAGATTATAAGTGACCCATCATTTTCATTTAATCCAGCACTCCTCTAGTATAGACACACTCTGACCAGTGGGTTATTTTTTAATATAAATTCTTTTATTCTCTAAATTCAGCAAATATTTTTTGACACAAAATGTTCATAGTCTCAACTGTGGATGAACTGAACCTTATTATAGTGGAAGGAGAACAATATACCACAACAAAAAAAGATATGAGCAATGTTAGTTGTACAGTGTAAAAAATTTAAGCCAGATCTTCATACATTGTCCCCTGGATTCTTCATATATTGCTAGATTCTATATATCGCAACTAGCGTTCCAGGCTGAAATCCAAGCATATTCTTTAACAACGCAAGTAACATAATTGGCTTAACAAGCCAATCAGCATTTTTAACAGCACTTAATAAGCAATAATGAGCTCTAATTAGCAATAATTATAATTTAAGCACGTAACTCACTAAGCATATTCTGTAATGCACAGCACCTAACTTCTAATATGCAAAGTCAAAAAGGGGCGTGGTGATGGGCAGGGAAATGGATATGCACTGTTATAGAATGTGCCCCTCTGTGCCTAAATCTACACATTGATATTTACAACTCATTTCCCTTGGTGTAAATGGATGCACGTAGTTCTAGGGGCTGGGATATCAACTAAGCATATTCTATATACCATGCTTAAATCTAGGTGCCACTTATAGAATATGCTTAGGCGGAAAGAACCAGGCACACCCGTTAAAGGGGGGCCGACCACAACCGGGCTGAAGGCCAGCGAAGACAGAAGTGTGGGAGAGGGTACAGGGAGGGCCAGCTAGAGAGCAGAGGTAGTAGTGGGAGGGAAACAAGGGGTAGCAAGGGGAGGGGCAGGAAAGAAGGGAAGGAGAAAGGGAGGAGGAGAGAGGAATTCAAACTGCACAGGAAGTCCTTTTGAATTTGGAGGCAGAAGAAGAGCAATGCCCACCCGCCCACCCACTTGAGAGGCAAGGTTTGTCGCAGCGAGGAGTTAGACTACAATGTTTACGCACAGCCAGCAATGGGTACACAGCAGCTTGACACATAACAGTTACAAGTTTGGGGTAACTACTGCTGCAGAAAGAGTTGTGTGGAAAGTTATCAAGTTGATGCAAATGGTAGGCTTGCATGTGAGCAGCCATGTTATAAGGAAACAACGTGTATACAGCTTGTCTCCTGGCTTCGACGGCCGGGAGGCCTACAACGTCATTTTGTAAATGTGGTAGGTGCCTCCTTCAATGGGAGACACCAAGTGACGTTGGGTGCTTGGAAAACAGCACAGGGGGCCACAGGGGCTTGGTACGGCTTGGCCTGTGGCCCAGAATATGCAACTACGTGTAGAAGCTGTGTACCCGAGTAGAAATGCAAATGCTGGCATAATGATTATTAGAAGATGTAGTGTCATTTGTTTAAGTTGTAACAATTTTGATGTTCCTGGCTGCGGCCAAAATAAATCCAATTCTATCGAAGATACGGCTTGTAGTGTGGTATTGAAGGGGGCGGGGGTTGATACGTCTGAGTGTGTGCCGAATGCCTGAGTTGTGGAGGGGTGGACAAAGCGATTAGACCAGATGGCATACATCCAAGGGTACTGTAAGGAACTTCGGAAAGTTCTAATAGCTCTGCTGGCTGATCTTTTCCATGCTTCTATAAAGTTGAGATTGATCCTGGAGGACTGGAGAAGATGTGGTCCCTCTCCACAAAAGCAGAAGGAAGAGGTTGGGAACTACAGTTCGGCAGGTTACTTAACTCTCCATTGCTCCAGGTTCAAAAATTTAGATTGTGAACGCTCTAGCGACAGAGAAAGTATCTGTATATAATATGTACAGCGCTGCATACATCTAGTAGCACTATAGAAATGATTAGTAATAGTAGTAGTAGTAGTAAGTCTGACTTCTGTGGTAAGTAAATTAATGGAAACACTACTAAAACACAGAGTAGTACTGTCTGGGAATCCAGTGGATTACAGGCTTTGTTAGAGGCAGATCTTGTCAGACAAATCTGATTAATTTCTTTGACTGGGTGACCAGAAAGTTAGATTGAAGGAGAGCGCTAGATGTGGTGTATTTAGATTTTAGCAAAGCTTTTGATATGGTTCTGCATAGATGACTAATAAATAAACTGAGTGCCCTCAGTATAGGCCCTAAAGTGACTGACTGGGTTAAGAACTGGTTGAGTGGAAGGCGACACAGGGTAGTGGTAAATGGAGCTCATTCTGAGGAAAAGGATGTTTCCAGTGGTGTGCCACAAGATTTGGTTCTTAGGCCAGTTCTTTTTTCCATTTTTTAAAGTGATATTGTTGAAAGACTGTCTGGCAAGACCTGCCTTGTTGTGGATGATACCATGGATAACACAAGGAAGGACAGCAAAGCTAGAGACATGGTCTGGAATTTGTCAGCTATGACTTAATGCTAAAAAATGCAGGGTCATTCATGTATTTGGGCTGCAAAAACCCAAGGAAATGGTACAAGAGTTGTTAGTCTTTCCCTGGTGATCTTAGTATTGGTTTAGCTCTGTGTCAAGCTTTGTGATGAAACATTGAGACGAAAATGATAAAGGGAATGGAATGACTTCCCTATGAGGAAAGGCTGAGAAGGTTAGGGCTCTTCAGCTTGGAGAAAAGGCGGCTGAGGGGTGATATGATAGAAGTCTACAAGATAATGAGCGGATTAGAGCGGACAGATGTGAAGCGTTTGTTTACACCTTCAAACAACAACAAAACCAGGGGACACAAGATGAAGCTAGAATATGGTAGATTTAAAACAAATAGGAGAAAGTCTTTACTCAGCATGTAGTTAGACTCTGGAACTCGTTGCCGGAGAATGTAGTGACAGTAGCTGGCCTTACGGAATTTAAAGGGGGTTTGGATAGATTCCTGAGGGGAAAGTTCATTGAACATTATTAATTTTTTTTTTTTTTTGGGGGGGGGGGGGGGTGCCGGGTTTTTAAAGCCTGGATTGGCCGCTGTCGGAGACAGGATGCTGGGCTTGATGGACCCTTGGTCTTTCCCACTATGGCGGTGCTTATGTATTTATGTAATGATAATTTAAATATAAATAAAGCATAGTAAATGAAAATAAACTTTTAGGACCAAAATATCTTGTGTAAATATAAAAAGATGTATACTATAAAGGACTATATGAACATTATGGTAATAAACATACATACAAGATTACTATAATTTATTTTTTTCAAAAGGTGCATATAAATAATATAATTTGCACAAAGCAAGATGCCCAGTATATAAAATATAACTTAACTGGTTTCATCAAAAAAAGAACTAACCTGTACATATATGATAAAGCCCAGATGTAACAAAGAATGGTTCACAAAGGTGCTAAGAATGGATGCAGTCTATAAACAGAAAGGGATCCATTTATATCAAAAAAGAGATCAGCATGCCTTCACTAATTAATGAAAAAATAAATTCATAAGCAAAAAGATTCCACATATATCTAAAGATGTGTTCATAAAGAAAAGTATGAAGAGTTGAAAAAAAAAGAAAAATAATTCCAGGAAGGAAAGTGTATGATGGTTCACATATCTTTATAAAAAAGAAACAATCCTATAATAAGTAAGCTACCAATAAGATGTGATTATTTATTTATTTATTATTACATTTGTACCCCGCACTTTCCCACTCAAATCAGGTTCAATGCGGCTTACATAGTAACAAGGATTACAGAGTATTGAAGAAGAAAAATAAGTATTATCAGAATAATAAAAGAAATAGATAGGTAGAGATGGGCAAGAGTGAAGGGAGTAGGAGACGTATGAGCAAGGGTAGGTGAGCGTTGGAGGAGGGGTAGATAAGGCGGAAGGAGTTGGGACATGGGATAAGCATGGGAAATTTGGTGGGAGATGTAGTCTAGGTCATTGTCATTGTCTCCTGGATATGTGATGCATAGATGGGTTCATAGGATTAGTTTGGGTCATTTGGGTAGGCTTGCTTGAACAGATGGGTTTTTAGTGATTTCCGGAAGGGTAGATAGTCACTGATTGATCGAATAGGTCTGGGGAGGGCATTCCAGAGTTGGCTGCCTAAGTAAGTTGATGGCCATGTGAAAACAAGGAGCAGTAGAGATGGAAGGGGAAAGGGTGAGCTTAGAGAAAATGGAATAGTAAGGTAGGGAGGCAGAGGGTTAACAGGAAAAGGGGGAGGGGTGAAGGGCGGAGAGAAAGGTAAAAGAAAGAGGTGAAGAGAGCGAAGAGGGTCTTTTGAAAAGGGGAAAGCAGGACGATGCGGCCGGGGGGGGGGGCAGAATGCTGCTTTTGTAATTCTGGATGGGTATCCTTAAACGGGATGCACCATGAATCAACGGGTGCTCGAATAAGGGCACGTGGAACACACAGGCTGCTCAGACGGCAACCTGTGGGTGCTACTAGACACGTGTGAGATGGGAGCTGTGTACCCGCATGATTAAAAATGTAATATTGTGCTATAACAAGAAATATCTTGTAATATGTTATAATGTGATTTGATTTGTAATATAAAGTTCCTGGCTGCGGCCAAATAAATCCAACTTTCTATAAGAGGGCTCTAGTGTGGTGTTTCAAGGGTGAAAATTTAGTTAGAACAAGTGCCGAGTGCCAGAGTTGAGTTAGAAAGAAAACTTATTAAACACCGTAGTGCTCTTAAAAGAAATGTTATGTAAGCGCCCCTGGTGGAACACTGTTGTGAATTACAAGTATCTTTTTGAAGATCTTTGGTGCTTTGTAATCGGTAAAAATTGTTTCTGATTGCCACGGGGGGAGGGGGACCAATGTTTACATCTTCTTAAAAGAGAACAGAACTGGATTTTTCATTTGGGATGTTTGCAACCGGCTGGTCTAAATTTTGACCTTGAGCTCGTTCATGTTTTGTGAATCAATGAATATCCATAGTATCCATTTAGAAAGCTTCTGATTGGCTGTCTATTTCTTTAAAATGTGACCGAAAAACGCTGACCCGCCATTTTGAATGTGCTCAGCTCAAATATTAAAATGCATGCATTTCTTTGGTCCCAGACCCTTGCTCTTAAGCAGATTGCACTGTATACATAATAAGGCTCCCGGATATTCATTTTAAAAAGCAGGCACTGTATAAAATCTATCATATTGCAAAATATATAGCTGCTGTTTGAATATTGACCCTGTTATGAATTACATGGCCACTTTCTGGGATACCAATATGACATTAGCAGTGGTAATACCTACACATTGCCATAATAAGCACATTAAACACATATCGATTCACATTAGCATTTACATTAGAAATACCGTTTCAGTATATAATTGTGCACAGTCTTGCTCCGTGCTTGTTTCCTTTATTATTGCTGAGTTTGTTTGTCTGTTTTTTTAAGCAAAATCCCCTACAAATGTTCTTCCTAGTGTCTAAAGTGCAATTATCAGTAATTCCTGCTGAAAGCTGTAGGTGTACTGAACTCTATTGGAATAACCTAATTTAGCGTATTTCTAGTGGCTTGCTGGCATAATAACAATCAGAACTGGGTTATTACATGACTGATACTGACAAATTATAAAATCCTGCCCAACATTACCTTTGCCTCACTTCCATCCACAACTCTATTTGCTTTACCTAAGGCAGGAAATAATTAAGATGATGAGGGTTTGCAGGATTTAATTTATGTTTAGAATGAAAAGAATTATCTTACTGTGCCAGCAAAAAGCCCACTGTACAGATGAAGTGATTTAAATGCACAGTGTAAGCATAGGACAACCAGGGGGAGCTAAGCAGATTTATAGACTTTAGCACTCTACTTCAACATTGATCTTAGAAAGCCTTAGAGACAGAGATCTTGAATGCCATCTAGGGTTCGGTCTCAGCTGGGAGATAACTACTCTGATTTTCTCTGCAAAGATTACAATGTGTAACTTTTAAAAAAATGTATTAATGCTTCCTCATTTCTAGATACTTTTCTGTTGACTTAAATGAGAGAAACTGTAGGCATCTTCACAAGAAATACTGAAGAAATTTTCATCTTAATTTGTGGAAATCAATAATATTTACCATCAGAATTTAGGATGTTTCTCTTGCCCATTTTATTTGTCCTATTTTATCTGTTTCTTTTTAGGGTTTTTTTTACTAAGCTGTGGTAGTTGTTTTAGCTGACGGTAGAAATCAGCTGGTGGTAAACGCCGAGACCCCCATAAAGGGCATCTCGGCATTTACAGCCAGCTGATTTCTACTATGAGTTAAAACGCTACCGCGGCTTAGTAAAAGACCCTCTTTGTGCATTATTGTAGTTTAATCCAGTGTTTCCAAAGTCCGGTCCTGGAGTACCCCTTGCCAGTCAGGTTTTCAAGAAATCCAGAACGAATACACATGAAAGAGATTTGCAAATAATGGAGGCAGTGTATGCAAGTCAAGTTCATGTATATTTATTTATTTTTGTTACATTTGTACCCCGCACTTTCCCCACTCATGGCAGGCTCAATGCGGCTTACATGGAGCAATGGAGGGTTAAGTGACTTGCCCAGAGTCACAAGGAGCTGCCTGTGCAGGGAATCGAACTCACTTCCTCAGTTCCCCAGGACCAAAGTCCACCACCCTAACCACCCTAGCCACTAGGCCACTCCTCATTGTGGATATCCTGAAAGCCTGACTGGCAAGGGGTACTCCAGGACCGGACTTGTGAAACACTGGTTTATCAACAATTATGTATGTTTAAGTGTTACTCACCTTGGTCCAGGCAAGCTATAAATAAACAATAAGGAATAACTGTTGCAAACAACATGCAAATATTGGATTTTGCCAAATATTTCCTGTTGTAAAAGGGGATAATCAGCCACTATTTAGGGAGGAAGTTATCAATGTGGGCTACTGTTAATTTACGTTATTACACCACAAGTCAGGTCATAGGAGCCGACTCTGTGGGTGCTGTGGGTGCTTGAGCACCCCCAATATTAAGAAAATTCCTTGTTTTTGTCCAAGGAAGGGTTATTTCCACTGGGCTTAGCACCCCCAATAATTTTGAAAAGTTGACTCCTATGAGTCAGGTTATTTTAGCATCGACTTTGTTCCTGCTAAATGTCCATTTTCATAGTGCCAACATTTTTTTAATGAAACTACTTCCTCAAAAATACAGAACAGTCCACTTAAGTCTTATTTATCTTAAAACTATGTACAAAGCACTGAACTTGATAAATCATACAAGACTCGCTCTCAAAATCATCAATCCTCAACTTTGTGCTGATTTCAGTTCTCTCACTGTGTCATGGGATCCACAAGTATTTGCTTCTCAGTGCCTGCACAGTTGAAGAGATAAAACTTCAGTGTGAAGTCGGGGATTGATCATTTTTCAAGCTAAGGGCCTCTTTTACTAAATTGTGCTAGCAATTTTTGTCACAGCAATGCCACCAAAGCCCATTCACTTTCAATGGGCATCATCGGCATTGCCGCATGGAAATCGCTAGCATGGTTTGGTAAAAAAGGCCCTAAAATTATTTTCTTATATGATTTGGCAAGTTAAATGCTTTGTGTGCAGTGTATGTTAAAAAAAAACTTAAGTGGAAAATGGCGACGGACATGTTCATCTGTTACGCTGTGGTGAATTTTCCCTCCTAGCTTTACTGCTAAGCTATGGGCAAGAGGAAGAGACACTCCCACTTGCCTGAGGATCAGTCCTAGGGCAGGATCTATGGATAGTCATGTCATTTATGGCCCAGGCATGAAAAATATCCTCAAGAAGTACCCATTGGAGAAAACACTACCTGAGGGAGATGCAGCTTCCTTCTTGATCTTACAGACTGCCTTAAACCCTGAGGAACGCAGACAACCTTGTCCCCCGTCAGATGGTTTTGCCAAGTGGAGAGAAAGTGAACAAATGTAGCCTGGATGACATCCAGCTTCTGATTTCTGGAATGGAAGACCCATCGCCATTACCCACTGTAGTGGAGACTACATCTGCTGTAACAGCTGAGTTAATCCTGAGCAGGGAATGGAATACTGAGGAGAGTAATATCCAGGACTTTTTTTGAGAAGGTACTTGGGGGTACTGAGTACCAGCACTTTTTCCATTGTCTGCTAAAATTGACCCATGGACCCCAGTCACATTGCAAATGGCACGATCTGGGGGCGGCACTACCACTGGCTCCCATGTTAGGCCAGCGGTAGTGCTGGATTGGCGCATGACAAAGCAGCAGTAACTGTACCGCCATTTTGTAAAAGGACCCCTAAATCTACTAATTCCCATATTTGTAAACTTTCTGCTTCTATAGGGGAAAAACATCTTAAATTATCAGCTTTAGATCAATAGATTGAACTTTGGGTTTAAAATGTATAAAATCTAACAAACTGATATGGCAATTATTAAAGATAATACTGTCATTAAGAGGACATTGGAAACTTTGAAAATTTCTCTCAGAGAAAAAAGTTGTGTTTTGTGAATTTTCCTAGAATTTCTGGTAATTCCCCTGCTGAAGCTTTCTTTAAACATTTGTCTGAGATATTGAAGCTTTCCGATAATTCTCTCCCTCAGTTCAATAAGGGCCTCTTTTACAAAGCCTGCATGGCCAATTCCTATGGGCTTCCTCTCATTTGCCAAGCGGAAATTGCCAGCGTGGCTTTGTAAAAAAAAAAAAACACTGTCATTATATTCCAACTAAGGATCCCATGAAATCAGAAGAATTGTCTGAAGCTTCATTGGTTTCTACTGATAGCTTGGAACAGTAAGAAGTAGAGGGGACACTGCTAAACAACTACTGGTTCTTTCTAGGTAGAATCAGATCATTTAAAATTATGAACTTGTACTTTAAGAAAAGATCTCAGATTTTCTGTGGCTTTCGAGTTTGGGCCTTTCCAGATATAGCAATTCCTGATTCTTCAGCCCACAGTACAACACATTGATGCACGTTTTCATTTGAAATAACCTTCTAGATGTTTTGTTTATTATAATAGAGTGAAATATGTTTTTTAACCATCTCAATTATCTTTTGGGGGGGGGGGGGGGCATAAGATCCCTAAAGATAGATCTGGACAAAACTCAGACAGTATTGAGGTCACTTGAAGCCTGCTTAAAAGTAATGAGCACCTGGGTGTGGATATGTCTGAAGCCTTTGCCTGACTTTTTTCTTTTTCCATTACTTTTGACTCCCATATTGATACACTTCCTCCCATACTGTGGACTTTGTTTCAGAATTTGGGATTAATATGTACTTTATAATTTACCTGATAATTTGAAATCGTTTTATTTCCCCTGTCTTCTTCCTATATTCTGAAATTCCCTATCAAGTGATTAGATATGATTTCTATTTTTTAAATTGCATAAATAAAAGATTTTGTAAAAGACTTAAGTGGATTATTTTGTAATCTTTGTGGAAGTAGGTCCATTAAAAAAAATGCGGATGATTGATGGATGGTCAAAACTGCCACTTGGCATTTTACAGTTTCTTCTATACACAGATTTCAAAATGAACAAAAAAAGGCTGTCAGCATGGCGTTTTAAACTGACCTTATTATTACTGAGTCTTATCCTTTCATAGTTGCAGGTTTGGCTCTGTACAGGATGTGTTTTTTGTTTGTATGATTTGGTGTATGGGCTGAGGGTAGTGTTTGTTCTACCTTCCATTGATATGTTCTGCTCTGCCTCCAACCCTGTCCAGTGCTGCTCAATTACACCTCTTCCTCCTTCAATACATAGCTTTCTTTGCCTAACATAGCTTCTACTTTGAGTAGGTTTACTTCAACTCAGAACAGGACTAAGTTGAGGCAGCCTCTAATCTGTCTGCACAGCTCCATTCATTTCCAAGAGGAAAAAAAATGTAGGTCCCAATATTCAACAAAAGCCAAGCTCCTAAATGTGTGCCCTCTTTTCAGCAAAACTTAAGAGTTTAACAGGTCAAAAATTGAGCTGGCGGTAGTGAACATTTTTTTAAAATGCTAACTGCTGCCAGCTAATTTAGACTCAGATATTAAAAACATAAGTATTGCAATACTGGGACAGACCGAAGGTCCATCAAGCCCAGCATGCTGTTTCCAACAGTGGCCAATCCAGGCCCCAAGTCCATTTTAATAATGGCTTATTGACTTTTAGGAAGTTAGCTAAACCTTTTCTAAACCCCGCTAAGCTAACTGCTTTTATTACATTATCTGGTAACAGATTCTAGAGTTTAATTACACGTTGAGTGAAGAAATATTTTCTTTGATGCATTTTAAATTTACTACTTTGTTGGAACAATCTCTCGAAGATGTGTGTGAAAGGGGGACACTGATTGTTTCTTTTGTCTTCCAGCAAGATTTAAATTCAATAATGTGACTTTACTTTAAATCAGTTAACCGCATATTCGGGGGCCAAAAAGTATAGTTATACCCAGATGTAACTAAGATTACACAAGAGAAAAGAAAAAAGTTTCTCTCTATGAGGTCCAAAATACTTGAACTAGGAGGTTCCTTCCTTCTTGCATACCCGTGCAAATGTGTCATAAGGTTAAATCAGATAAAATATGTTTATTATATGCCTGATCAGCTTAAATCCTTCCTAGAAGCTAAACAACATTAGAGACAAAATAGAAAGAGAAAAACAACGCCATAGTTGCTTTAATTATTGTTTGAATTTGAAAGTAAACTTCACTATTTTCCTACTCCCCCCCCCCCCCCCCATCTGAGATTGGGGTCTAATGAAGCCATTGTTTTAAGATATGTCTTGAAAAGAATGTATCTTTCCTTTTTCTGTAATAATGTTAAAGATATACTTAGGCTGTATTTTACTTAATCAGTTTGTGACTGTGTTAAGTTTATAAAAAAACTAATAAAAATTATATACCATAAATTTACTACTTTGTAGCTTCATTGCATGCTCCCTAGTCCTGGTATTTTTGGAAAGAGTAAACAAGTGATTCACGTGTACCCGTTCCACTCCACTCATTATTATTAAATACTGGATCATGTCCAGAAACTGGCATTGAATATTCAACTCAGTAGTAACACCAGGAAGTTATGCTGGTATGGCTGATATTCAGTGCTGAACCTCAGGGGCGTAGCTATGGGTGGGCCTGGGTGGGCCCAGGTCCTCCCTGTTTTGAATCAGGCCCACTCAGAAGCAGAGTCCCAATACCTCTCTGTCTTCCAATCCTCACCCTCTCCCACTCTCACCACAGCGCTTGCATTTAATGCTGTCAGCGCTGCTCCTGCACTTCATAGTCTCTCACCCCTGCAGCAGCGCTTACACTTTGCTATCGGCGCTGCCTGACAGCAACTCTCAGACATGGCACCAACATCCTGCTCTGGGGCCTTCCCTCTGCCTCGCTGATGCAACTTCCTGTTTACGCAGGGCGGGACATGGCAGAGGGAAGGCCCCGGAGCAGGATGTCTGTGCCGCTTCTGTGAGCTGCTGCTAGGCAGCGCCGATAGCAAAGTGCAAGCGCTGCCGCAGGGGTGGTAGACCATGAGGTGCAGGGGCAGGATGCCGCGTCTGTGAGTGGCAGTGCCGATAGTGTTAAATGCAAGTGCTGCAGCGGGGGTGGGAGAGGGTGAGGAAGACAGTGGGTTGCTGGCCCTGCAAGGGGAGGGGGCTGAAGGGAAGGGAGAGGTGCTGTTGGGTTGGGTAAGGAATATATGGAGGTGTTGGTCCTGGGAGGGGTGGGGCCTGAAGGGAAGAGAAAGATGCTGGACTAACACAAGGGCAGGGGGTTAGAGGGAAGGGAAGGGAGAGAGGTACTGGACTTGCAGGAGGGAGGTTGGGGGGGAAGGGGAGAAGTGCTGGATTTGCAGGGGGGTGGAGGGAAGGGGAAAGTGCTGGATATGCAGGGGGTTGGAGGGAAAGGGGAGACGTGCTGGATATGCAGAGGGTTGAAGTGAAGAGGAGAGGTGCTGGATGAAAGGGAGAGAGGTGCTGAACATGTAGGGGGGGCTGGATGAAAGGGAGGTGCTGAACATGTAGTAGGGGGGCTGGATGAGAGGGAGAGAAGTGCTGGACATGTAGGGGGGCTGGAGAAGAGGTGCTGGATATGCAGGGGATGGCTGAAGGGAAAGGAGAGAGATGTGGACCTGCAAGGAGGGCTACAGCAAAGGGAGAAAGGTGCTGGACCTATGGGAGAGGTTAGAGGGAAGGGAGAGAGAGATGCTGGACAAAGGTATAAAGGAAGAGGGGGGTCAAATGCTGAACCCACAGTGGGAGAAAGTGCCAGATGCAAAGGGGGAAGTAAAGAGAGAGGAAGAGAAGCTGGTTGGGGTGGGATCATAGAGGAGAGGAACACATTGATGTGAAGGAGGGAGAAAGGGGACATAGGGAGGTGTACAGATACAGAAGGGAGATGATGGGTATTAGGTGGGAGCATGGGGGCAGGGACACAAATGTGAGATGCTGTATGGGGATGGCATATGGGCACAGAGGGGCAATGCCTGACAAGGTGGGGGGGGGAAGAGGATATGGAATAGAGATACAATGCTGGACACTGGAGAGGGGAGTATATGGGCACGGGGGGGGGGGGGGGGGAATACCAGACAAGGGAGAGAATAGGAACACAGAAGAGAAATGCTGGGCATAGGGTGCATAGGTGCACAGAGGAATGACAATGGATGAGGGGACATGAACACAGAGGAGATACTGGGCAAGGAAATATAGGAAAACAGAGATGGGAGATGGATGATGGACATGGAGAAAGAAGAAATGTCAAATAGACAGGAGACCCTGGCAAGTGAGTTAAAAGAAGACAGAGGGAAGCAGAAACCAGAGACTGGGACCAATATGATTTGAAAAATAAAATGACCAGACAACAAAAAGGTACAAAAAATTATTTTATTTTCAATGTTGTGAATATAATATGTTGGATTCAGAATGTATATCTTGCGAGAGTTGATGTTAAACATGACTGGGGTCCAGGACAGAAATCTAGGAAAGGACCCCAAAGTCCATTACCAGGCTGCACCTTCAGCTTCCAGCAGGTGGGCTTTCTCTGGCCAGGGAACCAAATACAATTGCCTTAGTTGCAACCCCTAACACCATCCCTAGCATGTGCCATCTTTATATTTTGCACAGGAGGAAATGCCTTTCTTTCTTGTTTCTCTGGTGTTGTACTACATGCAAGGTCTGGTTTCTTGGGGTTTCTGTTTAATTTATATTTCTAGAGTTTGTGGTCACTTATTCTCTATTTGGCATTTGTGTTCTCTGTGTGTATTCTGTTAGCATGAAGTTTCTATGTAGCATTCTGTAGTAATTTGGCTTGTTCAGCTTTCCTGATAAATGTATTTGTATTTTAGGGCCCCACAATAATATTTAAGACACTTCCTTTTCATAGGTAGGATCCTTGTTTTTGGAAGTTAGTATTGGCATGGTAGATTTGCTCTAGGTTCTGAGTGACTTTTGTTTTATAGATTTTTTAAATTAATTTATAATATGTTATTGAGATTACACTAGAAACCAAAATTTCTTTGTGTGATGAGTTTTATGGGGAAATGTCCTTGCTTGGCTCTGTATCCATTTTTGGTGGAGAGCCAGGAGGGTTCTCTGGATGCAGAATGTGTTTGGCTTCAATACCATAAGTGTGTTGGACGACCATGGCTCAATGGGGCTGAAGAGTGCAGTCTATTGTACTCCTTAGCTCTCAATTAGCCTGCAGCCACTGAAGCCTGCACTGCAACCCTCATCGAAGTTATGGGGAGTGAGGTAGAGGTCGAGCATGGAGTGGGGTAGGGACAGAGCATGGGTGCATCAGGCTGCTGTTTTTTCTCTTTCAAAAAAGTTGGCAACTGTAGTGCCCACCCATCCAACTTGTTGGCCCACCCAAAAATTGCCTTCTGGCTACACCACTGCTGTACCTGCATAGCTAACCGGGGAGCCCATGCAGAAAGCCTCGCAGTAGAACTCACAGTCTACCATGAAATTAGAACGCGCGCACACACACAAAGACACAAAATACTGCAGCATGCTATAATGTAGTGAGGAAGTTTGCTACTGAAAAGAAAGTGGAACAGACTGTCTCTTGTTTGATGAGCCAAGATTATGCAAATGCGTTTCACATAAAATTTAAAAAAAATCATCAAAGCATAATGAGGCAAATATTGAGCCAAAAATTGCAGCAATATTAGATGAGCCAAAATGGACTGAGTTTGATCAGGAGTCTGAACATAGGATTATAGAAATTATTGCTTGATTGAACGATTCTTCAAGCTCTCTTGATACATGTCAACTTCTGTTTTGAGGAGTAAACGTGCAGATTCAGCTTCAACTGTACAGCACTGCGTACATCTAATAGCGCTATAGAAGTGATAAGTAGTAGTAGTAGTAATCCATTTCTGATATTATTAATAAAATGTATATTGAATTAGTACCTCAGGGGTCCTTTTACAAAGCCATGGTAAAAAGTGGTCTGCAGTAGTGTGGGCGAGTCTTTTAGGTACACGCTGAGCCATTTTTTTTTACCACAACTGGGAAAAAGGCTATTTTTTTTTTAATGGGACAGGAAATGGGCGTGCGCTAATATTAAAACTAGCAAATGCCTATTTATGGCCTGAGCCCTTACTGCCACCCATTGACCTAGTGGTCAGGGCTCACTCGCTACTCACTCGGTAACCATGCAGCACGTGCCAATGTGGGCGCACCGATGGTTACCACTGGGAACGCCCCTGCAGTAGAAAATAGAAAATTATTTTTTACTATGGGATTCAGCATGTGCCAAACTCAGAATTACCATGGGCACACACACTAACTTGGCAGTAGTGGAAATTGGGCACATGCTACCAGTGTGTTAGCCCTCCTGTGCCTGTGTAAAAGGGCCCCTCAATTTTTAAAAAGAGCTAGGTGTCTGTTTACTAAGCCAAGCTAACAGATTCCACACTGCACTGCCCACAGCCCATTCAAAGTGAATGGGCTGTGTCAGCACTAGCGCCCAACCAGCCATGCTACTGGCTTAGTAAACCCCAGTGCTAGTGTTCAGCCTATTTTTAAAAAGGATGGTTTTGATGCAGAGGATCCTAATAATTATAGACCAGTGTCCTCTTTACCGTTTTTGGTAAAAATAATTTAGATAAATAAGTCTTTTTTTTTTTTTTCAATTACAAGAGTTTGTGGCCAAAGAGGATCTACTTGATAGATATCAATACGGCTTTTGTGAACATCATAGCATTGAAATGCTGTTTTTGTCTAGTTTTGATGAACATTTATATGGATTTGAGTGTGGTACTTCATATATACTTGTGATGTTAGACATATGGATGGTCATTTTTGAAAGAACGTCCAAGTCAGAACTGGGACATCCTGCTCATAATGTCAAAAAAAAAAAAAAGTTCAGCTCACAGCCATTTTTGAAATATTGCGATTTCCTGTTTGAAAATATGCGAGAAGGATGTTCTTATGCTGAAAACATACAAAATGAACAGCCACCTTCCAAAATGAAACGTCCAAAATATGCACGTCAAAAAAGCAGGCACAAAAATGTCTATCCGGCATCATTTGTACAAAAATGGCCACACAGAATTCCCTACAGAGCAAAGCGGAAGCCTAGTCAGTGCAGTGGACTTTAAAGAACAGGACCCAGGTACAAATTCCACATTAATTCTTTTATATATTATTGCGAGCCCTCCAAGAACAGATAAAAACCTACTCTACCTAAAGGTACACCAATACAATAGCCATCACACTTGCAGGTGTCTTAGAAATTGAGGTACAGTAGGTATTCTATGGTCCAGGATGGATAACATGTGTACAGAAATACAAGAGTTAAAATGGGAGTTACACCTGAGTCCCATTGTTCAAAGTCCACCACACTGACCACTAGGCTACTCTTTACACTTGCTTCCTTCTCTATTAGGAATGGCCATAACAGTTGAAGCTGTCATACTGCCTCATATCCACTGTCACTTTCACTTCTTAGGGGGGTGGGAGGGGGTCACTAATCACTGGGAGATGGAGGGATCTTTTAGGAAATTATCCAAACATTTTTAAACCCTGCTAACTGCTTTTACCGCAGTCTCTGGCAACAAATTCCAGAGTTTAATTACACATTGAGTGAAGAATTTACTACTTTGTAGCTTCATTGCATGCCCCCTAGTCCTAGTATTTTTGGAAAGCGTAAACAAGCGATTCACGTTTACTCGTTCCACTCCACTCAGTGTTTTATAGACCTCTAGCATATCTTCCTTCAGCCATGAATTCTACAAGCTGAAGAGCCCTAGCCCCTTTAGCCTTTCCTCATAGGGAAGTCATCCTATCCCATTTATCATTTTCATCACTCTTCTCTGCACCTTTTCAAATTCCACTATATATTTTTTGAGATGTGGTGTCCAGAACTGAACACAGTGTTCAAGGTGCGGTTGCACCATGGAGTGATACAAAGGCATCATAGCATTCTCATTTTTGTTTTCCATTCCTTTCTTAATAATTCCTGACATTCTATAGGGGTCTTTTTTTCCCAACATGCAACTTTGTATTTGCTCACATTAAATGTCATCTGCCATTTGGATGCCATCTCCCAGTATGTATGCAGAATATCTATATATAGATATATAAAATAGCAGAAGGGGGTGGGTGGGTGCAGGCTATCTGTTGCCACATACCTCTGTGTGGTTGTGCATGTTAACACACATCTGCACATTACCCAGGTACCGGCTGATGAAGTACAAGTGCAGTGTGCCACGTTTAGTCATCATGAATGCCAGTAAGAAAGGAGATACATCCACAAGAGTAAATTGGAGAAGTGTGGAAGCTTATATCTCCAAAACCCTCCGATGACTGCATCATTTGTAGCTCGGACGACAGTTAAGGAATGGAGTGGGATGGGGTGAAGTGGGAGGATGTAAAGCCTAGGAGGAAAAAGTAGCTGGGATGGGACCAAGCCTGCGAGGAGGAGTTAGAAACTGCATAGAGAGAAAACAAAGACCGAGTGGTGGAAACAGTGCAGGTAGTTGAGAGGGATAGAGAATGATACAGACTGGTGAGCACACAAAAAGAATGGCATGGAGACAGGGATGGGAGATTTAGAAAGACAGAGAGAGTAATAAATGAGGATGGGGGGGGGGGGGTCAGAGCTGGTGCAAAAGTGATGAGCATCCTAGGCAAAATTTCAGCCTGCACCCCCTTCATTTAACTTTCAGGCCACTAGGCTGCAGCTCCCCCGAAATTTTGATAAACTCAACAGACATAACCCAAAAATCCTATTAATAACGTAGGTTACAGAATGTGCTGATAGTTCTTTGAATTTGTGTGATTATCAGGACCTATTGCTTTGCTTTGACTGTAGCTGCTGTTTGCTGCTCTCAAAAAGCTGCTGCCCTAGGTGACCGCCTAATCTTGCCTAATGGCAGCAGTGGGCGAGTTCCCTTATATTTTTTGGGAAGAAATTGTCTGTATAAACATTTGTAAGGATACGATTTGCTGGGTTTTTAAATTTCAGTTTGAATGAAGTATTCCACATTGGTGTAGTTTATAAATATGTCTGTTGACTGCATAGAAGAAATTATCTATATTTAATAGGTATTAAATATAGGAAATCTACTTAGGGCCCTGTTTACTAAGGCGCGTTAGCATTTTTGACGTGCCTACAATTAACACACGCATTAACTGTGTAGGCGCCTACACAGTTAGCGTGCGTTAAAGATGCTGACGCACCTATAACACTGCTTAGTAAACAGGGCCCTTAGTGCATGCTTTATCATAATCATATTTCTTGTTATACTATTATCTTGCTTTTTCATTATCATATTGCCCAAGATTCCTCTGTAATACTAAATGTCTATTTTCTAATGTCTTCTATTTTTCAAGATGTATTGTAAGCCACATTGAGCCTGCAAAAAGGTGGGAAAATGTGGGATACAAATGCAATAAATAAATAAACATGCACTAAATAAGACACCCATTATATTTCTATAGGCATCTTATCAGTTAGTGTGTCTTAGTAAAAGGACCCATTAGTAAGTAACAACAAATACAGCTGTAAAATTTCACATTGAAATTCCAAGTGGTTGCTGAGAAAACAGCAGAAAATTCTAGGTTACTTGTTTTTTGCCTTGTGCTGTAGAAATCTGAAACATTGGCAATCATTTTCTTTTCTTTTTTCATAGCTAACCATTGACAAATAGGCCCCATTGCACATTTCTGTCTTTTTTGTGAAGTGACACTGATATATAGAAGCATTCACATACAAGAAATTCATATATGCTGGATGGATGTATTTAGTGTTCTTAGAGAAAGAGGAGCTTTTGTTTATTTTAAGAGTGTTTGGGATTCAGTTACATACATCAGATTGGTATGTAATTGCATCTCTTATGTATGCTATAAAAATCGCAGGAGGATTGTGAAAAATTACAAGAGGACCTTACGAGACTGGGCGTCTAAATGGCAGATGACGTTTAATGTGAGCAAGTGCAAAGTGATGCATGTGGGAAAGAGGAACCAGAATTATAGCTACGTCATGCAAGGTTCCATGTTAGGAGTCACCGACCAAGAAAGGGATCTAGGTGTCGTCGTTATGATACGTTGAAACCTTCTGCTCAGTGCGCTGCGGCGGCTAAGAAAGCAAATAGAATGTTAGGTATTATTAGGAAAGGAATGGAAAACAAAAATGAGGACGTTATAATGCCTTTGTATTGCTCCATGGTGCAACCACACCTCGAATATTGCATTCAATTCTGGTCGCTGCATTTCAAAAAAGATATTGTGGAATTAGAAAAGGTGCAGAGAAGGGCGGCAAAAATGATAAGGGGATGGGATGACTTCCCTATGAGGAAAGGCTAAAGCAGTTGGGGCTCTTCAGCTTGGAGAAAAGTCAGCTGAGGGGAGATATGATAGAGGTCTATAAAATAATGAGTGGAGTGGAACGGGTAGACGTGAAGGCTCTGTTTACGCTTTCCAAAAATACTAGGACTAGGGGGCATGTGATGAAGCTAAAAAGTAGTAAATTTAAAACGAATCAGAGAAAATGTTTCTTCACTCAATGTGTAATTCTATTCTGGAATTCGTTGCCAGAAAATGTGGTAAAGGCGGTTAGCTTAGCAATATTTAAAAAAAAAAAAAGGTTTGGACGGCTTCCTAAAGGAAAAGTCCATAGACCATTATTAAATTGGACTTGGGGAAAATATTTCTGGGATAACCAACATAAAATGTTTTGTACGTTTTGGGGAGATCTTGCCAGGTATTTGTGACTTGGCTTGGCCACTTGGAAATGGAATGCTGGGCTCGATGGACCTTTGGTCTGTCCCAGTATGGCAATACTTATGTACAGATTATCACTTTTCACAAGGTTGTTAAAGAAGCTGTTACATATATTTTACAGATTTCTTTTTAAAATCATACCCCTGATGCACGTAGAAGCCAAAAACACAGCCATGTTAGGTTCAATTTTCCCTCTAGGCTGCATGGTGTCCACCATTTCTTCAGCTGCTGTGCAGCAGTTCTCCACTGCCACACAGCAGGGACACTGGAACCATCCCCACCTCCCTCCCACTGTGGCAAAACAAGCTACATTCATCACAGGGTCAGACTCTCCATTTACATGGCTGACGGCTCTGCCCTGGAAACGGAAGTGACATTGAAGGGGGCAGGATTGGTAGCGGCTGGATGGAAGAGGGGGAGGGGCAGAGGATGGATGGAAAGAGGGCAGGGTTATACATGTAAGTTTCTTTCTGAGGCAGAGTTTCAGAGCAGTATGGGCAGAGTTGCAATTTATGCACATATACTGTAGTTTATGCAGTAACATTTACACCTGCTCCTCACCTCACATGTGTATCTTTATAAAATAGGCTGGAAACAAGTGCCTTCCTGGCCACCATGCATAGTCATCTGTTATAAAATTACTACTACAAATATAATTTAACACACGAATAGAAAAGGCATTCCAGGGGCTGGGGCAGGGTTAACTCATATGCAATTAAAACATTTGCATTTCAAAATAAATGGGCATAAAAGAAGTACCCACACAAATAAACTTGTGCAAATTTGAAACAGAATTTTTTCTCTTTAAAGACTTAGAAATCTACTCGAGGTTCTGTCTTTTTTATTTTTTCCAAATCTGTAGAATGACTTGCCCCCAGTAGTTCGCTCAGAGCTTTCATTTACTAAATTTAAAGACCCAATGAGGCTCTTTTACAGAGCCACACTAGTGTTTTTAGCTCACGGTAAAAATCAGCTGGCGGCAAACACTGAGACACCCATTATGGTTACTATGGAACATTGTAAGTCTAAGGGACCCTTTTACTAAGCTGTGTAAGCGTCTACGCGTGCCAAAATGGAGTTACTGCCTGGCTACTGCGTGTCTTTTGTGGTAATTTTATTTTTGGCTTGTATCTAATACGCGTCGCCGAAAAATAATTTATTTTTGGACATGCGTATCTGGCGCGCGTAAGTCATTACCGTCTGGCTACCGCACGAGACTTTACCACTAGGTCAATGGCTGTCGGTAAGGTCGCAGACCCCAAAATGGATGCACGGAAATTTTGATTTTGCCGCATGTCCATTTTCGGCAAAAAATTTTAAAAAGGCCTTTTTTACAGGAGCGCTGAAAAATGGATTGTGTGCGCCCAAAGCCCACGCCTACACTACCGCAAGCCATTTTTCAACGAACTTTAGTAAAATGACCCCTAAGTGCTTTGAAAATACGCCTCTTTATTTTTCAACTGGTCTTTGGAGGTATGAAGTTGGTTAACATTCAAGATTGAGCAGATGACTCCTGCAGTGTAGGTGTGCCCTTTCTCTTCTTTTTTTAAAATTTTGTTTTGTTTCATTTTGTAAATAGTATACTGGGTGTGAATGTATTCTGTCCTATCAATAATTGGCATTCCTTTCCCAATTAATTTTACTTTTTTTCTTTTAACTTATTAATGCTATTTGGCTTTTTTTTTTTTTTTTTACAGAAAAGGTGGTAGATCAAAACTTTTAATGCATAGAAACATGTAAAGACTGTGGTTCTGTACACAGTTTGAACATTTTCCCCTAATATGGTGGATTTATTTTTTAAATAATTTCTATAGCTTTTATTGGTCCTTTAGATTGCTGCAATGATTTTGTAAGATTGCTATGAATATGCTGTTTACAGATTACAAGTAACTGCGGTAGTAATCCATGTTTTAATGACAGGCTATCAGTTGGTATGACAACCTACATTTTTCACTGTCAGGCTATTGGATTTTATGTATATATTTATGCTTTTTTTTAATCAAAGACAACTCTTACTGTGTATTTGCATGTCCTGTGGTTTGAGTCTGTTATCCATATATGGCCAAACCTGGATTTTGGGCCCTGTTTCAGCACCAAAGCAAAAACTGAAAATGAAATTGGGTCAGCCTCATAATTTATCTTTTCTTGCTTCAACTATTGATGCGTATAACTTTTGTCTCTTTCTTTTCTGCTTTCTATTCCAAAGTTTACTATTTGCTTTATTAATTGTAAACTGCTGTGATGGTTTTGTCTACATTGTAGATGATGGAACGGTCCATTCAGTCTGCCCAACAAGATAAACTGATGGCATAGGGTATGATGTGATATAACATATGCATTCTTGGCCTTTCCTTGACATTTTCAGAGCACAGACCGTAGTGGTCCACCCAACACTGGTCTTACTCCCCACTACTCGTTTATTCCCCAACTATTGGTTTTACCGTCAAAGCCCAATCCAGCCCATCCAGATCAGTCTAACCCAAATCAAAGCACAGACTGTAGAAATCTGTCCAGCATGGACCTTTTTCTCCAACTACTTATGCACATCACAGACACTATTAATTACAATTAGATGCCCATATGCACTAGGTGCTATTCTATAAGAAAGTACTTAAGTGCCATACAGTTTAGTTACAGTTTATTGAAACTTTGATATATCACCTGGCCTTATTGGATCAAGGTGGTTTACAATAAAAACAAAAGATTTTATTTATTTTTGAACATTTATACCCCACTTTTTTCCACAGTCGTGCGGACTCAAAGTGGCTTACAATGTGCAGAATAGGCCAAATTACAGTGGGAGAATTACAAATCTCAAAAGAATAATAGACGGAAGAGGGATGAAGAAAAGGGGAAAGGGCTAGAAAGACGGAAAGTAAGATGAGGTGATACAGAAGTAGGAAATCCAAGACAGGCCAGTTAAAGGTGGAGTCCAGGCACTGAAACGACACTGAGTGACTAGAACAGCTTCCAGCAAGGCAATCCAAAAGAGGGCAGATGAGATATCCAAGATCGACCAAGAAAAAGAAGCAGCATGCCACGAGCAGGACCGTGTGAGGCAGGATGTGATGAGAGTCGAAACAGCAGGCTGCAGAAGGCGCCGAAAGCAACTCGTAAACCGTCCACTCCAGCTCCTCAGACGATGGCTGCAGCAGCCGGGAGACGCAGTTCCAAACGGCCCAGCCGCAACGGTCCACACTGGAGATAGACAACGCTAGGCCGCACAGCTGACCGCACTCAGAAAAACTCCTTTATTATAAACAGGAGAGACCACAAACATAAATTCCTCTATAAAATATATATTTTTTTTTTAAAGGGAGGGAACCATCATATTGTATTACTTTCTCCTTCATCATACTACAAGGGGGAGTACACAAGGGCAGATCATGGGGAGGCCATGGACATGTCTCTCAGTTATGCACGTAGGGGAGAAGTGAAAGAGGGAAAATAAAGACTAAAGGGTGAGAGAAGGGGTGAATAAAATACAGCTATGGGTCAGGGGTATAGAGAGGTAGAAAATGGAAATGGAAAACCAAGACGAAAGGGAAAAGGGAGACAAATATAAAATGAAAAGGGAACTTTGTACAAGGATTCGGTAGTCTTATAAGTGGAAAAGAGAGACCAGAAACAAACCAATTAAAAAAATTAAATGATCAGATGCAGCAAGTTTACAGAACAAAGGATTATTATGAGTTTTTATTGTAATATGGTCTAATTTTCAAAAAGGGTTTCAGGGGTGATCCAAATAACTATATACTGATAAGTCTAACATGAGTACCAGGTAAAATAATGAACACTATTAAGAACAAAATTGTTAGCTATATAGAGCACTGTGGCTTGATGGGGAAGTCACCATGAATTTAGAGAAAGGAGGTCATGCAAAGAATGGATCTGTTCTGTGAGATCTGAAGGACACATCCTGATGTCCTCTATTGGCTTCTGTTGGAAACAGGATACTTGGTTTGACCCAACATAACACCTTATGCTCTCTGCAGATTTCTATACACTATAGGGCCCTTTTCAAAGCTGTGGTAAGCACTAACGTATGCTTACCGCAGCAAAAATTGCTTGGTGCGGGATGCACTGAGGCATCCTGCGGTAATTTGGGAATGTGCGCATGCTACCCACGCGCTTAAAAAGAAAATGTATTTTTTTTAGTGCTGGGGAGTCTGGGGGCAAAGAGTGGGCATGTTCTGCGCTAATAACTGATTAGCACAGGTTTAGTGCATGAGTCCCTATCTCCTACAAAATAGGTGGCGTATTAATAGATACATGCTAATGGGAAACCAATTAACCAATTAATATGCTAACCGATTAATACAAAAATAGGAAAATCTGCCACTCTACCCATGAAAAAATGGCCTTGGCACGTGGGAATAATCCACGTAAGGGCGCTCTAAGGCCACTTTTTATCACTGTTTGGTAAAAGGGTCTCTATGTTTTCAACGTATGCAGATCTATGCATATTTATTATGAAAAATCTGATTGGATAGGCATGCTTCAAGAAGAGAGGTGAGAAACACTACTCCAAACAGCAGCAGTGCATTGCATCAGGTAAACTTCATGGGGCAGCAGATAACAACCCTAAACCACAATGGTATGATTGTATCAATGTTCCAAGAAAGCATGGGAAAGTCATCACACTTTGGTGGATTTTGGGTATGTTTGGGTAAGATTTAGGATAAGAGTTGAGAGGTTGGGTAGAAGACACGCAGCCTGACCCTCCCAAGATGGTAGAATAATGCTGTGTGCAAGGTTGAACACAAGAAGCATGATTCTTCTATCACGGGCGTGACAAACCTGCGGAAATGAGTTACTGCAGGTTCGTCACTCTCACAGTAAATTAAAGTGTGGTAAAAGCCTGACTTTTACTGCACCTTAATAAAACTATCCCCCCCCCCCTTTAGTATACTGTATGGGCCTTAAGGGATGCATGGGGGTGTATCATGGAACAGATATAAAGTATAGCCAATTACTTTTAAAATGAGTGGCACAAGCTGGTACTGACAAAACACCTTTTGCTATAAGAAATCAGTTATGTTTTGTTTTTTGTTTTTTTTTTGGGGGGGGGGGGGGGTTGTTTTGTTTTAAGAGTGCTAAAGATTTTTTTCCTTTTTGCCTCCTGTAGCATGAGCAAGGGTTTTTTTCAGCTTGCAATTTCATTTTTGCCATGAGATAGGGAGAAAATCAAATGACAAATTATTTCCCATAAATAGAATGAGAACTGTTATGGTTATGGCAAAGGGATCTTTGGGCTCCCGGTAGGAGTAAATATTTTTGGCTGGGAGCTCATAATAATAATTTTAAGTCAGTTTGTAGGAAGAGCAGAGGCCTTCAGTAGTGTGAATGTTTTGGACCTTTTTTGGCAGTGGGGGGGGGGGGGGGGGGGGACATCTAGACCAGGCTTGTCCAACTTTTTTCTATCAGGGGCCACATTTTATATCTTGTAATACTTGTAGGCCAAAACACAGACTGTTGTATTTTGCTACTTTTGGTCAATTAGTAACACAATACGATGATGCATCATCCCCTCCCCAGCTTTCATCCATCTCGCTCATGTATACCCCCCCCCCCCCCAGCCTTCACCCATCTCACTCATGTAACACCTCCTAGCCTTCACCCAGTTTTTCTCACTCATGTAATCCCCCCACCCCACAGCCTTCACCCACTTTCTTTTCCCTCACCTGGCTTCAGCTACACAAGAGACTTGAAATTGTGAGATCAACTCAACTTCTGGCACTGTGTAGCTCATGCTTACAGACAGCCAATTGTGGTGGGGAAGTAGGAGTCCCACTGTAAGCACCACAAGAATCGCCAAAGCTTCCAAGGGCCAGAAAAAAAGCACTTGGTGGGCCAGGTTCTGGCTCACTGGCCATAGGTTGGACAAGCCTGATCTACACTTTCCGGTATTCCTCTCATTTTCTCATCAGCCTCCTTAGCTGAAGGGATCTAAGTATTTACATTCAGACCAACTTTCATTATCTCTGTATTTTAAGTTGAAATGCACATATATTACACCATCGTGTAAGAGGTTTTTCTACTTTCAAGGTTGTGTATTCCAATGAATGCTTGTATTTCATTTCTCAAAAGGAAAAAGGTGCTAATGGTTGCCTTTTATTTCTAAAAGGAAAAATCATGTTTTAATGGATAGGGCACTGGCCTTTAGCTCAAAGAATTTGTAGACAAGTTTGATTCTCACTTTTCCTTGAACCCATAGTGTGTACTAATTTAGAGTAACTGCCTTGCTGTAGATGCCTCACTGACAGATGGATGGCCTGTTTTCTTCTAGAATTTTTAAGCTTCCACCAGTAATGGCATAGTGTCCAGAACCTAATGACAGCTTGACAGTCGAGATTATGTTCTTACTTTGGAAGCCAGTGTTTGGTTTTCATCAAACAAAATGTTTACTACTGTGAACAAAACTTTCAATTTTTGACTCATCTGTCCAGAGAGCATTATTCCAAAATCTTGTGGGTTATCCTTATGCTCTCTGGTGAACTTTTTTTCTGGAAACAGTGGTGTCTTCCTAGCTATTCTCCCAGCTAATCTAATCTCATCCCGGGTTTTTAAATTCCACTAAATCCAATGTTAGTTGGATTACAAATTCAACTCACTGTGCATAAAAAATGATCCTCACTCTTAAGAACTTGAAAGACTGTTTTGTCTGGCATTCTTTATGCCTACTTGATGACTGTTTTGAACTGTTTATGGAGACCTGTACTGTTTGTTTTGATTGCTTTTATGTATGTATGTCTTTTTATTATTATTATTATTATTATTATTATTGTATACCTGCCTTGGATAAAGGCAGTTTATAAATAAAAATGTCTAATTCTAATCGATCATAAAGTTCCAGAAATTATAAATCTAAAACAGCACATTATTACACTCCAAAGAGTAGATTACAAAGCATCATATGTCTTGCCAAACAAGTATGTTGTTAATGAATTACAGTCCTTTTAATTGCATATTAATTGAGGAAGCTCATCACATAGCATGGCTGCATGATATGTAAAAGAGATACTATTACTACTTCTTAACATTTCTATAAAGCTACTAGACGTATGCAGCGCTGCACACTATACATGAAGAGACAGTCCCTGCTCGACAGAGCTTACAATCTAATTAGGAGTCTAGAAAATCTAATTCCATCTGATCATAAGATTAGTCGCTGATAGCAAAATGACACCAAATATGACATATATGATGGAATTAAACCATGAATAATTTTTAAAACTAGGCACCAATCTAAGGGCCCTGTTTACTACGCCGCGCTGTAGGCATGCTAGCATTTTTAGTACGCGCTAACATTAGAGACACCCATATATTCCTATGGGTGTCTCTAACATTAGCGCATGCTAAAAATGCTAGCGATCTTAGTAAACAGAGCCCTTAAAGTGTACAAGCATGTAACGGAGGCCAGTATAACTGACTGACTGCTATAATTAAAATCTTTGAAGAGATTTTTTTTGGAAGGCCTACATACACAACGATCCCTATTCATTTTTTTTCCTGATGGCTGATGCACACACTCTTACGTTAGATACAGTGAGGCCTGCAAGTCTTTAGGTGTTAGTCTGGTTTTGGAGTGGTGGGGGGGGGGGAGGGGTTACGTCATGGATGATTTTTCTACTTTGGTCTTGGGGTTATCTTAAGAGGATGACTGTGTCCAGAAAGATAAACATCAACTATTCTTTGCATAAATTCTTGTTTTTTTCTTTACTGTGGCATGATGAATGCCCACTACTACTGGGGAGGAGCATGCTCAAAACCATATGGACCTTTCTATAGAACAGGATTTCCAAACTCAGTCATGCAGATTTACTTTGCAAGATAGTTTACTTGTTATGCCATTACTGAAGCGATGGATTCTATTAGGTAATTCATTGTGCTAAGAAAACTACAGATTCACTGTTTCACAGTCTGATCTGAAATAATCTTATTGCTCCTACTTTGTCTCAAGAAAAATGTATACCTTTTAAATGAACAACAAAAAAAATAAAGACCAGTTAAAATTAAAGGATATCATGGTAAGAACTCAATATTTACAGTTATATTTGGGGTTGATTGTGAGAGAGAGTCTAAATTATTTGCAATTCTCTGCATGTCTTATACTGCAGGCAATAACATAAGCCTTTCAAGGAAGGAAGAGAAGTACAGGTTAGCTAGTTCTCTAAAGCCACTGTATGAGGTCAAATACCCCATGTTGAAACGGTCTTCTAGAATACGCTGTATCCTTTGTTATGCAAGACACAAAGCTTCAAATAGGAAGAGTGCACAGGGTATGCCTAACATAATGCATGCTCTTAAAATCTCATGTAAGAGCGTGTGTGTGTGCTGTACACTTCATAACTTTAAGCAACAAACTGTCAAAAGCTTGTAGCTTGTGGCAAAATTCAAGAGTTCTTTTTTCTGTAAGTGAATGTGTAGCATGGTAATAAACTGAGAAAAAATAAGCTGCTTTAGAGTGTCTTCTGAGAAATCATGAACACTGCAGAATGAAAATAAAACCTAATCATATAAGTAAGCACAGTCTGTAGATAACGCCATGACAGTCACAGGATAATAGACTGATTTTAAAACATGTGTATAAATACATTACATTATCCAATTTTTCTATTCTGCCCACACCACAATTAGTTTGAGGCCAATTACATATGAAAAACTAGACTCATTCTAGGAATTACAAAACCAAATTAAAACAAGTTAATCCAGAAAAAATAAATATAACTATCATATCAAAATAAAACTAGCCAGAAAAACAAATCACAGTTTCGACTACTTGGATAGCACACGTTTCTTAAACAATATAGTCTTAATAATAGTTTGAAAGGCAGCGTAGCTAACCATCTCAGACACGACATATAGTACAGTAAAACAGTAAATGACGGCAGATAAAGACCTGTATGGTCCATCCAGTCTGCCCAAGGTAATATATTCCACAGCTTTGCTGCTGGATAAGAAACATTTGCAGAAAAAGATTTAGAAGATTTCGTGCCCTTACATTTGGGAATGTCAATTTTCCTTAGTTCTGAGTTCCATATCTTGAACAGAAAGTTTTAATCAAACCTGCCATGTAGGGTGTTGCAATTCTTTGCATTAGATTAAAGAGCATGCAATAAAATGTAAAGTGAATTCTAGCTTCCATAGGTAGCCAATGCAACATAACATAATGTAACCCTATCAAATTTGAGTGTACAAATTAGTCAGATAGCAGTATTTTGTACAGTTTAACTTTCATAATAAAATTTTAGAACAGCCTAATAAACAATTTTACAATAGTCCAATTTTGAGAATAATAGTGCCTGGACCACAATTTGAAATTTATCCAAATGAAAATACTTCCAAACTCTTCAAAGACTGCAAACAATCCAAACACATTTTTTTTAATGAGGCTGTTCACTTGAGACTCCATAGTAAGGTTCTGATCTAGAGGAATACCCATGATTTTCAGAGAAGATTCCAGTCTATAATTAAGGAGGTTTCATGAGTAGTAATTTCACTAGTTCCAATCAAAAGAAATGTGATTTTATCACTGTTTAGTTTCAGACGATGAGTAATCATCCAATCGGAAATTAAAGAGAAACACTCTCTATTTTCAATTTGATCTCAGCTATATCTATACACGTTGGAACCAACACAGTGATATTATCCACATACATGAATACTCAAAAACTTGCCTTTTCTAATTGGAATCCATGTGAAAACATGAGAACATAGGACGACAGTGGTGACAGAAAAAAAAAACACTGTACCAACATAGGACATATTAAAGATTTTTATTATTCTGTGTTTTGCAGAGATTTTTACAGATATAGTCAATCCTGTGTAGACTATACAGATTTTCATTCTAAATTTACAATATTAAGACAAAATTAGGGTGCTGAAAACTGAACTGTTATCTGGAAATTATTCTGATTACAGCAATGTAGATAAGTTTTTAAAAAACAGCAGTAAATTCTTTTGAAATTAACAACAATCGACCCATCAAGGTTTTTTTTTTTTCACTTTCAGTACTCTATGATGTGTTTAGTAACGAGACAGAAGTTTATGTTTTTCTGCAGATCCCACTGATCAGGGTGCATTTTCACAGTTTTGCATAGTCTTTAAGGATTAGCTCCAGTTTCTGGCTCAGCATGATATTGCCTCTGACTTTCAGCTTGCCAGCAAAAAATGCCTACAACAAGCAGAGAAACAGTCAGAGCAAACAGTGGCATTCTTACTTCATCTAGCATAGAGTACGTATCAGTATGTACAGATCTAGGTAACCTTATTAAAAAAAATAATAGCTAATACACTTCACTGGAAACATGTTCAGTTCGCTGCTTTCTTTTAAAGCAAATGCTGTTGAAATCTATAGATGTAAACCATTCAAAAAGATGGGGGAGGAAGAAGCCTCAGAAACTGCTGGTCAATCCAGTAATTCAAATGAGCCTGTTATATCAATCATTGGCATAAAAAAACATCTCTGGACTTAAAGATTCATCGTTTACAGCACGTACAGAACTCACCTGTCAGACAAATGTTTGGATGAATCTCCTCAACCCTATGTCTCTAAACTTCACTTCACCTTTAAAATTCTCAATGAGGACATTCCTGACTACATGCTGAATTTTGTACCTTTGCTATGAAACTCTTCTTCTAAGCACAACATTCGCAACTTATTTCATCTCAAATTTCCAATGTATAGAGAACCTAAAGTCAACTAAGCATCTTAATCTATCCATTCAATATCAGCTAACCAATCTGTGGAACCAACCCCCTGGACATTTGAGAAGCATTTCAGAAAGCTTCTAAAAAACCTTCTTATTCTGTAAGGCAAATCTATCTGATACCTGCTCCAACATCCATATGACGACTATTCTGAAGTTAAGTCACGTCATTTGTGCTCTATCCCCTCTAATTCCTGGACTGACTAGTCTCTTCTTTAATTGCAATCTGTCCTTGAACTGTGTAGGTATAGGCGGAATACAAGAACTGGAATAATAATAATCCTTCATCCCCTCTCTCCCAGCCCCCTGCATTAGTAACAACCTATTCCTTCTCCCCCTCCCAGCCCCCTGCATCAGCCTCTCCCTTCTTTTGGCCTGTACCATCCCACTTGCTGCTCGTTGCTGCTTTGACAGCTCTGCAACTAGCAATGTGCGTGGGGGGGGGGGGGGGGGAAGATTTATATCATGAGAACCAGAAGTGCCTGTTCTTACATTTCAATGTTTTTTCTAGTGCCGGAGGTAGAGCCAATGAGACAGTAAGCAGCAAAGGAGTCTGTTGCAGTGGCTGGTTATAACCAAACCCACCAAATTTCCCTTTTAAGGAGGTTTTTGTTTGGTTATAATCAAAAATTAAAATCCCTAGCTTTAACCCACAAATCTGTGGTCAGGGAAACTGGAACTGAAATCATTTCTAAACAAGACTCTCACAAATAGCAAAGCAAAAGTAAGAGATTGCCACAGAGTTGCACCAGCTAGACACATGTTTTCTTTCAATGTTCAACCTACAACATTTATGTATGCATGCCTGTTCATGACAATCATTGTCAAGTGTCCTCCCTATAGTCAAAGATAAAAGTCGAGAAAACAAACAAATGTGTTCCCCATTTTACATCTATACCTATCTTTAAAAATTTATAGATGTGTGTGTGTGTGTATATATATATATGTATATATATATATACATACATACATACATATACACACACACAATTAAACAAGAGACAAGAGTGTGTCTTTAAAATTCCCAATTGAAAAGAGAGCAAGGTCAGAAGATGACCAAGGTGACATCTGTATGCAATGGTGTCAAGATTTAGGCATCCAATGCCATGCATCAAGATTCCATTATACTACTACTACTACTATTTAGCATTTCTATAGCGCTACAAGGCCTACGCAGCGCTGCACAAACATAGAAGAAAGACAGTCCCTGCTCAAAGAGCTTACAATATACAGCACTAGTGTAAGTCAGCATTGGTGCGTCTAAAGTTAGGCGCCAACAGTTACACCAAGTTAATGGCACTTGTAACTGTTGGTGCTTAATTGTGCCCTGAAGTGTGCATAAAACTTATATAAGCTATATGCATATCTCAGACATACACCCATGACCTGCCCATGTTTACACCCATCTTGCATTTACATGTTAAGTCATTTTGGCGCTATGTTCTAGAACAGCGCCTAGCACTTATGTGCATAATTGCCAACTAATGTTAAGTGCTATTATAGAATTACCCTTCAAGGTTTTAAATTAAGCTCATGTCACATAAGCCTAGCTATATAGTTCAGAATAACATTGCATTCACAGTTTGTGGACCTGTTAACCAAGTTCAACAGTTGACCACCACACTACTAAAACAGCAATATTGCTTCAACATGTCGTTACCTTTTGAGGATTCAGCTTGCCTAAAGTTATGTCCATGAAGTCTTGGTCAGAAAGGGTAAAGGATGTGTCTGCAGATCCCCGTGCAGCCCCCCGGTAAATCTCTCCAGATCCATTCTTCAAGTCAATGGCTGAGAAAGGAAAATCAATTTATTTTTCTTCCACTCCAAGTCAAAAATAAGGATAAAACATTTTGGACACAGCTATAATATTTTGATGTTCCAGCCACAATCTTAAGTTAGCCAGCCATTTGTTATTAAACCTATTATTATTGCTATTATACAACCAGTAAAAATAATCTATAAAAATAATTTTATAAGAGCAATAATATTGTGCCCTATTCAACACAATGAGCCTAATATGAGCCTAACATATTCCAGTACTGATGAATATGAGCTATGACAGACAACAAACATGCATATAAGACCATACACATCCCAGGGAGCTTCTAATGTAGGTCAAATACAGATGATATATGATACATTGTAATATCACATGTATGCTATTGGCAGAAAAATAAGTATCTTCTGTGGTATGAATAACATTTCAAATGCACTGCAACACATGAGGACAAAGGCTAAGGCAGAGCTTCTGAAACTGTGGGATGAGATTGTAAATGTGGTCCTAAAACACAATATACAATACACGATTGGACAGCACAAACGGACTCCACACACTACCTCTCAGAATGGGATATAAGATGTAGACACATATTAGATGAAATAGCACCCTTATGAACAAGAACCTCACGCAGACGTAACTCAATACTGTGGTTCAATGAGGAACTGAAAATTAAAAACACAAGCAAGGAAATTGGAACGCGCATGGAAAAAAAAAAAGATGAATATACACTCAACGCATGGAAACTATTACAAAGAAAATACAAATACGCAATAAAACAGACCCAAAGATCATACTACAAAACTAAAATAGGGCCAGAATACAAAGACACGAAAAAACTATATCATCTCGTGAACAAATTACTAGACATAAAACCGGTCACCACAACCAATACTGACATCCCATCTGCAAACAACCTTGCTAAATACTTCAACGAAAAAATTGTAAATTTATGCAGTACACTACCTCAAGACAATACGGACATTGAAACCTTCATCAGTGAACTGGACCTACTCCCTGGTGAATACGCAGCGGACCGAATTTGGACAAACTTCGCTCTCCTCACCGCTGACACAGTTACCCAGGTGATCAAGAGGTACTCCAATAGCCAGTGTCAACTGGATACCTGTCCCAGTTACCTAATAAAATCTGCCCCATCGATTCATAACAGACATCACATCCCATTTAAACTTCATGCTTCAAACAAGGAACCTTCCCTACAGAAAAAGGCAACATCCTACTCACCCCAATACCAAAAGACACCAAGAAAAAAACAAATGACATCACCAGCTATCGTCCAGTAGCATCCATCCCACTGGTAGTCAAAATAATGGAAGGCCTGGAACCAAACAACTTAATGACTACATAGACAAATTCATAATATTACATAAATCACAATCTGGATTCTGCCCCCCTTACACAGCACTGAAACAGTACTACTTACCCTCTTTAACTAAATTCAAGCAGGAAATAGCAATAGGTAAAAGCATACTTCTATTACAATTTGACATGTCCAGTGCATTCGACATGGTGAATCATAATATATTACTAAGACTCCTAGACTACTTCGGAATCAGCGGAAACATACTCAAATGGATCAAGGGCTTCCTAACTACTAGAACCTATCAAATGAAAGCTAGCACAAACATATCATCACCTTGGCAACCAGACTGTGGAGTACCGCAAGGATCATCATTATCACCAATCCTTTTCAACCTCATGATAACCCCACTAGCCAAGTCCTTAGCCAGTCAAGGCCTTAACCCATTCATATATTTCTTCAACAAAGCCTACAATGAAAACCCAGAACTGTACTAATCCACCTCTTAAAACCCACCGTCTAAGAAAACCCATCATTTAATATACCTATTAAATTCCTTCCTTCTTCTCTCTACTTCTTCCCCTAATTAATCTCTGCGCAACAATAATTGTACCTGACATCCAGGATTAACTGTGTGTAACAAAACTATGTAAGCCACTTTGAGCCTGCAAATAGGTGGGATAAGGTGGGATACAAATGCAATAAATAATAATAATAATATATGCTGATGACATCACAATACATATCCCCTACAAACACAACCTGGCAGAAATCACCAATGAAATCAAGCTCAGTTTGAATATCATGGACTCATGGGCAAACGCATTCCAACTAAAACTCAACACAGAAAAAACACATGGTCTCATAATCTCATCACAATATTAACACATATAAACCCACAAACATAAAACACTCCAGGTTACACCCTTCCTATCGCAGACAGCCTGAAAATCCTCGGAGTAACAATCGACCAGAATCTCTTACTAGAGAATCAAGCAAAATCCACCATAAAGAAAATGTTCCACTCAATGTGGAAACTTAAACGCGTGAAACCATTCTTCCCGAGGGATATATTTTGCAACTTGATACAATCAATGGTACTAAGCCACGCAAACTACTGCAACGGAATCTACGCGGGCTGTAAAGAACAAATTATAAAGAAACTCCAGACCACACAAAACACAGCAGCCAGGCTTATATTTGGGAAATCACATTTTGAAAGCGCCAAACCCCTCCGAGAAAAACTGCACTGGCTCCCAATCAAAGAGTGTATTACTTTCAAAATCTGTTCCCTGGTCCATAAAATTATCTACGGCGAAGCCCAAGAATACATGATAGACCTCATAGACCTGCCAACCAGAAACACAACAAGATCAGCTCGAACACACCTTAATCTTCACTACCCAAATAACAAAGGACTCAAATACAAATCAACATATGCATCCAGCTTCTCCTATTTAAGCGCACAACTATGGAATGCACTGCCAAAAACAGTAAACACAACGTTCGACCACCTAAAGTTCTGGGAAAAAATAAAAACGCTCCTGTTCCAAAAGGCATACCCCACCAACCCAACATAAGAACCAGAGAACCTGCTACACAACAACCCCAAGAACGTAATGGAATCACCCCAACTCTCCCTCTTCCTACCTAATGTTTCACCAATGTATCTACCATATATGAACCCTATTCTACCACAACCACACCTTGTACTTGTGCACACTCTGTATTTGTTCAGACCTGAACCGGCGGTCGCTGCTACGGTACTATGTTAGTCATATTGAGCCTGCAAATAGGTGGGACAATGTGAGATACAAATGTAACAAATAATAAAATAAATAATAATAAAAACATGCCAATGGGGTCACAACCTAGGTGGGATCTCCATGGGTACATCATTATTCTTCATCTCCAGGGGGGTCACAAGTAGTAAGGCTCTTTGGTTTTTGCAAAACTAATTTACATATTTTGACAGATGCCATGCCCACTTCTGGTTGCTTCATCCAATCAGAATCTAGGATCCGCCCAAGCTATGCCTACTTGGCTTAAACCCCGCCCTGCCCCTCTTGATAATATCAATGGAAGTGACAGTCTGCCCAAAACACAACCCCTTTTCACAGGAAGTGACAATAACTACATTCATGCTACAACCCTTTTTCAAGATGGCAGTGACTAAGGGACACACAATCCAACATGGCAGCAACCATAGGGTCACTTCCTGTTTTACATTACTCGCTGCCATCTTGGATGAGTCACATGATGGGATGTGATATCTGTCACCGGAAACTGCCCCCTATAACTGTCTCTTCATGTTCAAGTGTACAGTGTACATCTAGTAGCACTATAGAAATGATAAGTAGTAGTAGTAGTAGTAGTACAACCTCAGATAACCATGTGCAGTTTGCACAGGCACTAGGAGTGTGCATGCTCAGTCAGGTTCCTATTCATTTTTTCCTGCCCTTAAAGTGCGTGTATATTTTATGGTTGACCGAATGAGGATAACTCAGTCTGCCCCTTCCCCAGCCGTTTGAGAACTTCACGGCTCGTTACCTCTTAGAAATGAAAGGATAATTCATGCCCCAATGATCAGAAGCAAACATGGGCATTAGAGGCCAACTGCTCCGTACTAGCACCCACATTTGCTCCAGCCAATGGCGAGCGAGTGTAACAATGAACTCACCAGCTCTGAATGCAATTAGCATGCAAATGCATGCTAAACAGGGCATTACCTATTCCTCCCCAATGCTCAGTGGGTAGTGCACCAAATATTGGCGCTGCTCTCACTGCAAACCCTATACCAGCTCAGAGCTGGCATTAGAGTTCGCAAAGCATTGGGGAGGAATGGGGAGCCCTGTCTAGGATGCATCTGCATGCATGCAGGCTCCCCAAAGCAATCAAGGATGCCCTAAGCTCCCAACCCCCCAGGACGGCAACACAGGGGTCACAGAAGGTCCAGTGGACCGCCAGTCCCCTAACCCCTCAATACCCAATAAAGAAGCCCTGGTGGCCCAAGTGGGCTGCCACCCCAATCCCCATCTTCCCTGGTGGTCTAGCAAAGCCCTCCCCCTCTGTCCCGTACCTTTTTGACAGAGGAAGGAGTAGCACACTCCCTCCTCACCCAGTGCCGCCTTCCCTCTCTCTACACTTCTTCCTCTTTCTGCAGCTCAACTCTGTTTTTGTTTTTTTTTAGCTTCAGATTGAAAATCTCATTATCTCTGTTTCATTGGGACACACACACACACAGTTTCCCAGCTCCCCCCTCCTCCTCATTTCCTGAAAGGGCGATTTGATCAGTGTAGGAAGTAAACAAAAATACACTTTAAATGGTACACGTGCAAAAGAACTAGTGTGAGTAGTTAGACTGAACCATGTGATCTTTAAGCCTACTGAATTTTTAAACAGACCTAGACAGATGTGTTTTGTTTAAACCAATGCTGGCAGATCAACACAGCTCTCTCTATTACCAACAGAGTGAATAAACCATGCAAGTGCTGATTTTTTTCCCTCCTCTGTCCATCCCCTTTGCCTAGCTGGCAGCCTGGAATATGCTTTATTAATGCACCTTAATGCACATCTCCTCATTACCCCTTCTCCTCACCTCCTCCTGTGTCCATCTGTCCCCTCTGCCTTTATGAATTTGAGCACAGGATACAACAAGCCTGGGCAGTCTGAACAGGGAAAAAAAACACTCTGACATGCCTACATGAGGCATAAAAGGGCATCATGTGACAACCAATCATAAACTGCTCCACATTGTTGGTGCTTTCCCACATGCGACCCTGCTCCTTTTAAAATAGCAGGTCCAGAAACCCATACAAGATGAACAGGGATTCTTATGAAAATCCTATTAGACAGAGTCACATAGGGAAATCAGCCCCTATTGCTAGGTCAAAGACAAATTGGAGACATCTTTTTCTTCAAACCTCTTAATCTGGGATATCAGCAGTAGTTTCTTGTGATGGTGCAGAGCAGTATGTGTGTTTATTGTTATACATGTCTGTTACCATGTCTGCATTCAATTTCTAGTTAAAATGAAAGATCTTGTGTTTCCCGCCCTCCACTGGAAAGCCCATTACAGCAAAATCCACTCACCACCCTCCTTTCTCATAGTGCAGTTTTCTGAACTGTTTGTCTAGGCATGCCACACCAGATAAAGCAGAGCATCGCAGATCTCTTCCCCTCTCACTGCGTAAGCCCACACTCTGCAAATACCTCGTCCATGATGAGGGCAATTTAAATGTGAAAAATGGAACATTGTGAATCTGTGTAGTTGGACATTATCACAGCGTGTGTTGGTATAGAATTATCATGATTTTTAATAGAAGTCAAACAAAATAAAACATGGAAAAGAAAATAAGATGATACCTTTTTTATTGGACATAACTTAATACATTTCTTGATTAGCTTTCGAAGGTTGCCCTTCTTCGTCAGATCGGAAATAAGCAAATGTGCTAGCTGACTGTATATAAGTGAAAACATTCAAGCATTACTATGACAGTCTGACAGGGTGGGAGGATGGGGGTGGGTCGGAGGTATGCATGGGGACATCAAAGCATATCATTGATATTCTAACAGGATGGGTGTGGATAGGTGAGGGGTGGGGTGATCAACAGAGACATACAGCTTTATGGTTTATAATGGGCTAGGAACCCCAGGTCCTTGTTAAGTCCTTTCTGTTGGGTGTTAAAATATTCAATCATTCTGACTTCAAAGGTCTTAATGTATTAAGTTATGTCCAATAAAAAAGGTATCATCTTATTTTCTTTTCCATGTTTTATTTTGTTTGATTTCTATTGATAACCTTAAGAGTGGACTAACACGGCTACCACACTCCTCTACATGATTTTTAAGAAGTGTTAATGTTAAAAAGTTCAATTAGTAACTTAATGATACAAAGAAAAAAATATTGAAATGCAGAAGTGTGCAGAAACCACTACACAAAACACTGGGTTTTACTCTCAAAAAAATATATAGTGGAATTAGAAAAGGTACAGAGAAGGGCGACGAAAATGATAAAGGGAATGGGACGACTTCCCTATGAGGAAAGGATGAAGCATCTAGGGCTCTTCAGCTTGGAGAAGAGACAGCTGAGGGCAGATATGATAGAGGACTATAAAAAAATGAGTGGAGTGGAATGAGTTGACGTGAATCATTTATTCTTTCCAAAAATTCTAGGACTAGGGGGCATGCGATGAAGCTACAAAGTAGTAAATTTAATATGAATTGGAGAAAATATTTCTTCACTCAACGTGTAATTAAACTCTGGAATTCGTTGCCAGAGAATGTAGAAAAGGCAGTTAGCTTAGCGGGGTTTAAAAAGGGTCTGGACAGCTTCCTAAAGGAAAAGTCCATAGACCAGTATTAAATTGACTTGGGAAAATCCACTGCTTATTTCTGTGTTAAGCAGCATAAAATGTATTGAGCTTTTTTGAAATCTTGCCAGGTATTTGTGACCTGGATTGGCCACTGTTGGAAACAGGATACTGGGCTTGATGGATCTTTGGCCTGTCCCAGTGTGGCAATACTTATGTACTTGCCTAGACTTTTGCCCCAGAAGCCGGGATGATCAGAGCAGGGCTATAGCAAACTCTTCTCCAAAATAACAGCTCCAAAACAGAACATGTCCATATTTTATCTCTGCATGCCAAAAATAATACAGTGACAAATGCTGAGAGGATGACAAAAAGAGAAAGTGCTGTAACAATCCCGGAAAGAGGAGTCGGAACTTCCATCCACATATGTGCTGTCTATAGACCTCCGACTCAGAGTGAGGAACTGAACAGGGATTTAGTCAAAGATATCCAAAGATGACAATGAAGAGAAAGGTGGTGATGCTGAGAATGTTTAATCTGCTAGATGTAGATTGGAGATTCCCATCTTCAGAATCGGTAAGCAGTAGAGAGATCACAGATGCCCCATCCCAAGAGGGAAGGGGCAACATTGTATCTAATACTTAAAAAAAAAAAAAAAAAAAGAGGAGAAAATGTGACTAATGTCCATGTGGCTACCCATCTGAGCACCAGTGATCATCAGATGGCATCATCTGATACAAAAGCTAGGACTGACGTAAGTACCCACAGGAAATCCAATACATTAACATTTAACTTTCAAAAAGGAAACTATGATAAAATGAGAACAACAGTGAAAAAAAAACTCAGAGGAGCAGCCACGAAGGTCAAAAATTTACATCAGGCGTGGATGCTGTTCAAAAATACCATCCTGGAAGCCCAGGTCCAATATATTCCGTGTATTAAGAAAGGAGGAAGGAAGACCAAACGACAACCGGCATAGTTAAAAAGTGAGGTGAAGGAAGCTATTAGAGCTTTAAAAAAAAAATCCTTCAGAAAATGGAAGTGATATCCAACTGAAAATAATAAGAAAAAGCATAAGGAATGGCAAGTTAAATGCAAAGCGCTGATAAGGAAGGCAAAGAGAGGCTTTGAAAAAAAAGACTACATTGGAGGCAAAAACATATAGTAAAAATTTCTTTGGTTATATTAAAAGCAAGAAGCTGGCAAAACAATTAGCTGACCGAGGGGTAAAAAGGGCAATCTGGGAAGACAAAGCCATAGCGGTGAGATTAAATGAACTCTTTGCTTCGATCGTCACCAAGGAAGATTTGGGAGAGATACCGATGTCAAAAATGGCATCAGTGACCTTGTGATCGGGATATTAAAAAGGAAATTTGGAACTATCCAAGAATGTAAGACATATAAAAAGAAAGTGGTGAGAGACTTTGACCTTTGAAACTCACTACCAGATGTAATTTGGCTGCTTTTCTGTCACTTTCTTCCTTTAAAATATTTTTGTAGCACCAATCTGAAAAATGTTAGCAGTTTCTATGACGACACAAACCAGGAGTATCCAATGTGACCCACTTGAGATTTTTAGGAACATAAATATTTACCTAATTAGCTAGCACTCTTGAGGCTCTGTTTACTAAGCTGTGCTGTAGGCGCACAAACTTTTTAGTGCGTGCTAACACTAGAGACACCCATAGGAATATAATGGGTGTCTCTATCGTTAGCGCGTGCTAAAAAGTTAGCGCGCCTACATTGTGGCTTAATAAACAGGGCTTTTGATTTTGAAGCATTGCAAAGCTATGTGGTGAATATGAAGTCAGTTTCAGATGAGATTCCAGATTTTTTTTTTAAAGTATAAATCATGCTATAAGAGGCTAACCATGCAGCCCACTGTTGAAAAAACTTGGATGCCCCTGACATAATTCCACAAGCAGCATACATTAATACATTCTGCATAATTCCTTTTACAGTCCATCAAATTGAATCTAACAGTGAACTAGACATTATAAAATACTATAAATAAAATAGTTATCGCTCATTGACCCCTTTCTTTTTCCCCTTCACCCCATCATTGTAAGGTAATCTATAATTCCTTTCTGTATTCAGATATCCTCTGCCTTTACCTGCTTATTTCATTCTGACCTGAAGAAGGGCGAGGGTAATGAATTTGATATACCGCCCTTCCATGATACAAGGGATTGTTCAGCTTGTGACAGTTAATCAAAAAAAATATTTTACATTAGTTCACTTTAAAAAAAAAGTCACCTGATACATTTTTGTTGACCTTTATTTCAAAGTGATGAGTGGAATTGCAAAACATTGCAAGTTTTATACATTTCTGTCTGGAAAAAGTCTGCTTTTCCCCCTTAACATTTTGACTGTGAACTTTTATTTGATCTTTTTACTCTAATCTCCTATTATGTACTCTCTGCTGCTAAAAATGCCCTTTCATCTGTTAATCTTTCAACAGCAATCTGTTTAATGCAGTTTTAATTATTAGAACTTAGACTTTTAGTCTTGGAACTGTCTCGTATGCAAATGTACATTCATTTCTTATAAATGGTTACAAAGCATGTAGTATGTGAAAACTGATCTTGTGGTACGAGACATACTTTTCAAAGTACGTTTTAAAAAAATTTACCTAAGGTGTGTGCTGTACATTTAGGCAAAAATGAGGGAAATTTAGCAAACAAAAAGAGAAAGAGTCCCAATAAAGTGCCAGTAAACAACCACAATCAATTAAATCAGTACAGAGATGTCAATATATTTAGGTATGGAGCGGGATGAGACTGCATTTACTAAATTTATGGGGATAAAAACAACTGTCGGGCTCTTGGCAGGCTGTATAATATCCATCATCATGGCAACTGCTAAGAATTGGTTTCCTTGCCTTAAAAAAAAAAAAAGTAACTATGATTTGTAAATACTGTACTTCTATTCCTTTCCATTTCCTTCCTGTTACTTTTTTCCTCCAGGTTTCTATCCTAGTTTGTCCAATGTTACTGGCACAACCCTTCCTACCTACATCTGCTACTACTTTATTTCTTTTGCCGTCTACTGGCACCCCCCAACTGCCCGCAACAATTGCCACACCCACTTCTTGTCTGCTATTGCCTCAGATACTAGTCCAAATGCTGCATTTATAAGCTCCCCTTCTCCCACAGGTTCTTGTCTTAGTTTAATCTTGCTACATTATGCTGGCAGTAGCTGCAGTGGCGTTCCTAGGGGGGCGGACACCCGGTGCAGCGACCCCCCCCCCCCCCCGGCGAAAGACCCCCCCCCCCCCAGGTGCATGCCGCTAATTTGATCGATAAGTGCATGTTGTGTTAGGGGGCGGGAACTAAGCAGGGCATCGATACCATACTGTAGTTAATGCAACTTCCTCAAACATCAAGATGGCAAAAATGGCCACTGTGCCTATGTGAGCTCCCATGGAAGCCAACATTTTGGATATGTCAAAGGGATCATTCTTAGGGGTATTTTTATGACAATTTGGGGCATGGCTCATGACCCTTTCCTGTAACATCAAAAGAGGCAGCAGTGGGTGTAGCTAAGGGAAGGACTTGAAACCAAGGTGAAAGCTGATCAGCTGAAATCTCTCCCCTCCTCCCCCCCACAATTGGGTGGGCCTTAACCTGGAGGTAAACACTGATTGGCAGATTCCACTTTAAAGAGGACTTGACAACCTCTCTCTTTAAGGATCCCTATGGGGACTAAATCTCTATTCCCACAGTCATGGCCCCTCTATTCGCTGACCTCCTGGGAGGTATGGTGTGGATGTCCTGGAATCACCTTACATCTATATCTCCTTCTCTGTCCCATCATTATGTAATTTTTCTCTCTCATCTCTTTCCTTCATTATTTATGATGAAATGTAAACCACTTAGAAAGGTTACTGATCGAGCAGTATAATAAACACAGAAGTTTGGAAACCTGTCAAAATTGTGCAAATTAAGTTTAGTGAAAACTATCCAGCTTATAATTGAAAAAGAAAAACGCCTATATTGCGACCCAAATCGGGAGATAGACGTTTATCTCACAAAAACGAATAAAGCGGTATAATCGAAAGCCGAATTTGGACGTTTTCAACTGCACTCCATTGCGGATGCGGACAAAGTTGATGGGGGCATGTCAAAGGCGTGGTGAAGGCGGAACTGGGGCGTGGTTATCGGCCGATCAGAGATAGGCGCCTTTCGCCGATAATGGAAAAAAATATGCGTTTTTAGCGAGAATTTAGGGCACTTTTCCTGGACCCTGTTTTTCCACGAATAGGGCCCCAAAAAGTGCCCTAAACGACCAGATGACCACTGGAGGGAGTCGGGGATGACCTCCCCTGACTCCCCCAGTGGTCACAAACCCCCTCCCACCACAAAAATATGCCGTTTCACAACTTTTTATGTTCACCCTCAAATGTCATACCCACCTCCCTGGCAGCAGTATGCAGGTCACTGGAGCAGTTATTAGGGGGTGCAGTGGACGTCAGGCAGGTAGACCCAGGCCCATCCCCCCCCCCACCTGTTACACTTGTGCTGGTAAATGGGAGCCCTCCACACCACCCCCCAAACCCACTGTACCCACATGTAGGTGCCCCCCTTCACCCCTTAGGGCTATAGTAATGGTGTAGGACTTGTGGGTGGTGGGTTTTGAGGGGGATTTGGGGGGCTCAACACACAAGGGAAGGGTGCTATGCACCTGGGAGCTCTTTTACCTTTTTTTTTTTTTTTTGTAAAAGTGCCCCCTAGGGTGCCCGGTTGGTGTCCTGGCATGTGAGGGGGACCAGTGCACTACGACTCCTGGCCCCTCCCACGAACAAATGCCTTGGATTTATTTGTTTTTGAGCTGGGCGCTTTCATTTTCCATTATCGCTGAAAAACAAAAACGCCCAGCTCACAAATTGTCGAATAAAACATGGACGTCTATTTTTTCCCAAAATACGGTTCGGTCTGCCCCTTCACGGACCCGTTCTTGGAGATAAACGCCCATGGAGATAGATGTTTTCGTTCGATTATGCCCCTCTATGCAACTTAAACTACCTTCCCTGCTATTTTCAGACCAATTGAAACATTGCTACCTTCACGAAACAGAGAAATTTGACATAGGAGACAGGTTGAAACGTTCTTGCTGACTTCATAGGAACAAAGGATACAATATTTTTTTCTTAAACATCTTAAAGCTCAATCTACTGCTTCCCCATGTTCCTTCCTTTAACACAGCCATTTCTCAACATGTCAATTTCAAGAATCTTATTTCTCATATCAAATGTCCTGCCAGAATGATCTACTAGGAAGCAGAAAACTGGCAGATATCTCATTGCTCATTTAAAATAATGCTGGAACAAGAAATGCTTTGCCATTTCATCTTTGTTTTCTGAGTGATTTGTTTTTTTAGTCAAGTGATATTTTTTTTTCATCACAAGGTAATGCAAAGCAGGATTTCATTGAGAACATAGTGGCTTTACAATAAAATCAAACTAACATCTCAAATAGCCCAATGTCTACTGCAAAGCAAATCATTTCCCACTAGTTACATAGTAACATACATACATAGTTAACGTGGAGGGGCATAATCGAAAGGGGCGCCCAAGTTTTCCTGAGGACGTCTTCGCAGGACGTCCTGGCGAAGGGGCGAGGAAACCCGTATTATCAAAACAAGATGGGCGTCCATCTTTCGTTTTGATAATACAGTTTGGGACGCCCAAATCACAACATTTAGGTCAACCTCAGAGATGGTCGTCCCCGATTTTCAGCGATAATGGAAACCGAGGACGCCCATCTCAGAAACGACCAAATCCAAGCCATTTGGTCGTGGGAGGAGTCAGCATTCATAGTGCACTGGTCCCCCTGACATGCCAAGACACCAACCGGGCACCCTAGGGGGCACTGCAGTGGATTTCAGAAATTGCTCCCAGGTGCATAGCTCCCTTACCTTGAGTGCTGAGCCCCCCAACCCCCCCCCCCCCCCCAAAACCCAGTACTGTACACCACTACCATAGCCCTTACGGATGAAGGGGAGCACCTACATGTGGGTACAGTGGGTTTGTGGTGGGTTTTGAAGGGCTCACATTTACCACCACAAGTGTAATAGTTAGGGGAGGGATGGGCCTGGGCCCACCTGCCTGAAGTGCACTGCACCCACTAAAACTGCTCCACAGACCTGCATACTGCTGTCATGGAGCTGGGTATGACATTTGAGGCTGGCAACAAATATTTTAAAAGGGGTTTTTTTGAGGGTGGGAGGGGTTTAGTGACCACTGGGGGAGTAAGGGGAGGACATCTGGTCCTCTGGTCAGTTCAGGCACCTTTTTGAGGCTTGGTCATAAGAAAAAATGAACCAAGTAAAGTTGCCCAAGTGCTCGTCAGGGACGCCCTTCTTTTTTCCATTATGGGTCGAGGACGCCCATGTGTTAGGCACGCCCCAGCCCGCCTTCGCTACGCTTCCGACACGCCCCCGTGAACTTTGGCCATCCCCGCGATGGAAAGCAGTTGAGGATGGCCAAAATCAGCTTTCGATTATGCCGATTTGGGCGACCCTGGGAGAAGGACGCCCATCTCCCGATTTGTGTCGAAAGATGGGCGCCCTTCTCTTTCGAAAATAAGCCTGCTAGTAAACTGCATGGTCCATCCAGTCTGCCTAACAATATAAACTCATTACATTTGATACTTCACATGTATGCCTGGTCTTGATTTGCCCTTGCCATTTTCAGGGCACAGACCGTAGAAGTGTGCCCTGCACCGACTGTGTTCTAAACTTTCTGAAGTTAACATCGAAGCCCCTGAGAAGCTCCACTCCAGCCTATCCAAATCTATTCAGCTATGATCAGGGCACAGAACGTAGAAGTCTACCCAGCACTGGCCTTCTTCTCCAACCTCTGAAGCTCCAATATTAAATTTCCATCTATGGTTTCCCTTTATTTTCAAGCAAATGTGTGTTATTTTGATTTGCTAAAACTGATTTGTTTCTCGAACTGTAATATGCTGCACCTTTAAATACAAAAGGAAAACTCTTATCTCTATGTACTAAAATCATAGGAATGTTTCACTCCTTGCTTAATCCCTACAGGGACATCATTTTAGTTATAATTGGTTTTTCCAATGAATGGTTTGCAGCTGAAAAGCTAATTTCAAAAAAGAAAGCAAGTAGCTAGTAAGCAGAGACGAAACTCTCACAGGTACAACATATAAATTGCGGGATTGCTAGTTATCAAAACTATTTCATCTAGTGTCAGTTCTCTTCAACTGCTGCATTTACTCAGGGAACAATAACCAAGTTTTTAGTACGACAAATGCGTTTCCCTATGCAAAAATTGTTTGTTAGCCACATTAATGAGGTGAAATCTTCAAAGTAAGTTCACAGGATATCATGTGTAATTTAATCCATGCTTAAAAGTGGTGGCTCAGAGTTAAGGGCAAAGAGCTGGAGTAAGAACACACATAGGGGATTTAATTATTGCAGTGAACAACAATTTATAAGTGATTATTTTGTGAAAGCTAGGATCCAAAGATGAGACAAGAATTTAAAAAAAAAAAAACCACCATCCCCCAGATTCTATATATGGTGCCTAGAATTGCACAACGAAATATGGGTGTGCTCGAACTGTGTGCGCAAATTAATTGGCTGAGCCATTTAACATCAATATTTGGGTGCTAACAACCAAGTTAACTGGCATTCATTAAAATTTGTGCATGCATCTAGCTGCACGCTATTCTATAAGGCATGACACTCAACTCTAATAGTGTGTAACTCAAAAGCGGGCGTGGCCATGGGCATGTCTGAGGTGTTTCGAAAAGTTACACGTCTCGTTACAGAATACTGCCTCAGCGCCTGACTTGGGCAACAGTATTTACATCATATTTCAGCAGGTGTAAGTCTGGTGCCTAAAGTTAGATGGAGGATTGGTGCAAAGACCGATTCTATAAAGGGCACGCATTCTTTACAGAGTCAGGCTTTGCGCTATTTTTTTCTAGCGCTGAAATTTGAACACCATTTATAGAATTCTTCCCCATATGCTTAGGTGTCATTGTAACTTACTAACTGAACAGACTATATTACTGTGTAGCAGAATCTGTGTTGTCACAGAGTTTGGACTCATGACCAAACCTTACAACTGTACATGCACCAACACTGTCCTACTGATCAACACAGTTTACAATCAAAATAATCAAAGTTTAACCATAACATTTCAGCAGATGTCCTGGTCACCAAACTGCCCGAGTGAAAAACACCAGCTAATTAGGTTTCTTTTTGCTAACAATCCCTTCTGCTCACACTGGTGCAGACTCAGAATGATACTGCTGGGTGGCACGTCACTATATAGTGGATGAACCTTCGCCTCATGGTAACTGCAGCTGTGCATGTAAGAAAGCTCTCACATTGATCTTGCATGTGAAATACCAGACTCTGCAGAATGGTAAGACTTCATACTAGGATAATGGAAAGGATTTAGAGGGGTGAATGTCACAGTGATGACTGGGGATTAGGGGGAGTATTCAATGCTGCCAAAGAAGAAATCCACTGATCAGCCAATTAACATATGGAAGTTTTTTTCGCAAACACAATATACTTTTTATCTGATGAATGAGAACACTTCTATAGCATACATGCTGCCTTGAAACAGGATGTTAGTGAAACAGTCTATGTCAGACGGATAACCCCCGGCCGACGGCAGCATTTTCATCCATGAGTATTTCATTACATCTAAGATGTTATGAAGATATATGAAAATTTATTTAAAATCTATTTAAAACTGCCAAAATTGTTGGGGGGTGTTTATACACGAGACAAAAAAATTTATATAAAAAGATTAACAATCCACCATACCAATGACGAGGTTGGTGCATAAGGCTTACTGACAAAAGATTTGTGGGTCAGTGAGGTGGTGGAATATGTGATAAACTGGAAACCTATTTCAAATTATATGGTTATTTTATAACAAAGTAAACCCACAAAAAAATAGTTTGAAAAAAAGTTTTTTGCAGTACTCTCACCTGTTCAAATATTGGACAGCAGGCATCCATCAGTCATTGAAACTGTAAGCATCTTGGGTTTCCCAGCGCCATCTTTTGAGCCTGTGATGATGGTGTGAAGTTTTTTCTTCTCTTCCTGAAGCAGCAATACTATTTGCGAAACGAGGCGCTCTTGTTGTGGAAGAAGAATTGCTTTTGAAATAATGATTATGTCCTATGTGAACCGACAGTGCACTGCGTAGTGTCGGAGGATGAGATCTGTGTCAAATACTGGAGGAAAAGACTCCTGTTGAGTCAAGTGAGGACGTCTGGCTTGCAAAGGAGCAGCGTTTTTCCAGCTAAGTGACTCTCTTTTTGGGTTATTGGGATTTTTGTTTGTGTTGCTCTTTGAAGTTTTGAATATGATCCATCCTGAACTTTTGTTGACTTTTTCTCTCACTCTTTGAGAAGTAAGCTTACTTGCATAGGTGGTGTTTCACTATAGGCAAGATCCACCATTTTTTGCTTGGTGTATCTTTACACATTTTTTGAGTATTAGATATATACATGTATTTTTGCATGTGCATTCAATGTGTTGTTTTTTATGTGGTGGAAAGAGTTTTTTTTTTTTTGTATCAGTAGTTTTTCTCCATGGTTTGGGAGTTTTTTGTACCGATTCTTTCTTTTTCTTCCACTTTACTTCATTGACCAATGATAATATCTTACTCCCACTTAAGATAGTTGTACATCTCTATAACTTTGGTATTTGTCCCTTATCAGGAGATTTGAGGTCTCGCTTGTTTAAAGGTGTCTTTATTTGAACAGGTGAGAGTACTGCAAAAAAAATTTTCAAACTATTTTTTTGTGGGTTTACTCAGTGTTTACATAGTTTGAAGTCCATTTAAGCAGAATAGATTTATTCTATAACATATGCATGTAAATTGCAACTCCGCATATGTGCTCAGGGAAAGCAGTAAGACAGGCGAATCTAACATAAAAGCATGAGCCAGTTTGTACCTTGTATATACTGTTAAGTGTGACCTAATTTTATAAACACTCACTTAGATGTCTAAACAGCTTTTTTAAGCAAGTAATTGGTTTATAAAATCACTCTCTTGAAGGGCAAAAAGGGTGCCGATTTGGAGCCTATTCTATAAAGTAAAGGAGGTGTCTACTTTCCATTCTTAGAATAGTAGCAGAACCAGTTATGGATGCATGTAGGTGTGTAGGCATGATCAAAAAGAAGAATAGAGGTTGGCCGAAGGACAATCCAACACAGGAGGTGGTGCTTAAAAGACGCTTTATTTGCTTCTTGGACAAAAGGGACCCGACACGGTACGTGTTTCAGCGTCAGAAGATGCCTGATTCGGGGGTCACAATAGTGTTCAAATGGATAAACCAAGCAGCCCAAAGGTATCTGCTCCATATCATGAACACTTATGCCAGCCACAGAGCTGCTGTAAATGCTCGCACCTAGATTCGGGAGCTACACGTATAACATAGTATTCTATAAGTTACGAATGTTAAATGTGCACTTTGCTCATCCTCCACCCACGTGAACGTCTACCTGCAAAGTACATTCTATACAAGATATGAATGCACTTACAGAATCGCTTGTATCTGCGTTATTGTCATTTATGTTTGTGTATGTTCATTAGAATACTGGCATTTATGTGCCACCTACTTCTATATAATTCCTTATAGAATTACCCCCTTGATGCCTGAAATGTATTAGTAATGCTAGAATAGACTCGTATATCATTTCATTCTTTTATTTGTCCCCTGCCATTATGCTAAAGGACATAAACTGTTGATACCAGGCCAATAAGCTCCAGAGCTCAGACTGTTTCTACTGCTGTCAATAGCTCCTGCTAACACAGTGGAGCAGAGCTGGGAAAAAGTGACCTGCCATAGATTAAAAGACAAGCCAGCATGGTCGAACAACAAATTTAATAATAGATGAGGCCTGGCAGGTAGGCCAAAGGAGAACTGTAAATACTGTTAACAAAAGCCTAGGAGACCTAAGCTATTTGTAGGCGTTGGTGAGGAAAGCCACAATTAAAAATGGAGACAGACATACGTCTACAATCATTAGTGTTAACCAAGAGTCCACAAAACAATAATGTGCCTTACAGAAGTTGAAGAAATGAAAAACAAGTGTATAGATCCACTGAAGTATTCATGGCATACAATATTAATCCTGTACTATATATTTACTTGATTAAATAAAAGAAACAGACAGGTTCCAGCACCTCTTACACAGGAGGCTAATTAATATGCTACTTTGTTTCAGGGGGAAAAAATGTTTTCTTGGTCATCCAACTGAAGCATTGTTTCTATAGTGATAGAAACAACAGAAAATGTCAGCAGTACCAGGTGTACCAAGCAATCTTTTTCTATCACCTGTATCTGTCTATTATAAAGTTAAAGATTCAGTTCAAACACAGAGTTTTTCACCCTTGCCCTGCCATTAAGACCCCTTTATGTTTATTGTGTCACTTGCTATACGCCTTTCAGAAATAACCAACCACCAAAGCAGCTTAAACCACTAAAATAAGGAAAGGGATAATGTGAGGGAGTCTATCGGATGCTACCACTTCCTTCATAGAGCCACCTCATAACCCATGGTCCCACCCAAGGGGGAAGTGACACAGGAGGGGTGAAGCCAGGAGGGCATGGTCCAGGAAGTATAAAAGCCTTATTTACCCTTCCCTCTCTTTAAAGGGACATACCTATGGAGGTCAGGGATTTCTGCTACCAACGTCCACTGCTACTCTAGGAGTGGAGGAGTAGCCTAGTGGTTAAGGTGGTGGACTTTGGTCCTGGGGAACTGAGTTCGATTCCCGGCACAGGCAGCTCCTTGTGACTCTGGGCAAGTCACTTAACCCTCCATTGCCCGCCGAATTGAGCCTGCCATGAGTGGGAAAGTGCAGGGTACAAATGTAACAAAAATAAAAAAAAATTACTTTAGTGTGCTCCAACACAAGAGGGCAGTATACACACATTAATAGTTTTCCCCAAACCTCCTGTTAAGGCAGTGGTTCCCAAACCTGGTCCTGGAGGCACCTTAGCTAGTCAGGTTTTCAGTATATCTACAATGAATATTCATCAGATAGATCTGCACACAGTGAAGGCAGTGAATGCAAATCTCTCTCATATGGGTGTCCTAAAAATCTGACTGGCCGAGGTGCCTCCAGGACGAGGTTTGGGACTGTGAGCCTGTGACTAGAACCTTAAGTATTCCAGGCTCTTTTCCCTGTCACAAAATACTAGTAACAAACATGTAGCCACAATAATTACAAAACACAGTAATGATTAAGGGGAACCAAATCTTTGAAAGGCATGGGAGTTTCTCTTGTAGTTCTCAACTTAATTTTTCCATCACAAATATCCCAGAGTTTCTCTAACCATTCCTAATGAGAAACAGGGAGGTCTTGCTTCTAAAATGCAGTCAACATATATATGACAGACAAAAACAAACACTGAATTAAACATGACCTGCTTCCAACCATTTTGGAGCCAAGAATCATCACTGAAACACTAAGTGAGTCAGACACACCCGAGATGGATAAAATTGAGGTCTGTATGCTACGCAAGAAGTTTTGAGTAGCACAGCAAGGCTACTACTATATATCATCAAAAAACACCAATCAGGTGAAACTGCAACCAACAAAGGGAGTATCTAATCCTTTTAGCATAAAATAGGAACTTATTATTTCACTAAATTTTACTCATTTTTTTATATATGCCCATATCGCGGCCTGCCTCATCCGTTGCCATCAAGCTCTGCCTTCTCCGCCGCCACTCAGCTCCAGACCGCCGGCTTCCACCACCAATCAGCTGTACGTTGCCGTCTAAAACTCGGAGCTACGCTGTGTGGTGGTTGTTGTTCCTGTTCCTGCGCTGGAGTGGACCTATCCGGCTGCGACTTGGGAGGAGCGTCGTTTGCCCTGCTCCTTTGCCCTGGTCTTCGTTTCCCCTCCTTCTGCTGCTGTCATCCGTGGTCTCACTCACTCAGCACTCATCCAGAAGAGCTAAACGGCTTGGTGCAAAATATGAAGCTTCACCTGCTACAGTGACTCTTTATTGATTGTCATCAGTGCTCTCTTGTTCCAGGTGCTGCTCTACATCAGCCGGTTCACTGACCAGTTCCAGCACTTCACTTTTGCAGCCACCTGCTGCCTGCTTTTAAGCTGCTTGACTTTGGATTCTGCATTGGTTCAGTAGTGCAGTCCCTGCCATGCCCACCTCCCAGTTTCTCTCCATTCTCTATTTTGTCACTCTTATCCGTGCCTCCCTCACTTCACTCATATCTGACTGCAGTAACATTCCTGTGCTGGTCACTGCTCGGACAGCTACTAGACTTTCAAATCATCGCTCTACAGATACTCGTTCTGGCCACCACTCCAACGCTTTCCATCGGCTTGTCACACACCGCAGTTGCTCCCCCAGGGAAAATTACTTTAAGTATCTCTCCTGCTCGGTCAGTCATCCGGATCTGTACCTATCCGTCAAAGTGGGCTACATCAATGCAAGGTCAGTGGTTAACAAGCCGGAAACAATCTCGGACTGCTCACCCAGGATAATCTCGATCTTCTCTTCATCACTGAAACGTGGACATGTGACTCTAAGGACCCTATTCTTGACCTCTGCCCCCCTGGCTTCAAAATCATACACTGGACTAGGCCGGGGAAAAGAGGTGGGGGCCTTGCCGTGATTTATCATTCGAGCCTCCGAGTTGACTCCCTAGATGAATCCATATCGCCCTGTCTGGAAATCGCTTCCATCAAGGTCCACAGCAGATCTCTCTAAGATTGTCTATGCTGTATTCTGTTCTACAGACCACCAAACAATTGGATTGCCTGTCAGGCCGAGTTCATGGACTTTATCTCTGCTTCCTGCACCAATTATTCCAACCTCCTTATTCTTGGCGACTTGAACCTACATTTAGAAAATCGGCACTCTCCCAACGCTAGTCAATGCCTGAGTTTCCTCAACCTCCTGGATCTTCATTATCCTGATCTGCATCTGACGCACTTCAAAGGTCACACCCTTGATCTCTTTGCTTTCAAGTTCCTTAATGACTCTGTCCTCTGTGTAGCAAATTCTGCATGGTCTGCCGTCCCTTGGACAGATCACTACCAACTAAGGTTTGCCATCCGCTGGCGGAAGACCAGCCATCCACTCCCCGAGGAGCCCACTACTTACTGTGCAAGAGGGGAAGTTGATCTGAAATCGTTTTGGAAACAAATTTATGGGTGCAACTGGCAAGCAAATGCAGACTCCTTTGATTACCTCACTCGTTGGGAGAGCAGGTGTCAAGGCATCTTAGACAGTCTTGCCCCTTTGCAACTTAAATCCTCCTTCCACCGCAGATCTAAAACTTGGTTTACTCATGAACTTAAAGTGCTGAAGCAACAAACTAGAAGGCTGGAGAGAGCTTGGTTTAAGTCCAAAAGCGATCGCGCCCTATTAACATGGAAGCATTTTTGTCACACTTACAAATATGCAATCAAACAAGCCAAGAGAGCTTTCTTCCATAAAAAATTCAAGCGGTTATGTTGGATGCAAGGAAGCTATTCCGTCAGGTGAATTCTCTTCTAGACATCACTCCTTTTACCTCACCAAGTGATGGTATGCCTTCAGTGTCCCAGTTGGCCAACTATTTCAGGGAAAAAATCCTTCTATGGTTCTTCGGAGGACAATTCTAGAAGAAGAGGGAACCATATCTGTCGCGGTCAATAAGGTGCAATGAGAATCATGGTTCCATGGTCGAATTTCAACTAAGTTTTTCCCACTACAGGTATCGGAGGATATGCATACAGAAGGCCTGTCCCCCAATGAAGGAGAAAGGCAATCTGATGCTAGTCTGTCATGGGCCTGAAGCCTGGAACAGAACTGAGGGACCTTGTGATTGAGCTGAGTAGCAAATGATCTACCGAGGGGGTGCCCCGCACTCGGAAGACCTTCCGGGCTACGCCCATATTGAGAGACAACTCATGTGGTTGCATTATCCTGCTCTGCTTGTCGGCTAGGCTGTTTATGCTCGCCAGATAGGTGGCTTGGAGAAACATGCAGTGACAGCGTGCCCAAAGCCACATCTGGACAGCTTCCTGACACAGAGGGTGATATCCATTGCTCCCCTGCCTGTTGGTGTAATACATCACAACCTGATTGTCTGTTTGAATTAGAATAATTTGGTGGGGCAGCCGGTCTCTGAAAGCCTTTAGAGCGTTCCATATCACTCAGAGCTCCAGGAGATTGATGTGAAGATTCGTTTCCTGAAGGGAAGCCCATCTACATGAGCTCCCCAACCTAGGAGAGAAGTATCCGTCGTCAGCACTTTCTGTGGCTGAGGAATTTTGAATGGGAGGCCCAAGGTCAAATTGTCCACCACTGAAGAGAGCGCACCAGCTCCGGTGACACTTGGATGACATCCTATAGGTTGTCCGTGGCTTGATACCACTGGGAAGCCAGGATCCATTCAGCAGACCTCATGTGGTGATTTGCCATGGGAGTAACAAACTGTGGAAGCCATATAGCCCAGTAATCTCAACATCTGCCGAGCTGTGACGTGCTGCAACGTCTGAACCTTGGAAACAAGGGAGTGAAGGGTGTCTGCACGCATCTCTGGAAGGTATGCCTGGACAGCCCTGGTATCAAACAGGGCTCCTATGAATTCCAATTGTTGAGCCGGATGGAGATGGGACTTGGGGTAGTTTACAAAGAACCCTAGTAGCTCCAGCACCCGAATAGTCATCCGCATGGACTCCCAAGCACCTTCCTCCGAGGTGCTCTTTACCAGCCAACTGTCGAGATAAGGGAACACATGGACTCCCAGTCTGCTTAGCAATGCTGCAACTACCAATAGACATTTTGTAAAAACCCTGGGGGCTGACACAAGTCCAAAAGGCAACAAGCTGTACTGAAAGTGATGTGTTCCCAGCCGAAATCGCATATACTTCCTGTGGGCTGGAAGTATCGGGATGTGAGTATATGCACCCTTCTAGTCCAGACAGTATAGCCAATCATTTTCTTGAATCATGGGAAGAAGGGTGCCCAGGGAAACCATCCTGAACTTTTCTCAGACTAGGAATTTGTTCAGAGCCCTTAGGTCTACGATGGGACGCATCCCCCCTGTCTTTTTCTGCACAAGGAAGTACCTGGAATAGAATCCCTGCCCTTCTTCCCCAAGTCAGCCAACCAACTCCCTGGATCCCCCTTAGGTCAGCTCTACTCATCTTACAGTCTCTGTGAATTTGTGTGGTGCAGGAACTCCCACACAGTGAGTTTGGCCAGCCAAGAATTCCTGCACTACAAGGCACAAACTCAGAGACAAGAGTGGTGCAGGGAAGACACTCATGTTCCGACAGCAACAGAAGTGGTAGCAGAAATAAAATAACCCCCAAGGACTAGGGATCTGTCAAGCACTGAGATTAATTCATGCTACCATCTGAGCTGTAAGCTGAGGACTGTCCCTTCTTGGCCTTCAGGCTGGGACTGTGAATCTACATATGAGGGAGAGGGTTTAACATCCTATCACCTAAACCCGCTGGAGATATGAAACTGCTTGGACTCTGGCCAAAGCCAGAGGATTATGCCTCAACTTAAAAAATAAAAATATTTGATCTCATGCCACATAAAAAAAAGAAAACAATAAAGAACATTGCAAAAATGAATTTATGTGATGACTTACTCCACTGTGCTGTGGTCTTTCCATTTTTGGTGATGTCCCACTGAAAGATGGCATTTACTTTCTTTACCAACTGATTTCCAACCTCTTTCAAGCGACGACCAATTTCTTCAAAGACAAGATCACTCTGCAGCCCAGAATCCTGACATACATATAAGAGAATTTAAACAAACGTCAATCTCAGTTAATTTGCAGTGATACAACAGGGGATAGTATGGTATTCTCATCTACTGACTGCTATGCTTGACTCCTCTGGAAAAAAAGAAAAAATGAAGACACCACGGCCTTACGTCCAGGCAAATAATGTGGTCACTGGGACATTGTGCAACAACAAATTGAAGAAGCACAGCTTGTCTGGTCATAGAATGGAACATTGTTCCAGAAAACAAAAGGGCTCAGCTACATAACTAGCGGGGGTCATTGGGAACATTTCTGCACATATTGTACTGCCCATAACTAGCATCTTGACCAGGAACAAATCTTATTTTGGCATGAATGGTCACTCTGCACTGCTGCACAGTACTGTATCTGATACTCATTTACAGAATCAATCCTAAAGGATTGAATTTCCAGTGGTCTGTATCAGGACAAAGTCCAAGCAAACATTTCACCCACAGGCCTTGCTCTGATTTTCAAAGGGCATGGACTTGTCTACTTTACTGTTTATACTATACATGGTTTTATATTCCACTAACTTTCCTAAAAGATTGTAAGCGGATAACAATATTAACTCCACCAGTCAAGGAAAACTATAGATTTCATCAAATTAGATCTTGTATCATAATCTCATTTACCCTAAAATCCATCACACTAAACAGCAATGTTTTCAATATGCTTCTAAAAGTATAGTAAGTTGAAAACTCACACGAGGACAAAGCTCCCCTGGTTCCTTGAACCAACTTTACTCTGCAGGTAGATTTTGTTTTGGAAAAGTACAGGCAAAAATTTGAAAATGCCATCTACATCTTTACTCCCCCTACCACCACCACCTCCAAGGAATGGCTCCTCACCATGCAGCTAAAATTTAACTCATTACCTTTTAGCTGCATCGAGGGAGCTGATTTTTCAGGCAGCTGATTAACACAACTAAATTGCTTTCTGCCCATGTCAAATCACTTTGAACATTGCCCACTGAGATACCTATTTCAGGATTCAATGTCCAAGCTCGGATGCCTACACACTACTAATGCATCAGAACAGATAAAGCGATTTTAAAGACAACAATCTCAGGTCACTCACTATGCCAGTCTTTTTACTGTGATACTGATGTCTCCTTAAAGAACTCTTAACACACAAATTATCTGCAAATACCACTGTTCTGTCGCAGTTTCCCACACATCAGCATTCAAAAGTGACAGTAAGAGGTTTTTGGCTAATGGAACATGCCATGAGATCTGAGGAGAACAAGCTGGTTACAATTTTCACTTCATGGGAAACACTGCCGCACAGAAAGAATTCCACTGGCTTCTTTTTAAATTTCTGTCAGGACATACATTGATTCACCTTAGAAAAACAGTTACAATCAATCTAGCAGAACGAAATAGCAGTCAAAGTGATGGGGAAAAGTTCAGAAAATGCTATAGGTAACAAAAATATAATTTTTTTTTTTTTTAAGAAGCCAGAACAATTAAATAATTTAAGAAAAACTAATGCCTCTCAAATTAAAAGGCAGGAAATCATTTTTCAATGAAACTAGTGCAAAGTGATGCATTTAGGGAATACCGATGTCATGGTGGTTTGGATGCATACCCATCCTCATACCTGTACTCTACCTAAAGAAGGATGTCAGAGCGGGAGTCGTATGCTGTGAACACCTACTTCTGGGTTACTCATAGCAAGTATGGATCTCAGATGCTTGAAGTGCAGTGTTTATAAAGTGAGTTTTGATATCCTGAGATGAAAGGCCAAAGTACCAGTGCCTCATCTGCATGCACAGTAAAAAGCTGTAACATGGCAAGACCAAAAACTTGGAAGCTTACAGTATATCTTTTTTAAAAAGAAACCATGTTTACATCATATATATTTTTAGCAGGAAGAAATGACAGTGATATAAGGTGAACCAGAGCACCAACTTGACCCATACAGCCTTTCGAAATAAGAGGCTAAAAGGAACTCAGGGTGCCACATGATTTTTTAAATAATTTCCTGTTCATTGAGGTAATGGTTAGCTAACAACTCTCCTTTTTGTTGGCTGGTTTGTTTATAGAAATGTACAGACTAATCTACCCAATGCACATAAACCAGCATGAACAGGGTACCATGAGCACTCAGATAAAACCCTAAGAGCACTCAGATAAACCAAAAGCACTCAGATAAAAACCCTTCTCCTCTACATGCACAACTTTTCACTCGTTACTTTAAGGGCTAAGATTAAAGGAAAGTGAAGTGAAAATTCGGGAATTTTTAAGGGCTGGGTGCTCTCTCCCCCATACTCACCATAACTTGGTCTTTGACTGAATTTTTATTGGAGCCCGACACAAGATCCACATATGCTCCTGCAATGCAAGTCTGTCCAGTTTCCTTAACCTGGGAAATGGAAAATGCAGAACATGAAAACAACTAAGCCAAGGAAATTACAAAGGCAGCATTTAAACGCAGAACGTAAGACTGTTACCAAATAGCAAGGCCACAGCAGAACTCACCCAGTGTCTGGCTTAAATCACAAAAGCTTTGCCATATTTACTGTACACTGCCTTGAGTGAATTCCTTCAAAAGGGCAGTAAATAAATCCTACTAAATAAATAACTATGGAATCAAAATCAATTTTGAAACCCATCATAAGATGGATGTAAAGTTTTTCAAACTTCATTGACAGAGTGCTTCAGCAATACTTCTTAAGGCACTTTCCGTGCATGTTTTACATATTGAAAATGGTTAACATAACACTGTGCAGCCCCATACATGAGTGCAGGTACGCGTGCCAAAAAGATCACACACAGGTATTCTCTGTGGTTTCTGGGCAAAGGTGGGACAGCACTGCAATCTAATTTGTGTGGAAAGTATGTATACATTTATGGGAATAGTTTGGGGAGCCTACTTTATAAAGGCATGCATGTGTCTCGTTATGAAATTATCCTCTGTAGGTATATTCGCTTAAGGTGGGCAATTTGTAAACTGCTGAATTGCTACCAAACCTACATATACTTTTTACCTGCAATATCAGCACCAAATTTCAACATGGAAGAACGCGTGAACTTTCACTTTGAAAACGGCTTATGTTAAAAGTACCTGCGAAGACTTGCACCTACTTTTTCCTATCAAAATACACATGATTTAGAACATCAAAACTACAAGCGACTGCGTTATTCCAATGACCTGTATCAGGTAAAAACAAAGGGAAAGGGGAAAGGGAAATGGGACTTGATATACCGCCTTTCTGAGGTTTTTGCAACTACATTCAAAGCGGTTTACATATATTCAGGTACTTATTTTGTACCAGGAGCAACGGAGGGTTAAGTGACTTGCCCAGAGTCACAAGGAGCTGCAGTGGGAATCGAACTCAGCTCCCCAGGATCAAAGTCCACTGCACTAACCACTAGGCTACTCCTCTAAAAAGGTTTCAGCTGGTGCAAAATGCCACTGCTAGACTGCTGACTGGATGTAGGACACAGGAGCACATTCATCCTCTACGGGTTTCACAGACTGTCCATAAAGGCTAGGGAAGGTTTAAAATGGTGTACATAATTTTTAAAAACTTGTACAAACAATTACCCCATTATTTAGCAATCAGACATATTCAATATAGTCCCAGCTGTTCATTAAGATCCTCTCAAAAAAGTTAACTTGAAGCTCTGCCTTTCTCAGTGGTTTTATTTGTCATGTACTCAGATTAGTAAATTTGGTTCAGGTCCCTTTTTGTGGAACCAGCTTCCTTAGAAATTGAGGACAAAACTAATTATGTTATAGGAGACTGATCACCTGTCAGATCACTCAATTGAGATTCAAGGTGAGAATACAATAATCAAAGGAATTACAAAGTACAAAAGAGATAACATTTTTAAAACACATATATTTTACTTAAACAGGTTTAATACATTTTCAAAGCTTAGCAAAAAGAACAACAACAACAACTCATTGAGTATAATTCCACAGCCATTAAAGGCCTTTTTGGTTTCCCAGCCCTTTGGGGTCTGTCAGGAGTATTTTGGAGTTTGAGGTATATGAATATCACTAGTGCACACTGCACGGTCGTTTTAGACCATCTTCTAATACTGTGAAATAGACATATGTCATATATTGACTTATAGTCCAAATGCTTGCATTACTACAAGCCCTGAGAAAGGCTTGTTAGCTGAAACACGGCCCATCTTTTTGATTAGTACTGTATGCCATTTGGGTCTACTATTATTATTGAACTGAGCAATTAATAAAAGTTTTTCCATGGATTATCTCTGTGGTCTTTCCCACTGTGGGGGTTTTTTTTTTTTTTTTTGTGCCTTCTGTTTGTACAACAGTTTGGAGCAGGTGGGTAAACGAGGTGACAGTTGTTTTTAACTTCCTGCTTTAAACTTTATTGTAATAGCAATGCTGTGGATTTTTATTTAATTTGTACAATACTACAACATTACAATGTCATGAAAAGGGAGGAGGTAAACACTAGTATAATACAAAATTGAAAACATAGGAAACAATGAATCCCATATCCCTTACGTCCGCATAGAAGGGAGGACCAAAACGTAGAAAAGCCCTGAAATGAGGGCAATACAGGAAAAAAAAGAAGAAAACAAGATGTATTAGGGGAAATTAAATGCCCGCAACATTACACTTGCCACCCCAACAACAGCATGAATTTTATCCCCCAGCCTAGACCATATTATTTGGCTGTTTATTATTCAGAAAGATTTGCAACTGGGTAGGTTAAAAAAAAAAAAACCATCTTGTACACAAATCCTTGTTGGTCTACTAAACCACCACTCACACCCTGCCCGATACAGTTCCCTGGTGGTCCTGTGGACCCGGGCTGCTCCCCTGCACACCCACCCCCAAGCAGAGATTTACCCTGGTGGTCTAGTGACCCCCCTGCCCTCCCCTTACTGTACCTTAAAGATGAATGCTTTAAGGCAGAAACCTCCTCCTCCTCCCTCAGGCACTGTCTCTTCCAAAACTGCAGTGCCTAGCTCCTGCCCAGTGCATTCTGGGATGCACTAGGCGGGGCTAAGCACCATATAACTCCTTATATGGTGCTTATATGGATACAACCAGTCTGAAGCAAATGTTAACAGCACAGTAAGCTTTGTGCATCGGGCCTGAGACTTTGTGTTCTCTGCCTCCATTTGCTAGTAGTGGGCATAATCACTTGTCTGGACTGGTCTAGGAGTGAAGGAAAGGAAATTAGCAGGTAAGAACAAACTGCACCTTATAAAGCCTGTGTTTAGTATAGAACTTAAGAGAGTCAGACAGCCTAAACACTTTTCATATTCACTGCCTTTGTAGCATCCTTAACATATTCTTGAAGGTTTAGCAGGCTCAAATTCCCACTATGTTTGCACAGATTAAACAGAGATGTTTGACTGTCCAGCTATCTTCATCGCATGAAAGACAGCAGAATTTCCACCTTAGTCATTTACACTTGCATTTCAAAGGTGCTTGTAACTAAAGCATGATGTCAAGGTTCTTGACATTAACACTTGGAAAACTACATAGCACCTATGAGGCATAAACATTTCCAGAGTCAGAAAACGGACGTGATCAGCATTTATGCCTATAACCACCAATGTTGTGGAAAGGGAGGTTGATGGGTGATCAGGTAGTGATGGGCAGCAGAACTGAATAGCTCAATGATTTAAGCAGCCCAGACCCCACCCCCCACCCCAATCTAAACTAGCATGTGAAATCAAACTGGCACCAGAGGCAGCACATATTGAGAGTTGCCAATTTATATGAACCATCACTCAAGAGTTGTAAAAGGTTGTCTTATTGATTCAGGAAATTTTGTGTATTACTGAGAACACTGGGCACTTATTGGCTATCAGGAGCACAGTTCACAAAGAGGCCACAGTAAAAAGGGTGAACTTCTGTTTTCCTAGTTCTAAGTCAGCTTCATTGTCACAAAAAAATAAATAAATAAAATATTATATATAATATATATACATAACTCCTCCGGTGTAATTTTTCCCACTGCAAGTCTCCCTGTCTCATTGTCCTGAAATTCTTTAAAGATTCGATAATGAACCACACTTTCCAAGACAGCTCTTTAAGGTAGAACTTCAGCTGCTCTGCAAATCATCCAGGCCCATTGCTCTCACCTTGCACTGAAAATGAATTCGGCTCCCTTCTTTCCACATCTCAGTTTGCAGAGTTTCTCCAGGCAATATAGGTTTGGCAAAGCGAACCTTTAACATAAAAAAAAAAAAAGCAGCATTACTCTTTTGAATGAAAAACAATGATGCAAATATTGACTTGCAAAACTTCTCGAAACTTTTAATTTTATTTTGAAATCTTGAAATCTCATTAAAAGTATGAAATAAACAGACACTAAAACTAACACTGGGGTCATTTACCCCAGAATTAGAGTGATGACAGGGCAAACCAAAGGACACTACAGATCACCAGCAGTTTAAACCCAACTACTAACAAATTAATCCTTAGTTCACTGGTAAAACATAAGGACCAACTATGTGAATAATAATATACACAAAAAGGAGGAGCTCCCTCAGACCTTTATTCACCCACGTGTAAGGCCAATAAGACCTTAATTCAATGGGACATAGCACTTCTTTCATCTGGAGCTCACTCCTATAGTGAAACGCTTTAACTGTTCCATTCCATCATGAGAGCAGTCTTCCAACAGCGATTCATGATGCAATGGAACAGTTAAAGCGTTTCACAACTCAGTGTTCTCTGCCTCCATCTGCTGGTAGTGGGCATAATCACCTGTCCGGACTGGTCTTGCGTCTGGGGAACACCGGGCTCAGCAGATAAGTACTTTCAGCTTTGCTAGTTGTTATATTATTTAGCGCTGGTAATTCATCTGTTCCATCCAAAGAGTCTTCCGGCACTTTTTTGTGACATTAACAAGTGCAGTTTAATACATAAGCATTATAATAATTTGCACTTTATTTTGAGCACTCACAGCACATTCATGTCACTGTAGGAGTGAGCTCCCGATGAAAGAAGTGCTATGTCCCATTGAATTAAGGTGTTATTCGCCTTACACGTGGGTAAATAAAGGTCTGAGGGAGCTCCTCTCATAGTGATTTATTACACACAGTACATTGTTCCTGGTTCTTTGATGTTGGTCCTTTGGTTTGCCCAGGCATCTTTATTAATTTTAATTAAACTGTAGTAGGATAATCCACTGAGATAATTCACCAAGATTATCCTACCAGCAGCTTAAGATAGCACAGTATTTTTCAAGTTAGATATCTGGAAGATAATTCTATAACAGAGCACCTACCAAAGTCATTGGTTGTGGCATTTTATATTAAAACTATCCTATAAAAGAAAAGTAGGCACCTACTTTTCTTTATAGAACACCAGTGCATGTGGCTGAAAGCATGCTTACATTTAAGACGAACACTGACACCAACCCGTGTCCATTTGTGTGCTAGAATGCACACAAATGAAAGTATTCTACAGTTCGCATGCATATTTGTACACATATCCACTGGCAAAGTAACCATCAAATCATGGCACATGCTTTTCTGCTAGTTGATATTATATAACAGATCATTTATGCATGCAAGGGGCCATTTTCTATATAATAATTCTCACCACCAACGTTCTAAAGTAGCTGCCTGTGTCCGTGGGTGCTGGAGTTGCTGAGCTAGGCTCCGTAGCCAGGCTGACGTCACTCACAGCTGATTCCCAGGCAGGGGGAGGAGTAGGGAAACACACGGAGCAATGTTTCCCTACTCCTCCCCCTGCCTGGGAATCAGCTGTGAGTGCGCCGCTCAAACACCCCCTCGGTGCATCAACCCAAGCCTCCCCCCCCCCCCCCCGGAAGCACATCAAACACTCCCCTCCCCCCCCCCCCCCCCGGAAGCACATCAACCCCCTCGGCACCCGCAGCTGCCACTGGTAACGCTGTCCGGCCGCTGCTGCTTCTCCTGTTGAGCAGCAGCAGCCGCTACAAAAAAAAAAAAGCCATAAATGTTTTTAAACATCAAGCGCGGCACCGCAGACAGCCATCAGGCATTGGCTGTCGGCTCTCCAGCCGCTCCTCCTCTCGCCTCCACATCACTGCCCCTGGAGTAAGACCCCGGAGGAGTGCAGCGAAGTGAGAGGCGAGAGGAGGAGCGGCTGCAGAGCCGACAGCCAATGCCTGATGGCTGTCTGCAGTGCCACGCTTGATGTTTAAAAACATTTATTGCTTTTTTTCTTTTTATAGCAGCCGCTGCTGCTCAACAGGAGAAGCAGCAGCGGCCGGACAGCGTTTTCAGTGGCAGCTGCAGGTGGCAAGGGGGTTTGATGCACGGGGGGGGGGGGGGGGAGGGAAGGGTCTTGCATCCAACAACTAGGTGGCTACTTAAAGAATAATCCCCATTAATCACAGTACTGAACATGTGGAAGATCAGATGATGCAAAGTCATTGAAGGGGGATTTATAAGGGAATTATTGTCATAAATATATATGAAATTAACCTAAATTAACACTTTCTGAAACTACTCAGAAAGACCAGGCAAGACACACTCCATTTTCCAATTTTTCTTAGCCATAATTTTGCTTGAACATGAGTTCATCTATGGAATTTTCAGTAAAGTACGACCCCAGTTTCATATAGTGGCTCAGAGTTAGTCTCTGCAGCAAGTTAGAAAATTCCATTGACAAAGTTTCTGAAATTATTTAATTTGCATAACTCTTACACAGTTGTTTCAAAAGCTTCCTTGGTGTCTAAATAATTTTGCACTTTTGGGAGTTTTCTTCATGGAGAATTTCAAGTACCAATATGATAGAGGAGACATGCAGATCACTCAGAGGGATGGGGAGAAAAGATTGAGATGGAGAAAAGGAAGGAAAGGGAGCACGAAAGACAGCTGTCCCTCCCCCAACCCAGCCACAATTGCCTTCACATCCCCACCCCTTCAATCCCTCTACATTTGCTCCCCAGTCCAGTCTGCCTCCTCGCGTCATTCCAGGTGCCAAAACATAGATGTGCACACACATCATACTTCCCCTAGTTCCTCTTTCATACACTTCAACTCTCCAGCCTCGTTCATACATCCTATTTCCCTGGTGCTCTTTCATACACAAGTCCTTTTCTCACAATCCACCCAGACCCCCTTCCGCACACCTTCATAGCCCAGCTTTTCTCTCCTTCGCATCTTCCAACACTTTTTTCAGCCCAGCCCCATTTTGGTTCCCCAACCTCCCCCCCACCCCCCCCCCCCACTTCCCTTCCCTTAATTCAGGTCACAACAGGAGAGAACAAGGGTACTTTTTCATGCCACATGCCCCTCTTTTAACATCTGAGGCTCAACTGCTGCTTCAAACCACAAAGACACTATGATCATGTGGTTCAAAGTAGTAGTTGAGCCTTGGTGTTAGAAGACGAGATGGCCTGAGGCACTGCAATTGATCATCTCCTCCTGATGCTCACATTGATTAGTATTGGAGGGGGAATCCATGATGGGGGATAGAAGCGTTGACACAAGTGAATTTTTAACTGTTAAAATGGAGTAGCACTGATAAAAGTTTGGAATGCACTATCCTAAAGGTTTTATGGTGCTGCCAATGAACCATTCCCAGCTGGTTCAAGCTGCAGAGTCCAGTCCCAAGAATGGAATCCAGCTCTTCTGGCTGTACCTAGTAGTAAGAAACTGCTTCAAATGATAGTTTCAGAAACTGGAGCAAATTAATTGGCGGGTTATAGACAATATTTTGCATATCCCTGGAAAAAAAAAAAACAGCTTTCTGGTATTAAAAGATACAGCTTTTAGCATGACAGTTCATAGTTTTTCCATTGTATAAGTATGTTAAAAGTAAGGGGAAGAGCTACTTCTGATGTTTTAACTATATACATCTTCTCCTTTCCCCCCGCCATGCCATTTATATATAAACAAAAAATTATAATGCCCAAAAGATTGATACAAAAATATATGTATCTTTTATCAGCATCTGCTGATTTAACTGCTGTATTAGACTTTTGTAATTTTTTCTCCACCATGCAGATAAAATAAGCATCACTACAAAGAAAGATAAAATGTAACCAGACAATAGACAAACAGTGGTGACTGGCAGGGAACTAGAACATATACTGCCTGCTGTTAAGACAACATAAATGCCAGCTTTAGGCAAAATAGTGTATAAACACTTTTAGTACACGAGTTACAGAGTCTAACTTGGAGAAATCGGGAGCCTAAAATGGCCCCTTTGAAAACCTGACTAGGGTCGAGTTCTTAAAGTTAGGATCATTTCACTAGGTTCTGAAATTTAGAAGCCTAAATGGTGGATTATTATGGATGCAGATTTAGGGCAAGACAAAAGTTAGATTCTAGGCACCAATTTTCAGCACTAGGAACTTATCTTAGGTAAATGTAGGTAGATGGACTGCAGGTCTAAGTTTTAAATTCCTGAATTTAGATGATATTTAGGATTCTAAGCCTGGCTGAAAATAGGTTCCAAAATTTAGGTCTTTTTCATTCAAATGGCAGCCCCTTTGTTAAAGAAATATTATGTTGTCTAAGCAGCTGGAGGTGGTGGAAACGAAAACGGTAACGGAATTCAAACATGCGTGGGATAAACATAAAGGAATTCTGCTCAGAAGGAATGGATCCTAAGGAGCTTAGACGAGATTGGGTGGCAAAGCCGGTGGCGGGAGACGGAGATGGTGCTGGGCAGACTTATACGGTCTGTGCCAGAGCCGATGGTGGGAGGCGGGACTGGTGGTTTGGAGGCGGGGATAGTGCTGGGCAGACTTATACGGTCTGTGCCCGGAAAAGGACAGGTACAAATCAAGGTAAGGTATACACAAAAAGTAGCACACGTGAGTTTATCTTGTTGGGCAGACTGGATGGACCGCACAGGTCTTTTTCTGCCGTCATCTACTATGTTACTATTTCAGTGTCTCCTGGCATCCTACAGAACAGTATCATGCATACTCAACCCAACTGCATCTCAACTGAAGGATGGGGAACAATGAGCTGATTTCATGTGTTTTTAACTTTGCAATATTCTTTTCAAATCCTCAACACTACTGCAATTAAACTGCAGAAATCACCTGCAAAGAAAACAAAAACATACCTTAATTGCCTTGAACTTTGTCACATCATTATCTGCATAGTGCTTCAAAACATGCCGAGCAGCAAATCCAAACGTGCACAGTCCATGTAATATGGGTATCTGAAAGCCTGATTAGAAAGAGAAGTTGTTCATGAAGACAATAGCAAATTTATTTATTTCCATTTTGCTCACACCTTTTTCAGTAGCTCAAGGTGAGTTACATTCAGGTACAGTGGATATTTTGTTAGTTTTTCAAAAAAATAATTACAGAACAAATTACCCACTATGACAAGAAATAAAGTGTGATGTGATAATGTTAATTGTTTCCTTTCAGGATGATCAAGTCTTCACTGGACTGACAAGAACACTAGTTAAACAGTTTTACTGCCTTTGTTAAATCCCTATCTCCAGAAATGCCAAAATGAGAATTATTTAACTGAACAGTTTGACAGATGACTCCGGATAGTGGAGACCTGTAGCTAACGAAGTTCTCCCAACACTGTGTAAAATTGGCAGGGCCTGCTACTGAACACATTTACACTTTCAAATGCCTTCAGCTAAGACTATCATGTTTTTTATTTGGTTTGGAGATGTGTATGTGTGTGTGTGTGTTAGTGAGCTTAGAAACACTTAGAATTGTTACCTAATCGCTGTTTTATCAGATAACATTGTTAAAAATGTACATATACATACACACACACACTCCTACACAGAAAGTAGAAAATTATTTCTATAGGCCTTCAAAGTCACGGTAACTAGTTTTAGAGAGAATATGGTGCGCCTCTCTCTTTACCTCAATCCCCCCTCCAAAAAAGTAATAACTTTAATAATTTGTAGGTCTTATTTGGCTGTTAGCCAGAGAGAGTTACAGCAATGACATATAAACACCTTGTTCCTTGAGCAAAAACATTCTGTATTTTATATAGTCTACATTTATGGCATATTATACATGGATTGTCATCATGGCTCATCATTCAAGTTAAAGCGGTGGTTAAATGAAAGCAAATTAAAACACATTTTCGCATACTTCCAGACTCTGGCAGGGTTTACCTTTACTTGTAATTAGTTAACACAGCGTTTCTAGTCAGTCTGCTATGGACATCAGACCTAATCATATGTGCTACAAGTCACCAATGCCTACAATTCTGATTCAGACCAGTATCTGGTCTCTCCTTGCAGCATCTTGTTGCAACAAAAGGCAGAAGCAAAAGCTCTTGAACCTGCCTGCAAGAGTTCCAGAATGTAACAATTAACATGTGGGATAGCTGAGCCCTGCTTTGTATAGTACACATATTATACACAGCACCAACACACCAATACCCCTCCCCCTTGTCATGACGTCAGAAGAAGGCGGGACACAGCGAAGAGAAGCGCTTTTACTGGCTGGGAGCGCTTTCACTGACGCTGCCGGACTGGAGGTAAATTTAAAAGCAAAAAAAGAAAGGGAATGGGATCGATGATCGATCGTGGGGAAGAGAAGAGGGCGGGCAGTTCGGACGAGCGGCGGCGATCCCCGGGCGGAACTAGGTCAAGGCTGACTGAGGCGCGCCGCGCGGGGCCCTATGCGGTCGCCTCGGTCTAAGACCGGCCCTGCCCCTTGTTTCAATACCTGCTCCTTTGAATCCATCCACCCTCTCTAGGCTGGCACAACACAGTAACCATGATAAGCACCACAGAAGGATGCAAACTTTTTTTTGGGGGGGGGGGGGGGGGGGGGAAGCTGCTACCACTTGCGTTGACCCTATATCACAATACCACTGGCAAAGCAGAGAGGCATCAGATTGCAAGGACCAGCAGGGTCCTGGCCCCACCAAAATTGTTCTCCACAGCTGCTGCCCCTTCTAACTGCCCTGCACAGTGCCGGCAGCCAGACCGGATTGAAGGTGCAGCTTCAAAAAAGACACTCCCCTTGCTCTGCGAGGGATTTTGAACTGCCCTGCACTTCAAAATCCTTTGCAGAGCAAGAGGAGTGTCTTTTTGAAGCTGCACCTTCAATCGGGTCTGGCTGCCGGCACTGTGTTCTCCCCTTCCTGTTTCACAAAACCCAAACTAGTCTCTGACTTGAAGGAGCACCTGGTGCCGGAAACCAAGCCCAATTGTACAGGCAGAGAGCAGTGGCAGCAAGAGACACTCCTTTTGCTGTGGAAACAATTTTAACCTGCAGGGCAGCTACAAAAAGGGGGGAGGAGCTAGTAATAGAACTGAGAAAAGTCAGATACTGAGGATACATGGGATAAAGGGGGCTAAGAAGGGGCAGATGGAAGATGGCAGGTAGGGCTTGGAAATGAGTCTAATGCGGAGGCTAGTGCTTGAAGCTGAAAAAGCGGGCAGAATAAGGATGCGGGCGGGCTGGCGAGTGGGTGTAAAAAGGAGGTGGGTGGGCAGGCAAAAGGTTGAGTGGTAAAAGGAGGCAGGTGAGCAGGTGGAAAAAGGGGGCAGGCGAGCATATGGAAAAAGGAGACAGGCAAGGAGGCGGACAGGCGATTGGGTGGAAAAAGGAGGCGGGCAGGTGGGTGGGTGGAAAAAGGGGGGCAAAGCAGTGCTGGGCTACAGCTGAGAACTGAAGATAGGGGGTGGATGGTAGAAGGGTTTGGACAGGAGTAGGGGGCTGAATAAAGGGGGCAGGTGGGAGATGGGAGCTGGGCTGCCGCTAGGGGTTGGAAAAAAAAGGAGGCAGTGGTTGGAAATGGCCTTGATTTAGGGGCTAGGAGGTGGCGGCTGGGGATAGCCAAAAGGGGGCTCAAGCTGGCAGGTGGAATGGTCTGATACCAAAAGGGGGCAGATTAGAGCAGGAAGACAACAGATACTGTGTGGAAAAGGGGGAGTAAGGGCATATGGAGGAAAGATGAGGAGGAAGGGGCAGAGGGTAGGATTAAGGTGGAGGAAAGAAAGGATAAACAAATACTGGAGGAGATGGTAGCAAACGAATGCTGAAGAAGGAAGTATGGGAGGGAGCAAAAGATGTTGAGGAAAAGGAAAAAGAGAAGGATGGCTATGAAGAGTGTGAGAGACAAAATATGGGAACGAATCTTTGAAAGGTTTTGAGACAGGGTAGAAATAGAGATGGCAAAAGGGGAAATGGGAACCTGAATAAGGGGGTAAGATGTGGAGGGGCATTTTCAAAAGAACATCCAAGTCAGAATAGGGACGTTCACATCACAGTGTCTCAAATGGAGGTCAATCTTACACGTATTTTCAAACAAGAAATATGTCAATATTTCCAGTTCAAAAATACATGAGATGGACGTCCGAGTGCTGGAGATGTCAGCATGAACAGCCATTTTATAAACTGGAATGTCCAAATTATGAACAGGGGAAAACACAGGACAGACATCTGTATGGTGGCAGTCTTAGAAAATGCCCACACAGATGTCCATGAAGAGCAGAGAGGCAGCCTAGAGGTTAGTGCACTGGACTGTAAACCAAAGGATCCAGGTTCAAATCTCACTAACTTATTTATTTTTAATCGTGAGCCTTCCAGGAAAACAAAGTTACTTACCTGTAACAGGTGTTCTCCGAGAACAACATGCATTCTCTGAGAACAACAGGCATATGTTCTCACATGTGAATGACATCATCCACAGAGCTCTTTGCGGACTAGAACTAGAGGACATGAAATGAGATTGAAGGGGGGCAGACTCAAGAAAAATGTCAGGAAGTATTTTTTCACAGAGAGAGTGGTGGATACTTGGAATGCCCTCCCGCGGGAGGTGGTGGAGATGAAAACAGTAACAGAATTCAAAAATGCGTGTGATAAACATGAAGAAATCCTGTTCAGAAGGAATGGATCCTCAGAAGCTTAGTGGAGATTGAGTGGCAGAGCCGGTGGTGGGAGGCGGGGCTAGTGCTGGGCAGACTTCTACGGTCTGTGCCCTGAAAATGGCAGATACAAATCAAGGTCAGGTATACACATAAAGTAGCACACATGAGTTTATCTTGTTGGGCAGACTGGATGGACCGTACAGGTCTTTCTCTGCCATCATCTACTATGTTACTATGTATAATGAGAGAAAAGACAGGATGCAACACCCAAGGAACTTTAATGCATCAATGAAGAGCCGATTTTAAGGATTTATTACAGGTTTAGGGATTTACCTGGCTTTAAATATAGGTTTTATTTGATACTTTCTTTAAACCATTTGTAAACCATTCTTTGAACAAAAATCTGAATGGTTCACATGGTTACACAACAACCATAATTACATCTAAAGAGCATCTAAGCTGAGTAAACCACACTTCTCCATGTTGGTACAAGATACATCCATTTCATTACTGTTTCTTCACTAGAAAGTTCAATATTCATCATCATTCCATATCTTCAAGGCTTTCCAAAAAGACTGCAAAGACTCAACTGACTGATTCCTCTAATAGAACATTCCACTGTGGAAGGGCAAATGTCACTTTCATCATATTTTTTAATCTCCACATCCTAATTGCTGTTAATTTTAACCCATTTCACCCTGGGGGGGGGGGGGGGCAGGGGTTGCATTAAATGGTATGAAATAAAAGGCTAAATTTATTCAATATAATAGGCACATTCAACACTGGACTTTACTGACTAATGTTAAGGTTTTGAACCAGATCCTTGATTCAACTATATGCCAATGAAGGTTGTTCAGGTTTGGAAAGATGAGCTCTCTCCAGCCCAAGACAATCAACAACTGGGCTGCAGAATTCTAAAAATGTCTATAGTTGTTCTATTAGTTTTAAGAAAGCCCACTGCAGAGTACCTCAAGGATCACCATTATCACTGACCCTCTTCAACCTAATGTTGACACCACTAGCCAAGTCCTTATCCAATCAAGGCCTCAACCCATTCATCTACGCAGACAACGTCACAATAAACATACCTTATAAACACCTGACAGAAATCACAAATGAAATCAAGCTCAGCCTAAACATCATGAACTCATGGGAAAGGCATTCCAGCTAAAACTCAATACCGACAAAACACACCGTCTCATCCTCTCATCCCAATACAACACATACAAACCCACAAATATAAGCATACCAAACTGCACCCTCCCTATCTCAGACAGCCTGAAAATCCTTGGCGTTACTATCGACCGTAACCTCACACCTGAGAGCCAAGTTAACTCTACAACTAAGAAAATGCTCCACTCAATGTGGAAACTCAAACGCGTGAAACCATACCTTCTGAGGGAAATATTTTGCAGCTTGATACGATCAATGGTACTAAGCCATGCAGACTACTGCAATGGACTCTATGCGGGATGCAAAGAACAACTCATTAAGAAACTACAAACCGCCCAAAACACAGCAGCCAGGCTTATATTTGGTAAAACGCGATTCGAAAGCGCCAAACCCCTCCGAGAAAAACTACATTGGCTACCAATCAAAGAATGTATTGCTTTCAAAATCTGCACCCTGGTCCATAAAATTATCCACGGTGAAGCCCCGAGATATATGACAGACCTCATAGACCTACCAACAAGAAACGCAACCAGATCAACACGGACTTACCGAAATCTCCACTACCCAATCTGCAAAGGTCTCAAATACAAATCCACTTATGGATCCAATTTCTCCTACATAAGCACAACTGTGGAATGCACGACCAAAAGCCGTGAAAACAACGTACAACCACCTAAACTTCCAGAAATCACTAAAAACCTATCTGTTCAAAAAGGCATACCCCACCGATCCAACTTAAGTGCCTATACGCCACAATTCAACAAAACCAAAGCTTGTAACAGACTCTATATAACTCTTCCTCTTGTAATTCCCCAATGTGTCTATAACACATGAACCTTATCCGACCACATTAACTCCTTGTATCTGTTTCTATGCCGGAGATGGCGAACGCCTCTATGGTACAATGTAAGCCACACTGAGCCTGCAAAAAGGTGGGAAAATGTGGGATACAAATGTATCAAAATAAATAAATAAATCTGGCTGATGTCCTAATTAAGTCATACAAGGCATCAGCTACATAAGCCATTCCAGATTCTAGATGGGATGATTCCATATGGTCGTTTTGTTCTGTAGATTCTACTGATCGCTGAAGCAAGCATAAGAACACTCTAACTATATAAGAACCACAAAGTTCCATATGGAGACCCAAACATTCTAACTTGCAATCTTGCAAATCCTTTAAAGCCATGCCACCCTCTATAGGAATGATTATCTCTGACATCACAGCGTTAACTAAGGCATCCGCTTAGGCAACAAACAGCATCTTCTGGAAACAAAGGATAGAACTTATCCATAACTCTTCCCACTCTGAAGTATCCCACACCACAAAAATGAGCACTTGGATAGCCTGATGAAGTAGGAAGGCTTTAGAAGGTTTTTGTATATCTTCATGAACAGGATCCCTGGAAGAACCTGACTGAAGAGCTGTGGGCTCAGCAATACTCAAATCTTCCAAAGCTTCAGTAATCATACATGTAAGTTTTTCTCTTCTAAAGAGGCAAACCACAGTAGGGTCATCTCTTTAACCACTGGAATCTCACCCTCGACTAAGGAATCAGCTATACAAGTTCTACCTAAGGCAGGAGCTGCACACTAATGATTTGAACTCCTGTCCACTGATACCAGAGTGAACCTCTAATTTCTCTAAATTTGATTACTGTGGTCTCTTTGCTAGAAGGGGATCCTCTACTTTAAGAGGATCCCTGAGCTCAGGGCCTGCAAAAGAATCCCGAGTCTAGAGCCCCAGATTCCTGTTTTTCATCCTGTAAAGGCAGAGCTTGAAGATGACGATGCCTGAGAAATCTGAGCAGCAGTAGCAAAAGCCAGTAACATCTTTTCAAAATCCTAAGGTAAATTGGCTGTTTCTTTTGTCATTTTTGAGAAGCACCAGAGCTCTTAACAGAAAAATCTGACTTGGAGGCTTTTTTCAGCAGAGGAAACTGAAGAGAGCCTAGGAATTTCCCTGCTGCAATCACTGCAATGCCTAGATGAACGGCTGTGGCGACTATCCCAGTAAAGACATCTTTCAACTAACTCTGAGAAAGCCTCCATTAATGCTGATGGATATGGTTGCTTTAGTGACCTTTCCAGTGTCCTTAAATTTCAGTGTGTTTTTTCAGTGTTAATTGCTATCATGACAAGCAAGCCTTGAACCTGTGACCTTCAGGTTAGAATGCAGCCCTAGACTGCCTGTTAGCACAGCACAAAACAGCACTTAAATTGCCAAATAAACTCAAACCCATCCCCCTCAAGGCACTTGGTACACAAACTTTGAAAACAGACCCAATGAGAATGAGAATTAAGAGTCACAGAGAACTCATGGGCTGATGTTCAGAACTCCAGTGCTATAACGAACAGTGTCTGGGAATAGTGTAGAAACAGCGCCGAAAAATAGCTCCATGTTAGTCAACAATAACTACATGCAAATATGAACACAGAGACCAAAAGTAAGGGGGAGGAACATGCCTGGTACTTGCATTCAAGAGTTTCACAGTAAGCGCAGCTCTTGTGTGCATGCAGCAGGCAAATCTGGAAGTGAACATCTATGGCACCGTTCCTCTGTGCCTTTAAATATAAGTCTTTCAAATTTTTCTTTTCCTTGGAAGGCTTAACCTTAAGCACAGAAAACAGGCCCCGTGTGCTTTCATTTTCTGCTTTGCTCACACTCGCACATGTGTGTTTCTCACTTCCAGCACTTAGATACTTCCAGGGGCTTCCTTCTGCTTCAAAATTCAATCAAACCGATACGGAGTTAGGTTTCCAGCAGTAAGAGTGGCTTTGTTTTGTGCGCTGTTCTCTGAGCATTGGTGGAGAATAGGAAATTACCTCATTAACATCTGTTTTGACTACACTGAAATAATATTTGTGCTAATCTTTGACACGCATGTTTCCCATACAAGAGTCCTCTGAACATTCTGTGCAGATTAACGCCAGCGTTAATCAGGACTAATCGGCTCTAGCAACAGTGTTAGATTCTGAGCATTGGCCCATCAGTAATGAAGGAAATGCAGCACAAATGACCTCCCCTCCCCCAAAGTTAATCAAAGTAAACAACATTAGCAAAAGTCAATTACTCACTGGCTGCCCTCTTGCAGGGCCTGACATGAAGGCAAATGATTTTTTTTGGGGGGGGAGGGGGGGGGGAGGGGGGGGGGAGAAGGGGACAGAGGTAAGACAGAAGATCCTTCCTGATACCACAAAGGCAGCATGTTGAGAGCTCTGAGCCAAAACCCTCATTCAAATTATACCTCCTGCCAACACATTTAAAAAATAATTTGAGGAACTGCAGTACATCATAAACCATAAAATAATGCTTTCCTAAAAAGGTCCTTCCCTCCTACTTTACATAGCCCCAAAATATTCTATCCTCCTCCTCTCTGAACTTTCACATCCCCACCTAGCTCCATCAGTGAGGATCTTTTACTTTCCTTAAGACTCCAGCCCTTCACATACAGATGAAACCAATGAAAACAAGTCACCTTTTCATATCTGTGTATAGAGCTGTATAAATCTAGTAGCGCTATAGAAAGGACAGTAGATCTTCCTGAAAGCCAGAGAGTTACTTTCTGATACAATGTTATTTGGAAGGCTGTTCTACCTCACTGGATCCATTACAGAGAAAAATCCTGGCTCTTACCGATGACTGCTGTACGCTCTTTATAAATGGTTAACTCCAGGCACACTTTTGGAAAGCGCACGTCAGATAACCCCAGTCCATTCCCCAAATGTTACTGCTTTTAGATTCATGATTTTATGGACTTGAATACTATTTAGATATGTTTATATTACAATATATTGTATTTTATAATAGTGGTTTTGTTGTTAACACTTTTAATGTCACTTTAATGAGTCCTAAGTGCAAAATTTGGAGCTGTGCCTTACATTCTGAGATGGAACGAAATCAACCTCAAGAAATAAAGCAGCACTCTACTTGCAGAAGTAGAGCTGTGCTTTATGTCAAGGGATGCTATAGCGCTCATCATCCGACTATGGAACTGTGCCCTACAGTTAGCGAGGTAATTGTGCCCCGCCTTCAGGAATGGACCTGTGATGATCCAACGGATATGGTGAGCGATCTCAAACCCCTCTGAGATGGAGAGAAGCTCCATCGGTCCGTACTCTTCAGCCAAAGATGGAGCAGTGCTCCACATTCAAAGACGGAGTCAACGAGGATGCCACAGAGGAACAATATGCAGCCCTTGGTTCGGAATACTGACAGGGCAGAAAGCCCAGTGCTGAGATGAATGCAGGTGGAACCAGAAAAGGCTCAAGTTCAGACCTCCAGACACTGGCGTTCGTATGGGTAGGAGCATGAGAGCCCAACTGATGGAAATAGGCTGTAAGTAAATTATCCAGGAAATAAATTTCTCTAGGGCATCAAAGAGGCTGGATAAGCTCTGACAATCAAGGCCCATCAGTACAGTATAACCCATCCATTGTTGCTCAGGAGCTGCACAAGAAAGCGGAAAGGACAGAAGTGCCCTGGAGACCAAAAACTGCTGAAAAGATCAGAGCAGACCGAAATAAGGCTCTAGCACCACAGAAGCTAGGAATCTTGGTTCATACTGAATCCAAGAACCCGCAGGGCATTGAACCACCACATCTCAGACAGTGATGCCTCTAGATCACCCGGGCACGGACAGAATATCTGGCCAAGGAAGACCAAGCTCACTGGTAATGTGCCAAACATGGCGCTATCACTAAAGACAATTGCTTCTGGTAGCCCCTGGACAAGGGAGCAGGAATTGGGCAGCCTAGAGGCCTACTAAGAGCAGCATAGGACTCAGGAATCCCTACATCTCCGTGCTATAGCTGTGTAAGAATGAGTAAGCTCAGAAACAAAGAACACTAATTTTGTTCTACAGCCAGAGGAAGTCATAGTTCAGGGATGAAGACCTCAGAAAACTCCACTGTGCAGCACAAAAAAACAATGGCCATAATACACAGTCACAGCACTGAACATACGACTGAAAAATGCTACCCATGAACATGTTGGAATAGTGCCACATTGGAGACGTGACAGAGCTGCTGGAGCGGCATCGAGACGTGACAGCGCTGCCGGAGCGGCATCGGTAGGTAGCATATAAGACAGAGTAATGCTGCTATAACAGCATCCGAGACATGGGAATACCGTCGGAGTAGTCCCTGGGACAAGAAAAGGTGCTATGTGCCTCACTGGAGGCACGCGATTACCGACTTGTGCAACCCAGACGACAGACTAGCCAGTCGGTGTAGCAAGGGAAATAAGGGAAAGCGCCCTGAAGGAACGTCTGTGATGAGGAAAATTGATGCGAGTCACCCCTGAGACAAGGGAATGGGGCTAAGTTGATCCCCGAAACCATAGAAGCTTACAAACTCTGAGCAATGACCTTTTGCAGCCCTGGTTAGAGCAGGAGACAAGATCTGTGTCTGTATCCATGCCCTAGAGAAACAGATTGCCATCTCACAGAAATGAGAGACATGGGAAATGTGACACTGTGCTACAGCCAGGACAGAGGGCAACGGACTGCAAAACGAAATGTACCACGCACAGGGAAACAATAGCTACTGCCCACAGCTCCCTGCAATTGCAGAAAACACTTACCTCGACGCCTAGAAAAACCTGGAGATGGAAAGGCATTAAACAGAAAGAGAATACTTCACGGTTGAGAGTGCACAGTCTTTTTTTTTTCTCCACACACAGAGCAGTGTCTGTCTTACCCTGTTCGTCTATCACATTTCACTCCTTATAGGAACAAACCAGGAAGCTAGCTGGAGGGAGGGTGGGGAGGGCCCCAGCACCACAGTGTGTCACGCCAGCTGGAAAGATGAGGGACCAGGAACAACTGTCATCTAGCTCAAGCAAGAATCCCAGAGAAAAAGAGCAAATCCACCCAGCAGTAACCCCCTGCTAAACTGACACAGTAAAGAAACTGGTTTAGGAGCCGCCAGACCAACACCAAGAAGGAGCTGCACGATCCAACTACTATCCGCTTGGAATCAAAGAAAATACTGAACATTCCAGGCTGCAAATTACCCTTAATGGGTGAATTACTTCTAACTACTTTTCTCTGTTTCCATCTGAGGGTTGAGGGACAGACACAACCCCATTAGTCTGGACTGGTCTGGTACAGCACTAATTATGGAAAGCTAATGGTGTGAATTGAGCATATGAAACCAGCATCAAGAGCTCAAAGTGCTGCCCCTGACTGCTGAGCTTTTCAGACAGCAGTGGTGCGGGAAGGGGGGGGGGGGGCAGGTATAGGCACCATATATCTTCAGCTGAGCATCCTGTGGATCCCTGCCAGCTAATGTACATTTAGGGGTCAATATTCAGTCGTCGATGGTCAGAGTTCTGCTCACTGCCATGGCACTATTCACATCTGGTTATTTTTCAGCTGGCCAACATATAGCCATTTAAGTCGATATTCATCACTTGAATGGCCATGGGTTACCGCATAAAAACAGGAAAGACTTTTATGCAGTCCCATTTAGGTGGTAAACCTGGCTGCTTAAGGACTGAATGTCAACTTTAAGTGGCCAAGTGCTGACTTCACCCCAGAATGCCCCTAACATAGCCGGCTTTGTATTCGGCACTAACCACACTATTCAGCAGCACTTAGCTGGTTAGCCCATCATCCATCCGCTTGGGAGACAGAGAAATACTGAACATTCTATGCAGCACAATACCCTTAAGGGCGACTCACTTGAGAACTATTTTCATTCTCTGTCTCCATCAACTAGTAGACGGACACAACCCATTGGTCTGGACTGATCTGATAGGATGCTATGGAAATATATTTTACAAAAGCCTCCATATTTGGGAGAGCCTTTGTAAAATACTCAGAAAATGTGAATGTGCCGACCTGGACATCCCAACTGCCATGTGGAGCCCTGATGCAAAGTGGGGCTTTAGATCTAAAATAGCTAGCAAGCAAAAACCTCTTCAGCATTTTTTGTGACATTATTCTCATTCCAGAAAGCAATCACAGGGCACATCTGTAGACTGCAGCCCACACGCCATCTTTCAATGATTGTATTAAAATGGAAAACTAGCTCAAATGTAAGATAAAAGTGTCATATTTTCATGCAGTAAAAGTAAGGTTTTTAAAAAATCATGTTAAAATATTACTATACCGTGTTTTTGTTCACACATTGGGTATCTCCTGCTTTTGGAGACAAACCTCCGGTAAAGCACTACTCAAAAATTCAACACTAAGGGGTGGCATAAAAGTATGATCCAACTTTGAATTAAAAAAAAAAAAAAAAAAAAAAAAAAAAGAGAGCCAACCATTTCAAACAAGAATTCTTCACTAGCAACTGACCTCCAAGAGCAGAAAAACCAGGGTCGATGTGCAAAGGATTCCAGTCACCGCTGAGCCGGTACAATGCAGCCTGGGGATATAGAAAATGATCATCACTTTTTACATAATGAACATGTCTAAACCTAATGCACCTGTGCAAGGGCAATATATGATGAGCTATATTTCTAAAGTTTCTATCAAGCTACACACAGTAACCAAAAATTCAGTGCTATTTTCAGGACTTTAATACGTCTTCACAACTACAAAAGAGCTGTCATAAAACTGAGCACAGGCTGTCAGAAACAGCATCCAGACCAGTGAATGTAGCTCCCCTCCACAGGACAGACACCGGATTTAGGTGGCTTAGTAGGGCAGTTATCCAGGTCCTTCAATATTTGGAGTCAAAGATAGTGCAAAACTTGCTTACAAGCAGTTCTTTCTAAATGCCTGACAAAGTTCAATTACATTAACCTTTCTGGCAAGGGTATAAACATTACTGAACTGCAGCACAAGCCTTGTGTGTCTGATTTTGTCTGCTTTTAGTGCTCTCTAACCCCAGTTAACAGAACACAGGTTTACTACCTAGACCCAAATAGATCTGGAAGCCATTGAGAAAGAGCAAAAGAAAGCATTCACAGAAATCAGAAACAGAAGAAATATCATTCACTTATTTAGAGTCACATCTATAGATTATTGAACCCAACATGTTAATCCTACTTTAACATTATTTCATTTGATAAAAGGAGCAGAAGAGTATGCAAAATCATTATGTACTCAATGTAAAAGCATGTCACTGACCCTGCTGCAAAAGGTTAACAGCTGAATTTCTTTGCGTTACTGATGGGTAGGTTGGGTTATTAATCCAAACCCAATCTATCCATAAACTGTAGCTCTTTCCATCGGCTATCTCCAGATAGTTCCCAGAATCCTTTTCATCTGGACCTCCACCAGCAGATACCATAGCTCTAACAGACATCTCTATTACGAGCATTCCACCATCACCACCACTCGGCAACCCACAGTAGAAAGTTTATATCCCAGATTTTTGCCACCACCATCATCCTGCACCTAAAAGACAACTTCATAGCTAAGCTTGTTGTGTCTGTACATCAACAAAAGGTGCAGATCCACAGCCGCTGAGCCATAAGGGAACAAATTAAAAAACAAATGTCCAGAAGACTGTAAATGAAAGTCTTCTACTGAACCATATAATCAAATACCCTGAAATATGACCGAATGCAATATATTAGACTGTTTCTAACATATGGGAATTAGGTAAATATTAAAGAGGACTGGCAATAATGTGGACCCCTGGGGAATACCAGCCGTCAAGGGTTTAGAACTAGAAAAATGACCCTTCAATCTAAATTCTTGTGATCTTCCAGACAAGAAAGTAAACTATTGTAGTACTGAACCTGTAATCCCAAACTAATGCAAGTGATCAGAATGCCTTATTTCCATATATTTGAATAGCAATAGCACAGGGGCAGCAAGAACAAATGAATCCAAGAGAAAGGTACTGAATAGATTGGATTTGTTTTGGCTTAGCTTTTTACTGCTCTTATAAAAATCAACTTGAATGTGTGTCTGTGTTTGTCTCTGACTCCCCAATAATATTTGAACCTTGTATCCAATTTCAATCAAGTTTCTGCCTTTCAGCAGAGCACCCTGTACCCCTTGGCTCTCACTTTATATGTGCTCCCATCCCTTATACTTAGCATTGCTGCTTTTTTTTTTTTTTTTTTTTTTTACTTTAGTTCCATATAGGGACACAGTCGAAGTAAACTGTGATTTCACTGAGCATTTTTGCAGCCACCTTGCTATTAGTTGTCAGAACATAATATAGCTACTGGTTAACTGTCATAACCATATGCAAATTTCTATACCTAAAAAGGAAACTAGACATCCTAATAAGGAACAAGAGGGCACTCAGCACATCAGGTTTGTGAGTGTGTGTTTGGGGGGGGGGGGGGGGGAGGGTTCCAGAGCTCTTGGAATTCCACAAAATATGTCACTTTGAAACAAGTGTAAATCCCACTATTAACATGGACATTGTCATGCTCCTCCATTTAAAACGGAAAAAGAAAATAAAAAAATATTTTCCTGCCTGGAGCGTTGCAAGCACTCTCCTAATATATAGACCTCTCTACTACCCTCTTCCTCCTTCTCACGCTCCAATTTTATCCAGAAATGAAAGGTGGTTATACCAAGTGCAAATAAATTAAATTAAACTAAAGGATCAAAACTGGTACTAACAGGTTAGTATACAATCTTAGTGATAGATTTCATCTCTCAAAAATGCCAACTATATTTCAAGTCATTCATTTGTGCAGCTTGGAATTGTGCTCCTCTTACAAAAAAGCTGGCAAGAGTATAAAAATTGTACTATAATTATTGAATATTTATCAGATGACCATGCTCATAACTACAAAAGCAAAATTGTTGTAGTCTCGAATGATCTATGTAAAATCCATCTGCAATTTTTTCCACCAAGTGCAATCAATTTTCTTTTAATGTATGAACTCTCAGCCTGCTTTTCAGTCCTAAGTCTTGTTAGTTTCATTTACATGTCCTCTTTTTTGAAATGGCATTTGTGCCTCGAGAAGCAGCTGTAACGGAAGAAAAATATGGTCTACCTATACAGTCTGACAAGAGTCGATTGATTATAGACATCAGGCTGAAGTTAGCAATAATGTGGTTAGATTGTTCTCCAATTAATAAAGCAAACTGTCAAGTCCTGTTTCCTAACAATTTTGAAGTACAGCCAGCTGGCAGGAAAAGACAATATTCTCGACTGAGCCAATTTTACAGTTTTGTCCACAGACATAAATGAAAGTCTTTAGTAAAACTACCAGAAGTTGGCCCATTACTTCTGGTTCTCACAAGTGATAAACAGTTCCAACCTAAGAGGCCCTTTTACTAAACCACATTAAGCACTTAACATGCAGTTTACCACACGGTAACTGCTAGTGCGCAATCAGAAGGGTGTTCTAAATGACTTGTGTTAGAATGAGTTTTGTATTGTAGCGTAAAAAACTTTTATTATGTATGTAAGATGGTGGAATCTGCATAGTACACTGGCGATAGTGCGGAATAAAAATGCTTTAATAAATAAATGTAAAGGAGCTTTGCAGCATTTTGCAGTTAATGCAAGGTGAACCACGCATTTAGGGCCTCTTATCAAGCCACGCTAGTGGTTCCCGTGTGGCAATGCCGACAAAGCCCATTCAAAGTGAACGGGCTTTGTCGGCATTACTGCCGGGGAGCCGCTAGCATGGCTTGATAAAAAAGCCCTAACTGCTTTTTGTGTTAAGAACATGTTATAGGCAAAGAATGAGCATGGAAGGCAATTAGCATGCTGAACGTGCACAAATCACCACTTTTGCAGTTAGCTTAGGTCCAAGATGCGCTGAGTACTTCTGTACTAACGCCAAGTACAGTAATTTAATGCAGCATCTACAGTGGCAAATGCAGGGAACACCCCCCAGTTGCTGCAGTGTTAAATTTGCAGCTACTGCACATTTAAAAGTTCTGCATTAAGCAGCGGTAGCTGCAAATGTTTTCCGCACCTTAAAGAGCCCTTATGTCAGAAAGATGTTTTTAACTTAAGTTCATAAAGATACCTTCCTTATTTGCTGAATTTGTATAAGGAGTCTGGGTGTTTAGAGGAAAATCATACCAAGGTTGTAGCATTATTATTTTTTTTAAGTATGCTTTGAGCCACAAAAGATTAATTTCGCTCATCATTTATCAAGAAAAAAACTTAAAAATTTCATAAACGGTCACCTGCTCTATCCTCTTTAAGAAGTCTTTTAAAGAGTTTTTCAATTCAGTTCAAACATGGATGTACAAATAAAAGATATACCGTATTTTTCGGACTATAAGACGCACTTTTTTCCCCCAAAATTTGGGAGGAAAATGGGGTGTGTGTCTTATAGTCCGATTGTAGACTTCTTCTTACTCACGTGATCTTCCCTGGTGGTCTAGTGACGTCGGGGCAGGAAAGACCCTCCTCTTTCCTGCCCAGCGCGCTGCTCTCCATCCTCCTGTATGCAGCCTGACGGTCTCGGCAAGATTCAAAATGGCCACCAAGACGTCAATTCTCGGCGGCCATTTTGAATCTCGCCGAGACCGTCAGGCAGCAATGCATAAAGGAGGATGGAGAGCAGCGCGCTGGGCAGGAAAGAGGGGGCTCTTTCCTGCCCCGACGTCACTAGACCACCAGGGAAGATCGCATGAGTAGGAAGTGGTGACAGGGCCAGGGGGAGGGCGGGATTCGGACAAGACGCACCGGAGCACCTAGGTTTTAGAGTTGGGAAAAAGGAAAAAAAAAAAATTTCCTATTTCCCTCCTCGAAAACCTAGGTGCGTCTTATGGTCCGGTGCGTCTTATAGTCCGAAAAATACGGTAAATGCACTGCATTTGTGTTTGGTCAAAAAAAAAAACAACCCATATCTGGAGGTTGAAGCCACAATCAATGGAAAAGCACTCCTGTGACAAAAATTACACTTAGAGATTCAACATTTAGGCAAGAAATAAGAACTTGTTTTATCCGTCATCATTACTTTAGCAAAATTTGACAATATACTGAAAGGAAGCAGTGTCTCATTCGGTCAGTCCATCATGAATAATAGTGCAGAATAAATGTTAACCCACAGCAAAGTCAAAACCAAAGCTTACAGACAAAAAAATATATGCAGCAGAGGTAAAATCAAAAATTGTGCAACATGATACAATTTCTGAACCATGTGCTACCCCAATAACATAAGCTTTGTATAAACAGGACGTCGTCTCTAAGCCGGGACTCTCAAAATAGATATCATGTTGTAGTACTATTTAAAAAAATATTTGTGGGTTGGCGGTAGTTTGGGTGGGAGGTAAGTTTCTGTGCTGTAAAAGCTGGACCGGTTTCTCACATAAAAATGCTTTCAGCCATTTTTTTTTTTTTGGGGGGGGGGGGTGTTATTTCTCTGGAAATTACAGAAATTCTCTATGGGCCTCTTTTAAAAAGCCGCGCTATCGATTCTCATTGCGGCAAATAAGAGGAAGCCCACTCAATTCCTATGGGCTTCCTCTCATTTGCTGTAGGGGAATCGCTAGCATGGCTTTGTAAAAGAAGCCCCATATTTGGGACAACTGCAGCATAAATACTAATACATATTAAGTATGAAGACAGCACCTCTTTTAGGCAACCTCTATTGGCTTCCTTCAGAAACAAGATTTAAAATTTTAAAGTTGTATATGTGATCTATGAGCGTGTGCACAAGGGAGCATCAAACTGACTGCCCACTTAATTAAGTACTACTAGATCATTTCAATCTACTCACTGGTCAAGTTTCATTTGACTTCTAAGAGGGTGACTATTTTCAGCTATGCTAGAACATATTTAAGTAATCAACTTCTGATCTCATTAAGAGAGGAAAATAAATTACTTTCAATTACTGAAAAGCTCAAGATGCTAAAGGGTGTAGAATACAAAATCTGGGAGACAAGCTGGGTACAAACTTTAGAACATTTTTATTTTTTATAGGCTATTTATTGTATTTTATGTATATTTTATTCATTACTAGCCGTTGAGCCCGTGAAAACGGGCTACTTTTGGAATGGGGGGGGGTCCGAGGCCCCCCGCCCCGAGGTCAGCGCCGCCCCGCCTCCCCCGGAGTCGCCGCCCCTCCACCTGGCCCGAGCAGCACTGTAAACTTACATCAGCACACAGCAACAGGCACATCAGCAAAGCTGCCGTCAGGGCGGGCTTCCTTCTATGCCTGTGTCCCGCCCTCGTGTGACGTAACATCGGCGAGGGCGGGACAAAGGCAGAGAAGGAAGCCCGACAGCAGCTTTGCTGATGTGCCTGCTGCTGCGTCTTGATGTAAAGTTCACAGTGCTCGGGCCAGATGGAGGGGCGGCGGCGACATCTGCAGCATGCCAGTAGAGACTTCCCTCTCTGTCCCGCCCCCGTCATCACGTATTGACGCGGGGCAGAGAGGGAAGTCTCTACTGCGCATTTGCGAGTGAGTACGGTCACTCGCCATTTATATGTTTGATTAGTTATAAAATAAACATATCACCACAGGTTTGAGGTTGAGGCCATCAGGTGGTTCACCCATCCACTCCAGCCACAATGGGGGAAAAGATGCAAGTTCTAAAAGGTTCCGGATTGGTAACCTGGCAGAACATCAGCACTGCAGAGAACAGACAGCAATCCTAATACACCTGAAGAGGGCATGGGTGAGCAGTCATCTGCCTCTGGATGGAGTACTTGAGAAGATACTGATAATAACTTTCGTATAGAGTGAAACTTCTCAGGTATTACTCCTTCTTCCCAGACTACACCGAATACTTCTGCTTCGAGCACATTTTCTCCTGCAGAGTACATTTCTTTCAGCTCAGAGAACATTCTTTAATGCACTCAGCTCTGCACAGAACTCTTTTCTGGGCAGAATGTGATTTCTCTGCAGGATCCTTAAGCAACACCCCCTTCTATGTAGAAGACTGCCGAGACTTCTGCGCCAACAGCTTCAACTGTATGGCAGCTCTCTTTGTGCCAAGGATCGTTAACACAGTGACTTAAGGCATTTCAATTATCTAGCATTTTCTTTTTAAGAGAAGATTTTATATGTTGAAGGATATATATTTATACCCTTTTCAGTGTCCCATCCCGTGAGGGAAACCCACTTCCTGGGGTAGATTAGCGTCTCCTTTCTCTTCCTATAAAAGTGGTTTAAATTTGTAAGGCTTGCAGGGCACTTCTCTCACCTTTCTTCCCCTTTCTGAGTTTCTTCATGGGTATATGAGAGTCTGATGAAGACTAAAGGCTCCTCATCTTGTAACCCTTGAAGCGTCTTACTCCCAGTGGCGTTCTAGTGCAATAAAGGCAACTGAAGACATCATGGTGCAGTCCTGGGGAAAGCACTTCTAATGCGTATCTATGATAGACGTTTCCCACTAACTAGAACAGTCCTTGAAGCTCCCATGTATAACAAGCAAGCAGCTTGAATGGTCAAACTCAACTGTACTAGGAACCTTTTTTTATTTAAGGGGGCAAGTCCAGAGGAACTCTAAATTAAACACATGAAGAGAAAGGAAAGGAAAAAGAAAATCTTTCCAGCAGCGAGTGATTTAAAAAAAAAAAAAAAAAGAGTTGTGATCCGCCCGTGTTGCTGATTCATTCTGCTTATCAACAAAAAGTAAAGGAAAAGAATATCTGAATATATCTATTTGATCTCTAACAGTTTGTGATCATTAGAAGTTAAAAAAAAACCAGAAAATCTTACCTGATCAACAGAGGTAACATCGCTGACTACAGCATCTGGGGGTCTATTAGGTGGATTGACTGGTAGCTGAAAAAAAGACATATGCCCATTAGCAAAACAAATAAAACTGTTGATTGCACACAGTTTACAACACACAAGCAGTTCACTGAACAGAAACATCTAGTAGGGTAGAATACATGCCTTGAATATTCATCTGACAAAAATGCAAACTGGAAATAAGCCATAAGAGATTATTGATCCAAGCACAATGAATGTACTTTGCAGTCACAGGCCATTTTGAAATCTTCTCCCTCCAATCTAAGAAGCAATGCTATTATCTTGTATCATAATCCAAGATCAGATTGCATCTTCAGTGCATTATGAAAGTTTAATGCTCTGGAAAGTTAAAGAAGGCAAAAGCCAAAAAATTTAATAGGTACCTAAAAAGGAACAAAGCATTTTGGTTAAGCATCTCAGACAACTATGACTGAGGTTATAAGCCAGCCCTCAAACAACAACAAAAAAAAACCCTGCTGGGCAAGTGGCCAGGAATTTAACTTCACTGGGAGAATCAGATTATGCTTTTTATAAAATTATAAGGGAATATTATCTGTATTTCAGCTATTAGTCATCTATAAAACAAAATGTAATAGTTCTTGAAAAGCAAGGATTCTGCCCAAGACAAGTAACAGGATGCAGGATGTCACTGCGGTGAAGTGGTAGATTGCAAACACTTGAGTTTGAAGACCTGGCTTTGACCGTCTTCTCCCTGCATAACCTTTGACTGTGGGCTCAGGAAGACTATTTCCTGTAACAGGGAATTATGCACCAAGAAAATCAAAAATCTGAAATTTAAATGTGTGCCTTTTTGAACAATTTAGTAAACATAAAAGCATTTAAAACACTGTTAGGAATATATGACATTATGAGAGCACGCCACATTATGATTGTAATAATGATAATATTCCAATTCAGAATGAATACAGCTAGGGCCAAACATCTCATGCTTCTTACTCTGCGTTCATCTCACACAGGCGCATACCAACTACTATAAGAATTCCACTTCCAACACGGTACCACCATACTCTAGCATGGCAACAAAAGAATACTTTTATGTTGCAGCAAGTCAAACTTTTATAGTCAACTAGTTTTGAGAAACATGGAATAAACTTTTCTCTAAACTCTGTCTGGTGTTTGTCTCTATTCTATACAGTCACCACCCTCTTCTCCCTGGTAGCCACCTTCAATCACTTCAAACACCTTTCTACTCACCCTACCACAAAGGAAACTTTCTCACTAACTCAATGCACTGACAGTAAGCCTTCTCCGCCATGACTCTCACTCCCTACTGAGTCCTCCTTCCACAAAAGGGATCTTAAAGGACTGCCAGCTCTCGATATTTATAAATCTAGAACGTATGTAATCACAATGTGTGTGTGCATTGGGGGGGTCTTTGTGGCATGCATGGGAGGGTGGGAGCAATTGAGTGGGGTCTACATTTCATGCAACTGTCCAGGTGATGCCAAGTTTGCTTGACTGTTTCAGCCATCTTATTGTGGCTTTCTTCAAACTGATGTTCTGTGGTAGGCTTGTGTGCTGGTTTTTATGTAGTGATTCTCAATCCAGATTGGTTGAGTTCTGTCCAATGACATTTAAAATCTTGAAGGCAGAAAGAGTCACTGGCCTCTGTTCAATCAATTTAAACTCTTGAAGGCGGGAGGCTGCACCACCCAGACAGCTGCTAGTACTGTGATACCAGCTGCAGAAGCATAAGAGAGTGGTATCTTTGTACACCAGCAAGTGCGTGTGATATGTGGCTGGGTGGTGTCTGCGTCTGCAAGAAACTGTGTGCATAGGGTGTGTATATAGTTGATGTGGATACGGGTGAGTGGATGGGGTTTGTGGGGCCCATTCATTCCCCTTATATTCTTCAATTCTCTCTCTCTCGGTTATGCCTTTTGCTACATCTTTCCCTACACCCTACTCCCTTCTTCAAAAACTTACCTACTCCTCTCCTCCCCTTTACTTCCTTTGTCTACATAAGACTTCAATCAAGGGACAGATCCTTCTCTGCCTTCACTAGCATGGTCTGAACTCCCTGCCAGCTATGCTACACAGGTCTCTAACATGCTCTCAACTTCCTACTAGCTGCATAGCTCAGTTTCCTTTGTGCCATTTGTTTGTCCTGTCTTTCCCACCAGCCATGAAACACAGATTCCCCTGATATTGCCTCCACTTTTGCCAGCATGTCCTAGGCTCCCCACCAGCCACACTGCTCAGTGTCCCCTGTTCTACCTTTCATATACAGAGACAGATGTGAGATTTTTTTTTTTTTGTAATTTAGTGGCATCTTATATTGAACATGCTACCCCTTAAAGGGAATGATGTGACTAAACCGTGCCATGACCTCTCTCTTTTTTTATTTTTTTTAAGGCTGGGAGAAATCAATCTTGAGCTCAGCTGATCCTGTTTATTCTAATTATCACAGCCCAATGAGATATTTGTGGAGCTGAAGGATGAGAAAGAGTTCCTAAATGCTACCAGTTCTAGACTGAACTTGGAAATGGCAGTATGCCATGCAAGGGCAAGACTGGAGGTGGAAGGGATGGCCCAGAGGAGAGCCACACCACTAGCGAACCCAGAAGTATAGATGGGACTTTTAGCGGGAGGAAACAGCAGTAGGCACTCTCCTCTTCTGCTTGGCCCACATGGGATGGAAACCATAACTGCCGTGGCCTGCTGCTTCTTCTGTAGCCTGGGCCCTGCATGCCATTTTGTGAAATTATAGGTGTTCTCAATATATGTGAAATTCTGTAGTCATAATGGCATAATCATCATAATAATAAAAACAAAATTACAGCTTCTCCACTGAATAAAACTTTCTCTTACATGCTGCACCATTTTTCAGCAACGATTGTATCACACACCCTCTACATGGTTCTTTACAGTAATTTCAGCCTCAGTATTCTCCTATCTGCTCCCATTGCCCTCCTCTAAACTTAAATCTGATAACATACCTTATTCATTACCACAGCCCACCATCAGGAAACATACTAGATCTTTTCCTGCTGCTACTGCAGTAGAAGGCAAGCTAACAGGAGCCAGCCTCTGGCAAGCATGCCAAGCACTACCTACTTACAACTATCTGATTTTATTAATAAAAACAGATACCCTAAGACAAACACTCTAAATCCAATTTCTCTGGTTATATTATATAGACACATTAAAGCTTGTATTGACATTTCTAGTTCTCTTCACGGAAGACTGGAAGAAAGTAGGACATGCACAACAAAATCTTCCATCCAAGTCAAGAGAATTCAGCAATCAGGGGCACAATTACAGCATATGATTTTAGATTTCAACTGAAACACCAATAAAACACTCCTGATGGAAAAAATTAGGCACCATAAAACTCTACTTCCCCAAGACTCTATCACTGCTCCATTCTGTTTTTGTGCCTTTCTGTGCTGATGAAGTCAAAGTGACTAAGAGGCATATTTTCAAAGCACTCAGATTTACAAAGTTACATGGAGGGGCATTTTTGATATGACATCTAAGTCTGAATTTAGACGTTTTACACAAAACATCCAAATCCAGAACATGAAAGAAGGTCATTTTCGAAAAAGAAAAACGTCTATCTTTTTTTTTTTTTTTCAATAATACTATGAACGCTTTGTATTTTGGACGTTTTTTTGGTCCATTTTCAAACAAAAAAAATCCAAATGCAAAGCATCCAAAATAGAGGAGGAGTGGCTTAATGGTTAGTGCAGCTGGCAACATGGGTTTGATTCCCACTGCAGCTCCTTGTGACTTTGGGCAAGTCAAATGCACGGCGGCATTTTTGGATATGACGTCTAAGTCTGAAATTGGACGTTTGTTTTTATAAAACGTCCAAAATCAGAAAAGGAAAGGTCATTTTCTACAAAGAAAAAACATCTATCTTATCCTTTTGAAAATGCTGTTTGGAAAAACGTTTTTTGATTTCGATGTTTTATTTTTTGGTCCATTTTCAAACAAAAAACATCCAAATGCAAACCATACAAAATATGCAAGAAAATCCACATTAGAGTGAAACCATTCACATGTTCTAAGTGTGGTAAAAGCTTTGGTTGTAATGTAAATCTCAAAGCGCATCAGAAAGTCCACACGGGAGAGAAACCATTTGCATGCATAGAGTCTGGTAAAAGCTTTGGTCAGAAGGTAAATCTCACAATGCACCAGAGAATACACACAGGAGTGAAACCATTTACATGTCCTCAGTGTGGGAAAAGCTTTGGTTGGAAAGAACGCCTCACATGGCATCAGATAATCCACACAGGGATGAAACCATTTACATGCACTGAGGAGGTAAAAGCTTCAGTTGCATTGGGACAGGTAATTAGGGAATGTACACTCTTGCTATGAAATATGGAAAAATGGCACTCTGGTATTTAGATACCAGAGTAGGGAGCAGACTCAGGACTAATGTCAGGAAGTATTTTTTCACGGAGAGGGTGGTGGATATGTGGAATGCCCTTCCGCGGGAAGTGGTGGAGATGAAAATGGTAATGGAATTCAAACATGCGTGGGATAAACACAAAGGAATCCTGTTTAGTAAAAATGGTTCCATGGAATCTTAGCGGAGATTGGGTGGCGACGCCGGTAATTGGGAAACAAAACGAGAGCTGGGCAGACTTCTACGGTCTACGCCCTGAACGTGACTGAATAGATAGGATTGGCTGGAGTGTAAATTTTAAGGGGCTTCGATGTTAGCTTCAGAACTTAGTACAAGAACAGTACTGGGCAGACTTCTACGGTCTGTGCCCTGAGAAAGGCAAGGACAAATCAAACTCGGGTATACATATAAAGTATCACCATTTAAAATGAGTTTATCTTGTTGGGCATACTGGATGGACCGTACGCCCATCATTTACTATATCACTATGTTTGATATATGTAATGAGAGCTCCTTTTCATCTATAGATCTGAATTCAAAGCCCAAATCTACTGATACCCAATAGACACAAGGCTCAGATGTTATAAAAATAAAATAGAAAGCATGACATCAGGTAGAATAGTGGAAAAGTGACATCCCAGGAAAGCAATAGGGCATCCTCGGGGGCAATGCAGTGGACTTCATAAAATGCTCCCAGGTATACATCTTACCATTACTCCTTTACCTTGTCTGCTGAGCCCCCCCCAAAACCCACTACCACCAACTGCACACCACTACCATGGCTTTTACAGGTGAAGGGAGCACCAATATGTGGGTACATTGGGTTTCTGGTGGGTTTTGGAGGGCTCACAATTTCCTCCACAAGTATAACAAGTAGGGGGAGGTAGAAGCCTGTGTCCACCTGTCTGCAGTGCACTGCACCACTACTAGACTTCTCCAGGGACCTGCATGCTGTTCTAATGAACCTGAGTATAACATCTGAGGCTGGCAAGTAACATTTTTAATCACATTTTTTGAGGGTGGGAGGGGGATAGTGACCACTGGGGGATTAAAGGGAGGTGATCCCCAATTGCCTCCAATGGTCATCTGGTCATTTGGGGTACCTCTTGTGTGGAGTAGAGGAGTAGCCTAGTGGTTAGTGCAGCAGACTTTGATCCTGGGGAAATGGGTTCAATTCCCATTGCAGCTATTTTTTTTTATATAAAAACAGGTCTAGCTCAAAACGTCTAAGTTTTAATCCTGAATGTTTATGTTTTGTTCCATTATGGCTTAAGTCTTAGAAACGCCCAAGCCCCCCTTGAACACGCCCCTTGCACGCCCCCTCGAGATTTGGACGGACTTCTAATGGACTTCAGGGGGAAACGTCTAAAAAGAGGTTTCGAAAATACTGGTTTGAACGTTTTTGTGAGAAAAATATCCAAATGCAGACATCTCACTTTTTAAGCGTTTTTCTCTTTTGGAAATGAGCGCGATGGTTCTTGAAAATAGATATGAGAGCCTACCAAATGTAAATATATTAAGGGCATCAATTCTTAAGTATTTATAAATTAGAAATATGGTGGGTATTTGCTAACTAATTAGGATTTTTTGGACAAAAAATTCAGTGTTTTATCTGTTTTCATGCCACACTACTACTGTGTACATTTCCCAGTGATATCAAATAATGTACATTTTGGGGCTCATTTTCAAAGCAGTTAGACTTACAAAGTTCCATAGGTTACCAAATGGAGAAAAGGGAGAAAAAAAGACCATACGACACACGTTAAACTGTACCTACTTTACCCTCTGTGAAAAAAAGAGCACCAAAAAATCCAAGTGCAATGATATTAACATTCCATTTCTTCTCATTCTGGGAACCATAGGCATTGCTAGGGGGTGGCACTCTCTCTCCTTCAACCTGTTCAAAATTCTGCTGTATGACTTATTCCGTCAGTGTCGTAATGCTCATATTAGTCCTCTACTTAAGTACTTCACAGGCTCCCTATCCATTTCCACATACAGTTCACACTCCTCTTAATGACTTACAAGTGCATTCACTCTGCAACTCCTCAGTACTTCTCCAGTCTTATCTCTCCCAACACTCCTCCCTGGGAACTGCATTCATTGGGTAAATCTCTCTTATCTGTACCCTTCTCCTCCACTGCCAACTCCAGACTCAATTCCTTTTACCTTGCTGCACCATATGCCTGGAATAGACTTCCTGAGCCAGTACATCAAGCTCCATATCTGGCCGTCTTCAAATCTAGGCTGAAAGTCCACTTTTTTGATGCTGCTTTTAACTCCTAACCCCTATTTGCTTGTACAGTACCCTTGTATGTTTTATCATTCCCACCTTAGTAATTCCTTTATCCCTTATTTGTCCTGTTTATCTGTCCTGATTAGACTGTAAGCTCTCTTTAGCAGGGGACTGTCTCTTTATGTTCCAGTGTACAGTGCTGAGTACGTCTAGTAGCGCTATAGAAATGAAAAGTAGTAGTAGTAGTAGTAGTCCTTCCCTTCTCCCCCTCAGCGGTCCTCCAGTATTTCTGTGGACTGCTGGCAATATCAATAAGAAGAGAAAGCCTCTGGCTGGCCCTGGAAGCGTTCCCCTCTGTTGTGACCTGCCTCATCTGACACAACTTCCTGTATCCGTTTAGATGGGACACAGCAGAGAAAATGCTTCAAGGGCCAGCCAGAAGCAGCTTGTTCTCCTTATTGATGCCAGCAGCCCACAGAAATGCTAGAGGACCAATGAGGGGGAGAAAAGAAGGATGAGAGTGATACTACACCGCGGGGGGGGGGGGCAAGGGGGGGGGAGAAGAAAGGCCTGTGTGCAAAGGAAAGTAAAGAGAGAGATACCAGAAAGCAGGCTAGGAGGACAGGCAGCGATGGCAAACCATGGGAGTGGGGTGAACTGGAGAGAGAGTGGAAGGAAGAGAGCCTGGATGAAGGAGAGAGATGTAGCCACCCGCAGACAGTTGCAGTACCTTGAAGATGGGGCAGGGATGCTGGCCCTGGGGTGGGTTGCAAGAGAAAAGGAAATGAAAAAGTTGTACATATGGAGTGACAGGAACAAGAGGAGTGATGCTGAACATGGGGAAAGGGACAGTGACAGAAGGGAGATGCTTTACAGGAAACACAGGGACACAAGAGGAAATGAGGGTAAAATGGAGACAGAAAAATGTCAACTGGACAGGAGACCCTAGAAAGAGCAGAAGATAAATAGCACTTGCGGTGGAGGGGGGGGCGGTTAGTAGAAAATGGAGGACACTCAGGGGGAGGAGAAGGAAACAGAGCTAAAGATGGGACTAGGGAACAGAGTAGATAAGACTAGGACTTGATGATTAAGAGGTAAAGTGTTGGTGGGGTAGAGCTGGAAATTATAGATGAAGAGATGGAGTGGGAATTTTGAGGGGAAAGTCATCACAATGGTAGTTATGAGTAGGAGGGTGTTGGGGTTGGGAAAATGAGTGAAGGTGTGAAAGGGTAAGGGTAATGGAAGGGGATGAAATGGGGGTAAAGGTTGAGACATGGTGTGAATGACCTGGAAGACTTGGCAGAGAATGAGAGGCACTGAAAAGGGAAGGGGGTAGTGGGGGGAAGCTATGAGAGGAAGTGGATAGGTGTTTAAAGAAGTTGAGTGAGGGTGGACGTGGTGTTAAAAAGATGGTGGAAGAGAGGGAATAGGAGATGGGTATAGTTTGTAGTTTTTTTAGGCACATGTCTCTGCATCCTGCATATAGCCCATTGCAGTAGTCTAGCTGGAATAATATCAGAGATTGGACCAGAAGGTTGAGATCAGGAAGAAGTTCTCGATTCTTCTTCATTTCCAAAGCATCCTAAAAGCCTTTTTAGTGACTGTTAGTCATCGAATGTCAGATTTTGGTCAAGTATAACTCCTAGTACTTTGAGGCTTCGTTCTAAGGGGAATCTGGTTTGGCTGATGGTAAAATGGCTGCAGTATATCGGACGTCAGGGGCTTGTCATTACTAAGAATTCGGCCTTCTCTCTACTCATTTTTAATTTGAATGCCGAGGCCCATGTCTCCATGATGTCTAGGCTAGCCTGAATCATATTTGTGACATCTGTTAGGTCTCCCGAGAAGGGGATATAAATCGTGGTCATCTGCATATATCTGTGATTTTTAAGCCATTCTTCTCAAGTTTGTTACCGAAGGAAGCAATAATGATGTTGAATAATGCTGGAAATAGTGATGATCCTTATGCTACCTCACAGCCTGGGAACCATGATGGGGATATATATAGTTAGCTGCCTTGACTTGGTATGATCTACATTTGAGGAAACTGGAAATCCAGTTCAGCACAGATCCTCCAAGTCCGATGTTGTCCAGAAGGTAATAGAGAGTATGAAGGTAAAGGAGAGTATCACGGTCTACTACCACTACAATTAGTTCAATCCTCAGGCACACCCAGTCAGACAGGTTTTCAGTATATCTACAAGGAATTCAGTAAAAATAAACAAATGAAATACATATGCATGAATAGATTTGTATGCAAAAGAGGCAGTGCATGTAAATTTCTCTCACGCATATTCATTGTGGAGATCCTGAAAACCCAGATGGCCCCAAGGACTGGGTTGAGAACCGCAACTTTATATTAATCCTCTGACCAGTAACATCTTTGAGCTGAGAAGAGTTCATGGAGATAAAGTTAACGATAAAAAAAAGTGAATATTTACCTTTGCTTTATTTGATATCCGCTTCCCACCAAATCCTCCAGCTCCAACAACAAACAATGTGAACTGATTATAGCAAATAAGTTCCTTCCCACAGTATGTATGGACTGAAACAAAAAGTGATAAAGAAGTGTATCTCTTTCCAAAATATGCAAAATGTATTTTTGTTCAACTGCAACAGGTGTTTTCCATGCACAGTATGCAATTATAGTGCATGTGAGAAAAATAAGGTGAGAGGGGGCAGATTTCGCAAAGATTTGCTACAGTACAAAATTAGTAGCAGTTTTATCAATTAAGAAAAATCCAAGCATTTTCTAACAGGAGATACTTTTTTCTCGCCATAGCATAACTTCACTAATTTCCCTCATCTCTTTACATACACAGAGATGGGCATATCTATGTGTAACAACAAATAGGCATGCACCTACCTCAACATGCTAAGAAATATATATATATATATATATATATCATATACAAACATCTATACATTGTAAAATATACATATGTAAATTTACCATCCATAAGTATAGCTGCGCCTGAGCCTTTGTCAAGGACATCCACAATTGTAGACTCTGATGTTAACTGTGCTGTAAAATAGAAAAACAAAAACACACAGAACATAAGAGGTCTTTACATTTTGGATAATTTTCAAATATTCTGCCCATCTACAAAGTACTTGAATAACTTTACCACGTACTGGCAGGTAAGAGCTAGAACTTATTTGTGCAGGTGACTGAACACAGATCCATTTATACATGAGAACAGGCAGCACACGGCCAGGACTAGGAGGTGGCAAACAAGGTTGCTGCCCCAGGTGCCAAGCTTCAAGGGGCAGCAGGCAACACTTTCCCCTAACTCCCTCAGTACCAGGTCACAACAGCCTGTGAGGAGAAAACAGCACAGTACACAAGAAAGAATTCCATAACCTCTCAATCGGCAAAAGCACATTCCCTAGGGTACTCAAAAGGCCCATGGGTCACCATATTCAGTTGAATTCAGCAACTACATTCCAGTTCTAAATGTACTTTCTCTACAAATGCACTGGGATTTCATTTTTTAAAAACACTCAAACTGATGAATAAAATATGCCCAGTGTGACCTTGAATTTGAGATAACGTGCTTATTGAACAAGGCAGTCTTTCTGGTGTCCTCAGTTTGAATATTTTACACTTAGCAAGGGAGGAATGAGAAAACTGCTTTGGATGTGTAACCCAAAAAAAAAAAAAACCCAATAATTTCTTAAGCAGAGTGTCCCACAAGTGTCGCCAGCTGGTGTAGCTTCCTCTTTTCTTTATGCCACTTTTCAAAGGAATGAACTCAAAGTAAAACCTATGAAACCCTGTGAGCCAGCATTTCGGAGGCACCTAAGAGACTCCTGTTTAAAGCTTTTTATTGTCCTGTTTAAGTGATGTATTTTTTATATGTCTTATTTTGCTGATTTGTATTTTCGTTTATTGTATATTTTATGAATGCTTTTATTGTAATCTGCCCTGGATAGGGATGGACCAAAAAATAATCTAATCTAAATCCAAGAGCTAGCCTCATGCCATCATTCTGCAAATAGATCAGTTACTTATTTCTACAATACTGTAGACACTGCCTATATATCATACATTTTAAAGTAAGTATTATATTCAGGGGATGGCCCAAGGCAAGATGTCACCTGAGGCAGGGCTGAAAAGCCAATGCCCATTCCTCCCCCCCCCCCCCCCCCCCCCCCGGGGCCGTTCTGGTATCTCCCCTTTCCTTCCTCCACCCTGTTGCCAGATTTTACCTTCTTTTTACGTTTTTTTAAAGACGACAACGGCAGCAATTTCTATATGTTGCCCAGCCGCTGGTACCGGCCTCTTCTCTACTGCGGCCACCTCTGAGGAAACAGGAAGTTACATCAGAGAGACGGCTGCAGAAAAAGAAAGAGGTGGGTGCCGGTAGTAGGGCAGCGTATGGGAATCACTGCCGGCTTTTTAAAAAAATGTAAAAAGAAGGTAAAAATCAAGAAACGGGGTGGAGCAAGGAAGGGGGAAGATGCCTCTCCTGAAAAGAGTGGCCTAATGGTCGGGCCGCCCTGATTATATTTTAGTTTACACCATCTTCCCTTAACATGAAGTGTTTAACTATCTCAATATAGTACAAAATATTAAAATAATATGATTATGATAACAATAACATTAAAGTAATAAAATAATCTGAACAAGATAGGACAAAACCTAAAATCAGGTTTCGGGTTGCCTTTATTTGATATACCGCTAAGGAGAATATCATCATAGCTGTGTACAATATAAACAACAACAAAAGAGTCTCATATCAGAAAAAAAACTACAATACAATAATGAATAGGACCAGTAGTAGAGGGAAAAAAAAAAAAAAAAAAGAGGACAAAAAACAGTCAATACATCAAAAGTAAGCAAGTAAGCTGCTCCACAGCTGAATTAAAAAAAGGTGAGAAAAAAATTATCTGGATCCTAAAAAAAAAAATCCATATATTTGCTGAATAAGGAAAGTTTTGAGAGCCTTCTTAAACTCCATATGAACGTAGTTTACGCAGGTTAAGCAGAAGTGCATTCTAGAGTAAAGGTCCAGCAACTGAAAACATTGTGGAAGAGTGGCCTAGTGGTTAGGGTGGTGGACTTTGGTCCTGGTGAACTGAGGAACTGAGTTCGATTCCCACTTCAGGCACAGGCAGCTCCTTGTGACCCTGGGCAAGTCACTTAACCCTCCATTGCCCCATGTGAGCCACATTGAGCCTGCCATGAGTGGGGAAGCGCGGGGTACAAATATAACAAAAAAAAAATTGTGTTCCAAAAGGAGGTTAAAGGGACTGTCTGCAATGATGGCACCACTAAAAGAGGTTGGTCTACAGAACACAGGAGAATAAGGTGACAAGTACTGAACTAGAAGGTTGACTGATTTGTAAGGATTTAAGAATCAAAGTCAGTACCTTAAATTGCACACAAGAATGTAAAGGAAGCCAATGTTCTTGGTAAAGCAGAGAGATGACACGATTATATTTACGCTTACCTGCAATCAATTTAAATGCAGGGTATGGGGGGGAAATGGAGATGGCTCTTCCATTCACAGTGACAAGAGCCTACAGACTTCAGACAAATAGAAGAACTGGGCAGAGATCTGATCAAAGATACATACTAAAAAGGACAGAAAAGGAAAAGTGATGTCACTGGCAGAGTTTAATCTATTGGGTGTGGATTTGTCTTTGTCATCTACAAAACTGAGAAGTACAGAGATTATGGATACTTTAAGGGAGCATTATTCATACAAATTGTATTGGCTCTTATTAAGGAACGGTCAACACTAGATCTACTACTTACAAAATGAATCAAGTGTATCTAAAGCTGAGTGTATGTCCATCTGGCCAGCAGCATTCAACACGTTACAGTTTGATATAAAAGCTAAAGTGGAGTCCACACACTCCAAGCTCAAAGTCCTTGATATCAAACACGACTGACTTTAATAAAAGGAATTCCCTTATAGAAGGAATGCAAAATGGCTAAGATTAAAAGAGCTATAAAAAATGGCAACAGACCTTTATGTAAGGAAAGTATATTAAAACAAAAGAAAAAGGAAAAAAAATTATTCTCCAAGGAAAGCAGCTAAAAAATTAAAGGCAAAGAGACAGCATCCACAAAATACAAAACCAAAAGAAAAGGAACACAGAAACGAACACCAAAAAGCTTAAAAAGGCAAAGAAATCAGTGCGGCAAAAGTAGAGGCAGAAGAAACAGTGGTTAAGCATGTAACACGTGGACACAAGGTTCTTTTCGTATGTTAGGGAGAGGAGGAAGGCCAGAAGTGGAATTGTAAGACTGAAAAGTGCTGAGGAACAAGGTGTGGACTATGGAGTGTGATGATGAAAAAGCACAGATGTGAAACAAATATTTTTTTGGTGTGCACAGAAAATTTCCTGGAGAAAGACCACAGATAACTACTGATAAAAGAATATATGTGACCAACTCTGGGAAAAGGTGACTAAAGTCACCAGAAACAAAACATAAGGTTTTAATGAATTCTGTAAGAGCAAACAATTTGTAATACTACAGTACAAACCCCCATCCTTTTATGTGAAAGAATAAAAAAAGTTGCAGAAGTTCAAACATGCAACCTTTGCTGACTGTTTATGGACCCAGGAAATGAAAAATTGGCCATTTTGGATCCACTACTTTAGGCACCTTTTTCCAGAGATGGTCACTGATGAGTAGACACCACACTTTCAGTAGAAGAAAGTGTTTAAGAACAATCCACTACACAGACAGTGGAACAAACCACATGGCCAGATGAGATACAAACCACGGACTCTAAAGGAGGAGGAGTCTTAAGGTAGTGTTTCTCAAGCTAATCTCAAAATATACCTCTGGACAGGCTGGTTTTCAGTATAACCACAATGAGTTTGATCGAGATGGATTTGCATGTAATGAAGGCAATGCATGCAAATCTTACCTTGCGCACATTCATTCTGGTTATCCTGAAAACAGTGGTGGCCCTACCATCAGGCCAACTGAGGCAGGGGCCTCAGGCGGCACTCTTCATGGAGTAGCATCCCCCCCACCAGCCACGGTCTGGCATCTTCCCCCCCCCCCCCTTCCTCAACTGTCTTCCATGAATCTACCTTCTTTTATTGTTTTCCAAAAGGCGGTGGCAGAAGCAGCAGCAATTCCCATAGGTTGCCCTGTCGCCGACACTGACCTCTTCTCTCTACAGGAAGTTATGTCAGAGAGGCAGGCCGCAGTAGAGAGAAGAGTCCACTCAAACTAAACTGCTTTCTTCAACTGGAGAACTTGATTGTGGGCATGCACTGGATGTGGTCTACTTAGATATCAGCAAAGTCTTTGCTAGTTTTTTTTTTTTTTTTTTTATAAAAGGCTCATAAATAATCTGAGCAGCCTGCTGCTGGGTCCCACAGTGGCAAACTGGACTGAATCTGGTTGACTGACAGATTATTTAGAAAAAAGGCAAGTGTTGGAGTGCCTCAGGAATCAATTTTGGGGCCCATTCCCTTCTCTTTTTAAAGTGATATTGATGAAGGACTAGGAGAGAAATTTGTCTTTTTTCAGAAGACACAAAGATGTAAAAAATGGACACGCCCAAGGAAGCAGACATGAGATGTGATCTACAAAAATTAGAAAAATGATCTAATGTTTGACAGTTAAGCTTTAATATGAAGAAAGGTAAAATGATGCATTTGGAGTACAGAAGTTCAAATGGGCTGTATGTGATAGGAGGCTAGAGGCTGATATGCACTGATCAGGGGAAAGTCTTTAGGATGATAGCGACTGGAGGATTTCAAGGTTAGAAAACAATATGGCAAGTAGAGGCTAATGACAGTGGCATTACTGGGTGGCAGAAAGAGGTGCATAACAAGCAGAAAGGAAATTATAATGCCTCAGGTCATTGGTGAGGCCTCACATGGAGTACTGTATTTGGAACTGTACCTCATTTACTACAAAGAAAATGGAAGCAGTCCAACGGAAAACAACCAACATGGCATGGTGTCTGTACCAAAAGACAAATGAAAAAGACTTAAAAATGCTACAAAAGGAATCATTTTCAAAGGAGAAGCTATAGAACTAAAGGACATGGAATGAAGCCAGAAGGATTTAATCCTTGTCTTACTTTTAAGTTTATATTGTTAAAGAAGCAGCCGCCAATATTTTTTTATGGCAAGGGAGGTAGAGACATAAACAGGGATGGAATTCAAAGACACATGGGATAAAACTCAAAAGATCCCTAAATAGCAAGAGAACAGAACCTAAGGGTAGAGCATTTCTGGTCAATCAAAAGTTAAATGATTTTTGCACCTCATAAAAAGCATGAAGGAGGAGCAGAAGTTCCAACTATAAACAAATGAATGAGGAGAAACATGCATTGGACTGTTACATCCCTAAACAAAGGCATGGCATGGGGAGGGGAGGGGAGAGGGCAGTTATCTCTATGTACTAAATCTTGTGAACAGAATATGCAGAACTATGTTCAAGCTATGCCCCACTATGGAAGAGAATGTTAAGCATGTTAAAGATGTTTCTGATGAAATTGTTAAAATATGATAGTTTGTGATACCGATGGAGTGGCCATTACAACCCTGACCACCTTACTGGGAAGTCTGGATGGACCATGCTGGTCTTGATCAGCCATTGTTTACTACATATAAATACATCAACTAAAGCATGTATTTTGCATTATCTGAAGCTATAAAAATGTCCATTGATTCCATAGCTTTGGATCAATGTAACAAAAAGGGGAAAAGAGACTGAACAGAATGAGATGATATACAGCTTTGTGGATTCCCACAGGCAAGCTAACAGTGTACAGCTCCAGTCTATGCAACCCCCCTCCCCAGCTCTTGGGAGTGCTCGATCCAAGACCACTGGAAAAGATGGTGCATAGATCCAGTCCCAGTGTCTCTCCCACTCCCACCCTTGCAGGCAGCCACAACTGGGTGTGTCCATTTGAGAATAAGACATTTGTACATAGGCTTGAAACAGTTTTGTATCAGTATCACAGTCCACAGTATAACAGGGCACTGCTGCCCCTTGTATTCCTGCTGACCAGGATAGTGCTCTATCCTGCCCTGCATCCAGGTCCTGCAAAAAGCAAGGAGTCCTTGGTAATTAGATACATAGGGAAGAGAATGTCTCAGGTCTGCTTTCCAAAAGAAATCAGAAGGGGAAGGGTGGGATGAGAGGTCTGTGCTTACCTGCAGAATATAGCAACAGTGGAGTACATCTGGCTCAAGGCTTTCTAGGTGCAGCTGGGTGATGGAGATCACCATACAAACAATTTTACCTCATAAAAGTGCAACCTCCACAATACGTCTACACCTGAGCCCCATAATCAAATCACGTCATCTATATTGCTAGCTATTTCCTGTAGACGTTTCAGGTGTGTGTCATAATAGAAAAAAAGCCGCCCATCTGCAAGACATCTAGCTATCCCCAACCCTAAACGTTCCCAGAAGCCTACTTATACATTCACAATATCACATTCAGATCAACACAACTGCTAGAAATATTGAAATAACAAAAAACCTCAATAGGAGAGTGATACTGCCCATATCAAAATTTCAAAAATCAGAAAAAAGGGGGGGGGGGGGGGAAGTCTCAACTAGTGCGGCAACTGAGAAGTTAATTGACATTCAAATATGTTTGCACGCACAACAAGTCATCATAGACAGAAAAAACCCCCACTGAAAAAACAAACTTTTTGAAAATTTTACTCTGCTTGATACAAATAAAACCTGTAATTGTCCTTTCAAATTGCATATAAATCACTCATATCTGGTGCCCCGAGCCACAGCGTTACTTATCTTTACCTTAATGGCCTGGACACAGACTCTTCCTGCGTGTACTTCTTTGTGTTGTATTTCTTGCGCAATTCCTGCGTGTACTTCTTTGTGTTGTATTTCTTGCGCAAGTGAGTTGACTTGTATTTTTGTTTAAATTTTACAAATAAAATATATATATTTTAAAAACCTTATTAATATTAAAAGCACTGGGGTTGATATCCAGTGCTAGTTAACCAGCTTGTGAGTTTAAGGTTAATGAATCAACAATCCGATCCATCCAGCAAAAAGAGTTAGAGATTGTGGTCTGTTCGTGAAGAACCACCAGAAAATTCCAAAACACCACCTGTGGTTCGTGATGAGTCAATGGAAAAGATGGAAAAGCAGTTAAATTTGTGGATAATACAAATGGTAGATGAAAAAAAAAAAAAGCACTGCGGCCAGCATTGCTGTGAGGATGAAAACTAAACAGATTTATAAACAAGTCACCCAGGGTCAGGAAAACATGAAACCCTTTTCTGCTAGTTCTGGCTGGTTTGTGCTTTTTAAAAGGTGATATACACTTAAAAATGTAAGCCTTTATGGCGAGGCAGGTTCAGCTGACAATGAAGCTGCAGAAGAATATAAACATATCTGTTAAGTGTGATAGAAGAAAAGTGTTATGTGCCAAGGATGGTTTTTAATGTTGATGAGACTGACTTAGGCTGGCAAACAGACATATATAACAAAAATGGCAGCCAAAGCCCCTAGTTTTAAGATATTTAAAGATCACACCACCCCGTTATTGTGCACCAATGCCAAGGGTGATTTCAAATGCAATCCTCTTATGCTGTACAGAGCCCCAAATCCTCGTGCTCTCTTAAAGGAAAGAACCTGAAGTGCATGCTAGTCCATTAGAGATGGAACCGCAAAGCTTGGATGATGTCTGAATTATTCTGGGATTGGTTCAACAACTGTTTCATTCCAGAAGTTAAACAGTATCTCCACCGTAAGAATCTAGCCTTTAAGGTACTGCTGATTTTGAATAATGCACTATTACTAGAAAATGCACACCCCAACAATGAGGATCTGTTCATTACCCTGAACACAATGTTCATCATCCAGCTCTTCAATCAGGGAATAATAAAGGCTTTCAAGTGCCTGTGAAGCTCTAGATGCCAACGAAGAAACCACCATGCTGGACTACTAGACAGTAACCATACACAATGTCACCAACTACGTTGGGATAGCCTTGGATGGCGTCAGGCAGGTTACTATAAACAATTGTTGGAAAAAAACCTTGTCTGGACTGCATAACAAACATTGAGGAATTTGAAAGTATAGAACACATGAGTAGAGTAGAGCAATTTTACCTCAGTGTTTTGTATTGTTTGAAGACACTTAATAGCAGATACATTGCACAATGTGATACCAGCCAGCGAGCCTTCTCAGGAGTAGCCTCCACGCGCTGGAATTTACTCCCGGGGGGGGGGGGGGGGGGGGGGAAGGGCTACATCTAACTCAAGACTACCTCTACTTCAGGAAGATGAAAGCCTGGATTTTCTCCCAAGTCTTTAATACATAGGGTGACTGATTATACACCACTCTACACCTGGACTAGCTTGCTACACACACTGTAACTTACACCAGTTCCTTAACTATACAAAGAACTTGCCTAGAGTGTAGCCACCCATCTATTTATCCCAACTGACTTTGTACCGCCCAACTTGTCCCCATTTATATATCTGCACTTGGGCACTCAGCTACATGGTGTTGTATAAAAGCATTAGCATCAAATCTATTTGAATGTTCTAAGGGGTATTTATTAGATGCATCATTAATATTATGCCAACACTGTATTATATCTTTGTTATTTGAATTTCAGTGCTGTTATTTTTTTATACAGTTTCATGATAGTCCTATTGGGTTTTAATTTGTAGCTCTCAAATTAACCTCTTTTATTGTATTAATGTTTATATTTGGCCATTTTTATTATTGTTATGCTGTTAACAAAATTGTAAGTTTTATGTTAAACTGTATCTGATGTACAATGTGGTAGTGAATCAATCCCAATAAATAAAGATAAAGAAAATTGAGAGCATTATAGAGAGAATTACAGTAACTGAATTTAGATAGAACGGTTGCATTAAGTAGGGTATGTAAATCCTTGGGTGTCCAGGAAAATCAGCACGTAGATGTAGTAATGCTAGAAAACATGCCCAAAGAACTGATAGTATTTCAGCTTCAAAGTGTATGTGGAAATCTATGATACATCCCAATACTGATCTGATCCTAGCCAATGTAGAATTGTAAAATACTTGATTTTGCTGGGAAGCTGGACTGCTGCTTCCCTCAATCAATAGATTTCAGTAGATCATGTTTTCTTCCTGTCTTATCTTTCTTATTTCATTATTTTCATCCTACCTCCCCCACCATTTGTAATGGCCTATTCGTTTCAATACCTCCACATTCTATTGTGCCTCATAGCCTGAATTCTGTCAGCTTGCCACAGAGCCCTCCTGGAGCAAGTCAGAGGTGCCTCTGTCACTCCTTCCCACTACGGTGACCAGCACATCTTTCTTCCCCCCCCCCCCCCCCCCCCCCCCCCCCCGCATCAATCAGTGTTTCTCCTTAACGGTACCACCTGACGCTGCCCCTGATGCAACAGCTAACATCATAGCTGCAAGCAGGGCCAGTGAGGAGCCTTGAGCATCTATCTGCACATGCTCAAGGCCTGTCTGATCCCACTAGGAACCAACAGGCCTTGAGCATGCACAAACACTCAAGGCCCTACATCGGCACAGCTTGAAGTTATGGTACTTCGGTGTCAGCGGTAGCATCAGAGGCAGCGTGCAGGCAATATTGGTAAGAAGAAACGCCAGTCACTGTAGGGAGGAGGGGAAAGAGAAAGACATGTCGATCACTGTGGGGAAAGGGAGGAAAGGCAGAAATATGTGTTCTCAACTATGAGCAGAGATCCCAATTTTTGGGCTTTTCTAGGCCCAAAAATCTCTACTTATAGTCAAGTATAAACAGTATATGCCAATTTTCTGCCTAAGTGGTGTTTTCTAAATACAGGCATATCTTACACATAGTGTGTATTTGCAAGAGTGGGCACACACAGGGGCAATGCTCACACTTTTCTATAAGTTACATGCGTAACCTCTAGAATTTAGGCACAAATATTTGCACCAGCTCTACGGCAGGTGTAAGGAGTAGCACGTAAGTATTACAGTTTAGTAGGGTGCCTACTTTCCTTTATAGAATAAGCTCCTACTGTTATACAATTGCCCTGTAATGTATTACTTTAGCAACGTATGTAAAATTGTCATGCCAATAAATTTATTTAACCTGAATCTATTTCTCTCTCCCATACCCAGCAGTCACATTGTCTCTCCCTTCCCAGTTCCAAGCAGTCAAATGTTTTTGCTCCTTTGTCATTAGGATCCTGTTCTAGGCTCTTCCTCTCCCCTCAGTTTCTTTTTCCCTTCTTCTTTGCACCTACTTACCCTTGATAAGACACCAAGGCCCAGATGCATCAACCATACGTTAAAAAATCAAAAACGTAAAAGTCCTTACCGAAGTTGAAAGAACGAAGAATGCACTAAAAACAGAAGTCCCACATGTTCGGTTCAGTATTTGTAAGTCGAATGCATTACAGAAGTGTAATCCCCGTCGTTAACCTGCCCGTAAAGCATGCACAGAGCAGCCAAGCGTTATGCTGGCTGCTCTGTGCATGCCACAAACGTCAAAACCCAAAATTAAAAAAAAACACATTGAAAATAAAAGGGGGAAAGGTGCTTGTCAGGAGCATCCTGTATGGATGCCCTTGCCCCCCACCCACCCCCACCCCGAGGTCGCCGCTGCTCCCTGCTTGTGTACGTATTATATAACAAATAAAAACAAAAAACCAAAGTTTAGCAGCCCCGGTCCCCCTCCCTTCCTCTCTCTGTTTTTCTCCTTTTAACACAGCTCCGCCTCCCTCCGCCCCGCCCCCCTGAGCTCGTCACCACCGCTCCCCCCTCTACCGGACCCCCCCGCTGCTTTACCGGCCCGCGCAGCGCCTCTCACCTCTGTCTGAAGGCGCTGCACGGGCAAGAACAGCTGATCAACGATCAGTGCTGCCTTCTCCGACGTCACTCTGTTCTTCCTGGACCCGCCCTCCTCTGACGTGGGTAACTTACGTCAGAGAAGGGCGGGCCCAGGAAGAACAGAGGGACGTCGGAGAAGGCAGCACTGATTGCTGATCAGCTGTTCTTGCTCGTGCAGCGCGGGCCGGTAAAGCGGAGGTGGGGGTCCGGTAGAGGGGGGGAGCAGCGGTGACAAGCTCAGGGGGGCGGGGCACGGGGGCGGAAAATGGCCGGAGGCGGAGCTGTGGGTGAAGGAGAAAAACAGAGAGAGGAAGGGGAGGGGGACCGGGGCTGCTAAACTTTGTTTTTTTGTTTTTGTTTTTTATTTAATACATGCAGAAGCGGGGAGTAGCGGCAACCTCGGGGGGGGGGGGCGGGGGCAAGGCCGTCCATACAGGACGCTCCTGACGAGCGCCCTTGCCCCGTCCCAGTCCTTTATTTTGTTTTCGTTTGTATTGTATGCAGAGGGAAGCGGGGAGCCACATGTTTGTGTTTATTTTGTTTTTCAACATGCCAGCTTGGAATTTTAAGGTGCGGGGGAAGCAGGGAGATGACAGCTCAGGCCTTTACGACTGCTCTGACCATACGTTTAATATGTCGTGGTAAATGATTCGGTGTAATCGTCGGTATTGTTACTGCATCCCGAATCGCCCACATTACAATGGTAGGTACTCTTTTGTATTCCGTTTTTGTTAGCTGCTTGCTTCGTCGGAAAAAGGCCTTTAATGCATGCAACGGTTAGGAATTTCTTTCGTTAAAGGGTTGTTAGAGGGTCGTTAAGGTTTAGTGCATCTGGCCCCAAGTATTGAAGCTCTGGCTGCTATTGTTCCAACCCTCCCCCATTCCCTACTTCAGGCAATTCAAGATGGTACTGATGTAAGCAAAAACACAGGTCAGCAGTTGGCCCTCTTAAAGGCACAGGGGCAGCAGTGCTTTGAAATGTTGCTTCTGCTGAGACCAGTGAGGCAGCACTGCAGATACTTGCACTTTCAGTTGAGACTGATTCTCTAAAGAAGTAGGGCATTTCCTTCCTTCATTATTATCAGAATGCACTGCATGACAGAATGGAGGCAACTTCTACGGAAGAAAGACCCAGACATTTGCTGTACAGAGGACTTTTTCTTAATCAGGAGTTGCTTTTCCTCTTTGTAGTGTACCCGGGGCCTTAAAGTCCGTTTCCTAGGCCTTGAGAACACCTGCCACGCACAACAGTCTTCCAGAATTTTGTGAGCATCATTTTTCTTGCATAGGTAGAAGATGGTCTTAAGACTGGTTTGGCCTGCATAATGGGTCCACATTGCCAACATTGCCATAAGGAGCGAATAACAAAATTCTGAGAAAGACACAAATAGTTTTGGTAGAACAAAAGACTCTTCAAAAACTTCTAGGAGAGCTGTGTTTTTACATCTGCTCAGCAGAGCAGAAAACAAAAGTGAGTAGACTGCTACATGGGAAAGGGTCACACATACTCAGAACTTTACACTAGCTCTGAGCAATAGGAGAACAGTTCTGTCTTGGCACTATCGTATGACATCATTCATCTGTGTGCCCGATTCAATTCTGCTTGTCGACAGAGAGAGAGTGATTATCTTGCAATGAACAAATGCTGTTCTACTGCATATGGCAAACTAGGTACAAACAACTGGAGAAGGAAGAAAAACCAAGCAACCAATCAAGCCATAAGATTTGGGACGTTCCCCTGCTGTGTTATATTAACTATAAAAACAAGTAGTGGGAGGCACTAACCTGTTGTCGGCAGTGGTTTATACAGCTCCAGATATTGCTCACCATGCAGCATCTGTACAAAACAGCATTAAAAGATCATTTTACAGACATGGCAAATTACATCTTCCACAGTTATTCTTTAAAATGTCAAAAGAACATTTCTGAATGAATTAGATGAAAACCACAAATAAACTCTTGCAAATACGATTCTTCTGATTTCAAATAGCTGCAAACATGAAAGGAGTGAGATGTCATTAGTTGCTGCTAAAAACCCATTCAAACCAAACTACCTGAATATTACCAAAGTGACCAGTGTGAGGGTAATGTCATTGGTTTATATTCCTGGTATCACAGCTCATTTCACCATATATTGCTGGATTTCAAGTTTCTTGCAGTGGCATCATCCCTGTAAACTTGAGCTCAAGTCTATTTCATTCACAAGTAAAAGCAGGAATTTGGAGACATTCCAGACCCTCGACTAACAGCAAATGCAGATTTATACCATTCAGATCCATTAGGGAAGGGAAAGGAAATTGGGACTGTGTTTTTTTGGTTTTTTTTTTTTGCAACTACATTCAAAGCGGTTTACATAGTATATACAGGTACCTGGGGCAATGGAGGGTTAAGTGACTTGCCCAAAGTCACAAGGAGCTGCAGTGGGAATCAAACCCAGTTCAGCAGGATCAAAGTCCACTGCACTAACCACCAGGCTACTCCTCCGCTCCATTAAAACAGGGCACTGAACATATGGCCTGCCAGACTTTGGGGTATGGCCCACTTGGAATTTTTAGCAAAACATTTTTCACTAATTAGCAAGCCACATGATTTTGAAGCCTTGCAGAGCTCTTTAATGGATATGAGGTGATGATTTCTAAAGAGATTCACAGATTTCAATGGGTATAAACCAGTGGTTTTCAACCCAGTTCTCAGGACACACCTAACCAAGTCAGGTTTTCAGGATACCCACAATGAATATGTATGAGATAAATGTGCATGTACTACCTCCATTGTATGCGAATTTATCTTATGCATATTCATTCTGGATATCCTGAGAACCTGACTGCCTAAGTGTGTCCCAAGGATTGGGTTGAGAAATCCTTCTGCAAACCACGTTATAACAAGCTAAAATATTCATTTTTGCCCATATATATGGATTTCAGATTAGAAAGCGACCAAAATTTGCTATTCAGTTTCAGCCAGAACCGAATCCAAAACCATTGCAACATCCCTCCCCTCCCAAACAGAACACAGGTCTCCCCGGGCCGCCCCCTATCCGACCACTCGTAGGACCTCTCTGGGCCTACCTTAGGATGCCCTGGTGGTCAAGTGGCCTTTTTGTGGCAACAGCGACCCAAACTCGCTCCTTCCCATGCCAGTTGTACAGTTGAAATGGCTGACAAGGTTGGAGCCAACATAGCTATTGGTATGAAATCATGTGTGCAAAACACATACAGTGTATCAAAGAAATGTAAGGCCTGGCTCCCCAAATCAAACTGCATCATGACAATTACTCCTGGCTTGAAGATAGTGAAGGAAGCATGTCTGAAAAAGCAGTATCTTCACATCAGTAAATATTCTTGCACCATAGTAGTTTTATTCTCAATGATCATGCCATAGCTTTCAGCTGGACTTCTGAAGTTACTACCACTACTGCTTCTTAGTGTGTGCTCGTCACTCAACTAAGCCAGTTAGCAGAGTCAGATGAGGTGTGCAGGTGGTAGTCATGTGAGTGGACATGTGTTGATAATGTGATTTACTGACTGATAGATCCCACCAGTCAATGCACACTGGCCACAGCCAGACCAAAATCAGTTTAGCCATGTCCAGAATCCACATTTATTTATGACATTTGTATCCCTCTCCTGCACCACAACTTGTCAGGTCTGGGTATGGAAGATGAGACCACAGCAGGCATCCTGTGATGGGGGAGGGTGGTGGTGGTTGAGGGGAGGGTCACAGTGAAGTGGAAGTTTTGGGATTTCTCAAATCCAAGTGGGTAAAACTGGACTTCAAAGTTCTAATAAGAGAAGGTTTAGATACCAAAAGGCAAAATAAGATGGCAAATCTCATCCACTGGGAACTTTAAAAGCACTAGAAACATGACTCTAAGAGAATTATGGGAAATCAAGAGACCTGTGATATTCCACTTCCAAGTGATAAAAAGCTCAATGCAAGAAAATTGGACATCATGGTAGAGGAGAAAGACAAGAGAACAGCACTGATAACAGAGGTGCCTGTGCCAAGTGATTGTTTTATGCATTGAGTGGAGACAGAAGATCTTCAAATACCACCCAGTGCAGTCAGATAGAGATGAGGAAGCCACTGCTTACCCTGGGATTGGTAATATGGAATGTTGCTACTATTTGGATTTCTGCCTGGTACTTGTACCTGGATTGGCCACTGTTGGAAACAGGACACTGGGCTAGATTGACCATTGGTCTGACCCAGTATGGTTATTTTTATGCTCTTATGTTAAGGTGGCAGAGAGAGTCAGAAATACTCCCCTTCATATTGGGTTCTTTGGTATGATGCAAGTACTATGGCAAGCATGCACAGTAAATTTGAAAGACAGATCATACTCCACCATACTCTGGCTTAGGAATGAGTTCATTATTGTCAAGCTATGCTGAAAAACTAACCAAGGAAAAAAATATTGTTGCAAAAATACTCTAGTCACAATGTCTTTAAAGGTAGCACTGCAGGGAAAAAAACAAGGCAGAGACAATACCCCCCTACTCAAACTGAATGAAATAAAGAAAGAAAAGTGTTGAGGGGTGGGTAGGTTAGATAGAAGGAGGGAGAGAGCACAAGAGAACGTAAAGTGGAGAAGAGAGAGAATATAAAGGGGGGGGAGCAGTTGCCGAACTACATCTAGAGCTCTACACTGATGCAGGAAGGAAAAACTGCAGATCTGCACAAAAGGAAAGAAGGAAAAGGAGCAAGCACATCAGCTAAGAGAAGCTTGAGAAGAAACAATCTAGACAAGAAAACGAACTGCTTTACTTAGTATTTCCTAGTACATAAGAGTGTCAGAAATCACCATGTTTACTCAAATGTGCCTATAAGCTGGTAACTGCAAGGTGAATTTCTTCCTGTTCCTTACTTTATTGCTGGCATAGTCCTGCTCAAGGAACACATTAATACATACATGGCAATTTGTGGCACTGTCATATCTTCAGAAAATGCTAAGTCTCTCCCTTCTTTCCCCTATGATTTATCCATCTCAGCTGTAGCAAGTCTAGCAAGCATAGATTCAACTGTAATAACTGTAAAACATAACTAAAAAAAAACCTAATATTTCACTGCCTTCTATAACCTTACTATATATTTAAATGGGGCATTATGATATCCTTATCCTCCACCTCCGACTTTTACCAACGTTTAAAGTGCTCATTTAAACATATCCATAAAGATATCAAGCATGCACAGTAGTATGTACCTTTGTGAGATCATAAGACAGTCCAGGAGTAGAGCCAAGTGTTTCGCCCATCAAGACAGCCATGCTAGGGATGACTCCAAAGGTAGGAAAACAGCAGAAGTCCTCATGTCCTTCATAAAGGAATTTGAGATTGTCTGGATTCTTTGTTGACATGCCCACTCCAAGCGCATACAAAATTGTCTGTAAGTGATTATAGCTGAAAACTACTGCAGGAAGCTTCTGGCCAATAGCTTTAGTCTAAAATTTGTATAAAGAAACAATTTTAGTATAAGGCTCATCAGCTGCTGTTCTCTACACAAACATAATTCATTCAGTGTATTTTGCAGATTGTCATGTAAAGTGAGAAACGGCTATTTCTTCTGATTTTCAAAATGGCATTTTTCTGCTTTGTTTGTACTATTTGGTTTTCTTCTTTTGATTCTCTCTCTTTGGTCAACTGCACAGCTTTTGACTAAATTGTAACCACAGAAACAACAGTTTTAGGGGTTTTTTTTTAAAAGCTAAACATGGTAAGTGTCTCCTTACATTAAGCCACATTTAAAATGATCCACAAATGAAGTACGAAAATACTAACTAATGTTTGTCAAAAGAACATCCAGTCTGCACTATTAATTAATGGTGAGCATACAGCAGATAAAATTAACACAATAATGAAAATTCTTTACTAAGCATATTCAGTGGACAGATCAATACCTTAAAAAAATGTGTTTGTTATAATCCCAAATTATTGCCAGAGTGTAGGGAAGGTATTACCAAATGTTTCCATATGCAAGGAGAAATTAAGCCTTGCCTGATAATTTTCTTTCCTTTAGTCCCTTGTTGACTAGACCAGAACTTGTGGGTGTTATCTCCAGTAGGTGCTGTACTCTATTAGCTCTGGATGTAGTACCTACAATTCAGTGCTTGTAACAAAGTAATGGAAGAGCCCCAGGGAAACACAATGTCATCACTCTTCTGCCAAACTAGAAACTGAAGTGAATAAAATCTATGAACAACTTGAAAAAGAAACTCTAGAGCTTTGAACTAGAAACAACATTAAAGAACAAAACAGAACCAAATGATAATGGGCTGGCTTCTGGACTAGTGTGCAGAGACTAATGATAAGAAAATCATCAAGTAAGCCTTAATTTCCCCTTCCTTATCATCCCGTAGACTAGTCCAGAACTTGAAGGATGCAAAAAAGCAATTCTCAAGTAGGGTGGGACTCTGCCACCACCATTGCTCCAATAACAAACTCCAAACTGTAAGCACCAGATGGAACCAGGCAGGCCAGCTGAATAGTCTGCAGGTCTTACACTCTCATCTATCAGGGATCACTTACACAATGACTGGTCAGGACACAAGTAGATTCTGCAGCAGTTATTTATTACTCTCTCACAGATTACATCTGGCAGCAAGCAACTATAACAGACACAAAGTACAAGTTAGCAATGGGGGTGTTCTGCACCAGCCAACTCCTCAGCAAGTGATGACACAGTCCCCCCCCCCCCCCCCCCCCCCCCCAATGTGGTTGCAATTGTTTTGTTCTCAGCATATTTGTTGTGCAGGAAAGTCACAAGCACAAACTCACGAAGTTCATTTATACCATCTACATGTTACTCCTGCCCATGCCCCCTTGACCTCTGCCGTCCGCCCACACACACTCACACTATTGTTCCATGTTCCAAAGGTCATAAGAGAAAAACAAGCTTGTAAAGCAGCAGCTAGCAACCCATCAAAGAACTCACTGTCAAAAACAAATGACCAGCTCCCCAACCTACACATAGTAACATAGTAGATGACGGCAGAAAAAGACCTGCACGGTCCATCCAGTCTGCCCAACAAGATAACTCATATGTGCTACTTTTTGTGTATACCCTACTTTGATTTGTACCTGTGCTCTTCAGGGCACAGACCGTATAAGTCTGCCCAGCACTATCCCCACCTCCCAACCACCAGCCCCGTCTCCCAACCACTGGCTCTGGCACAGACCGTATAAGTCTGCCCAGCTCTATCCTCGCCTCCCAACCACCAGCCCCGCCTCTCAACCACCGGCTCTGGCACAGACAGTACAAGTCTGCCCAGCACTATCCCCACCTCCCAACCACCAGTCCCGCTTCCCACCACCGGCTCTGGCACCTAGTGCATACATGAAAAGGCAATGTGTCACTTGGAACTTCTGTGGTGTTTCGTTTCCTATGCCCATTGCCAGCCATGGGTACTCAGTAGTCCCATTCCACCAATGCCTCTGTGACATTCTGCACATACAGAGTTAGCCTGACTTTACAGCCCCTTGGTCTTATCGGTCATGTGTGGGCTGACCAGGCCTTAGACCTATCAGAAGGGGCTCAGTCACGAGACTCCAGCAAAACTTAGTATCCCCGCTCAATACCGCATTCAGAAGCGTTTGCAGAAATTTTGGGCCCTTTTTACTAAGCCATGTAGGCGCCTACGCGTGCCAAGCGCGTGCCAAATTGGAGTTACCGCCCAGTTACAAAAGTGGCCCTTGCAGTCATTTCAATTTTGGCGCGCGCGTCTGAAAAATACTTTTTCTTTTCAGACGCGCACCAAGTGGCATCTGACGCCCGTAGGTCATTACTGCTCAGATTCTTTACCACTAGGTCTATGGCTGGCAGTAAGGTGTCAGACCGAAAATGAAGTGGCAGATAGAGCTGAGCTGTGATAAACAAGTTGCTGGGGAAAATGAAAGTAACAGTCCATCAGTAAAGCAGTGAGGGTAACACAGAAGCCGCTGACAGGACAAAAAAAATTAATAGCAGGCAAAGAGAGACTTCTCACTTTCTCACTGTCTTCTCATTGAAACCTCCATCCCCATACCTTCAGCCAAACTGCCGGGAAAAAAAAAATCCTCTTTTTTTGTTGTTGTTGTTTAGCAAGCAGGAGGATGAGAGTTGAGGAGACAGTAGCGGTTGGGGATGAGGGGGGCATAGAGACTCAGACCTCATGGTTTGCCTCTTATAGCCAGCAGTGTCACCCCTGCACTCAAGTCGGAGCCAGCTAACCAGCAGGACCAGAAACTAGACTGCTGGATTAGACCAGGAGCTGCAAAGCCAACATCTTCTAGTTACTAGAGATAGAAAAACATAAAATTCTAGGAGCAGCACACAGAACTAATAAAGTGGAGTGTAATTCTGTATTCTCAATCGCCACCTGATGGACAATATCTATACAACACCTGCAAGTTCTGGACTAGTCTGTGGGACAATAAGGAAACAGCACTCATGAGTCATGTTTCTACTCTTAGCATTCCAAAAAACGTATCTTTTTTCTCTACAATCCAGTTATGGGATTTCTTCAGTTACACATCATGAAGAAATTTCTCCTACTCTGAACCACTCAGGAAGCAGTTTCCTGTAAGCATAATTACGCGAGGCTATTTTGCTCACCGGGTGAATGCCAGAGAGAGAACTCGGTAAGGCTTGGCTCACAGGATTCATGGAAATTCCTCGTTCAGAATCTATTTTAGACAATACTTCATACACGGTACTCACTGACTCTGGAAGAAAAAGAAAAAATTCAAGTTTTTTCAGAAGAGTATCTAGATTATTTATAACGTATACAGTTGATATGTATCTACAACCAGGCTAGAAAAAGCTAGTCTGACCCAATGGTACAGCTGAAGCACACCAACTGCTTCTTTGAGGGTTCTGATATATCACAGAAATGAGGGTGTAGGTGCACCTCTGAGTTAGGGATGGGATAATAAATAATTGTTGCTGTTGCAGTGGCATAACAATGAATGATTAAGTCTCGGAAAACACTTCTTCCAGCCCTAAGCTGATTTATCTTGACAGCCATACCTGGAAAGGCACATTAAGCTAGATATTAAAAGCAAAACAAAAAAAAACTGAGCTCCTAAATTCAGGCTTAAATTAAGATCTTAAATGTACCTTTATTTTCAGCCAAACTTAGGGCCTGTTTACAAAGGTACGCTAGAATTTTTAGTGCACGCTAACCATGTAGACACCCATAGGACATCTACACAGTTAGCACACACTAAAATGCTAGGGCCCTTAGGAGCTTACGTTTTCAGCTGAAAATCCATCTCAATTTAGGAGCTTTAAAAAGTTATACTTATAAGTTTAGGACTGCCATTTATTTGCCTAGATTTAGAAGCCTAATATATGACCCTAGTGATGAAAGTCAGTGCTAAGCTTCTAAGTTATTTTCCTCACCTTCAATCCACCTCTGGAGCCACATAGTTTTTATGCTCCTAAATTTAAGGAGTTCAGTGACATTTTGAATATAAATTTAGCCACTCAGCTTAGGGAAGCCAACTGGTCGGTTTTCAGCAGACCTTAACCCTTAAAACCAGCAATACAAAAGTCAGGGGTTTTTTTTTGTCCCCAATGTTGTGATCCCTCTTTCTCCCCCTCCTGGGTGCAGCCCAGTGGCGTAGCCAGACAGCCAATTTTGGGTGGGCCTCAGCCCAAAGTGGGTGGGCACAAAATTTTCTCTCTGCCCTGCCCCCTTCCTCCCCCTATTCTCCACCCCTCCCCCAGCACCTCCCAACTCAAAATAGAAACAGAAACACTTTAGCTCATGAGGAAAGTGACATCCGCTATTGTAATACATGGGATTGAAGGTCAGCTGGGGATGGAATGAGTGGAATGTTTTGGCTGTAATTATGTGTTGATATTCTCTGTTATGGGAAACAGGCTAGTTGTTTAAGGGATGCCAGCACCTCTGGGAAAGGCACCTTCAACCTGTGCAGGTCTGGGGGAGTTATTCTCTGTTATGGTGGTTAAGGGATGCCAGCACATCTGGGAAAGGCACCTTCAACCTGTGCAAGTCTGGGGGAGTTATTCTCTGTTATGGGAAACAGGCTGGTTGTTTAAGGGATGCCAGCTTGTGCAAGTCTGGGAAAGGCACCTTTGTTTCACATTATAAAAGAGGGGGGAGCACGGGACCTTCTTTAGAAGCTTGCCTGAACGTAGGGACGCCTTGTTCAGTGAAGGGTATTTCCCTGCAATCTCTGAGGAAGAGCTAGTGCTTCCCTGGTGGTCTTCCCAGATGCTGACTGAATTGCGGGTGCTGTAAGTATCTTGGTGTATGTGTTCACACATGTATCACCCATAAAAGCGATATATCGCATATTGTGTCTGGTGGCTTTTGTGTTGTCATAAGCACAGCGCCCCCTAGTGTTACAGCTATGCACATTTCTCAAGCTATCATATTTCAGTTAAGATTCAAAATAAAATGCCTTTTCTACCTTTGTTGTCTGGTCATTTTCTTTTTCCATCATGTTGATCCAGTTTCTCTTTTGAACTTTCCAATCTTTCTGCTTTTCTCCTTCAAGCAGCTGCTGTCCATTTGTCTTTTTCTCCTCTCTTGTTCCATTCCCTCACTTCACTTGCCTCTGACATATTGACCTTTCCATTTTAGCTCTTTCCTTCCTTTTTTTCTTTTCTTTTCTCTGTCCTCCCAAATTTTATCCTAACCCCTTTTCCTTTGTTTTACTTTTCAGATACCTGTCAGATTTCCATTTCCTTTTCACACACTAGTTCTATTCCCCATCTCTCTACTTCCCCAGCCATCCATTCCCTTCCATCTTCAATCTATTCCCCATTACCATATTTCTTTCCCCTGTAATCACCATCCTCCTCACGTTTATTTCCTTGCCACCTCCTTGGCCTCTGCCACATGGTTCCACCTTTCCCAGTGTCTCTCTCCCTCCACCCTTCTAGCCCAGCATCTGATCCCTCTCTTCTCCCCACCCTTCACCCCCTCCCAGCATCTTCCTGTCACTTCTCTCTTTCGTCTTGCCCCCCTCTCCTGTGATCCAGTGTGGCCAGGATTTCCCCCACTCCTTCCCTCATGCCCAGCACACCCTCTCTTGTGACCTGTCCCTCCCCATGGCAAGGATCTCTTCCATTCCTTCTCTCATACCCAGCACCCCCTCTCTGTGACCTGCCCCTCCCTGTGGCCAGAATTCTACCCCCCCCCCCCCTTACGAGCATGCCCTTTCTCTGTCCAGTCTCTCCCTGTGTGTAGATTAGAATTCTCTCTCATTCCTTTCTTCAAGTCTAACATTCCTTCTCTATAAGCTTTTTCTTCCCCCCCCCCCCCCAAATCTAGCATCTCCTCTTTATTTCTCTCCACCCTCCGATGTCTTTATTTCCCAACTCTGGTGCCCTTACGTGATCTAGCCATCCCTCTTCCCCCTCTCTCCCTTCAGCTCTCTTAATCTTATGATCTTCCTGACCTGTTCACTCACTGCAGCAGCTCCTTTACCCTGCAACCCTGCTGGACCCGACCTTCATTGGTGCTTGCCTCCGGATCACCGAAGATTCGTGGGGAGATGTCCTCAGAGAGCAGTGCGGGACCAGCCACATGCCTGCTAACAGCTCTGCACAGCGTTCAGACTCCGAGTCCCGCCCCTTAGAATACAAACTTCCTGTTTGTGTCGGAAACAGGACATTTGTGTCGTAAGGGGCGGGACTCGGAACGCTGCGCAGAGCTGTTAGCGGGCATGTGGCTGGTCCCGCGCTGCAGTGAGGAATGGATGACATCTCCCCAGCTGGATCTTCGGATGCTGCCGATTCGTTGTCTGCTGTGCTGGCGTGACGTGTGTAGCTGGGAGCATAACGTCGCTGCTGAAGCTTCAACGGTAGAAGGGACTGATAGTGGCTTGTTTTGTTTTCTACTGGGTGGGCCTGAGATGAAAATGGGTGGGCCATGGCTACGCCCCTGGTGCAGCCAGCATCTCTTTTTTTTTTCTCCCCCTCTCTCCCCACCATTTCTCTCTCGTCAGTCTCCTTCCTCTACAATGCTAACATCTCTCTCTCACCTCCCCCCTCCCTAGGTCTTCCGAATTTGCCTAGACTGCCTCTGGCCGCCATCAGGGCCTTTCCTCTGCCACATCCACGCAGAAATAGGAAATTGCATCACAGGAGACAGGAGGAGGAAGCGGCAGAGGAAAGGTCCTGATGTTGGCCAGAGGCAGTCTGCTGAATGCCGCTGCTGGCAATTGAGACAAATTTGGAAGACCCAGAGGGGTAGAAAGTAGGAGTGAAAGGGACCCCTTGTGGGGGCAGAGGAGATGGACCCCTTGTGAGGGGACAGGGAGAGAAAGATGTTGAACCTGGGGCGAAGGGAGATGCGGATGTGCTGGACCTGCCTGAAAGGGAAGGGACAAGGGGGTGGGAAGAAAGAGAGCAGATTGGGAGAGGAGAAGGAGGGCGAGAGAAGCTGGACTTGAGAAGGAAGGACAGGAAAGAGCCAGCGACCAGATCAGGAAGTTGAAACAGAGAAGAAAAAGCACTGGAACCATGGAGGGAGAGAAACTGAACTCAAGGAAGGGGGTGCAGGAAGAAAAGATGGGGAGGGACAGGGCACAGAGCAGATAAGCTAGCCACGGAGTAAGCATAAGGACACTGGACACAGGCAATGTTGGTAAAGGGGAGTGATAGAGATACTAACAGGGCAGATGCTGAACATGGGGGGGGGGGAGATAGGAACAGGATGCTGGACATGACAGGATAGAAATACAGGGAGATAGATGTGGATATGGAGAGAGAGTAAATATCAAATGGGTAGGAGACCCTTAAAGACAGGAAAAACAAAGTAAAGCAGAAGAGACACTTGGACCAATTTCAATTAAATAAAAAATAGAATGCTCAGATTACAAAGGTAGAAAAAGAGTATTTTATTTTAAATTAATTGCAATGTGTCAGCTTTGAGAAATGTAATATCTCTGATACCTTGCATTTCAGTTTCTGTTTCTCTAGTATTGTTGTATATGCAAGCCTGACTTCCTTGTTTCCTTCATATCTTATTACTCATCTGTGGTCCCTTGTTTCATTTTTGCTGAGTGTCTGTTTCACACATGACCAAGCTGCAGTATTCTGCTAGTATATAGTTTCTGTGTATAGATCTGTAGCAGCCTTGTTGTTCTGTTTTCTCACTAAATGGTTTATTGGTGTTTTAGGGTCTTGTATAACATTTATAGTGCTGCCTTTCCATGGATATGGCTGTTTCATTAACACTTGTTATTAGTTGCATTGCGTAAAATGGGATTCTACAGTAAAATGGTTCACATTAGTACCACAATGTACAGCAGTAGCATGAGCGAGGGTAGACCTGGAGCCCTGATTAATCACAGTCAGGCAGCGGGTTAGAAGTAAAACAAAAGCAGTTTATTTTAATTTTTGCTTATTAATTTCATCAAAGATAACAGAAAATGCCAGTCAGATAAGCAAAAGCAGTTTGTTAATATTCAGGAGAGGGGTGACCTGCTGAAACAGCGAGGAAAAACAAAACATACAGAAAAGCCAGTCTTTGCTCTCAAGAATTCTCTCCATGGCCTGCCCCTGCAAGGCCAGGGCTTGCAACAGTATCTCAAAAAGGCCAGCACAACACAGCTGATCTCTGGCCTGGAGTCTCAGAGTTAAAGTTCTGTCCTTCAATATTCCACTCAGCTAGGCTTGGTCTAGTCCTAGGTTCCAAATGTTAAAATGGAAGCAGGGTTGCAATATAAACTTGGTATACCTTTGTGGAGCTTCTGCTTCTTATAAGTGGTCAATATGCTTTGAGGACTGTTTTTCTCTTCCCAGGGCTTTCCTTCAGATTCTGCAACCCTGCTTGTAGCAACATTGGAGGAGTCCTTAACAGGGGCCTCCCTGACTTGACTGTGCCCTGAGCTCTTATCCTTACTGTGTCCCCCCCACCCCCCCACCCCCCCTCCTAGCTCCATCCTTGCTAAAATCACTTCTCACCTTGACTGGGAGGAAGAGTTTAAGGTGGTTCCTTAACTGTGAGAAAGCATTGGTAAGGGGGAATGGTAACTCCCTTCAGATTCCCTCAAGCAGATTTTTTTTTTTACATGTTTAGACCATATCAGTATTAACGTCTCCTCCTTCAGCAGGGACACGTCATCATATGTGAGCACACAAGTCCTCAATTAGCACAGGTCTGAACATTATAAAAAAAAAATGCCAGTTGACAAGGTTTTAACCCTGGCTACTATCCATGAAGAACAATTTGGTTACCTTAGAATACAAAAAATATATCAAAGCATCAAATTGCTTTCATTCGCCCGCCTCATGCCTGGAATGATAGCACTGGGGCTCTGTGTTCTTAAGGCCTGCACTAGGGGATATAAACACCAGCACAGAAAACAGCTACAGGTAAATATGGTACCATTGAAATTTGTTTTATTTACTGTGGAAAAGGTATTAGCACCCCACTGACACACTGTTATCACTTCTGTGTCATTACACATCAAATTAAATATATTAGATACTTGATTTTTGATAATTGTGCAATCATTTCAAACTAGTCATTAAATATCTAATCTACAAATCGAACGCAAGTACAATAAAACCATCCTATTTTTAATAATGCCTATTTTCAACATTCTGTATCAAAGCTCCATCCCAATCTCCCTTTAATTAAAGTTCAATAATAACCAGACTCAGCATAACACTGCTTCATAAGGAGAAGAGCTTTTAGAACAATAGACAGCAGTATATTAGCGCTGCATCTTAATACGTTAATCCAGCTTCAACCACTGACTGGAAAAGCACAACACTTCACAGTATTTTAGCACTTCCAATTTTTAATCCTCAAAATCTATAAGATTTTATGTCCAAATAAGAAAACTGGAATGTTTATGAAATGTAAGAGCTCTTAAATGCAATTCTTCATCGGCATGGAAAGACTCAAGCAAAATATATGGAGGATAATTGTGTAACAAGTCAGGACCTGTTCAAAGCAGAAAAGAACCCCACACCTATTCAATGATTTAGCGTGCAGTCAAGAGCTAGGGAAGTGTACAGAATGGATTATTTCTTTCAATTATCATATTGATTTTTTACGTGTTTACCCTTTTCAGTTCCTATGCCCCGATGATGAGTTCACACTCAACACACAATCAATGCAATACAATATTTGTATTCTACTGAAACCGTAAGGCTCTGCCTGGATAACAATACAAGAAAAAAAGCAGGCCAATTCCAGCGAATTACAATACTTCTCCTTAACAAATCACTTTGAAAATCTAACAAATGAAAAAGATTTCTAAACTTTAAATAAGATGTTTTAGATCTGACAAAAACCAGAAGAGCATTCCAACACTTTGCTGCCTGAAACGCAAAAGTTGCATCATGAAGAGGGATCAGGTCACTGTGGGGGAGGTGGGAGTCTATTATTGGAGGATCTAAATTTGGCTTTTAAGATGAAATTTACAGTTTTTCAATGCTGAAACAAAGAGGCTGCCCGTTATTAATGATGGTCTATTATTAGACAGAATATACACTCACTTTTGCATTATCCTATATAATAAAACTCACCCTCAAAGTTCTGAGGACACTGACGTCACTGAAGCCAAGCCACTGACGTCACTTCCTTGATGAAGGGTTCGTGGTGGTGAAGCCACCGAAAGCACCAAGTCTCAGGGCCCCGCCCTCACGTCAAACGTGATGACGTCAAGGGCGGAGCAATGGCGTCACACAACGAGGGCGGCTCAATGGCGTCACTGGCATCAGAACGAAGGAGAAGGTAAGTAGGTAGGGAGGGAGGGGGGCGAAAACCTTGCTAGCGCCCGTTTCATTTGCTCCAGAAACGGGCCTTTTTTACTAGTCTTGTCATAAAATACATTTTTCTAGGATTGTGTACTAGTATAAACATTTCTTTTTCAGAACTCCAAGACAATGCACATGCTTACTATCAAAATTCAACTATGCATTCTTTCTAACCATAAATTTTTATTATCAGAATGTAAACTGAGATGTTATTAGCTCCATGGGGACTGGTCTATACTGCTGTGCCATGCAATACAAATACATCCATCAGAACTGCAGTTAAACAATACAACTATTATCAGGCTTATCATCTGAATCTTGTTCCATAAATACCTTAAGGAAGTTTTGTTAATGTCTAATGCCGATTCTCTCATATTATCAAAATTGTATTATTTACCTACAAAAAAGATTTCTCAGAGTGCTGAAGGCACAGTATATGCTGTGCTTGGAGCCAATATTGATTTTGATCTTTCCAAAGTTTTAGAGACATCACAAGTTCCACCATCATATTACTCTTTTAGGGGTGCTTTTACTAATGTGCGCTAAGGGCCCTGTTTACTAAGCCGCGTTATAGGCACATTAACATTTTTTAAACATTAACTGTGTATGGCCCTACAATATCCCTATAGGCGACTACACAATTAGCGTGTGCGCAAATTGTAGGTGCATTAAAAACACTAATGCGCCTTAGTAAACAGGGTCCTAAATCTGTTAGCACACTGTACTAAAAGGACCCCTTAAGTTACCTTTGCTTATAAATCTGAAAATTTTTCTGTGTTGCGCGCTTACTTTAAAAATAAAAATACTTTACATTGTGGTCAGAAATTTAGGGCTTCTTTACAAAGCCATGCGATTCCAGCGCAACAAATGCAATGAAGCCCACAGGAACTGAATGGGCTTCGTCATACTTACTGCCTGGCTTTGTAAAAGGATCACATAGGATTTTTCCTGATTTAGCTAGGGCTAGACAGGTGAAATTTGATTTGAGGTCCCATACTCTTGCAGTGGATGGTGGTTTTTTGGTTTTGGGTTGGTTTTTTTTTTTTTTGGGGGGGGGGGGGGTTAGTTCCCCTGCAAATATATGGTTACTTTTCTTCATTTTCTTTTTTTCTGACCCTATTTGGAAAATTTCTTAGTAAAGAATTTGATGTGACAAAGACCATAGGTAAGGGTTAGAATTTAAAATTTTTGTTAGCAGCAGGAAAGTTTAAACTTTCACCATGTGCTCTCCTTGATGTGAACTTAATAACTGTAAATTTTTATAGTATTATCTATTTTATTATTTCCTGTGTATTCTTGGTATCTCATGAAATGTTAATAAATATACATTTAAAAAAAACCCTATCAGGAATATTGATGTTAACCTCTTCTAGGAATTTTTAATTCTTGTAATGGACCTTAAAAGGGCTGTTTGAACAGTTTTGGCTTTTAATACTTAATTGGCCGTTCATGCTCTACACAAGCACCCTCCTCCCACCGGACTGGGTCACAACCATCTCTGAGTGAGTCTTCTGCTCTCAAAATATCCCCAGTGATTTCTAGGTTACTGGGGGCCACACTTCCAGTGGTCCCACAGAGCACTCACAGACCCAACACACAAACCACCACGATACTTTACCAGTCCAGACAAGCAGAGTATTGTTTATTTTCTATTTGTTTTGTTATGTTAGTGTTTGTGTGAAGTTTTATTTTTTTTTTTATATCTTCCATGTTCCTCTCCCTACACTATTCGTCTCTTACAAATGTAATATACACATTGCTAAACCTGAGTATATCTTCTGCAAACCGCACTTCCTACAGCTCTGCTTCTTTATTTCTCCACTGATCTACATATGTAAATAATTTACCAGAGTTTCAAGGCAAACAATGGCTCTGTTTAAGTGGGAAGCATACAAGATGAAGAGGAGAAGAGGAAAAAAATTCCATCAGCACCTGTGAAGGTGGAACAGCTGCTGCCTATTTAGAGGAGTGTTCCTGAGTCAGTTTAGGCAGGTCAGTTATCCTTAATTCAGTCCCTGCCAAGACCTTTAAAGGCAAGCTATACACAGCCACTGAGGTAGACCTGAAAGGATGTACCCAAAGAAGAATGCCCCGTCAGAGAACTGACCAAGGACTGATGAGGTTTTGCTGGAACTTGTATGATTAGGATGAGAGAGGAATACATGAAAGAGGAAAAACAAGAGATTGATGCTGTGTGCTGCCATTCCTGTTAAGTGCATGGCATTCGCAGATGAAGATATGGCTTGTACTTACTCATCCAGAGATAGCCTTGCCTAGGGTGTTCAGTATCTATGGCCTTTGGATCACTTTATGGCCTTCAACTTAATGTCTCTAAATCAGAAGCAATGCCTTTGAATTTGCAAATCTCATATTTCTTGAAAATATACCCCCTAAAAAAGGCACAAGTCTCTGTATAATATTTAGAAGCTTACATCTCCGCTAATACACAGCATCTGTATGATTGTAATGTGTTACCCCTTCTTAATAAAACTATAACATGTTTGCATATCCTTGGCCTTTTCAGGTAGGACAATATGCTAATTATCCCATGTTGGTTGACCTTCTGCAGAATTTACTAGTTTGGTTGAGGAGGAGTGATGTGAAGAAGTTATATCAGGCACTAAGGACTTTCCTTAGAGAGTTCAAATATCACTGTGGGTGTTGATGCTTCCTAAAGACAATGGGGGTTTGAACTTTTAGATTTACAAAAATAGCTTGCAGCAGGTCCGTGATTAGTATATACAAACCTCACATTTTACTCCTTTGGCATTGGAAAGCACCTTACTTTCTCCATATTTGAGCTCATATTTATTACATACTAGACCAGTGATGGGCAACCTTTTGAGCTTGGTGTGTCAAAATTCGCCAAAAAACCGAGCATAACTCGGGTGGTGTGTCACTTCGATAAAAAAAACCATAATTTCACGATACTTATAGTTTAAATAACAAAAATGTATAATTGTAATATATAACTGTATTTAATAAACCAAAAACTAATTATTTAACTTACCTGCTTAGTGACTTCTTTGTTCATCTGTCAATCGGTTTCTTTTGTTGGTCTTGGTATTATTTAACTTGTGTGGGGTGCCGTGAACTAAGATAAGTGAGGGGGAGGGGGAATTCTTTAACTAATCTGCCTATTAGTGACTTTTTTGTTGCTGAATTTCATTGGCTAAATCTTCAATTGAAGGTTGGTATTTTGTACACTTCAAGCCCAAGCATGCGCTACTAACTTCATCTTTCAATCTGTTTCTTTTGTTGGTTTTGATATTATTTAACACTGAGAATAAGGTTTCACAAAAGTACGTAGAGGGAAAAGTTGTGAGTAAAGCCATTGCTATATTTTTCAGGGTGCTAAAAGTGTCTGGTAATCAGATCCAGGCACTCCAAATTTCCTGGTAACTCAGATATTCTCTTAATAATTGCATCTTTATTCTGCATATCGTGAAATAGAACTGGTGCACATCTTAGGAGAGTTTCTTTAATAAATCCTCCCTCACTGAGTGCTTTTCCATGCTGAGCTATGGAGTGAGCAATGCTCAAACTTGCAGATGTTAAATTTGTAGAACCTTTTACAAATGTAAGGATGGAATTAGATTGGCTCTTATAAAAGTGTAGCTGCCTGGAAATGTATTCCTTCCTTTCATCCTCACTTTTTTTCAGGAGCTGGGAATGATTAGTTTCAAAATGTCTATTTATATTCCACGTTCTGCTTACTACCGTTTCAGTACATAGAACGCAAAATGATCTGCCATTTTTTTCTATAATGCCATACATCTCGGTCCATGTCTCTTGAAAGGGTCGGCAACTGCTACTACCACTTCCTTTACTTAACCTTGTTTTTTTATTTTTTGGGTTCTCCATCAGGGGGGCAGTGACAGAAGATAGAATTATAGATAGCCCTGCAGGCAATTAGGGGTTAACTAGCCTAACTGACCACCTTATGTAAATTAAGATGGCTGCCGCTATTTCTAATGGCGGGAAACGGCACCCATAGCACATGCCCTTGCCTCTCCCAGCCTCCCCCTCACCTATCTCAGTAATGATGGTCAATTAGAAATCCACGACACCCCAGAACAGTAGATTGGATGATGGTTGCTGTGGTTATGTGGTTGCTGGTAATGGCGATCACAGGGCCCTCAGAGATGCGTCCCCCACGGCATTCCACTGCTCTCTGCTCCGCCGGCCGGAAGTGAGGTCAAACGGCCGTGCAGGAGCCGGGGCAGAGGGAGCAGCAGGGAGGGAACGAGCGGAGGACTCGGAGGGAGCCAATAGGAGCGCACACGGGTAAACATGCACCGGGGGGGGGGGGGAGGTCGCGCTGCACCTTGGGGGGGGCGCATCGGCGATCCGCCCGGGTGTCAGCAAGGAACGCCGCTGCTTCTCTGTATGCGGCCACATGCGGCCGCGTGTCATCGAAAATGGCTACGCGTGTCAGTACTGACACGCGTGTCATAGGTTCGCCATCAGGGTACTAGACTATCGACTCTGAATATTGGCCTAGTCCCCATGTGGTATGGACCTATATGAGAACTATATGGTAGAACCTTTGTATCGCTATAGACTATAATAGGTTCCTTTCCCTTATTGCCAATTTAGGGACATTTAGACTTTGTCTGGGGTGGATAAGAAAACATTCAGATGGGTATAAAATGGGTCGAAGATGTGCTGAAAGAGGGGAGAAATTTTATTATTGCCAGGGGAAGAGAGTTTTGAAACGAGCATTCCTAAGGGCAAAATACAACAATAGAGATTTGCTTCTACAAAATAGTAAGCGGGATGATCCTGAGGATCAGATTATGACGTTCATTATGCGATACACTCCCGGGGGGGAGATGGCTGCAAAAATCATTAGGCAACATTGGGACTGTTACTCTGACTTCTCATTTCAAATTAAATTGGATGAAATTCCATTTTGACTTCCAAAAGTTGCATTTTAATTATTATTTTTTTATTTATTTTTGTTACATTTGTACCCCGCGCTTTCCCACTCATAGCAGGCTCAATGCGGCTTACATGGGGCAATGGAGGGTTAAGTGACTTGCCCAGAGTCGCAAAGAGCTGCCTGTGCCTGAAGTGGGAATTGAATATGGAGCTCATTTTCAAAAAAGAAAAACTTCCAAAAAGTGGCATAAATCTGCATTTAGATGTTTTTTCTCACAAAACGTCCAAACTGGTATTTTCAAAACCAATTTTTTTCTATTAAGTCCATCAGAAGTGCGTTCAAATCACAAGGGGGCGTATCAGGAACATGTTAAAGGCGGGATCTGGGTGTTCCTAACCCTTGAACGTTTTTCAGCCATAATGGAACGAAATAAAACTGTCCAGTTTTGAGCTAGACCTGTTTTTATAATGAATAAGGCACAAAAGGGTGCCCTAAATGATCAGATGACCACTGGAGGGAATCAGGAGTGACCCCCCAATACCCCTAGTGGTCACTGACCCCTGCCACCCCCCCCCCCCCCCCCACAAATGTGAATACAAATATGATTTAGCAACCTCTATGACAGCTTCAGATATTAGAGCAGCATGCAGGTCCCTGGAGTACTGTAATGGGCAATGCAGTGCACCATGGAGGGGGGGACTCTGGTCCCTATCTCCTTCTACCTGTCACATTTGTGGGGGAAACTGTGAGCCCTTCAAAATTCACCAGAAATCCACTGTACCCACATATAGATGCCCCCTTCACCCATAAGGGCTATTGTGTACAGCTGTGGGCAGTGGGTTTTGGGGGACTCAGCAGACAAGATAAGGGAGCAACGGTGAGATGTGTACTTGGGAGCATATATTTGAAATCCACTACGGTGCCCCATTTATCTCCTGGGATGTCTGGGAGACCAGTCTACTAAAAATGCTGACCCATCCTACATCACAATGGCTTGATTTTCCATATTTTTCGCTTAGACTTTTTTTTTTTAATGGACCAATAAAACAATACGTCCAAAGCACAAAACCTAGAAACAGTATTTTCGAAAACAAAAGACAAACATTTTTCTTTTTGGAAAATGAACTTATTCAGATTTTGGACATTTTTTTGCAAAACGTTTAAAGTCAGTCTTAGACGTCATACTGAAAATGCCCCTCTATGTCTCATCAACTTTATAGCTCCTAGACCCCTGATGGCGAACCTATGACACGCGTGTCAGTACTGACACGCGTAGCCATTTTCGATGACACGCGGCCGCATGTGGCCGCATACAGAGAAGCAGCGGCGTTCCTTGCTGACACCCGGGCGGATCGCCGATGCGCCCCCCCCCAAGGTGCAGCGCGACCTCCCCCCCCCCCCCCCGGTGCATGTTTACCCGTGTGCGCTCCTATTGGCTCCCTCCGAGTCCTCCGCTCGTTCCCTCCCTGCTGCTCCCTCTGCCCCGGCTCCTGCACGGCCGTTTGACCTCACTTCCGGCCGGCGGAGCAGAGAGCAGTGGAATGCCGTGGGGGACACATCTCTGAGGGCCCTGTGATCGCCATTACCAGCAACCACATAACCACAGCAACCATCATCCAATCTACTGTTCTGGGGTGTCGTGGATTTCTAATTGACCATCATTACTGAGATAGGTGAGGGGGAGGCTGGGAGAGGCAAGGGCATGTGCTATGGGTGCCGTTTCCCGCCATTAGAAATAGCGGCAGCCATCTTAATTTACATAAGGTGGTCAGTTAGGCTAGTTAACCCCTAATTGCCTGCAGGGCTAACAGGCTATCTATAATTCTATCTTCTGTCACTGCCCCCCTGATGGAGAACCCAAAAAATAAAAAAACAAGGTTAAGTAAAGGAAGTGGTAGTAGCAGTTGCCGACCCTTTCAAGAGACATGGACCGAGATGTATGGCATTATAGAAAAAAATGGCAGATCATTTTGCGTTCTATGTACTGAAACGGTAGTAAGCAGAACGTGGAATATAAATAGACATTTTGAAACTAATCATTCCCAGCTCCTGAAAAAAAGTGAGGATGAAAGGAAGGAATACATTTCCAGGCAGCTACACTTTTATAAGAGCCAATCTAATTCCATCCTTACATTTGTAAAAGGTTCTACAAATTTAACATCTGCAAGTTTGAGCATTGCTCACTCCATAGCTCAGCATGGAAAAGCACTCAGTGAGGGAGGATTTATTAAAGAAACTCTCCTAAGATGTGCACCAGTTCTATTTCACGATATGCAGAATAAAGATGCAATTATTAAGAGAATATCTGAGTTACCAGGAAATTTGGAGTGCCTGGATCCGATTACCAGACACTTTTAGCACCCTGAAAAATATAGCAATGGCTTTACTCACAATTTTTCCCTCTACGTACTTTTGTGAAACCTTATTCTCAGTGTTAAATAATATCAAAACCAACAAAAGAAACAGATTGAAAGATGAAGTTAGTAGCGCATGCTTGGGCTTGAAGTGTACAAAATACCAACCTTCAATTGAAGATTTAGCCAATGAAATTCAGCAACAAAAAAGTCACTAATAGGCAGATTAGTTAAAGAATTCCCCCTCCCCCTCACTTATCTTAGTTCACGGCACCCCACACAAGTTAAATAATACCAAGACCAACAAAAGAAACCGATTGACAGATGAACAAAGAAGTCACTAAGCAGGTAAGTTAAATAATTAGTTTTTGGTTTATTAAATACAGTTATATATTACAATTATACATTTTTGTTATTTAAACTATAAGTATCGTGAAATTATGGTTTTTTTTATCGAAGTGACACACCACCCGAGTTATGCTCGGTTTTTTGGCGAATTTTGACACACCAAGCTCAAAAGGTTGCCCATCACTGTCCTACACTATACCATTACATAGTAACATAATAGATGATGGCAGAGAAAGACCTGTATGGTCCATCCAGTCTGCCCAACAAGATAAACTCATATGTGCTACTTTATGTGTATACCTGACCTTGATTTGTATCTGCCATTTTCAAGGCACAGACCGTAGAAGTCTGCCCAGCACTAGCCCCACCCCCTAACCACTAGCCCCGCCTCCCACCACCAGCTCTGCCACCCAATCTCCGCCAAGCTTCTGAGGATTCATTCCTTCTGAACATGGCACCAACAGTTCTTTCCCAACGCACTGATTGCAAAGATAAAAAGAAAACTATTCTTCACAAGCTTCAAGTGAATAGTTGTGAATAATATTATATTAAGGCTTTTCTTTAAGTTTACTGGTGTAGTCAACATAGTGTACGTTTTTTGAAAAACAAGTACCCATTCAGAGTGATGCAACAATCCAAAAGGAATATGCTTTCATTATTCACATAGCTGATGTTTCATAACATGACTGACACTTGTTACCTTGAGTGGTCCGGGGTTTGGTTGCATTATTGAAGTCACAGATCTTCCCCCACTGTTCTTGCACAGCCTCCGGTGTCATTGGATGATTTTTTCCTCTAATAATGGCACCAACAGTTCTTTCCCAGCGCACTTGCAAAGAGAAAAAGAAAACTATTCCTCACAAGCTTCAAGTGAATAGTGGTGAATAATGTAAGCTGCAAAACCTATGAATCTTACTATGCTCATTCCGCTTGTTAAAAAAAAATAAAAACCAACTCCTCTCAAATCAGTTTACTTAGTTATTCTGCCCTGCAATGACAGAAGGAAGTCCTTTTATGCTCAAAAATAATATACAGTGGTGGAAATAAGTATTTGATCCCTTGCTGATTTTGTAAGTTTGCCCACTGACAAAGACATGAGCAGCCCATAATTGAAGGGTAGGTTATTGGTAACAGTGAGAGATAGCACATCACAAATTAAATCCGGAAAATCACATTGTGGAAAGTATATGAATTTATTTGCATTCTGCAGAGGGAAATAAGTATTTGATCCCCCACCAACCAGTAAGAGATCTGGCCCCTACAGACCAGGTAGATGCTCCAAATCAACTCGTTACCTGCATGACAGACAGCTGTCGGCAATGGTCACCTGTATGAAAGACACCTGTCCACAGACTCAGTGAATCAGTCAGACTCTAACCTCTACAAAATGGCCAAGAGCAAGGAGCTGTCTAAGGATGTCAGGGACAAGATCATACACCTGCACAAGGCTGGAATGGGCTACAAAACCATCAGTAAGACGCTGGGCGAGAAGGAGACAACTGTTGGTGCCATAGTAAGAAAATGGAAGAAGTACAAAATGACTGTCAATCGACAAAGATCTGGGGCTCCACGCAAAATCTCACCTCGTGGGGTATCCTTGATCATGAGGAAGGTTAGAAATCAGCCTACAACTACAAGGGGGGAACTTGTCAATGATCTCAAGGCAGCTGGGACCACTGTCACCACGAAAACCATTGGTAACACATTACGACATAACGGATTGCAATCCTGCAGTGCCCGCAAGGTCCCCCTGCTCCGGAAGGCACATGTGACGGCCCGTCTGAAGTTTGCCAGTGAACACCTGGATGATGCCGAGAGTGATTAGGAGAAGGTGCTGTGGTCAGATGAGACAAAAATTGAGCTCTTTGGCATGAACTCAACTCGCCGTGTTTGGAGGAAGAGAAATGCTGCCTATGACCCAAAGAACACCGTCCCCACTGTCAAGCATGGAGGTGGAAATGTTATGTTTTGGGGGTGTTTCTCTGCTAAGGGCACAGGACTACTTCACCGCATCAATGGGAGAATGGATGGGGCCATGTACCGTACAATTCTGAGTGACAACCTCCTTCCCTCCGCCAGGGCCTTAAAAATGGGTCGTGGCTGGGTCTTCCAGCACGACAATGACCCAAAACATACAGCCAAGGCAACAAAGGAGTGGCTCAGGAAGAAGCACATTAGGGTCATGGAGTGGCCTAGCCAGTCACCAGACCTTAATCCCATTGAAAACTTATGGAGGGAGCTGAAGCTGCGAGTTGCCAAGCGACAGCCCAGAACTCTTAATGATTTAGAGATGATCTGCAAAGAGGAGTGGACCAAAATTCCTCCTGACATGTGTGCAAACCTCATCATCAACTACAGAAGACGTCTGACCGCTGTGCTTGCCAACAAGGGTTTTGCCACCAAGTATTAGGTCTTGTTTGCCAGAGGGATTAAATACTTATTTCCCTCTGCAGAATGCAAATAAATTCATATACTTTCCACAATGTGATTTTCCGGATTTAATTTGTGATGTGCTATCTCTCACTGTTACCAATAACCTACCCTTCAATTATGGGCTGCTCATGTCTTTGTCAGTGGGCAAACTTACAAAATCAGCAAGGGATCAAATACTTATTTCCACCACTGTAAGTCCCTTTCTGTAATCTATGATGCCTGTCCCATCAAAACACATATCGACTTCTCCATAGCACAGTCTGTTAAGAATCTCCAGTATTTCAGAGACAAAAGGTAGAAGGTTCATTGCAGAGAAACCAAACAAAACATGCTCCTGCCCTGAAGAGACCACTAGACCAATCAGGGCAACAAAGTTAGGCCTCAGCAGGGCCTACATGTGGGGGACAAGTGGCCTGGGGGGGGGGGGAGACAGGTTTTCTGTGGGGGAGGGTGGAGGGAGCAGGTTAATGGTTTTTCCTATGGCTGAAACCGAGTGATGAATTTCAGCTGCAGATTCGGTATCAGATGAAAACAAAAGCCCTAGTTTTGGTCACACTCTTAAGTCTAAGTGCCAATAACTTTTTTTTGTGCACAATCATAGCTGCTACTAGTGTGAACCAATGTGCTCTCTCATGTTAGTGCACAAAATTTGCACACTATTTGCTTACCATATCAGGAGCAAGGCTTTTGCATTATGCTTGCTTTAAGCAGCTGCATGCTGAGCTTTACTACAAGGCTCTGAGGCAAGATAGCTTTATCTGCCTCTCTGTGGGTACTCAAATGACTAGAGAGATGCAGATAGGTTCCTTAAAGACCTGAGAAGCAACTTGAATTGAAATACTGTCTTTAAAAGATTTTAAGATGGAGATGTTGGAATATGTGATTGGGTCTTCGGATTTTTAATTTTCCAAAGATTAGACTGTTACCTACCCTGATGTTATTCAGTCTGTACCTTCATAATACTCAAGCTTCCTAGAAGAGAGGTTACTGGGATCTTCATGGTACACTATGTACTAAGGCAGAAAGTCTATAAGCAGATGCCTCCTTTTAGGCATCTCCCTGCACACATACATGTATTCATCATTAGAATACTAGCATATACAGTCATAGGCGCCAGCTCTATGAGTGCCTGAACACCCCCAGTATTTTTCCCCATAAGTCAATAGATCTGATGCAGCATGCTTCATGTAGCAGAGCTACAGGAAAACACAGACTGCAGGGGAAAGAGGGAAATGCTGTATCCTAGAAGCTGCCAATGGAGACGGGAAGTGCAGCAGACAGACTGACAAAAAGAATAGACAAATTCAGATAACTATTGGCATGATAATTTTACCTATGTTGCAAAAGTAATACCTATATCAGCAGAGATGTGAAGTTACCCAGTTCCATGCTAGAGATTTGGGGACAGCCTTGGTTTTGAACTTACATCCCAAAGCAGTGTGGGATTTGTAGTACAGGGACATCTGAGGGGATGTTAGGAGGTTGGGAGGCTGTAGATCCGGGGTGGTTGGAGGGGGGGGGGGGGATCGGGGAGACCGGAGGACTGCCGGACCGCCAACCCCCATTTCACTTGGCTTGGGGAGGGGGTACTTGGGGTCTGGTGGTCCCAGACCCCAAGCACCTCCTATGTTTGCCAGGTCAGGGCTTTTGACAGCCCAGACCTGTTAAACAAGTGCAGAAGTATGTGCTCAAGCACAATCCTCCCGCACTTCAGAGAGAAGGGACTCCCTTATATGGTGTGAAGCCCTACCAAGTGCATCCCAGGATACACTGGGCAGAGTTGGGCGCCGCCATTTTTGAGGCAGCGCCAATGGAAGAGGAGGGAAGCCACCTCCCTCCTCCAACTAAAGGTAGGGGGGTGGAGAAGGGCTACTAAACCACCAGGTGGAGGGGGATTGACCCTCAGCCCGCTGGGCCACCAGGGACATCTGAGGGGATGCTAGGGGAGGCTGAGGGGGGACCGGAGGTCTGCCTGACCTCCAGCCCCCGTGTCGCCGGGGGGGGGGGGGGGGGGGGGGGGAATGGGGTCCTGCTAGCATGCAAATGCATGCTGAACAGGGCTCACCATTCCTCCCCAACAGTCTGCAAACCCTAACGCCTGCTCCAAGCTGGCGTAGAGTTTGCCACGGCCAGCGAGCCAATGCTTGGCACACTGGTCGCTGATCACTGGGGAGGAATAGGTTTTGCATGCATTTGAATGCTATTTGTGCTAAGAACCCTGTTTTGCATGCTAGTTGCATTCAGAACCCGCGAGCGCATTATTTCATGCACTCGGGGGCTCTAATCATGCAGCAGTAGAAAACGCAGGCGCTAGTATGGCGATAACAGCTTCTAGTGACTGCGTTTGCTTCTGATCATCAGCCCATCAGGAAGCCCATGGGCTTTGTGGGAGAAGGTTGCTAGCAGAAGGCGGCGAACTGGGAGACAGAAGAAGAACAGGCAGGGGGACACAAGCTGCAGACAGAAGAGGAGCTGAAAGAGACAGAGAGTTGCTGAGGGAAAGGGGGAGGTCATGGTGAAGAGAGCAGACATGAAGATAAGAAAAGGGTGAGCAGTGGCAGGAGGGAGTAAAACTACAAGAAAGTGAGATGAGAGAAGCTGTAGAAACAAATTTACATAGAGGAAAGAAATTATGATTAAGTGGAGGAAGGCCAGAAGAGAATCCTTTTAAAAAAAGGACATGGGGACAGAAAGAAAAACAAATACAGACCGAGGACTGAAGTTAAACTACAGACACACAGTTTTAGTTAAGATTTCTGTGCCAGCTGGATCAAGAGTAGGGCAAAATACAGCTATTGTCTTCTCCTCCAGCCCTGTAGTAACCAGAAATAATATGTTATTTTATTGGAAGGACATGGGGGAGTAGGAGGGGATCGTGCCAGTATTTGATGCTATGGTCTGAAAAATATCTTTAAAATTGCTTCTCTGCGGCAGCACTGAAATGTACAGACCTAAGATTGAGTTTCAAATTGAAAAGGAAATAGAGACTGACACCATTTCCCTTTTTTCACAAAAAATAAAACAGTCATCCCCTCGTTACATCTTATAGGAGACAGTGGTGTTAGACTAAGTGGGCTCATTATGCTGTATCATCCCGAAGAAAAAAAGGTTATACAAGAGATGGGTGGAGTTTGGAAGGGGATAAGGGTTTCACTGCCCTCAAACTATATGTGAGTCTTGGTTTGGTTTCCTTCTTGGCTCAGTTACCAAGCCCTGGCTTTCTGTTCTCACTCTCAGCACAACTCTGCTGCTCAACTTCTGACTTGGCTCAGGCTAGCTTTTGGGGTGTGTGACCTGTGTGGCTGTGCAGGGCACCATGAATGAGGGGGTACTGCTATAGTGATGTGCCACCCCCATATCCTTCCATATCATGTGGGCCAGAGAAAGAGGAAAGTAGAGAGATACTACTACTATTACTTATCATTTGTATAGCGCTACCAGACGTACGCAGCGCTGTAATGGTGATAATGGTGCTGGGAAGAGAATGGGGGAAAAAGAAGCAGATGTTTGGAAAAGGGAGAAAAAAAAAAAAAGAGGGATGTTCTGCTAGAGTCACCACCAATAAAAGGAGGAGGCATTGTTCCAAAGCTGTTACCACCAAATGAAGGGCCATTCTATTCTTACTGTACAACGCCTTGAGTGAATTCCTTCAAAAAGGCGGTAAATAAATCCTAATAAATAAAATAAATACATTTCCATTTTTGCAAAAGGCACTAGAGAAAGTGCTAACTCAGTTCCCCAAGCCAACCCACTTACTCTGACTACTAGAGCTTTATCAGGTGGGCTGGCAGGTCTTTGGGTTCACTGATTTCCTGCTCAACATGTGATCTTTGGGGTTTTCAGTGAGGGGGGGGGGGCCTGGAAGCACCACATGCAAATGTGGTCCTGGCGGAAGTGAAACAAGTGATTGCTGCGCTTCCAAGGTTTGTGCATACAGGTGGTAGAGCAGCTCATAGGGCCTTTCAGGATATGGAACTGCTATTGTGTTTCAGTCTGAGTTTCAGATATGAATAGTGTCTGGGGCTCTGGGAAGTGTGGGGATAAAAAATTTGAAATCTGAGCTGAATCTGCTTAGGAGGTATGAGGGATGGGTGAGCCTAGCATACAGGGGAGAGGCACTAACCAAGGTGGAGTGATGGAACCTAATGGGGGGAGGAATTAATAGAAGGCAAGGCAGGTCAGGTTAGTAGGAAGTAGAGAGAAGAGAAGAGTAGAATGGGGGAGCGGAGTAGATTTGGGGGTGCAGAGGCATAACTAGGTGGGTCACCAGGGGAGCGGCCACTCTCCCAAATGGACTTCTGATGGCACCGGTGCCTATTTTTGACACAATCTGTCGTGTTTAAATTAAGCGCCATCGCCGTCAGTTGTCCGCTCTCCTCCCTCCGCCCTCAACCCGACTACACTTCTAATGGGGGGTATTAAGCACCCTACCCAAAACAAAATTCAAACTGCACTAGCCGAAAGACGTGAGGGAAAACATAAGATAAGAGGAAGAAAGCATTAAGGTGGGGAGGGACTGAGAAATAAGTGAGGATGGTCTATGGTGTGCACAGGTTAGGTAGGGAAGAGGGACTATTGAGGACTGGCTGGGAGGAAGAGAAAATGGGTTGTATAGATGAGTCAGGGTGGACTGGAAGACACAGAATGAGTATGGTGCGGATGAGCTGAGGGTAGGATGGTAAACTGTGGGGAGGAAGAGAGACTGGTGGGATCAACAGTGCTATCCCTAGCATTTCTTTTACCCATAAGTCCTCCCTGCTGTGCTCTTCATTTAAAGACAGACAGACTGGCCAGTTGTGTTCACAAACCACCATGCTTTAATTTCCTTTATATGGACTTGTGACATGTTGAGCACCCCCAATCATTTTAAAAAGTTGGCTCCTATGTATACAGTATGCATTTAAGGGCACATATACATGTGTAAAGGCCAACACACTGCCTAAGTGCTATTCTCTAACTACACACACACCCCTGTCACAATGAATAATTTGTAGGTGGGCACATACATGGGCAGGGCACACATTTATATACCATAAGTTATATGCATATCACCCGAAAAATAGGCATTTATAGCTCCTAGGAACGTGTTTATACCTGTTACGCCAGCATTCTATATAGGAAGGTAGGCACCTACTTTCCTTCATAGAATATGTGCCAAATAGGCACACTGTTATATTACCCCTAAGTGGCAGCCATGTAACGGCCAGAGGAGAAAAGAGATGGATTCTGTCACCACAATAGCCAGCATGAATCTGTCTGTTTTCTTAAAGGCTGAATATGAGAATATATGTACTCATGCCACATTACTAGCATCATTCTACAATGAGGTTCGCAAGGGTCTTCGGTTTTAAAGTTTACATTAAATATGCTTTGTTTCGTGGGCAAAAAGTGCACCTATTTCCAGATGTGGCTAAGGCCGCTCAGCTGCACAGGAAATTATTCCTGCAGAAGACATCACAAATCCTTGCAGCAGACAGAACTTAAAAATAAATATAAGAAAACAAAAATCCCTGCAAGTGCCTTCTTAGCTATCAGGGCAACAAGAACACTATTTTTGACCCCTTACAGTAGTGCCGTAGTGAGGGTTAATGGCACCCGGGGCGGGTCGCCGCTGCGCACCCCCCCCCTGGTGCAGCACGGCACCCCCCTCCCCCCCCCGGACCGCACTCTTACCTGCGGGAGGGCCGATCCGCCCCGAGTGCACGTCACTCGGAGCTGCGTCGGCCCCTCTGGTTCCCTGCTCTCTCTGCCCCGGAACAGGAAGTAACCTGTTCCGGGGCAGAGAGAGCAGGGAACCAGCGGGGTCGGCACCCCCCGAGCGCGTGCACCGGGGGCGGACTGCCCCCCTGCCCCCCCCATTCCTACGCCACTGCCTTACAGTAATTTGATCATCTTCTGAGAGAAAACTGATAAAGTTGCTTCAAAGTGGGAGAAGATGTTGGTAATGGTTCTATAGGAGGACTATCGCAGCTGATCTGACACTTCTAGGATATTTGATATGTTTATTTCTTCTTTGTTCTTCCCCTTCCCCGGATGTGAGGTTGTCACATGCATAGAGGATTTATTTTCTTCTTTCTGTATTTGTTTTGGATTGGTTTTGAAATATGCTGCATCTTTCTAATGTTCAAAGTTGCAATAAAATCACTCTCAAACAGGATGCACTTAAGACATCACAGAACCCTAGGTGCTGTAAAGTACTATAAAAAAAAAAATCTAAAGAGAAAAAGACTGCGAAACGATTTTGCATACCTTATCTGGATCTAGGGGAGTCAAAGAGATACAGTTTTACATGGCAGAAATGAGGAGACACATTACAACTTTAAGATGCTAAAGTTGTCTGGCACAGCCTAGAGAATAATGCTTCAAGTTATCGAGGCCCATAAAATGAAAGAAAAGAAACGATACAGAAAGGTTATGCATGGTTAAAAAGCTCACATATCCTGAGTCCGGAATCAAGAAATCTGAAGGCTTTGCTGGGCTTAGAAACAGTACAATTAGAAGAGAGAGGAGCAGGAAGAAAAAAAGCAGAAGGGAAGGGAGAGTAAGAGAGAAGAGGCAGAAAGCAATTGTAAAATATTGCTGCTATGAAAGGTACTCACATTTTCCAATCCATCCTGCTCCCACCTATCAAAGAGAGAAAAATGTTTTTATTAAATTAGCAGGAATATTGACCATTGTACATGCAACATCCAAAGTACATCAGCATATGGAAGTTTGGTTTGTTAACATATCCTCACTTTACCATCTTAAAAAAAAATTCATACATTCTCAGATTAGATTGACAAAAAAAGGATTTTATTCTTCCTGATTCATATAAAGGTACCACACTCACATATTTTGGAAATTTCACATAGTTCAAGTTAATCTACAGGGGGCAATTTTCAAGCCGTATCACTAATGCTTCTCTACTTGCTTATGCTGAAAGGTGGTTAGTCAATCCAATAATTATGCATCAGGGACCCCTTTTACTAAGCTATATTAAAATGCTGCAGTTATCATGCATTAAGAGCCAAAATCAAAGAGTGATAAGTGCAAAGCCTCTATCTTAACTGATACTAGTGTGCTTAACATTTTCCCATACTATTAACACAGAGACAATACACTTACTGAGCATTAACTACATTGCAGATAACAGAGATGCACTTAACCTGGAGCAGTAGGTGGAGTTTTCGGCTGCTTTAACAGTTAACAGCTGATCTGACAGGATGCTGGGCTCATGGACCCTTGATCTTTTCCCAGTGTGGCATTACTTATGTACTTAACATTCACCAGCGTACCAAAGCCCTGGTCAATTCCACACCCTATTCCATGTTTGTTAATATAGGAATTAGCGCATGGTACGATTTCCCCATGCATACCTCCGACCCACCCCCATCCTCCCACCCTGTCAGACTGTCATAGTAATGCTTGAATGTTTTCACTTATATACACTGTCAGCTAGCACATTTGCTTATTTCCGATCTGAGGAAGAAGAGCAACCTTCGAAAGGTAATCAAGAAATGTATTAAGTTATGTCCAATAAAAAAGGTATCATCTTATTTTCTTTTCCATGTTTTATTTTGTTTGATTTCTATTGATAACCTTAAGAGTGGACTAACACGGCTACCACACTCCTCTACTTACGCATGGTACGAGAAATAATTTTATACGCAACAATATATGCATGTAAAATAAGTACATAAGTAATGCCACACTGGGAAAGACCAAGGGTCCATCGAGCCCAGCATCCTGTCCACGACAGTGGCCAATCCAGGCCAAGGGCACCTGGCAAGCTTCCCAAACATACAAACATTCTATACGTTATTCCTGGATTTTTCCCAAGTCCATTTAGTAGTGGTTTATGGACTTGTCCTTTAGGAAACCATCTAACCCCTTTTTAAACTCTGCTAAGTTAATCGCTTTCACCACATTCTCCGGCAACGAATTCCAGAGTTTAATTATGCGTTGGGCGAATGTCTCTTAAAAGTTAACCTTTGCATAAAACTACATGCAATGACTGGAACACTCGTACTTTTACACAACCAAGGTGTAGGCAGGTTTTGGGAACAGCGCAGGGGGAGTCACTATTTATGCTTGTACTATATAAAATAATCACAAACATTCATATCTGCTTCTGCGCACTAAGAGTCGTCAGCTTCACTTAAGGCACTATTTCTGTAGGATTCATGCTCGTATTTTACGAAGACACATAGGAACCTACATGTCTATAAAATGGCTACCAATAGGTACCTTCTTGCCTTCTCAGTCTAGGCAACCAATTATATAATTACCCTCAGTATCAAGCCAATGCGTTAACTGGTAGCACAGACATGCACTAAACAGTACATGCTAATTCCCATATTAATTACTTAATATGCTTTAGCAAGAAAGGCCCCAAATACCTCAACATACCAAAGCAATACACAGTACCATATTCCCAACTGCATCTCTACTCAACAATTACATTTGTGAGGAGTTAATTCACAACGTTTTCTTTCTAAAAGCCAATGCCATATCTTATAAAATCAACAGAGCAAATGCAGTGTCCATACATGGCAACGTACCAGATCATACTTAAACCTAAAAATCACGAGTATAAATTAGTACTGTCCTGAGGTTTATACAGGGAAAACGTGTTTCACAGTGGAAAGATTCCTGCTTTCCAATAGTAACTACAAATTAAAATACTGGGGAATGACTTGCCAGTATCACAAGCGCTGCTCCCCTCTACCAGCTCCCATGTTCATCAGCAGTAGGCAGGAAAAGCAGTATTTTAAAGAAACTTTTGCTGGCCTCTCCATGTCCTGCTTACATTGTGACATCAGCCAGTATCCAACTGCATCACAACATGAAGAGAGAGAGAGAGAGAGAAAGAAAAGGAGAGAAACAGTACAGAGGGAAGAAGAGGAAAGAGAAAACAGTGGTGGAAGTACAAAAAGGGGAAGAAAAATTTAGAAGAGAAAGAAGGCATTACTCAGCACCTGCAGGGAATTACAAGGATGGAAGAAATTGTGACTTTTGGTCCCTTGTCTTATGGTCAGATCTTCCTGTTTCCATCATTCTACCTTATTGATAGCCTATAGTTGCAAGGGAGGCACATCTGTGTCTACACAATCACTTGCAGCATTGTCAAATGCACCACAAAAGAAAACAGTGGAGGAACACCCCCCCCCCCCCCCCACACACACACACACAACCTAGGAGTGAGCAAGTCTGTGTTTTTGACCAAGTGTAACTGGAGCTGAATCTTCATACCTGAACGTGTGGGATGCGCAAGACATGGGTACAGCATCAGTAGCATATGGTGGTACATTCACACCACCAACTTTGAAAAGATGCCATGCACTCCCAAAGATGCTATCTCCAACTTATAGCGGTTTCTTCCCATGGACTAGCCTGGCACTAATATGTCATCATCTTGGTGATAGGGATGCATAGGATCACCAGGCAGTTCAAAGATCTGATGACAAGTGAACCATGCAGCCACACTAACAGAGAACTCTCACTGACCTCCATGGCTCAGATATCTACTTTCCTGGCTGCTGCTCCCTCAGCTCAGCACTAATGCTATTTCCAAGGAAAAAACTGCTGTAGCAGGGTCACCACCTCTTCCATCTTCCTTGCAGTCTACGTGGTCAAAATGTCAGCTGTTTGAACACCAAGGGATTCCATAGATACAGGTAGCATCTTGTTACAGAAGAAGCCTTGTTCTACTGGATGTGTGACTTTTGTGTGGGCTGCCGTTTGGGCACCTATACTTTTGGGTGTCCAAATGGCGGTGTCTAAACTTCTGGCTCAATTCATTCCCTTCCTGCAGTGGTGCAACTCGTGACTTCTGGGCACTTCCCAAAACACACTGCTGTTAGCTGCCCCTGCTACAGGAAAGTACTACAGAACCCCAAATCATGTCTTTCAATATAATTAAAGTACAATTAACTGCACAGATATTGTTGGAGGTTCATAAGCAGGGTGCATGACTTTTGGGCACCACCATTCAGGTGTTGCAATTTGCTCTTCTCTATCTGGGTGCCCAAATGTTGGGGGTCTAAGAGTCCAGCTCGATTCACTCTGCAGCACCGGAGGTGGTAGAACTCAGTAAGAGGAAATTTTAACCTTTCACATTAATTGTATTTGTAGACATAACTTGTGTTCTATATTACTTTTCTATAGCAGAGGCACCTAAGAGCAATGTTTTGGGAACCCATACTTCTGGGTGCCCAAATGATGGTGTCTAAAAGTTTGGCTCAGTTCACTCCTTTCCTGCAGTGGTGGAACACTTGACTTTTGGGCAACCAAAATATTGCTCTTAGGTGTCTCTGCTATAGAAAAGTACTCTAGACCCCCAAGTCATGTCTACCAGTATAATTAACATCATCAGTTCCTCCACCACCTCCAGACTCTGCAGGAGGTGAGTGAATTGAGCCAAACTTTTAGACAGCACCATCTAGGTGCCCAAATGGAGAAGAGCAAATTGCAGCACATGAACGGTGATGCCGAAAAGTCATATACCCTGCTTAAGAACCTTTTTGTTCCTTCATGATCTAACGGTCCCATGGATTCTTTCACAGGCTTTCTGCTTCTGATGTACCTGAAAAAGGTGTTACTTTGAATTTTTGTCTCAACGTAAGTTTTTCTTCGTATTCTCTTTTAGCCTTCTTTATCAGTGTTTGGCATCTAGCTTGACACTGTGTATGTTGCTTCTTATTTTGTTCATTCGGATCCTTTTTCCATTCTTTGAAGAATGCTCTTTTGGCTCTAATAGCCTCTTTCACTTCACCTTTTAACCACACTGGCTGCCATTTGCTCTTCTTTCCACTTTTGTCAATACATGGAATACATCTGGTCTGGGCTTCCACGAAGGTATTTTTAAACAATGTCCATACCCTATTTAAAGTCCTAATTTTTGTGGCTGAATTTTTCAGCTTCTTTTTAACCATTTTCCTCATTTTGTTATAGTCACCCTTTCAAAACTTAAATGCTGCTACAGCAGATTTCTTTAGTGACTTCACTTCAAAGATCAGCTCAAATATGATCAGGTTATGTCATGGATTCTCAGTGGATCCAACACCATTACCTCTCATACCACGCCCTGAATTCCACTAAGGACTAGATCTAAAATAGCTCCCCTTCTTGTCAGTTTTTGGATCAGTTGCTCCAAGAAGCACTCATTTATTACATCTAAGCATTTTACCTCCCTTGCTCCCTGATATAGCATTTATTTATTTGTTGCATTTGTATCCCACATTTTCCAACCTATTTGCAGGCTCAATGTGGCTTACATAATGCCGTAATGGCGATTGCCATTTCCGGATTGAGAAATACAAAATGGTTCTTAAGTGACAGAGTAGATTAAGCAATCAAGTGTAGCGAGTTCATTTCTGGCATGAGAAAGAGTGGTATTCCTATAGAGTTCATGAGTGACAGGGAAAGTTACGCAATCAAGTGTAGAGAGTTTGTTTCTGGAACGAGAAGTAGAGTGGTATAACGATAAAGTTCATTGGTGCCAGAGTACAGTTAAACAATCCAGTGTCAAGAGTTCGGTTTTGTCCCGTTCTGGTATGGGTTTCATTGTCTGGTATTTAGGATGGATCATTGTGGTATGCCTTTTCGAACAAATTGGTTTTTAATAACTTTCGGAAGTTTGTTAGGTCGTGTATTGTTTTGATAGCAGTCGGTAGGGCATTCCATAGTTGCGCGCTTATGTAGGAGAAGCTGGATGCATATGTTGATTTATATTTTAGTCCTTTACAGCTAGGGTAGTGAAGATTCAGGAACGTGCATGCTGATCTTTTTGCGTTTCTGGTTGGTAAGTCTTCGAGGTTTGTCATATATACCAGGGCCTCGCCGTGAATAATTTTATGAACCAGGGTACAGATTTTGAACGCAATACGTTCTTTAAGTGGGAGCCAATGTAGCTTTTCTCTTAGGGGTTTGGCGTTTTCATATTTCATTTTTCCAAATATGAGTCTGGCTGCAGTGTTTTGGACGGTTTGGAGTTTCTTAATGATTTGTTCTTTGCATCCGGCATAGATTGCATTGCAGTAGTCTGGGTGGCTTAGCACCATTGATTGTATCAGGCGGCGGAATATTTCCCTTGGGAAGAAGGGTTTTACTCTTGAGTTTCCACATTGAGTGGAACATTTTCTTTGTTGTATTTTTCGCTTGGCTTTCTAGTGTGAGATTTCAGTCGATTGTGACTCCGAGGATTTGCAGGCTATCTGAAACAGGGAGGGTGTAGTCTGGGGTGTTTATGGTGGTGGGTTTGTTCGTGTTGTATTGTGACAAGAGGATGAGACACTGTGTTTTTTCTGCGTTGAGTTTTAATTGAAATGCATCCGCCCATGAATTCATGATTTGGAGACTGTGTTTGATTTCATTTGTGATTTCAGTTAGATCGTGTTTGAATGGGATGTAAATCGTGACATTGTCTGCGTAGATGTAAGGGTTGAGGCCATGGATAGATAGAGATTTGGCTAGAGGTGACATCATTAGGTTGAAAAGGGTCGGTGAAAGCGGTGATCCCTGGGGTACTCCACATTCTGGTTTCCATGGTGATGATGTGCTCGAATTTGATATCACTTGGTATGTTCTTACGGTTAGGAAGCCCTTGATCCAACTAAGTACGCTTCCCCCGATCCCGAAGTATTCTAGGATGTTTAGTAGTATTTTGTGTACCATTCAATATTGGGGTTATTGAAATCACCCATTATTATAATGTTGCCCAATCTGACAGCTTTCCTAATTTCTGTAAACATTTATTCATCCATCTGTTCATTCTGTCCTGGAGGACCATAGTACAGCACTATCAGTATACTCTTTCCCTTCACACATGAGTGTGGTAGCCATGTTAGTCCACTCTTAAGGTTATCAATAGAAATCAAACAAAATAAAACATGGAAAAGAAAATAAGATGATACCTTTTTTATTGGACATAACTTAATACATTTCTTGATTAGCTTTCGAAGGTTGCCCTTCTTCGTCAGATCAGAAATTATTTCCGATCTGACGAAGAAGGGCAACCTTCGAAAGCTAATCAAGAAATGTATTAATTTATGTCCAATAAAAAAAGGTATAATCTTATTTTCTTTTCCATGTTTTATTCTGTTTGATTTCTATTGATAACCTTCACACATGGAATTTCTATCCTCTTTCCTTTCACACATGGAATTTCTATCCACAAGGATTCCACGCTGCTGTTTCATGTAGAATATTTATTTTATTTGACTCAATTCCCTCTAACATATAGCGCACCCCCCCTCCATCATTGCCATATAATTTGTACCTTGGTAACACAAGTGTCCCACTGATTGTCCTCGTTCCACCAGGTCTCCAAGATGCCTATTATATCCGCCTCTTCATTTACTGCTATATACTCCAATTCCCCAATTTATTTTTTAGGTTTCTAGCATTTGTACATAGACACTTCAAACTGTGTCTTTTCCTAGCATCTACAAGCTGCTTTGAAGTTGACGGGGATAACTTGCAACCTTTACTCTGTCCGCCCACTAAACACTCCTAAGCTTTCTTTCATTATTGAATCCTCTCGATTGGGATTCCCTAGATGTCCTATTTAAATAGTATGCTTTGAGGATACTCCACACCGAACCATGCGCTCCTGGTCGACTGTCTGCTACCCCCCCCCCCCCACCCCCATTTTAGTTTAAAAGCTGCTCTCTCTTTCTTTTTTTAAAACTTAACACCAGCAGCCTGATTCCATCCTGGTTAAGGTGGAGTCCACCCTTTCAGAGTTCCTAACAAATCTAAATCCCTCATCCTTGCACCATCGTCTCAACCAATTCAAAAAATTGAATTTGCAACCAGCTCTCCTCCACCCCCTCTTCCCTTAGTCCACTCTCTCAACCCTATGGATATTAGATTAATATAAAGAACTTAAAGATTATATGGTATATTGTGTGATTTATTTAGTGTTTGCTTCACAGAAAGTAATTAAAATGTAATTAAAACTCTAATGAAAACTCCCCTCCTGTTATCCTAATTAGAATAACTATTAGTTAAGACTATAAATGAAGAGATGTGCTGCGTTGGGCAGGAAAAATGGGAAGGGAAGGGGAGTGGGGGAGGAGTTGATACTGACACAGTTTTGTTGCACAAGAAACTGTGCTGAATATATGGTTTAAGAGTTAGATTGGTAAATAATGGTAAAATTTAAATGTACCATTTGAATTCATTTCCATATGATATTTCTTTCACTTTTGATTACATGCTAACATCATGATGCACAGTACAAAACAGCTGGAAAAATGCTGCTAAAGATCCATAAGAGTCTTTCATGGATCTGCTATAGAGTACATAAAGTTGATTCTGTGTTTGTATACAGTGGTGGAAATAAGTATTTGATCCCTTGCTGATTTTGTAAGTTTGCCCACTGACAAAGACATGAGCAGCCCATAATTGAAGGGTAGGTTATTGGTAACAGTGAGAGATAGCACATCACAAATTAAATCCGGAAAATCACATTGTGGAAAGTATATGAATTTATTTGCATTCTGCAGAGGGAAATAAGTATTTAATCCCTCTGGCAAACAAGACCTAATACTTGGTGGCAAAACCCTTGTTGGCAAGCACAGCGGTCAGACGTCTTCTGTAGTTGATGATGAGGTTTGCACACATGTCAGGAGGAATTTTGGTCCACTCCTCTTTGCAGATCATCTCTAAATCATTAAGAGTTCTGGGCTGTCGCTTGGCAACTCGCAGCTTCAGCTCCCTCCATAAGTTTTCAATGGGATTAAGGTCTGGTGACTGGCTAGGCCACTCCATGACCCTAATGTGCTTCTTCCTGAGCCACTCCTTTGTTGCCTTGGCTGTATGTTTTGGGTCATTGTCGTGCTGGAAGACCCAGCCACGACCCATTTTTAAGGCCCTGGCGGAGGGAAGGAGGTTGGCACTCAGAATTGTACGGTACATGGCCCCATCCATTCTCCCATTGATGCGGTGAAGTAGTCCTGTGCCCTTAGCAGAGAAACACCCCCAAAACATAACATTTCCACCTCCATGCTTGACAGTGGGGGCGGTGTTCTTTGGGTCATAGGCAGCATTTCTCTTCCTCCAAACACGGCGAGTTGAGTTCATGCCAAAGAGCTCAATTTTTGTCTCATCTGACCACAGCACCTTCTCCCAATCACTCTCGGCATCATCCAGGTGTTCACTGGCAAACTTCAGACGGGCCGTCACATGTGCCTTCCGGAGCAGGGGGACCTTGCGGGCACTGCAGGATTGCAATCCGTTATGTCGTAATGTGTTACCAATGGTTTTCGTGGTGACAGTGGTCCCAGCTGCCTTGAGATCATTGACAAGTTCCCCCCTTGTAGTTGTAGGCTGATTTCTAACCTTCCTCATGATCAAGGATACCCCACGAGGTGAGATTTTGCGTGGAGCCCCAGATCTTTGTCGATTGACAGTCATTTTGTACTTCTTCCATTTTCTTACTATGGCACCAACAGTTGTCTCCTTCTCGCCCAGCGTCTTACTGATGGTTTTGTAGCCCATTCCAGCCTTGTGCAGGTGTATGATCTTGTCCCTGACATCCTTAGACAGCTCCTTGCTCTTGGCCATTTTGTAGAGGTTAGAGTCTGACTGATTCACTGAGTCTGTGGACAGGTGTCTTTCATACAGGTGACCATTGCCGACAGCTGTCTGTCATGCAGGTAACGAGTTGATTTGGAGCATCTACCTGGTCTGTAGGGGCCAGATCTCTTACTGGTTGGTGGGGGATCAAATACTTATTTCCCTCTGCAGAATGCAAATAAATTCATATACTTTCCACAATGTGATTTTCTGGATTTAATTTGTGATGTGCTATCTCTCACTGTTACCAATAACCTACCCTTCAATTATGGGCTGCTCATGTCTTTGTCAGTGGGCAAACTTACAAAATCAGCAAGGGATCAAATACTTATTTCCACCACTGTATATTAAAGTTTGGTTACTTGTTCCATTTGTTTTGGACATGAAGGTGGTTCACAGGACACTATAAAATGATTTAATCTGCACATTTAACTACTTGTGGTATGAGCAAAGGCATTTATAAATGACTGAAAATATACACATCTAGCTATACTTGATAAGACAGACCAAAAGATCATACTATAAAACTAAAATAGGGACAGATTACAAAGACACAAAGAAATTATACCAACTCAAGAACAAAGCCCTAGACACCAACTTGGTCACTACAATGCATACAGACATCCCATCTGCAGATAAACTTGTATTTCAATGAAAAAATTGTAAAGCTACGCAACAAGCTACCTCATAACAACGACATTGAAAACTTCCTTAATGAGCTGGACCCAACCACTGGAGAATATCCGGCAGACCGAACCTGGATAAACTTTACCCAACTTACCGTCAATACAGTTACACAGGCGATCAGCAGGTTCTCCGACACTCACAGCAAACTAGATACCTGCCCCAACTACCTAATGAAATCCACCCCTGACCGCTTCATAGCAAACCTCACATCCCACCTAAATGCTTTGGCAAGGTCTCTTCCCCAAGGAATATGGCAACATCCTACTCAACCCGATACCAAAAGACTCCAAGAAAAAATCAAATGAAATCACCAACTACCGTCCAGTAGCATCCATCCCATTGTTAGTCAAACTGATTGAAAGCATGGTAGCCAAACAACTTACAGACTATATAAACAAATTCTCAATATTACAAGAATCAGTGTCAGGTTTTCGCCCCCTCCACAGCACAGAAACAGTACTACTCACTCTTCTAGCCAAATTCAAGCAGGAAATAGCAATAGGGAAAAACATCCTCCTCCTCCTCCTCCAATTCGGCATGTCTAGTGCATTCGACATGGTAAACCATAATATATTAATAAGGTTACTAGATAAGTTTGGGATCGGTGGTTAGTTGGATCAAGGGTTTCCTAACCACAAGAACATATCAAGTAAAATCAAACTCAAACATATCATCACCGTGGAAAGCAGACAGCGGAGTACCACAAGGATCACCGCTATCACCGATCCTCTTTAACCTAATGATGACCCCACTAGCCAAGTCCTTATCCAACCAAGGCTTTAACCCTTTCATCTATGCAGACGATGTCACAATATACATTCCTTACAAATCTAACCTGACAGAAATCACCAACGAAATTAAGCTCAGCCTGAACATCATGGACTCTTGGGCTAATGCATTCCAACTAAAACTCAACAAAGAAAACACACACTGTCTCATCCTCTCATCCCAACACAGCGCGGACAACCCCACAATTATCAACACCCCAGATTACACCCTCCCTATCTCAGACAGCCTGAAAATCCTCAACGTTACAATGGACCGCAACTTAACACTAGAGAGCCAAGGTGTAATGAACTTGACTGAGTTCCTGGAATCATCTCTGGAGGTTGTCACACAAAGAACTACTTTGTTAGTGATATTTGCATTAGAATTAGATAGAGATACTGTACTCAGACTGTCCTTGAGACATTTGAATTCTTTATTTTTAGGTTCAAAAGTAAGGGTTTTCCCGGATTTATCCAGGGAAACCCAAAAGAGAAGAAACATTTCTTTTACAGCGTCCTAGGGTAGTAGCTTTAGGAGCAAATTTTCAATTGAAATTTCCTTGTGTTTGTAGGATACTGTATCAAACAAAGCAATATCAATTTTTTGAACCTAAGCAGTTAGAGGATTTTTTATTAAGCAAAGAGTGTAATTGTGAAAATTTCATCCTGAATGTAACACTGTATAGTAGCTTGAATTAAGTCAACAGAGCATGGTGCAGTCTTTGGTTTAACAATTAGAGAATAGGCTTTGTAATATTAGCTTATAATTTAATTTCTTTTTCTTGGATCAATTCCTAAATTGTGGTCGATAAGAGTTTTTTTTCTATTTCTCTTTGTATTATTGTTTTCCTATGATGATGTTGCATATTTCGTGTATTTTATTCAAGATTTATTGAATAGTGTAATTATTATAATTTGAAAAAAAAAAACCACTAGAAAGCCAAGTGACATCCACAACAAAGAAAATGTTTCACTCAATGTGGAAGCTCAAACGTGTGAAGCAATTCTTCCCGAGGGAAACATTTCGCAACCTGGTACAATTAATGGTACTAAGCCATGTAGACTACTGCAATGGAATTTATGCGGGATGTAAAGAACAAACCTTAAAGAAACTTCAGACCCCTCAAAACACAGCAGCTAGGCTTATCTTCGGAAAAACGCGATTTGAAAGCGCACAACCCCTCCGCAAAAAACTACATTGGCTCCCGCTCAAAGAACGCATTGCTTTCAAAATCTGCACTCTGGTTCACAAAATCATCTACGGTGAAGCCCCTGGATACATGACAGACTTAATCGACCTACCAAATAGAAACACATCCGAATCAACATGAACATACCTAAATCTGCACTACCCAAGCTACAAAGGACTCAAATACAAATCAACATACGCATCCAGTTTTTCCTACATAAGCACACAACTGTGGAACACATTACCAAAAGCCCTGAAAATTATGTATGATCACCTAAACTTCCGGAAAACACTAAAAACTAACCTGTTTAAAAAGGCATACCCTACCGATCCAACACAACTGCCTGATCTCTGCAACACAACAAAACTAAAGTACATAATGGACATAACACAACACTTGCGTTATACGATGCCCTAATGTGGTTACGCCACTTGAACTTTATCTTACCACAACATCACATTGTATTTGTTCACACCGGAGTCTGCAAACGCCTCTCCGGTACTATATAAGCCACATTGAGCCTACAAATAGGTGGGAAAATGTGGGATACAAATGTAACAAATAAAATACTGTATGGAGAATATACTCTAGTAATCCCTTTGACCTGGTTACATGGATGTAAAAGGCTAATTTCTGGTAATTTATTGGTTGAAATTATACCAACTCATACTGGTGAGTCTGGGTATGTTATAGAATCCCTTTTTTCATGATTAATATATAAAATCTCAACATGATGGTCAGTTGTAATTCCAATGGAACATTTTAAAATTCTTGTTTTTGAGCCACAAGGTAGCAGAAAAACATTTCATGCCCTACCAACTTAAGTCACCCTACACCTGTGGCTGCCAATTTAAATTTAAACTAAAAAGTGGAAGATAATGACTGTTCACACCCATGCACTTACATCACAAGGGAGAAGAGGTGGGGTGGGGGGAGGGAACAAATCTTTTAACTAAATCTAATAGTCAAAATAAGTCAGATGTGGCAGTCTCTTGTTTTAGAAGTTACTGAAGAATTCTGGTACATAACACAGGTAACACTGCATTTGTTTTCTACACCGTGAAAGTATTACATAAATCACATAAGCCATCAGAGAGGAAAGTAGCTGTAACAGCATTACAAAAAAAAAAAAAATTTCTCACCTCGAACAAACCACCATTCTCTGGACAGCTTTCATGGCAAAGCCATAGTACAAGAGGGGACACATACTCTGGCTTCAGAGCATTCACCAGATCTGAAAACACAGACAGAGATCAGAGAAGTATCCAGGGACACTTTTATTTTCCCCCCAAAACTATTTAAGACAGCACACTTTTCTTTAAAAACTCAAATTTTTCCACTAAATAAGAGTTCAAAATATAGACATTAGAACAACAGCAATTTACATGGAGTTGTAGTGTGAAAATATCAGTATATATATGAACACACTTATAAAATATACTGCGGTCAATATTAAGTAAGCCAATGAACAGGAATGTTATCTTAACACTGTTACCCAGATAACTTTAGTTGAATATATTCAGCGGAACTAGTGGTTAGGGTGGTGGACTTTGGTTCTGGGGAACTAAGGAACTGAGTTCAATTCCCACTTCAGGCACAGGCAGCTCCTTGTGACTCTGGGCAAGTCACTTAACCCTCCATTGTCCCATGTAAGCCGCATTGAGCCTGCCATGAGTGGGAAAGCGCAGGGTACAAATGTAACAAAAATAAAAAAATAAAATAACTGCTCGCTGAAAAATCTTACCTAAGCTTATCTGGCTCACTAGGGCCTCGGTGCTCAAAAGTAAACGCGGGTACTAGAGGCCAATTAGCACTGTACTAGTGCCTGCATTTACCTTTGCAGAATGTTCAGAGGGATCTAGCACAGCAAACAACTCAAGCGTCAGGCCTTAGCAAAGACAGCATGCAAATGTAGTAAAGCTATTGTTAATGAGGTAATTTTGTATTCCTCCTCAATGCTCAGAAAGGAACACCAGGTTGGGACAGGCATTAGAGTGTTTAAAGAGTATTTCCCATGATCCTCGTGCTTCTCTCATGATTCTTTCTGCAAAATCTGCCGGTTTTGATTGCTTTTGGAAGCAGAAGGAAGCTTATGTAAGCCCTTAAGTGCTGGTTGTGAGAAAACAACAGGCCCCACACATTGACCTCTCTTTCCTGCATCTAAATTTAAAGCATCCACGCTAACAAAAAAAAAAAAAAAAAAATTTTAAACGCCCAAAGTTCACACTGGTGTCTGTTTCCTGAATCTAAATATGGGTGTCCAAGCTGAAAAAAAAAATTTTAAACCACTTATATTTGGGCAGCAGAAAACAGACACCATGTGCTTCATGTTTGGGTTTTACCGGGCGCATGCACACAGGAGCCAAGCTTAACGTGGAACTCTGCTGTACATGCATCATGCACAATCCTTCTGCGCCAAAGTACAATCCTACTGCCAAACTCCCTAACGCTCATCAGTGCGCCTATATTTTCACCTCATTAGAGTTGAACATTAGGGCGCTATTTTTCTACGCTGTTCCAGGTGTATTTTTACGGCATTATTCAGAACAACGCTGGAGTTTTGAGCATCGGGGCCTTGAAGAATGCTGCACCAAACCAAGAAACAAGTAGGGATCAGCGGTGCTCAATCTCCCCTCCTTTCTGCACGCAATATCATCCTAAAAAGGAAGCATGAACCGAATGTGTCGTCCCTCCACCAACAATACCATGGTATGAAAAATTGTACTGAAAGCCCAGCAGAACAAAGAGAGGGTCTTACTCCATCCCCCAGTGGGCTGTAGTCTAAGTGTCAGTAAAGCATGGAACCAAAACGGTGAAGAAACAGATTAGTCCCTTCACTGTTATTTCAGTACCATGCTATTTTGTGACTTTGCAGTCAGTGAAGGGATCAAACTACATTAACATCCAGGAGATAGGAGTCTAAACCCTGACTCCCCCCTCCTCAGGATGCTCTGAGCTGAACAGTCCCTCTTCCTCTAGCCCCATCCTCCAGAAGTAAGAGCACAGATGCATAAAAATTAGTTGTAAAACATCAGGCTGCTGCCAAAGGAGGCTAGTGATGACTCTCCCTCATGCCTCCTCTTATGAGCATTGCATCAAGTGGTCTGGAGGCACAGGAGAAAAGGTTTTCCAGTTACAAAAACATTTTTTTCTCCTTTATGTCACTACAAGTGTTCTGAAAGCACTGTCTTAATCACTGCGGAGACCCAGGCAAAGGTATCAGCCTGCTTATCCGACATCGCTGCCTGGATGTCCAACGGCCACCTGAAACTGAACATGTCCAAGACCGAGCTCGTCTTTCCACCAAAACCCACTTCTCCTCTTCCTCCACTTTCTATCTCAGTCGATAACACCCTCATCCTCCCCGTCTCATCTGCCCGCAACCTCGGAGTCATCTTTGACTCCTCCCTCTCCTCTGCGCACATCCAGCAGAGAGCCAAGACCTGTCGCTTCTTCCTCTTTAACATCAGCAAAATTCACCCTTTCCTCTCTGAACACACCACCCGAACTCTCGTCCATGCTCTCATTACCTCTCGCCTTGACTACTGCAACTTACTCCTCACCGGCCTCCCACTTAGCCATCTATCCCCCCTTCAATCCATTCAGAACTCTGCTGCACGTCTTATATTCCGCCAGAACCGATATACTCATATCACCCCTCTCCTCAGGTCACTTCACTGGCTTCCAATCAGATACCGCATTCAATTCAAGCTCCTCCTTCTTACCTACAAATGCACTCAGTCTGCCGCCCCTCATTACCTTTCTACCCTCATTTCCCCTTACGTTCCCGCCCGAAACCTCCGTTCACAGGACAAATCCCTCCTCTCTGTACCCTTCTCCACCACCGCCAACTCCAGGCTCCGCTCATTCTGCCTTGCCTCACCCTATGCTTGGAACAACCCTTCCTGAGCCCATACGCCAAGCCCCCTCCCTGCCCATCTTCAAATCTCTGCTTAAAACCCACCTCATTGCTGCGTTCGGCACCTAACTCTTACCGTTCAGTAAATCCAGACTGCCCCAATTTGACCGTTCACTTGTCTACTAGATTGTAAGCTCTTTTGAGCAGGGACTGTCCTTCTATGTAAATTGTACAGCGCTGCGTAACCCTAGTAGCGCTTTAGAAATGTTAAGTAGTAGTAATCTTATTACAAATACATTTGTGCTGAGCTCAAAAGACAACTTGGCAAGATTAACACTATTACATAAGTCCTCAGGTAAATATTTTTGTGAAGACTACAGAACAAAAGATTTGAACATTTCATATTTATTTTTTTTAAAGAAAGGGTTTATATTTATTCTGTAGCCACCTTGAGCATATTGAAGCGTTTTATGTAGGTGCTTTAACATTGCCTAGGGTACATGCATATAGTAGGGACTTGTAAAACATTTCACATATTTTTATGCAATCTACCCGTAGGCAATCCTGGGGCAGCAAAGAAGGATGGGGTGGGGGTAGACTTTAGTACTTATGCACATGATGTAAAATATATGTCTATATACCAATTCTTACCAAAATGTACTCATTCATCATCACTTCTGCTTCGGGGCACATGTTACTGTGGAATATCTGGGGGAAGCAATTATATAAAAGGCAGGGAGGCACATATGTAGCCTTTCTAAAGCAGGCAGAACATATGTGCCTTGACCACTTAGTAACCTCTCTCTAAAATTATCATTATAAATATAAATCTCCACACACACAGTGCTGAGAAACAGGATGTGAATCCCTAGGAAAGGCTGCGTTTTAGCACAATTTATTCTAAAATAAACCCAAAATAGGCAGATGTCATTGGATAAATAACCCTGACAGAAAATGTTATTGAATAAATAATAAAAAGTACAAAGGTTCAACAATAAGTATCCTTGCATTTAAAAGAATGTGAACCCTTTATTCAATTAACTGGTGGCATCTCCTTGAGCAGTAAACACTTCAACTAAAGGTTTTCAATAAGTGTTCATCAGCCTCTCACATCATTCTTGAGGAATTTTGGCTCATACCTCCATAAAGAACTGTCTCAGCTCTGACATCTGAGGGCTTCCTTTCATGAACAGCTCATTTCAGTTCTTCCCACATTTCAATAGGGTTTAGGGTGGGACTTTGTGAGTTGGCCAATGTAAAATACAAAATCTCTTCATCCATTGTGCAGTGGATTCATTTGAATGATTCATTTTTTATTAATCTGTCCATTATTCCAGAAGTTTTGTGGGACATTTTTGCCAATAGAGAGGACAGCAGTAAATGTTTTTTTGTTTTGTTTTGTTTTTTAAACAATGATTTATTCCTATGAATCTTTCCATGAACACCATTCCTATTCAGATTTTTCCTCAAGATTAACACATGAACCCTCACATCAGTGCAAGCAAGAGACTTGTGAATCTTTAGATGAAAATCTGTCGCTTTGTGAATGATTTTCTAGTTTCCATATTGGGTTTCCATGACAGGATGACTTTTCCTGGGTACAGTCACTGCAGTCTTCAACTTTTTTCCATTTACAGACTACTTTCTGACAGCAAAGAGATGTCATCCCAAATATTCAGAAATGGTCTTAGGATGCTTTCCAGACAAATGAGCATCAGCTGTTCTTTCATTAAGCCCTGATCTGAAACAAGCTGTTTCATGCAAGAAGTCCTTAAATATCAGAGTGAAATGGCTTTTTGTGGAAGAATGAGGAAGAATTCTTCATGGGCGATAAGAAAGTAAATCAACAATATTGTTGAAATCATTGCTGCTCAAGAAGTGCCACCACTGATTGGATAAAGAATTTGTATACTATTTTCCTCACAAGGCTATTTATTGATGAATATTTTTATTGAATAAATAATTTAAAAAAAACATCCTTTTCGTTTGAGTTTATTTATTTAATAGGGTTCTCTCTCATGGGGTTTAGATAAGATCAAACCATGTTTTAAGTATACATTGTCCTAAAATATGGACCATCTAGATTTCACAAAATTTGCCTCACTACTGTGGAGGTAATTTTATAGTCGGTCATTCATATGCATGTTGACCTATTATAAGATACCAGCTGACATGTACTCTGACTGAAGGAATGCTCAGGGGCAGAATTTAGGCAGACACCATATATGCGTGTAGATTATTTAATACCTTTAATCTACAAACATAAGTAGGCGAAGAATGTGTCTTCATTTACAACTACTCTCAAACAGGTGTAAACAATCATGCCTACATTCTATAAAGATAAGCAGGCACCAACTGTTATAAATTTATCATCTGGATGTGATTGTACAGTGCCTTCTTAAATCTTATACTTTTTTACATTCTGTTCTCTAAAATTGGATTTCAAAATGCATTAATGGAGGAGTTTGTTTCACTTGTCTACACAACTAACTTTAACTGGACAGGATAAATCTTAATTTTGTTGAGGAAAAGTGCAATGGATTCCTTTGGGCATTAACACTATTAAATAATCCCTCAGGTAAATATTTTTATGAAGATTAAAGAACAAAAGATTTTAACACTTCATATTTATTTTTTTTTAAGAAAAAGTTTTTTATATTTATAGGGGCAATTCTATAACCACCTTGAACATACTAAAATGTTTTATGTTCTCAAGTAAGCATGTCAACATTGCCTAAGGTACATGCATAAAGTAGGGACTTGTAAAACATTCATGTGCAGGGGCTTATCCTGCACATGAATCCAATTTAACTAATAAAAATTCTTTCCATAGTCAGACCTGCAAAAAATGGCAAGGCCTAGGTAGATGATAGGTCCTGATCACATGTCAGATGATGGACTTCTACAAGTACGTTGTCAATCTGGCCTTAGTCTAATAGTCATGATGTTGAAGAATGCTCTGCTGAAGGATGTCCTAATTAGGAAGGTACCGAGTTTGAGGTTAGACAACCCCCGAGTAAACCATGTCCACAGTGAGGAGTATATTACAGTATATTGCAGCAATTTGCTTACTGCTCTATTATTTAGTATTTTATTATTAATTTGTAATGTATTTCTGTTAATTAATGTGTGTCATTTAATTTGAAACTTTTGGCCTTCTCTTCGATATTTTGGACTCCTGAAGCAGACCATTAGGCCAAAACACAGCCAGTGTCAGGTCCTTCATTGTTTTAACAAAGAACTGTTTCAATCTCTGAAGTGCACACTACACTGTGTGTTTTTCTCTCCATTGTGTTGTTTCGTTGGATTGTTTCTAGAGTTTGGACTTCCTAGCTTGTGTTTGTTTAGGTTAGATTGAATGTAGACACTTAACGTAGATACCTAGATCGGGGTGCTCAGACTGCTTTTGCAATCAATAAGTTCTCCCGTCCTAACCTGGAAGTAACCGGGCTGCGTGCAGCGCTGCCTGATTACCGCCAGGTAAGCCCCTGCCACTAAAAATACAAACAATTTCCTATGCACCTACCGGAAATGGTGCATGATAGGGGAGGCACTACCACCAGCTCCCGCGGTAGGTCAGTGGTAGTGCCAGATTGGCACAAGCCAACACCACAGTAGCTCTACGACGGAATTGTAAAAGGGCCCCCCTAAATGCCTTAAACTGAAGTTGATAAAATTAAACCAACAAAGTCTGCCTAAGTAAAAGTGTCCAAGTTAAGGGCACAGGGCTGGAAATCTCTTTTGAGTGGTCTAACTCCTTAACCAAGGGAATTAAATTTAGCAGCCTAGATTTACTAGATGCATTAAGCACACTGCACGTGGATAGCGCAGAATTTTGTTAGAACATGTCTATATTCTTAACTCTTTAAAAGTCCAGTGCATAGATCTCATAAGTATCAAGCAATCTGAGTTTGGAGAAGTTTTTAGGCCTTATGATTTAAGTTCACGCAAAGTAAAGTAAATGGGATAGTCTTCTAAGCCTTCCAATTACACCGCGCCGAGGAACTAGACAAGCCTAAATTTCCCTTCCTGCTGTTATTTGTAATGGTAATGGAACTGCTTGGAATCTGTATCAAGGATAATGCAGCTATCAAAGGAATTCAAGGGCCCAGGGGATTCAGCACAAAGTAGCTAACTTGTAGAAAATATCCTTTTGTATCTGCAAAAGTCAGTATTCTCTCTCCTCAAGTAATAACAGATATTTTGAAAAGATTTAAGAAATTTGAGATATAAAGTCAAAATGCATATATTGGAGATGTTACTTTTCAAAATAGGAGCTAGAACATGAGACATACCTAATTGGCTGTTTAATGAAGTAGTATAAGGGCTCCCTTGTGAATACTTGGGGGTTAGTCTTTCATATAATTTTTCTTTCAACCCTATTACAGAGATGCAGGTTACCCAGTTCCAGGCTGCAGACTTTTTGGCCTGTCCCAGTTTTGAACTTGCATCCCAAAACGGTGTGGAAATTATAATTTCTGATCCTGACCATTGAATCAGTGCTGCAAGTCTCTTAATCCACCAGGATGAGGTGGTCAGAAATCCAGGATTGTCCCAAAATCTCCAGCATGGAATATGTGCTATTATTGCACTTTTGAAACAGGTCCCAAGGGTTCAGGGGTGTAGCCAGACAACAGATTTTGGGTGGGCCTAGGCAAGAATTGGGTGGGCACCAAGTGTTCTCCCCCCCCCCCCTCCAAAAAAAAAAAAAAACTCAGCTGGTGGGAAAACACTTCTTTCTACCTTGGCAGCAGGAATGTACTGAAAACTGAGAATGCGCAGGTGCCGGTGTCGTGGAGAGTAGCGGTTTCGTTACCATCAGGGGGAAATCTTCAGCTGGCGGAGCTTGGGATTCCCACCAGTTAACACTAAACATGTGCTACTGTTGGGTGGGCCTGAGCCATAAATGGGTGGGCCCTGGCCCACCCAAGCCCACCTGTGGCTAAGCCACTGCAAGGGTTTGGTTGCCAAGACAGATCTTGTGATTGGGAACGGCACCAAACAAACTAAATATTCTCCCCACTATTAACCACCTATTCCTGATGATACCACTAATTAGTGTTCTAGAGCTTCTTTTACAACCTGATAAAGAAGTACTGGCAAATCTCTCTGCAATCTATTAAGTGCCACCAGAGTGGAATGTAATAGATTAGAATGTAGGAAGCAAGAGGGTTGTCCGGCAGTTACAGAATTCATATTCTATTATTGGACTGTTCTTTTAAGAAGAGTTATGAACTCGTGTATAGAACTTCAAGATCGACATTGGGTTATTAGAGAGAAAGGTGGAGCCTGCATAGGAGAATTCCTTCAATTGCTATGGTCTCCCAGGAGAGAGGGATTGGGAGGGGTTAACATTTTCACAGATATTTTATGTGTATATGCACATATTTTATAAAGTAAGCCAGGGATTTTGTGCATACTGAATAGCTGATGCAAATGTTATCACAAATGTTCCATGGGATAGTTTTCAAGGACAAAGTATGTATACACTTTTCCTTTGGGGAAAAAGAAACAAACAAACAAAAAAAAACCTCTCTCATATATTTGCTGCAGAAGTTAGGCAAATTACTCTTAAGTGCTCAGAACCCGAATTGATTCAGGCCCAGGCAACATTAAGACAGGAAGACATGCATTTTGCATTATCTGCAACTGATGCTATGAAGGCCAATGTGATGAATCAATCTGCAGCTAAGTTAGAGCTCAGTTCCCAGCCTGACCTCTGGTTTCTGAATGGAAACTGGCAGTTATGCTGTAATACTGAAGGGGCCTAAACACTGTAGTAACAAATGCTTCTACACTTACACTAAGACCCCCTCATGGTTCTTCACAAGTAGCCGTCTGAAATCTCAAATGAAAGGCTTAACACAATTTGGGTCACTCACCTTCTGGCATGACTGTCTGAGTCAGTCTGGAGCCTGCAGTGGGTGCAATAGCATTACAGTAGATGTTGTACTTCCCACCTTCAATGGCAAGAGTATTGGAAAGGCCTACAAGGCCAAGTTTGGCAGCACTGTAGTTTGCTTGCCCAAAGTTGCCATATATTCCTGCTGCTGAGGACGTCATAATAATTCTTGGGAAAAAAAGAGAGAACATTTTTCATCTTACAGACCACTTCTCAAACACAAGCAGAATTATAGAGAAGCTAGAATGTGACTTCTCTGGTAGTTTTCACAGCATATCTACTATATCCCATCTTTAAAAAAAATTTATAGAAGATGAAAATGATGCAGTCTTAAGAGTCTCCAGGTCTCTTCATTCTCCTTCCCTACAAGCCTCGTCTCTTTTCTCTCCCATCCCCTTCCCTCTCCCTAATTCTCAGACAATGTCCTACTGCAGCCAAAAGAACAAGGCCTAGACCCCCTCCCTCTTTCCCTTATTACCTTATCACCTTCCCTCGTTCCCCTTCCTTCTTCTTCCTATTGCCTCTTCCTCCCATTTCCTCCACCTACTCTTTTTTTGCCAGCTCTTTCCTATTGTAGTTTCCCATCTCCTCTCCATACACCATCCTTCACCATAACATAAATTGAAAAGAATCTTCAAAACAAGTTGAAAATAATTTGTCAATCTAGGGAGCAAAATAACTTTCCAAAAATATAATGCAATGGGATGAATCTTGATATGTGGGGAAAAGCTGGCAAAGAGTTTGAAAATGGGTCAGATGGAACAGAAGCTCTAGAGAATAAGATCATTCCCTCTCCTCAAAAAAGAGACTCAATTTAATGTGTTTTATTTCATTTATTTGGATATTTAACTTGAAAAATCCCCATTAATATATAATAAAACAAAACAAGTCACACAATCTTCACACATACCAAGCCTCAGTGAGGAAAACTGCAAACTATACAACTAATCCCATTAAAACTCAATTACTCTGGAAATAAAAAATGAGTTCTAATGCTCACATAAAACCCAATAGATTCATAACTGTATACAGAGAACCTAGCAATTTATTCCACAAAAACAGACTAGCATAAGAAAAGTTATGGTCCAAGCCCTAGACTACAGAAAGGACAACCAACTTATTTTCTTGTGAACATATAGTGCTCGAGAAGGCACATAGCTTTGCAGCTTGGTTACAACTTGAGTCTATCTGGCTATGAGCAGGCAATGAAGCAAACTTAAAATTCGTGAAGCATGATCTCTAAAATCCACTACCACTACTAACTTGCCACCGCATTCTGGACATGCTGCAAGAGCTTCAGCTTCTTCTTAGGCAACCTTGCTTATCAAACGTAGTCCAAATGTGACAAAATAAACATACATTACTGTCTCAAAATCTTAAGGTAAAAAATAGTGGGCACTGAATAGACCGAATGGCCTTTACCTTCCATCATTATTTATTTGTTTTAACATTTATACCCCACATACTAGAGTTCAATGTAGCTTACAATAAATAAAATTGAGCCTGCAAATAGGTGGAAAAATGTGGGGTACAAATGTAACAAATAAAAAAAAAAGGGCAAAGTTTACAACAGCATAAACTAAACTAAATATCAAGTAAGAGCAGTGTAGCACAAATAAGATGCAAGTTTACTATTAGGGGTGGGCAATGATTAAATATTTTAATCACGCTTAATTATGGCATATATTTTGGGCACATGCTTTTCAATTTTTTTTTTAACGTTCACCTAAACATCCTTTTGAACAAATGTTCAGTGTGGCTGATTATCCTGCACATATATTTTTGAGCCTGCAAATAGGTGGGAAAATGGGGGATACAAATGTAACAAATAAATAAACATTTAATAAATATTTATCTGGTTCTTCGCAGGGTCTACGGCAGCGATTCCCACGTGCTACTTGCAACTAATGCTGATGCCCTCCCTCTGCTATTATGCCAAGGTGAAATAAGATAGGCAGGGGAAGCAGTGCTGGGCAACAGAGGGGAGTTAACATTTTTTGATCAGGATTTTAAAAAATTAATCATAGTTAAAAAACAAAATTAAAAATTAATCAAATAGTGCACTAAATGCCCATCCCTATTTTCTATGCTTATATTTTAAAGACCATAAACTCCGCTTCTCTTAAAAGTGATCACAGGAAGGTCATGCAAAGCCTGCTGGAGCTCTAATACATGTCTAGCTTCCCTGAGGGAAAAGGATAGGTATCTGAATTTGTGAAGCCACCAAGGAACTTGGCAAGTGGGCTGGATTCAGCTTCTTTCATTATGTGAGATAGTTATGACAACAGCTTGTTCTCAATTGTTTGAGTCTGGAGACAATTTCAGCAACAGTAGTGCAAGCAATTTCTTAAGAAAGGGCATGGTTTAGTCATAATGGAAATGGTGATTTAGACACCATTTGACTATGTTTCACATTCCTAGAACTTTCTATGACCAGCTTTATTAAGAATTTGCTGTTTTATTTTGGAACAGTCTAGTACGATTCTGTCCCAGAAGGAGATGAACATACAAGAAAACCTGGCATAAATCACACACAACCAGAAAAGTTTAGAAATGTGCTTTGCAGTGTTGCCTAAGATCAGTGCTGTTATTCACAGAAAGTTGCCTGTTCAGAGTGCTTCTGCAAAATGAGAGAGGATATACAGTGGGGGAAATAAGTATTTGATCCCTTGCTGATTTTGTAAGTTTGCCCACTGACAAAGACATGAGCAGCCCATAATTGAAGGGTAGGTTATTGGTAACAGTGAGAGATAGCACATCACAAATTAAATCCGGAAAATCACATTGTGGAAAGTATATGAATTTATTTGCATTCTGCAGAGGGAAATAAGTATTTAATCCCTCTGGCAAACAAGACCTAATACTTGGTGGCAAAACCCTTGTTGGCAAGCACAGCGGTCAGACGTCTTCTGTAGTTGATGATGAGGTTTGCACACATGTCAGGAGGAATTTTGGTCCACTCCTCTTTGCAGATCATCTCTAAATCATTAAGAGTTCTGGGCTGTCGCTTGGCAACTCGCAGCTTCAGCTCCCTCCATAAGTTTTCAATGGGATTAAGGTCTGGTGACTGGCTAGGCCACTCCATGACCCTAATGTGCTTCTTCCTGAGCCACTCCTTTGTTGCCTTGGCTGTATGTTTTGGGTCATTGTCGTGCTGGAAGACCCAGCCACGACCCATTTTTAAGGCTCTGGCGGAGGGAAGGAGGTTGTCACTCAGAATTGTACGGTACATGGCCCCATCCATTCTCCCATTGATGCGGTGAAGTAGTCCTGTGCCCTTAGCAGAGAAACACCCCCAAAACATAACATTTCCACCTCCATGCTTGACAGTGGGGACGGTGTTCTTTGGGTCATAGGCAGCATTTCTCTTCCTCCAAACACGGCGAGTTGAGTTCATGCCAAAGAGCTCAATTTTTGTCTCATCTGACCACAGCACCTTCTCCCAATCACTCTCGGCATCATCCAGGTGTTCACTGGCAAACTTCAGACGGGCCGTCACATGTGCCTTCCGGAGCAGGGGGACCTTGCGGGCACTGCAGGATTGCAATCCGTTATGTCGTAATGTGTTACCAATGGTTTTCGTGGTGACAGTGGTCCCAGCTGCCTTGAGATCATTGACAAGTTCCCCCCTTGTAGTTGTAGGCTGATTTCTAACCTTCCTCATGATCAAGGATACCCCACGAGGTGAGATTTTGCGTGGAGCCCCAGATCTTTGTCGATTGACAGTCATTTTGTACTTCTTCCATTTTCTTACTATGGCACCAACAGTTGTCTCCTTCTCGCCCAGCGTCTTACTGATGGTTTTGTAGCCCATTCCAGCCTTGTGCAGGTGTATGATCTTGTCCCTGACATCCTTAGACAGCTCCTTGCTCTTGGCCATTTTGTAGAGGTTAGAGTCTGACTGATTCACTGAGTCTGTGGACAGGTGTCTTTCATACAGGTGACCATTGCCGACAGCTGTCTGTCATGCAGGTAACGAGTTGATTTGGAGCATCTACCTGGTCTGTAGGGGCCAGATCTCTTACTGGTTGGTGGGGGATCAAATACTTATTTCCCTCTGCAGAATGCAAATAAATTCATATACTTTCCACAATGTGATTTTCCGGATTTAATTTGTGATGTGCTATCTCTCACTGTTACCAATAACCTACCCTTCAATTATGGGCTGCTCATGTCTTTGTCAGTGGGCAAACTTACAAAATCAGCAAGGGATCAAATACTTATTTCCCCCACTGTATATTCAACAAAACAAAAAGTAAAAAAAAAAAAAAAAACATGCTGACGCGCTAGTGGCCGAATCTGAAACAAGAGGACAGATGTAGATTCTTAAAAAGTTGCTGCAAGAGCCACACACTTGAGGGGTGACTCCCCTGACAAAACACTGGAACCTGATCAGAATTGGATATTTAAATTATTCCTTTAGATGACTTGGACTTGCCCAGTGAGGAGCAGGTGTTATTCATGAGGAAATGTTGCTTGATGGGAAAATGTAGCATTTTGTTGCAGTGCATTCAACCTGAGCCTCCTTCCCCATCACTCTGGAGGAACCAAATGCATAATTTGCTCTGGATGGAGCACCTCTCAGTTACGCAAACTACTTGAAAAAAGATCATTCACTTTATTAAAGTGTGGACTCCATTCTTAGACTCTGACAACTAGATTAAGCAGTGAACTGTTAAATACATTGCAATGCTGATACTTGGACCTAGGCACCACCTTTCCAGTTTAGTAGATGGTAGTTTGCTTTTTGGATTCTCTCCTAATCGCTTGTAGGGACAGTTAGGAATGTTTTATTTTATTGTTGTTTATGTGTACTCATACGATTTTGTACTTTTGGTTTATAAAACTTTAATAAAAATGAGTTATATTTTTTTTTTTTGAGAGACCAACTAAAGAATATTCTGGTCAGTAGAGCTGTTATGAAGGAAAAGGTCAGTGACAGAACTTCAAGATTCAAGGTTATATTTAATTACCCGCTTAGGGCCAAAGCAGTTACATATACGGTATAGTCTTGATTATCCATCCTTCGCTAATCCAACCATCCGGTGTATCTGACAGACCCCTGGTGACGTCATCAGGTTTCCATTAAGAACTGCACGGCTTCTCTTCCTGTTTTCCGACTTCACATGCTGCAAGGAAGCCATGTTTAATCTGAGACCGTGCTTCTCTGCAAAGGAACCATGCTTTGCAGCTGATACTCAGTGCACTCATCGCCATTAAGAAGCTCGCGGCTACTCTTCAGTTGAAGTTTTAAGCAGAGACTTTGCTTTTACAGCACAGCAGCATTCTTTCCTATAATGTTCTTGGTCACATGCATTACACCAATGGTCTCTAATTGTTCTCATACCTCACACTAACAATATCGGCTTTTGTCACACCTAGAATGCAAACCACACTGAACCCTGGAAAGGGAATATTAGCGGTATACAAGAATTGATTTGATTCCTCCAATGACAGGTGCTTAACTGCAGTGGAAAGGGTGAAATAACTTTATACAGCCAACATGATCCTTTACAAGTTATGTTTGGGCTACTCCAGTAGAAGATATGTAAAGATTGGTGGAATTATCTTTTGGAGAGTTCTAATACTTGTTCATTTAAAAGGCAGCACAGTCTGTAAAGAGTCCAGTGGTGAGGGAACCGTTGAAGTTTTAAGTTGAGACCTTGCTTTTAGAGCACAGCAGCAATTTTTGGTCAGTCAAGAGAGGAAAAAAGTTGTTTTGGCTATAAAGCAGAAACTTTTGCAGAAAGAAAATGCTAAAGAAAGTTGAGTTGAGACCTCGCTTTTCCTACCAGGGAACCATTTTTTTTTTAATACAAGACCGTGCTTTTGCAGAACTTTTTGGACCTGACATGCTGCACTGTGTGACCAGAGAGCCTGTTTTTCCTGCCAGGGAACCACTTTTGATCCGAGACCGTGCTCTTGCAGCATGCAAACCATGGTACAATTCTTGTGTACAATGAGATTTATGCAGTACAGTACTGTATGTACACCCATTCCTGTTTGTTTGTTTATCCTTACGTTCATTCTTAGATCTGGAGTTTCCAGTTCTGCTGTATTGATTTCTGCTTCAAACTATTATTGATTGGCTCTGCTCGGTTCACATTGCCTGGTGTAGAAGACAACTCTGCAGCATGCCACAAGGCAATAGCATGAACTGATCCAGAAGGGAGCAATGAAATTCCAAAAGGTAGCCAACCCGCAGAAGATCCAAGGCCCACTGGAAAAGCTGTAGGCACCCTCCAATTGGAGGCTGGGCCCCCAAAACTTCATTGGGCAGAACAGCTGGAGTCTGAGGACCCCTGGGCTCTATTGCGGCCTCTGCGACACCCTCCCTGAAAGGACCGAGCTTGGGACCAAAACCACTCCTGTAAGGCACCTGAGAAACTAGGAAGGCAAGCCCGCCAGGCGTACCTAGAATGGCCACAGGAGCTTCCCAAGAAAGTGGAACATACCCGAGACTTGAGCAAACACAGCACCTTAGACTCCCCCAAGTCTTTGAACAGCTTCTCACGATCTGGTAATTGGCTAAGATGCACTTTAGATGCCTCCAGCTCCAGAGACTGCCATGGCCAGTTCACCTCAGAAAGCCCCGTGCCTCCTGAGACTCCCACTGCTCCTGGGGTGAGAAGACTGGCAGACATCGCTTCAAGCAATAGGTCTGATGCCAACAACAAAATAAAATCGGGAGAGAAAGAGGGGGCTAACCCCTTCCAGCCTGCAACTGGGGGGGGGGCTCTGTCGGCCTAACTGGCCCTGCCACCAAAGACTGAGAAGAGCCCAACAAAACCAATAGTTCTGCTATGCCTCGAGCGGCCTCCTCCTGGCCTTCCAAACACTCTGCAGTCACAGCCAAACCCAATCCCAAAAGACCCAGTGCTTCAATAGACAAGGGTTCCCCAGCCGATGCCTCCTTGCAGACACGGCAAAGACCAGTCACCAGCGCTAGAACTCAGCGCGGCTTTGAAACTGGAGCCACCATGGTAAAAAAGTGGGAACCCAGCCACTGACCTCCTCCGAGTGCCAAACACAGGCGGAGAAACTGAACACTGGAGAACTTGAAGAACAGGAGCTGACAGAGTGTATCGATAACTGTTGTGCTCTTCTCAGTTTTTGTTTGTTTTTTTTGGTGGTGGGGGGGGGGGTTTGTAACAGTAAGAAGCTCTGGTTCCACTTAGGCACGCCTGAAGGAACCCCTCTCTAAATAGGGGGGAGAGGGGACCGAGGGAATCTCAAAGGGGGAGGGACCCGCACCGCAAAGTGTGCACCCCCAGAGGACTAACCTGAATAATGCAGGTCGCCTACTGCAGGCAGGGAAGGCAGTACACAAGGCAGTTCGAGCACCAAGCGAAGCTCTGGTTCCACTTAGGCACGCCTGAAGGAACCCCTCTCTAAATAGGGAGAGAGGGCAGAGGGAAACTCAAAGGGGGGGCAGGGACCTATACCTCAGAGTGTGCACCCCCGGGGGACTACCCTGAAAAATGTGGGGCCCCTACTGCAGACAGGGAAGTCAGTACACAAGGCAGTTCAGGCACCAAGTGAAGCGCTGCAGGCAACACAGCCTGCCAGCTGACTGATGGAATGGACAGTGCTTGCTGTAGTTCAAAATGAACTACGCCTTGCTGTTACAATGGAAATCTGCGTTTTTCTGTTTTGTTTTACGGAACAAGCTTCACAATCTGTTGTTCAGAAAAGAGAAGACTGAAACAGAGAGCTAAATTGTCCCAGCCAAATGTTTTTGTTTTTTTTTAATGGAATACAGAATTCAGGACCCACAGCATCTACTTACCATCTGCTGAGGAGTTTGAGAAATACTGAGGAGTTCAGGTCTGCACAGCACCAAGTACAGCCACTTCACAGTTAATTCTTAGATCACACCATCTGCTGGTAGGAGGACATATACCCACTCATAGGGAATGTTTCAGAGCTAGACACTAAGGGGACTAATTTAAAGAAAATTGCACATGAAATCAGAATGCTGCTTAAAAATTATCTTAGCTAGGGTAGGAGTGGATAAACACGTCCTGCTATACCGTGTTTCCCCGAAAATAAGACACCGTCTTATATTAAATTTTGCTCCCCAAGACCTGCTAGGTCTTATTTTCAGGGGAGGCCTTATTTTTCGGGGAAACATCGGGGTCACCCCCCCACCCGAGATCGCCGGCTCCCCCCCTCGATCGGCGGCTCCCCCTGCCCTCAGTCGCTCCCGGCACTAACCTCTTAAATGCTTCCTTTCACTATTCATCTTCGCACTCGCCGCAAGCAGCAGGGCAGGCCACTCCTTCCTTCCATGTCCCGCCCTCGCCTGACGTAACGTAACGTCAGGAGAGGGCGGGACACGGAAGGAAGGAGTGGCCAGCCCTGCTGCTTGCGGCGAGTGCGAAGGTGAAAGGAAGCGGTTAAGAGGTTAGTTCCGGGAGCGACTGAGGGCGGGGGAGCCGCTGATCGAGGGGGGGAGCCGGCGATCTCGGGTGGGGGGGTGACCCCGATGTTTCCCCGAAAAATAAGGCCTCCCCTGCTAGGTCTTATTTTCGGGGGAGGCCTTATATTTTCAAATTGCAGCAAGACCTCTACTAGGTCTTACTTTCAGAGGATGTCCTATTTTCGGGGAAACACGGTAGTATGTGCTGTGGGAACAATACAGATACACTCTTTTTGGGGTGTTACTGACACTAAATGTAAATTCTGAAAGAAATGGGTCCCAAACAAGACTAGCGTTAGTAAGTCAGGTGTCGGGTGCAAATGTATTCTCCGCACCCTTAGATCCAAGCCCACTGTGCCAAGATAATAGAAAGAACTAATTCCACACCCAAATATTATTAAAAATAGGGTATTATTTTATTTACAATAGCAGCAAATAAGAAAGACATGAATAAAAGACAAAGACATTCCCATTACAAAAATAGCTTAGAGTAAACGCCCGCAAATCCCTAACTAGACTCTGAAGTACAAAGAGTCACTCTAACCCCAGAACATTAATGCCATCCTTCAGATATCAGCGTGTCCCTCAGATGATCAGTCTCTCCAAAGCAGGTCTGCTCCTCAGAGAAGATCTTGGCACAGTTGCCTTTTGCTCTGATAAAGGCTCCTTTTTATAGAGAAATCAGAAGCTGTATCTATACTGCTGATGTACTTTCTGTCCTTGGAGTAAAATAAACAAGTACATGTTGACCAGCCACAGTGTCTCCAAGAGTCCTGCATTGACTTCAATTCTGATAACAACCTGATTATCCTGGAACATCATGGCCTTGTCAGAAGCTTCCAAGTACAGTAAACCAAGGAAGAAGGGACATATATTTTATTTATTTGTTGCATTTGTATCCTACATTTTCCCACCTATTTGTAGGCTCAATGTGGCTTACAATTTTCCATCAAGACTTATGCCATTTCAGAGTACAGATACAATTGGTAATATATATAGAAACATGGATGATATAATGAACAATCAGGTAAAAAAGGGAGAACATACAATTGGAATCATATATTGAACATGGATTACATAGTAAATTAGGCAGTACGATACTAGAATCAAGACTCATATTTATGAACCTAAAATCTACACAGATCCCTAGACTCCCCTTTATAAACAAAACACACCTTTGTCCCCCATAACTATTCTTACAGCATTTGCTACAGTTGAAACAAAATAGAAGTTCTTCATAAGAAATAGACTAGCTTCCCATTCCCTTCTTTATGAAGAGGGTCATTGTGCCTTTGTTTTACTAAGTTGATAATTGAAGAAAGAATGACTGATCACTGGATCACCTACAAAGAATAAACTGCCTATTCACGAGATTCACTACTGTCATGGCATGTGCAAAACTAATCCATTTGGAGACATTGCTCCCGAGAGAAATCAAATGTAGTTCAACAAGGCATAAAATGAATGCAGACAGACTAAGATCTTACCTTCCAAATTTCTGGTTCTTCATATAGTTCCATGCAGCTCTGGTGACCTTAAATGATCCCATCAAATGAACTTTATGGATTATATCTGGGAAAACATGAATTGAAGATAGTGTGGCGTTTCGTGTTTTGCTATATTCCCAACAGTAGCTAACCGCTTAACACCTTGGCCTTCACTCAGTCCTCAAGAACTGCCAACAGGTCAGGTTTTCAGGCTATCCCTAATGAATATACAAAAACAATTTGCTTACAGTGGAGCTAGTAAGCATGTAAATATCCTTCATAGAGACAGCCTGAAAACCTGACTCGTCAGCAGCCCTCAAGGACTAGGAGTGAAGACCAACTGTATATGCCAAACTTAAGTGATCAATGACAGCAGTAGTGATTTGGTTTATTGCAATACCCAAGCTTTTTTGTTTCCCCAGCAAACATTCATGATCTGAACTAACCATCCCTTGGTGCAGGCGTTTGCCATAATATGGCCGTGTCAGGTCCTCTGTCCTGGTTTTATTTGTTTGCCATACTGGTATACTGTTTTTATTACCACTTGTGACCAAAAAATAAATAAATAAAAGATTGGGGTAGAGATCCCTCTGGTATTTTATTGTTTGGGGAGAGGGGCTTGCCACTTTTGGATTCTCAAGGAACTAGCTGGGCAGTTTCATTTTCAGGCTGTGGCCATTTTAGAAAGACCCCAACATATAAATACCTTCTACATATGTAGATTGTACTACAGCTATTAACCGTAATTCTAGAAAGCTGCTATTTACTTGTGGGGATCCACACTATGTCTAAATGAGAGGGAGTGCTTTGCATGGGCCAGTATCAATATGCACTCCCATTTTGTAAGGGAAGCACACATTGATAAAGAACATGTTAGGCATCGGCATATAGAGCTGTTCCAAAGCACACAATGCCTGCCCAAAGGGGCAGCTGCAAAGGCTAAGAGCAGCCCCTCCCCTCCTCCCCAAACATCCTTGGCCCTCCCCCTAATGACCCCTCCTATCACCACCCTGTGAAATTGACAACCCTCCCTCCACACCACCACAAATCTCATCCACAGGCTTACGGGATGTAGTGAGAACTGGTGTGAGGCATTTGCTCCAGTTCCCACTAGTTATCAGGGGCTCTGGCAAGGTCAGGATGGGATCAGAGGTGTGGGGTTGTTGATGCCACACAATAATTTCAGGGGAGAAGGGATGATCTGTGCAGCTGACGGAAGGTATCGGGTTGTGTGTGCAGCTCAGAAGTTGTTGAATTTAAAGAGCTGCTCCCATGCACACACAGGGTGAAGCAGCACTATTTTTCCCACATGCATTTTTTTAGAGATCACTACTCCTGCGGAACATAGAGAAACACTGCACGTCTTTACAAGTATTTTACAAGGAGACTGCATTAGGCAGAGCCTTTGTAGAATACAGTGGGAATTGTGCATGTACCAACCTGGATGTCTCAATTCCCATCCTTTCAATAACTGAACTCTAAATCTACATGGAACATACACAAGAAAGCAAGAACTCACCCCAATCTGAATCACTGATCCTAGCAAAGGAACGGTCTCTCAAAATTCTGCAATAAAAATGAAAAGAAAATGAATATTAAGCAACAAGATCCGATATGCAGAATGACTTAACCAGGCAGAGCAGCTCATACCTGTTTAAAATTGAAGTGAGCAGGTTACACCGCAACTGCACAGTGCCACTGAAAATCTGGTGCGACTACTGTGGCACTTGCCAAGTAGTGTTGGACGGTCCAAGAGTGGAGATGGAGAGGAGCCGAGAGTTATGCTGGTGCTGGTGATATTCAGTGTCAGTGGCCACGTAGCTAATTGGGCAAATAAAACCAACAAAAGGAATCCTGATTTTGCCCACTTAGCTATGCCGGAACGGCACCGAGTATCGGCCGTACTCGCAGAACCTTCAGGCACTGCTAAAGACACAGATATTGAGTGCCGGTGCTTGAATATGGCCAGGTCTAAATTAAACAGCAGCAGTCATTTAAAGAAACGTGGACTGCCATCGGCTGTATATTAACCAGATACATGTAAACTCAATGTATAGAGCAAAAAAAAAAGGCCATAATATTCAGATTTACTCACCCAGCATTGTTGATAATGATATCTGAAAAAGGAGATACAGATGCAAATGAACCAGTAAAACTATTTATTCAAAAAAAGTGCTGCTGATAAGTGGAGAACTCGAACGCCCCACGAGAAGACACAAACAGAGAAAAGAGAGGGATGTTTGACCACGGAAAAACAAATCCTGGAGACAAAAATGTATAAAAAACCTAATGGTACTGTCTATATTTTTCTTGATTTTCTTTAACATATGGTTATTATTATTCATTTGTGTGTACTTTATTATCATTTTTTAATGATACGACATACATATATATGTATTTGTGTGGTTTTATGATTAAGTTTCAATATGAGCTATATATAATTCTTTTCTGTCATTATTTATTATCATTGCTTAACGACTATTTATTTATATATGCATGTTTTTTATAGACTCCTGAGGCAGGCCTGACGGCCAAAACACAACAGTTGTGTCGAGTCTTTTTTAATAATAAAGAAGTTTTTTAACATTTTTGTCTCCAGGATTTGTTTTTCCGTGGTCAAACATCCCACTCTTTTCTCTGTTTGAAACTATTTATTCAGACATGATAAACAGTACTGCATTAGAAAAATAATATTTTTTCAAAATCCCACTTGCTCATCTACGGTAATTCAGAATGAGGAAGACCTGATGGTCCTGTAACAGTACTGCATTACTGATGAACTCGCAGCATGACTTCCTTTGGCCATTTACAGTTTATTCACACTATGAGGGTAGTAGCGGTGCGCACAGCTCCTAGAGCAGGGTTCATGGACTTTGGACCTCAGGTGCTGCCCACAGATATGGTTTCCAGAATAGCCAATGTAGACTATTAAGCCAGGTTCTAAAACCAAATATCTGCAAATATCCTGAAAGTCAAGGCAGTTTGCCACCCCTGATGTAGGGGAAAACAGCACTAGATATAGACATTGATAGCACTTGATGGCTATCTTATAGAAAGGCACGGTCCTCTTCACCCTTCAATTTGCATCCAAGGAGATATCATTGCAATGCCTGTTTTATGCTAGGAATAAAGCATTGCAAGGCCCCAGAAACAGGGAATGGCAAGAAGCCACCCCTTTCCTTCTCTCATCCATTATTATTCTTTCCTATAATGTTCTTGGTCTCATGCATTACACCAATGGTCTCTAATTGTTCTCATACCTCACACTAACAATATCGGCTTTTGTCACACCTAGAATGTAAACCGCACTGAACCCTGGAAAGGGGATATTAGCGGTATACAAGAATTGATTTGATTCCTCCAATGAAAGATGCTTAACTGCAGTGGAAAGGGTGAAATAACTTTATACAGCCAACATGATCCTTTACAAGTTATGTTTGGGCTACTCCAGTAGAAGATAAGTAAAGACTGGTGGAATTATCTTTTGGAGAGTTCTAATACTGGTCCACTTAAAAGGCAGCACAGTCTGTAAAGAGTCCAATTTTCTCCAGGATCTGTCCAGCCACCAGAGCCTTTTGTTTAACAGAACTAACATATCTGTAGGGGGCAACTCTTATAACGGGGCGCTACAATTTAGGCAGTTCATGAGCCTATTCTATAACTGCAAGTATACATGCAATTTCTATTTCAGAATACAAGCCTACATCAGCAGCTACTCACTCACATTGAGGTACGCGTACGCCCACTTACACCGTGTCAATAGCAGGCATAAAGGTGCACACCTAAATCTGGTGCTTATGTGCGTAAGTGGGAGACACACCTAAGCTCCTCCCCCTGTGCATCCTCCTTGTATTTACACACTAAAATTATAGAGTGGTGCTGAGCGTAAGCCTAGCACTTTTGTTACATTTACAAACTTTAAGTGCCAGTATTCTATAACTTATATGTGCAATCGGCACCTAACTTTAGGTGACCTGGTACATTACATGAGCTATTCAAAGGTTACAGTAGGAAGGATAACCTTTAGGTTCAAGTGAGGCTCCCTTTCGAGCAGTAGCTCCCAAACAATGCAAATCAGGTGAGCATTGCTAAAGTAAGAGACATGTCACTGGAGCTCGGAAGTATTCAGAGATAGAGAAGTGATACTTGAAGGGAAGAGGGGATATATACACACTGGGGGCAATCCCCACTTTCAGGAAGCAGCAAGGAAGGGGTCAGACCAATGACTTGTCCAGTCCTCTACCATTAGGTTTCTCAGAGAGGGAGGTGGGTATAAGAAATTAACCAAAAATCTCCAGATCCCACTAGCCAACTCTATAAAATATCCATAAAAATTTTAGTAATGAGTAATTTTTTAACATGGGTTTTAGTTTTGGTACACTATAAGAATTATTCAAAGGCTGCAAATGCTTCAGAATTATGCAGTGAGGATGTTAACAGGATTTTATTATTTCCAGCTTAAGATTCATCTTGGTTTTCACACTCTTGAATGTCTTAGGTCCTATATATTTAAAAGATGCTATTATAGTATGTCCTGGTAAGAAATCTTGGATCACTCACATGAAAAATTATCCCAATTGGCCATGATTATTGATGAGGGGAGGGGATGAGGGGAGGGAGAGAGGGAGAAGTGGGGCATTTTGGGAATTGGAAGCATATTGAAAAATCAACAGTATGCTCTCCTATACGTATGGATGATGACAGATTTGTAAAGGGTTGCTGGGGGAGAGGGGAGGGTTGGGGGAAATTACAAGATAGGGGAGGGTGATCTTGTTACTTGGAATAATCTTTGTTTTGGAAAGTTTTCTAACTGTGATTGTATGATTTATTTTCAATAAAAACCATTTATTGATTAAAAAAAAAAAGAAATCTTACATTATTTCCTTAAAGGCTAACTTAGGAACAAATGGTGATAGATGCCTTGCTATGAAAAAATCTGAAATGTCTAATAAAAGTGTCTATTTGCCTTTATAAAATACTCTCAGAAATTGCCATATTATGGGTTTGTATGTCTTCCTTGCTTTATAAAATAAATTACTTGGGCAGCCTCTCTGAAATCAGGAAGACTGTCCCAAAATGCTTGTAATACATCAAACTATGCAGGTTACAATGCTGACAGCATTCCCTACAGACACCATTGTCCTCAAGTATATTATAAGGTATCCAGAGTTTCTACTTTTTGAACTACTTTCCTCACATCCAAATAGCACAAAAGCCTGAACAGAACCCAGTGGTCTGTTTTTCCAAGTCCTCTAGTAACAGCAAAGCTTTGGTATATTTTGAAGACGTTAATGAAAGCTCTTTCAGCAGACAAAGCAACATTTTACCTGTGGAAATCAGTCTTTGATAACTGCCCAATTTGTCCACAGGTATAAGATAAACTGGTTGTTCCAACAGTAAACACACTATTACCCATGGACCAGATCAATGTATACTGTGCTTGTAGTTTTATATAATCAAAACTGAGGGGACCTTTTACTAAGGTACACTATGCCCTAGCATGGGCTTACCGGAGGACACGTTAAAGCATTCTGCAGTAATTTACCTTTTTACATGCTCTAACTGTGCAGGATTTATTTGTTGCTATTTATGTTATGGAAGGGGAATGGCATTTGCTATTTATTCCCCCCGTTTACTAAGCCGTGCTAGCAATTGCTGTGCGACAATGCCGAGACAGCCCATTCAAAGTGAATGGGCTGTGTTGGCATTAGTACGCGGCTTAGTAAAGAGGGGGGGGGGAATGCCATGGGCAGGGATTGTGAACAGAGTGAGTGTGGAAGCATTACCCAATTAGCACAATCACATTACTAAATGCTAACAGGTTCATGCAGACTTAACGTGGGAGTATTTACCACTACTTAAATAAGAAGCGGTAAGTATTCCCACATTAATATTTTTGCTAGTCCCCTGGACTAATGGAAAAAATTGGCACAGCAAAAAGAGGGAGCAGACCAGTGCATTCAAATCAAACAGAATTGATTCATCACTAATAAATACAAGTATTCTCTACATGCCCGACATGGCCATGTTTTGCCCGCACAGGAGCTACATCAGGGACTGAATACAAACTGTAAAATAGATACATAAAAGGCCATCATTATAAATACTACATCATGCACACCTTAAAATCCACAGTACTTCAAAATATGGAATACAATATAAAATGTTTTCAAAATCCCCAGCAGGTGTGATACAGGGTTTTCATCTGTCTGGTAAAAACTACAAAACAAATTCAGATGAATAACTCAAACCTCTTCAGAAACAACAAATGCACCACCTGTGTAGCCAAAACTCTCCCATGAGTTCCCAAAAGTAAAAAGTCTCCTTAAAAACAGCCTAAAATAATGAAAAACCCCAAAATTTTACTCACCATGCTGCTCACAAATGCAAACTATCAACAAACAGGGCTTTTCTTCAAGCCTGCCTCAGCCTGTCACACAGGCTACTTGAATGTGCATGTCTATGGTTGTTGTAAAGGTCAAAGGCTGCCTTATATCATTTCATTGAAACTCAGAAATAATAATCAATTATAAATGCATTAAATATATAAAAAGAGATTAATAAAAAGTAGGTAAAAATACACCAGTTTTACATTAATAAAATAGCATATACTTTAAATGCTCTAAACAGTGTCCAAATACCTTAAAAATGGAACCACCTCAAAAATGAAAACAGAGGATAAGATTAAATACACCACGCTCGAATTAGCTGAAACACTGTGTTTTTACATTTTTTAAATAAATATTTATTAGTTTTGTCATTTTTACCAGACAGGTGAAAATCCTGTATCACACCTGCTGGTTATGTGGAAAACATTTTATACTGTATTCTATATTTTGAAGTACTGTGAATTTTAAGGTGTGCATGTAGTATTATTTATAATAATGGCCTTTTATGTTGAAAGGCCCGCCCCCGCCGCCGAGTTCGCCGCTGCCCCTCCCCCTCCGAATTCACACCCCCTTCCCCCCCCCCGAGCCGTCACCACCCACCTTCCTCCCGGCCGGGCCCTTGCTCCGCTATTGAAACAGCGAGGGTCCGGGAACGCAGCACTTAGCTCTGCTGAGCTGCCGACGTTGGCCTTCCTTCTTCTTCTCTGCCTGTCCCGCCCTCGTGTGACGTAACGTCGTCGAGGGCGGGACAGAGCGGAGCGAGGGCCCGACCGGGTAGAAGGTGGGTGGCGGCGGCGACTCGGGTGGGGGGAGCGTTAGACGGCGGTGTCCCTCCCTCAGAAATAAGCAGTACAGAACCTCTCTGTTCCGCCTCCCCGTCATCACGTATTGACGCGGGGGCGGGGCAGAGGTCTCTACTGCGCATTTGCAAGTGAGTACGACACTCGCCTTTTATATATATTGATTTTACAATTTGTATTCAGCCCCTGGATAAGGGGCGAACTGACTATTCAGGCAACCAGGCAGTGTCTGAGGGCCCAGAGGCTCTGCCCAGATGCCCAGCGCACCACTGGTGATTTAGTGGCCTCAGCGGGGGGGGAGGGGGTAGAGAGACACGACACATATGTTCTTTCCTGCCCTGACCGCTGGGCTGCCGCTATTCTCCCCACCCAGCACCACCACATTTTGAAAATAGCAGCCGAGTCTCTCTACAGAAGTGTCACGAGACTGCGGGAAGCCTTGGCTGCCATTTTGAAAACACAGCGGTGCTGGCAGGTGGGGGAATAGCAGCAGTGCAGCGGGCAGGAAAGAACATTCCCCCTGCAGAGGCCACCAGAATACCTCAAGGTAGAACCAGGGCAGGGGGGGGCGTCGGCTGCAGGTGGGGGTGTCGGGCAGCAGCCTGTGTTAATGCATCTACATGGTTCGCAGCAGAATAGGAAGTTTTAATTACAGCCCCCTATATGACATCTCTGTTTAAGGCATACTGTTCAAATCTGTCTTTCTGCGATACGTTTTTAAATCAGACACATATATACACAAAGACACATACAAAATGCCATCTAGACATGCCACAGCAGTACAAGTGGTATAAAAGTTCAATACATGAATGAATAAATGAGCATGCGTACGTACCTATTCTCCCAAATGCATCAAGTGCAGTCTGTATGATCTTCTCACCTGCTTCCACAGAATCTACAGCAAAACACAAGGCACATTTTATACAACCTGAGATGCTTTTCTCAATTAACACACTGACTGCTTAAGGCTCCTTAGTACTACCTCATGAACACCAGTACGCTTTCACCTGAGCAGTCTGGGAACAATTCTCTTAGTTCTCTGTTAGTATGATCGATCATTTAAAACCATGGGGGGGGGGAAAAAAAAAAAAAAAAAAGATTACCTTTCTTCAACTTATTTTCCCTGTTTGTAGCAGTAATGTTCTAAATGATTTTGCATGTAAAATGCTGTTGCATGCACATAAAGTACCTGCTATAAAATTAAGTCATACCTGAAGTGCTCACAGGCAAACAAGCATACACTTCAAAAAATATTTGCTATTTGTTTCTGCCCCTGTGGAAACCTCTTTGATTTTTTTTTTTTTTTTGCCTTATTAAAATGTTGCATCTTACTTGCAGTGTTTACGTTCATTCCTATTTTCCTCATTTGGATTTATTTTCTAGTCTTTATAAAATGCCTTTTTGGCATTCACCGTTTTTCACAGCACTATGTAGTTAGGGTAGCAGCCACTAGCCCTTCCTTTGACTTTCTTAATGTGTGGACTACATTATATTTGAACTTCCAAGATGATATTTTTAAACAACTCTCCCTGCTTCATTAAAACTTATCTTTTGTAAGTGCTTTTACTTCATTTTAAATGATCTCATTTTATCATTATAAACTTGAATGCTACTGCAGTAGCTTTCTTAATATCCTCCCTCCAGTGATTACATCAAATTAAAGTGTGCTGTGATCACAATAAGAAATGGCCCCACCACCATTCTCCTTACACCAGAACCTGCAATATACCAAGAACAAGGTCGAAATTAGTTCCAGGACCACCAGCTCCTCCAAGAAGATGACATCTGTAGCACCTAGAAACTTTATCTTTCAATCTCAACCTGATCAATGGCATTTTGGTAAATGTCGCGCGCTCACGGACTGACAACCTTTCAGAAAAGGGGGTCTAGATCTGCAACTATTGCAGTTAGAGACCTCAAATTTTGGGAAACTTCGTTTAACACCTGACTCGCGCAACAGATAAAACTTGAACAAAATTGGAGAACATGATGGTGGGAACTTTTTTTTAATTTTAGACCACTTGGCATGGAATGACCCATGTGGTAAAAGTTCACTCAAAATTAAAGGTTCTAGACTTCAAAAAAAAAAAACCCACTAACTTTGTTCAGATGGAGGGGGGGGATTATCTCAAGCAGTTGTCTGAATAAGAACTTCTGGAAGAAGTAGGAAAGCAGTGGGCAAAACTGGAAGATGCTATTTTAAGGGATAACAAACCTTTTTAGTAAGGAAAGTAAAAGTAAAGAAAAGAAAGTCACTTTGGGTCTCAAAAGTAGCAGCTAAAAAAGGTAAGGAAAAAGAGGGGGGGGGGGCGACAAGACTTTTTTTTTTTAAAGATACAGTGGAACCCCATTATAACGCAATGTTTAGGATCCATAAGATATCATCATGTTAAATGCGGAGTCCTGTTATATCGGGGTCCATGGAAAATGAAACCCAATGAAGCAAAAATCCATCTGTTAGAAAACAATCACACAGCTGAACATGTGTGTGTATATATATATATATATATATATATATATATATATATATATATATATGCGCAACATTATTGAAACATATAGTTGCTAAAGGGTCCACTTGTGGTAGATTTCAGAAAGGCACTTGGAGCAGACAAAGCCGTGTTTAAAAACAGTCCACCTGTGGTTGATTTCAGAACGGCACAAACAGAGCCAACCCTGGTATAGCTAAACAGTACCAGGAACATTTGGGGGGCACGGGTGATCTCCACCCCAGCATAGCTAGACATTAGCTGGAATGGGTTTCAAGCAGGAAAGGGAGGTACGTTACACCGTAGCATAGTTAGTCATTGGTTGAAATGGTTTCAAGCAAGAAAAGGGGTGTGGGCTCCACCGCAGCGTAGCTACACATTGGATGGAGAGAAAATGTAAGTTTTAAAAAAGGGAGCTAAGATATGATCACATTATAAGCGGATTCGCGTTATAGTGGGGTGCGTAATAATGGGGCTTCACTGTATGTCAATGAAAGGAGGAAGAGCAAAAATGGCATTGTGAGACTCAAAGGTGAAGGGGGAATATGTAGAAGCTGATAAAGATAAAGTGGAATTACTTTTTAAATTATTCAGTATTTTAATGAGAACTCATGACGGAATATCTGAATTTATGTAACAACAAACATATCAAATATACTTCCAAACCAACGTAAGTGTACAGTAGATTTGTGTATTAGAACCCGTCCCCTCCCTTCTTCCCAACCTTACTGAAGAAAAATAAGATGCATGATGTATCTCCTATGAAAGACATGACTGATCAATGCCCGTGAGCTCCTCAAACTACCTTCCCTGAGCACCTCCACATGCTACCTCCAAGACACAATCTCAAAAGCATCTATGACCTCCCCCCCCCCCCCCCCCAAAAAAAAAACAGAAGCAACATAATCGGTCATAAATCATAATAAATCAGACATATGATAAATTTATAATGGCACCCCAGCCCATTTAATATCAAAAAGATCCTTCTGAGCTGTGAGAGCAGCAGACATCTTTTCATACAATTTCCACACATATCTGGTGCCACCTGGTGAGCACTGGTTCCTCCAGTTCTCGTCATCTCCTTGCAAACGTTATTCTGGAAGGCAACAATAAAGATGCAACCAGTTTCTCCTTAAGAGAACCCGAGGGTGCATATAGTTAGCAAACCTAACAGACATCTCTCTGGATCTAATTGTCATACCACAGTGCTCCACCGTCACTGTCTTCCAAACTTGGGACAATAAATTTTTACTTTTTGGGCACTCCCACCATAACTGTTCATAGTTCCCCACAGTTTCTGCAACACACATGAGCTGCAGTGCTTTCACATGATTGAGAGGGAACTTTAGCTGGATACCAATATAGTCGCAATACTAGCATATACTGCAATTGTTGATAATTTGTAACCATGGAACATCTGGAAATGAATTCATAAATACATACCCAACTATCTGAGTTTAATGATTTACTCAGCAAAGTTTCCCATGCTAGTTGGTGAGGCCTAGTCAGTGGAACCCAGATCCCTTTGTCCCAATGTCCCGTTTACCCGCTACTTCAAATATGGATAAAGGGGCACAGCAAGGTACTCACATCCATCTGCATCCAATGTTTCTTAAGAGGTTAATCATAATAATCTTTTAGTGCTACAAGTACTGCTGCCCTAGGTAAACCCATTCCATCATCTTGTTTGGGAAGAGACAACTATCAAACTTATCTTAACACATTGCTCCTCCCATATAACTTGCCAAATTAAAGTAACCCATTTTTTAAATTGTCGCCTTGGAATATCAACGGGGAGTTGAATAGAATTTTTTTCCTTTTTTTTTTAAACGGAGAAGTATCATCATTTTATCAACAGCAACACTGCCTCCCCACGTTAAAGTCAAGTACTTCCATGATTCCAATAGTGCTTTAATAGATTGGGTTAAGGGAAGAATAATTTTAATTTAACATAAGTCTTACAACCAGATCCAAGATAATGACTCCCAAGTAACAAAATCCTTTTTTATTAAATTGAAAATGGAAATTTGGAAGCTCTGTTTCCAGATTTACATGGAAAAGAAAAGCTTCTGTTTTATCTTTGTTAATTTTGTAGCCTGAGTGACAAATAGATCAATTTCATCCAACAGTGGGGTCATAGATGTTTTTGGATTCCTGACAAAGACCAATGTGTGATCACAATAAAGCAGCACGTTATGTTCCATCTGTCTGGCTAGAATAGGTTCAATGAACTTACTTTGACGTATACTGAGCCAGAGGCTCAATTGCCAGAGCAACAGAAGCAGTGTCTTACTTCTCTTCCCAGTTGAAAAGGTTCAAAATTTACACCATTTACCATTATTTGACTTGAGGGAGCAGCTTACAGAGCCTGCATCCACTTCCCAAAGTTACCCCCAGACCAGTTTTTTTCTAAGATTCTAAACAAAAAGCCCCACTCTACTTGATTCTGAACAAAAACCCTATCAAATGCTTTTTCCGCATCAATAGCAACACATAGTGCCTTGATTTTGTCTCACTGAATTTTGTCTATAAGGTTAACTGCTCTTCAGATATTATCTCCCAACACCCTCTCCTTCAACAAGAATCGGATTGATCCCAGTGTACAATTTTTGGAAGCAAAAACTCCAGTCATGCAGCCCATATTTTAGCAAACATTTTCATATCAGTTTGAGCAGGGACTGTCTTTCTTCTGTGTTTGTACAGCGCTGCGTACACTTTGTAGCGCTCTAGAAATGTTAAATAGTAGTAGTAGTAGTATAGCTAGCATATTTGATGGGATCTTTTCCTGGCTTTGGAAGAATAACAACTTGTGCCGATACATACTTTTAGGGAGGAACTCCAATAAACCTCCCTTAAACAAGCAAAGCAAAAAAAAGAGGTCAATTCATTTAGTCTCCTATAAAATTCAGCGGGGAACCCATCCTCTCCAGCTGCTTTCCCCACTTTAAGCTCTTTGATAGCTGCTAAAACCTACTATACTTAGATTTCTCTATTTAGCCATTGTTGCTCATGCTCTGCTACAGAAGGAAGCCCTACTTTATCTAGATAACTGGCAATAGCTTGCTGAGGAGAATCACATTCAGCAGCATATAAAGAGGTATAAAATCTACCAAATTACGCCGCTATTTTCAGGTTAATAACCAATAAATGCCCCAAGGAATTCTGTCTCATCCACTTAAGACCTTATTTTTTATTAAACTGCCAAGCAAGGAGTTATCCCGGTTTGTTAACATGCTCCAAAATCTCACGTTTAGTGCCTGCCAACAAATAGTCCATTTATTGAGTTTTTAATAAATCTAAGGCTCCCTGCTTTGTACACAGCTTTTGATAGCTGATAGCAACTCTCTTCTGTTTATGAGTAGTTTGTAAGGCTGTTAATAAGGCTGTCTTTTGGTTTTCTTCAACTGTGCCCCTTTTTGAATTAACAGGCCCCTGATATTCGCTTTCCAGGCATCCTATATAGTACTCAAGGAGATGTCCCCCATATCATTTATAGCCAAATATTTTACCCATTCCTTTTGGAGCCAGGTCTGTATCTGCTTCTCAACCAGCAATTGGGTATTAGCCCTACATGCCTCAGTTCTTTTGCTCCTCACTACCTGCCCAGATACCTAAAACCATTGCATGATTTGAGTGTACTATCAAGTGTATCTCCACCTGCCGCCAACCCTCTACTTGAGAGGTTCTACCAAAAAGATAATATATTCTAGAGTAAGTGTTATTTGGTGTTGAGAAGAAGGTATAGTCTATACCCATTTAGTTCTGCTCTCCACAAATCAGTTCAATTCCACTGCTTGAGCACAGAACACAGACTTTTACTGTTTTGACTGTTCTCCCTTTTCTTGGCAGTGGTAGAAGTCAACCCCCTCAATATACAATTGCAGTCCCTTCCAACTAGAAACAGGCCCCTATCAGAGGAGATCAGGTCTTTGAACAGGGATTCAAAAAACAGCTTCTTTGGCCCACTGGGAGCATACCACTTGAGAACTGTTAGTTCCAGATCATTTATCCTACCTTGAACCCAGATCATCCGCCCTTCCTCATCCCACTTACTATCATAAGAGCACAAATGGTAACAATTTCTGTATTAAAATAGCCACCCCCTTTTTCTTAGATCCCCTGGAGAAGTAGAAACACCTCTTCCCATCCTCCTCTTTTCAATTTCTCAGTTTCTTATGGGCTGATTTTGGCCTCTGGAAGAAAAGCTATTATTTACTCGCTCATCTCTAAGTTGTTTCAGAATTTGTTTTCTCTTAATTGGGCTATTTACTACTACTACTTAACATTTCTAGAGCGCTACTAGGGTTACGCAGCGCTGTACAATAGGCCACTAACGTTCCAAGTGACCACTTTAAACCACTGACCAGGCATTAGGAAGCATGCAAAAGTTCAAACATTCCCCGTATCTTCACCCTATATCTACAAGCAGGTACGAACACGTCATGTATCCAGACCCATGTATATACAATACATTGTATGTTCCTTTTATATACCTTACAAAAAAAAAAAAAAGATTAATCCTCATTCTTCTCCAACCATACCTGAACCACCCTAATCCCTCCTACATTTTCACCCAAATGCCCTCCCTCCACCCCATTTACTTCCTGAATATATATTCCTAATTCCTAATGAAGGATGTAGCAAGCAATCAAATTTTCCCTCCTTCTCCCCCCCCCCCCCCCCCCCCCCAGGATATCCAGTATCCCCTTCAATTGAAGAACCAAATCCCATCAGCAATCAAAATCATAGCTGTACCTTAACATATTAGAGAAACCCAGTTATAGCTACAACCTTATATCAAAAGAGAACCATACTGTGGTTTAGCATCAAAGCTCAGAGAGTCCTCACAAACCCCAGCACCCAAAGATAGAAGAAGAGAAACCAAGGACTCACATCTCAGAGTCCACTGTATAGGCATACCGTCTGTTCTGGAGAGAAAAACAGGTCTACAGGGTCCAATAACTGCATTACACCACTGAAATTCCCTTTGGGGTATACTCCTCTACATTTCCTAAGCCCCGAGACAATATCTGAAGAACCAGATATTCATATTTTCAATTAGATCCATTAATCCACACCAGGCCTGTTCTGAGAGGATTCCCGATCTGGAGAAACTGAGGGGACCTCTCCCAGGCTTCCTCCAAGAAGATTATACTTGTTGAACAGGCTCTGACTGCCCAATAGAATTCAAAATAGCCTGAGGAACCAGCCCCCCAAACCTCATGGGGGCCTTTTGTCTCTGGAGAAAAGGCAATTTTTCCTTATGTGATCAATAAGCAGCACTCGTTTCTTTTGGATTATTCCAAGAGGGCCCAGATGCAGGTCTCACACCATTAGCAGCTGAATGACCCTTCTTGAGTGCATTCAAGACAGACAATTTCCTTGGGTGTTGTGAAAATTCTGCATTCCATTTACTGTTAACACCACTTTGGAAATGTACCAGAGACCTACCTGAAAGCTTCTGTCCTGAAGCTCCTTTTTGAAGGAGCACAGCTCTTTTCTTTTATGGACAGCTTCCAAACTTAAATCCAGGAACACTCTAATATATGCACTGTCAAATGCAAAGGATTTCTCTTGACGTGCTTGCCGGAGTATATGCTCAGTATCCTGAAATCAGAGTAGTTTAACCACAAACAAGGAGGCAGGTGTATATCTGGTTTTGACCACAGCTCTCTGTGTACCTTCTCAATTTCGAAAGAAGTGTTGGAAGAAACTCCTGGGAAGCATGCCATCAGGAATTGATGTATATAGGTACATAAGAATAGCCATACTGGGTCAGACCAATGGTCCATCTAGTTCAGTATCCTGCTTCCAACAGTGGCTAATCCAGATCATAAGTACTTGGCAGAAACCCAATTAGTAGCAATATTCCTTGCTACCAATCCCGAGGCAAACAGTGGCTTCCCCAATGTCCATCTCAATAACAGACTATGAACTTTTCCTCCAGGAACTTGCCCAAACCTTTTTTTAAACCCAGATACGCTAACAGCTGTTACCACATCCTCCGGCAGTGAGTTCCAGAGCTTAACTATTCTTTGAGTGAAAATATTTCCTATTTGTTTTTAAAAGTATTTCCATGTAATTTCATTAAGTGTCCCCTGGACTTCGTGTTTTTTAAAAGAGCGAAAAATCGATTCACTTCTACCTGTTCTACACCATGCAGGATTTTATAGACTTCAATCATATCCCCCCGCCCCCGCAGTCTCTTTTCCAAGCTGAAGAGCCCTAACCTCTTTAGCCTTTCCTCATATGGGGTGATGATCCTTCGCGTCCCTCAGGAATCCCCACTATGCGGATGTTTGATCTATGCTTCCTATTTTCCTGATCTTCAATTTTATCTTGTAAAGTTTCTAACCATTGTTGTATCTGGAGATTTTCCTTGCAGTTGCCTTCTAAATTCTCTTCCAAGTCCATTAACTGTGCCTCCACCATGTCCAGGCATCCTGTAGTTACTTCAAACTTCTCCTCCAGCTTGGTAACTACCAAAGCTGCAATTTCCTCCCGGATTTTTTTCTTGTAGCACCAGTTGCCACATATCATTGGTTCCAACTCTGATAAAGCAACCAAATCCAAAGGGGGTGAAAGTTTTGAGGAGGGCAAGAGTTTCTACCCTATCCCCGGGCTCATAGGTTTTTGAATTTTAGACGTCTTGGCTGCATACATATCTTTTATAGAGGATGAGGTCTTAGCTTTAAGCGGCTTTGGCATAGCAGTCCCTCTTGTATACAGTATTGCAACTGAGCAAAAAAAAAAAAAAAAAAAAAGAGGCAGTAAAGGACAGTAGGGCTCCAGAACCTTCCTTCATACACCCCAAAGCTCTTGAATAGTCCAAACAGCAGCACCTACCATTGCTACACAAAATCAACAAGGAGAACAGATCTCACTGAGAAATCAGAGCACTCTAAAAGTGCACAGCCAGTAGGTCACTATGATTCAGGGTCTATAACTCGCCCCCTCAATGCTTTGTGTAGGCCATTACGACCAGGCCACAGTTCCTCCACAGTCAGCAAAACTGAGCTGTACTCTCCAACTGAACACAGGGCCACCCAATACAAACTTCCTCCTGATCAGGTACTAAGTGAATTGCAGGATACTTCACCAAATCCACTTGCAGAAAATTTGAGTGACCGAGGAAGGCCTCTTCCCGCACTCACTGCTGTCCTTCGCTCAAATCCCGAAACCCATACTGTACTTTCACCTGCGTCAGGACAGCCATTCGGATCTTTCAAGAGTTGCTCCCGCTATGCCTCCGAAGCACAGTTTGCAGCTGAAATCGCACCCACACATAGCAGCCATTATTTGGTACTTTTAAGTTCAACTTCAAAGTATAGTCCATCACCTGGTCCTCCCCCCCTTCAAAGTATAGTCCATCACCTGGTCCCCCTGGGGGGTAATTCAAGAGTCATCTTGCCTTGTGGTTCCACTGGAAGTCCAAGATGGAATATTTCTGTTCTGTGTTCACAGCTGAAATGCTGGGAGCAGGATCGCAGAAGACAAACAAATAGGAAGAAGGTATGGTAGACCCTGAATAATTTCCTCTTCTTCCACTGCTCACTTGCTTGGGTGTGGGGTTCCACAAGGTTCTATTCTTTCTCCTCTACTCTTCAACCTTTTTCTCAGTCCATTCGCAACCCTTATTCAAACTTCAGGGGTGTTTTTCCATTTCTATGTGGATGACATCCTGTTGATTTATCCCACTAACCCATTTTCCCCAACTATTCAACCACTTCAGGACTGCCTTACCCTTAATTTCTGACTGGCTTTGCTCTCACAGATTAGTTTTAAACAAAGACAAGACAGTAACATGCTGGTTCACTGGTGGCATCCCTCCACCTTCTTTACCCTTAACACTTCTTTCAGGTCATGCTCTATCCCCCGTAACCTCTTTCCACTATCTTGGTGTCACTCTAGACTCTCAGTTAACTTTCTCTCAAGACGTTTCTGGTGCGTGTTCAACAGGTTTCCTTATTCTTCGCCAACTTCGTCCAGTTCGGAGATACTTTGACTATGACACTTTTCATGCTTTGATTCTAACCCTCTTTATTACTAGACTTGACTATTGTAACATTGTATACCTAGGCTGTTCACGTTTACTCCTTAAGAAAGTTGACACTTCAGAACACTGCTATCACATTACCTCATCATGCTCAAAAATACGACCATGTTACTCCACTCTAAGAAATTATTTTCAAGATACTCGCTCTTGCTTTCAAAGCTTATAGCGTGAGTCATCCTTCTTATTTAGCTAACCTTACTGTCCCTTACTCCCCTGCATGTCTCCTTCGACTGTTAAATGACCACCGGTTATGTCTCCCCAGTCTCCGTTTCACTCAATTGGAATCTACTTTGTATAAGGCTTTCTTTTTTGAAGACCCATGTCTATGGAATTCTATGCTACTCTCTCTGTGCAGAACAGTCATTTTAAAAATTCAAAAACAGCTCTCAAAGCCTGGTTGTTTCACCGAGCATTTAGCACAACCTTTCCTATCTCACATCTTGTTTCCTGCAATATCCTCCCCCTTCTCCCTTTCCATGATTGCATATTGGATCTTTGTATGAGCGTTTGTGTTGTTTCTATCCTATAAATTTATTGGAGTTCTTTTCTATTTTCTTGTTCTTTTGGTTTTAGACTTATATACCACTATGATCTGTGAGTTAGCTAATGGGGGTATAACAAAAGTAAAAAACTATAAACTATATAAACTATAAAATCAATATTAATGCACACTAAGGCACAACTGTGGGTGTAACACAATTTTTTCCAGTCAAACTTGTAACAGCTGCTATGCAAGATACTGACAATGAGGTTCCAAGTCATACATCACCATATGATCATGTGATCTCATCTGACTAGTCAGGATACTACAAGTGACAGCTGTCCCATAAAAGATTTTAAAGCATGTTACACGTGCCTACAGTGACCAAAAAGCATAGTAAAATCATTCAAAGCACTCCCTGGATTGCTCTAGAATCAAGAGACTAGAACTTTACACAGAAAATGAAACATGCTCCTTTCTAATCCTGCTTTCCTTTATGTTCAACAGACTTACTCATTACTCTGTGACTCACAATGTTAGGATTACAACAGACAGCACAGAATAAGTTAGAATGCTGTTTGCAATCCCTCAACTGAAAACGTTCCGACCTATTAAAAGCTGGTCACTTTGTTATCTCACGTAACGTTGGGGACAGAATAACATACCATAGTTGGCCACTGCTTTTCCTCCTTTTGCTCTTATTTCTTCCACCACTTTGTCAGCAGCTGATGAGCTTTTGCCATCTCCCTTGATGTCGACTCCAAGATCATTCACTGTGTAAAAAAAAAAAAAATCCTCAACATTTGGTGACTTACAAAATTTTCAAGCCCATGACACCAGCCAACATGTTCAGAGACCCCCCTGTTTACTAAGTCATGCAAGCGGCTGCAGGTGTGCTAATGCTGACACAGGAATGGGCTGTGTCGGCATTGCCGTGCGGCTTAGTAAATAGTGGGGAGAATGTTTAAATTGGGAAGTATTACCAACCCAAGAAATGAACCGGAAAGAAGTTCAGAGTAACTGAACTGTTTTAGCTAAGTATCAATTTTGAAATTCCAAGCAGCACACTGTTATCCAAATATGTCCCTTAACTACAGCTGTCCAGGGATAACCTGAAGTTATCTGGACAAGGCCAGGGCTTCTCCCTTATACGGTACACAGGCCCTGCCCAGTGTTTCCCAGTTGGCAACACCCGGAGGCAGAAGACAGCAAGCAACGATCCTGCCTCCTTCAAGATACAGGGGCCAGGAGGAGATAGGCCTGAGGTAAGTGGCAATCCCGTTAGACTACCACAGATTTTATAGGGACTTAGTGGGGGCAGGGAGGGGCTGCAAGAGTGGGAGATTGGGGTCCACTAGACCACCAGGGATTTTTGTTTGTTTTGGGGTTTTTTTTACATGAGGGGTAGTTGAGAGGGGTACCAGATGTCTACTAGACCACCAGGGCATTTTTGTAATGTTTGGGGGAAAAGGGGGAAGGGGTCAAGTTGCATCAGGTGGGGGGGGGGGGGGGGGAGTTGGATTTTTAACCTGGGTCTGGGCAGGATGGTAGGGTTGGAGGGAGAAAAGGGGTGCCAACAGTCACCTCACCTCTCAAATCAGCCCTTCTATGCTGCCTCAGATCTGGCACAAAATTTCTTATACTGAATACGGCCAAGAACCTTTTTTTTTTTATTTTTTTGAGCATAGCTACAGGGCAATTAATGACCACATTTAAATGTGTTTAAATGCAGTCTGCGGTAACGGTTTCAGTGGCCACACTGAAACCATTTGAACATTCAAAGCACAACAACATATGCACAAACCCAGAATTACCTGCATGTTAATGCTGCCAGTACTTTTGAGCATGGGCCCCTCAGTGTGGGAGAAAAAGTCTTACAAAAGCAAGCTGTTAACACTTCAGTAACAGTCAAAAGCTCATATTTAGGTTGCTTTTTCTAGCCATCTGATGCTCGATTCCCATCCCTTAGGCTCTCCTGCACATGGTTCATCTAGAATTGTTCCTTAGGAATGCTCATGAAGGGCTGTATTAATTTTTTCCCACCAATTCTGGGGTTAACTTTAAAAACCATACATAAAATAGAGGTTTAGGCACACAAATTTCTTCTATAACTGCTCAGACTATATGTGGGTAAAATTATTTACATTTTATTTATTTGGATTTATTTACCTCCTTTTTGAAGGAATTCACTCAAGACGGTGTACAGTAAGAATAAATCAAACATGAGAAATAGATAATTACAGCCAGTGGTGTGCTGGTAAATGTTTAACAACAGGCTCTCTCCCAGGTCCACCTCTGCGCCCCTCGTCCACCTCTGCGCCCCCCCCCCCCCAAATTGCAGAGCTGGTTATAGCCGGGGAGAGAGCCTGGGGTGGGGGGGGGCAATCTAATTCATGTTTAATGTGGGGTAAAATGCCATAAATAAGTAAATAAAAATAAACTTTTAATGTTGAGCACCTGATTCTCAAAGTGGACATATTCCAAACACTATAATGAAAATAAAATGATCTTTTCTACCTTTGTTGTCTGGTGACTTTGTTTTTCTGATCATGCTGGCCCAGTATCCGATTCTGCTGCTATCTATCCTCTTAACTCAGTTTCCAGGGCTTCCTTTCCATTTATTTCTTTACTTTCCGCATTTCTTCTTCATTTCTTGCCTTACATCCGTAAGTAAAAGCTGGGTCCTCCGCAGACTTGACTGTCCAGTAGATCCAGCTTCAGCCTATTTTCTCCATCCATGTGCAATTTTTCTCCTCTCTTCCTTTTCCCTCTTCTCATCTCATTCCTCACTCTTCCCTCCCTTCCATCCATGTCCAGCATTTCTTCTCTCTCCCTTCCCTCTCCTCCATCCATGTCCAGCAACCCTCCTCTCCCCCCCCTGCCCTGCCCTCCACGCACCCATGTCCAGCAGCAACCCTCCTCTCCCCTGCTCTCCATGCACCCATGTCCAGCAACCCTCCTCTCCCCTCCATCCTCCCATGTCCAGCAACTCTCCTCTCCCCTCCATCCACCCATGTCCAGCAACCCTTCTCTCTACTCCATCCACCCATGTCCAGCAACCCTCCTCTCCCCCTGCCATCCATCCACCCATGTCCAGCAACCCTCCTCTCCCCCTACCCTGCATCCACCCATATCCAGCAACCCTCCTCTCCCCCTACCCTGCATCCACCCATGTCCAGCAACCCTCCTCTCCTCTCCCCTGCCCTCCATCCACCCATGCCCAGCAACCCTCCTCTCCCCTGCCCTCCATCCACCATGTCCAGCAACCCTCCTCTCCTCCCTGCCCTCCATGCTCCATCCACCCATGTCCAGCGACCCTCCTCTCCCCCCTCCACTGCATCCACCCATGTCCAGCAACCCTCCTCTCCCCTCCATCCACCCATGTCCAGCAACCCTCCTCCCCCCCCCTGCCATCCCCTCCATGATCCACCCATGTCCAGCAACCCTCGTCTCCCCGCTGCCCTCCTCCCCTCCATCTGCCTTCTTCCAGCCCCCCCCCACCCCCCCGCTGCCCCGGTCGTCCATCATCCGTCTTCCCTCGCCTCCCCGACAGACCTGGTTTCCTTCCTGCGCTGCTGCTTGCTTTTAAAAATTTTATTTTCCTTCGAGGCGCGCCGGTGTTGAAGCGAAGGCAGCAGGCTTAGCTTGGTTTCAGCCTTCCGTTCCCTTCCCTCGCATCATGGCTCCGCCCTGACGTATTTCCTGTTTGCGCAAGGGCGGAGCCATGATGCGAGGGAAGGGAACAGAAGGCTGAAACCAAGCTAAGCCTGCTGCCTTCGCTTCAACACCGGCGTACCTCGAAGGAAAATAAAATTTTTAAAGGCAAGCAGCGGTGCAGGAAGGAAACCAGGTCTATCGGGGAGTAGAGGAAGACGGATGATGGATGACCGGGGCAGCGGGGGAGCAGAGGCGAGCCGGCTCGCACTGGCCAACAACCGGCTCACAAGATGCCAGTAAATTAACAAGCGGCTCTTGTGAGCCGGTGCGAACCGGCTCCAGCACACCACTGATTACAGCAGTAAAAATATGCAACACAGTATACTACTTACAATGTCAACACAATACGTAATAGAATATTTTAATTGACAATGTAGGATATAAGCAAAGATGTAACATATAGATAGGTAAGAGAGTAAGAGGATTTAGAAAATAAGGTGACTAATGTAAAGAAAGGTGCACATGAGATCAGAGAGATGGTTAAATATTATCTCAGCTAGGGTAGGAGTGGATAAACATGTCCTGCTGCAATATGTGCAGCCTGTGTCACTCCTTGTGTGTGTGTGTGTGTGTGTGTGTGTGTGTGAGTGAGACTAATAAGTTAGTTACTTCTTCCTTCCATTAAAGGAATATGCTGACAGAGGTTACAGGGAATATCTTGGTGGTCCAGACCTATGCACTGAAACACACCAGTTATGAGGGTCTTTACCTGAAACAGTCTTATTACACTGAGTATATTTTTTAAAGTCACTCGGCACCCTAGATGGCATGGAGGGAAAAATGCAAGATCAAAAGGTTCAATGGCCCAGGGAGCACAAGTGATCACATAGCCGAAAAAGGACACAAAAACAATTATATGAAAAATTTGACCTGAAAAGGGAAGCCACCAAAAGGAAAAGTTTACGTGCTGAGAAATAAAAAAAATACAACCTGTCTGCTCTGCGGAAAATGAAAAACTGTCGGTCCCATGCATCAGGCAGGAAGGCACCTGTGTATGCGCGGTGCGGAAACTGCCTTAAAGATTTAAAGTAGCAGTACACTTTGGCAGTGTCCGCACTGGGATCCATCGCTTGTCCTCTGAGAATCTGAATTACATCAGCTAGATTTCCAGTCGCCTGAGACCACTGGGCCACTCTCAAATGGAGTTGTGCCACAGGAGCAACATGGCCCATCAATTTCAACATTTGCTGAGCTGCGACATGCTTGCTACTTCAGACCTGTGAGGCCAATGCTGTTACGGATTCTGATCTCGCTTGTGGGAGAGAAGCCTGAGACTGCAATGTGAGCAGGGCTCTTACTGTATTGCGCATAAAGTCACCTAAATAAAGCACAGGTGTTCACAGGGGCAGGGATCAGCATTTACCTACATACTTTATACAATATACACACAGGGTGTTGGTACATATGAAATATCAAATGCACTTGTGTGCATGTCGTTTCTGTGGGGTAAAGGAAAATAAATGCAAACTTTCCCTTTGAAAAGTAGTTTAACTTACACACATGCCTGCTGCATAAGTTAGGCAGCCTGATATGAATTTACCTGCCTTGCGTCTATGGGGGGGGGGGGGGGGGGGGGAAGCTTAGCTTAAAGGCTGCACAAATATGCACTTTTGAGTGTGATAAGAGCATGCACAAGTTATAGAGCAATAAACTAGCCAGTGTTAAACGTGAACTTTTGAGAGGCCTTATTCGCCATCTCAAGTCTGAAGAAAGGATCCAGACGGCTCAGATACAAAAGTAACTTTGCATAATCCTTAGGATAGTCAAATCATGGTATTACAACTGTTGAGAATCCACATTTCAAAGTCCGGCACCCAGAATTTGTGATACAACAGCAGCACCAAGTGGTCAATAAGATCCAGCTGCTCTCAAGAAATAAATGCAAACTATGTTTTACTTAACAGTGATGTCAAAAGAAGGAATAAAATGTGGTGTTCAATTTTTTGGAATTAAAATGCTATTTTAAAAATGTTACTAAATTAGCATAAAGCAGCAGTTCTCAACCTGTGTGTCACAAACACTCGGTTGGTGGGTCAAGGGGCCGGTCAGCAGAAACAACCGTGGCTGGAAAAGGAAAGCGCAAGCAGCAGGAAACAGCCTGAGACAGAAGACGTGGCTACACAAATCCTAACACCACAGCTCCTTCCCAGGCTGTACAGACAGCAAACATGCTTAGCAGGGTTTTCAGTTCCCACAGAAGTGAAAGCCTGTGTGTTTGCTGCCTGCACAGCCCAGGAAGAAGCCACGGCGCTAGGATTAGTATAGCTGCTGCGTCTCCTCTGCTGGACGGTTTTCAGTTGCCTATGCTCTTCTCTTCCAGTCGCTGCTCCGACAGAACTGAGGCTGTACTTTTGGCGGGGGGGGGGGGGGGGGGAGGAGGAACAACACGGAGCTGCTGGACTACAGAGAGGGCAGATGGGATAAAAAGCTACTAGACCATAAGGGTTTGTGGAGAGAGGGGACAGGGAGTTGCTAGACCATAAGGGGGAGGGGAGAGAGGACAGAGAGTTGATGGACTAAAGGGGGGGGAAGAGATGGACACAGAGATGCTGCACATAAGGTATTGGGGACAGAGCTTCTGGACTATAGGAGAGAGAAAGAGAGAAAAGACACAGAGCTGCTGGACTACAGGGATGTGGAGGGAGAAGGGACATGAAGCTGCTAGACCATAATGCTGGATAATAGGGACAGTAAAATGCTGGACCAAAAGGGTAGAGGGAAAGTGAGGGAATGGAAGGCAACAAATGAAAACTGGAGAAAGGAAAAATGGACAGCACACACTGGAAGAGAGAAGACAGGAAAGCCGAAAAGAGAAACTGGGACCACCATGCTTGGAAAGATAAAATGACAGTACATATGAATATAACATAAGCGCTGCCATACTGGGACAGACCGAAGGTCCACTAAGCCCATCATCCTGTTTCCAACAGTGGCCAATCCAGGTTGCAAGTACCTGGCAAGATCTCAATCTTAAGTAAGCCCTCTCCTCCTCTGTCTTAATATTGAACCACACCATTCGGTGATCACTAGATGCCAAATGATCCCCCACCATAACTTCAGAAACACTCTCCCCGTTTGTAAGCACCAGGTCTAGAATAGCTATATCCCATCATGGTTCCGTTACCCGCTGCTGAAACAATTCTTCCTGTAGAGAATCCAAGATCCCTTTGCTTCTAGATTACCCCGCAGCAGGGACCAGTCAATGTCTGGCATATTAAAATCACCTATCAGTAGTATCTCCCCCTTTCCTAGTATTTGTGAATGTAATCAATTAAGCCTATGTCCATATCTTCTGACTGTGAAGGTGACCTGTATATTACACCAATATAAATACATTTTCATTTTCTTCTTACCAGTTTGAGCCACATTGCTTCTTCCTTACCCCATATGTCATGCAGTTATGTCACTTTAATATTATTCTTTACATATAATGCCACACCTCCACACTTTTTTCCATACCCTGTCCTTTCTGAATAATTATAGACAGGTATAACTATATCCCAGTCATGGTTCTCCATGAACCATGTCTCCGTGACCACCACTAAATCAAGTCATAAGTACATAAGTACATAAGTAATGCCATACTGGGAAAAGACCAAGGGTCCATCGAGCCCAGCATCCTGTCCACGACAGCGGCCAATCCAGGCCAAGGGCACCTGGCAAGCTTCCCAAACGTACAAACATTCTATACATGTTATTCCTGGAATTTTGGAGTTTTCCAAGTCCGTTTAGTAGCGGTTTATGGACTTGTCCTTTAGGAAACCGTCCAACCCCTTTTTAAACTCTGCTAAGCTAACCGCCTTCACCACTTTCTGCGGCAACGAATTCCAGAGTTTAATTACACGTTTGGTGAAGAAAAATTTTCTCCGATTTGTTTTAAATTTACTACACTGTAGTTTCATCGCATGCCCCCTAGTCCTAGTATTTTTGGAAAGTGTGAACAGACGCTTCACATCCACCTGTTCCACTCCACTCATTATTTTATATACCTCTATCATGTCTCCCCTCAGCCGTCTCTTCTCCAAGCTGTATAGCCCTAGCCTCCTTAGTCTTTCTTCATAGGGAAGTCGTCCTATCCCCGCTATCATTTTAGTTGCCCTTCGCTGCACCTTTTCCAATTCTACTATATCTTTCTTGAGATGCGGAGACCAGAATTGAACACAATACTCAAGGTGCGGTCGCACCATGGAGCGATACAACGGCATTAAAACATCCTCACACCTGTTTTCCATACCTTTCCTGATAATACCCAACATTCTATTCGCTTTCTTAGCCGCAGCAGCACACTGAGCAGAAGGTACATAAGTAGTGCCATACTGGGAAAGACCAAAGGTCCATCTAGCCCAGCATCCTGTCACCGACAGTGGCCAATCCAGGTCAAGGGCACCTGGCAGGCTCCCCAAACGTAAAAACATTCCAGACAAGTTATACCTAAAAATGCGGAATTTTTCCAAGTCCATTTAATAGCGGTCTATGGACTTGTCCTTTAGGAATCTATCTAACCCCTTTTTAAACTCCGTCAAGCTAACCGCCCGTACCACGTTCTCCGGCAACGAATTCCAGAGTCTAATTACACGTTGGGTGAAGAAAAATTTTCTCCGATTCGTTTTAAATTTACCACACTGTAGCTTCAACTCATGCCCTCTAGTCCTAGTATTTTTGGATAGCGTGAACAGTCGCTTCACATCCACCCGATCCATTCCACTCATTATTTTATACACTTCTATCATATCTCCCCTCAACCGTCTCTTCTCCAAGCTGAAAAGCCCTAGCCTTCTCAGCCTCTCTTCGTAGGAAAGTCGTCCCATCCCCACTATCATTTTCGTCGCCCTTCGCTGTACCTTTTCCAATTCTACTATATCTTTTTTGAGATACGGAGACCAGTACTGAACACAATACTCCAGGTGCGGTCGCACCATGGAGCGATACAACGGCATTATAACATCCGCACACCTGGACTCCATACCCTTCCTAATAACACCCAACATTCTATTCGCTTTCCTAGCCGCAGCAGCACACTGAGCAGAAGGTTTCAGCGTATCATCGACGACGACACCCAGATCCCTTTCTTGATCCGTAACTCCTAACGCGGAACCTTGCAAGACGTAGCTATAATTCGGGTTCCTCTTACCCACATGCATCACTTTGCACTTGTCAACATTGAACTTCATCTGCCACTTGCACGCCCATTCTCCCAGTCTCGCAAGGTCCTCCTGTAATCGTTCACATTCCTCCTGCGACTTGACGACCCTGAATAATTTTGTGTCATCGGCGAATTTAATTACCTCACTAGTTATTCCCATCTCTAGGTCATTTATAAATACATTAAAAAGCAACGGACCCAGCACAGACCCCTGCGGGACCCCACTAACTACCCTCCTCCACTGAGAATACTGGCCACGCAATCCTACTCTCTGCTTCCTATCTTTCAACCAGTTCTTAATCCATAATAATACCCTACCTCCGATTCCATGACTCTGCAATTTCTTCAGGAGTCTTTCGTGCGGCACTTTGTCAAACGCCTTCTGAAAATCCAGATATACAATATCAACCGGCTCCCCATTGTCCACATGTTTGCTTACCCCCTCAAAAAAAATGCATTAGATTGGTGAGGCAAGACTTCCCTTCACTAAATCCGTGCTGACTTTGTCTCATCAGTCCATGTTTTTGTATATGCTCTGCAATTTTATTCTTAATAATAGCCTCCACCATCTTGCCTGGCACCGACGTCAGACTCACCGGTCTATAATTTCCCGGATCTCCTCTGGAACCCTTCTTAAAAATCGGAGTAACATTGGCTACCCTCCAGTCTTCCGGTACTACACTCGATTTTAGGGACAGATTGCATATTTCTAACAGTAGCTCCGCAAGTTCATTTTTTAGTTCTATTAATACTCTGGGATGAATACCATCAGGTCCCGGTGATTTACTACTCTTCAGCTTGCTGAACTGACCCATTACATCCTCCAAGGTTACAGAGAATTTGTTTAGTTTCTCCGACTCCCCCGCTTCAAATATTCTTTCCGGCACCGGTGTCACCCCCAAATCCTCCTCGGTGAAGACCGAAGCAAAGAATTCATTTAATTTCTCCGCTACGGCTTTGTCCTCCTTGATCGCCCCTTTAACACCATTTTCGTCCAGCGGCCCAACCGACTCTTTGGCCGGTTTCCTGCTTTTAATGTATCTAAAAAAGTTTTTACTATGTATTTTTGCTTCCAACGCTAATTTCTTCTCAAAGTCCTTTTTTGCCCTCCTTATCTCCGCTTTGCATTTGGCTTGGCATTCCTTATGATCTATCCTGTTACTTTCAGTTGGTTCTCTTCTCCACTTTCTGAAGGATTGTTTTTTGGCTCTAATGATTTCCTTTATCTTACTGTTTAGCCACGCCGGCTGACGTTTAGTCTTTTTTCCCTTTTTTCTAATACGTGGAATATATTTGTCCTGAACCTCCAGGATGGTGTTTTTAAACAGCATCCACGCCTGATGCAAGTTTTTTACTCTGCGAGCTGCTCCTTTCAGTCTTTTTTTCACCATTTTTCTCATTTTGTCGTAATCACCTTTTCTATAGTTAAACGCTAGCGTACTTGATTTCCTAGTTTCACTTCCTTCAATGCCAATATCAAAACCGATCATATTATGATCACTGTTATCAAGCGGCCCTCGTATCGTTACCCCCTGCACTAGATCATGAGCACCACTAAGGACTAAGTCTAGTATTTTTCCTTCTCTTGTCGGCTCCTGAACTAGCTGTTCCATGAAGCTGTCCTTGATTTCATCAAGAAATCTTATGTCCCTTGCGTGTACAGATGTTACATTAACCCAGTCTATATGCGGGTAATTGAAATCCCCCATTATTATTGCGTTGCCCAGTTTGTTTGCGTCCCTGATTTCCTTTAACATTTCCGCATCCGTCTGTTCGTCCTGGCCAGGCGGACGGTAGTACACTCCTATCACTATCCTTTTCCCCTTTGCACATGGAATTTCAATCCACAGTGATTCCAAGGAGTGTTTTGTTTCCTGCAGAATTTTCAATCTATTTGATTCAAGGCTCTCGTTAATATACAATGCTACCCCTCCACCAATCCGATTCACCCTATCACTACGATATAATTTGTACCCCGGTATGACAGTGTCCCACTGGTTATCCTCCTTCCACCAGGTCTCAGAGATGCCTATTATATCTAATTTTTCATTTAGTGCAATATATTCCAACTCCCCCATCTTATTCTTAGGCTCCTGGCATTCGCATATAGACATTTCAAACTATGTTTGTTGTTCCTAAGTACATCATGCTTAGTACTTGACAGTATTAATTGGCAATCTTTTGTCTGATTTTTATTGTTATTTAAAGATACCCAATCTACTACAATCTCTTTTGCAACCTCACTATCAGGATACTCTATCTTCCCTGTTATGGTGATATCTTTGAAAGATACCTTATCCCGAACCATGCTCTTTTGAGCGACTGTCGGCCTTCCCCCCATTTCTAGTTTAAAAGCTGCTCTATCTCCTTCTTAAACGCCGATGCCAGAAGCCTGGTCCCACTCTGGTTAAGATGGAGCCCATCCTTTCGGAATAGGCTCCCCCTTCCCCAGAATGTTGCCCAGTTCCTAACAAATCTAAAGCCCTCCTCCCTGCACCATCGTCTCATCCACGCATTGAGACTCTGGAGCTCTGCCTGTCTCTTGGGCCCTGCGCGTGGCACAGGTAGCATTTCAGAAAATGCTACCCTGGAGGATCTGGATTTCAGCTTTCTACCTAAGAGCCTAAATTTTGCTTCCAGAACCTCTCTCCCACATTTTCCTATGTCATTAGTACCCACTGGTTTCAGTGTGTTATCGACGACGACACCCAGATCCCTTTCTTGGTCCGTAACTCCTAACGTGGAACCTTGCATGACGTAGCTATAACACGGGTTCTTTTTTCCCACATGCATCACCTTGCACTTGCTCACATTAAACATCATCTGCCATTTAGCCGCCCAGTCTCCCAGTCTCGTAAGGTCCTCTTGTAATTTTTCACAATCCTGTCGCGATTTAACGACTTTGAATAACTTTGTGTCATCAGCAAATTTAATTACCTCGCTAGTTACTCCCATCTCTAAATCATTTATAAATATATTAAAAAGCAGCGATCCTAGCACGGACTCCTGAGGAACCCCACTAACTACCCTTCTCCATTGTGAATACTGCCCATTTAACCCCACTCTCTGTTTCCTATCCTTCAACCAGTTTTTAATCCACAATAGGACATTTCCTCCTATCCCATGACCCTCCAATTTCCTCTGTAGCCTTTCATGAGGTACCTTGTCAAACGCCTTTTGAAAATCCAGATACACAATATCAACCGACTCCCCTTTGTCCACATGTTTGTTCACTCCTTCAAAGAATTGAAGTAAATTGGTCAGGCAAGATTTCCCCACACAAAAGCCATGCTGACTTGGTCTCAGTAATCCATGTCCTCGGATGTGCTCTGTAATTTTGTTTTTGATAATAGCCTCTACCATTTTCCCCGGCACCGACGTCAGACTCACCGGTCTATAATTTCCCGGATCTCCCCTGGAGCCTTTTTAAAAAATGGGCGTTACATTGGCCAACCTCCAATCTTCCGATACCACGCTCGATTTTAAGGATAAGTTGCATATCACTAGCAGTAGCTCCGCAAGCTCGTTTTTCAGTTCTATCAGTACTCTAGGATGAATACCATCCTGTCCAGGAGATTTGCTACTCTTCAGTTTGCCGAACTGCCCCATTACGTCCTCCAGGTTTACTGTGAAGTCAGTAAGTTTCTCCGACTCGTCCGCTTGAAATACCATTTCCGACACCGGTATCCCACCCAAATCTTCCTCGGTGAAGACCGAAGCAAAGAATTCATTCAGTCTCTCCGCTACATCTTTGTCTTCCTTGATCGCCCCTTTTACCCCTCGGTCATCCAGCGGCCCAACCGATTCTTTTGCTGGCTTCCTGCTTTTAATATACCGAAAAAAATTTTTACTATGTTTTTTTGCCTCTAATGCTATCTTTTTTTCATACTCCCTCTTGGCCTTCTTAATCTGCGCCTTGCATTTGCTTTGACACTCCTTATGCTGTTTCTTGTTATTTTCAGACGGTTCTTTCTTCCATTTTCTGAAGGCATTTCTTTTAGCCCTAATAGCTTCCTTCACCTCACTTTTCAACCAGGCCGGGTTGCAGCCTCTAGATCTAGAACTTTGTTTCCCATACTATGGGTATTGGTATACAAGGCTCTCCAGATGTGACTCTTTTTTCTGCTTTCTATAAGGGTATTTGATGTCTTACTTTCCTGAGGGTTATTAATGACTTTCGGGCTTTTCTCTCCCATCCCCAGCAAATTTAGTTTGAAGCCCTCTTTAGTGCTTTAGCCAGTCTGTTACTAAAGACACTTCGTCCCTTCCTTGAAAGATAGACACCATCACCGCTCAGTAGCTTTTGGAAAATCATCCCATGGTCTAGGAGACTGAAGTGCTAGCAATGGCACCAAGCAAGCTGCCACACATTTAGCTAGGATGTGAGCTTCCCTCATTCAGCCTTTACCTTCAACAGGAAAGACAGATGAGAATACCACCTGCGCACCTGGATGCTCCAGCCTCTGACCCAGAGCCTTGAAGTCACGTTTGATATGTCAAGTAGGATACCTAGCAGTATCATTTACGCCAACATGGATGAGCAGTATAAGATAGTAGTCAGTAGGCTTGATGAGTCTAGGCAGTCTTTCCGCTACATCTCAAATCTTTGCACCATGCAGACAACATACCTCCATGGACATCATGTCTGGTCGGCAGATGGGCGCCTCAGTACCCCTCAAGAAGAGAATCACCAACCACCACTACCATTTGCTTCTTATTAGCCACTGCTCCAGCAGCTTTGGGATTTTTGATCGTTGTTTCCTCCTGTTCTTGAGATGTTTTCAGCTCTTCTGCCTCAAGGACTGCAAATCGATTGTTCAGTTCAACAGAACATGGAGTTGGGGGGTTGATTTTATAGGATCTGGTGACCTGTGTCCAGCTGTCCTCTTTCTACACAAGACCTTCTCTCCATTTGCTGGAGGTCCCCAATGTTTCAACATGCATTTCTGGGATGAATTTCTGGTTGTCACAGATGCTTCTTAGTCTTGCAACGACCTCTCTTAGTTCTTGTACTTCTTTCATGAGGGATTCAATATGTATGCATTTATCACATGAAACCAGAAACTTGCTTTGGGCCAAGCATTCAGTCTGGAAAGAGGCAGAAGCTGTAATGAGAGCTGCAGCTTTAGGAGCACAATGTTTCTTTGCCATATTTCAAGTGTAGGAGCTTTTTGTTAACTGTGAATAAAAGGAACTAAAAAACGACTACCAACCCAATTTTTTCCTTCACCTGTTACGTAAGTTACAAGAGGCAGGTAGTTTCATTGTGAGATCTAAGAATCTGTTCAGATTTACTCTGTGGGTGTAGTTCAATCTACTTCCTTGCCTATTATTGGGATAGCCAGTGATTTAGCTTATCCTTCCAGGGTTTATGGATTTTATTTTTTTCTGATGTGTAGTGTTTAGTTGTAGGCATAAATCAAGGGATTAATCTTACAAAGTAGAGACCCAGAATAAAACTGATCTTAATTTATAGGTAACACTTAAGTGACAATGATTTCTTGATTATCTTTTCATCAACAATACTACTACTGCTTACAGTTCCAGAAGGGACAGATCTCTATAGAGTATAGATAGAAAGTATGGCTTCTAGCTCCCTTTTGAAGTGGGGGCAAAAGAAAAAAGCCTGTAGTAAGGTGATGAACAAATTTAAGGGAAAGAGCAGGTAAATTAATAACATTCTATTTGTATATAAAAGAGTAAGAGAAACAAGCCTGTGTATATATTAAGGGAAATGGCACTTGATATACTGCCTTTCTGTGATATTTACAACTATATTCAAAGCGGTTTACATAGTATATACAGGTACTTATTTGTACCTGGGGCAACGGAGGGTTAAGTGACTTGCCCAGAGTCACAAGGAACTGCAGTGGGAATTGAACCCAGTTCCCCAGGATCAAAGTCCACTGCACTAGCCACTAGGCTACTCCTCCATAATAAGTGATGCTTTTAATCTAAAACAGGAAAAGCGCCTGATACAAAGCAGAAAGCTGGAGAGTTACTGCAATCAGAAATGGTTTTCAAAAAAACAGCTATGAATTGGATAGAATTAATTATTGAAGATACAGTGTATTAGGCAAACTATATAGGAAGTGTCACCCTTGGAGCCTAAACAACCAACGGTCTGAAGAATGTGTTAGCTGTGAAACCTATCTCCAATACTGTATTTAAACCACCTTCCCACACCTCTGCTTGATAACAAAGGCCTGCCTCCAAGGCCAGGTGACTGCTTTAGAGAAACTGGGGAGGAGGAGACAGGAGATTAATACAACTACCTTTTGCAGAAGCAAGGCACAGAAATAAATCTCTGCTTTCTTCAAAACCAGTGCTATCAAATATCAGAAAAGTAACAGTTTTAAGACAGTAGGAGCAGTGCACAAGCTACAATCTTATATCAGGACTAACAGGAAGCAGTGCATAAGATATACTGGAAGACAAGTCTGACATTTCTTGTTAAATAAATAAAGAAAACATATTAAGAAGCAGAACAGAAAACCATAAGTTTCAGTCAGGTAAATAAAAAAAAAAGAGAGAATGTAGATATCTGGCTTATCTTCAGACAGAGGTCCTGTATCAAGCCTGATCCCCCAAGCACGTTTTGGGAAGCACGGCTCTCTGTGTACTCCACACCTCTGCTGGGATAACAAAATAAGGGCCAACAAAATATTTTATTGCTGTGTGCACCATTTCAGATGGAAAACACAAAATGATCATAGTTGAAGATCAAGTTGAAGATTTAAAAGTAACCAATAGCAAGATGACTTTCTGCCACATCAAGAGCTAATTCTGCTGCAGTATCCTTAACAGAACCACACAAAATCAGCTGCTTTTCCAATCAGCCAGTGGAAGATTTAGGGGCCCCTTTAATAATGTGCTGTAAGCAGTTACTGCCTGAATTAGCCATTACTGTAACTACCTGTTCCTTTGATCCTATTCCCACCCATCTACTTGACACTCCTATTGTCAACCCTTCTATCTGTCATATCCTCAATCTTTCACTTTCCACTGCAAATGTTCCTGATGCCTTCAAACAAGCTGTAGTTACACCATTCCTCAAAAAAACCTTCACTGGACCCTACCAGTCCTTCCAACTATCGCCCCATCTCCCTCCTCCCTTTCCTATCCAAGATACTTGAACGTGCTGTTCACCACCATTGTCTTGACTTTCTTTCATCTCAACCTATTCTTGATCCACTTCAATCTGGCTTTCGCCCTCTTTATTCAACTGAAACAGCACTTGCTAAAGTCTCCAATGACTTGTTCCTGGCCATATCTAAAGGTGTCTATTCTACCACAACATTCTCATCTATCTGCTGCTTTTGACACTGTTGATCACCGCCTACTCCTTGATATGTTGTCTTCATTTGGATTTCAGGGCTCTGTTCTTTCCTGGTTTTCTTCTTATCTCTCCCATCACACTTTTAATGTATACTCTGATGGATCCTCCTCCACTTCTTTCCCACTATTAGTTGGTGTACCTAAGGGTTCTGCCTTGGGACCTCTTCTTTTATCCATCTATACTTCTTCCTTTGGCACTCTGATCTCATCCCATGGTTCAGTATCACCTTTATGCTGATGACTCCCAGATCTACCTCTCCACACCAGAAATTTCAGCAGGAATCCAGGACAAAATATCAGCCTGCCTGTCTGACATTGCTGCCTGGCTGTGTCACCGCCACCTGAAATTAAACATGACCAAAACTGAGCTTGGGGACATCTTCAACTCCTCTCTCTCCTTCTCTGCACATATTTAACAAACTGCTAAAACCTGTTTCTTTCTCTATAATAATCACCAAAATTTGTCCTTTCTGAGCACACTACCAGAACCCTTATCCAGACTCTTATCACCTCTCGCTTAGACTATTGCAACTTGCTTCTCACAGGTCTCCCACTTAGCCATCTCTCTCCCCTTCAATCTGTTCAAATTTCTGCTGTACGACTTATATTCTGCCAGTGTCGCTATGCTCATATTAGCCCTCTCTTCAAGTCACTTCATTGGCTCCCTATCCATTTCCGCATAAAGTTCAAACTCCTCTTATTGACTTACAAGTGCATTCACTCTGCAACTCGTCAGTACCTCTCCACTCTTCTCTCTCCATACACTCCTCCCCGGGAACTCCGTTCACTGGGTAAATCTCTCTTATCTGCACCCTTCTCCTCCACTGCTAACTCCAGACTCCGTTCCTTTTATTTTGCTGTACCATATGCCTGGAATAGACTTCCTGAGCCGGTACATCAAGCTCCATCTCTGGCCGACTTCAAATCGAGGCTAAAAGCCCACATTTTTGATGCTGCTTTTAACTCCTAACCCCACTCACTTGTTCAGTACCATGTTTTATCATTCCCACCTTAATAATTCCCTTTATTTGTCCTGTTTGTCCTAATTAGATTGTAAGCTCTGTCGAGCAGGAACTGTCTCTTCATGTTCAGGTGTACAATGCTGCATACGTCTAGCAGCACTATAGAAATGATAAGTAGTTAGTAGTAGTAACATGACAGTATGTGCGAATTCACCTGCTAAATGCATGCCTTATGGGGAGAAGGACATGGGCAGATTATAGGCAGGGAACAAGCCTGGCGGTTAGCACACAGTAACAACGTGGATGCAGTTATCACAACCAACGGAGAAGAAACAGCAAAAGAGGCCTGTCAAATGACAAGACAGTGCTCCCCCATCGCTACTCCACTGCAGGGCTCTCCTTCAATCCACTACCACCTCTGCAGCTGACACGGCCCACCACTTCTCCCCCATCACCGTTTCATCCTGTAAAGCTGCACACGAACAATCTGCCCTTTTTAAAGAGATGTGGTTTATAGTCAACTGAAGCATTAAAAAAAAAAAAAAGACAAACCTGAAAATGCCCAAACCAATGTTTCAAGTGACAAAATAGAAAATAAAATCTTAACCTCGGTCACCCACAAGCAAGCTCCAATCATACTGCCTCACATCTACATCTGAATTAAGAAATCATTGCCACAGGTATACGATGAACTGGGAAGTGTCACTGATGTAATGTGTTTAAATTTTAAAACAGCTCTCCAGGACAGGATAGCACGCAGGGATTCTTCCCTTCTTGTTATATTGTTCATGCAACAGAGGTTGGATGAACAATATAAAAAGAAGCAAAGATGAAAACAAGATTAAATGGTGAACTTTGAATTTAATCAGTTACATTTAACTCTTAAATTTCAAAGGTTACTGGAAACAGACCATCCGATCTTATCCACAGGTTAAATATCTTAGCAACTCATTTTATTAACTTACCAATTACAGAGGCTCCCCGATCCGCAAAAGCCAAAGCATATGCTCTTCCCAGACCTAAAAGGGTTAATAGAGACCAGTTTAGTGGTGTCAAATGTCAAAAAAAAAAAAAAAGTTATGCAGTTTCATAATGCTCATCACTCTGGGTGGCAGGCCAATCTGATCTGAAAAAAAAAAAGTCAACCTTTCTACTCTTCCAGGCAAATAATCCCCAAGTCCTCTCACCCACTGCTGCAACACATGGACCAAAGCAATAATTTATTGGAACTTTGCACTGACTTCTACAACCACTGTAAAAAAAAAAAAAGACCTTACCAAGAAAACAGAATCCACATGGAGATATACAATTGAAAGGCTCAAAAAGATGTCTCTCAACAGCCTTTAATTTTAATTATAATAACTGAATACAAAACACCAAAAGGACAATTCTAGATCTAGGCATGCATAAAGTTACACCCCCTAATATTCAGTGGAGGAGTGGCCTAGTGGTTAGAGCACCAGTCTTGCAATCCAGAGGTGGCCGGTTCAAATCCCACTGCTACTACTGGTGATCTTGGACAAGTCACTGAACCCTCCATTGCCTTAGGTACAAACTTAGATTGTGAGCCCTCCTGGGACAGAGAAATATCCAGTGTACCTGAATGTAACTCACCTTGAGCTAATACTGAAAAAGGTGTGAGCAAAATATAAATAAAATAAAATATTTAACTGACCAAGAACGGATAAATAGCACTTACCCAGCTATCCACAAATATTCAGCGGGAGATAGCCAGTTATCTCCTGCTGAATATTCATGGTCAGCGCTTAGAGGCCAACCAGTTATAATGTGCAATATAACCAGCTATCGGCTAATATTCAACGCATTGCCGGCTAAGTTTGGTGGCCAAATTGGGCCGCCAAAATAGCAGGTCTATCTTACCAGCCAGTGCTGAATATTGGCTTGGCCAGTAAAGTTTAAACCCGCAAAAAATAAAGTAGATATTCAATGCCTGTCACCGGAAATGGCCCAGCACTGACTATCCGGTCTCATCGCCGACTATGGGAGTTAGCTGGGCTGCCTTCTACGGTCTGAATATTGGCCCCACAGAATACTAGCACTTTTGTGGGTAAGTGTACACTTACCCACGTATTTTATAAAGGTTGCCCAAATTTGCACATCAAAATTTGGGTGCGATACTGAGATACGTGGGCAACTTAATTTGTTAATGAGCCAACAATTGGGCGCTAATAATTACTGATATTAATTAGCACCAAATAGCATTTAAGCTTGCATCTGGCTGTGTGCTATTCTATAACACTGTGGCTAAATTCCATAGAGTGCAACCCAAAAGG